>NC_133324.1:776318885-777683200 GCF_042186555.1 Aquarana catesbeiana
ACACCTGACTTGTACCTCTGTAAGGCTTAAACGAGATCATATGAGCCCTCCGTAGCGGTATTCCGAGTGTGGCTCGGGGTGAATTTTCAGTACCAAAAGTGGTACCCTGAGCCACAGCTCGGGAGCGCATAGCAGGATCCAGCAAAGTTACTTACCTTGTCCCCTGGAGCCTGCGATGTGCCCCCCGCTGTGTGTGGTGAGCCGTGTCTCAGTGCGAGTTCTGTCACTGTGGCCGTCTCTGTTCCCTGCGAGCGTTGCGGACGCACAGGGGACAGAGCACACAGCGCCAAATTCTAAAAGTTAAATAAACACAATGACACATATAGTACTACTGTAATCTTGACAGAGTACATGTTACTCTATCAAATTATGTCACATCCATTGTGCCCTAGTGGGTTTGCCAGGCCCGCATGCACTGGGTTATGATATACAGTAGACTGGTCTGTCTGCCTGGAATACTGGAGATTGTCAAGAGCAACCTAAATGTGATCCCTGTACTTCAAAAGCGTTGTTAGACCTCAGTAAAACAGCGATAATAATTAGAATCACTTGCAGATTTGAGCGAGTGATTTGGTGGGAGATGCCGTCATCAAACACTGAAAAGTAATGACATGACAATTGCGCAAACTGAGCAAATTACAGGGTTTGTGATTTGATTACTTGAGTGATTGTGATTATTGATTATATTATTTGTTTATTATTATTTATAGTTATTTTATTAGTATTATAATTTGATGATGTCATGGTTTCAAACTTTAATTATACCCGGATGTGCTACTAGGACTCTGTTTGGACAGATTTAAGAGAGTTTATTACTAAGAATTACAGGCCTACATATAAAACGCCATATTTCCATGCAAAACATTGTTACTGCTTTGTGCAGCAAAAATCTGACATAAGCTACCGCCAGGAGGTTACATCCCGCTTAACACCGGTTATTACAGATTTAAGTGAGTTATTACGAAGAATTACAGGCTACAATAGAAAACGCCATGATTTCCATGCTAAACACCAAAGTGTGCCACAGCGATGGGTGACCATAGTGAAAAAGCTATTACCTTTTGTATGCAATCGGCCCTTCCTTTTTATATGAGCAGGGCCCTCTGAGTCCTCTTGTATCAAATGTAATGAACTGTAATGTCTGCCCTCATGTTGTAAAGCGCTGGCACAACTGTTGGCACTATGATAAAACCTGTATAATAATAAGAATAAAAAATAATAATTTAGGTGTAGGGACTTGGTAAAGCACTTTTATGTACCCGATCTTCTACTCCTGCTGGTTCCACCAGCAGAGCATTGAGGAGCACCATGTGTGGGAGGGGAATGGGTAAGTAAAACTGCTTGTCCTTCCTCTAGACTATACAAGCAAGGATTGTTTTTAGGTGTCCTAGAGTTTCACAGTTGTGCTTTCTTTTAGCATTGACTTTCTTTTCAGCTCTCTGCAGTAGATCAGAAAACATCTCAGAGCTACAAAGAAAACCCATAATGGAAGACTTTCCACTGCCAAGTGCTGTTGCAGGTCTGAAATGAAGAGAAACTTTATAATGCAGCAGCTGTTGCTGACTACAGGTCTCACTATGACTGCCATCTGAATGAAAGTATCTCCACTTAGGGTCAACACCTAACATGTATGTATTATTTGTACTGTCAAAACTTCCCCCC
Organism: Aquarana catesbeiana; assembly: GCF_042186555.1. Classification (NCBI taxonomy): domain Eukaryota; kingdom Metazoa; phylum Chordata; class Amphibia; order Anura; family Ranidae; genus Aquarana; species Aquarana catesbeiana. The sequence goes on from NC_133324.1 coordinate 776,320,548, forward strand.
CACTCCCTTTCCCCTCTGCCCATCTAGTACAGTTCTTCCTTGTTGCAAGTTTCAATCCTGACTGACACTTCTTTTGGGACTGGATAGAAAGAAAACTAGTGTAAATGTGCAATATGCTCTTATTAAATTGTCAGTGCTTTATAAATAGCTGTAATAATTAAAAATAAATAATGTGGTTGAATGAGCCTTGGATCTTGTGTCCATTGTTTTATTTTTTTACTATCCATCAGAGACTTCATTTCTCTCTGGGGATTGTATCAGCAGTAGTCTTCTAAACACTAGATGACGCTTACAGTATGTGCCCATACCATTTATGTTCGTGTTTTATATGTCTATACCATTTATGTTCATATTTTTGGTACATACTATTTCCTAGGCAATAAAAATAGAAGGAGACTATAGGAGAAAAGGATGTTCACTTAGCCAAGTGAAGCTTGGTAAATGATGTAAATTGTGTTCATTTCAATCATCCAATTATTGTGCAAAGGCAATAAAATAGCATGATTGTCGGCTACATACAATATCTCACAAAAGTGAGTACACCCCCACATTTATTGTAAATATTTTCATTATATCTTTTCACGTGACAACACTGAAGAACTGACACTTTGCTACATGTAAAGTAGTGAGTGTACAGCTTGTATAACAGTGTAAATTGCTGTCCCCTCAAAATAACTCAACACACAGCCATTAATGTCTAAACTGCTGGCAACAAAAGTGAGTACACCCTAAGTGAAAATGTACAAATTGGGCCCAACTAGCCATTTTCCCTCCCTGGTGCCAAAATTTGGTGTTATCGCTCTCACTCTCTCATACTAGTCACTGGAAGTTCAACATGGGACCTCATGCAAAGAACTTTCTGAGGATCGGAAAAGAAAAATGTTGCTCTACATAAAAAAGGCCTAGGCTATAAGAAGATTGGCAAGACCCTGAAACTGAGCTGCAACACCGTGACCAAGACCATACAGCGGTTTAACAGGACAGGTTCCACTCAGAACAGGCCTGCCATGGTTGACCAAAGAAGTTGAGGTGCACGTGTCAGCGTCATATCCAGAGCTTGTCTTTGGGAAATAGACGTATGACTGCTGCCAGCACTGCTTCAGAGGTTGAAGGGGTGCGGGGTTCAGCCTGTCAGTGCTTTGACCATACGCTGCACACTGCATCAAATTGGTCTGCAATGGCTGTCATCCCAGAAGCCTCTTCTAAAGATGATGCACAAGAAAGCCCGCAAACAGTTTGCTGAAGACAAGTAGACTTAAGCCTCATACACACGATCGAATTGTTGGCCAACAAAACCGTGGAATTTTGTCCGAAGGGGCGTTGGCCCAAATTTTTCTTGCATACACGCGGCCACACAATTGTTGGCCAACAATTACAAACGTAGTGACGTACTAGACGTACTACGTGTTTTTTCATCTCTTTAGCGCCACCCTTTGGGCTCCTTCTGCTAATTTCGTGTTAGTAGAAGTTTGATGAGTGTTGATTCTCGCTTTTCATTTCGCTCTTTTTATTTCTGCTTTTCATTTAGCGATTTTCATTTTGCGCTTTTCATTTCACACTTTTCATTTCACACTCTTCATTTCGTGCTTTTCAGTTTGTTTCTGAACGGCCATTCGTCAACCAGACATGTTGCGGAATCGGAGGAGATAATGTGTTATTTATTATTGGCCTTGGAGTTATTGATTTAACATAATTTTTTTGGTTGAAAAATTATTTGATTTGGTATATTTTCTATATCTTTGGATGCATAGAATGCACTTTTTGGTTAAGTTCTATTGGCAGATAGCATGTCTAATTTTAGTTGTTTCCTTTTTTAATGCACAATAAAAAATTGTGGAGAATAATACTTGTCTATGTGTTTTACTTCAAATGACAGTTTGGGAGTAGGCAGTTACATTTTAAAAAATACAATGTAAAATTAACAAGGGACACCAACACAGTTGCATCTTTGAGAAAAGTGTGGCGCTAGAAAGGTATTAGTGAACAAATCACAAAACACAATAAATAGTGATAATAAATGTGAAAAATAAGAAAGGGGGCATATTACCCAAAACAATAGTGTTGAACCCAAGGTGTTCCCAAGGGATATATACCCAAAGGTTTCTCCCCAGAGACAAAAAGGAATAGGTAAATACCTAGATGAGCAAGTGAATGTATGGGGTGTAGGAAAATAGAATTAAACTACATATATCTCGTAGTATACATTTGTAATATAATAAATATATTGTGGTAGCAGTAGTTGAAATAAAAAATCTAATCCGAGTATAAAAAACAAAACAAAAAAAAAAAACAAAACACCTCAATATGATGAGGGTGAGCTATACAATATGTGTCTCACAAATTGATTGCATCATCACACATCACAAGTGTACCAGACAGATAGGTGTGAAACATAAAAAGCACCTCAATATAATAAAGGTGAGCTTAACAATATGTGTCTAACAAATTGATAGCATTATCACACATCACAAGTGTATCAGACAGATAGGTATGTGGACTAGCAATGTCCCGTCACAACACAAAGAGTAGGTCTCGGTGTCTAGGTGTCGCTCTAGGTGCTCCCGGTCTTCACGTGTGTTAAAACGAGTCAATCAGGAACATCTAAGCGTGTGGGGTACGCTCTTCTTTCAGCATGACAATATCATCTCGGAAAGATAGACATAAAATGCCCTTACCAGAATTGGTGGACTCACAGGCCGTTGGCGGGGAGTCAAAAAGGCTTGTACCGTATACCGGTGTAGTAGGTCAAACGATCGAGTTATTTGGATTTGGATCCTGCCGGTAGACTTGGCTTGAAGGAGCGAAGGATGTCACCAACTGGTATATCCCTGAGAGGATTGGATCGGACCCAGGTGTCCTTTTGAACCCGCTTAGATCGACCACTAGACACCACCTCAAAATCGACCATCCACATGAGAGGGCAAGGAATAAAAGAAAAACTTCCACATAGAGTAAATCGTTTGAAGCGTTGAAAAAATTTATTAGTAAAAAAGTTTTTTATATCCAACAAATAATAAAAATTGGGTGGTAAAAACTAGGCTCACAAATGAACTAAATAGCGCAGTAGGTGATGGTTAGGGTAAAACAAACGAATCCGACGCATTTCGTCCTCTAGGACTTCTGCTGGGGTATGAATTTGCCCTCCATCCACTGCGCTTTATATAGAATAAATGTATAATCATAAGGAACAGCTGTTTTTCTGTGGTGTGTGGCGTGACTCCCGGGTTCGCCACCATCATAGATGGTCTCCGCCCATGTGATATGTGGGAGGCCAATCGTACCTAGCCTTTGCTGGTCTGGAGCCAAGCCTCCCTCTGAACCTCCAACCAGCCTTCCTAAGCATTCCATTAGCTCGATGGTCACGTGATAACCATGTGATCCATCCCGAACGGAGTGACGTATGGACGCACTGGGATTAGGCATCATAGGAGGCCAGAAATGGAGCCCCCCCGGCCGAGGTTTGGAACGCAAACAAGCCTCCAGCCACCACTCAGTCGGAAGTGAAAACCGTATCACTGACTCCACGTCGGCAGGTGATGATGACACAACAGAAGTCAAGCCACACATCCATCTGCAGGAAACTATAACCTATATGGGAACAATAAGTGTCAAAATAATAATATATATATCAAAATAAATATCAAAAAATAAAATACGACTAATGTGCATTATAAATCCATAACAGTAACATGTCTATGATGGCCTCCTGAATGCCCCACAAATGAACCTACCCCGTTGAGGGATAATCCAACAGGGGACTGGAAAAATGCAAAAATAATACACAAGACCAGAGCACCTATCAGATCAAACAATGTCAATGACATAATAAAGTAATACAATAACTCTAACCCTAAAATTTTAAAAATACAGCTGCATCATTACTCATAGAGTACTACGACGTTAGCCATAAAATTTGGAAAATACAACTGCATCATCATCTTGTGAATAAATAAAAGAAAAGAAATTCAAGGATAAACAATAAAAAAAATTATCACCAAACTCTTCATTATGACGAAAACATCATTAGAAATGGGAATTAGTAAAAAGAATATAAATAAAAAATATAATAAATGAGAAATATTAAACAAAAATAGGAATAGGAATCCCATAACCTCAATCCACTGATAATGGGGAAGGGAAAGAGAAAATAAATCCCATAACCTCAATAAACTGGTAGTAGGGAGGGGAAAGAAAAAGAACAACTTAAACAGAGAGTATGACTAGTAAATTTAAGTACTTGGGCTTACGTGATGTTTATTGGATGACCAATATCTCTAAATATAGTGGCTATCCAAAAAATGTTTTCTACCGTATGTCAAAAGACTGGGAAAGGAAAATCTGGTTAAACAATAATATAGATGCTAGGAGTAGTAAAAAATATCAGTGAAAGCTGTATGTAGACAGAGAATATGACTAGTAAATTTAAGTACTTGGGCTTACGTGATGTTTATTGGATGACCAATATCTCTAAATATAGTGGCTATCCAAAAAATGTTTTCTACTGTATGTCAAAAGACTGGGAAAGGAAAATCTGGTTAAACAATAATATAGATGGTAGGAGTAGTAAAAAATATCAGTGAAAGCTATATGTAGATCACCCAGAAAATAGGGGGGGGGGAAGAAAGAAAGAAAGAAAGAAAGAAAGAAAGAAAGAAAGAAAGAAAGAAAGAAAGAAAGAAAGAAAGGGACATCAACGCCTAGGATTGATTAATAAAGGCATTGATGTCCCAATCAATACCTCCAGTTGGGCACAAATTTATCTATAATTTGAAATTTTGTTCCTGATGGATTCTGATTGTGGTAATGTAAATAGTGTTTAGGTACACTGTGGTTTGTGCGTGTACCTAAACACTATTTACATTACCACTATCAGAATCCATCAGGAACGAAATTTCAAATTATAGATAAATTTGTGCCCCACTGGAGGGGAGAACCTAACATAAGAGGAGTCTCTAAGTTAGAGACTTTTTGGATACATCAAATTAAGTGTTATGTACCATATGGACTCAATATTGATTGGGACATCAATGCCTTTATTAATCAATCCTAGGCGTTGATGTCCCTTTCTTTCTTCATATGATTTACATATAGCTTTCACTGATATTTTTTACTACTCCTAGCATCTATATTATTGTTTAACCAGATTTTCCTTTCCCAGTCTTTTGACATACGGTAGAAAACATTTTTTGGATAGCCACTATATTTAGAGATATTGGTCATCCAATAAACATCACGTAAGCCCAAGTACTTAAATTTACTAGTCATATTCTCTGTCTACATACAGCTTTCACTGATATTTTTTACTACTCCTAGCATCTATATTATTGTTTAACCAGATTTTCCTTTCCCAGTCTTTTGACATACGGTAGAAAACATTTTTTGGATAGCCACTATATTTAGAGATATTGGTCATCCAATAAACATCACGTAAGCCCAAGTACTTAAATTTACTAGTCATACTCTCTGTTTAAGTTGTTCTTTTTCTTTCCCCTCCCTACTACCAGTGGATTGAGGTTATGGGATTTTTTTTCTCTTTCCCTTCCCCATTATCAGTGGATTGAGGTTATGGGATTCCTATTCCTATTTTTGTTTAATATTTCTCATTTATTATATTTTTTATTTATATTCTTTTTACTAATTCCCATTTCTAATGATGTTTTCGTCATAATGAAGAGTTTAGTGATAATTTTTTATTGTTTATCCTTGAATTTCTTTTCTTTTATTTATTCACAAGATGATGATGCAGTTGTATTTTCCAAATTTTATGGCTAACGTCATTGTAGTACTCTATGAGGAATGATGCAGCTGTATTTTTAAAATTTTAGGGTTAGAGTTAATGTATTACTCTATTATGTCATTGACATTGTTTGATCTGATAGATGCTCTGGTCTTGTGTATTATTTTTGCATTTTTCCAGTCCCCTGTTGGATTATCCCTCAACGGGGTAGGTTCATTTGTGGGGCATTCAGGAGGCCATCATAGACATGTTACTATTATGGATTTATAATGCACATTAGTCGTATTTTATTTTTTGATATTTATTTTTTGACACTTAACTTATTGTTCCCATATAGGTTATAGTTTGCTGCAGATGGATGTGTGGCTTGACTTCTGTTGTGTTATCGTCACCTGCCGACGTGGAGTCGGCGATACGGTTTCACTTCCGACTGTACGGTGGCTGGAGGCTTGTTTGCGTTCCAAACCTCGGACGGGGGGCCTCCATTTCCGGCCCCCTATGATGCCTAATTCCAGAGGGTCCATACGTCCGGGACGGATCACGTGGTTATCACGTGACCATCGAGCTAATGGAACGCTTAGGAAGGCTGATTGGAGGTTCAGAGGGAGGCTTAGCTCCAGACCAGCAAAGGCTAGGTACGATTGGCCTTCCACATATCACATGGGCGGAGACCATCTATGATGGTGGCGAACCCGGAAGTCACGCCGCACACCACAGAAAAACAGCTGTTCCTTATGATTATACATTTATTTTATATAAAGCGCAGTGGATGGAGGCAAATTCATACCCCAGCAGAAGTCCTAGAGTACGAAACGCGTCAGTTTAGTTTGTTTTACCCTAACCATCACCTACTGCGCTATTTAGTTCATTTGTGAGGTGGTGTCTAGTGGTCGATCTAAGCGGTTCAAAAGGACACCTGGGTCCGGTCCAATCCTCTCAGGGATATACCAGTTGGTGACACCCTTCGCTCCTTCAAGCCAAGTCTACCGGCAGGATCCAAATCCAAATAACTCGATCGTTTGACCTACTACACCGGTATACGGTACAAGCCTTTTTGACTCACCGCCAACGGCCTGTGAGTCCACCAATTCTGGTAAGGGCATTTTATGTCTATCTTTCCGAGATGATATTGTCATGCTGAAAGAAGAGCTTACCCCACACGCTTAGATGTTCCTGATTGACTAGTTTTAACACACGTGAAGACCGGGAGCACCTAGAGCGACACCTAGACACCGAGACCTACTCTTTGTGTAGTGACGGACATTGCTAGTCCACATACCTATCTGTCTGATACACTTGTGATGTGTGATAATGCTATCAATTTGTTAGACACATATTGTTAAGCACACCTTTATTATATTGAGGTGCTTTTTATGTTTCACACCTATCTGTCTGGTACACTTGTGATGTGTGATGATGCAATCAATTTGTGAGACACATATTGTATAGCTCACCCTCATCATATTGAGATTTTTTTTTTTTTTTTACATTTTATTTTTTATACTCGGATTAGATTTTTATTTCAACTGCTACCACAATATATTTATTATATTACGAATGTATACTACTACGAGATATATGTAGTTTCATTCTATTTTCCTACACCCCATACATTCACTTGCTCATCTAGGTATTTACCTATTCCTTTTTGTCTCTGGGGAGAAACCTTTGGGTATATATCCCTTGGGAACACCTTGGGTTCAACACTATTGTTTTGGGTAATACACCCCCTTTCTTATTTTTCACATTTATTATCACTATTTATTGTGTTTTGTGATTTGTTCACTAATACCTTTCTAGCGCCACACTTTGCCGTTTCTCATATACTTACAATAGTCAGATTGTTGTGTTGGCTGTTTCACTTTTTTTCCCTCCTCCTTTTTCAATAAGAGTTGGCGCAGCATTTTCCAAAACATATCCCATAGTTGTATCTTTGATCTTAAAAACTACGGGATAATGGTGTTGTGGTAACTTGCCCAAATAATAAAAAAAAAAGCATAATAATATTATTTTTGATATCACTAGAAAAAAAAGCCTTTGAAAATTTGTTTGCAATAACTCCATCAGTATCACCAGCAAAGCAGCTTCATTATTATCCCATTAAAGAAGAAGAGAATGTGTGCTGCATTAGGAGATTTCATTATTTGCCACGTCACGAATGTTAATTCTCCATTACGAGCGCTAGTTTACAAGACCGACCGCTTCTGGCTCATCCTTGCTTCCGAGCAAAAAAAGGCTTTTTTTTTCTAGCGATATCAAAAAAAATATTATTATGCTTTTTTTTTTTTTATTTGGGCAAGTTACCACAACACCATTATCTCATAGTTTTTAAGATCAAAGTTACAACTATGTTGGTGTCCTTGTCAATTTTACATTGTATTTTTTAAAATGTAACTGCCTACTCCCAAACTGTCATTTGAAGTAAAACACATAGCCAAGCATTATTCGCCACAATTTTTTTTATTGTGCATTAAAAAAAGGAAACAAATAAAATTAGACATGCTATCTGCCAATAGAACTTAACCAAAAAGTGCATTCTATGCATCCAAAAATATAGAAAATATACCAAATCAAATCATTTTTCAACCAAATAAATAATGTTAAAGCAATAACTCCAAGGCCAATAATAAATAACACGTTATCTCCTCCGATTCCACAACATGTCTGGTTGACGAATGGGCGTTCAAAAACTAACTGAAAAGCACGAAATGAAATGTGTGAATTGAAAAGTGCGAAGTGAAAAGCACTAAATGAAAAGCGCGAAATGAAAAGCACGAATCAAAACTCACCAAACTTCTACTAACACGAAATTAGCAGAAGGAGCCCAAAGGGTGTCGCTAAAAAGATGAAAAACCATGTAGTAGGTCTAGTACGTCACTACGTTTGTAATTGTTGGCCAACAATTGTGTGGCCGTGTGTATGCAAGACAAATTTGGGCCAACACCCTTCAGACAAAATTCCACGGTTTTGTTGGCCAACAATCTGATCGCACTTATGAAGCTTAAGGGCATGGATTACTGGAAACATGTCCTGTGGTCTGATGAGACCAAGATAAACTTATTTGGTTCAGATGGTGTCAAGTGTGTGTGGCGGCAACCAGGGGAAGGAGTACAAAGACAAGTATGTCTTGCCTACAGTCAAGCATGGTGGTGGGAGTGTCATGGTCTGGTGCTGCATGAGTGCTTCCGGCACTGGGGAGCTACAGTTCATTGAGCAAACCATAAATGCTAACATGTACTGTGACATACTGAAGTAGAGCATGATCCCCTCCATTCAGAGACTGGGCCGCAGGGCAGTATTCCAACATGATAACGACTTCAAACACACCTCCAAGACGACCACTGACTTGCTAAAGAAGCTGAGGGTAAAGGTGATGGACTGGCCAAGCATGTCTCCAGACCTAAACCCTATTGAGCATCTCAAACGGAAGGTGGAGGAGCGCAAGGTCTCTAACATCCACCAGCTCCCGTGATGTCATCATGGAGTAGTGGAAGAGAACTCCAGTAGCAACCTGTGAAGCTCTGGTGAACTCCATGCCCAAGAGGGTTAAGGCAGTGCTGGAAAATAATGGTGGCCACACAAAATATTGACACTTTGGGCCCAATTTGGACATTTTCACTTAGGGGTATACTCACTTTTGTTGCCAGCGGTTTAGACATTAAAGGCTATGTGTTAAGTTATTTTGAGGGGACAGCAAATTTACACTGTAATACAAGCTGTACACTCACTATTTTACATTGTAGCAAAGTGTCACTTCTTCAGTGTTGTCACATGAAAAGTCATAATAAAATATTTACAAAAATGTGAGGGCTGTACTCACTTTTGTCTTACATGCATTAAGGTAAAAAACTTTAACTTGCAGTCCCCCCCCCCCCCAAATGCTTGCCAGAGTCCTCTCTCGATCCAGTGCTAGGCCTGTCTGCAGCGAGCACTGTTCTTTCTTCCTGGCCTCACAGGAGACTGCAAGCAGCGGCTCTCAGAGTCATAAGTTACCGCTGCTGTCAGTCAAAGCCAGTGAGGCATCTATAAATGCACACAATCCGACTTCAGAGCAAGCACACACGTGTGACTCACAGAACATTGCTTGCTAATGGGGACACATGGAGAAGAGGAAGAGCAGACAGTTCTGGCGGGAGTCTCCAGAAGAGAATGTAAGGGGGTGCCCTTGCACAGAGCAGGTAAGTATAAACTTTTATTTTAGGAAAAAGAACCAGGAACCTTTAGTATCATCTTATGGTGAAGATAGCTTTGCCTCATACACCAAGCTAAGCTTAGCAAATTAAATTACAAAATGATCTGCCCCTTTAGTAATTCAAACCCCAAGTGGCAAATCCAATGAGAACAAATATTACTAGATTACATTTCTTTACATCCACCTAGCTAAAGATTGATATATTTGAAGTCAAAAGTATTGCTTGTAAACAGCTGCCTAGAGATTAAATAGACAAGGGAATGCCAGAAAATTACTTGATGAGCTAGGCAGTACCCTGGGGAATATGTACAATAGCAAATATATTTTTTTAACCTAATTTGGCTGGGAGCAGCAATTTTAATAATGCTTTAAGTAAAACATTAAAAATTTGAAATTCCTTTAAAAAACATGCCTGGTGGATCCCCTCAATGTGCATGTGAAGTCTCACATCTGTTCTATGTATAACCTACTGCAGCCAAAATGATATTTACGAAGGAAACAATGCAGTTTAAGATGTTGATAAATTACAGCTTAGGCCAGTTACTTCTATTTGTAAACCAAATGCCTGGGAATTTTCTTCACTTCTACTAGACCTCGATCCCGGAAACGGGCCCAATAAAAATGTACTGGGGGGGGTCACACACATATAAAAAATGGTGTGGGGCTCCGCAAAAAAATACATACCAAACACTTATCCTTGATGAAGGTCTGATATGGATGTCAAGGGGTCCTATGCAAAAAAAAAAAGGCATGCCCCCCCACAATTTTAGGAGGAACCCCATCCAAAAAAAAGAAAAAAAAAGTAAGGTCTCCCCAAAATCTATACCAGACCCTTATCCAAGCATGCGGTCTGGCTGGCAAGGAATAGGAAGGCAATCATGGAGCCCCCTCCTGAATCATACATGGTCACATACCCTCAACATGGTAGGCACCTTGCAGAAAGGGACTTTTCCCCAAAAGCCTAGCTTGGGGGTTGTGGGGGTCTGTGGACAATGTCCTTATTAATATCTGGTAACCCCTGTTAATATAAGGGGCCCCCCAGATACTGAACCCCCATGTAAATGAGTAAGGGGTACACAATACCCTTACTCACACAAAAAAAGTAAACAGTACATAATGACACTACAATTTCTGGAAAGTTCTTTAATAAAAAAATTCCATGATGTATTTACATTGTCAGTCATATCAGCCAGCAATGCAGATCCACATCAATCTTAATGAACAATGCCTGTTAACCCACTGTAAGTAAAAAAAATCACACTGACAGCTGACACAATCTGCTTCCATCGCTCACTCATGAAATGACATACTCAAATATTACTGAAAAGTAAACAAGGGGCACGGTCCCTTGGGAGATGTCATTGATCAAATATGGCCATAAGCATATTTGGTCAATGCCATTGCCAAAATATTGCCATGTGGACATATTTGGCCAGCAGTGTTGGTTCTATCACCACCCTTTTCTTTACATGGTAAGTGAAAGGTGCCAGATGATATCACTGGTTTATAAGGATGTGACGGATGTCAGCACCTGCTCCTTCTATAGAAACGATTGACAGTAAGGAAGCTGTCAAATTTAGTAGTGGCAGTTCTAGCAATGAGTAAGTAAAAAGTCCGGCATTCAGATGATTTCCCCAGTGCCATGCTTCAAAAATTTAAAGCAAGCATGATATACTGTAGTTAATGACCTCCTAATGAAGAATATATGGCGATGATGTTAATTATGAAACTTTGATGAAAAGAATGATGTACTAAAATTGTAAATAACAGCCACGAATACACAGTGATTAATTTTTAATTTCTGATTGTCATAATTGGATATTTAAAAACACAGTTTTGTCAAAGCAAACCTTCAGCAATTGATTTTTTTCCCTCTGTAATAATAAAATATATATTTTTTAAATCTTACGAAAGCACAATGGAAAAAAAGAACAATTGTCTAAAGGGACAAATGAAATGTTCTATTTTTTAAGAGAATAACAGCTTGAACCTAATTGGTCATGAGAGGCAGCAATACCTTATGTTCCCTTTTAAAAAATATAGACTTAACAACACTTTGACAAAACAAGAAAGATAAATTATTGCAGTGTATATTGACTTTATGGGAAGTTACTCTCATACAGGGGGTCCCTGGGTTACAAACAAGATAGGGACTGTAGGTTTGTTCTTAAGTTGAATCTGTTTGTAAGTCGGAACAGGTAAATTTTTTAAGTGTAGCTCCAGCCAAAAAATCTATTTTTAAGTTTTGTAGATAGCATAGGGAAGGGTTATCATCCCTGTAACATTTGTTTTGCTGTCTGTGCCCCTGTTCAGAAGATTTCATCTCACTTTCTGTCCCAATGACAATTGGATTTTGAAAATTTGGGGTTATTAGGGAAATAAGGACAGGTGATAAAGCATCAGTGGAGACACCTTTTTCCCATATTAACTCTTACAGGAGTGAATTTCCCTTCCTAGGGGTAGAATTCCTCTCACTTCCTGTTGTCTCCCTCCGTTTGTAAGTAGGAGTCGTTTGTAAGTCGGATGTTTGTAAGTAGGGGACCCCCTGTACTGTTACATACTTCTGGAGCTGAATCATTCTAAAGGCAAGATAGGCAAGAGACCTGGTGAAAGTCTAGGTGGATCAGTTACAGCTTTAATGCTTCTGCAGTAAACCAAGTTAATAGTTCTTGTTGATCCACAAGTAAAGTTACCCTTGTAGGCAGTAGCAATGGCATCTCCAGCTTTGGGGGGGCACATGGGGGGACAGGTAGGGGGCAAGTGCCCTCTCACCAGTCCTGCGACCAAGGCACAAAAGAGTGTCCTGGCAGATGGTTCTTCAAGTGGCCCACCTGGCCACTTTGTGATTGGAACGCCTCTTGTCCTCAAACACCTAGAGATGCACCGGAGGTCTCTCTCTGGTGGGACGCCTGTAACTGACAGACTCTGGAACCGTGGCAGGATGGTTATCCCAATGGGTTACAGCAGCCCCTCTCGTCCCATCTGTACTTCTGCCTCGTAGTGGACTGACCTTTCTCCCAGGCAGCCTCTGCTTTGTCAATCCCCTCTGGTCAGAGAGCATGCTGGGCTGTAGTAGTTCACTGTCCCATACAGGCTATGGGGCCATTCTGGTTGGGGACTACATGTCCCAGAATCCTCTGCCACTTCTGCTTGTGAAGTCCTTTTGATTTGCTCCTCTTCTCCTGCCAATAAGAATGCAGAGGAGGGAGCAGACGGGCTGCCTGGCTATGCGAACGCTGCTCACATTACCTTGGAGTAAGCGAGGAGAGGGAGGGGGGAGAAATCCCCTGCAGGAGCTGACAGGCACGCTGAATTCAGTAGCAGGTGATTTGTCAGGTGAACAGCTGATGTTAGCACATGAATCATCCTGACACCATGCTTGATATGGTGTCAGGATGATCAAATCACATTATTTCTATTACTACATTGTAATATAAAATGAAATAGTTCAACTCACCATAATGCAGAATCAGTGGGAACCCTGAACTTCTCATTTGCCCCCACCGTTGCCTGCCACCAGATGCAGTGTGCCACCGTCACCTACCACCAGATGCAGCTTGTCACTATGCTACTGTTGCCTGCCACAAGATGCAGCTTGTCACTATGCTACCATTGCCTGCCACCAGATGCAGCTTGTCATTTGCCACCACTGCATGCCATCAGATGCAGCGTGCCACTGTCACCTGTCACCAGATGCAGCTTGTCACTTGACACCAGATGCAGTGTGTCATTAGGTGCTGGCAGCTAGAAGGTTGTAATGGTGCACAATTAAAACCTGTGACTCAGTGTAACTAAAAGGCAGCCTCATTTTTGGGTGCTTTCCCAAAGCACCCTTGAAGAAATCTCAAGGCACCCCAGGGTGCCTGGGCACCCTGGTTGAAAAAAAGCAGAAATAGACAAACAAGAGTTAACAATATAATAAACAAGGAAGAAGAGGACCCCTTTCACACTTGCAGACCCGATCGGTCTGTCTGTCCATTTTTCAGGCAGACCCAATCGGGCCACCCATTGTCCTCTATGGGGTGGCAGATGTCAGCAGACATGTATCCGGTCTGCTGATACCTGCTGGACATCCAATCCAAGAAAATCTGCGGAAAACAGACGGATGGCGATATATTCCCTATTCCGTCCAGCGGGTTGGAACGGTTGAAAATGGATGTGCAGGAGAGTGGGCCACTGTTCCCCACTGATCTCCGCTGAGCAGGCAAATGACAGGTCTGTGTCTGCTCCACTATGCAGAGCAGACACGGACCTGTCATCCTCCTGCTTAGTGGGGATCAGCGGAGAGAGGATGGATCCTCCCCATGTAAAAGGGGCCAAACAGGGACATGACTACAAGAGCTTACAATCTAGGGTATATGAGGAGACTCCTGGGTATTGACTGCACACAATTAAAATACCAAGCCTGTCATTGTTGACCTTCTTTTGAAAGTGCAAGTAGCCTGGCTGTTATGTTAAGCTTGATGCTTATAGTACTGTAAATCACTGACAAAAAACAGGCTATTAACCTGCACTGAATGTGGAGAGGAGGTGGGCATGTGACAACGCCCTGCCCCCCCCGTGATGAGGATGATCATGTCCTTTCTAACTCTCGGGTCCCTCAGTCAAGACTCAGGCAGGCAGAGAAGCTGGGCATGGGCAGCCATCTCAGCACTGTCAGCAGAGGAAGAGGATCACACACACATGTACCTGTAGGCTGCAGCACTCCCTCCCTGAGAGCATGCCACCGGACCAGAGAAAAGGAGGAGGTGGGTAGAGCTAAGCACTCGGCACGGCGGAGGAGGAAGTTAAATCCTCCTCTGCTGTGAAAGCTTGGGCCGCCTCAGCCTCCTTCTGTGTCTGTGTGCCCGATGTCACTGGTTGCCAGACGCCAGGTGGCAGGTGCCTAGCAACCAGTTCAGGAATCGGGCAGTATAGCTGACAGGCACATTCTTGACACTGTACGTCAGTCAAGGAGGTCAAGTACTGCAGAAATCTAAGGTTGTATGTAGTGGGACAGCAATGAGTTTCCTTGAAGAAAGTAAATTAATGTGTGTTTGTAAGTCTTACCTTTTTCTACCCAGGCTGTCGGTGTCCAGAAAACTATTACAGATTAATGCAAAATTCACTCTAGTAGACAATATTGTGGGTATTGAATAAAAAGCGTAGTTGTTTTATATAAATTCAATTGATTTATCATGGTCTGAATTAAAAACATGATTTTCAAAAGCTATATTGTTCTCACCTGATAAATATGGCTTATTGCATGTAACTATTTTATATTTTCATTTTCAGACAACCTGTGAAGCTCTATTCTAAGTGCCATACTATCCCTATCTGTATTGCTGAAAAATAAAACAGTTGGCGTTTACATTAGAAATTAGGAAGGCCCAGTACAAAGTTCCAACCAGACAGAGAAGGTATGAAAGTAAACAGCTCAGTCTGTGCCCTCTCTTTAGAAAGACCATAATATTCTGTGGGACCTGTGTCATGGGAGCCCCCATACCAAATGTTTATTTGTAAGCAAACATTTTAAAAACAGTTTAAAAACATACGAACCTAAAAGAAAATTAAAAAATAGCTCCGACCCATTCAAATTTTCCATTAACTTTAGCTCTTTGAATATTTCTGCAATAGCGACAGAAGAAAAAAATGCACAAAACCTAATGATTTTTCGTCAATGATTATTTAGATATTATAAGTTTAATAAATAAATGTGGTTACTACTTTGTCTAGACTGTCCCTTGCAACATTTTGATTGTGCATCATAAATGACACATTTCTTCCAAATATAATAACCTTTTAATTCACTTTGTTTTAGCATTTGTTCATTTAGTGTTTCAAATTCAAATCAAGAAATGCATGCTAAAAAAATATTATGATCGTTAAGTAATTTCTAACAAAATGGTTAGTGGAAGAAATAAAAATTATACTAAACACAAAGAAACAAATAATTGTAGAACTTGCCCTCACCTATGGTTAACGCCAAACACGTCAGCATCCCTATTATGCTTGGTAATGGATTCCGTTTTTAATTCAAGAAATTACACTTAAAAGTGCCACCATTATTGGAAACAGTAGCAAATGGAACAACGTAACTATTAATGTTTACCTTCACAAATAATAATTGGAATTGGATAAATGCTTTCAGCTGTGAGCCCTTTCCTAATACCTTTTAGTAAGGTTCCCTGTTCCTCACATGCAGCAAATTAGCAGCATTTGAGGTGCTGGGACCTGTGATTACCAGGATTTCCAAAAGGCATTAACCCCATCAAACCAGAATTGCCTGGAAAATACAGAGTCTGGTCACTGAGGAAAGGGCTCTCAGCTCAAAGGAACAGTGTATTTAAGACAATTATGTGATTTCAAAACTGATGTTAGTTTTATTTTTAGTTTATATTGAGATTATTTAAATGTAAAATATATATTATAGATTAGAACATAGATATTGTTGTTTACTGAATTTATACACAAAATAAATCTGAAAACCACAAGCCATGTCCCACTAAAATACTATTTTAGAGTTATTCTGTACGCAATATAAAGAATGTACTATTAAATTGTGACTGATGCACCTCTACCAGGAGCAGCTAGGCCACTGTTCTCACAAAAGAGGTGCAACCATCCAATGTAAAGAGTAATATACCAAAGAGCACAGTACAATACATTGAACAGAGCAAGATCTCAAGTATATTCAAGACAGTTACGTTATCCCAGCATATGCAGAATACACACAGTTTCTTGGAATCTCAAAATGACATGTAGGAAAATAGGCTAATATATCTAAGGCGATATACAGTACAAATCTCATAACATGAACATATATACATTGCCATCAGACATTAAAAAACTGGAAATTAAAGGGTCGGTATATTCAACGAACAACTCATAAGACTCACAGAGTTATCAATCCACAGTAAGATGAAGTGATTGTGTTCACTTCCAGCTGCAGTGTTGCACTAAAGCCTTGTACACACAATCGGATTTTCCGACGGGAATTGTGTGATAACAGGGTGTTGGCGGAAAATCCGACCATGTGTATGCTCCATCGGATAATTGATGTTCGATAGCAGGTTTTAAAATTTTCCACGGACAAATGTCTGTTGTCGGATTTTCCGAGCAAGTGTACACAAGTCCGTCGGACTAAAGTCCAAAGTACAAACATGCATGCTCGGAAGCAAGGACGAGCCAGAAGCGCTCGGTCTTGTAAACTAACGTTCGTAATGGAGAATTAACATTCATGACGTGGCAAATTATGAAATCTCGAAATGCAGCACACATTCTCTTCTTCTTTAATGGGATAATAACGAAGCTGTTTTGCTGGTGATACTGATGGAGTTATTGCAAACTAATTTTCAAAGGCTTTTTTTTCTAGTGATATCAAGAATAATATATATATATATATATATATATATATATATATATATATATATATATATATATATATATATATATATATTTTTTTTTTTTTGATTTGGGCGAGTTACCACAACACCATTATCCCATAGTTTTTAAGATCAAAGATACAACTATGTTGGTGTCCCTTGTCAATTTTACATTGTATTCTTTTAAATGTAACTGCCTACTCCCAAACTGTTATTTGAAGTAAAACACATAGCCAAGCATTATTCTCCACAATTTTTTTTATTGTGCATTAAAAATAGAAAACAAAATTAGACATGCTATCTGCCAATAGAACTTGACCAAAAAGTGCATTCTATGCATCCAAAAATATAAAAAATATCCAAATCAAATCATTATTCAACCAAAAAAATAATGTCAAAGTAATAACTCCAAGGCCAATAATAAATAACATGTTATCTCCTCCGATTCCGCAACATGTCAGGTTGATCTTAAATCCCGATACTGCTCTCGTATATTCATATACCAGACTGCAGTGATCACTGAATATTCAACATAAGGAAGCTTTTCCATAAGTTACAAGTCCAAAAAAATCCAGATTCAGGTTACTCAGAGGGTACTGGGTTCTTCAGCCCTGCATTTCTTATTTTTATGTCGAGCAGTTGCCGTTGATTCAAATAAGCAGAATATTCTTTTATCTATCTATTTTGGTATTGCAGCAAATTGCACAACTTGTGGAATAGTCTGCCCAATAATAGATGTCACCTATTGTGTTTCTCTTTCATTACCGTGACACCCTTCTTATGGCTTACACCAACTAAGTTACTATTCAGTGATACAAAAAAGACGCCACTTGCTCCCATCTATAGCTGGCTATCGCAGTAAGAAGCATTGGAAGGCTAACAACACGTACAAATAAAGCCAAGGATAAATCCAAGGGAAAAACTAAGCTTAACTTTCCACCAGCCCGCAGACAACCAAATAACAGTATGTGTTAAAAGCAGGGGTTTAGTCCGCACACATTTGCAAAAGCATGCGTAAGCCACAGAGCCTCGTCAAGGCACCCTGGTATCTGTGGTACCTAACACTAATTTATAAGTGTCCCCATAGTGGAGGCACTAATAAATATTTAGGTTCCTATGAACTTACTCTTTGGAAGCATTAACTTCCCCTTACAAAATATCAAAGACTCACTAATTGAGTGTTATAAAACATATGAAAAATCAAACTTCTTTGAGAGATCTGAGGCCCTCCAGAAAAATAGGGTTCTGTTAGATATTTTATTTACCACTACCAAAAATACATTTATCTGGAGTGAGAACTCATCTGGTAAACTGCTGTTTAGATACTTTTATGTATTATCATTATTACAGGATTTATATAGCACCAACAATTTGGGAGTGCTTTATAATATAAAGGGAGACAGTAAGGGCTCATGCACACAAGACGTTTTTAGAGGTGCTGTTAGGGGCGTCTGACGTTTTTTTCCTTGTCAAAAGAAGTTTATTGAGTATACAATGTTATAAAGATACATAAAGTAAGTTTACAAGGATCTATAAAGTAAGCTCATTGTTTTACAGTAGGGTTTATATAGGTAAATATCATGAAATTTCAAATATTAAACATTGGGTTCACGTAAACCTAAATTAAAGATATATATCATTTCCTTAGTTACTTTTGTAGGTATTTAAATGATTTATACCTACTATACATATTGTTTACAAGTAGTGTGTATATAGGTCAAATAAATTCTGATAATGAGCTTTAATCGTAAGGTGGAGAAAAGGAAAGAGAAAGAAGAAAAAGGGTTGAAAGGTAGAGGTATGGTCCACAAGGTTGTCCCGCTCGTCAGTTTATTATTCTTTTTAGTTCTCTTTGAAGCCTTAGAATGGGTGTCTCTGTAAATCATTTAATCTGTTACCATGGCAACAGGACAGAGTCATTGAAGTTTGACAGGAACTGTTGTTTTATCCAAGGATGCCAAAGTTTTTCAAATTTTGGAATTTGATTTTGATCGATGGCTACCATCTTAGCATGGGACATTGTATTATTCATTCTGTGAATTGTTTCTGCTAGTACCAATGTAGGAGATTTCCATGCCTTGGCCACTGTTTGTTTTGCAGCCGTTATTAGTTGGATCATAAGTTTGAATTGAGAGAGTGTTAACCATTCCGGTTTTAGATTAAGTAAAGTTAAATATGGATCTGGTTGTATTATTTTTTTAAATATTTTAGATGCAATCACGAAGACTTCCTTCCAGAAGGTTTGGATTATTGGGCACGTCCACCATATGTGTAAATGTGTGCCTATTTCTGGGCATCCTCGAAAACAAAGAGCTGAGGTATTAGGTGAATATTTTGCCACTCTAGCGGGTACAAGGTACCAGCGAGTTAGGACTTTATAATTTGTCTCCAGTGCTAAGATGTTGGGTGAAGATGACTTAGATGTGAGCCATATGTTAGACCAGTCCGTGTCTTCTAAAGTTCGTCCCAGGTCCTCCTCCCACCTCTGAACGTAAGAGGGTCTATTAAGATTTGCTACTCCATATAATTGATTATAAAGTGATGAAATTGTACCTTTAGCAAATGGATCTTTTGTACAGATTGATTCAAAAATGGATAATTGGGATAATGGTGTATCCCCCTTTAGGAATGGTGTATAGAAATTTTTGATTTGGAGATATCTAAATATCTCAGAGTTTGGTAGATCATATTTTTCTCTAAGCGATGGGAATGAAAGGAATGATTTAGATGCTATGAAGTCATTTAGTGTCTGAATGCCTGATGTTGTCCAAGCTTTAAAAGAATTTGGGTAGATCCATGCCGGATAAAAGGCCGGATTTCTGATAAAAGAAAGGAGAGGATTGTGTGGAGATTGTAACTGATATTTGGTTTTTAGTTTATCCCAGAGAGATAAGAAGTGTTTAGTTATGGGATTATGAATTTTAAAGCGGTCTTTAGGATCAAGCCATAATAAATTTGATATTAATAGAGGGTCATTTTCTGAAGCCTCTATAAATACCCATAATGGGATTTCCTGTTTTGCATGGTATTTGGACAGACTGGCCAAATGTGCTGCTCTGTAGTAGTTAGTAAAATTAGGGTATCCCAGGCCTCCTTTATTTTTGGGAAGATGTAGTGTGTGTATAGGTATACGTGGTTTAGAAGAGCCCCATATAAACGAAGTTGCTCTTTTTTGTACTATTCTCAAAAAATAGGAAGGAATTGGAATAGGGAGGACTCTGAATAGATAAAGCAATTTGGGTAGAATAGTCATTTTGATTGCATTAATCTTCCCTATCCAGGATAAAGGAAGTTGCGTTTTATTAGATTTGTGATCTGTCTTAATACAGGAGGATAATTGGTTGAGAATAAGTCAGAATGAGATGCTGTTAAATGAATTCCAAGATATGGGATTGATTTTTCTGCCCATGTGAATGGGAGTGCAGCCCTAGCCGGGATCAATTCCATGTTTGTGAGTGAAATATTAAGCACTAGGCATTTCTTAGGATTAATCATAAGGCCGGATAGGGCTGCAAACCCATCAAGAGCTGGTATTAAGTTAGGACCAGAGACCTGTGGTGATGATAGAAAAAGTAATATATCGTCTGCAAATATACATAATTTGTGTGTAATACCTCCTACTTCAATGCCAGTTATAGTTTGGTTTGTTCTGATGTATTGGGCCATGGGTTCGAGTATAAGGGCAAATAATAAGGGAGATAATGGGCAACCCTGTCGGGTACCTCTTTCGATATTAAAGGCTTCAGATTTGTATCCAGCATATTTTATATAGGCTTTGGGTTTATTATATAATGCTTTGATCCATGTTAAAAAGTGGGGTCCAAAACCCCATTTTTGTAATGAATATTGCATATATTGCCAGGATACTGTGTCAAATGCCCTCTTAATATCGAGAGACAGAAAACATAAAGGGATTTTCCGTTTTTTAGCAATATGTGCCAATAACACTGCCCTGCGTATATTATCGCCTGCCTGTCTATTTGGCATGAAGCCTACTTGATCTCTATGTATTAATTTTCCTATAATACTATTGAGGCGTTTTGCTATTATTTTTGCTAATAATTTAATATCGAGGTTTAACAGAGAGATAGGCCGATAATTCACACAGGAAGTATCATCAGAAAGGGGTTTTGGGATCATACAAACAATTGCCATTAGTGTTTCTTGCCGAAAAGAATGTCCATCTAGAAGTTTGTTAAAAGTTTCAGTGAGAATGGGAGAGAGTATTTCTGAGAATGTTTTATAGTATAAAGCCGAGTAGCCGTCTGGGCCTGGTCTTTTATTAAGTTTTAGGTCTTTTATGGCGTTAGCAACTTCATCTATAGTTATAGGCTCATCCAAACTGCTTTTTTGATTTTGAGATAACTCAGGTAAGGTTATTTTTGAGAAGAAGGATTCAGCCTCTGTAGGATTAAATTCATTGTTTGTCTTGTATAAAGTTGCGAGATGTGAGTGAAATTTATGGACTATTTTAACTGGATTACAAGTGTAAACATTTTTTGATAATTTCAAACGTATTGGTTTGAAAGATTTGTTAGTTGAATTTAATGCCCGAGCCAAATATGTACCTGGTTTGTTTGTATTCATGTAGAAATTGTGTTTGGAGCGTTTGAGGGATTTATCAACTGACTCCGTGAGAAATAGATCGTATTCCAATCTAGATTTTTCCAGATGAGATTTTGTACTCTGAGATGGATTATCTTGGAATGATATGTAGGCTGCATTAAAATTGAGTTCTAGTTTTTTTGCTAGATTTTTGCGTTCCCGTTTAAATAGTGCCATTTGTCTTTGTATTGTACCACGCAAGACAGGCTTATGAGCTTCCCACAGTGTTATTGGGGAGATGTCTGTTGTATTATTAATTGATATGTATTCCTTTAAAGCTTGTTCAATGGCCATCTGATGTAATGGTTGTTTGAGCATTATGTCCGGTAAGTACCACGTTGGGTCATGCGCTTTTGGTATGGCTGAGGCTATAGTAGTGTATACTGCATTATGGTCAGACCACGGAATCGGAATTATATCTGATGCAATAATTTCTGGTATCATTCCTATTGTTAGAAAAATATGATCTATTCTGGTGAAGGTTTGATGAGGGTGCGAGAAATAAGTGAATTTCTTTTTCATTGGGTTACTTTCTCTCCATGAATCTACCAGATTGTATTTGGAAAGAAGTTGAGAAAAAGGTAATCTAGAGGTTATTTTGGATGGTGTAAAAGGTGATTTATCTAGAAATGGGAGGAGGACCTGGTTCGAATCCCCACACATTATCACTGTTCCTATTTTGTGTGTATTAATCACTTGTAATATATGTGAGAGGAATGGTGTAGGTTGTTTGTTAGGAGCGTAGTAGGAAATCACCGTGATTGCTGTATCCATTATATAACCCATGAGTATCAGGTATCTACCTTCTGGGTCTTTAATTTCTGATGATAAGGTGAATGGTGTGGATCGGTGAAATGCAATTAGAGTTCCCCTTTGCTTGGTACAGGCAGAAGCCGTGTAAATTTGTTGATAAAAAGGAGAAATATATTTTGGAGTAGAATCTTTGGTGAAGTGTGTTTCTTGGAGGCATACTATGTGAGCCTTCTTGTTATGGAAAGTACGGAAGGCTTTGGTCCTTTTTTGAGGGACATTTATTCCCTGAACATTCAGGGAAAGTATATTCAGTGGTGCCATGGCAATAGATCAAATAGTTTTGACTTACTTTTTGTTATGCAGAGCTGACTGCGCAGATCAACCTGTGTGGACTGAAGAGATGAATAGATAGAAAAGAAACCAGTGAATTCTGGAGTAAAGAGTAAACAAAAAACATATGAGATTAGATGATACATTGTATAAATTATTTTTTGCAAGTAATCACAATTTACCCGTGAAAGAGAATAAATATCTCTCTCAGAGGAATAAGTGCCTTCGTCACACTCCCACATAATATGGTTGGGAGAATGAGGAGGGCTAATGGGGGTACACGGATCTTCCGCTTACAGGAGAGAAGTGCTATGTCAAAAGACATCAAAATGATGTTTCATTAATTGGAGTGCAGAATATAGTTTTTGTTGAAATTATTTATTCCAGGGTGGTTGTATATGGTTAGTCTTGCCCTAGGCTAAATAATTCAGTTAGAAAGGTACTGTTAATAACTTTGGTATTGATGAAGATAGTTTGAATTATTTTGGGATTTTAACCCTTTTAGAGTAAACAATTACATATTTTATTCATATGTAACTGTTTAGATATGTTAACTCATAAAATTGAGGTTGTATTGCTTCAGATTAGAATAAACAAAAACATAATTCTAGGAACTAGTTAGATAATAATATATTTGTTTTAGGAAAAGAAAGAAAAAGCTTCCATTACTTCTGGATTATTGAACATATTTGTCCTAAAAAGTAATAAATCTATTGTTATTACCTGATAATATATAACTGAACAAGAATTTCCTTATTTCACTTATATATTCTAAGGCTATATGAATCAGAAGTAATAAGAAATATAACTGGAATGTAACATGATCCCACACAGTGTGTGACTATCAGAATGCAGTTACATTCAGTTATAAATATAGGTTTTTTATAGAGAACCATCTCTTAGTATAATAAATGAAGAGATATCAGGAATTAGGATGTCAGTCCATTGAATCTTCTTGGTCCATAGATGATGTGGCATAACGGCCTCTTTTGTGAGAATGATGATTCCCATTTTGTTCTGAAATTTTCTGGGTGCTGCCTGAAGGTGAAGATGATGTCATTCTTCTGCGTGTGGGAGTGTTGCTGCTTGTGGGTTCTGTCAGATTTAATTTTAAAAGGGTTTGTTGTAGTTCATCTGCTGATCTGCTTCTGTAAATTGTACCTTGGTAGTTAAATCTGACTGAAAAGGGGAAGCCCCATTGATACATAATGTTGTGGCGTTGCAGTTCCATTAGTTGGGGTTTCATGGATCGTCTTTTAGTAATAGTAAGTTGGGATAGGTCAGCAAAAATTTGATAATTGTGTCCTTGAAAATTAAGTTCCTTTTTTTCTCTTGCAGCAATTAGTATTTGTTCTTTCGTTCTGTAATAATGAAATTTTGTGATTATATCACGTGGGGGTCCATCTTTCTTTTTGGCTGTGAGGGCTCTGTGTACTCTGTCCAGTTCTAAACGTTCAATAGGGATATCTGGCTTTAGTTCTTGTAATAGAGCAGTAATAGTAGATTGCAGATCTGTCACAGTTTCAGGTATTCCCCTTATGCGCAAGTTTGAACGTCTGGCTCTATTTTCGTAATCTTCGAGCTTAGTTTGAAGTATTAAATTCTCTTTTTTTAATTGTTGCAATTCTGTTATATTTTCTTGGGTTGTAATTTCAATTTCATCCATTTTTATTTCTAAAGCTGCGGTGCGGTTTCCCAGCTTTCTTATTTCTTTGGTTATACTTTTTGTTATTTGGTCTGAGGTTTGTTTTAAAGCCTTATGAAGCATCTTTTCAAATTGTAATAATATTACTGGGGATACTGAGGAGGCTTGTGGAGAAGTTTGTGAGAGGATTTGTTCTGTATCTGACTCAAATGGAGAGTCTTGCTGTGACATTTTCTGTCTGTGAGAGGGCCCTGATGCTGTATATTGTGAGGTGACTGGAGCTGCTTCAGCTGCAGTGAGTGCCTGTGAGCTCTTTGTGAGGTGATTTTTATTTCTGCCACGGTTTCCTCCCAGTACCATATTTCCTGCCCAAACTTTCACAGTTTGTTCCCTGGGGCAAAAAGGTTCAAATGGATACCTTTTGAGCCTGCAGGCTCCGCTTTGTCCTTCTCTTCTCTCCTCAGCGGTGTGGAGCTCTAACAATGCATGTCTGCTCTGCTAGGCTCCGCCTCCTGCCCCTGTCTGACGTTTTTTTTAACTGCCTTTAAACGCCCCTCCATGTTAGCCTATGTGTCCATGCACATATAAACTTTCAGAGGCATTTGGAGGCATAAGTGTTTAGGGGCAGTAGAAAAAAAACACAGCCTGTGCATCCAGGAGCAGAGGCGGTTGAGCTTTAAAAATGAAAAATAGTGCTAAACGCGGATAAATACTGCTAATTGCTGTAACAATCGTTTAGCCACGTTTGGCGTTTTTAGGCGTTTTTACAATATAGGGAGTGTTTTTACTAAAAAAAATGCCCAAAAACGCTAACGTGGAAAAATGCCCATAAATGCCCAAAAGGCTACAAAAACATGGCTAACAGCACATTTTCAACACTGCTTTTTCCTGGCAGCAGTGCTGATGTTTTTTAAATGTTCTGTGAGCATGAGGCCTAACGTTACAATGCAATTCAAGACAAATGAGTAGGAGGACCTCTGCCTTACAGGGCAGAGCAGGGTCATCTGGGCGGATAGAATTGAGCTTTTAGCTGCGGATAGATCAAATTATCTACTGGAGCTAAACTCAGACAATGCTTTCCTATGGCCCCCTTCACACACTGCATTTAGCAACGGTTTCGTTACATGAGGTTTTGCGCGTTTAGAAAAAAAAAATTGACTGTGTCCAGGACCGATTTATTGCAGCTATCTGCACATAACTGCAAGTAATCACAGTGTACTATTTCTCCTGCGGATAGCAGCAGCAACAAGGAAAGAAAAACAACAGGAAGCACATCAGAAATGGTAAGAATGTTCCAACGCAGCTAAACGCAGCCACATGTAAGCGCAAGAAAACGCAGCTAATCGCAATGTACAACTGCAAGTGATCACTGTGCCTGGAGTCTTGGAATTTCAAAATAAACAGGCCTTTAACAGAGGCAGAACAGCCGCTCGTGTGAAAGAGGCCTAATGCCGCGTACACACGAGCGGAATGTCGACAGAAAAAGTCAGACGGAAGCTTTTCATCATATATTCCGATCATGTGTATGCCTCATCTGACTTTTTTTTTTTAAATTCTGACGGACCTAGAAATAGAACATGTTCTAAATAGTTCTAAATTTTAAAGGCTTTTATGCAAGTTATTGCCATAAAAAGTGTTTGGGGACCTGGGTCCTGCCCCAGGGGACATGTATCAATGCAAAAAAAAGTTTTAAAAACGTCTGTTTTTTCAGGAGCAGTGATTTTAATAATGCTTAAAGTGAAACAACAAAAATGAAATAGTCCTTTAAATATTGTGCCTGGGGGGTCTCCTTGGTCTGCCTGTAAAGTAGTGCATCTTTCCAATGTTCATAACAGTACCACAGCAAAATGACATTTCTAAAGGACAAAATGTAATTCGCGGCTGTAATGTATTGTCAGATCCTGGCAATATAGATAAAAATCATTAAAAAAAATGGTGTGGCTTCCCCCCCAAGTCCATTACCAGGCCCTTCGGGTCTTGTATGAATATTAAGAGGAACCCCGCACCAAAATAAAAAAATGGCGTGGAGGTCCCCCCAAAATCCATACCAGGCCCTTCAGGTCTGGTATAGATTTTCAGGGAAACCCCATGCCAAAATAAAAAAAATGGGGTGGGGTCCCCCCAAAACCATACCAGACCCTTATCCAAGCACACAATCTGGCAGGCCACAGGAAAAGGGGGGATGAGAGAGCGCCCCCCCTCTTGAACTGTACCAGGCCACAAGCCCTCGACGTGGGGAGGGTGCTTTGGGGTCCCCCCAAGGCACCTTGTCTCCATGTAGATGGGGACAAGGGTCTCATCCCCACAACCCTTGTTTGTGGAGGTCTGTGGGCAGGGGGCTTATCAAAACCTGGAAGCCCCCTTTAACAAGGGGGCCCCCGGATCCCGACCCCCCTATGTGAATGGGTATCATTGTACCCCTACTCATTCACCAAAAAAAGTGTCAAAAAAGTAAGAACGACAGGAGACAGTTTTTGACGATTCCTTTAATAAAAAAATGTGTCCCACGATGTCCATCCATCTTCAATCACAGCGCAGACGGGCCGAAAAAAACAAAAAACAACAAAATGGAAAAACTTTGCCTCGATATGACCCCGCCCCCTCTGACATCATTGAAGATGGATGGACGTCGCGGGAAACTGTTTTTTTTAAAAAAAGGAATTGTCCAAAACTGTCTCCTTTCATTTTTACTTTTTTTACACTTTTTTGGTGAATGAGTAGGGGTGCAATGTACCCGATACCCATTCACATAGGGGGGCTGGGATCTGGGGGTCCTTTGTTAAAGGGGGCTTCCAGATTCCAATAAGCCCCTGCCCACAGACCCCCACAACTAACGGGCAAGGGTTGTGGGAATGAGGCCCTTGTCCCCATCAACATGGGACCCCAAAGCGCCCTCCCCATGTTGAGGGTATGTGGCCTGGTACGGTTCAGGAGGGGGGATGCTCTCTTGTTCCCCCCTTTCCTGTGGCCTGCCAGGTCTGGTATAGATTTTGGAGGGACCCCATGCCATTTTTTTTATTTTGGTGAAGGGTTCCCCTTAGGATCCATACCAGACCTGAAGGGTCTGGTATGAATTTTGGTGAGGACCCCACGCCAATTTTGGCGTGGGGTTTCCTATAATATCCATACCTTCAGGTCTGGTATGGGCTTTAGGGGGGACCCCCATGCTATTTTTAAAAACATTTTGGCGCGGGGTTCCCCTTTATACCCATACCAGACCTGAAGGGCCTGGTAATGGGCTGGGGAGGGGAACCCATGCTGTATTTTTCAATGATTTTTATGTATATTGCCAGGATCCGACAATACATTACAGCCGCGAACGAGTTTTAAATGGCGAACGGGCAAACATCCGATGTTCGAGTCAAACTTCCGTTCGACTCGAACCATGGGCTCATCCCTATTAGAGACTATAGAACAGAGCAAGAAGGTGGTTGGAGTAGTTGTGAGGGAATGGGTTCAGGGGCAAGTGGTTAGGTGGTCATCAGAAAAAGGTTTTGCAACCCCCTTTGTAGCAACAGGGTCAAAAGAGGAAAGTATGTTGGCAGACATAGTATGTTAAGTTGAGGAGATATCTGGACAGTTAAGTGCTTATCACTTATATCTATATTGTTTCTAAAATAAATGACAATGTCTCAGACACTAAATGAATAAGTGGGTGCAGGCAGTGGAGAGTGAAATAGAGAGCTGAAGGCAGAAAAGAGTTCATTAGGACTGGATGAGAGGATGTTAATGAGAGTAATGAATCTCTTTTTTTTTAGGAGAGCAGATTTACACAGGAAGAAGTCTTACAGGGATGTACAGTAGTTGTGTGTCAAAAAGGAGCATGACCATGCTCCTAACACATCTGGTGTTATCTATTTTCCAGGGTTGGGGCCCAATTCTGTTTATATTGGGGAGAAATGTGTCCAGGGAGGATGATAGTTAGCAATTGTAAGAGACGTAGCTAATTCATGGTGGGGCATGGGTAATATTTTGGTATAGAGGTAGTCAGTAGTAGAAGATTTAAAGGGTTAAAGTAGAGAAGGTTGCTATGGGTAACTGTTGCTGGTTTGAGGGATAGGATGTTGAAGGCAGAGAATGTGAAACTAATAAAGTTGTTATCACAGAAAGGAAAATGGGTGTTGGAGAAGTTGTTTAGCTGTTATAAACATTACAAGAGAACGTTTTAAGCATACATCTCCCAATAGCAAAGCCCCCACACAACCTCTCACTCTTTCCCGCCCTCCCTTTTCCATATTTCTTTTTAAATCACATTTATGCTTATTTAATCTCATCACACATCCCCTTACTAGTCATATTTCATTTCTAATATGCACAACATTGATGTTGCTGTTGATTAGAATGGAAATCAATACACAAGTCAGTGATGTTTCTCTAAACAAGAGTTGTTGAGGTATTTCTTTACACCGCTTCAGTTACATACCGTATTTATCGGCGTATAACACGCACTTTTTTTCCCTTCAATCAGGGGAAAATCGCAGGTGCATGTTATACGCCGATCCCCAGCGATCCCCCGCTGACTGAGCGAAGCGATCGCCGGCCGCCGATCTGAAAATGGCGCCGCCGACGCCGAAATACACAGATCTCGGCCACTTTCGGCTCCACTCGAGTGCCGCCCATATACAGATAGCCGAGTGTACTCGGCTAGGTTCGGATAGCTCCGCTCACAGTCATGCCCAGTCCCCCCCTATGATGGACACAGGGACTGGGCGTGACTACAAGTGGAGCCGAAAGTGGCCGAAAGTGACCGAGAGCTGCCGAGAAGAGCCGAGGACCGGTGTTCTGCCGAGAAAGTTCCCCTCGGTGGATAAGGACCCCCCTCTACTGCACAGGCACAGCGCTTGTGCAGTAGGAGCAGGCGGAAATAGCCGAAGCCGAATAGAAATCAGCTGTACACGGCGCCTGTAAGAGGGCCCCTCGCGGGCTCGTTTCGCTTGTCACGCTTCGGGCACGGCCTCGCTCCGCTCGGCACTTTTTTATTCTCCCCCTAGGTCCACTTGGATGGTGGGGCTTCAACCTGGACCCAGGGCGCAGGCGCCATGTACAGCTGAATGAAGTTTTTCAGCTTCGGCTATTTTCGGTGGCTCCTAGCTGTTCGTACTGCGCAAGCACTGCGCCTGCGCAGTACAGGGGGGTCTTTATCTGCCAGGGGAACTTTCTCGGCAAGACACCGGCTCTGTGTATTTCGGCGCCGGCGGCGCCATTTTCAAACTGCAGTGACACTGACAAGTCACTGCAGTTTAACTGCAGCCTGGGCAAGGCTTTAAATGGACACAGACAAAGCTGCAGATCGGCACTGACAAAGCTCCAAGGCTGCAAAGGACACTGATAAGGCTGCAAATGACACCAAGGCTGCAAATGACTGCAAGGCTGCAAATGACACCAAGGCTGCAAATGACACTGGACAAGCATGCAGATGGACGCTGTGCAAGGCTGCGTTGATGGGCATTTAAATGTAAGTTTTTTTCCTTAAAACATTTTTTTCCTTATAATTCCCTCCTAAACTTGGGGTGCGTGTTATACGCTGACGCGTGTTATACGCCGACAAATACGGTATTTATTGTTGTAGCATCTCCATACTGTTGGGCAGATGTACATGATTCCCAGGTGACTTGGTGGACTAGCATTTCAACTTTCAGGGTGGAATCCTTGGATACCCAAAAATAGACAAAACTATATCGTCAGACTAGGGATGAGCCAAACACACCTGAACCTGGTTCACAGAGGTTCAACCGAAAATGTCAAAAGTTCTGATGGTAAAACCGAACCCCAATGAGGTCAAGTTAAGCTGAATCCGTCAATTCACTTTTCTTCATTTTTAAAGATAATAGCCAAGGGATTTGCAAAAAAGTGTATCTGGGGCTAGGCACTGCCCCAGGGGACATGCACCAATGCAAAAAAAAAAAAAAAAAAAAACTAAAAATCCTTAAATCACCATTTTGAAGGGAGCAGTGAATCTAATAATGCTAAAAGTACAACATCTAAAATTCACTATTTCTTGAAAAAACTGCTTGGATGACTCTCTAAGCCTGCCTATGAGGTAGCACAAAAGTGCTGTTAATTCACATTTCTGTGCAAGCTCCCTTTATTTTTATTGCAAAAAGGACACCCCCAAGGAGGATGAGGGTCTGTGATGTATTTTGTGGGATTCCCTTTGCATTATTTACAAAAGAAAAGAAGATTCTAGGGAAAAGCGAATTAATTACCCTTTTCTATGTCACATTTCCTATACAGTGCCTTGAAAAGGTATTCATACCCCTTGACATTTTCCACATGTTGTCATGTTACAACCAAAAATATAAATGTAAATATTGGGATATTATGTGATAGATCAACACACAGTGGCACATAATTGTGAAGTGGAAGGAAAATGATAAATGGTTTTCAAAATTTTGTACAAATAATTATCTGAAAAGTGTGGTGTGCATTTGTTTTCAGCCCCCTTTACTCTGATACCCCTAACTAAAGTCTAGTGCAACCAATTGCCTTCAGAAGTCACCTAATGAGTAAATAGAGTCCACCTGTGTATAATTTCATCTCAGTATAAATACAGCTATTCTGTGAAGCCCTCAGAGGTTTATTAGAGAACCTTAGTGAATAAACAGCATCACGAAAGGCCAAGGAACACACAAGACAGGCCAGGGATAAAGTTGTGGAGAAGTTTAAAGCAGGCATAACTTAAAAAAAAACATCCCAAGCTTTGAACATCTCACTGAGCACTGTTCAATCCATCATCCAAAGCAGCCGAAGCAGCCAAGAGGCCCATGGTAACTCTGGAGGAGCTGCAGAGATCCACAGCTCAGGTGGGAGAATCTGTCCACAGGACAACTATTAGTCGTGCACACCACAAATCTGCCCTTTATGGAAGAGTGGCAAGAAGAAAGCCATTGTTGAAAGAAAGCCATAAGAAGTCCTGTTTGCAGTTTGCGAGAAGCCACGTGGGGAACACAGCAAACATGCAAAAAGGTGCTCTGGTCAGATGAGACCAAAATTGAACTTTTTGGCCTTTAAGCAAAACGCTATGTGTGGCGGAAAACTAACACTGCACATCACCCTGAACACACCATCCCCGCCGTGAAACATGGTGGTGACAGCACCATGTTGTGGGGATGCTTTTCTTCAGCAGGGGCAGGGAAGCTGGTCATAGTTGATAAGAATATGGATGGAGCCAAATACAGGGCAATCTTAGAAGAAAACCTGTTAGAGTCTGTAAAAGACTTGAGACTGGGGCGGAGGTTCACCTTCCAGCAGAACAACGACCCTAAACGTACAGCCAGAGCTACAATGGAATGGTTTAGATCAAAGCATATTCATGTGTTAGAATGGCCCAGTCAAAGTCCAGACCTCAATCCAATTGAGAATCTGTGGTAAAACTTGAAAATTGCTGTTCACGGATGCTCTCCATCCAATCTGAGAGAGCTTGAGCTATTTTGCAAAGAAGAATGAGCAAGAATTTCACTCTCTAGATGTGCAAAGCTGGTAGAGACATGCCCACAAAACTTGCAGCTGTAATTGCCGTGAAAGCTGGTTCTATAAAGTATTGACTCAGGAGGGCTAAATACAAATGCATGCCATGCTTTTCACATATTTATTTGTAAAAAATGTTGAAAACCATTTATCATTTCCTTCCACTTCACAATTATGTACCACTTTTGTAGGTCTATCACATAAAATCTCAATAAAATACATTTACGTTTTTGGTTCTAACATGACAAAATATGGAAAATTTCAAGGGGTATGAATACAGTGGGGAGAACAAGTATTTGATACACTGCCAATTTTGCAGGTTTTCCTACTTACAAAGCATGTGGAGGTCTGTAATTTTTATCATAGGTACTCTTCAACTGTGAAAGACGGAATCTAAAACAAAAATCCAGAAAATCACACTGTATGACTTTTAAGTAATTCATTTACATTTTATTGCATGACATAAGTGTTTGATACATCAGAAAAGCAGAATGTAATATTTGGTACAGAAACCTTTGTTTGCAATTACAGAGATCATAAGTTTCCTGTAGTTCTTGACCAGGTTTGCACACACTGCAGCAGGGATTTTGGCCCACTCCTCCATACAGACCTTCTCCAGATCCTTCAGGTTTTGGGGCTGTCTCTGGGCAATACAGACTTTCAGCTCCCTCCAAAGATTTTCTATTGGGTTCAGGTCTGGAGACTAGCTAGGCCACTCCAGGACCTTGAGATGCTTGTTATGGAGCCACTCCTTAGTTCCCCTGGCTATGTGTTTCGGGTCGTTGTCATGCTGGAAGACCCAGCCATGACCCATCTTCAATTCTCTTACTGAGGGGAGGAGGTTGTTGGCCAAGATCTCGCAATACATGGCCCCATCCATCCTCCCCTCAATACAGGTCGTCCTGTCCATTTGCAGATGAGCAGCCCCAAAGAATGATGTTTCCACCTCCATACTTCACAGTTGGGATGGTGATCTTGGGGTTGTATTCATCCTTCTTCTTCCTCCAAACACAGTGAGTGGAGTTTAGACCAAAAAGCTCTATTTTTTTCTCATCAGACCACATGACCATCTCCCATTCCTCCTCTGAATCATCCAGATGGTCATTGGCAAACTTCAGATGGACCTGGACATGTGCTGGCTTGAGCAGGGGGACCTTGTGTGTGCTGCAGGATTTTAATCCATGACGGTGTAGTGTGTTATTAATGGTTTTCTTTGAGACTGTGGTCCCAGCTCTCTTCAGGTCATTGACCAGGTCCGGCTGTGTAGTTCTGGGCTGATCCCTCACCTTCCTCATGATCATTGATGCCCCACAAGGCGAGATCTTGCATAGAGCCCCAGACCGAGGGAGATTGACCGTCATCTTGAACGTCTTCCATTTTCTAATAATTGCGCCAACAGTTGTTGCCTTCTCCCCAAGCTGCTTGCCTATTGTTCTGTAGCCCATCCTAGCCTTGTGCAGGTCTACAATTTTATCCCTGATGCCCTTATACAGCTCTTTGGTCTTGGCCATTGTGGAGAGGTTGGAGTCTGTTTGATTGAGTGTGTGGACAGGTGTCTTTTATACAGGTAATGAGTTCAAACAGGTGCAGTTAATAATGAGTAATAAGTGGAGAACAGGAGGGCTTCTTAACCACTTCAGCCCCAGAAGATTTTACCCCCTTCCTGACAGAGCACTTTTTGCTATTCGGCACTGCGTCACTTTAACTGACAATTGCGCGGTCATGCAACATTGCACCCAAACAAAATTGACGTCCTTTTTTTCCCACAAATAGAGCTTTCTTTTGGTGGTATTTGATTTCCTCTGCGTTTTTCATTTTTTGCGCTATAAACAAAAAAAGAGCGACAATTTTGAAAAAAAATGCAATATTTTTTACTTTTTGCTATAATAAATATCCCCCAAAAATATATAAAAAATTTTTTTTTTACCTCAGTTTAGGTCGATATGTATTCTTCTACATATTTTTGGTAAAAAAAATCGCAATAAGCGTATATTGATTGTTTTGGACAAAAGTTATAGCGTCTACAAAATAGGGGATAGTTTTATGGATTTTTTATTATTAATTTTTTTTTTTACTAATAATGGCTCCGCTCAGCTCTTGTTATAAAATTGCATTGATTACTGTAAAACTGTCACTGGCAGTGAAGGGGTTAACCACTAGGGGGCAGTGAAGGGGTTAAGTGTGTCCTAGTACGTGTTCTAACTGAAGGGGGGAGGGGACTGTGCAAGGGAGATAACAGATCGCTGTCCATACTCTGTATGAACAGACGATCTGTCTGTTCTCCCCTCAGAGAACCAGAAACTGTGTGTTTACACACATAGATCTTGGTTCTCGGTATGCCCCGAGCAATCGCGGGAGCGTGGCGGACGCGATCACCGTCGGGCTCCCGCGATCGCATCGGCTCCGTGGGTGAGTAGGGGGCCCCTAGTGGCCGTCTATGTTACCGAAGTAACATGACGGCGTTTTACGCAGCCGAGCCATGTTGCCGCATGTACAACTGCGGCGGCTGGTCTGTATGCGGTTAAAGAAAAAATAACAGGTCTGTGAGAGACAGAATTCTTACTGGTTGGTAGGTGATCAAATACTTATGTCATGCAATAAAATGCAAATTAATTCTTTTAAAATCATACAATGTCATTTTCTGGATTTTTGGTTTAGATTCTGTCTCTCACAGTTGAAAAGTATCTATGATCAAAATTACAGACCTCTACATAGTTACATAGTTACATAGTAGGTGAGGTTGAAAAAAGACACAAGTCAATCAAGTCCAACCTATGTGTGATTATGTGTCAGTATTACATTGTATATCCCTGTATGTTGCGGTCATTCAGGTGCTTATCTAATAGTTTCTTGAAGCTATCGATACTCCCCGCTGAGACCACCGCCTGTGGAAGGGAATTCCACATCCTTGCCGCTCTTACAGTAAAGAAGCCTCTACGTAGTTTAAGGTTAAACCTCTTTTCTTCTAATTTTAATGAGTGGCCACAAGTCTTGTTAAACTCTCTTCTGCGAAAAAGTTTTATTTCTATTGTAGGGTCACCAGTACAATATTTGTATATTGAAATCATATCCCCTCTCAAGCGTCTCTTCTCCAGAGAGAATAAGTTCAGTGCTCGCAACCTTTCCTCATAACTAAGATCCTCCAGACCCTTTATTAGCTTTGTTATCCTTCTTTGTACCCGCTCCATTTCCAGTACATCCTTCCAGAGGACTGGTGCCCAGAACTGGACAGCATACTCTAGGTGCGGCCGGACCAGAGTCTTGTAGAGTGGGAGAATTATCGTTTTATCTCTGGAGTTGATCCCCTTTTTAATGCATGCCAATATTCTGTTTGCTTTTTTAGCAGCAGCTTGGCATTGCATGCCATTGCTGAACCTATCATCTACTAGGACCCCCAGGTCCTTTTCCATCCTAGATTCCCCCAGAAGTTCTCCCCCCAGTGTATAGATTGCATTCATATTTTTGCCACCCAAATGCATTATTTTACATTTTTCTACTTTGAACCTCATTTGCCATGTAGTTGCCCACCCCATTAATTTGTTCTGATCTTTTTGCAAGGTTTCCACATTCTGCGGAGAAGTTATTGCCCTGCTTAGTGTAGTATCGTCTGCAAATACAGAGATTGAACTGTTTATCCCATCCTCCAGGTCGTTTATTAACAAATTAAAGGATTGGTCCCAGCACAGAACCCTGGGGAACCCCACTACCCACCCCTGACCATTCCGAGTACTCCCCATTTATCACCACCCTCTGAACTCGCCCTTGTAGCCAGTTTTCAATCCATGTACTCACCCTATGGTCCATGCCAACGGACCTTATTTTGTACAGTAAACGTTTATGGGGAACTGTGTCAAATGCTTTTTCAAAATCCAGATACACCACGTCTACGGGCCTTCCTTTATCTAGATGGCAACTCACCTCCTCATAGAAGGTTAGTAGATTGGTTTGGCTAGAACGATTCTTCATGAATCCATGCTGATTACTGCTAATGATACTGTTCTTATTACTAAAATCTTGTATATAGTCCATTATTATCCCCTGCAAGAGTTTACATACTATTGATGTTAGGCTAACTGGTCTGTAATTCCCAGGGATGTATTTTGGGCCCTTTTTAAATATTGGTGCTACATTGGCTTTTTTCCAATCAGCTGGTACCATTCCAGTAAGTAGACTGTCTGTAAAAATTAGGAACAACGGTCTGGCAATCACTTGACTGAGTTCCCTAAGTACCCTCGGATGCAAACCATCTGGTCCCGGTGATTTATTAATGTTAATTTTCTCAAGTCTAATTTTAATTCTGTCCTCTGTTAACCATGGAGGTGCTTCCTGTGTTGTGTCATGAGGATAAACACTGCAGTTTTGGTTACTGAAGCCCCCCGATTCACTCGTGAAGACTGAGGAGAAGGATAAATTCAATACCTTCGCCATCTCCCCATCCTTTGTAACCAGATGTCCTTCCTCATTCTTCATGGGGCCAATATGGTCTGTCCTCCCTTTTTTACTGTTTACATACTTAAAGAATTTCTTGGGATTTTTTTTGCTCTCCTCCGCTATGTGTCTTTCATGTTCTATCTTAGCCGTTCTAATTGCACCCTTACATTTCTTGTTGCATTCTTTATAAAGTCTGAATGCTGAGGATGATCCCTCAACCTCGTATTTTTTGAAGGCCTTCTTCTTTGCTTTTATATGCATTTTTACATTGGAGTTAACCCATCCAGGACTTTTGTTCGCTCTTTTAAATTTATTACCCAATGGGATACATTGGCTAATGCCCTTATTTAATATGCTCTTAAAGCAAACCCATCTCTCCTCCATATTCTTTCTTCCTAATATTTTATCCCAATGTATGCCTTTTAGCAAGGATTGTAGTTTAAGGAAGTTGGCTCTTTTGAAATTCAATGTCTTTGTATTCCCTTTATGTTTCCTATTTGTGTGATTTATACTGAAACTAATTGACCTATGATCGCTGTTACCTAAATTGCCCCGTATTTCCACATTCGTGATCAGGTCTGTATTGTTATTAATCAGTAGATCCTGTAATGTTTTATTTCTAGTTGGTGCGTCTACCATCTGACCCATAAAATTGTCCTGCAAGACATTAAGGAACTGGCGAGCCTTAAATGAATGCGCGGTTCCCTCCGCCCAGTCTATGTCTGGATAATTACTAAGTGTTATAATTAATAACACTTCCCATCCTTGCTGCTAATCCAAATTGCGATAGGAGATCTGTCTCCACTTCCTCCCTCAGGTTAGGGGGCTTATAGCATACGCCCAGTATTATTTTCCCCCTAGCTTCATCCCTTTGGAGCTCTACCCATAAGGATTCCACCTCCTCCCTAGCTCCCTCAGTGATGTCATCTCTCACATTCACTTGTACATTGTTCTTGATATATAGGCGTACCCCTCCCCCTTTTTTACCCTCTCTATCCTTGCGGTAAAGGGTATACCCTTGAATGTTTGCCAGCCAATCATGAGAGCTGTTGAACCAGGTCTCTGAAATTCCCACAAAATCCAGATCCTCCTCGTACAACAGTATCTCTAGCTCACCCATCTTGTCCACCATGCTCCTGGCATTGGTGAACATGCCACATAGTTTAGAGCGGTCACATATTGTCCTCATATTGGGTGTTTCGAGATTGCAACTAGGATTTGCTACTATACTTACCTTGTGTTTTTGTGCTTTGGTCAACCTACCACTAATGCCCTCAATACTATCCTCTGGAATATCTTCCGCGCTGACTCTACCTCTGGACCCTCCCCCTCATCGCCTAGTTTAAAAACCCAAAATATAACAGGATATGTGCAGCGCAAAAATATATGAAAATGTTAATCAAGAAGAATATTGAATATGTTCCCCAAAAGTCTATCAGAAAAGATCCATATGAATTTCAATCGACAGGAATCGGCCATGCATACAATTTTCGATTGCGCTTACCAGAGATGATGGACCTCTGCAAAGCAGGGGTCAAACTCACATGTATCCCCACAGGGATAATGGTAGTCCTGATGGCATCACTGGAGGAGATCACTGTGGTATGGAAACCCAGATATCCAGAAGAATGAGGCAACCTTCCAACAGGGAAAAACCAAGGATGTAGACCACCAGATAGGAGATGTAAGAAAAGCCGCTCCGCGAAATATAAAAAATAATAAAGGATACCATCTAAGAGTAATCCATCTTTTTATTATAAAGTCCAATATTGCACTATAAAAACAAGCGCTCTCAAGCGCAGAAAGTTAAAAAAGGTCGGACTGCAACACAGTGCAGTACCGACACACAGTCTGGCAGCGGGTGATGTCCATGACAAAGCTCCTCCCCCCGTACGCGGCGTTACGTCCTATTGGACTTCGTTCCCTCGCTGACGAATGGGGAAAACCTGCTTAAAAAAACTGGTGTGGGATCCCCCCATATATAGACTTTTATTCTGAGCATGAAGTTGCACTGTCCTACCCTTCTGAGCCATACCAGGCCAAATACCTTCAATATAGGACATCTTCCTTTCAACCCTGACCCAGGGGGGGCTTATTAGAATCTGAAAACCCTCTTTAAGATAAGGGGACACCAAGCTCCCCTGCGTGAACGAGTATGGGGTACATAGTACCCTTCTTATTCACAAGAAAAGTCATGGCCATATTTGAGCAGGTGACATGACTAGTTGTTAAGAACTGCACGTACCAGCCTCCTTACCAACCATTCACAGTGGGAAGCTGTCTTGTATAATAGCAGTAGTAATGCTGGTGACATTAAGCTCCTGCCGGAAAAGGTACATCTTCTGCGGTTCATCCAAACTGAACAGCTGAGGTTCAGTGCCAACTTATGTTCAGACTGAACCTTAAGCTGACTCCTACTTTAGGCTTTTCTTCTTGTAAAGTAGGTAGTAGTAATAAATTAGCAGGGAGAACTGGCTGCAGCTTTTATCCAGCTCTGCAGGATACTCTTCAGCACAGAAGCTGAAAGGTAGATTTTTAGTTGTGAATCCTATTTACTTATGTTATAAACCCTTTCATTGTAAATAATGAAGTTATGTCACATATATGCCTTCTCTGTGATTACATTTTATGATTATATTACTTATCATATGTATGTATTATTGTCATGGTTTAGCCTGCAGTTTCCTGTTTCCTAAAATTTCTCTTGACACAGTCATAAAAAAGCTAACAAGAATTCTAACCCTTTCCCACACCAGTCTTGGTTACCACTGTCAATGAGACAGGAGCAGAGGCAATCTCTCAGCTTACAACAATAGAAATCCAATAAAGGGTCTAACCCTTACCTGCCCTTACCAATGCAAGAAAAAAGTTCTGGGTTGACTCTTTTTTAATGTCTTTCCTGCTGAATGAATGGTGTTTCCAGGCCACATGAATATAATATTTCAAATGCATTCTAGGTCTCCCTTATGGCCACATCTGAGTTAAATGTGCCTGGAAAGATTCCAGTGACAGCCTCCCAGAGAACATTCTTACTGCTGTATCTTACATAAAATAAAAGTAAAAGAAACATGAACATGTCTGAGTAAGGTGTATAAATAACTAGTTGCAAAAATATTTACTAGCCACTGTATGTTACATGTCTAGATGTACAACTACTAGCATCTTCATTAAGCGGACTTGAGGGAACTCAAAACAGTATGAAACCCAAAAGCAAACATTTATTATATTGTAGCTTACCAATTCTTAGATGTGATGGCTGTACTAGTTTGTTGTTTTTCACAGCACAAACTCTCCAGCAGAATCTTTCAGTTTACATGGATGGGACAAACCACCTAACACTGGCAGGGGTGATAAAAATGATCAGCTTATCCCAAAAGAAAAAAAAACTGTTTGCTGTAACTGCTTACAAATTGTGAGCTGCAGTTTGGCTTTAATTTGTTAGTGGTTCTATATCTGCTAATACATTTAACACTTAATGCTCATTCCTCCAGAGTTGTGCCTCACGAATAAAGGAGGTGTGTTACTGGCCAGATCACCAGGTGAAAACAGAGGAAAAAGCCAAAGAAAAGAAAACTGTTGCAGCTACCACATATAATGAATAGTAAGCTTCAATAAAATAATTTTTTTGGTTTGGGGTTAAATAATGCTTTAAAGTTCTTTCCCCTTTATAGGAGTAAAATAAAGCTTTCTTTCAATTTATCAACATCTCTTATCTATGTGTTAAGCTACAATGCGTTAATAAAAATCAAGATGGACAGGATTATTAGGCAAGCAAACTGTGACTTTCTGAGATCATTCTTCTAGTTGACTCTGTAATTGGAAATCATTAACCTAAAACACAAATGGTAAGTTATGATATATGTATTTTAATTATGTTGCACAACCAAAAATCCACATAGCGATAAAAAAGTTTTAAGAAGACATTTATCACAGCTTCTACTTTTATTTCATTAAGCATATCTCTTTATCATAGTGATATATTTGGACTTCAAAGGCACATTAAAATTATCTACATTTTCTCATTATTTAATATCAGCAAGTGAATGAATTTAATGTTATATTTTATGTTTTACAGGTGCCATTGAACAAAAGGATTTGTTTTCACCTAGTTTTCCCAGAAATATTCTTATGAGATCACAGTACTTTTGTGAACATTTTGAGGCTATAATGAAAACAGTTCATTTACTAAGAGAAATGTTTCAACAAGATTATGCAATCCTTATTATATAGATGGATATATACAAGCAGCTACTTCATTTGCCTGTGCTTGCTTAAAATATATTTAAAATGATATTACAGTCAAACATAAAAAAAAAAAAAAAAAAAAAAATTTATACCCACCTGTTCTGTGCAGTGGTTTTGCACATAGCAGCCCCAATCCTCCTCATCTTCAGTCCCACGCTGACGCTCCTGGCCCCTCCCTCCTGTCAAGTGTCCCCAGAGCAAGCAGCTTGCAATGGGGGCACCCAAGCAGGCTCACTCTGTCTGTGTCCCGAACTGTGAAATTTACTATCTCTATTTGCCCTTGTTAGCATTGTCACTGGGGCAGTGACAAATAATGCTAAATCCAAAATGTAACTTCTGTTGATAACTGCCTGGGAGGGTGTTTCCCTCATTTTAGGGAGATTTGCTCTCACTTCATGGTGTGTCTATGGGACAGAAAGTATTCTATCCAAAAACTGTTCGGCCCTCAGATTCACTCTATATTGTGCAGTGCTGTGTCCCACTTGAGCCTTTTCCCCTTTCTTGACTGACCCATGAATATTGCGAGTGATACTAATAATACTAGAATCTATTTCTTAGAGAATAAATCAGAGGAATCGTTGATTGCTCAGATTTTATAGATTTTTGGGTTGAAGGTGCTCTTTATTGCTTCCTTACTTACCTGTTTTAGCTGTCTACATTGTTTTACTAATCCACACTTTTTTGGTTACTCTATACTTTATATGGCCAGTTACCAAAAAACCTTTAAAAAAAAATGCAAGTAATCTCAGATATTTATTCAATAATCAAATTAGCAGCCCACGAATGTCCAACATGCTTTTTCTTGCTTCTAGGTAATAGCCTTTTGTATGCTCCGTTTCTTTTTCAAGCATATGGTTTAAACAGTGTATATAGAGTAAAATTCACCTGGCATATAAGCCTATGTTTTCTTTTTTATTTACAGGACCAAGTCATGTATCTAAGTGGAACATTATCCCTAAATACATTTTATTAACCCTAAATCATAGCATATTTTATCCTGAGCTGCTCTTTGACAACTAAATTGAACTTGTATTTCACTTAAATAAATATTTATGGAGAAGTAGCACTATGTTCCGTGATGTGAATGCCATTCTAGTCAACTATGTAAATAGCTGTAAAGATGTTTAAATAAAAGTGAAACACTGGTAAAATCTAAACATTTTTATTGCATTGACTTGAACATCCAAGCTGACTAATTGCTAGTGGAAGTTAAGGTGAACGATTGTGTTTTAGAAAAACAGTGAACAATGGTGTCCCCAGGGGGTGCACCTCCAGAGCACCCCCATTCAGCAGTCACCAATAATCTGCACTAAAGGTTTCTTACAATCTTAGCTAAAATGCAATAGCAGCATTGTTGAAGGGGAGTAAGGGACTTAAAGTAATTGTAAACCTTTGGACATTTTTTTTAATGTAACAAACATGTTATACTACCTTGCTCTGTGTACTGGTTTTGCACAGAGCAGCCCCGATCCTCCTCTATTGGGGTCTCCCTGCTGGTGCTCCTGGCTCCCCCCCACTGAGTGCCCCCAAATGAATCCGCTTTCTATACAGGGCACACATGCAGGATCGTTCCCGAGCCCTGCTGTCTGCATCCAAAGACACAGACAATGAGGCTCCACCCTGCCCTACCGCCCAATCCCTTGTCATAGGATTTGATTGACAGCAGCAGGAGCCGCGGCTATCAATCTGCCCAGTGAGGAGTACAGCACTGGATCAAGATTGGGCTCGGGGGGATGGGCGGATCCCAGAAACAGAAGGATTTTTACCTTAAAACGGTAGTTCCAATTAAAAAATTAATTACAAATACTGCAGCTGCTGACTTTTAATAATCAGACACTTACCTGTCCCAGGGTCTAGCGATGCGGGGGAACGAAGCCCCGCTTGTCTCCCCCTCCTCTCTGCGACGCTGGCATTGTCACTGTGGGCGCCCGGCTGTGGCTTCACAGCCGGGCACACACTGTGCATGCACGAGCTGCGCTGCATGCTGTGACTGGCCGGGCAATCATCTGGGACCTGTGACGCATCCCAGATGATTGCTGAGAGGGAGGGGGAGAGGTGATCTTCCTTCCGGGGGCCACGGATGTGCCAGGAGGAAGTGGGAGCTGGAACCCTCTAAAAAGAGGATTTTCACCCCCCCCCAAAAAAAATGACATGCTGAATGTGGTATGTCAGGGCATCACCTTCCCTTATAGCGGAAGTACCATTTTTGGGTGGAACTCCGCTTTAATGCAGACAATGCATTAAAGAAACAGCAACTGCTGTCAATCACAGCTGGTGACAAGGAAGCAGGGGTTGGGCCAAGCCATTCTCTGGTGTGTTATGATCACACAGTGCCGAATCAGGAGCGAGTGGCTTGCTGTGTGAGCACTCGCCGGGGGGAGGAGCCAGGAGCACCAGCGGGTGACCCGAGAAGAGGAGGATGGGGACTGCTCTGTGCAATATCATTGCAGGTAAGTATAACATGTTTGTTATTTTAAAGAAAAAAAACAAACGTTTGCTATCACTTTAAGCGTGTGGTTGATGCACAGAGTAATGCATCTGCGGCTCCCAGCACTCAATCTATGGCTGTCGGCATCTCAGGTCTGTCTGTCCCTGATGGAGTGATATGCCCTTAGCCTCTCATAAAAGAGGTTGCTTCTGGTGAGAAAAGAGAAAGTGATGTGGGACACAGTGCCTCCTGAGTCCTAACTATTAATAACTTAGTTCTAGTTACGTACCACATGTAGAGGGGTCACACACACAGAAACTTTGATTCAAATCTCTGCACATTTGGAGAAAAGGGGCTTTTGTCAGGACCGGTACAAGTTTTTATCACAGATTTTTTTCTTCTAAAATTGTTCATA
The DNA here is from genome assembly GCF_042186555.1 of Aquarana catesbeiana. Taxonomy (NCBI): domain Eukaryota; kingdom Metazoa; phylum Chordata; class Amphibia; order Anura; family Ranidae; genus Aquarana; species Aquarana catesbeiana. The sequence continues at coordinate 776,364,160 of NC_133324.1, forward strand.
ATGAGTTATGCTACATGCCCAGGGTGCATTTCCAATTTTATAACAAAAACAACAGGGCATTCTGTGTAGTTAAAGCGTAACTCCACTTTTGTTGAGAATAAAACTTTCCCCTCTGGTTGATCTATGTACATTGCAAGGATTATAACAACCTTTGTTGCAGATTCCTACCTTTTGTTATTCTAAAGAAATCCATGTTGTTTCTCTGTGTCCCTGTGATGAGTGGGTCTAATGGGAGTGGTTTCATAATTATCTATCAGGTTTGCACCTGCAGAGCACTAATGAGGAAACCTGCTGGGTCTGCATCTGTTTAGATGTGTTCCTACAGGGAGTATCTCACCAAAAATGAAATTTTTGTTGCAGGGGATACCTGAAATCTGACTTGTATCTTAGGCAGACATCTGGGAAAATTGGTGAGCCAATCACACAAGCAGGAAATTATGTTTCTGGGGGATGATTAGTACACTATTGCACTAGATTTACAGAAAATTACAGTGGCTGCAGATTAAAATGGAAAGGTAATTTTTAATAACATTCAATTACAATATGACTTGTGTTGCAATTGTATATACTATTTGATTTTTTCTTTATTTGCTATTTCTTTCACCGAAGAAAGTGGAGTTACCCTTTAAGTAAAACTACTGAACACCAATGCTGGAGCATACTTTTGTGCAGTCCTGGGGGTTATTATTGTGCAGCGGTGGGGGTTATTTTCATGCAGTGCTTGGGGTTATCATTGTACAGGGCTGGAGGTTATTTTTGTGTAGTGCTAGGGATTATTATTTCGCAGAAGTGCTGAGTGTTACTGGGGCTAATATTGTTCTGTGCTGGGGGTTATTATTGTGCTGGCGGTTATTAATGTGCAGGGGTGCAGGGGGTTATTGCTTGCCCTGACACTTGCTGGGGTTTGCTGCTGGGAACTATCATTTCTGTCCCTGACACTTGCTGTAGGTTATCATTGCTGGCACTCATACTTGCTGGGAGTTATCATTGGTCCTGACACATACAAAGTTTATCATTGTTGGCACCGACACAAACACAGGAAATATTGTTGCTGCTACTGACACCATCGATGTGGCTTATTTAACTCTCACAAACACTCCATTTTACCCCAGGTCATATTTTGTCAAAACCACAAAACAGCAAATGGGGAGGGCATACAAAAAGTCACACACAGTGAACCAATACCTACTTTATTGACCACACTCACTTTTTTGGCCATGCCTTATGCTGGCCATACACTATACTATACGAAAAATTGGCCGAACCCATTTTCGAAAAACGAACATTCGGCTGTGAGCGCAAACGATAGTGCCATCATGTAATGATCGATAAATCATTCAGTAGACATAAATGAATGCATTTTTTGTGTGTTTTTTTTAACATATACCTAGTGCAGACAGTTCCAGCGGGAAACACATTAACCTTTCAATATATCGTTCTGCAGAAAATTTCCAAACTTTTCCTTCGTTTTTTCGGCTCAAAAACGTCCCAACGATTATCGATTTTGTGCTCATTAACTTTCAAAAAGACGAACGAACTGTCTAAATGACCGAATTTCGGACGATTTTTCATATAGTGTATGGCCAGCATTAGATTCAATGCAGGTAGTCCAGCTTTCTTGTCAAATCCTTCAAGCTGTCACCCATAAATCTTTTCAAATGTTATCAACTATGGTTTATTCTTGCACCATTGACAACTTAGAACAGATTTTTAAAGTTCCTGACCAGCAATGTAAGGGACACTGGTACATATATCTGACCACTGCACGCTCTATGCTTCTTTGTATTTAAAAAGGGCTACAGTCTGCATTCATATTACACTGCAAAATAATTTCTATATAACACTGCACCTCTTATTTTCTGTCCAATCGTTTCTCATTATGTTTTGTCCGCTTTTATTATAACATAAGATTAAGGGTTGGGGACGTAGCTCTCCCACTTATTCTCTCAGCACCAAAACAGCACCCCCCAAAAATTGCATGGAGCCACCCCTGATGGTAAATGTGTATTTCTTTTCATAAAAAGTGGCATAATAGTAGCCTGAACCAACTTGGATAGTATTCATTTAAAGGGGACATAGTAACACATATTAACTATTTTCTTAGGGGGGTAGAGGCACATCTCGGTATGACAGATGTGACAGGGCAAGTTATAATGTTCTTAGCCCATGAAGTTAAACACCTGTGTATTGAAGCTGTGATACAGTGGTGCAGCCCTACACTCCTGGACCCCAGTGCAAGATATTTGCCAGACCCAGGACCCTAAACCCATAACCGCTGCCTTGCATTTAATACATCCTATCCCTAATGTCTTCCTCCTCATCCAGCACTCCATGACCTACTTCTTTACCTAATGCACCACCCTTATACCTTTTCATTACTCCTGGCTCCTTCATCTATAATATTAATATATTCAAATTGACCACTAATCAGTAGAATTAAGCATAATAATATGATCTTACTCATTTTGCACACACTCTTTGCAGGCAAGCTCGATCTATCTTGCATACAGTATGACTTTGTATGAGGTTGTAAGCAAAACCTTACTCTGCTCATTACCAGGACGCAGGGAGGGGAAGTGTCCACTCACTAGCTAATTGGTAAGTATTGGCTTCTTGGCACCTCTCATCCAAGTTGCTGAATTACACAATACATGAGGCAGAACGCAGGAGAAAACAGTTGTGATTTTCCCAGAATGGGCAGAGGGTGCTGCAGTAGGGAATACCTGCAGGGAAAGACTGTTGTATAAAGCCACTGCCTTGGCTGACACCATTCTATGGAGTATAGTTTGAGCTTATGGGAGAAATTTACAGTGCTGTATCAGGGACTGCTTCTGAGAAAGGCTGTGCTGTTTTGTAAGGTACAGACTTTACAATTTTCTCAGAGCAAACAGTTTTACTGCTGTAGGGATTTATTTTTCCTTGCTATGAAAGTTATTTAGGCCCTCCTGTAGTGTTTTTATTTTCAAAAACTTTTTTCTTAATCTTCTTTCTCTTGCACCTTATCCTTTAGCTCAGGGCTCAAGGGTTACTCGCCACCAGTTGCTCCACCCAACCTGCCCTTGCCCTGCCCCTAATTCTGCCCCTAAACAATCCCTCATAAATTATCTCATGAAATGACACTTAAATGTTTTATGCAGAACTAAGTTATAAAAATTTTAACAACAACTTTATCTGTGCCCAACAATTCAGCCTACCTCTGTCCATCAATACTGCTTCACCTGTGCCCCACAATATAGTCTCACCTGTGTCCATCAATGCAGCCTGCCCATGTTCATCGTTGCAGCCTGCCCATGTTCATCGTTGCAGCCTGCCCATGCCCACTAATGCAGCCTGTGCCCACAATGCAGCCTTTGTCTAACAATACAGCCTGTGCCCACTGTGAAGCCTGTGCCCACCAATGCAGCCTGTGTCTAGCAATGCAGCCTGTGCCCACCAATGCAGCCTGTGTCTAACAATGCAGCCTGTGCCCACCAATGCAGCCTGTGCCCACCATGCAGCTTGTGCACACCAATGCAGCCTGTGTCTAACAATGCAGCCTATGCCCACCATGCAGCCTTTGTCCACCATGTAGCCTGTGACCAACATGCAGCTTGTGTCCACCATGCGGCCTGTGCCCACCATGCAGCCTGCCTGTGCAGGGGAAGAGAGGAGAGGAACAGGATTGCCGCCAGGATGATCAGAGCACAGGGAACACAGCGATAACAGCTTTCATTTGAATTGCTGTGTTCACTGCTGCTCGCTGTCACATACAGCCCCTCCTCCTAGCCGGGGAACTTTGATAGACAGATCACCCGTCCCAGGATTGGACGGGTGATCTGTCTATCAAGGTCCCGGAACCAGCAGGAGGGGCTGTATGTAACAGCGAGCGGCTGGGAACACAGCAATTGAAATGAAAGTAGTTATCGCTGTGTTCCCTGCGCTCTGATCATCCTGGCGGCTCTCCTCTCTCTTCCCCTCTGTGATTGCTGGGAGAAGGACTCCCATTCAACCCCGCTAGCCGACAGTGCTCGCCCCCCCACTCCCAGGCAGCCCTTCCTCGCCAGCCCTCAAATTCCACTCGCAAAATGCGAGCAGGTGAGTGGAATTTTTGAGGGCTGCTTTAGCTAATAAACAGCAGTAGAGCACTAGCTTTGACTCTGCAAATAACCCTACAGCAGCATCAACTATCAATAGCAATCTAACTGTTGCATCCAAGGAGGTTCAATTATGAAGTAATTCTTTACACCCATGGTCTGGGAGGCTTAAAAAATTATGTAGTACCAAATATGACTTTGGGAAGCACTGAAACTTTAAAGCCTCTCTCAGGTTTTTTATTGCTGTCTATGTTTCTGTTGGGGGGAGTTGCCTTTACTTCCTGTCAGGCAGTTAAAATGTTGTTGGTGAAGTGGGGAGGGGGTAAGAACTTATAGCACTGTTATTATTATGTGAACTTTCCTGTTTCCTGTTCCAGTGATAAGAGCACCCAAATTTCTTTTACAGGCAACACAGGATCAAGAAGTGAGTAAATATCTCCCAATCCAGGTCACAAAAAGAAAATAAATACTGGAAGAAGTTTTAACTCTTCACCACTCTATAGCGGTACATGGTGCCTTCCCTGCAAAATTAACCTTCTGTGGATAGGAGGTCTCACTATGGAATAGCAAGACCTACAAGCCATATTGTTATAGCTAATGGATGCCTAAACCCTAGTACTCAAGATCAGAAAATCGGACAAAAAATACCACTTTCAAAGCGATCGTATGATAATATGATCGTTAGTACACAGCTTTCGAGAGCCAATCATGACAGGTCATGTGAAATTATCCAATGGGACAAGCATGAAAATTTTTCTCGTATGATACTAGATTGTATGATTTTCGTTAGATCAGTACAGTTTTCATCCGAAAACACTATAAAAATACAATATGCTACATCACTTCCGAAATTTTATTCTGTCATACGAGAATTTTTGAAACTTTGGTAACCTCTCCATTTTCGATATGGAGACTAGCATGCAAAAAAAAAAAAAAAGGACGATCATTCGGTCACTAATCTCATCATGTGTACTAGGCTTTAGTGAGGGTATTCTGTAATTGAACACAGGTTTCAGTAATGACACACGGAGTTCATATTAATTAATCATATTAAACACATAAGATTTACTTATGGTAAAATAACTACAGAGAGACCTACCTGTTCTTATGAAAAACAAAAAATGTAATATATTTCAATTTTCCAGTTCTGTGTGTTGACTCCATTAATATTTTATTTTTCAGACTAAGACCGTTTTGAACAAGTACAGACAATACACAGTGAACTAGCCAGAAATGCAGTGTCCTTGTCATGTTCTGTGAGCTGAAAAGTCATTAAAAACAATGTTATGACTCTTGTTTAAAGAAGAAAACATAGTGCCAATATCTCACTAGTCTATTAAACACTGTGAGGCTAGTATAGCCATGATCACAGCGTCCCAAATGATTGCTGACTTATCATACCTTGACGGTGCAATCCAAGTGACCCCGAAACAGGCATGGAGAATTTGTGGGAAAGGATGTGCAATCCTCACGAGTGTGTAGGTCACAGGGGACCAAGCTGGCATCCAAGATCGGTATCCAATTGCTCTGGTCTATTGTTGGGGTGGGAATGATCTGTAATCATCTGGTCAGTATGCTGGGATTCATCATCAGGTGCCTGAATAAAGATGGCATCCGATGCCTCAGTAGGTGTAGCCTGGGTGTGCCAGTGTGTGGAGTAGCATCTTCTGTGACGTCAGAACGTCACCCATGTGGTGTAGGGAATCTCCTAAATGTTTCGCACAATGAACTTGAGCTTCGTCTCTGTGTGTGTGCGCGCTGTGTGATTGCAGCTGCGTCCATCCAATACAATGTTGTTGTCCTTTTAAATTTTCACCTAGGCACGGGTTTTGGTGGAGTTTTTTAACCCAGTGTTTTTTGTATTTCTAATTTTTGAATAGAATTATCCTGTGATTAAACTGCATGGTCCTTTCCCCCAAATCTCTCTTGTTTAAACTACTAAGCCCATCAACTACAATGTAATGGAGATAAAAAAGGCAGATATGTTTGAAGCATCTGACCTGTATCTGTTCAATCTTATGGATAGACCTGCTGCCTTATAATTGGCTGACTAGGTAATTGTGTATGTATGTGAACCCTTCATGTGCACATACATCTACATGTGCATTTCTGTGACTGTATTGATCATCTTGCCTATATATGTTTTTTTATGGTAATGAAGATAAAAGAGTTTCTAGGGAGTTTTCACCTCACAGTAGGGCTGTCCTATATTATTACTCTTAAATTTGGCAACTGTCATAATCACTTCAGACAGGTAGTTAATATTTTTAACATGCAGGTGCAAATGTGCTGAGCTGAAACTGCTAATCTGAAGAATCTTAACAGAACACAGGTTCAATCAGGAGGTAGAGCAGAAGAAAAGTAGAGGCGCAGTGTTCAGATCAACGAAGAACTCACTAACTTGCCAAAGGTAGTATGAAACAGAAGTAAATAGACTATACAACTACATAACATAACTAATACCCTACAAAAACAAATACTCTGCACTCCAACACTAATACCCCAATAACATTGTAATATTTTGCAATATAACTAACACCCTATAAGGACATTCTTATGAACCCTGGCTGGGTAGCACCATATTAAGCAGATATATACATACAGTATTTCACACAAGTGAGTACACCCCTCACATTTTTGTAAATATTTTATTATATCTTTTCATGTGACAACACTGAAGAAATTACACTTTGCTACAATGTAAAGTAGTGAGTGTACAGCTTGTATAACAGTGTAAATTTGCTGCCCCCTCAAAATAACTCAACATACAGCCATTGATGTCTAAACCGCTGACAACAAAAGTGAGTACATCCCTAAGTGAAAATGCCCAATTAGCCATTTTCCCTCCCCGATGTTAGGTGACCCCTTAGTGTTACAAGGTCTCAGGTGTGAATGGGGAGCAGGTGTATTACATTTGGTGCTATTGCTCTCACTCTCTCATACTGGTCACTGGAAGTTCAACATGGCACCTTATGGCAAAGAATTCTCTGAGGACCTGAAAAAAAGAATTGTTACTCTACATAAAGATGGCCTATGCTATAAGAAGTTTGCCAAGACCCTGAAACTGAGCTGCAGCACAGTGGCTAAGACCATACAGTGGTTTAACAGGACAGGTTCCACTCAGAAGAGGCCTCTCCATGGTTGACCAAAGTAGCTGAGTGCACTTGCTCAGCATCATATCAGAGGTGGTCTTTGGGAAATAGATGTATGAGTGCTGTCAGCAGTTGAAGGGGTGGGGGGGCTCAGCGTGTAAGTGCTCAGACCATACGCCGCACGCTGCATCAAATTGGTCTGCATGGCTGTCGTGCCAAAAGGAAACCTCTTCTAAAAATGATTGACAAGAAAGAAACAGTTTGCTGAAGACATGCAGACTAAGGACATGGATTACTGGAACCATGTCCTGTGGTCTGATGAGACAAAGATAAACCTATTTGGTTCAGATGGTGTGAAGCGTGTGTGGTGGCAACCAACTGAGGTGTACAAAGACAAGTGTGTCTTGCCTACAGTCAAGCATGGTGGTGAGAGTGTCATGGTCTGGGGCTGCATGAGTGCTGCCAGCACTGGGGAACTACAGTTCATTGAGGGGGCCATGAATGCCAAAATGTATTGTGACATTAATAAAGCAGAGCATGATCCCCTCACTTCGGAGACTAGGCCGCAGAGCAGTATTCCAACATGATAACGACCCCAAACACACCTCTAAGACGACCACTGCCTTGCTAAAGAAGCTGAGGGGAAAGGTAATGGACTGGCCAAGCATGTCTCCAGACCTAAACCCTATTGAACATCTGTGGGGCATCTTCAAACGGAAGGTGGAGGAGCACAAGGTCTCTAACATCCACCAGCTCCCTGATGTCATCATGGAGGAGTGGAGGAGTGGAAGAGGACTTTAGTGGCAACCTGTGATGCTCTGGTGAACTCCATGCCCAAGAAGGTAAGGGCAATGCTGGAAAATAATGGTGGCCACACAAAATATTGACACTGGGCCCAATTTGGACATTTTCACTTAGGGGTGTACTCACTTTTGTTGCCAGTGGCTTAGACATTAATGGCTGTGTGTTGAGTTATTTTGAGGGGACAGCAAATTTACACTGTTATACAAGCTGTACAATCACTACTTTACATTGTAGCAAAGTGTCATTTCTTCAGTGTTGTCACATGAAAAGATATAATAAAATATTTACAAAAATGTGGTGGGTGTACTTACTTTTGTGAGATACTGTATGTATATCCAAAATGGTGGCCTCATTTTTTAGAAGTCCTCCACAGTCTGTATCCTCCAATGCTATGTTACATAGTTACATCGTTAGGCATGTTAAAAAAGTCCATCTAGTTCGACCTATACAAGGGAAAAAGAAAAAAATATATATCATACAAGCCCATATACACAATCCTATACCCACAGTTGACCCAGAGGAAGGCAAAAAGCCCCAGCAAAGCATAATCCAATTTGCTCCAGCAGGGGAAAAAATTCTTCCTGAACCCCCGAGAGGCAATCGCATATTCCCTGGATCAACTTTACCTATAAATATGTATATGCTGTCTGCACTGGTTTGGACAAAGGTCAGTGAATATATCCTACTGCACCCTAATATCTTTACTTCAGAGCATGATCTAATTAGAAAATGTAAATATAAACCACATCCAAAATGAGAACACTGAAAGCATCATACCGTCTTAAGAATCCTTATAATTAACGGGAGCAGGCTATTGTTCTCTCCAATCTGCTGGTTTGATTTTACATTTGTATGTAAATGAGATTTCCTCTATTTTGCCTGGGTTTTCAGGGATGAGAAATAAGCTGGAGCTGTGAGATCATGATATTTTCTTTCCAAGTATGGATATATTGTTTTTTTTTCTTATGAAAAATATGATTGGAATGTCTTGGAAGAAAAGAAGAAAACACAAAACATTTGTTTTTCCTTGGATGCAGGCATGTAGAACATTCAAGTAGTAAAACTTTTGTCTGTGTTCACAGTCTGCTCATACACATGTAGGGGGAAAAGAAGACTAAATGCAATAGTTATGTGGCTAACTATTTCAGCAATTAATCTACATAGTTTAGGATTTTTAGAGCACAAATCCCTATGCATATCCTGCAGTTTGTTGAGAAAATAAATGTAAATAATTTGGGCATTTTTATGAACAAGCTATAATCTATCAGGATTGTAATTTGGAACAAATGTGTAAAATGTAGATATGACTATAGAATAAAATTACTATGCATTTTATTTGAATCTATGTAACCTCTCTGATGGTATAAAAACTGTGCAAGTTACAATTTGCTTTAATAAAAGTTGTTCAGTGGTGACTCAGAGAAGGTTTAAAGTGTTCTTTTCCAAACAATCTGGTGCATAGTGTTCTATAGGAAATGTGTTCCAATTTTTTTCTTGTTTTATACTGATATATGCTTTTTCTAATTTTATTAACTGCTGACTGGCTGTAGTCCTGTAGAGTATTCTATATAAGGTTTTATTTGTTCAGTTAGAAAATAAGTTGGACTGTTTCATTTTGCTTCTCTTAGTAGTCTTAAACTCATGTGGAGATATTAATTATTCGTACCAATGCCTACAACCCGCTAAGAGTCTCTGCATGAAAGACAAAATTAAAAAAAACAAAACAAAAAGAATTCTTCAGTAGTGAAGTAATCAGAATTTTGGACCGATGACTGTTGTTTACTGAAATCATCGGGTACTGAAAACCATTCTTGGCCATGGAATATCAGGAACTCTAGCTTAGGCAGGTAATAGAAAATTACATCATGCAATCTTCCTTGTGTTCAAGTCCCTTTTAGGAATCTAATTTACACTCATGTAGATGAACATCTTTGTCAAACACACAATCTTTTGACCACTGAGGTACAAACAGCAGCAGGGTGGGATCAATATCTTGACTGCACAGGATAAATCCCAGAAATAAAAGTAAAGTCACACCACGTATTTGAATAATTTTTACTGGACTAAGTGAAGATTCTGTTCCTTTAATGAATTAACTTCTATGAGTCTGGCTGATATCCTAAATATTGATGAACAAATATCCTGAATTTGGATTCAGGTGAGGTTCACTGAACATAGCTAACGTTTGGATGACAAAACTGAACCCTATTGAAATCAATGGAAGCAGGGGGAACAGAAAGGCTGGATCATGTACATCATTCTGCCTGTTCCCGGTTAGGGGCGTGCAGAGCGCCACTCCTGAGGCCGACATGTCCACCGGACACAGCGGACTACAATTACCAGTAACCAGGTATCATGTGATCGCTATGATTGGTCATAGAGATCACATGATCACAATATAAACAAGCTGTCATAAATGGATTTCCACTAACCACTTGATCTCTGACCGATTTACCACCCCCCTCATGACCAGGCCATTTTTTGCTATATGGCACTGCGTTATTTTACCTGAAAACTGTTTTGTCATGCAACACTGTACATAAATGAAGTCTATGTCATTTTTTCCCACAAATAGAGCTTTCTTTTGGTGGTATTTGATCACCACTGGGTTTTTTATTTTTTCCACTATAAACAAAAATATACTGACAATTTTGCAAATAAAACCAAATGTTTTACTTTCTGCTAATAAAAAACATGTAAAAATCGAATTTCTTCATAAATGTAGGCCAATATGTATTCTGCTACATATTTTTGGTAAAAAAAATTCCAATTGTGTATATTGATTGGTTGGCAAACTATGTTATATACAGTATCTAACAAAAGTGAGTACACCCCTCACATTTTTGTAAATATTTTATTATATCTTTTCATGTGACAACACTGAAGAAATTATACTTTGCTACAATGTAAAGTAGTGAGTGTACAGCTTGTATAACAGTGTGTATAACAGTGTAAATTTGCTGTCCCCTCAAAATATTATTTTGTGGCGGCAACCAGTGAGGAGTACAAAGACAAGTGTGTCTTGCCTACAGTCAAGCATGGTGATGGAAGTGTCATAGTCTGGGCCAGCATGAGTGCTGCCGGCACTGGGGAGCTACAGTTCGTTGAGGGAACCATGAATGCCCACATGTACTGTGACATACTGAAGCAGAGCATGATCCCCTCCCTTCGGAGACTGGGCTGCAGGCAGTATTCCAACATGATAACGACCACAAACACACCTCCAAGATGACCACTGCCTTGCTAAAGAACCTGAGGGTAAAGGTGATGGACTGACCAAGCATGTCTCCAGACCTAAACCCTATTGAGCATCTGTGGGACATCCTCAAACGGAAGGTGGAGGAGCGCAAGGTCTCTAAATCCAACAGCTCCGTGATGTCGTCATGGAGGAGTGGAAGAGAACTCCAGTGGCGACCTGTGAAGCTCTAATGAACTCCTTGCTCAAGAGGGTTAAGGCAGTGATGGAAAATAATGGTGTCCACACAAAATATTGACACCTTGGGCCAAATTTGGACATTTTCACTTACGGGGTGTACTCACTCTTGTTGCCAGCGGTTTAAACAATTATGGCTGCGTGTTGAGTTATTTTGTATTTGTATTAAATTTTTTTATTTTTTTTTATTTTTGTATTCTTCTTCATATTTTTGGTAAAAAAAAATTCTATAAGCGTATATTGATTGGTTTACACAAAAGTTATAGCTTCTACAAAATAGGGGATAGATTTGTGGACTTTTATATTTTTTTAATGTTTTTACTGGCGATGATCTACAATTTTTAGTGGGGCTACGACATTGCGGTGGACAAATCTGACCCCATTTTGAGGACCTGTGACATTATTACACTGATCAGTGCTAAAAAAAAATGCATAAATGACACTGGCAGGGAAGGGGTTAACACTAGGGGGCGATCAAGGGGTTAACTGTGTTCCCTGGGTGTGTTCTAACTGTGTGGGGGATTGGCTCACTGGGACAACACAGAGATTGCTGATCACTAGGAACAGCAGATCTCTATGTTGCCCCCTTTCAGAACGGGGATCTGCCTTGCTTAAATAAGCAGATCCCCGTTCTGCCTCTCTGTGGAGCGATCACGGGTGGCTGGCGGACATCGAATCTGCTGGACTCATACACATGATCTGCCCACAGTATCTATTGCATGAAGTGACATACAGGTGTGTAGTTTTGCACAATAGAGCCGACCTGCCGCAGTATATGTACTGTGGGTGGTCGGCAAGTGGTTACATTTCTAATTTTACTAAATATCTCAGACTATTTTCCGAAAAGTCATTTGGGGCAATGTGTACTGTCCTGGCATTTTAAGGGCCTCAAGAAATGACATAGTTTGTCAGTATAGCAGGACTGATCACTTTTCAAATATATATATACCATAGTTTGTAGACTCTATTACTTTCACACAAACCAATTAATATAAACTTATTGGGTTTTTTTTGTAGCAGAATACATTTTGGCCTAAATTTATGAAGAAATGTAATTGTATTGGATATGTTTTATAAGAAAAATCACCTGGTCAGTTAAAATCAATTTTCAAGGCTAATAGGCAAGGAATTGTCGAAAAGAGCCTGGGTATCTGGGCACTATCCTGGGGGCAGTACCGATGCAAATTGGTGTCCACACTCTGGGATCACATTCTGTTTGTGTGTGTTTTGGTCCCCTTAAAATGCATACCATATCTTAATGTCTAAGTTTAGTAAAGAAAAAAATTAAAAGAACATTACTTATTATCGGTATGATGAGTCCCTTGTGCTGCTGTCTTCTGGTTTCATCTTTCTCTTCTGACCCCCCTCTACCCCTGTTGCCATAATGTTCTATTACAGTGTGGTTAATAGAGCTGAGAGAGCTGTGGCAGACACCTATCAAGGTCTATCTCCTCTATTCATACATTTTTTACCAGGTCATGTAGAAATAGTAGGGGGAGAAGCACACCGAAAATTAAAAGCACAGGGTACCCTCTAAAATTTATAATAAGACACTTCAGGTCTGATTTGTATTAAAGTGAAGGGCTACACTAAAAATAAAAAACAAAAAAACTGCATGGGTACCTCCAAAAAGTCATAATTAGTCAAAAAGTCTTAATATGAGCACTCAGTCTGTCGGGCAATGACATGGAGGGACTGCTGCCCCTCCCTCCTGAACCATACCAGACCCTTTGTCCTCAACATTGGAGGGGTGCCTTGTCAGGGGATTGTTGGGGTGCTGTTTGACTAATTGGAAAAGGGGATCCCTCAATTTCAAAATAAGGGGGACCCCGGATACTGTCCCCCTCCTTAATTAAATGAGTAGGGGGTAAGCATTCACCCTTGATTGTTCACTGATTATTAACTCACAAAAAAGTTGAAAAGTAAATATTAACACACTTTAGACAAAGTCCTTTATTGAAAAAAAACCCACACATATACTCTGTGTTTGATAAGTCCTTTATTAAAAATAAAATAGTCCCTTGTTATAGATCCATCATCAATTACATTGTCCATAGATCAGTCCATGAACAAAAAAATAAATAAAACGTCTGCACCTGCTGACTGCTGCATGCTAATGGCAGCTCCCTGAGCTGTTATTCGGAATGAAAACAAAGGGGAAGGGATAGTGGCTGACATCATTGCCTAAATATGGCCATGCTGGGGGGACTTAACAGAATCTGGAAGTCATCCCTTTAAAATACAGGGGGTCCCCATACATGCCCCCTCCCTATGTGAATGAGTAAGGGGTAGTAACCCCTGATTACTCACTGGTTACTAACTCACAAAAAAATTTAGTAAGTAAGAAAACACACACATTTAGAAAAAAAATTATAAAAAAAAGCAGATATATTATGCCTCTGACAAGTTCTTTTATTTTTTAAAGACCCTCATTGTAAACCTCACGTCAATCCTGCCATTCAATGATCTAAACCCACATCAGTCACGATGAACCAAACAAAACAAAAAACATGCCAACCTGCTGCCTCGACTGCACCTGACTACTATGCACTAATGAGAGCTCCCTGAGCTTCCTGACAAAGGGACAGGGATAGTGGCTGCCATGACTGATTTAATAAGACCATGGCAATATTTGTTCATTGTCATTGCCCAAATGTGGCCATGTGGCCATAATTAGGCAATAATTTCAGCCACTATTCTAACCCCTTTGTTTACATGGCTGGGGATTCCAGGCCAGCAAATAAATGAGGTGGGTGAAGTTTCTGGTTGCTAAGGATTCTGCACCTGCTGCTTTCTTAACAACCAATGACAGGGGGAGATCTGCATATTTATATTTTTAATACAATAACAAAAAAGATACTCTGGTGTCCGTTTATGAAGCAGTGAAAAATTTATAATCAGATACTTCAGGTATCTGCTTCATGGGACAGTAAGCAGCTAAATTATATAACTTCCAGACAATCAATTGAATAAATACACCAAAACAATATTTTTGGATTAATAAAATATTTTATTTTATTGGCCACGGCTTATTTATTGGTTTATCATATTCAAATTAATTCATATTAAACAACTGTATAAATAATTCATCCATCAGAATTCATCAATAACTTTTTTCATCATAAATACCAATATCAACCTGAACAACTCAGCTTTTATAGCTCGAGTTGTATAACAATCATAAATTTAATAATAAATTGTCCCCACAAAGGCAGGAGCCATAACAAGCCTCCTGCCTATCTTCCCCAAACTTCGGCCTTTTCAATTATTGTCTGGAAATTCAAATTCAATATATCCAGGCCTATATCTGAAAGATGTATGCCATCTTTCCGATAAAGCCCTGGAAACCCTCCTTCTAGATCCTCATGTCTAAAAGATATTCCAAAAAACCTAAGGACATAAATTTCTCTATTCTTCTATTAATACGTTTCCTTACTTTATCATTAACCCCAGTTGTTAAATGAAAACCTAGTGGTGAGGACTGACATGGTATACAAATTTCAGGAACATTAGCCTTAGTAATATGACTCTGCACTGTATGATCCTCATTGGTTGCTGGATCAGCTGCAACTGATTTACCATCTGATCGCAACTGATCCGTGACATTCCATACACTAGAAACATCCTGTACATTAGATGCATTACTCATATCCTTTAGAAATGATAAAGAAGAAGCTAACTGAGAAATGGAATTATACAAGGTAGTTATCATATTAATGTTACCTAACTCACCTTGTATTGCAGCAGGAGGCAATGGCATCTCATTATTGCTGTTAAAATCATTGTCACCTCTTGATGCTGATTGAAAAGAGCTATGATCGTTTTCACTTCTTCTAGGCATGTCACCGCTGCAGCTACTGCTTGCCCTTGCATCTTGTCTATTTGGTTGCATAGGCAACCTTCCTGAGAAGAATGTCGATTGACTCCGGCTCCTCTTCGTCTTGCGCACGCCCACATTGACGTCATTCATCTTTTGCCGCGCCCCTTGTGAAGCCGACCTCTCCGCTGCAGTTCCGCTCTTAACCACCGGGAGACTATAGGACCGCTGCACTTTACTGTTCCTCTTCTCTCTAGCAGCGACGTTAGATCTTCCGCCCGCCTCTTGACCTCGCCGCTCCGGAACTTGAAGGGGCGGAACGTCTTCATGCACAATGTCCGCTGATGCCGAATCCATCCAGCTGCTGGAACCGCTTCCCTCAGGTCCCATTCCGCTCGCTGTAGTGGGAATTTCTTCAGCCTCCAGCCCCGAAGGTAAGGTGAGACATAAGCGCAGCCACTCTTCTCCTCCTTCGGTCTCCACTCGTTCTATCAGTTGGCGTAGTAGCGTCTTCATGTCACCTCAGGAGTTAGCGGCATGATGATTTCCTGAGGTGACTGGCAGTTGTTCCCTGAGGGAACCCCCCTTTATATGGGGGTCCATTAGGCTTCCAGAAGCTTCTATGGCCATTTTCCAGGTTTCAAGGATCCCCCCCCTTCACCTGTTTCAAGGTACCCTGACCTACTTCTAAAAGGGGAGCCTTGAAACCTCTAAGCTGCCACTGTCCCACTCCCATTAGAAAAGGGGCCACGGGAACTTAAAACCCCCTATCCCTTTTCTTTCTCCTCTGTGTGCCAGTTTATGAAGCTTTGTAGATCGCTTCTCCTTTGGAGGAGTGAAGTGATCTACAAACACTTCAAAAAGTGGAGAATGGCCCCTGATACTGGAATCTTGTGAGACTTTACGAGATTACAGTACCAGAAATTCACAGAAAAAACACAGAGATGTCAGTTTATTAAGCAGTGATAAATTATCACCGCTCAGTACACTGACAGACGGCATGGTTGATGCTAATAAAATGAAGAGTCCCCCTACATTATATATATATATATATATATATATATATATATATATATATATATACACACACACACACACACGTTATATATACATATATATACACAGATTATATATATATATATATATATATATATATATATATATATATATATATATATATATATATATAAATATATATATACACATACATACACACATTATATATATATATGTATATACATAACTATGACAGGGAGCATGGTTACTGTCTTGGGGGGTCTGATCGAGGTATAAGGAAGTTAATAATCATCCTCTTTCCTCCTCAGATCCCCTGGGATTCTCTCTTCACTCCCCGATTCTCTACCTCTGAGCTGGTGAATCTGGGAGGTGAATTCTGACACAGATCTCCAGGGAAGCACTTAGATTGCAGCTTCATAAACTGTCCGTTTCTCTGTCAGTCAACGAAGATTCTCAGTGTGCGGAGATCATCGGTGAGAGAACATGTTCAAACATGTTCTCCCCGATTATCTCTGTTTCATA
This sequence comes from Aquarana catesbeiana, assembly GCF_042186555.1. Lineage (NCBI taxonomy): Eukaryota > Metazoa > Chordata > Amphibia > Anura > Ranidae > Aquarana > Aquarana catesbeiana. The sequence goes on from NC_133324.1 coordinate 776,380,918, forward strand.
AACTGTTTATGGACTGTGATCAGTGGTGATCTTCGGGATCACCGCTGTTCACTGCTCATAAACGGACACCTCTGTACTTTCCCTTAAGGTGTATGTAAAGCCATTTTTCAAATTCGTTTTGGATAGAGTAGAAATTGATTATGTTCCCTGCCACTTAATTTTACTGGGAGTTTTTGTTCTTTATGATCACTATTTAATTTATTGATATGCTTATTTATACTCCGTGTCTGGCTGTGGTATTTTCATCATTACTTTTAATTTTGTATTTATTAGAGGGAATATAATATATTGCTATGAGCAATGATAAAAATCTTTTGTGAATCTTTAATTGGAAGTATTTCTGTTTGGGATAACATTTTTGTTTTATTATAATTTTTTCATTTATTTATATTTTATTGATATTTTTTCATTTATACTTTTCAGTTTTTTTGTTGACTTTTATAGCTTTGTATAGGAAAGGTATTATATTTTTCTTTCCATATATTGCTCTTTTTTGTCTGTCTGTGTCTCTTACCTTCACTTTCTGTGCCAGAGATACAACTGGCAGTAGGATTAAAATTTCTCCAAGTTCAGGTGACAACTAAAATTTGTATTGCCTCTCACTTTCTCTTTCTATGACATGTGAACACCAGTACAAATAGAGGATAAAACTCCCCAGGGGACACAGGCAGCAATACAAACCTGACAGGGTCAGGATGGGGGGGCAGCGCCCGTGCACCCCTAATGATGGAGGGGCTGCCACTAATTAAATATATCAAATGTAATTGCTAATACCTGTAAAGTAAAAAAAAAAGCCTTGGATGCAGATGCTGTCTTAACAAAATGAAAGCTAGGGTCAATCATCTTTCACTCCACCCACACCATATTAATGCACAAAAAACACATTTGATGTTCAGTAAAGATTTATAGGGAGCTGTAAAATAGTTATTTAATATTTATATTTTAATTTGAATTGCACTTCTGTATTTTTTTTAGTCATATGACTGGCTCAGCACCAATCGCCGCTGGCCAGACACAGACTGCAGAGAGTATACAGCAATGAGTAACAGAAGCTCCTACCAAAGATCTTTCCCTGCAGATGTCAAAGAACAGGGAAAGATCATGTGATCAGACAATAGTGATGCAGGAATAAGGTACTTAAAGGATTATTAAAATAAAAAAATACAGTGGCATGATGTATATGATTTATGTGAATGGATTATGGCAATTAACACTTGTCTGTTTAGTATCACTTAAAAGCAGGGGTAGGCAACCTTAAAGAGGTGGAGACCTACCTGAACAACATGGGAGAAGTCAAAGATCACCGGGCACAGTGTTGCACAGTGTCACCTCCTCAAACCAGATTTAAACCTCTAATTGCCGTACTGCCATGTTGCAATCATGTGCATTGCATGGCAATAATGGGTTTAAATCAGGTGGTGAGGAGGCAACATATCACAGCAAACCCCTAGGAATGCTGCAGTTAGACAGCCCTGCACCCATAGTGTGGGTAAACCGCAGCACATCAGTGTGAAAGCAGCCTTATATTATTATGCCCAGTGTATTACTTCACACTGACCTGAAGATCTCTTCCTCCTGCTGCTGGCACCACTCTGTAGAACGCTAGCTGGGATAAGAGGTGGAGTGCAGTTGGTATCACTCCGCATGGGACAGGAGCCAGCACTACAGAGGAGGCATTGTTTTGTGGCTCTTACTCCATAATTACAGCTCCAACTTTGCCAGAAGTCCCTCCGCATTGCACTCTGTTTGATGCTCTGGAATGGTGGGTCAGCAAGACCAGACCGCAATCTTCCAGTCACCTGTCCGCGATCTACTAGTAGATCACAATCTACAGGTTGCTGACCCCCACTTTAACTGCTTCCCGACCGCCTAACGCAGATATACTGCGGCAGAAGGGCACGTACAGGCAGATTAACGTACCTGTACATTGCCCTTTAGGAGGCAGCGCACCCGCTGTGAGCTCCGTGAGCATGATCGCAGGTCCCGCGGACCCACGAATGTCTCACGGGGAACAAGCATTTCCCCGTTCTGTCTAATGATACTGACAGTGATCACAGCTCTCTGTAATCAGGAGCGGTGATCAGTGTCGTGTCACACATAGCCCCCCACATTTAGAATCACTCCCTAGGACACACTTAACTCCTACAGCGCCATCTAGTGGTTAACCCCTTCACTGCCAGTCACATTTACACAGTAATCAATGCATTTTTAATCTCACTGATAGCTGTATAAATGTGAATGGTCCCAAAATAGCGCCTAAAGTGTCCGGTCTGTCTGCCATAATGTCGCAGTCATGATAAAAATCGCTGATCACCGCCAATACTAGTAAAAAAAAAAATTGTTAATAAAAATGCCATAAAACTATCCCCTATTTTGTAGACACTATAACTTTTGCGCAAACCAATCAATAAATGCTTATTGTGATTTTTTTTTACCAAAAATATGTAGAAGAATATGTATCGGCCTAAACTGGGGAAAAAAATTTTTTTTAATATATTTTTTGGGGATATTTATTATAGCAAAAAGTAAAAGTTATGTTTATAGCGCAAAAAAGAAAAAAAGGCAGAGGTGATCAAATACCACCAAAAGAAAGCTTTATTTGTGGGAAAAAAGGACGTCAATTTTGTTTGGGAGCCACGTCGCACGACCGCGCAATTGTCTGTTAAAGAAACGCAGTGCCTAATCGCAAAAAGTGCTCTGGTCTTTGGCCAGCCAAATGGTTCGGGGCTTAAGTGGTTAAAGTTTAAAGTAGAAGTTAATATAATGTCATAGTTCAGTAGACATGCTGGTGAATGCTTTAAAAACTTCCACTTACAAAAGTAAATTAGTGAAAGTACCAAATAATCATCATGTAAAATCAGCTCACATGATTTGATTATCCAAAGATGCAGCCTAGAATTATGATTTGTTGCATGTTAGAAACATGATGTAGTAGAAGATATAAAGTATCAGAATTGCTATCTGTTTTTTTTTACAATGTCATCACTACAGCCTATAGGATATATTTACCAAATCTGGGCTGAGATTTAATACTAGATTCTAAGATTTATCAGGGATTATGATATGAAAGGGTAGTGCTATAAAGGCTATAAATTATTAAAAATGTTTTTCCTGGATTTCCATGTTAAATATTTGTGTAAATGTATGGTTTTTTTTTTTGGGGGGGGGGGGGGGGGGGTGGTTAAATGTTCATTTCTTTGGGGGGAGGGTGGTTACATAGTTACATAGTTAGTCTGGTTCAAAAAGACACAAGTCCATCTAGTTCAACCAATAAAAAGAACAATTTAATAAATACAAAAATATACATACCCATATACACAATCTACACTTGATCTAGAGGAAGGCAAACCCCCCCCCCCCTGCAAAGCATGATCCAATTTTGGGAAAAAAATCCTTTCTGATCGCCCAAGAGGCAATTGGATATTCCCTGGATCAACTTTACCTATAAATATTAGTATCCGGTTATATTATAAACATTTAGGAAAGAATCCAGGTCTTTTTTACAGCGGTCTACTGAGCTGGCCAGAACCACCTCTAAGCGAGTCTATTCCACATTTTTACAGCTCTTACTGTGAAGAAACCTTTCCAGTTAGAGTACAGTGTATTCTGGTTTATAGCTGCAGTGAAGGTACAGAGTAAGTTTCAGGGCCCTTTCACACTATGTGCACTTACCTGCGTTTTTCCTCATAGAAAAATGCAGGTAACTGCAATAACACACAAAAAACAACAGTAGACAGCAGTGTTTTCCTGCTTTCCAGATCTGTGCAATTTAATGCAACATGTTTGCAAATTATCGCACTGCTCTGGATGGCCTTATATGGCACTGCGCTGCTGTACAGTGACATGAATGATGTTACACTTCAAATAAAGTTCAGTCACACAAAAAAAGAGAGCTGTGTGATACAATAAAATGAGCATCACACTGCCCCTGCCACACAGCTCTGCAGTTCAAAATAGTGATGCCCGCTGTTAATAGGGTGTTTAAATGTGAAAAATTTCTTTAGGGAAGGTTTCTTTCTAACGCCTAGTACTCACTAGCTGGGCTGAATGAAAAAAAAAAAACCTGACAGCTTAAGAGGAGACACTCTACTAACTATCCGATGTTAGTACAGCAATCTCCCCTGCTGTGCTATTGTGTTCTGACAAGGGGACCCCCCCCACCAGAACGTTACAGTCAACGCTCTCAGCCTTTGGCTGAGAGCGCTGATCAGGAGCCAATCGGCAGACCTGTTGGATACTGCAGTACACATGGGCCGAATGTTGGGCGGTTTCTATCGAACCTGCCGATGCTGCCCAACATTTGGCCCATGTGTACTGGGGCATAACGCTAAATTTCAGACAGCTAAAAAAACAATACAAAATAATGCAATTGATAAGGGCCTAGTCACACTATAGTGATCCATTGCAGTATACTTATAGCATGTGTGTTAACAAATGTTACGTCAGCTCATTCATTTGAAATTAGTACCTGCTGCATTTTTGATAACACAGTCCAGCACAATGAAATGCAATGCAAAGCAGGTGTGTTGGGGTGGCATTTAAAATTAATGTCATTGCAGGCACCTACGCATGTGATGTGCGTTATAATGCTTTACCATAACCAATGTTCTTATTGAACCCTTATGCCTCGTACACAAGATTGGACTTTCTGCCACAAAACCGTGGAATTTTGTCCGAAGGATGTTGGCTCAAACTTGTCTTGCATACACACAGTCACACAAATGTTGGCCAACAGTTACGAACGTAGTGACATACTAGATGTACTACGTGGTTTTTCAGCTCTTTAGCGCCACCCTTTTGGCTCCTTCTGCTAATTTTGTGTTAGAAGTTTGGTGAGTGTTGATTCACACTTTTCTTTTCGCGTTTTTCATTTGGCACTTTTCAGTTAGCCCTTTTTCATTTCGTGCTTTTCAGTTCGTTTCTGAACGGCCGTTCATCATGTTGCGGAATCGGAGGAGATAACGTGTTATTTATTATTGGCCTTGGAGTTTTTGCTTTGACATTTTTTTTTGGTTGAATAATGATTTGATTTGGTATATTTTCTATATTTTTGGATGCATCGAATTCACTTTTTGGTTGAGTTCTTTTGGCAGATAGCATGTCTAATTTTTTTGTTTTTTTTTAAAGCAAAATAAAAAAATTGTGGAGAATAATACTTGGCTATGTGTTTTACTTCAAATGACAGTTTGGGAGTAGGCAGTTACATTTTAAAAAATACAATGTAAAATTGACAAGGGACAATAACATAGTTGTATCCTTGATCTTAAAAACTAGGGGATAATGGTGCTGTGGTAACTTGCACAAATAAGATAATAAAAAAAAAAAAAAAAAACATAATAATATTATTCTTAATATCACTAGAAAAAAAAAAGCCTTTGAAATTTGTTTGCGATAACTCCATCAGTATCACCAGCAAAGCTGCTTCATTATTATCCCATTAAAGAAGAGAATTGTGCACTGCATGTGGAGATTTCATAATTTGCCACGTCATGAATGTTAATTCTCCATTACGAATGATAGTTTACAAGACCGACTGCTTCTGCTTCTGATCATGCCTGTTACTTTGGACTTTTGTCTGACGGACTTGTGTACACATGATCGGAAAATCCGACAACACACATTTGTTAGTAGAAGAGAACAAGAAGACCTGGACAGCCGCACACCGGAATGGATAAATCAGTCCTTTTATTCAAAATACAGGATCATGGGGCACACAAAACACGGCTGTTGGGTGGTACAAGAATAGCTGGGCTCAAGACGGAGAGCATTGCCTCTGAAGCCCACACAGGTGTGTTTCAACAGGGAATGAATATTCGCTATTGCAACACTGATCCTCCACCCAGGCAATCGGGAAGCGGGTTTGATACCCATCACCTGATTGGCTGAAAGGACAGGCAATCCTATTGGACGCCTAGGAGGAGGGGAGCAGATGCACAGTAGAAGTGAGGAGAAGAAGACACAAGAGCCGCTGCCCAATGCCCACCCCAGCCTGATGTCCGCCGATGCCCCTGATCCCTGCTGCTGCCCGATGTCCCTTCCACTGCTCGATGTGCCCACCGATGCCCGATGTGTCCACTGCCTAGATGCGGTAAGTGCTGTGGACCAGCAGACAGCGAGGGGGGTGGGGGGTTTGAGGTGCCACGGGAGGGGGTTTGTTGTTTGCCCTCCCCCAAACAAAAAACTACCAGCCGCCACTGATTTTAATTGAATATGCAAGTCTCTGTCTCGGCACTACCTTAAAGTGTTTGTTACCCCAACATTTCATATTCCTGACATGTGCCTGCTGCACCATATACTTGTATGAGAAAGTATCCTGTTCCATTTGTATTGCTTCCTATGTGTGAAATTCCTAGTGTTCCTGCCAGTCCCTCTGCTTTCCTATTAAAAACTGACCACACTAAGCAGGAGAGCACAGCGTGGTGCATTTTCTATCTGTGCTGGGAACTCAGGCTGCTCTCCTCCAATGATCAGACCTGTCCTGACAAGCCCCCCTGCACAGCATTTCACTGCAAAGCTCGGTGTGCTGAGATATTTATAATGTTTTTTATATTCATACACAAATGTTTTGCCTTTCATTTCTATTTTGAACTGAATGGGTTGTTTTACAAGGTGATTGTTTACAATCACTTTAATATTAAATTGATTATTGTTTGCTGCGAAATGACAGATGTGACATAAAAGTTACTTATCCCTGCTCATAAACATCCTTATCCATCTCCCCATTTATAGCATGCCATGAATCACACATTGAATGTTTAATTATGCTTTCCCTTACAAGGTAATAGCTTCAATTAAGGTTTAATAGAGCTTCTTGGTAGCAAAAAGTTGCCTTTACTCAAATATATATAAAAACCAAGGTTATAAAATCTTGTCATTTTAATATGTGTATTTATTTGTTTTGTATATTATTTTTCTTTTTGCATATGATACAACTGGAAAAAAGACCAATGTGTTACGGGCTGAGTAAACAAAAGAACAGATGTAAATGCTTTTAAAAATGTAAGTTTGGTTAATCAAGGTATCGAATGAGTTGCTATACCACATAACCTTTGTAACCAAGCCAAGAAAAGATAAACAGTATTCTGTTTTTCCATAAATGGTTTTATTATCATATGTTGCTTAGCTGAATCACAGTAAGATGAAATGGGAAGAATTTTTAAAGACAAGATGATAACATTTGTGCTACTTACTGGACCTATAACTGCCTCTCATATTTTTTCAATGATAACACATAAATTAAACTTGACGTCTTTAAATGTTCTGGAGTTATCAATTAGTAGTTTGCCATTTGATACAGCGTCAGTATATTTTAGCATTGCGTGCAATAATCAAGAAGACTTATTATCATTTAAATCTAACAGGGAACAAAGGTAAATCACTGTAACTATCTTCCCCATCACTCATTTACGTACAAAACAATTATATAAAATATTGAACGGGGAGTTGTATTTATAGTTTTCTTTTCTACCAGATTTATGTTCTTTTGTGCATACTGTTGTAAAACTATGGCCTGGAGGTGTTGGAGGAATTTATTTAAAACATAGCAAATAGTAAATCTTTTATACTGGCAAATTCTTCCTTTCATTTCTTTTTCAAGAAGTTGGATAGCGCAGTATTTTAACAAGATGTTAAATTCAGAAGAATAAAACAGTTCTAATTATTTTAGTTTCTCTAATATTTCTTCCATTTTTTCATATAAACACTTTTGCAATAAACTTGCTGTAAAAGATGTTAAGAAAAACCATATCCTACTGGTATTGCAAAAAAAAAAAAATGATAATAATAATACAGCTACATTAAGAAGCATTGCACTTACCACGTCCTATCTTTTTTTCCAATTAAGTCCATGTAAAATTCAAAATTTAAAATATTTTTATATCCTTTTTTAAAGGTATTGTTATATAAACAACAAAACAAGTGTATTAATGATTTGTGTGGTGCAGTTTTTTACACATTAGAATCCACATTTAGAATGAAATCTAACACAAATCATAGTGTTTTTTCAGTAAACACATTTCATTTTTTTCTTAAAGTAAATTTGTAGTTAGGCTATTGACATTCAAGTATTTTTTTTTTTTAATAAATCTTTTTATTAAATTTCTTAAACAAACAAACAAAACACGACAACACATCATACACATTGAATCTGAAATATATTAGTATAACACGATCCCATCACATTGCATAGCAAAAAAGGAAAAAAAGAAACAAAGATTATAGTAATTACCAAAGAGAATATTTTATATTTTGTCTAGGCTATCCCATTTATCCATTCAACTCTCAAGCCTCACCCCATATACTACAGGAACAGGAGGAAGAAAACATTAGTCCCCTCTATCACCAATAGCCCCCACCAATAGGGAACACCCATGCTATGAATCATTACCCCCATCTATATAAGATGCCGTGTACGATTTTTCCAACCACTTTGCCCAGATTTTATCGTACTTACTAGGGCAACCCCTATTCCTATAGGTGTCTCTATACAATTGAAGATTATTATTTATCAATTGTTTCCAAAATAAAAGCGTAAGAGGACAGTGTTTCTTCCAATATAATGCAATGGCTTTTCTTGCCTAAAATAATGTTGTATTAATAAATATTCGCTCATTCACTATAGGGGTAATAGTCTCTACCAAACCCAGCAAACAAACAGACATTGAAACAAGTAAACGAGCAGAGGTGATAGAGTTTAATAAATCCACCACCTCCATCCAAAAATTAGCTATACGTGGTCAAGTCCAAAAGGTGTGAAATCCCCTGAGATGCTCCGCATATCCAGCACTTAGAAGAGCAACCAGGGTTTATATTTTGAAGTCTATAGGGCTTGATATATGCTCTGTGTACCAGTTTAAATGGGATCATATAGTCCCTCAAGGAAACCAGAGATCTCAGAGGGAAATCCCACACACAACTCCAATCCTCCATACCCAGATCTGGTATATCCCTCATCCACCTGGCTCGAAGACCCTCTAGTGGCAAAATAGAAATTAAAATAAGATGAGAGTACAGTCTCGAGGTAGGCTTATCCAGACACTCAGACCTAAGTACTAATTCCAAAGTGGATTGTATCCTCTTAAACTATCCTGTGGAAACTGTGCATGAAAAGTGTATAAAGGCTGATAGTATCTAAATAGATAGGAACTATGTAGATTAAAAGTTGAGGTAAGTGTGGAGAAAGTAGTTTCTGATCAGTAACCACTTGAGCAAGTAATTTAATATTATATTTAGTCCATGCAATATGCTCTTGTGTTTTAAAGAATTTAGGGAGAGTAGAGTTAAACCATAAAGGGGCATTTGGAGAAATCACAACCTTTGGATAACACTCACATCTAAGACCAGCCTCCCAGGCTCGAATAGTATTAAGCATTAGAATAGTCACCTGATAAGGTTCCCTACAGCCTCTAAATAAAAGTACCTTAAGAGCTTCTCTGGAACCTACCACTGCTGCTTCTAGCCAAATGGAGGAGTTATATAAATCTGGGCTTAGCCACCATGCGGCCATAACCAGCTGAGTGGCCAAAAAATATTTGTATAAATCTGAAAAAGCTAATCCTCCCTGTTCACAAGGGCGCATCAGGGTACTTAAATTATGCCTGGGGTTTTTTGACCCCCATAAAAAAGATGAAAACAGCTGATTTAATCTTGTGAAAAAGGATACAGGGAGCCATTGTGGAGAATTCAGGTATACTTTTCATTTTTGAAAGATTAACGCATCCTTTCAAAATACTACTATGCCTCAAAATTAGCTCAATTGCCCAAATATCATGCTACTAAAGAAATCCCTCTTTGGGTAGCGATAGAATCGGTTGATTGTGACCCACTTTCCATATCAAATTTACTATGGCTTACACTGACTCAACGTCATACAATCACGAATCCCATCACTAAACATAGCCTCTCAATTTGGGATAGGCTCAAAACTCGTTTTGGTCTCCAATCTCAACATAACCCACTTCTTTCTTTCATGAATAATCCCTCCTTTTACATGGACTTCTCCTTCCTCCTTCTCTGCTTGATTTAATGCTGATCTTACATGTGCCCATCACTTTTATAAAACTGACCATATTACACCCTTTCCTACACTTTGCAATACCCACAACTTACTGTATAACGTAACTTTTAGGTATTTATAGATTAAGAACTTCTTGTCACAAAATGCTCCCTCAAATTTGATATCTCCAGATTGTACTTTGAACGAACTTGTATCTTAGACCCGCACAGACGTGGACTTATCTCTGATTTGTATGCTCAACTGCTTTCACACACAACATCCCCCCCCCATTCTATACTTCTAAATGGGAGAACGATTTAAATATCCAACCTGACACATTGAATTGGACTCAAATTTGGCTAGATACAAAAACAGCTACCCCAAACATAGTAGCCCTCGAAACGAATTACAAGTTCTTACTAGGTGGTAGCTAGTTCCTGAAAGAATATCAAAATTTCTTCCCCAATATTCCCCCCAAAGCTTCTGAGGCTGTTGTGATCCAGGTACCCCTATTCATATTTGGTGGACCTGTCCCATTGCCCAAACCTTTTGGTCGAAAATATTTAACATGCTCTCTACTATGTTTGCAATAAACATATTACCTGATCCATTGGTTGCTCTTCTAAAAAAACAAACCACCTAACTTAACACATCATCAATTCAAGCTTTTACTGTATGTTACTATGGCAGCAAAACAATCAATAGTGAAAGCCTGGAAATCAAACACACTTTGCGTTGTGTCAGTCAAACAGCGTGTAACACAGGCAATGATTCATGCCAAAATGGAGGCTAACATCCTTGATAACTTTGCTAAATTTGAAAAAAATATGGTTTCCCTAGATAAAGCACCATCTACCACCAGGACTTGATAGTTCACTCCTTTTACCCTAAGGAGGCTTACTAAACTTTCCTTTATCATTGTTATATGATCCTTGGTATAACTGAACCATTGACAACTCTGGAGATCCCCCCCTCCCCTTTCCCTTTCTTTATTCTACTTGGAATTCTTTAATTCCATCTTATATTAAACCACCGCATACTAGAACATATATTTATTATCATAGGTAAACTTACATAAGGAACATTTGAGATGGTTGGGATCATTGTTCATCTACCCAGGATTAACCAAGCCAAATAGCCGGAACTTGGCCCTGGTTGGATGGACGCCTCTCTTGACTATCCCAGTATTGACCAACTTATTACAAATAGGTAACATTTTATCCAATCATTCTCTAAATGTACTGTACTATTATTCCTCTTGTTTAAGCTCAATTTTGCTTATTATTTGTAATAATTACAGTTAAAAATTCGTTAGAAGAGTTTACATATCCTCATACAACTTACCTTTAAGTCATGAATTTATTGTTTTTTTTTCTTAACCTCCTAGTTGAGAAGTTTCTTTATTCATATTTGTCTATCTTTTATTATTTCAAACTATGTACTAATAACATGTACTGTATTATCTTCAATAAAATATTTGAAAAGAAAAGATAAATGCGTCCCAATAGGGACAATGGTAAAGACTTCCATGCTTTCAATTTTGACTCAATATCTCCCAGAATTGAAGTCAGATTCAGGGACATAAATTCAGAAGCTTGACGGGAAATTACAACTCCTAAATACTTTAAATGATCTACCTACTGCAGTGGAATATCCTTCAAAGCCGTACTATGGGCCTCCATATCTATTGGAACCAACAATGAATTAGTCCAATCTACCTTCAGTCCTGTAACCATTGAAAATGAATCCAGTATATCTAGGGCCCCTTGTAGTGAGGGGCCAGCATCATTTAAAAATAATAGGAGAACATCTGCATACAAAGCTACCCTTTCCTCCAACCAACCGATCCGCAATCTCTTAATATTGGGGGAAGTGCGTAGAGCCTCCGTCACCAGCTCCATAGCAATAGAAAAAAAGGGTTGGAGAGAGAGGCCAACCCTACCGAGTTCCTCTAAATAATGAAAAGGGAGATGACAAACCTTCTCCCATTTTTACTGCAGCTGTGGGATTCCTATATAAGACCTGTAACCATTTTATAAATACCATTAGAAAACCCATTCTGCGGAGTACTTCCCACAAGAAGGGCCACTCCAGGGTATCAAAAGCCTTCTCGATAACCAAGCAAACAATGACCCTAGATCCTATATTAAGATGTGAAGCATAAATATTAGTATATAATCTCCTCAAATTCACATCAGTAGCCCTTCCAGGCATAAAACCTGTCTGATCTGAGTCGATAATATTCAATATCAAAGGTTTTAATCGTCAGGAGATTAATTAAGTCAAAACCTTGAAGTCTACATTCAGAAGAGCAATAGGCCTTTATGAAACACAAGAGGATGGATCTTTTGGATGCTTGTAGATTAAAACTATATGAGCATGACTCATTGAGTCCGGCAAGGCTCCCTCCTTCAGACAATCAGAGTAAAGAGAGGCCAGTACAGGAGCTAAGAGCTCTTTATGAGCCCTATGAAATTCAATAGGAAGGCCATCCGGTACGGGTGAAGAAGTTATGGCTCATGGCCAAATCCAAGGTATGAACCAGAAAATCTTTTCGTTTGTTTTTCATTTTGGTGCTGTTCAAGGCCCACACAACAGCCTCGATGGCATGTTGCTGTTGAATATTGGTGCACAAAGAATTTACATCAATACTAGCCAAAAGATGACCTTCATTAACCTCTACCTGCTGCAATATTTCCATAAGATTCCTACTATCCTTAAGATAAGCTGGACACTTCTGTGCCAAAGGCTGTAAGAACCGGTCCAAATATTCACCCATTCTGGCAAACAAAGAGTCCACCCCACTCACAATGGGTCTGCCAGGTGGTTTGGACGGGTTCTTATGGATATACACCAATATTCCACAACAACATGCCATCGAGGTATTTGTGTGGGCCTTGAACAGCACCAAAATGGAAAACAAACAAAAAGATTTTCTGGTTCATGCCTTCGATTTGGCCATGAGCCATAACTTCTTTTGGCATAACAAGCACTATTTTAGGCAAAAGAAAGGATAGCCATGGGGGCTAAATATGCCCCTTCAGTGGCTAATCTATTCATGAGCCACTGGGAGAAAGATGCCATCTTTAGTGGAAATATACCCCAACTCAAATTTTATAAGCATTATATTGATGACATCATTATTATAAATCTGAAAAAACACCCTGTGGATGAATAGTGGCGCTAAATGCCTAGTAAATGAAATGAATAGGCCAATAAATGAGTTCTTGTTATCGAGTGCAACAAAAACTAAAAGAATAAGTGAAAAAATAAATTAAAAGCTTATCTAGATAAAATCAGCCTATACCCATATATTAATCTAGTGTATAAAGTGATAAACCACAATACACTTCCCCAGTGTGGTTGTAAACTCCACTTGGGACACTGTGGATATAAAGTGACAAAGATATAAATACAGTGAATATTCAAATAATAAATAACATTAAATGATGCTTTTTAGACAATCATTTTACACAGTGACCATTATTAACATAATGAAACAAAAATCAGCATTGGTGAATGAGTCCCAAATATAAAATGAAAAGCCAGAAAAAGATAATAATGTAAGTGAAGAGTCCAAAATATTCGTGCCAAATCAAACAAATGAGAAGAAATTCCAAGAAGTGAGTGTCTTTATGAATTGATCCTGTGTTGCACTGTCCACCACACCTCAGTGACATATATCCACACCCTTGCAGATGGCAAACTCACCAGCTGTTGAGGCCTTACACTCGCGTGTTTGGCCGGACACGGCTTTAACCCACTAACATGGGGGTTACCATGTGAGCACAGTCATCCACTGCTCAATATGCCGAACACCATTCATGGGATCAGGATTCCACATAAAGAATAAAAGAATTGCTCCAGATAGTGTATTAACGTTTTAAAAGATTTAATTCAAACTGAAACTAAAATCAATACACTCACATGATCCATAAAACATAAAGCATGGAAGCTCCACAGCAAATCACAGCAGGCAGGTAAATGAAATCACAACACTTCACAGCCAACGGGATGATGTAACACATGCAGCGGGATATAAACGACACTATAACCACTAGAACGGTCACGGCGGACCCAGGGAGTGTGGAGCCTGAAGACCTGCGGATAACCTCACTGGTACTCTGCTGACACTTCCTGGCTGCTCACAAACAATCACCGCTCACTCCGCCGCCTCTCCTCACTCTAATGTTCATAAGGGATTGCCGCGTAGCCACGCCCCGACATGTTTCGTCATACGGACTTAGTCATACGGACTTAGTCATGACTAAGTCCGTATGACGAAACATGTCGGGGCGTGGCTACGCGGCAATCCCTTATGAACATTAGAGTGAGGAGAGGCGGCGGAGTGAGCGGTGATCGTTTGTGAGCAGCCAGGAAGTGTCAGCAGAGTACCAGTGAGGTGATCCGCAGGTCTTCAGGCTCCACACTCCCTGGGTCCGCCGTGACCGTTCTAGTGGTTATAGTGTCGTTTATATCCCGCTGCATGTGTTACATCATCCCGTTGGCTGTGAAGTGTTGTGATTTCATTTACCTGCCTGCTGTGATTTGCTGTGAAGCTTCCATGCTTTATGTTTTATGGATCATGTGAGTGTATTGATTTTAGTTTCAGTTTGAATTAAATCTTTTAAAACGTTAATACACTATCTGGAGCAATTCTTTTATTCTTTATGTGGAATCCTGATCCCATGAATGGTGTTCGGCATATTGAGCAGTGGATGACTGTGCTCACATGGTAACCCCCATGTTAGTGGGTTAAAGCCGTGTCCGGCCAAACACGCGAGTGTAAGGCCTCAACAGCTGGTGAGTTTGCCATCTGCAAGGGTGTGGATATATGTCACTGAGGTGTGGTGGACAGTGCAACACAGGATCAATTCATAAAGACACTCACTTCTTGGAATTTCTTCTCATTTGTTTGATTTGGCACGAATATTTTGGACTCTTCACTTACATTATTATCTTTTTCTGGCTTTTCATTTTATATTTGGGACTCATTCACCAATGCTGATTTTTGTTTCATTATGTTAATAATGGTCACTGTGTAAAATGATTGTCTAAAAAGCATCATTTAATGTTATTTATTATTTGAATATTCACTGTATTTATATCTTTGTCACTTTATATCCACAGTGTCCCAAGTGGAGTTTACAACCACACTGGGGAAGTGTATTGTGGTTTATCACTTTATACACTAGATTAATATATGAGTATAGGCTGATTTTATCTAGATAAGCTTTTAATTTATTTTTTCACTTATTCTTTTAGTTTTTGTTGCACTCGATAACAAGAACTCATTTATTGGCCTATTCATTTCATTTACTAGGCATTTAGCGCCACTATTCATCCACAGGGTGTTTTTTCAGATTTATAATATTTTTTGTTTAAGTGGCAGCTTACAGGTGTTTTACAATCCTAGGCGCAGAGGTGGAAAGACAGGTGTGGGCACTTATTTCTCCTGGTCATCCGCAGTTTTCAATGACATCATTATTATTTGGGCAAAATCAAAGGAGTCCTTTTTACAGTTTTTGGAAAAATTGGTGAGAATAGATATGGAATTTCCTTCTCAGCAACTTTTGACAATCAAAGCATGAATTTTATGGATTTCGTTATTTTTAAAGATGATCACCAACTATCCACTAAAACTTATTTTAAGGAAGTGGACAGAAATGGTTACATCCCATTGTGGAGCTGCCATCACCCCAGATGGCTTAGCGCAATCCCTAAAAGCCAATTTATGAGAGTGAAGAATTGTGTTAGAATAGAGGATTTCGACACACAGGCTAAAGTTCTATTTGAAAGGTTTGTAGAAAAAGGTTATAGCCCCAAAGAGTTGAATAAAACTATGTTAATGGTAACAAATATGAGTAGAGATGATCTGTTTAAAAAGAAGGAGGTTAGTGAGAAGGACTTTGGAGTCGCTTTTATGACAGGCTTTACTCGCCAACATTAACAAGTAGAAAAAATTATTTGCAAATATTGGCATCTGCTACTGAAGGATACTGATTTAGTAAAAATGTTACCAAGTAGACCACAGTTCATTTACACTAAACCCCCCACTCTATGTTTAAAACTTGCACCGAATGTCATTGACCCCCCCAAGAAAACGTGTGGACCAAGTGGGTTTTTTTAGTTGTGGGAGATGTGTAATGTGTAAAACGTCCAAACACAGGGTGAGGAAGACCACAAATTTTACAGCTCACTCCCCTGGTGAGTCCTTTAAAATCAAAAAGTTTATCACGTGCGGTACTACACATGCCACGTATCTTTTGTCCTGTCCATGTGGACGTCAGTACATGGGCAGGACCACCAGAGCGTTGGGAGTTAGACTCCGTGAACATGTAAATAGGATAAAGAAGGGATTCAAGCATCACAGCCTGTCTAACCACTTTAGACTATTCCATGGAAGAGACCCGAGTGGTTTGACTTTCTGTGGCATAGATAAAACTGAAGGCCATTGGAGAGGAGGCAACTTGAAGAGAGCCATCTCTCGCAATGAAATTCAGTGGATTCATCAACTCAGAACGATGAACCCTTTGGGGTTGAACATTGAATTGGGTCTAAATTGTTTTTTGTCTAATTGGTAGTTATTTTTGTTTTATGTTTATTTTATTTTTATTTTATCATTATTTATTTTTATTTCTATTGTTTATTTTTATTTTTATTATATTTTATTTTTATTTTCATATTATTTTCATTTTCACATTTATTTTTATTTTCATTTTTATTTTTATTTTTAATTTAATTTTTAATTTTATTTTCACTCTTATTTTTATTTTTATTGTATTTTGTATTTTTTATTTACTCTTGAAATAAATTGAGTTAATGTTTTTTAATATTACAAGTGCTATTGTTATATTGCGATAAAACCTGAACTGACATCAAGTTTGTGAAGTATCATAGGAATAACAAATTTTCTCCAACCAACAATATGGATGTTCAGTCCCCTCTGTGGCTTTTGCTCTGTCCACAGAGGCGACATATTTGCACCACCAACAAAATGACCGCAATGCTAATTTGATTGGTCCTTTTAAGAGGAGGTGTTTCTCCCTCTGTATTTAAAGACGGCTCAACTAACCGGAAATGAGGTTCTTGATGACGCCCTGTGGGAGGATGAAACGCGTAGACGAAATTTCCGGTTCCTATTGACTGACGTCACTTCTGGTATCATGGAACGCATGCCATATATGGCGTTTTTTGTACTCACAGCATCATGTTTTATGCCTGATCTTATCTTGCTTGTTGTAAGTATTCATTTCTATGCGCAATAAATCCTTCTAAAGCGGTACTTCACTATTAGTCCACTCCTTTTCATTCTGGGTACCTGTTATTCTGGCTGAGTATCCTTAACAAGGACGTTTTATCTGATGATCTAATGCTACAGCCGCCATTCCTGGCCATCACTATTAAGCCTGAAGTGATCCCTAGACTGAAAGGCTGGGGGTTCCATTTGATCCGGTGAGTGGGGACACAGGAGGGGGTGTTGTGTTACACCTTGAAAACTTTGGAGCACTTTGAACTTTTGGATTGGGAGCACATCAGTCACTTTATATGGACTTTCACTTCAATTATTAATGAATTGTTTTCAATTTCACTTATATTGTGTTTGCTAGCGCTGTATTTTATAGATATTTGTACTTCAAATGAATAGCACCTTGTGTATAGGCTCCACCTGTCATTTCATTTTATTTTTTTCCTCACTTCATGTTACTTTGTACATCATCAGCGCAAGTATATATATTTAAAAAATATATTTTACAATTATATATCTCTGGCCCCACAGAAGAAATACAACAAAAACATATTTACCCTGGGGGTCAGAGAATACATCTTCCACCGTGCAGAGTAAAGATCTACTAATCAATATCGAAACCCCTCTCGAAAACATGGAATATGTAGCATGGTAAGCTTCTGTACCCAAGGCTTCTTAAGGGACAAAAGCTTGCTCCCCATAAGGTGAGTTTCTTGAAGTAACACTATATATGGAAGATTACTTTTCAAATACTTAAATAACAAAGCTCTCTTAAATTTTGACTTAAGGCCACGAACATTCCATGATAGAATAGAAAAGACCTCTTGGTTACGTGATGTCATCTGAATGGAAAAAATATGTGATGGACCTTAGAAATAACAAACATCTGAATGAATAACTGTCAGGAAAAAAAAACAATAATAAAAATGAAACAATGTGTATAGACATTTAACAAAAACACACCCCACAGGCGTTAATACGCCCTTCCCACCTTTCTCCATCCCCAAAAAACAAAAATCCAAGGAGGCATGGAGAAGGCCTTATCCAGAAATTGATCAAAAATAGGCAACTATAATCTGCTTGCCCTATAAAAGGGGGGAAAGAGAAAAAAGAAAAAAAAAGAAAGAAAAAAGAAGGGTGGAGGGGAGCAGAGGGGCGGGGGAAGGCAAGAAGAGATGCCCCCACGAAACAGTTCACTCCCACCTCCCAAGATCTCTACTCCGAGGCAGGAGGGGAGAACTGTAGTTGATTCTGGGGGTGTCTAGGAGAGGTCCAAGAAGCGCTGATTGGAGCTCCTGATGGAGGATTATTATTTCACTTATCTTCCATCTAGCCAGATGGAAGCAGAAGCCAGGGTGTCAAAGAAAAATGTCTGTCCGCCATTTATAATGCGCAAACTGCTAGAAAAAAGAAGGCTGAACTGTATACTCTTTTCTCGTAGTCTCTTACGGATCTCCATATAGGACTTATGGCGTTGCTGAACTTCTTGAGAACAATCCGGAAAAAATAATAATTTGGTATTTTCAAGTGGTATATCTTGTTTGGCTCTGCCAGCTGCCAGAACCCTATCCCTCTCTCGAGAATTCAATAATTGTAGCAGGAGGGGCCTGGGGGGGGGCCCAAGTTTAGGTGGTATTGGTAGAACCCTATGTGCCCGCTCCACCACAACGGTGGACAGCACACTGCCTAGGCCCAAA
Organism: Aquarana catesbeiana; assembly: GCF_042186555.1. NCBI lineage: Eukaryota > Metazoa > Chordata > Amphibia > Anura > Ranidae > Aquarana > Aquarana catesbeiana. Next base: position 776,399,858 of record NC_133324.1, read on the forward strand.
ACAGAGATAAGTAATTGCTCAGCCAATTCAGTTGATTTAGTCCCCTCAGCCCTTTCAGGTAGACCCAGGATACGAATATTACTTCGTCTAAGGCAGGTTTCAGTATCGATAGCCTTTTCCTGCAACCATCTGACCTTTAGCTGTAAAGCCCGTAATTCTTTCGAATCTGATTGAGTAGAGTCTTCCAGCGTGGAGACCCTATTATCCACCTCAGAGACCCTGGTTTTAAACCCATCTAAGTCCTGGCAGATCCGAGAAACATCTGAAGCTTATAAGATCCATTTGCCCTTTAAGAGTCTCTTTACACTCCATAATAGCTGCCAATATAGATGTGGCTGAGGAGGAGTCCTCCAAGGAGGTGGCTGGTGCATTACTAGGTAGTTGAGAAAAAGCAGTCATTCTTGCTTTTGCTGTCTTTGTTTTCTCTGTAGGGATAATTACTGCTGCAGAAGTTGTATCTGGCTTACTTGATGTCACTAACTTGATTGATGTTGCTAAGCGAGTCTACGGCTGAGACATCTATCTCCAGCCAAAGGGGACCCTCTTTATTCTCTCTGAAGATATAATTAGTATAATTAATATTTAGAGCCCTTTTAATGTGGAAATTGACTGAGGTTAACTATAGGTCAAGATATAGGAGAAATATAGAAGAAATCTCCATCCTTTCCTCAGCAGGCTGTGTATAACAGTATATAGCAGCAGTATATAGTAATATGATATATATAATGTGATATATACATATATATATATATATATATATATATATATATATATATATATATATATATATATATATATATATATATATATCTATCTCAATATATATCAATATATAGCAATATGATATGTAGCTATGGAGAGTATATGAAGATGGCTGTAGCACGTGCTCTAAGCCTGGGTCACAGCACAGCAACAAATGAAAATACAATTTTTTGCCCCTATCCCCCCCCGCTTTTTTATCTTCCATAGCAAAGTCTTAGTCCTCAGGGTGTTGCAAGATGGCCACTACTCACATCACAGCTTATTCCAACGGGTACTGAGTCTGGGTCTAGGTCTGGGTCTGGATCTGGGACTGGAACTTCAGCTGCTCTGAGTCTGGGATTTCAACCAATTGACCACCAAGAGGGATACTCAGAGGAATACAATCGCTCCACAGCACCAGGTAGCAAGCAGCAACAGACAGTGACTGTAGACAGTGGCAGCAGCAGGGGTCCACCCGCAACTAACAGTTGGCTTACAGCCAGCAGACAGGCTGGCTGGGCTCGGAGGGAACATAGAGCTGACTAGACTGCAGCATAGTCCAGGGGTTCAGAGAACAGCAGTTAGTAGTGATAGTGATCGTTAATTCAGGTTAATTCAAGTCTGTGTTACAGCTGTGACTAGCACAGACTGTGGCAGAGGAGAGACCAGAGGCGGGCGGGGGGGCAGGTTCAGTCAGGATGCAATGACCTAGTGTCTCACCACACTGATGCCCCAATCTCCTTATTCCCCCTTTTCCCCTTTGTGCAGTTATTTACCTTAAAGTAAATTTGTAGTTAGGCTATTGACATTCAAGTATTTAGATTTCTTAACAAGCAGTAAATGAGCTGTAAAGCAAACTCCCACTTTCCTGTGTAGTTGCAAGAACAGTGGAGTAGTTCATAATTAAATATCACAACAGAAGCACTGTAAGCATTTCAAGCCCAACTGCAGGATATAAGTAGCTCCCCTCTCACTCCTCCCTTTCACCTCTATGTGATCGCTAGGTTAATAAAAATAAAACCTTTCTAAGCCCCATTTTTACCTATTGTAAGCCATGGTCACGTGATCACCCAGCGCTGGGTCATGGGACCGTAGACGACAGGCAAAACAGGACAAACAACATGCGTTGAGAAATAAAACCACACTACAAAATTTTTTTTAATAATTTTATTTATTATATATATGTATATATAAATAAATAAATAAAGAAATAAATAAATATATCCGTATATATATATATATATATATATATATATATATATATATATATATATATATACGGATCAGTTTATTGGTTTAATAAATATATAAATAAATATTTTAAATAAATAAACTTATTTCATCAATTAACTTCATCAATCAAATACTGATCAATTCAACCACTCTCAGCTCAAGCTGACTCAACGTTTAGTTTAACATTTTCTTACATATCCCCTTTAGTTATTCAAACTAAAGGGATCCACCACATAAACCGGCCGCGACAAGGGGGGAGGGTAGGGAGGGAGCTCCTAGTGATGACTTCTTCTCTGGTGACTGGCCAAGAATCCTGTCAGCTGATTCCTTAAATAGACTCCCACCTCTGCTTCTAGAGAGTTCTATTAGTCACCTGACATTCTTGACCAACCATAACCCGACCTCACCATTAACCTAATTTTTAAAGCACACCTGAACTAAATTAACTTAATATAAAATTTTTATTATCAAAATCTCCTGTATTGACCGAATTGCCATCGCCATGGCCCCATATTGCAAAGGGGGGCCCAATAAGGCTACCCCCTTTTCTCCCATGGGACCATAGACAACAGGCAAAACAGGACATACAACATGCATTGAGAAATAAAACCACACTACAATTTTTTTTTTTTATATATAATTTTATTTATTATATATATGTATATATTTTTTTGGCCACGGATCGGTTTATTGGTTTAATAAATATATAAATAAATATTTTAAATAAATAACAAACTTATTTCATCAATTAACTTCATCAATCAAATGCTGATAAATTCAACCACTCTCAGCTTAGCCACTGAGACTCAAGCTGACTCAACCTTAAGTTTAACATTTTCTTACATATCCCAACCGACAGGAGGGGTGGCGCCACCAGACCTCCTGTCCACACCAACCCAACCCACGGCCGTCTCAATGCATGTTTGAAGGTCACAATTGAAAATGTCTAAACCCACATCTGATAAGTGCACTCCGTTGTGTCTATACATACCTGGAATACCTCCTTCCAGTTCAAAATGCCGAAACGAAATTCCTAACTCAGGTACTAAAAATTTCTCTAAAGCTTTATTTATTCTCTTACGAACTTTCTTAAGTGGTTTGAAAGTAACTTATTGTAACCAACACAATCTTGGGACAATTTCAGAAAAGACTAGGACTGTATTCGGAGAATGTAAATAAAGAAAACGAAATGTATCCTTCATGCTAGAAGTTAACTCAAATGTTTTAAATTCTCCTATGTCATTACCTCCGAGATGTATTATCAGAATATCAGGAGGTGGGGAGCTAGCATAAAGCCTACCTAATTCAAAGATTAAATCACCCCAAATCATACCCCTAGGTCCATGTCAATTTATGCAGAATAATGATGGATTCAGGCCCAAATTCTCTGAGTAAATCCTATCTGCTGCTCTTTTCTGTGCCCAGAAAATATATGAGTGGCCAATAATCCATACCATAAGTCGGGTACCTGAAAACAAAATTCTTGTTAGTAAGGGCGAATATATAGCTTATACGAATTTGAATGCCACCTACCTATATTCTTAATTTCACTCCCTTCTAGACCCATCCGAGCAGCAGTTGTAGCCGATCCGATGCGAAAAGAATGAGTAGTTATCCTAAGGTGCCCTAACTTCAAGTAGCACATACATTTTTTTAAAACTACTGAAAACTGGTGTCCTGTTAACTGTGAACCATCCTCATGTATGAATAACAGACCCCGAAAAATTCGGTCTAACCTTCAAATAAGCCTTCAATGACCTAACCGGGCATATATCAGCTACCACACACTCTTGCAAAGTTATCCAAGACCCTAAACCTAAAGGATCTGTTTTACTGAACTGAAGAAAAATTTGTAAACCATGTTCCAATAAAACAATATTTGAAAATAAAATACCAGACTCTTTCTTTTTTGATGGCGGCAATAATTCCAATAATTCCGAAATTTCAAATGCTGCGAAAAAGGCTAATGAAAAAACTGAATTGAATAGCACGGATTCAGAGAAAAACACACCCAAGGAGTAACTTTACATAAACTGGATAATAATTCTGGGGTGACAGGACATCTATCATCCTTGAAAAATCTGCTCCTTTTGTATCCTTTTAAAACCTGCTTAACTGAAAAGAAACTTAAACAGAATGGAAACCCGTTAAGTTTCAAGAAAAATGAAACACCTGATATAACCTTGTTAACGTGTGACCATGAATGACCTTTCTCCAATAATGAATGAAGGAAAAGTAACACTAAATTTTCAGAGAATGCAGAATTATCAGTGTTCAAGGATGCCAAGAAGGTGGACCATAATAACCATGACGCTGTATAATTCTTCCAAGTTGAAATAGACAATGAGTTCTGATTATGGTTATAAATTAAATTAGTTCCCATAAATGGGATGGGCAATGCTCCCCGACTACATCCGCTTCTGGCGTTAGCAAGAAAAACCGTTCCATCTGTTGACGAGAGAGAGAATTCGCAATTATATTAGACTTACCTCGAATATATTTCGCCTAGATCCAGATGTTCCATTTTAGGCACCAAAAGACTAAATGGCGCAATAAAACCACAACTTGAGGGTATTTGGAAGATAGGCAATTTACTGCAAACGCTACTCCCTGATTATCAGTGCTAACTAAAATCCTTCTATTAGCAAATTGCGTACCCCAAATTTCCAAAGCTACTAGAACTGGAAATAATTCCAGTAAAACAATGTTTTTACAAAAACCCTTACTTACCCACCTGATAGACCAAGCTGAAAAACACCAGTGAGATTTCCAAATAACCCCAAAACCTACAGAACCCGCCGCATCTGTAGCTAAATGAAAGTCTGAATCCAAAATAAAATCCTGCTGGAATAAAGACTTTCCATTAAAATTTTCCAGAAAATTTAACCATACTAAAAGATCCGCTTTCATTTCAGAATTAACCCTGACATGGGGTGATGTATTTTTTAAACCTGATATTGAGCTATATAGCCTTCTAGAAAAAAACCCTACCCATCGGCAGGACTCTGCAAAGACTAACTGACCCAATAAAGATTGCATTTCTTTCAAACTAACTTTTTTCACCCTAATGAATTTCAATAACACCTGACATAACTTATATACCTTATCAGCTGGAAGACTAAATTCCATATCTATAGTATTTAAACCTATACCAAGAAATTCAATGTTAGTTGTTGGAAAAACAGTCTCTTCTTCTGCCAATGGGATGCCGAAAAAAATTACAGACCAAACAGAAAGACTGAAGTAACGTAAGACGCCCCTAATGTATGGAGAAATGAGAGTCAGCTACTGAATCCACAACCCATTCAATAAATGATGAAAATGCTTCAAAATAGAAGCAGACACTTGTCAAAATAGAATTCATTCTCAAAAATAATTCCTAAAGAATTAAAGCAAGCTGGGTTTAGTGGTAATAGTCTGAAAGCGAGTTTAATATCTGCTTTCACCATTAACGCGTTAGGGCCTAATAAACGTAATTTACTAACTGCGGATTCAAAAGACGCATAAATTACAGCTGGTAAATTGGGATCAATCTGATCATTCAAAGAGTCTCCGAAAGGGAACGACAAGTGATGTATAAGGTGAAATTCCCCTGGTTTTTTTTTGGCACTAAACCCAGAGGAGAAACCCTAAAATCCTTAAAAGGGGGGGGGGGAAATAAAAGGACCTTCAATTCTACCTGCTACCACCTCCTTAAAAAGTTATTCTATGACTATATTGGGGAATTCCTCAGCGGATTTCAAATTCTTAATAATTGAACAACCCTCTCCTTTGAAAGAAGGCAGATTGAAACCATTCAAAAAACCTTTAATTAGCAGCGAAGCCTTCCGCCTGTTTGGGTAAACCTGCAACCATGGTAACATTCTTTGGCTATTCACCGGGGTTGCTGCTTTTTTGAAAATTCTCCTTTTGACCTGCCTGAAGCTTACGAAAACTGTATTCACTGATTGGTTGATATTATTAATGTTGGGTTGACGGACAAAAGGTTGTTTCTGAGGCAGAAATAAATTCAGCCACAAGCTAACATCTTTGGAACCCCATTGTATTGCAGGTTGTACAGCTAATTTTTGCCTGAACACCTCATCATATGTTAACCATGCGAAACCACGAAAGCTTCTGTAAGCCTCAAGAATAATATCTATATGCTGGAATAATGCCGTGCTTCTTTCTGGAAATTTTTCACACAAAACACTGGAATAAATACCAAACGCTTGTGAATAAAAAGATTTCAAGATTGGTTTACGCCTATCATCTTCTATTTTTCATCTTTTTTATCACATTTGTGTGAAAAATCCCTAGAAGGAGGAAGCAACAAACTTAAATCAATGTATTTGTTTTTCCATATCTTTTCCTTAACTGAGGAAGATAAATGGAAACCAAGGGGAGATAGAAAACACTGCATGCATTTTTTAATATTCTTTTCTTGGTTCCTATCCTGTAAAGACAAAGGGTTCTGAGTAGGGATGAGCTTCGAGTTCGAGTCGAACTCATGTTCGACTCGAACATTGGCTGTTCGCAAGTTCACCGAACAGCGAACAATTTGGGGTGTTCGCGGCAAATTCGAATGCCGCGGAACACCCTTTAAAAGTCTATGGGAGAAATCAAAAGTGCTAATTTTAAAGGCTAATATGCAAGTTATTGTCATAAAAAGTGTTTGGGGACCTGGGTCCTGCCCCAGGGGACATGGATCAATGCAAAAAAAAGTTTTAAAAACGGCCGTTTTTTCAGGAGCAGTGATTTTAATAATACTTAAAGTCAATCAATAAAAGTGTAATATCCCTTTAAATTTCGTACCTGGGGGGTGTCTATAGTGTGCCTGTAAAGGGGCGCATGTTTCCTGTGTTTAGAACAGTCTGACAGCAAAATGACATTTTGAAGGAAAAAACTCATTTAAAACTACCCGCGGCTATTGCATTGCCGACAATACACATAGAAGTTCATTGATAAAAACGGCATGGGAATTCCCCAAAGGGGAACCCCGAACCAAAATTAAAAAAAAAAAATGACGTGGGGGTCCCCCTAAATTCCATACCAGGCCCTTCAGGTCTGGGATGGATATTAAGGGGAACCCCGGCCAAAATTTAAAAAAAAAAATGACGTGGGGTTCCCCCTAAATTCCATACCAGACCCTTCAGGTCTGGTATGGATTTTAAGGGGAACCCCGCGCCAAAAAAAAAAAAAAAAAAACGGCGTGGGGTCCCCCCAAAAATCCATACCAGACCCTTATCCGAGCACGCAACCTGGCAGGCCGCAGGAAAAGAGGGGGGGACAAGAGTGCGGCCCCCCCTCCCTCCTGAACCGTACCAGGCCACATGCCCTCAACATTGGGAGGGTGCTTTGGGGTAGCCCCCCAAAACACCTTGTCCCCATGTTGATGAGGACAAGGGCCTCATCCTCACAACCCTGGCCGGTGGTTGTGAGGGTTTGCGGGCGGGGGGCTTATCGGAATCTGGAAGCCCCCTTTAACAAGGTGACCCCCAGATCCCGGCCCCCCCCCTGTGTGAAATGGTAAGGGGGTACATAAGTACCCCTACCATTTCACGAAAAAAGTGTCAAAAATGTTAAAAATGACAAGAGACAGTTTTTGACAATTCCTTTATTTAAATGCTTCTTCTTTCTTCTATCTTGCTTCATCTTCTGGTTCTTCTGGCTCTTCTGGTTCTTCTGGTTCTTCCTCCGGCGTTCTCGTCCAGCATCTCCTCCGCGGCGTCTTCTGTCTTCTTCTCCTCGGGCCGCTCCGCACCCATGGCATGGGGGGGAGGCTCCCGCTCTTCTCTTCTTCTTTTCTTCTTTTCTTCTTTTCTTCTTTTCTTCTCTTCTTCTCTTGTTCTTCATTTTCTTCTCCGGGCCGCTCCGCAATCCATGCTGGCATGGAGGGAGGCTCCCGCTGTGTGACGGCGCTCCTCGTCTGACAGTTCTTAAATAACGGAGGGGGGCGGGGCCACCCGGTGACCCCGCCCCCCTCTGACGCACGGTGACTTGACGGGACTTCCCTGTGGCATTCCCCGTGACGTCACAGGGAAGTCCCGTCAAGTCACCGTGCGTCAGAGGGGGGCGGGGTCACCGGGTGGCCCCGCCCCCCTCCGTTATTTAAGAACTGTCAGACGAGGAGCGCCGTCACACAGCGGGAGCCTCCCTCCATGCCAGCATGGATTGCGGAGCGGCCCGGAGAAGAAAATGAAGAAGAAGAGAAGAAGAGAAGAAGAGAAGAAGAGAAGAAGAGAAGAAAAGAAGAAGAGAAGAAGAGAAGAGCGGGAGCCTCCCCCCCATGCCATGGGTGCGGAGCGGCCCGAGGAGAAGAAGACAGAAGACACCGCGGAGGAGATGCTGGACGAGAACGCCGGAGGAAGAACCAGAAGAACCAGAAGAGCCAGAAGAACCAGAAGATGAAGCAAGATAGAAGAAAGAAGAAGCATTTAAATAAAGGAATTGTCAAAAACTGTCTCTTGTCATTTTTAACATTTTTGACACTTTTTTCGTGAAATGGTAGGGGTACTTATGTACCCCCTTACCATTTCACACAGGGGGGGGGCCGGGATCTGGGGGTCACCTTGTTAAAGGGGGCTTCCAGATTCCGATAAGCCCCCCGCCCGCAGACCCCCACAACCACCGGCCAGGGTTGTGGGGATGAGGCCCTTGTCCTCATCAACATGGGGACAAGGTGTTTTGGGGGGCTACCCCAAAGCACCCTCCCAATGTTGAGGGCATGTGGCCTGGTACGGTTCAGGAGGGAGGGGGGGCCGCACTCTCGTCCCCCCCTCTTTTCCTGCGGCCTGCCAGGTTGCGTGCTCGGATAAGGGTCTGGTATGGATTTTTGGGGGGACCCCACGCCGTTTTTTTTTTTTTTTTTGGCGCGGGGTTCCCCTTAAAATCCATACCAGACCTGAAGGGTCTGGTATGGAATTTAGGGGGAACCCCACGTCATTTTTTTTTTTAATTTTGGCCGGGGTTCCCCTTAATATCCATACCAGACCTGAAGGGCCTGGTATGGAATTTAGGGGGACCCCCACGTCATTTTTTTTTTTTTAATTTTGGTTCGGGGTTCCCCTTTGGGGAATTCCCATGCCGTTTTTATCAATGAACTTCTATGTGTATTGTCGGCAATGCAATAGCCGCGGGTAGTTTTAAATGAGTTTTTTCCTTCAAAATGTCATTTTGCTGTCAGACTGTTCTAAACACAGGAAACATGCGCCCCTTTACAGGCACACTATAGACACCCCCCAGGTACGAAATTTAAAGGGATATTACACTTTTATTGTTTGACTTTAAGCATTATTAAAATCACTGCTCCTGAAAAAACGGCCGTTTTTAAAACTTTTTTTTGCATTGATCCATGTCCCCTGGGGCAGGACCCAGGTCCCCAAACACTTTTTATGACAATAACTTGCATATAAGCCTTGAAAATTAGCACTTTTGATTATTCATGTTCGTGTCCCATAGACTTTAACGGTGTTCGCATGTTCGAACGAACTTTTTTCCTGTTCGCATGTTCTGGTGCGAACCGAACAGGGGGGTGTTCGGCTCATCCCTAGTTCTGAGACACCACAGGATTATCAACTAATACTGAAGACCATACTCCTGCAACACCTTCTTGTTGCTTAGAACTATCATTACTGAATTGATTCTGCATGATTTGTATCAGTTGTTCTAATGATGCAGAAATTCCAGACAGCTTTTCCATTGTGTTACACTTACCAATTTCAGAATTGCTGTCATTACCCGTATCCACTAAAGGGGGTGGCACACCGCACAGGTATAGTACTGCCGGCATGCTCTATCCCCACCTGCTGAGGCAACTCACAATCTGTATGCTGTCTGAGATTTCCTGGGTCAAGCCCATGCACAGGCAAAGGCACTTGCATGGCTGTCGCTCCCTGCTGTCCTGTAGAAGATTCCATTCCCGCTGCCGACCTTCTAACACTACTCCACTGCCTCTGACCTGAAGACACACCGACAGGCTGGTAACTGCTTAATGCTGATACCGACCTCCCTCTCTGGCTTCTAGAAAATTCGGGCTGTACTGGGCTTACCCTCCTCCTCTGCTGGCGCCGTCTCTTGCTCCGCCTCTGACACTCTTCACCACCGACAGGACCGACATCCTCCTGACGAGAGACTGACACAGCGGGATTTGCCTGAATATTCTGAGGTAAAATGACACCTCCTGCCGCCTCCGACGCTCCGCTGTTAACTCCGCTGACCCCCGCTGACACTTGGCTCTCAGGTAAAGATAAACACTGACGAATCCACTCCTCACCTCCAGCTGCCTCTGTTCTTTCAATTAATTGACGGAGAAGAGTCTTCATTATGCTCGAGATGTGAAATGGAGCTATTCAAAATTTCCGCCCAGAGCTCCTAGTGACGACTTCTTCTCTGGTGACTGGCAAGAATCCTGTCAGCTGATTCCTTAAATAGACTCCCACCTCTGCTTCTAGAGAGTTCTATTAGTCACCTGACATTCTTGACCAATCATAACCCGACCTCACCATTAACCTAATTTTTAAAGCACACCTGAACTAAATTACCTTAATATAAAGTTTTTATTATCAAAATCTCCTGTATTGACCGAATTACCGTCGCCACAGCCCCATATTGCAAAGGGGGGCCCAATTAGGCTACCCCCTTTTCTCCCATTCTCTCAGTTTGCTTCCTAGATGGGTCCTTCGTCCAGGTGTCCACATCACTGTACGCGTGATGTGAACAATTCCCATTGAGTGGCCTGCAGAAGGGTCTTAAAGTGTTACTAAACCCAGGACCCTGCATTCACTATATCTGGTCTCCCACAGTACACAGAACATTGAAATGCAATCATTTTAGTACATGTAAACGGCTAAATACCTTTTCTCATCAGCAGTATATAGTAAAAAGAAAGGGGGATTTTTAGGGACTTTCAGAAAGCCTAAACCTGGTAAGGTTATGTATTTCCATCCCTATGGGACTTTAAATGAAATTGTGGCCCGGTAGGGTTACATATTTCCATCCCTATTGAGTCAAGCGAAGAGGGGACAAGGACACTACACCCTTCACTACCAGTCACCTTGTTTTTACTCTCACTATTGTGCCCAGTGGGTTCCTTCCTACACTGGCTCACTTGTATGTGCACACTTTCCATGGATGGTTCCGTGTTTCCCACTCTCACTATCTCTCTCACACCTTGGTTCTTTAATATAATTTTTCCTTCTGGCAGCCTAGCTGCTGGTCTCAACTCATCTCCCATTTCATTTCTTAATTTTGGCACAGCTTCTTTGCCTTTCCTCCCCCCCTTCTCTTTCCCTCATTCTCACTTTCAGTCACTGTTGTCACTCCTCCACTCCTATTCATTCACTTTCACTTATTCACAGTGAATCCTCGTGGTTCCACGCCCGCCAGATTGACGGCCTATGTGGGTTGCTTACCGTTGGGCCGTCCACTGCAGCTCCCGTTTGGAGGCTTTTCCAGATGCCTTGGCGCCCCGTGCCGCACCATTATCTTGCGGACCTCAATCAGTAAGTATGCACTTATGTGCTGCTGGTGGGGTCATCCCACCCCTATCTATGGTATAATGACCATTGATCATCTTTATATTCATTTTATCTTAGACTACCACGCGCATGCTCCTGACGAGTGGCGTATCAGCCACGAAACGTATAGAGCTACATGATGCCGTGCTTCCATCTATCTCACACCTGGTTTAACTTTCTATACAATTATCACCTTTACAGGTTCAGTGAGGCCATAGGTCCTGCAGGTTTTACCTTACATATTATAATTTTATCTAATCATGTTTTTGTGGAACTTTGGAATTTCTTATGGAATTACCATGCTCTTAATTGAGATTCTGTTACCATTTTATTGTCTACTGTTTACTACCATGCCTACCTTTTTTACCTTTGACAACAGTGGCTATGATTCAAGACACTTTTGTTATCATCTTATTAGTGCTATTACCATGTATTAACATTCTATGTACATTTATATAGTAATATGAATAAAATTCCTTTGTTCCACTTAATTACTATTCTCTCGCTTTCACGTGCTTCAATTAAAGTCCCACCCTCCTTGTCCCCTCTTCGCTTGACTCAATAGGGATGGAAATATTTTACCCTACCGGGCCACAATTTCATTTAAAGTCCCATAGGGATGGAAATACATAACCTTACCAGGTTTAGGCTTCCTGAAAGTCCCTAAAAATCCCCCTTTCTTTTTATCAACATAATTCAGGGATGGAAGCACATGTTTAAGCCCCATTGTAACTATCTTTATTACATTCCTTGCAATCAATGATCCCATGTTTAGCCTTCCTCTGTGCTTTATTTATTTATTTCCTGTAAATTGTCATCCATAGTAATTTTGTTAGTCACCATGTCTTTATTATTATCCTATTTGCATATTATCATTTGAGCGCTGACACTGGTCTGAACAGTGTGGTTGCTGCGGCTTCTGCTCTCCTCCTTCGGGGGCCGTGACGCGCATCACGGGCTTCCGCCCCCTCCCTTGCTCCCTTGATGCCGGGAGGGGGCAGGCGTGCCGTCATGCGCGTCAGCGTCATGCCTCCCATGCAGTGCGTGCGACGCCTATGGCGTCATCACGTACCTGCTGGTTGATCCCACACTCGTGCGCAATGGGGGAGCTATCTAGGTGCCGTTTGGCCAGAGCTTTCCGACCAGCGGCGCCCCCCTCCCCCAATCCATGCCACGTAGCATGACGGTGGTGGACGGAGCCTTGACGGCACCTATATGGGCGTCCTTTCGGGCGGTCTTGACACTCGAGGCTTCGTGGATACTCTACCTCACACCCAATCTTCCTCTCTGCAACTGGCTTCCTGTCTACATAGGTATATCTGCACATCTACACCCTTCACTACCAGTCACCTTGTTTTAACTCTCACTATTGTGCCCAGTGGGTTCCTTCCTACACTGGCTCACTTGTATGTGCACACTTTCCTTGGGTGATTCCGTGTTTCCCACTCTCACTATCTCTCTCACACCTTGGTTCTTTAATATCATTTTTCCTTCTGGCAGCCTAGCTGCTGGTCTCAACTCATCTCCCATTTCATTTCTTAATTTTGGCACAGCTTCTTTGCCTTTCCTCCCCCCCTTCTCTTTCCCTCATCCTCACTTTCAGTCACTGTTGTCACTCCTCCGCTCCTATTCATTCACTTTCACTTATTCACAGTGAATCCTCGTGGTTCCACGCCCGCCAGATTGATGGCCTATGTGGGTTGCTTACCGTTGGGCCGTCCACTGCGGCTCCCGTTTGGAGGCTTTTCCGGATGCCTTGGCGCCCCATGCCACACCATTATCTTGTGGACCTCAATCAGTAAGTATGCACTTATGTGCTGCTGGTGGGGTCATCCCACCCCTATCTATGGTATAATGACCATTGATCATCTTTATATTAATTTTATCTTAGACTACCACGCGCATGCTCCTGACGAGTGGCGTATCAGCCACGAAACACGTAGAGCTACATGATACCGTGCTTCCATCTATCTCACACCTGGTTCAAGTTTCTATACAATTATCACCTTTACAGGTTCAGTGAGGCCATAGGTCCTGCAGGTTTTACCTTACATATTATAATTTTATCTAATCATATTTTTGTGGAGCTTTGGAATTTCTTATGGAATTACCATGCTCTTAATTGAGATTCTGTTACCATTTTATTGTCTACTGTTTACTACCATGCTTCCTTTTTTACCTTTGACAACAGTGGCTATGATTCAAGACACTTTTGTTATCATCTTATTAGTGCTGTTACCATGTATTAACATTCTATGTACACTTATATTGTAATATGAATAAAATTCCTTTGTTCCACTTAATTACTGTTCTCTCGCTTTCATGTGCTTCAATTAAAGTCCCACACTTCTTGTCCCCTCTTCATTTGAGCAGTATATAGTAGTCTTGTGACTTCAATCAGTGCCTGGCTAAAGCTTGTAGGATGATTTTTCATACTGCACTGGCTGTCCTATGAGAATGCAGGACCCCTGACCCTCTGTCTGGACAGTGTTGATTGGCCCTGTGCTGCTCACATGCACTCTCCCAAGAAAAAAAACTCTCTAGCAATACACACCAAACTGAGCATGTGCAGTCTGTCTCCAGTAACTCTGTCTTATCCGGACATGTTTTGGGGGCAATGCAAGAAGGGAGGATCAGAGAAGACAGGATCAAGCAGCCTTTTTACACAATGCAGAGGATTAACTCTTTAGGTTCCACAGTGAGTATAACAAGCATGCTTCACTGCATATACAGGGTGATTTTACTGTTGTGGGTTTAGTATCCCTTTAAGATCCAGAAGAGGGCCTATGTCAGACCAAGGGGAGTAAAGGGGACAGACCAGCAAGGGTTAACCTGTGGAGCTGGAATAGTAAGTCCTCACAGGTGGAAATGGTGCCAGTGAGGAGCCTGGATGGAGCTACTCAAATGAGTATAACACCAGATAATGAAATGTTATCAGTTGGCAAAAGAAGAAGTGGGGTGAGAGGGAAGGATGGATCGGAAAAAGATTTTGGATAGGGTTGGACTTCATTTTTTCAACAGCTCAGCTATCCCTGCTTCTCCCTCCCAGCTGTGACTCTGCAGCCTTTCAGCCTTCTAATTGCTAATGTAAACACATAACAGGGGCTCTGGGAGGGGAAGTAGAGGGTGGTGCTGGTGCTGAGGGATCAAAATTATTAGGATGACCTTAATGCTTCTGTTGTAAATTTTGAGGTGCAAGAAGCAGAGCCAGCCTATGCATTAGGCAAATATGGCTACCCCATGCACATACAGTAAATTTACAAATTATACATTAACACATATAGACAAGATTATTCCCCTTAAGGTGATCCCACTTCTATTTACATCTAAAAAAAAAGAATAAACATTGCAAAAATATAAGTATTGTCACTGCTCCTACAAAATTCACTTATTTCACATGTGCATTCCAATTCTGTTTAAGTAGCTTCACCGAGGGGATGCCTCGTGCACCTGTTTCTGTACTACATTTTCCAACCTGCTTTTCACCAGTTACATTGTGAGGAGTCTCCAACTGTTTCTGAGCATGTCCAACCAGCCATCAATAGATTTCCTAATCTCTGTATCAGTAGCCATCATTTCTCAATAGTAGTAGCTGATGGTTCTGCACACAATAATATACCAGTAGAAATACTTATACATATGAATTAAAATTATTTGACTTGATAAAAAACAGTGGCATACATAACATTTAAAAAATCTGTATCTATAGGTGGCACATAGCTTATCTATCTTTAACATATTTTTGGTCATTTGGTGGATAACCTGACAATACATAGTTGATATGGTGATTATATCATATGTTTATAGTGCCTTGAAAAAGTATTTATACCCCTTGAAATTTTCCACATTTTGTCATGTTACAACTAAAAACGTAAATGTATTTTATTGGGATTTTATGTGATAGACCAACACAAAGTGGCACATAATTGTGAAGTGGAAGGAAAATGATAAATGGTTTTCCATTTTTTTTCCAAATAAAGTATCTAAAAAGTGTGGCGTGCATTTGTATTCACCCCCCTTTACTCCGATACCCCTAACTAAAATCTTGTGGAACCAATTGCCTTCAGAAGCCACCTAATTAGTAAATAGAGTCCACCTGTGTGTAATTTAATCTCAGTATAAATACAGCTGTTCTGTGAAGCCCTCAGAGGTTTGTTAGAGAACTTTAGTGAACAAACAGCATTATGAAGGTCAAGGAACACACCAGACAGGCCAGGCATAAAGTTGTGAAGAAGTTTAAAGCAGGGTTAGGTTATAAAAAATAATCCCAAGCTTTAAACATATCATGGAGCACTGTTCAATTCATCATCCGAAAATGGAAAGAGTATGACACAACTGCAATCCTACCAAGACATGGCTGTCCACCTAAACTGACAGGCTAGGCAAGGAGAGCATTATTCAGAGAAGCAGCCAAGAGGCCCATGGTTACTGTGGAGGAGCTGCAGAAATTCACAGCTCAGGTGTGAGAACCTGTCCACAGGACAACTATTAGTTGTGCACTCCACAAATCTGGCCTTTATGGAAGAGTGGCAAGACAAAAGCCAATGTTAAAAGAAAACCATAAGACGTCCCGTTTGCAGTTTGAAGCTAAGTGGGTACACAGCAAACATGTGGAAGAAGGTGTTCTGGTCAGATGAGACCATAACTGAAATTTTTGTCTTAAAAGCAAAACACTATGTGTGGTGGAAAACTAACACTGCACATCATCCTGAACACACCATCCCCACCGTGAAATATGGTGGTGGCAGCATCATGTTGCAGGGATGCTTTTCTTCAGCAGGGACAGGTAAGCTAGTCAGAGTTGATGGGAAGATGGATGGAGCCAAATACATGGCAATCTTAGAAGAAAACCTTGAGACTTGGGCGGAGGTTCACCTTCCAGCAGGACAGCGACCTTAAAAATACAACCAGAGCTACAATGGAATGGTTTCGATCAAAGCATATTCATGTGTTAGAATGGCCCAGTCAAAGTCCAGACATAAATCCAATTGAGAATCTGTGGCAAGACTTGAAAAATATTGTTCACAGATGCTCTCCACCCAATCTGACAGAGCTTGAGCTATTTAACAAAGAAGAATGGGCAAAAATATCACTCTCTAGATGTGCAAAGCAGGTGGAGACATCCCCACAAAAGACTTGCAGCTGTACTTGCAGCAAAAGATGGTTCTACAAAGTATTGACTCAGGGGGGCTGAATACAAATTCATGCCATACTTTTCACATATTTATTTGTAAAAAATGTTATAAACCATTTATCATTCTCCATCCACTTCACAATTATGTGCCACTTTGTGTTGGTCTATCACATAAAATCCCAATAAAATACATTTATGTTTTTGGTTGTAACATGACAAAATGTAAGAAAGGGGTATGAATACTTTTTCAAGGCACCGTACGTCTGACATTTCTTTATTAGTGGAACTTTTGGTTTCTATTCCTGTGCACTTTATTTGTTACTTATGATGAAAAACAACAAAATATATTCTGTTTTAAAAAATATTTGTATGGGAAGAATCTCTCCGTCATCATGTATATTAATAGAAGACTTGAAGACATTACTAGAAATTGGAGTTTTGTGCAAGAACAGAACTGTTTATGCAAAGCACGGGCAGTCTCACACATGACATATCTTACTTTTCCTTCATCTTATGATGTCATGAGGGGGGTCAGTTGTCACATTGGTGCTGACTTTTTTGGCACCAAGATCCCTAGCAACAAGTTTGTCTTTGAACAGCTCCACTTCCAGCAACAGCCAAAGAAGTGCTAAAGGGATCTGGGAAAACACAGAGAGGAAGGCAACTAGCATAATTGATCTATATATACGCCAAATCCAAGGTAACTGACCAAATAAAATATTTATGTAAGCAAACCCTTTAAGGGCACTTAGAGCACAGAGGATAAGATCCATGTTTTCTTGGAAAATACATTGTAATAGAATAATAACATCTGTTAACAGTTATGTATAAATGACAGAAGAACTTGTAGAGTTACATATATTTACTGACCAGAAAATGAATGGAGTCCTTAGTTTTTATTCTTCAGTGTTAATTATATTTTTTTTGCCGTTTTATAGCTCATCAAAGCCTCATCATTTTTGTATAGTGCAGTTAACCATGGGGATTGTGGTGGAGTCAACTGAAGCCAAAAAGGAGATGTTGGAAGTGAGTGTGATTTACTTGTAACCCCAAGTAATAAAATGTATTTTTGGTTGAAAATTTTAAAAATACACAGTATATTCAGTACATACCTGCAATAAATGCACATTTCCCTATAATCAAATCTATCTCTCTACTCTTCAACTGACTCCATCAGTCTCCTAATTTACTAACAGACATATCAGTCTGGACGTCACACCACTTCCTCAAGCTCAATCTATCCAAAACCGAGCTCATAATATTTCCTCCCCCACGTGCCCCTTTTCTAAATCTTCCCTGCCTCCAGCTACATCACTAACCTAGTCTCAAAATGCAAAGCTAATCATTTTCTTCATTCCACCGAAGACCTCCTTCTCTCTAGCTCCCTTGTCACCTCCTCCCATGCTCGCCTCCATGACTTCTCCTGAGCCTCTCCCATCCTATGGAACTTCCTATTCCAATCTGTCTGACTATCTCCTACTCTGTCCACTTTTAGGCAATACCTGAAAACCCTTCTCTACAGAAACCCTTCTCTATTTTCTCCATCAACTCATCCTCTACAGTTATTACCTTTTGTGCCACTTGAACTTTTAGATTGTAAGCTCTAATGAGCAGAGCCCCCTAAATTTCCTGTATTGAATTGTATTGTAACTGTTCTCTCTGTCCTTATGTTGTAAAGCGCAGAGCAAACTGTCGGCACAATATAAATCCTAAATATTAACAATAATATTCATATGTAATAGGAATGAAGCGCAGGGGGGGGGTTCTGTAATCCTGCAATAGAAACCTGGGCAGGGCTGATAAAACTTTGTGGGATTCCAGTATAGGCACTGTGTTGTCTATTCAAACAGGAAGTCAGAAGCTCACTTGGTTTGTAGCAGAACAAAGAGTGTTTTTTTTCTACACTTGAGAAAATGCGCATATATTACAGAGATGTACATCATATGTTTTTGTTTTATTTTGCCACGAGCTACACTTTAGATCCTAGATGATTTTTTAACTACTTTTCCCCTTCTCCAGCTGCTGAAGAAGCAATTTATCTGTCCAATGTGGTGCAGAAGAGACCGGTGTCCATATGAAGACGGGGTGACAGAACCTGCTCAGTGTGAAAAGCATATGGGTTGGCAACAAGTGGTAAATATATAATAAATATAATATTGTATATTACTTCTGAACTGTTTTTACTATCATCATTATCATCATTTTGGAATTAAACTTGCTATTTTGTGTTATAGGACAGATGCACGTTAAAATGAAAAAATCACTTTTTAGGGCAGAGTTGACTTTTAATAATGGAAATTTGTTTTGCAAAAATTAATGTAGCATCTGCAACCCAATATTTGCATCTCTTGCAGTTTTCCTATGATTTACTCCTTTAATTCTGTAAAAAGGTTAAACCTATTTAACAAAAATCATTAAAAAAAGATGGCCCAGAAGAACAGTTGCTATTAACCTATTATAATATCATAACATTAAAACATTCATATAAAGTACATTTGTTTAGATGTAAAATAATTAAGATTTGTGTTGACATAATAATAATAATAATAATAATAATAATAATAATAATGTAACATTTTATACTTTAATAATAATTTCTCCTTTTTTCTCTCTTACAGTTTAAAGAAAAAAACTTTGAATATTAGGAACAACAGAAGGCAATTATCACGTTGTTGTCAAAGCATAAGAATAAAAAAAGAAAAGCAGAATGTCAGTCATGTGAATAAATCTTAAAGAGTACTAGAACATTACATTACTTAGACTGGACAATAGATGGGTGTCCAGAATTGTATAAACCCCATCATGCTGAATGAACTGAGCATTTTTCTTCAAGGTCTAAAGTCAGACACACAGGGGCAACAGGAATGACCATAACTTATGCGGTGTCAGAACCTCTCGGTACTCCGAGCTCCAATGAATCTTCAAAGTTTGCTTTGTCTGGACAGCAAAGGGTAAACAGCTTCTGATGAAGAACAAGGCTTGTTGGAAAGTGGTGTGGAGAACTACACATGCTGTGAAGTGTTGCTTTCTGCAGAAATGATTTACTCTTGTAGGATGGGTCACTTCATCAATCTGGACAGTTTCAGCAACAAACAGTTTATAGCATGATTTATGTGAGCCTGGCAAATATGTTATTTCAGGCTGTTTACTAATCTAGTGTAAGCATATACTGCAGTTGCACAGAAGGACTTGCTCTGAGCTCTTTAGGCATATAAGGGATATGTTCCTTTTTTGTTTAGCCAATAATAACAACAGTCTGTAAAGAAGTTATCACATCTGCACAGGACAATTCAAATTTATCCTGTTTGTTCCAGAAGCTGGAAAAAAAGGAAACGTAAAGGAGATTACCAAAGGTTATTAACTCATAATATTCTACATCGATTTATTGCAAGCAGATTATTGTTCTAATAATAATAATAATAATAATAATAATTAACATCATTATTATGATGATGATAAATATTATTATTATTATTATTTCATATCAAGACAAAGATTTTTTAGCACCAACACTCCCAACTGCCACAAAATGTATTATGTCAGGGACACAACTACCCTGCACAACTTGGTACAGAGTCTTAGAGGTTGATTTAGACATTCGCTGTAGATTTGAAGGGAAGCTCTGCTGATTTTATCATCCAATCATGTGCAAGCAAAAATGCTGTTTTTTCTATTTTCCTTACATGCCCCCCTCAGATCTACAGCGACTGCACTTCCCAGTGCACTTGTAGTGCAAAGTGGATTTGCCTTTAGTAAATAAACCCCAATGTTTTTTGTTTTATTTTCCTTGCATGTGATTGGGTATTATTTGCAAGAGAAGCTTTACCTCATTTACTAAGCCCTGGAGCAACTGCACTTGCAGAGTGCAGTCTATTTGCCTATAATAAATCAACCCCTTAGCCTCTATCTTGTCTAAACACTTAAACACTAAACTCTTCATCAACATGTAATTCACCTGTTATGGGTATTTGCATTGTTTGATAAGCTTATATCAAGGACATGGTGGCATAATTTAGAAGGCAGTAGTTTGCAAGACTGTTAGCAAGAGCGCATGTCTTTTGTTGTCTTGTGGCCTGCTTACTATCATGGCTTTGTTGACGTACAAGCTTTTATTGTATCTAAACCCCAAAACACAAGATGAATATATTGGGGGTTATTAACGAAAGGAAAGGAAAGTACACCCTTCACATTTTTGTAAATATTTTATTATATATTTTCAAGTGACAACACTGAAGAAATTACTTTTTGCTACAATGCAGAGCTTGTATAACAGTGTCAATTTGCTGTCCCCTCAAAATAACTCAACACACAGCCATTAATGTCTAAACCGCTGGCAACAAAAGTGAGTACACCCCTAAGTAAAAATGTCCAAAATAGGCCCAAAGTGTCAATATTTTGTGTGGCCACCATTATTTTACAGCACTGCCTTAGCCCTCTTGGGCATGGAGTTCACCAGAGCTTCACAGGTTGCCACTGAAGTTCTCTTCCACTCCTCCAATGCAACATCACGGAGCTGGTGGATTTTAGAGACCTTGCACTCCTCCACCTTCCATTTGAGAATGCCCCACAGGTGCTCAATAGAGTTTAGGTCTGGAGACATGCCTGGCCAGGCCATCATCTTTACCCTCAGCTTCTTTAGCAAGGCAGTGGTCATCTTGGAGGTGTGTTTGGGGTCATTATCATGTTGGAATACTGTAAGTCAAAAAAAAGTCGCGCTGACAACTAAAGTGACAAAAGGCAAATGCCTGAAAAATGATGTGAATGTGGAGATTGAATGTGGGTCATTGAGTGAAAGTGTCAAACACTATGAAAGAAATTAAAAATACTATTAAGTGAATAAAATATAAATGAGAATAATTGTGTATATGACAAAAAAACAGATATTGCATATCACAATCAGTAAACAATATGTACCTCTAGTGTCAATATGTACATTAATACAGCTTAACTGTAACCACAGAGCCAAACCATAATAGTGTAACAACATAAGAAACTGAAAAACTAAAGAAAGTCCGTGATTCAAAAAAGCAGTATTAAATAAAGTCCATCCATATTACATTGACATGCATAGATTAAAACTGATCTCCAGGTGCTCTGTGAAGTAATGTAACAGGATCTCGATGTGATAGGATATAAGGTGCGTAGATAAACCTCCACCTCCAAGAAAAATTGCTGCCTCTTACCAGATGGAAATGGTCTCTAAATTACAGGAGACCCAGGAGGCAGATGGCTGTACCCCAGCCAGGGATCCTTAAGCAGGCACTCAGCGTACGGGACCTGGGACTCACTCCACACAGCCTCAGCATTTATGGAAATATTGCCATGTAAAAGATAAATTGCTCCACATAGTGTAAAATC
Organism: Aquarana catesbeiana; assembly: GCF_042186555.1. NCBI lineage: Eukaryota > Metazoa > Chordata > Amphibia > Anura > Ranidae > Aquarana > Aquarana catesbeiana. Next base: position 776,421,821 of record NC_133324.1, read on the forward strand.
CAGCGATTTATTGTATAAAAAATATAAAGGTTGCACTTACAAAAGCATCGTAAATTGCAGGCATGTAAAATAGAAAGCCGGCCGGCTCCAAGAAAACTCGTGTCCTACGAGTCTGTGTATCGCGGTGTCGTCGGGACGTAGCTCCTCCTCCCTACGCCGTTTCGTCACAACAGGACGTGGTCCCGTGTCAATGTAATATGGATGGACTTTATTTAATACTGCTTTTTTGAATCACGGACTTTCTTTAGTTTTTCAGTTTCTTATGTTGTTACACTATTATGGTTTGGCTCTGTGGTTACAGTTAAGCTGTATTAATGTACATATTGACACTAGAGGTACATATTGTTTACTGATTGTGATATGCAATATCTGTTTTTTTGTCATATACACAATTATTCTCATTTATATTTTATTCACTTAATAGTATTTTTAATTTCTTTCATAGTGTTTGACACTTTCACTCAATGACCCACATTCAATCTCCACATTCACATCATTTTTCAGGCATTTGCCTTTTGTCACTTTAGTTGTCAGCGCGACTTTTTTTTGACTTACACTATTTTCAGCTTACTACTTTCTAGTCGCAGCTTTTCTCTAATCAGTGTAAGCGCAGTATTTATTTTTTACCTATGTTGGAATACTGCCCTGCAGCCCAGTCTCCGAAGGGAGGGGACCATGCTCTGCTTCAGTATATCACAGTACATGTTGGCATTAATGGTTCCCTCAATGAACTGTAGTTCCCCAGTGCCGGCAGCACTCATGCAACCCCAGACCATGACACTTCCACCACCATGCTTGACTGTAGGCAAGACACACTTGTTTTTGTACTCCTCACCTGGTTGCTGCTACACACGTTTGACACCATCTGAACCAAATAAGTTTATCTTGGTCTCTTCAGACCACAGGACATGTTTCCAGTAATCCATGTCCTTAGTCTGCTTGTTTTCAGCAAACTGTTTGTGGGCTTTCTTGTGCATCATCTTTAGACGAGGCTTCCTTCTGGGATGACATCCATGCAGACCAATTTGATGCAGTGTACGGCGTATGGTCTGAGCACTTACAGGCTGACCCCCCACCCCTTCAACCTCTGCAGCATTGCTGGCAGCACTCATGCATATATTTCTAAAAGACAACCTCTGGATATGATGCTGAGCATGTGCACTCAACACTTTTGGCCATGTCAAGGCCTTAGTTCTGAGTGGAACCTGTCCTGTTAAACCGCTGTTTGGACTTGTCCACCATGCTGCAGCTCAGTTTCAGGGTCTTGGCAATATTCTTATAGCCTAGGCCATCTTTATATAGAGCAACAATTCTTTTTTTCAGAGTTCTTTGCCATGAGGTGCCATGTTTAACTTCCAGTGACCAGTATGAGAGATTGAGAGCGATAGCACCAAATTTAACACACCTGCTCCCCATTCACACCTGAGACCTTGTAGCACTAATGAATCACATGACACCAGGGAGGGAAAATGGCTAATTGGGCCCAACTTGAAAATTTTCACTTAGGGGTGTACACATTTTTGTTACCAGCAGTTTAGACATTAATGGCTATGTGTTGAGATATTTTGAGGGGACAGCAAATTTATACTTCTATACAATCTGTACACTCACTACTTTACATTGTAGCAAAGTTTCCTTTCTTCAGTGTTGTCACATGAAAAGATATAATAAAATATTTACAAAAATGTGAGGGGTGTGCTCACTTTTGTGAGATACTGTAAATTAAGTTCTAATTCTTGTGCCAAAATGTGATAGATCTTCTGCAGTCCCAGAGTTAATCATGCACAAAGGGATGCATTGGGCATACAGGTCTGTATTCTGTTAGCTATGGGCTCTGGCATGGAGCACAGTCCGCAGCGTGGGAGGGAGTCATCTAGTTTCCCCAGCCTGTCAGCACATACTAGAAAGGATGCAGTCTATAGTTGCCCTGCACCACAGGCCATGGTGTGAGTGTTCATTCTTCTATGATCCTAAGGCTAGGTACAGAGTGTTTCCCTGAGATGGTTACATGTGAGTGCAGTTCTTTTTGATTTATCATTGATTTATCTTATGAAGGGCAAGATCGTATGCTTCCTTGAGTCTTTTTCTCTTTTTTTTACTTTTATTTTCACCTGGTAATCCTGTGAATAACATACTTCCTGTCCCTGGGTGGCTACGCTCACTTCTTCCATGGAAGGAGCCATGCTTACCAACCAGACTAGACTTCAAACATGTCTGCTACATTATCTGCAACATGGGGAATCCAAAGATTACTAGTTTACAAAAGGAAGATATTATTGTTTTATGTTTCCAGTTCAACTATCAGGAAATGACAAGGACACATTTTGGCAAGTTTGACAGGTACTTGCTGAAAATGTTCTTAGTCTCAGAAAAAGAAAACTAATCCAGCCAACACATCTGAGGACTGGAGGGTAGCAATATATATATATATATATATATATATATATATATATATATATATATATATATATATATATATATATATATATATATATATATATATATATACACGTATATATATTTTGTTCATGGTATCAGTTATCCTTTAAAATACATTGAAAAGAGCAAATTAATAAATGTTAATTGCAAGGGTTAATAACAACCAGATTAGGATGGATTATGGTTGCTATAGGTACTGTACTTTGCATCTAGAGAATTAGCCATTTCTTTCGTTATTGAATAAGTGCACACGTGCTACTGATCTGCATTATTTACTGCACTTTTGCTTGGTATTTGTCATGAATCTGCAGTTATGTTTCATGCCCTGACTGTCTGCTTACCTCTCTGGTCTGTGTATCAGCTTTATGGCCTGTGCTCTCACACCTGTGTGTTTAAGTAATCTTCCCTCAGCATGGCTCCACTCCAGCCTCTAACAGGAAACACTATTTAACCCTGTGCACTTTAAGCCAGCCTTGTGTTTTGCTTTTGTCTTCATCTATTAAGGTATATAAAAACATATTTGGGGGGCACACCCTAAAATGCATTTAAATTCAAGATGGTGCTGCTATAAGACCAACAAACAGTACAAAACAGATTACAGCTCACACATTCAAGAATGACATTTCCTGCAAGGCTAGTTAAAAACACCTGAACATATTGCAAAAAATATGGGGTTTGGTCACACTATATAGTCATATAGTGCTAAGCCCACTTACTGCGACAAAGTACCCCGAAAGCTTGAATGTGTGCGCTGTAATCTGTTTTGTACTATTTGTTAGTCTTATAGCAGCACCATCTTGCATTTAAACGCATTTTAGGGTGTGCCCCCCAAATATGTTTTTGTATATTGTAATAGACCCTGACCAGGTTTTTTTGGGCTGGAGCAACCCTCCCCCTCTTCATTACCTCTTATTTAGTGGCCACCAGTGCATAGGAGGAATCCCCTTCAGTTCTCCCACATAGAGGAGTTTAGCTCCCATGGTTTAGACGCAGGATCTTCCATTCTATTACTAGGGTAGGACCCACTAATTCAGGGTACTTTGTCACAGTAAGTGGGCTTAGCACTATATGACTATATAGTGTGACCAAACCCCCGTATTTTTTTAATATGTTCAGGTGTTTTTAACTAGCCTTGCAGGAAATGTCATTCTTGAATGTGTGCACTGTAATCTGTTTTGTATTTTTTATCTATTAAGGTTCCTGCGGTAAAACCAAGGAAGCTTAGACTTCTGTAGTGTATCAATGCTTTACTAAACTGAAAATCTGCACATACAACTGTAGGATACACAATACAACACAACTCATAGCTTACAAAAATATGCCTACAAATATAAGCAATAAGTAAACTAAACAAGTTACTCAACTTAGGGGTTAAGATGTAATGTCCTTCATGGTTCCTTGCTCAGTCCAACTCAAAGCGTCTCCAAAACGTTCCAGCTTCTGGCAGCCATGTCTTCCTCTTTGTCCTTCCAAAACACAACTCCCCCATGTCCAACCACATGTTTCTTTCAAAAAACCTCAAGCCCCTCCCACAAACTTCCTGTATACATCAACTTCCTGTCCTCTGATTAGCTACAAAACCTATCCATCTGGTTTATTTACATACCAATGGGGGGGGGGGGGGGGGGGGCTGGCTTCCCTGAAAACACATGCTCTTAAAGATCTAACTCTATATTATTCTTAAAGTCACTATTAATATCCATAGCAACATACCTTGCCTGAGCAATAATTGTGTGTGAGCTTTCCTGAGTTGTTCTTGTGCTTTACGTTTGATTCCTGTGTACTGACTTTGGCTTGTTCTCCTGACCATCCCTGTCTGTGTCTTGCCCCGATCTTCGGCTTGTTCTTCTGACCATTCCTGTCTGCTTGTTGCCTCAACCTTTGAATTGTCCTCCTGACTATTCCTTGTCGCCCTGGACTATTGCTTCCTCTTCATCCACCAGAGCCAGCCGCAAGCTGGGAGACCCTGGGGGCCGCGACCTGGAGTCAGCTGCAGCCAAGTCCATCCTCACCATCAGAGTCCCTGGTGAAAACCTGCTGGCTCTTAGACTCCACACCATGGGGAATCTTATGCTCTAGCTCCCTGTCTGGGAATATGGCTGCGACCCTGTGTAGCTGCTACTCAGAACCATCGATTCTCACCAGTTAGCTGTTGGGTCCACAACCTCCGTGGTGCGCTCCTAGTCACTAAAGTCACATGCTTTTTGAAAGTTCCCGAAACTGGGGTTAGGTGCCTTAAAAGAATTCACTATAATTTAAAGTAAATCTGTCAGCTGGGGTTTATGTAAGGGGGGCTGTACTTTTGAAGATGATTTATTGTGCTCCCTCATACAACCCCTTGTCTCCATCCCCAATCAAATTAGCTCCAAATTACCCCTTCACATGGAATCTTATCTCAGTGAAGTACCTGGTAATCCATTTACCATGAAATCTCTGCAACCCATAGCCACTCACCTTTACTTGCGCGCTCTCCTCAGTTGCACCTGAAAAACTGGCACCAATGGTTATTTTACACTTTTCTCTGGAACAATAAACCCCCAAGAATAAATTACCTTACCTTATACCCTAGGGTTAGCATCAGCTTTTCTGATATCCAGAAATATTACTGAGCTAGTCAGTTATCCTGAATAGTTGACTGCAGTATTCACAGTGCTTGTTGCAGAACAAAAATTCCTGGCAGAGATCCTCCAGCTACCGTATATACTCGAACAGAGACTTCCTCCTCACTTTCTGTCCTGTAGATGCAATAGAAAGTGAGAATTACTCTCTCTAGGAAAAAAGACAATCCCTTCTTAGATAGATGTCATTGGAATAGTTCCCCCATTGGGAGACTTCCTCTTTATTTCTGTTCTGGTGACAACTCAAAATTTTGAATTTTCTATCACTTTCAGTCCCATTGTTAAAAGTCAAAAGGGCAAGTAGACAGAGTGAAAATCTCCATTGGGGATGCAACAGAAATAAGCATTGGATATGGTTTCTAGCATCCTACCACCAAAAAAATGTATCTTTACATACACTTTAATGTACACATTTCATTTTCACTTTAAATGCCCAATCGTATGCAAGGCAAAGAAAATAACAAATTGTTTTGTTTCAGTATGAATGAGTGATTGCTTTATTTATTAAGGAGCCATTCTTCACTTCTCAGTTTAATCTATCACATTCAGATGGGTTGTACAGTATATATAAAGGTTTCTCTACATACAGATCATTCATGAATGATAAACAGCATTAAGGTCCAAATTTTTGCCTGAATACAGATCTGAAATGGAGCCAAAGATGCAAAGAACCCCTGTGAAATCCACTGCGTGGCCGCCACAGGGATGTGTGAACCTGTTCCATTAAAAGTCAGGCACACTCTCCTGTCATGCGAATTGGATGCGGTGAATGTCTTCTTTTAAAGGGCTGAAAGGGGTGTTTTTGCTAACAGACCTTTAAAAATAAAACAGAGCCAATACTTTCTTATTTCTTCCAACTGCTAGTACTGTATATGTGAATGCTTCTCACTACCATATTTAAAACATATGCTAAAATCAACATAAATCAACACATGACATGTGGAGTTTACCATAGTGGGATTGACCATGTCATCTTTATTGGCAGTTAAATGGTTTTATTTTGGCCATAGTATACAGTCAGAATACATGGAGGAGGTAGATGAGTGGCTGACAAAGCCTTCCTTTTTTTCCTCTCTCAGGTGCAGAGCACCACAACAGCTGAAAATGCACTCTCTCCTTCAGCTTCCTCTTGCTGGATGAGAACCGTGTCAGCATTTTATCAGTCACTCCGTGCAGGAAGAGGATCTTTCCTCATTTCAGATGCTAATGATAAGGAAAAGATTACCAGGACCATACAGGGAGTAAGTGCAAGAGCTACTGATGTTCCTGCACCTGCACTTTACTGTCCTGTGGGCTCTAGTGATGAGGAGGGTGAGGGTGAAGAGCTGGAAAAATCATAGGGGGTTTCAGATACTGGAGAAAATGAGGAAGAGGCAGAACAGCAGTGAATGATGATTTTGTCTAGGGACAGGGGAAAATTGGTGAGAACTAGAGGGAGCAGCCATCCTATCCTGCCAGATGGCACTACCCAATGGATATCCCTAGCCCATGATTATACACAGAGCTTTGCAGTCTGGACCTTTTTTCAGACATCTACTGCTGGTAACATCATTGTGGTCTGCAGCTGCTGCTACTGACATCTGCCCGCTCCCATACAATTACACCTTCTATCATTACCAGTTGACGCCACCTCTGCTGGCCTGCCACCATTACCAGCTCCCACCTCTGTGCTGGCTTACCACTATTACCAGCCCTTGCCATCTCTGCTTGCCTGCCACCATTACCAACTCCCAGCACCCCTGTTGGACTGCCACCTGTATCAGCTCCCTCAACCCCTACTGGCCTGTTACCATTATTAGCTCCTGCCACCTCTTCTTGACTGCCACTGTTACAAGCTTCTGCTGCCTCTGCTGGCTTGCCACTAAAGCTCCTGACACCTCCTCTTGCCTTTCACTATTAACATCTGCTGCTATCTTTGCTGGTCTGCTATCATCATAAACTTTTGCTACCTTTGCTGTCCTGCCAACATTACCAGCTTTTGCCCCCTTTTCTGGCCTTCCACCATTATCAGCTCCCACCACCGCTCTTGGTCTGTGCTATTACTAGCTCCTGCCACCTCTACTATACTGCCACAATTACATCTCTTGCCACCTTTCTGGTCTGTCACCATTACTAGCTCTTGCCACCTCTGATATACTGCCACTATTACCAGCTCCTGCCACCTCTCATGGCCTATTCCGGTGCTTCAGTACTGTAAAATTGTCCCACATGTTTCTGCAGTGTGGGCTTCATCTGCAAAAAGTTTTGTATTTGTTGGAGGGTGAACAATGCATTGCACCTCAAGGTTCGCAGCTTATTTCAGTGTTCTGGCACTGTATAGGGGCCACTCATAATGTTCCCATAGCTTTAACTTAACTGCAATTCTGCAGTTTCTAATGTTTGCTGCATGGTAAATCATGCACTGTGCCTCCAAGTTTGCAGCCTATTCTAGTGCTTCAGCACTCAAAAATATTGGTTGCTTTTGTCTCTCAGATAATACACTTATATTTATTTGAGTATAAATCCTGCCTTGTCTGTCTCTTACACTGTGGCCTAATCAAGTTGCTTACTTACTGGTCACCCACTGTACAAAATGTGTGGCTATTGTCTCTCAAATAAAACACTAATGTTTATTTTAAGATTAAACCAGCCTTGCTTCCCTTTTATATTGCAGCCTATCCAAGCTTGCTTACTGTACATACTGTCCGGCAACTGAATGATATTTGTGGCTATTACCTCTGAAATAATACACTTTTATTTTTATTACATGACAAAACCTGCCTCATCTCTCCATCTTATATTGTGATCTACCCAAGCCGCTTACATACTATACAGTAACTATACACAATGTGTGACTATTGTCTCTAAAATAATACACTCCAATTTTTAGTTCAGCATAAAAGCTGGTTTGCATTATGCTTTTACATTGTAGCTTACCAAGTTGCTTACATACTGTTTGACCATGGTACAATATATATGGTTATTGTCTCTGAAATTAATATTAAACAGGATTTATATAGCTTCAACAGTTTGTGCAGCACTTTACAATATAAAGGGAGACAGTGTACTGTAGTTACAATACAATTCAAGGCAAGAGCATTAGGAGGGTCCTGCTCATGACAGCTGACAATCTAATAGGGAGGATCAAGTGGTACAAGTAGATAATAACTGCCTGCAGATGAGTAGATGAAGAAAGAAAATGTTCAGTTGTTAGGCAGAGGCAGGATATGCTTCCCCAAAGAGATGAGTTTTCAAGGATCACCTAAAGGTGGACAAAGTTGGAGAAAGCTTGACAGATTGGGGTAGAGAGTGCCAGAGGATGGGAGAGGCTCTGGATGTAAGCATGGGAGGAGACGATGAGAAAGTTAAAAAGCATGAGGTCTTGGGAGGAATAGAGAGGTTGGTTTTGGTGATAATTTGAGAAAAGATTGGTGATTTTGCTTAGGACAGGTAAGGGGAGCTCAGTTTTAGAAAGATTTAATTTTTCATTAGTGGTGTGACATCCATACTGCTATGTCAATTAATCGGTAACATGAGCAGAGATTGGGGGGGAGAGGGGTTGGATGAGGAGTAGAGAGATCGATTTGGGTGTCATCAGCATAGAGGTGGTATTGGAAGCCATGGAAGGTGATATATTGACTAAGAGAGGAGGAGTAGCTAGAGAACAGAAAGGGTCAGAGGACAGAGCTTTGGGAAACCCCTATGGAAGAAGAGAGGAGGAGATAGAGTTGTAGGTAACACTGAAAGAATGCATCAAGAAGTAGGAAGAGATCCAAGAAAGAGTCCTGGGGGGCAAGTAAGTTGAGTTTTTGAGGAAGAGCTGTTGGTCAGCTATATCTAAGGTAGCAGAAAGGTCTAATAGTATGAGTATTTAGTAATGAACATTAATTTTAGCATTTAGTAAGTAGAGATGGGCCAAACACCCCCTGTTCAGTTTTGCAGCCGAACTCCCAAACAGGGGAAAGGTTTGGCTCCAAACCGCAAACTCCATTGAAGTCTATGGGAGCCAAAAATGAGAAATCAAAAGTCCCCATTTGAAAAAGGTCTGGGGGTAAAAAAGGTATGGGGGTCTGGGTACTGCCCTGGGGGACATGTATCAATGCAATAATTTTTTTTTAAAACGATAATTTTTTAACAAACCAGTGATTTTAATGATGATTAAAGTTAAACAGTAAAAATGAAAAATTCCTTTAAATATAGTGCCTGGGGGAGTCCCCTTAGTCTGCCTGTAAAGTGGCGCATCTGTACCATGTATAGAACCTGCTACAGCAAAACAAGTCAAATCACATTTAAATTGACTCGCGGTTGTAATTGCTGGCAATTAAAAAAAATAAAAATGGTGTGGGGTACCCCCCAGTCCATACTAGGCCCTTTGGGTCTTGTTTGGATTTTAATGGGAACCCCATGCCACAATTAAAAAGTAAACAGCATGGGGTCCCCCCGCAAAATCCATACCAGACCCTTTTCCGAGCACACAGCCAGGAAAGGGGGGAGATAAGCGAGTGCCAACCTCCTGAACCATACCAGACCACATGCCCTTAACATGGGGTGGTGGGTGCACCTTTTGGGTAGGAGGGGATTTGCCCCATCTTGATGGGAATAAGGGCCTCTTCCCAACAACCCTGGGCAGTGGTTGTGGGGGTCTGTGGGCAGGGGGCTTATTGGAATCTGGAAGATCCTGCCCCCCCATGTGAATGAGTAGGGGTACATTGTACCCCTATTCATTCACCAAAAAACTGTCAAAATAAATAAAAACACTAGACAAGGTTTTGACAAGTCCTTTATTGAAAAAAAAAAAAAACCCGATGTCCCCCAATGTAGATCCATTGTCGATCACGATGCCCACCGCGCTGCTGGACCAGGTCGGTGACGTCACAAGGGGACGGGACCACCAGGTGACATCACCAGGTGGCCCGCCCCTTACCTATTTAAGAACTGTCAAATAGCAAAGGAGGCATTCGGCGGTCAGCCGTCCTTGCGGGCGGAGCTTTTATATGTCCGGGTCCATCGGTGCAGCGGGCATCGTGATTGATGGTGGATCTACATCGAGGGACATTTTTTTTCCTAATTTTTTTTTTATTTTTGACGTTTTTTTTGGTGATTGAGTAGGGGTGCAATGTACCCCATACTCATTCACATGGGGGGGATCTGGGGGCCTGCTTGTTCAAGGGGGCTTCCAGATTCTGATAAGCCTGCAGACCCCAGAACTACTGCCCAGGGTTGTTGGGTAGAGGCCCTTGTCCCCATCAACATGGGGGCAAGGTGCTTTGGGGCGGGGGAGCAAAGCCCCCCTGCCCTAAAGCACCCACCCCCCTTATGTCCTTATGTTGAGGGCGTGTGGCCCCCTTTCCTGGCCTTCCAGGCTGCGTGCTCAGGTAAGGGTCTGGTATGGATTTGAGGCCCCCCCCACCTTTTTTTTACAAATTTTGGCATGTTTTCTTTTTTTATGCTGTCTGCAGGGAGGCCCGTTGACAGCTGATGGCTCATCCATTGTTACAGACGTCATGCCTGGCTTTCCGGCCCCACTTTTTAACATCATATTGACTGTGCACACCCGAAGTTCGGGCCAAACTTTTGATTGGCCTGAACTGGACGCCCAACACTATTAGTAAGTTGTTAGTGAGTTTTAGGTACTGCAGTTTCTGTGGAGTGTTGTGAGCAAAAGCCAGGCTTAAGGGGTTGAGAATGATGATGTCAGTGAGGTAGTGGCTCAGCTAATTGTAGATTAGACATTTTAGAAGTTTAGAGGTAAATGGGAGCAAGTTATTCAAGTTGGTGGGGTCCAGCAAGGGCTCCTATGAGGGTGACCAGGCCATGTTTTTGAGGGGAGGGGAAGGTGTCGGTAGAAAGGGAGAGATTTAAAATGTGAGTTAGAGAGCATAAACTAGAATGTGACCATAGTAGTTGTGAGGGGACACATGAGAAGAGGTTGGTAACATCCTCTGTAGTAACAGAGTGAAAAGAGGAAAGTATTGAATGTCAGGATACACAAAGTGGGGGAGAAATCTGTGCAGTGGAAATGTCCCCAGGAATTGTTTCAATCTTGCGTTTGAGATGATTTCAAATGGTCTCCTGGGCAGTGAGTTAGTACGAAGTTGAAAGTTAAGAGTAGAGAAGAGTTGATGAGGACTGCATGAGAGGGTCAATGAGGGTGAAAAATGAGGTTTGTTTGGCAGCATGGAGGCAGGAATTGTATTTTAGGAAGGTAGATTTGTGTAGGGTGAAGTCTTGCAGAGATTTAGTTTTACACCACAACTGTGTCTCCATAGCTGTGATTTCTGGTGTCATCAGTTTGCCAAGGTTGTAGCAGTTGGTGACTAAATCTGTATGTGAGTGAGCTGATATAGACAGCTGTGACCAAGTTGGGACAGGACAGAGGTGAAATTTTGTCAAAGAGATGGTCAGTAGAAAAAAATAATTAACCCTTAGATGTACCAACTTAAAGAGGAAGTAAAACCTCATGGGTTTTGCTTCCTCTTTATTCCCCTGCAAAGTAAAAGCATAATGGGCTAGTATGCATCACGATGTCCCCGCTGGTGGAACCATCCATCTTCGCCCCTCCTCCTTCTGGGGGCGCGGACTCCGGCTCTGTGACTGGCCGGAGCCACGTGACATCACTCAAGCACATGTGCACGGGAGCCGCCAGTCACGGCACATGCTGGGACAGAGACGGCACGGAGGGCCATTTCTTCACTGCGCATGCGCCAATGACATCATTGGGCCATGTTCTTTTGTATTTTTTTGTTTTTTTGAGTTCCACTGGCACTTTTCCAGGAGCTGGAACTCTGGACGGAGTGGAATGCTGTCTATACGGGATCCATTTGATGCAGATCTGGTACCCTGGGACTGAGTGGAAAACAATGCTATGGTATCCTCTTATGATGTATCGGCTTACCTTCTGGTAAGCAGCTCTTTTTGATGGTGGTGGTTCCTCATACAGAGATGCATTTTTGGTAATACAGCACTGGTGGAGCAAGAGTGGATAGACTTTTGGTGTATCTCCTTTACATCGTGCATGGACAGCACTGTTGTTTGCATTATTTGTGACGTTTACGAATTTTGCATTCAATGCACGTTATGAATTTATGACTATAGCACTTTGGTGAAAGATATATTTTTATATTTATATTTTTGTTTTTTTGGCATATGAGATACTTTTATTTTATGAGTTGTTTATAATTTCATGGAATTTTGTAGTATGCATTAGTTTGCAGTCCTCGTGTTGTTTGTCGACAGTCTAGCAAACAGCGGCTAGGTACACGAAGTCCGGTCGGACGCTGATGCGTCAGCTCAGAGGGCTCGTGAGGTAGACTGGGGCAGACTCATCCAGTCAGTCAATGCAAAAGAAGTGACTGATGTTATGCCGCACACTTGTTGGAATGCATGGTGTAGGGCAGGACCAGGTGGTGCTGCCTACGTCAATGCGTTTCACACACGTGATCATGCGCTTCGCCAGGGCATTTTATCTGTGCAAGTGAAGAAAAATACTCATTCATTTGCTGAAAAACCAGTGATGCCAGCCCTGCCTGATCTCTCCCCTGTGTGACAGAACACCCCAACCCTTTTGTTATGACAATATTGTTCCTCTGTAGATACAGTACAGTGAAGGAGCATTGTCATCCTAAAACAAAAAGTGTATCACTGGCAGGATGGCCATGTGAAAGTAAAAAAAAAAAGAAAAAAAGAAAATGAATGCAGCCATCACATCTAAGGACAGATATGTTATAATATAATACATTGTAGTTCTTGAGTTTAGTTACATTTTACTGCGATGGCATCATCATTGAATCCTAATCTTTGCATATCCCTTGGGCAAATATATCATTGACTTGTTATATATAAAGTAACATTTATAGAAGCAAATAGAATTTCTTGGCACAATATGCTTTTGTAAATAACAGTTAAAATGTCCTACACTATCCACCATCCATAGGGATTTGTTACATGACAGCAATGTCTAATGTTTAGCTATGTTCTCCATTTACTGCAATAAACTGCTCCATATTTCTGCATCTCTTTTAGCTCTTTCACAACAAGCTGTCATAGACATTGAAAATACAGCGTGCTGGAACTCATGCTGTTAGATGACTGGTCACTTTTGAAATGAAATTTGCAGTCTTCTTGTAATAAGACCATTGTCAGAAGTCAGGGATTAACATCTGCTATAGGAATCATACAGGTGTTTGTGTTCATATATAGTACAGCAAGTGTCTGAGAAGTAACTCTGTACTTGTTTTATAGTCTAAAACCTTGGACCTGTCATGAAAGTTACTTTGTGGCAATAGCAATAAGAGTTTAGGCATGTCTAAAATTTTGTGATGAGGTGAATATTCTTAAAAAGATGACAAGGTTCTAATTCTCAGTAGGGCAAATCTTCTGGAATTGTAGCCAAATGTAAACTATACAGGTTATACCCTATACTGTTTTTGTTTTAACTGCCAAATCAAGTACAAGAACATTGCTAAAAATATCTAATGCTTTGCAGTTTAATGATTTAGTTGGTATAATGTTGTTAAAGGATAACCAAACCCAAGAATAAAATGGAATAGATTGCAGCTAACCAGTCCTTTCTTTTTTTTAGGCTGAGAACGTTTACTAATCCAGAAATGACCTGTTGATCTTGCCAGAAGAGAGTCAGCGGAGAGCTACAGAGGGAGAGAAAGGGATAAAACCTAGAAGAGGGGATAGTGTAGTAATAGATCAGGGATACCAATATAATCCTAAAATTGCTCTAATAAAGGTACTGATAGTGATCAAGAATAATAAATCAATGCTTTATAGTTCGCAGCTAATGATAAATAAATTGGCCGTCATTAAATAACAATATCGAATCAATACTGGTGCCTATAGAAAGGACTTGAAACTGATGTATTCATTAAGTCCTGGATATCTGGTGGCATTGAGGCTCTGGATCCATCTAGTTTCTAATTGTAGCAAGGCACGGTCAATACCGCCACCTCTCACATGTGTGGGTACTTGTTCGAGGGCAGTAAATTTAATCATGTTGATATCAAAGTTATGTTCAAGCCCAAAATGGTGACCAATAGCAGTTGTCATTAGACGTTTAGAAATAGGAGTGGTATGATCTTTTATACGTTTGAGGAATGGGCGTTTGGTTTTGCCTACATAGGAGCATCCACAAAGGCATTTAGCCAAATACACCACTCCAATTGTTTGGCAAGTAACTCTATGTGAGATGTTCACATGCTAACGTGCTCTCGGCTCCGCCTTACTCCAACCTAGGACCCTGGTGGCATGTGTGCTATTGGTAGACCCTTTTGTCCATCTCCTCCTTTAGGTGAAGCAGCTCGTGCCGCCTTCTGAGTGGATGATGCGAATCACGTCACGTGATCAATCTATCCCGCCATGCCGCCTGGAACTCTGGCTCCTGTAGGCAATCGGAGGATCACCTGTTAGCACATGCACAGTGGTCATTTCTCGTCCGCACTCGCTCTGTGACGTCAGACGCAGAGCGAGTGGGAGATATATAAGGCCGGTCACTCCAGTACATGATCAGCTGGAGAGCAGGGACAGCCTTTGGTTGTCTCCACTGTTTTCACAGGTATTTATAATTAATTTGATGCTATCTTATGCTGCAACTTTCATTCTCCTCTTTTCTACATATAACCCTTTGGAAATATGGAAACCCAATTTATGAGATGTTGTGCTCCTTTTTTTTTTCTTCTTTTTTTCCCTGAACTTGTCATACAATGCAAATGCAGTGACCTTTTTTTACTATTTCAACTCAGCCATGCTGATCTTAGTTTTTGTTTTTTTGTTTTTGTTTTAATTATTTATTTATATTAGAAAACCTGTTCACCGGGACATACAACAATAATGTGGTTACGTTTAACAACAGTACAGGAAAAGGTACAAATACAGTAATTTCAACACACTGGCGTAAAATGGTACAAGAGGCATCTCCTTTCTATAATCTTGGAAGGCAATGAAAGATATACCAATATTGATTGACTTATAGGTTCTTTTACTATAACATAGTTACTGACCTATAACATAGTTATTGATATAGAACAATGTACCTATCTATACCATGCTTTCCACTAGACCTCAATCTGACAGTGTGCCTAGCGTTTGATTATGGTGTGTCAGGGTATCATGCTCCCAATGTGAGCGGTTCCCTATTCATTTTATTATTTTTGAGAAAAGGAAAGAATATCTAGCAAAAAGAAAGCAGATTAGTAGAGTGGGGTGGGTGTAGTTAAGAGTAAAAAGAAAGGGGGGGAAGGATGGGGGGGGTAAACAAGGGTGGGGGGGTGGAGACCAGAGTAGTAATTCACGAACATGTGTGTTTGCTTACACCTATTCAATATTAGTCCTAAACCCAGATTTCAGTATAATATCACCTGCCTCGGAGGGCCTGTCCCTCTTCTGAGTACTTGAACATATTCCATAATTGCTAAGTTTTGGAGTACGTTTCCTGTCTGTTTTGGCTTGTGAGGATTAAGTCCTCCATCTGGTTTATTTCTTCAACTTTGTGGAGCCAGAAGGCTATGGTCGGTGTTTGAGGGGACTTCCAGAAGAGTGGGATGCAAGCCTTTGCTGCGTCTAACAAGTGGCGTACGACTGATTTCTTGTAAATCCGTGTAGGGGTGTCATTAGTATGTAGAAGGAAATACGCCGGGTCATCCGGCACAATGCAGTCCATGAATTTTTGTGTTATCTGGCGAACTTTTCTCCAGAAGTTCTGGATCCGGGAGCAGGACCAGAAAATATGGAGGATTGTGCATTTTCCTTCTGGGCATCTCCAACACACATCAGACGTCGAGGGGAAGATCGTGTTAAGCAACGCCGGGGTTCTGTACCAGTGAGTGAGGATTTTATAGGTTGTTTCTTCTTGGTACAGAAGATTTGTGTGTAAACCTCAGGATGTGTTGTTTTTTGCTGGTGGTAAACTGGCGATTTAATTCTCTTTCCCACTTGGTGAGGCCCTGCAATTTACATTCCCCTGATGGAGCAATTAACATACTGTAGGTTAGAGAGAGTGAATGTAGTAAGGTCCCTGTCCCCGAGCATAGTTCTTCCATAGGCGTGGGGACTTGGTCAGTATCATTGGGTGGTGGCATGCTGCATAGAAAGTGGTGGAGCTGCAGAGCTCTCAGAAAATCTAAACGGAACTGTCCTTCTGGGTCGGACAGCTCCGTGGTAGTCTTCCATCTGCCCCTATTGCTGAAATGTGAGGCTTGGAATAGTCCCTCCTCCCTCAGCTCCCGAAACCTCCCATCACGCATTCCTGGTTCAAATAAAGGGTTACCCAGTATGGGCCTAAGTGGTGAATCACGAGAGAAGAGGGGAGATGAGTCAATCAGATGAGCACAGACACGGGCCGTGTTACCTATTAACGGGTGGCGTTTGAGATCCATTGGGAGGGAGGTATAGCACCAGGGGGCTCTGTGTATGGGAGTTGTGCTTTGTGCTTGTTCAAGTTGCGTTCATAGTTTGGTATTTGTATGTCGGCACCAGTCGATAAGCCTTCCTAGATGTGTTGCTCTATAGTAAGTCTAGAGTTCTGGCATTGCCATTCCTCCGTAGAGTTTGGGCAGTGAGAGGGTCCTCCGGTGTAGACGCGTTTTTTTTCCCTGCCCAGAGGAAGTTAGTGAATATTGCTCGTATTTGGTTAAAGTAGTCTGTGGGTATATGTATTGGGATAGTCTGCAGGAGATACAGGAATTTGGGTAGGATTGTCATTTTCAGGATGTTGCAGCGGCCAAACCAAGAGTGCAGCCCCCCATTCCATTTATCTAGCATTTGTTGGACTTTTTTTAACAGGGGGGGGAGTTAAGCTTGAACAATTGGGAGAATGTTGGAGGTATGTGTGTACCCAAGTATTTCAAGGCTGTAGTGGACCATTTTAAATGGAAACTAGCTTGAAGATGTGTAAGCTGTGGTTGGGGTATTCCCAGACCCATCGCTTCTGACTTACTAAAGTTAATTTTCAAATTAGCAAGTTGACCATAAGTGTGAAATTCTTTCATGAGGTTGGGGAGAGAGATGGTTGGGTTTGTGAGGGAAAACATCAAATCGTCAGCATATGCGGAAACTTTAAATTGTTCTTTATTAACTTCTACTCCGGTAATGTCTGGGTTCAACCTGATGTGGCATAGGAAGGGCTCTAGAGACAACGCGAAGAGCAGAGGTGACAATGGGCATCCCTGACGAGTCCCATTAGTAACTGGAAAGGCTTCCGAGATTACCCCGTTAGATCTCACTCTGGCCGTTGGGTCTGAATGAATTGCGGTAATCCAATTGATCATTTTGTCTCCTAGACCTATGTGTTTCAGCGTTGCGAACATAAACCTCCAGCTGACCCGGTCGAAAGCTTTTTCGGCATCTGTTCCGAGTAAGATGCATGGGACAAGGAATTTTCAGAATTTTCGGGACAAGGCTGGGAGCTCAAAGAAAAAGCAGCCTCACTCAGCCATGTCCAGGCCACGCCGTTTTTTGTTTTTTTTAAGATTGAACCTGATTTAGATCTTTTTTCCATCTCTCCCTTTGAAGGGTTACCAGTTTAGCTTATCATCAGTGTTATATGTTTAATTAGCATCTATTACACAACAAGTAATAATAAGCCTTGTTCTATTATAACTAACTTTTGACACCTACTCTTCAGTAGGTATATCCCCCTGATGAAGACATGTGATCCCTGTGTTGAACACGCGTAGGGGAGGGGCCAGGATAGAGTGAGCAGCACGGAGTCTGTTTGATAGAGACACATACCATACCCCACGTCATACCTGTATTTATTGCTATTTCGGAGGCTTGTAATAGAGCGGTGCATTTAGGCACCGGTATAATGTGAGTACATCACTGTGGGGAGTGTGACTTATTCAATAAATTTACCCAATGATATTACACTATTGAGTTTCTTCGTTGTTTATTATCATGGAGCTGCATTGAACCAGGCTGGAGATCGGCACCTGTTAATCAGTACAGTGCCCGGGGGTGGCTCCAAAGCATGTTTTGACTCAGTGTAATAACTGGGTCACACGCTCTGAGGTGAGCGCAATAACCTGGGGGGTCACTGAAGTGCACCGGAGCATGGTATGCAGCACCAAGGATCTCATGAGCATGTTGGATTACACTATCCATGGACACTGTTTTACACACTTATTTTGATGCTGATTTTTAGGATTTTTTCACCCATCGCTTATGATTATATCAGGACTGTCTATTATAATAATTGTGGGGCACTAAGCACTTTTGTATTTATTTATGCACTTTTAATATTTGGCAATATTTCATATGAACATTGCACTTTAATATTGTTTTGATGTATATGAATTTATATATATGTTTATTATATCAGTGTTGGAGTAACACAGAGGGGGTTATTTTATATATGTTTCACACTCAAGAGTTTTTCTTGTATATGTTTACACTCAAGAGTTAGTATATTGATTTAGTTCACTCTAGCGCAGCGCATATTTTCTCTTTGCATATGCTCTATTTATCATTTTTATTGAACCTCTTCTCTCTTCTATGTAATAATAAAGATTTATAAATTTTATCTTATATGAACTTTTCTTTATTCAAGCACTGCTATAATCCCATCCTCCTATTTCCATTTACTCTTAATATCAGGAATGAGGTGCGTGATATATTGAGTCACTCAATCTACCTCTTAGCATCTGTAGGTTTTACCCCAATGAAAAGCCCAGTGCTCTAGAAACCCAAATCCTTCCCTCTTACACCAAGTCTTTTGCCATGCATTCAGTTACATAGTTACATAGTTAGTCAGGTTGAAAAAAGACACAAGTCCATCTAGTTCAATGAAAATAAATAAATAAACACAATCCCATATACACAATCCTATGCCCATAGTTGATCCAGAGGAAGGCAAAAAACCCTAGCAAAGCATGATTCAATTTGCTATAGCAGGGGAAAAAGCTCCTTCCTGATCCCCCGAGAGGCAATCCGATTTTCCCTGGATCAACTTTACCTATAAATGTTAGTACCCAGTTATATTATGTACATTTAGGAAAGTATCCAGGCCTTTTTTAAAGCAATCTCCTGAGCTTGCAAGGACCACTATCCGGAGGCAGTCTATTCCACATTTTCACAGCTCATACTGTGAAGAATCCTTTCTATATTTGGAGATTAAGTCTTTTTTTCCTCTAGATGTAAAGAGTGCCCCCTTGTCCTCTGTGATGACCTTAAGAGCACCAAGTTCACTATATGGACCACTTATGTATTTGTACATGTTGATCATATCCCCCTTAATCTACTCTTCTCAAGCGGGAATAGATTCTGTTCCTCTAAATTTTTCCTCATAGCTGAGCTCCTCCATGCCTCTTATCGGTATGGTTGCCCTTCTTTGCACTTTCTCCAGTTCCCCACTATCCTTTTTGAGAACTGGTGCCCAAAACTGAACTGCATATTCCAGACAAGTTCTTACTAATAATTTGTACAGGAGCATAATGATATCACTCTCTCTGAAGTCCATATCTCTCTTAATACAAGAAAGACCTTTGCTCGCTTTGGAAACCACAGCTTGGCATTGCATGCTATTATTGAGCTTATGATCTCTCTAATATATAATCTCCCCCTCTTTTTCCTATGTTGTGCATTGGCACCGGCAATATTTCAGAGAATATTACCTTGGAGGTCCTTCCGTTCAATTTGCAGCCTAATTCTTCAAATTGATTCTGTAGGAGCCTCCACCTTCCATGTATTCTGTCATTGGTTCCAACATGGACCAAGACAGCTGGGTCATGCCCAGCCCTTCCCAGTAATTTATCAACCCAGTCCACCACATGCCACACCCAGGTAGACTGCAAGCCATTTGGTTGAGGTGATCCTGGCGACAAATTATTCTATCAGGCCTTATGATTATAAAATCCCCTATTGCCACCAACTGTCTAGGCCTACCTGCACTACCCTACACACCCTGATAGATGGGCTGCTCTCCTGGCAGTTAGGGGTAGCAGTGACATCTAGAGCTGCCACCTCTGAGCTTGCCACCCCCATATCTTCACCCAACTTGGCAAATCTGTTAGGGCACTCAAAGCTTGTACCTCCTGGAGTAACTCCTGGGTGCAACCATCATGTCGGATTTCTAGTACCGGTATGTGTTTATTGCCAGAGGCTATAGCCGCTAGCAATAACCATTATTTTCTCTTGACAGGGGCAGCTTTCCGCATCTTGGGACCATGGGAGGGATTCCCCCATCAACACTGACTGTGTTAATGGGGTAATTTAGTGATTTTCTTTCCTACAAACAGGAGTTGCATAATCTATTGCTGGCTTAATTGTTGAATGAGTTGTTTACACACTTTTCTACAGCACTTACAATGTAGCAGTTGCAGAACATCACAGGTAAATATAAATGTACATGTAGAAAAGAACAAAGACATTGTAAGTACAGGGACAATGGGAGGAGTAAAAGGCAAAGAAAGCGGAAGAGAGAAAATGGTGTCAGGGAGATGGAGAATTTCAATTAATCATAGTTTTTCTTTAAAACATTCAAAATATTAAATAAAAAAATACCCTGTTACTTGTCTCCATTAATTCACCATGACCCTGAACCCTTTTCTTTCTGTATCTAAGAAGAGCTACAAGCTGCCAATAATGTGACATGGAATAGAGCTCATATACTCCATCAAGATCTCCAAGAGCAATTTACTAAGAAAAGCAAGCTGCTGACATGAGTCAGCTGGAAAAGGTGTAGGCATTATTCAAAGTAGATTTACCTTGTACTGGAAATGACAAGATTGTTTATTCGGATTGTTATGAACAGAGACTGTTATGACTATGTCATAATGTCAGCTCTATTTTTGTACTTTTTCCACTTGACTTACTTTGTCCTTTGCAGAAACGTTGAAAAATGGTAATGCAGAAAATCCTGTATTGTTCTTTGTTTTAAGTTTTCTATAAGGCTCAGATGGGACTGGTGTCCATAGGTTTACTTTTAATTTGGATATCACAGAATATATACTAAAATTATATGTAGATCTGTGTGGAATCCTGGGTTAAGAAATTTGGAATATTGACTATTCTGTAGGATTAAGAACCGGTTAGAAATTGATATTTTTGTTTGTGTCTCTTCAATTGTACTTTATGCTTTCTATTTGTCCTGTTTATAATTGTCACAAGCAGGGGCTTATCTACCACAGAGTCCCATAACAAAATGTTGATGTGGCTCACCCACTGCTCAGTTCTCTCCCCATTAAATTTGTGGCTCGTGTAATTTTTTAACCCTTAATACCAATCCTTTTTTTATGACCAGTGGCCAGTTTTCTAGCACCTATTTACTGGCTGCCTGTTGTGACCCACACAATCCTCTTATTTTCACTTGTTTTTTTTTTTTTTAAGTAAAGTTTATTGGTTATTGTGGCTTGTCAGTACAGCAATTTAAACAGCTTCAAAATCCATTACAAAAGATGTAGGGATGGCAAAAAATATATACTGTAAAAGAGGAGCGTCAGCCTTCACAAAACCCAGTTTCAGAAACTTAAACCTATTAAGAGTGTCAGGGCCCTTTCACACTGGGGCGGCGTCGGCGGTAAAGCGGCGCTATTGTAAGCGGCGATTTACCGTCGGTATTTGGCCGCTAGTGGGGCGATTATACCCCCCGCTAGCGGACGAGAAAGGGTTAAAAACCACCGGTAAAGCGCCTCTGCAGAGGCGCTTTGCAGGCGGTATAGCTGCGCTGTCCCATTGATTTCAATGGGCAGGAGCGGTGAAGGACCGGTATACACTCCGCTCCTTCACCGCTCCGAAGATGCTGCTAGCAGGACTTTTTTTCCCGTCCTGCTAGTGCACGGGGCTTTCACACTGGAGAGACAGCAGCGGCTGTTTCGGGTCAGTTTGCAGGCGCTATTATTAGTGCAATAGCGCCTGCAAACGGCTCCAGTGTGAAAGGGCCCTCAAGCCTAGCATACCTCCTGATGATTTTAGTCCAGGGGTAAAATATAGTGGAGTTGTGGTTTAACAATCCAGGTCAAGGACTAGAACAATTCAAGGGTCTTTTAGAATTGGTTGCTATCATCTGTAGAGCAACAAAAAGCAGCAAGTAAAAGTGGGGAGCTATGAGAATAGGAGGCAGAATGGGGAGAGAAAAAGGAAAAGTAAAGAAAGGGAAGAAAGAAAAAAGACAGGGGTGCTGATCAACCTAACAGAGTTGGCAGCCAAAAAAACACCTGAATGGTTAAAGAAAGGGCAGTTGTTTAGCAGATTTTGAGAAGTCAGTCCAGGTGTTTCCAGAAACTTCAGATAGCACTCTTGAATGCAAGCTTTTAGCTCTTCCATCCTCATGATGCTGTTAAGCTCCTCCAACCACTCCCTAATTGTAGGGATGGTAGTCGTTTTCCAGTGTCTGGGAATCAATGCGCTGCCAGCCAATATGAGGAAATTAAATAGTCCCTTTTTAATCTTCGTGATTGACCCATGTATAATTGATAAAAGCGCTATGTCCAGGGTTTCTGGCCAGGATTCGCCAGTAATTTGGTGACATAACTGGAAAATAGTTTTCCAGAAGGGTCTGATACAAGAACAAGACCACCACAGTTGTAAGAAGGTTCCACCCAACTCCCCACACCTCCAGCATTTGTCAGGGCCAGGCCTGGACTGGGGCAAAAAATAGGCCTGGGCATTTTAGACTGAGCAGCCAACTTTTCCAGGGACTGGGGGGGTTGGTAGACATTCGCGGGGGTGGCTGGTGTCAGTCCTCCATACTGTAATGTGCAGGGACACTGTGATATAAAAGGGAACTGCACTATAAAGGGACACTGCAATGATTACAGTGCAGTCCCCTTTAAATTACAGTGTCCCGGTCCTATTGTGGCCATACAATGCCAGTACTGTCTGTCTCCTATTATGCCCACACGGCCCAGTGACACTGACCTGCTCTCTTTCTGGTGGTGCGGGTACAGCATGGCTCTCTCTCTGGTGGTGCGGGTACAGCACAGCTCTCTCTCTGGTGATGTGGTACAGTGTGGCTCTCCCTCTGGTGGTGCGGGTACAGCGTGGCTCTCTCTCTGGTGGTGCGGGTACAGCGTGACTCTCTCTGGTGGTTCTGGGGCTATTAGTTTCCCCAGCACAGTCCTCTCTTTCGTTTTCCATGTCTCCTGTAGTAGCTGCTATAAGCACTCCTCAGCTTGTTTCCGGGTTTTCCCTTTCACCCCAACAGAGTGCATGCTGTGGACTGTAGTCTGCTCCCTGCTGAGAGCAATTGGGCCACCTATCTCTGGGACTACATTTCCCATGATGCCCTTCTAGTTGCTTCTGATTGGCCCTCCGCTGTGGCCAATGGGGAGGGAAAACGAACAGACAGGAAAGCCTTCTCTTCCCCTGCTGCCGACATGAGAAGGGGAGGGGGGCGAGGGGGGAATATCATCACAGCAGCCTGCAGCTCCCCCCACCGTGCGGACGCTCATGAATGGAGGACAAGAGCGGCTGCGGAACTGTCAGTGCGGCTCTGAGGCTGAGCTGTGTGTGAGAGAGACACACAGCTCAGCCCATGCAGCCGCCAGAGATGACACAGGCACAGCCATAGCGGTAGGCGAGCGGCGGCCGCAGCCTGTGTTACCCGTGTTCAGGCCGCGGTCGCCGCTTACCTCCCGCTGTGTGGCCTGATCATCAACAGGCCACAGAGCAGGTGGCCCCGGCCCACCGGGCAAATGCCCGTTCTGCCCTATGGCCAGTCTGGGCCTGGTCAGGGCTCTCTACTCCTCAGCTCACCCCATCAGTTTCCTCACATATCACTGATTTGCTAACAGACATATCTGACTGGATGTCACACCACTTCCTCAAACTCAATCTATCCAAAACCAAACTCATAATATTTCCTCCCCATGTGCCCCTTCCCCTGACTTCTCTGGCATGATCAATGGCACAACTATCAGTCCGTCCCCACATGCCAGGGTGCTAGGGGTAACCCTAGACTCTGAACTGTCCTTTCAGGTCTACATCCAATCCCTGTCCAAATCATGCCTCCTCAACCTCTGTAATATCTCCAGAATACGCCCCTTTTTTTTTAACCAATGACACCACATAGCTTTTAAGTCACTCCCTGATCATCTATCGCCTTGACTACTGCAACTACCTTCTCACCTTTATATAGGTTATCCCCCCTTCAGTCCAATATGAATGCTGCTTCTCGACTCATCCACCTTACCAACCGCTCAGTGTCTGCAACCCCTCTCTGCCAAATACTCCACTGGCTTCCGCTCACCCTACATTTAAAATTTAAAGTACTAACAACAACTTACAAAGCCATCCACAACTCTGCCCCCAGCTACATCACTAACCTAGTCTCAAATTATAAACAATTATATTTAAAGATTTATCCCAGTCCTCTTCAGAAAGAGGATATCCCAGTCCCGCACATAGAAGGGACAATTTGGAAAAGCCCCAGAAAGGAGAATGTTCTATAGCTTAATTATGGCATGTTGGAAGTTTTTTTCGAGCAAGCATAAGGCTTATAGTAGTGTCAGGTCCTTGTGGAGTCACCCAAAGATGGCAAGCTTGACATGGAAATGTCGAAGCTGTAAATAATAGAGCCACCATCCCTAGTGTAGGGACTCTGTCAAGAGCTAAATTCCAATCGGTCCCATGTCCTGTCTTATGGGAGAGTGATTTGGTTTTGATATGTTTTATGTGCAATATCAAAGTGCATATGAAAAATACACCTCATGAAAATGCACAAGTCAAAAAGTCACTGTTCAAAACATTGCTACAGGCTGCTATATGCAATTTAGGTGCCGAATAAAAGGAAGGATGAACATCTCAAAAAGAAGAGGAAACCCCATACACTGAAATTCTGCCAACTGTCCTGTTTGACAGAGGAGACATGGTAGTTGACATACTAAAGGAATAGAGCATATTTACTTTGTGAAGTGTATGCTTACTTTACAAAGTGAATGTTCACTCTACTTACAGAATGAGCTGTCGGTCATAAATCATGCTTTATGATCTTCCCTGTGACAGGGAAGACATTGTTGATGCTGGAATCCCTCTTGCCAGGCCATTGCCTTCTCCCGGCAGGAGAAGCCATCCCCGCTGGGAGAAGACAGTGATTATTACTAGTGGCTATAGCAGCCCGTAGCGATAATTGCAAGAGAATCTGGCAGGCTGCTTGTGTCCAAGTTGATCGATCAATCAACTTGGTGCATTCAGTCTGTCCATTAATGGTTCAAATCTTGGCCAATTCCTGCTGAGCTGTCCGAGATTTGAACCATGTATGGCTGGCCTTACTCTATTAAATTTACAGTCCCTACTCATTTACTAAAGCAACCCCATTTTATTGGTAAACCCTAACATTTGTTCAATCCTCTACAACTCTTACTTATTGATGTAAGCTAGTATTTAAATAAAATACTTGGAAAAGGGGCTTTTGCAGTGACTTCTGTGAAGTCATCGACATAAAGGTGGACATACACAGACTATTATTCATATCCTATTAGCAAGTGAGCAGGGCAAACATTATGCCTATATAAAAACACATTGCTTCCAAATGAGGAATACAGATGGACATGATCCATCATTAAAAAAGGAGTTTCATCAGTATTTTAGTACTCCTTTTGAATCCCCAGAGGGCTCAGTGCACATAGCACCTATTTCAGTTAAAAGGTGAGTTTTTTTAAATGAAAAAAAAACATCTTTTTAGTTCTGTTAGTACAGTTCCACTCAAGGCTGAAGCCCAATTCAAAGGTGTTCTCACTGAGGAGGAAAAGTCAGCAATAATATTTGGGCATCATAGCAAAGAAATATTTTTTAAACAATAATATGTGGGAGTGCTAATAGTAAATAAACATATCAACAGGTAAAGACAACAAGTGGAGCGTCCAAAGTACAATAATCAATAGAATTCAGTTAATATTCATTTCTAATTGGTGTGAGTAACGTGTACAACAATCTTTTAGTTTGGTTGCTTTGGGTTACCTTGTTATTTACATGGTAATTGTACTCTGCAATAAGCCTGTTCATAAGCCAAGACTGGCAGAACTCATAATGAAAGGCATAACATCACATTTATAATTGAATAGGTCTATTGAATGTTCTCTTTTTTTAACCCTGAGACTATCTTTAAAATGATTTTCTATTCACAAGCAAGCTCAGGTGTGTGAAACATGACACATTAATTAATAATAACAATTTCTTCTTCCTCTTCTTATTGGCACCATTAATATTATTTGTATACATTTATATGGTACCAATATTTGCATATTGCTGCACAATTCACCTAAAAGTATTATTTGTTTTAAAAGCTAAACCAAGTCAAAAAGGTAAAAACAATTCTGTTAGAGTTTATGTGATTATATTTTTTTGGATGTTGGGAAAACACATATGCAGAAATGTTCCTTGCCTATTTGTATTACATTTTTGTGATATACCACAAATGGACAATCACCTTAAAAAAATTACAGACAAGTAATAATAAACATTATCTTAAAGTGTTACTAAACCCACAACAGTAAAATCAGTCTGTGTATGCAGTAAAGAACGCTTGTTATTTTCACTGTGGAACCTAAGGGGTTAATCCTTCGCATTGAGTAAAAAAGGCTGTTTGATCCTGTCTTCTCTGATCCTCCTCTTCTTCCACACTCCTCAATCTATCTGCTGATAGCACAGAGCCGTAAGAGGCACTCTGCACATACTTAGTTTGGCGTATATTGCCAGAGGTTTTTTTTTGGGGGGGGGAGCGTGCACATGATTGGCACAGGGCCAACCAGCACTGTCCAGACAGAGGGTCAGGGGTCATGCAGTCTCATAGGACAGTCAGAGGAGAATGAAAACTCCTGCTACAAGCTTTAACCAGTGCTTGACCGGACACTGATAGAAGTCAGAAGACTGCTATATACAGCTAGTAAGAAAAGGTATTTAGCAGTTTATATTTAATAAAATAATTGCTTACTTCCCATTCCGACCTGAATTACAGTATTTGGCAGAGGCAAGTCTTCCAGCATCAACTTTCTTTATGGCTCTGAAATGTTCTATGACTGAATTCAGAGAACTGCAAAGGCAGCTAATATTGAAATACCTGTATGTGAAAAAGTTTTTCATAATAAACCATGTCCTTTAGGATCACCCACCTTTTGCCATGTCTACCAATCACTCCAAACACCATAGAATACTTTTTGTGATACACTTTCTAGCTTTCAGATATGTAATCGACCCATGAAAGGGCAATTTGGCTTTGTTTTCCCTAAATGGCCAATGGTTTCCAGTCCTCTCCTGCGTAAAGTTGTCCTTTTTTTTGCTATAAAACCTTTGGATCTTTGCACTCTTTATTCTTCAGAGATTTTGTATTAGAATGTTATAAATGCTTTGATAGACTGTCAAGAAATATTCAAATATGTTGCAGTGCTTGTATTTATTAGCTACTTTCAGTTTTGTAATACAAAAAGGAAAAAAGATATACAGCGCTGTGTAGATAGAAGGTAAAAATAGCAGCCAACACAGCTATAGACCAAAAAGCAATATGTGTAAGTGTAAAAAAGCGTAGCGCTAAAAAAAACCTTGTGACTAATATGTTACATATAATCATATCAAGTGCAAAAAATCTCAAAAATTTTGAAATACAAATATACTGTATCCAAAATCTGTGTATGAATACTTGTACGTCAAATATCACTAGTGCAAGAGTTATCTAAATAACCCAAATTACAGATTACGCTAAATCTGAGATGTGTATACAAAACAACGTGTTATATATACCACAATATTAAATAAATCGAAAGGTGTGAAAAGAGTATCACAGTGATAAAATAAGTGCAAATGTAGTGCCAAAAACAAATCCAATGGTCAAACACTAAACATCTTAAAAATTAGAGTGTGACTAATAAATATAAATAACAAAGTCCATGGATGGAAGAGTGGTCAGAAATGCACTGGAACGGACATTAATCACACGCCAATACTCCAAAGGGACCAGTATAGTGAAAGAGCCACCACCAATGAAGAAAAGGGAGGCTTACCAGAGGTCGATGACTTGGAGAGGCTTATACCACCCAAGTCATAAAAGCTTTAGATCAACTGGCTTGAAGGATACTCCCGGTTAAGCAGGTACAACGAATCCTAGGAACGGATCTACAGCTGACCACAACCGTTATGTATAAGTAGAAATCCAGTGGGAGCCAGAGACTCAATATACATAAACCATGCGGAAAAACAAATGAAAAACCCGTGGACCCACTTTCATTCGCCGCTCCTGTTTTTTGTACCATATGAAGCCCGTGATGATCTTTTAATATGTGAGTTTACACTCTTATTTTTAATAAATCCCTTGCCAAATGTTATTACACTATGCAAGTTTTTCATTTGTTTTTCCGCATGGTTTATGTACATTCAGTCTCTGGCTCCCACTGAATTTTTACTTATACATGGATAACGGTTGTGGTAAGCCTCTCCAAGTCATCGACCTCTGGTAAGCCTCCCTTTTGTTCATTGGTGGTGGCTCTTTCACTATACTGGTCCCTTTGGAGTATTGGCATGTGATGAATGTCCGTTCCAGTGCATTTCTGACCACTCTTCCATCCATGGACTTTGTTATTTATATTTATTAGTCACACTCTAATTTTTAAGATGTTTAGTGTTTGACCATTGGATTTGTTTTTGGCACTACATTTGCACTTATTTTATCACTGTGATACTCTTTTCCCATCTTTCGATTTAGTTAATATTGTGGTATATATAACACGTTGTTTTGTATACACATCTCAGATTTAGCGTAATCTGTAATTTGGGTTATTTAGATAACTCTTGCACTAGTTATATTTGACGTACAAGTATTCATACACTAATTTTGGATACAGTATATTTGTATTTCTAAATTTTTTAGATTTTTTGCACTTGATATGATTATATCTAACATATTAGTCACGAGGTTTTTTTTAGCACTACGCTTTTTTACACTAACACAGTTTTGTAATACAACATTGGTTAATGAAGCAGCTTGTCTGAGTTCATTTTTTATGTGTTCTATCAAAAAACATACGCTATGCAGTTAACCCAAGTGTATCACTCATTTGTAGCTGTTGCTCAAATACATCACACATCTTTACAATTTTTAACCTATGAACCATAGTGCATACAGTATATATCCAATATACATCAACTAAATTAAAAAAAATTGTGAAATACAAAAATCCATGCCAAATAGTCCTTAAAGTGTCCCAAAGAAAATAATTAATTCCATAATGGACCTTCTTCATATAAAGTGCTCCGTGCTCAAATACTAATAAATAAAGTGCTGAATTGCTCCAAAAACATCATGCAGTAAAGTGTAGCACACACCCCTCTCGTATCCCTACTCACCACCTGTGGGAGGGGTGAATCGCGTCAACTGAATTTCCGGTTCCTAGTAACGTCACTTCCGCTACCTGTGGAACGCACGCCAAGCCTCAGCGGATCAGAAAGATGTATGATATTGAGTACCTAATCTGTAAAGCAGATATTTGTCTTCTTAATTGTAAGTGTGATTTTATACTTTTTTATAAAGTAAACAGAAATACTACACTATCAGAGTCTTTCTCCCTTTATTGATCCTGGTGGAATACAAATGATACCTACGGCAGCTACATATGTCAGGGTACCAGCTTTTGGGACATCTAGGAGGAGAGAGAAGATTTATCGAGCACCCCCTCACTCGAACTAAACGTGCTAGACCCATTTGCTGAAAAGCTGGTGGTCCATTTCTTCTGGTGATTTGGGGCACAAGAGGGGTGTGTTTTTGATCGAAAATGTATACTTTATTTTGCATTAAAATATACAAAAAACAAATACTTCAACGGGGTACATTCCACCCTGTACTGCGACGCAGCTCATAAATACACTACATAACAATACAGTTCTAAGCATACAATAAATTACATTCATCCTGCGGTATGATGCCTAATGTGTTGCGCAGAGCAATAATATCCTGAAACATCACATCATGCATGACGCTGCATTACCCTGAGAGCATTAACTAATTACTTAAGCAAGTCATGTAACGTTTCAAATAATTTACATTTTGACAGGCAACGGGTGTGATGAGGGTAGGGAGGGGGGATAGGGGAGGGGAAAAGGGTACACAGGCCCGAAGCTTTATTGAACTGCCAGGGTACACAGGGGAGAAGGGATGGGAAATCTTCAGACCTCCTCTTCCTCCTTAAAGTCCATCAGGTTATAGTCTCTAAACAGACTGTGGTCCAGTCTGCAACAATCTTTAATGGTCATCCTCTTCCGCTGGTGGATGAGGCACTTTCTGGCGCACCATAAAGCGTCCTTAAAGCAACACAGCACCCGCCAGGTGCTGTCAATGTCCTCCTGGGAATGAGTCCCACAAAAGAGTCCGTTCAACACACCGAAGTGTGTGATGGCAGTCTGTGGTACAAAGTCCTTAAGTTCAGGTTCCAAGGCCCTCAACAGGCCCCGTGCAAAGGAGCACTGCCAGAAAACATGCAGAGCAGCTTCCTCCTGGATGATGCAAAATGGGCAGTGCCTGTATCTGCAAAGGTTTCTGGCATGGATGAATGTCCTGAGTGGCAACCCCCCTTGGATTGCCATTCATGCCAGGTCTTTGCACCTGTTGATGAGTTCCTTTGAAGAAACATTCCTCTAAACCACTTTGCAAGTGGCTGAAGGGAGGCCTGGAACAATCTCAACAATGTCCATTGCTCTAATCAACTTGTGGATTGTCTTTGGCTTCCACTGCACTTCACCGCATGGTGTTTTTGGAGCACTTCAGCACTTCATTTATTAATATTTGAGCATGGAGCACTTTATATGAAGAAAGTCTATTATGGAGTGAATCCTTTTCTCTGGGACACTTTAAGGACTATTTAGCACGGATATTTGTATTTCACAATTATTATTTTGAATTTAGTTGTAGTATATTGGATATATACTGTATGCACTGCAGTTTTTATGTATTATCTACCAGTCTTTTTTTACAAACCATTTTATGCAAGCTGTGCCCACTTACAAACAAAGCTTCTCTGCATAGAATTCTGCAATACAAAAAAAAAAAAAAAAAAACCTCACCCACTGAGCACAGGTGGCTGTTTGTGTAAACTGTAAAGATTTAAAAGCTTAGTAAGTATGGCTGAAAAAGGTTACATGGTACAATAAAAACTTCTCCTGTTCCTGCTCATCAATTCTATGGGTATTCCATGTCAAATAAATGTTACAACAATTTACCATTAAAATATACACTGGAAGTGCCAACATTAACACTTCCAATCGTTGGAAAGGAGCCAAATAATTTTTCACACCAATATTTAATGTAATCTAAAATGTCTTCACTGCTAGACGTGTGAGCTGTTGCTTTCTTTTCTATATTTGGCAGCAGACGGGAACGAAGAGTAGAACTTCTTGGCCAAAACACTATATTCCTATTTTAACTTTTTCTTTGGGGTTGTGTGTGATAAATGACCTCCATTTGCTTAAGTGGGTAGGGGAGTT
This sequence comes from Aquarana catesbeiana, assembly GCF_042186555.1. Taxonomy (NCBI): domain Eukaryota; kingdom Metazoa; phylum Chordata; class Amphibia; order Anura; family Ranidae; genus Aquarana; species Aquarana catesbeiana. The sequence continues at coordinate 776,453,260 of NC_133324.1, forward strand.
TTGATTGTCTTACTATAAGTTCTGCGATTCTCTGCTAGCATTGTAGGTAAATCTAAGGAAAACAAATTACACGTCTTTTTTCCCTTTCCGTTGACTAAATGCATTACAATTACTGTAAGTGAAACGTTAAGAGAAAGGGAGAGAGTGGCTGATATGTAATGGGTGTCATGGCAATGATCCAAAAATTTCTGTACATTTTATCCCTCTCTACCTTAAAATTGAAGCATGTTCAAACTGTTGTGCAATTCTTACTTTTTAACTTCGAAGTGTTTGATAAATGTTCTTCCTTCTCCATTAAGGTTTGTTTCCTTTTCCTCTAAATGAATGAATAATGTTTATTTGCATAGTGCAGTATGTGAAGCTTTATGTCCATTACTTATATAAGGCAGAGTTTATTAATACACTTTGTAGGCTTGAGGCACAATCATACTTATTCATATCTAGAATGGAAACTGGTCAGAAAAGAAGGAACATTTGAACTTCCATGGAATTTAATGTATTTTCAAATACGCTCGCTCTCTCTACAGCTGCAGTCAAATGCCTTGCAAAATCAGTGATTCAAATACAATGATATAGAAAACACGTTTAACTGCTAAAGCTTTGTGTTCCTATAGCTACAGAAAAGATATGAATAAATTATTCAGCTATGAATAAATCAACCATACAAAGTGACTCAGGAGAAGAGTGGATGACATATCGACTTGGACTATTTCAGTTTTTATCCTTGTTTTCTTTAGAGATGTGATAAACGAAGCCCTATGGACATGTGTGGACTTTACTTCTGGATTATGACCACCACAACTGACAGGATGTGAGTGAAAAAGTATGTAACTTGCCTCATTCAATATGATGAAGTAAAAAAAAAACAAGGTTTTAAACAACAACCTATATCTGAAGACTATAATACATTGAAATTCATTTACTAAAGTATAGGAATGTTAATTTAGCACAAAAGATGATAACTTACTGTAGCTCAGTGAAGCTGTGTTTTCTTTGAATATCCAGTCACGTGCAAGGAAAATAAAAAAAAAACAAATTTTTGCTTACATACGGTTGGATGATTAAAGTGAACGCTGATGATTAAGGATCCATTTATTTTTGTGTGTTACTACAATGTACGACAATTCAAGTTACATGTGTTGATGTGTTGGGTGCCATTAATTTTGAATAACACCCCAACCCACTGAAGCAACACACATGCATTGCATCATGCCCTTATGCACATAACAAATTTTGTGACATACCTGATTTTTGTGCCGTTTTGGTATGTTGGCAGATCTATTTGTTATAGAAATTCATGACATAACTTCTTATAATACTAACCAGTGAATAGTGGTGGAAACCCTCTATGTGAATGTGAAACACCAAAATGCTGTATCCAACTTATACGGCTGAAAGATTAATTACCGATATACAACTCAAACAAAATAACTAAGTGTACTGCAAATGTAATAAGTAACACACACACATATATATATATATATAGATATAGCTATAAATATCTCTCTCTCTCTCTATATATCTATATATAACTATATATATATATATATATATATATATATATATATATATATATATATATATATATATAACTATATATATATATATATATATCTATCTATCTATCTATCTATCTATCTATCTATCTATATAGATATATATATATGTGTGTGTGTGTTGCATAAAAAATCACCATAAAACTGCAAAGTGTCCCCTTAAGAAAAATCAGGAAATTGGCATCACCTTAGGGAGATCTCCTTAAGGAAGTCACATGACCAGTGATGAAACTAGTCAGGGGCGGAGTTAAGCCAAATAGGAAGTGTGGTTGGAATGCATGGTTAGAAGGGAATACTGATTTCCTGAACAGCATATATCCATGTGCAAGGTTTAAAGTGCAAGGTTTAAAGTGCACTGTTCCATGTGAATGTAAATTTTGGGTTTTAATAAAATTATATTTTTTTAATACGGTAAAACATGATGATGGCTTTTTTTTTTTTAATTCCATTTGAGCCTTGCTCACTGTAGAATCCATTTTACTGAACCAGAAGCGGTGGGTCAAGCAGACGATATCCTATACCAGTGGATTTGCCTTCAGTGTGGGGAAGGCATGGAGTGAACCTCTGAGGTTTAACATGAAGGTGAGCACATAGGACCATTGGTGGTGGATATCACATGGTGCAGTGTTATTGGACACGTATTTGTTTGAACAGCACATTTTTAAATGGGATGTTTTTCATGACAAAGTATTTATTTCATTACATTTTTGAGTTGGAGAGACATTTTTGTATCGATTTTATTCACACAAGGGAGGTTCTCACAATTATTATAGTCTATATATAAAAAAAATATATATATATATATATATATATATATATATATATATATATATATATATATATATATATATATATATACAGTATATAGTTTCACTATCACAATAGTAGCATGGTGGTAATGGCACATAATATTTTCAAAACTTGTTATAATACACTGCGCATTTGGAAATGGAACTCACATTAACAAAAAGGGAGGGGGGAGAATGTGGGGCTCAATGAAGATGGATTTGGTTCAGTTAAGGAAGGTAAAGGAAGTGTTGGGTGTACTTCCTGCCTTATAGTTGTACTTTAACCACTTGCCGACCAGCCTCCATCATCATACTGTGGCAGGGCGGCTAGTTCCCACAAATCGCCATAGGTGTACGTCGGCTCTTTTAAGAGCTATAGCAGGCACGCGTGCGCCGCCGGAGGCATGCGTGTGGCTGGATGCCACAATGTCTGCCGGTGATCGCTCTACAGAGAGCCAGAACGGGGTTCTGTCAATGTAAACAAACAGATCCCTGTTCCGACAGGGAAGTAGAGAGTGATCATCTGTTCCTAGTGATCAGGAACAACAATCTCTCTCCTCCTCCAGCCAGTACACTCCCCCCACAGTTAGAAACACCTTCCAGGGGACACATTTAACCCCTTCCCTTCCCTTGCACTGATTGCTGTATAAATGCCAGTGGTCCCAAAAAAGTGTCAAAAGTGTCTGATCTGTTCGCCGCAATGTTGCAGTCCTGCTAAAAATCGCTGATCACCGCCATTACTAGTAAAAAAAAAATATAATAAAAATGCCATAAATCTATCCCCTATTTTGTAGAGGCTATAACTTTTGTGCAAACCAATCAATAAATCAATAAATGCTTATTGCGATTTTTTGTGCCAAAAATATGTAGAAGAATATACATTGGCCTAAACTGATGAAGATTTTTTTTTATTATTTTATTTTTTGGATATTTATTATAGCAAAAAGTAAAAAATATTGTTTTTTTTTCAAAATTGTCGGCCATTTTTTTGTTTATAGCGCAAAAAATAAAAACTGCAGAGGTGATCAGATACCACCAAAAGAAAGCTCTATTTGTGGGGAAAACAGGACATCAATTTTGTTTGGGTACAACGTTGCATGACCACGCAATTGTTCGTTAAAGCGACGCAGTGCCATATCGCAAAAAATGGCCTGGTCATTAAGGGGGAAAACCTTCCGGTCCTGGTTAAGTGGTTAAAGTGTATTTCCACTTGCAGCCAAATTGGGAAAACAACTACTCTATATTTGTTACATGTCCCCATTCACATAGCATAACTTAGACAAATATTTTTAAATTTCAGCTTAACTTTTTAGATGTTCTACCCTCTAGCAAGTAAAAAAACCTACATACAGCGGTATCTTGGATTGCGAGCATAATTTGTTCCATAAGAATGCTTGTAATCCAAAGTACTCGTATATCAAAGCAAGTTACCCCATAGGAGTCAATGGAAACTCAGATAATTCATTCCACAGTGACTGCCATTGTATGCAGTACCACATGTGGCCAGAGGTGGGGGGCGCCGGAGATACTTGGAAACACTCAGAGACTGCTTGGAGCTGCTCGGATGCACTCGGAGACACTCGGAGAGGCTCAAAGACTCTCGGGAACAGAGTGTTTCCTAGTGTTTCCGAGTGGCTTTGAGCGACTCAGAGTGTCACCGGCGCCCTCACACCTCTGACCAAATGCGGTACTGCACACCCCAGAGGCTTGAATTCTGCTCGTCTTGCGAGACAACGCTCGCAAACCAAGTCAGGATTTAAAAAAAATTATAGTTCATATTGCAAAACGCTCGTAAACCGCGTTACTCGCAATCCAAGGTATTACTGTAGTTCTCTTTGTTTATGAGGGGGTAGGGCATATGTGTTTGACGTAATTAACCCTGTCTGTACTGTGGAAACAGATTTTCATTATCAATTGTAACTAGATTTGAACACTAATGCCCTGTACACACGACCGGTTTTGCCATCAGAATAAACTCTGAAGGTTTCTCAGACGGAACTTGAATTCCATTCAAGCGGTCTTGCCTACACACGGTCAAACCAAAGTCCGACCAAAGTCCGACCGACCAGAACATGGTGACGTATAGCACATACGACGGGACTAGAAAAAGGAAGTTTAATAGCCAGTAGCCAATAGCTTCTGTCTCGTACTTGCTTCAGAGCAAGTGTTGTTTTTGGTCCGTCAGAACAGCATACAGACGAGCGGTTTTCCCGATAGGAATTGGTTCCATCAGAAATATTTAGAACATGTTCTACTTCTAGGTCTGTCAGAATTTTCAAAAAAAAAAAGTCCGATGAGGCACACACACGAAATTTGATTTTTTTACATTTTTTTTATTGGATGGGTTTTATAGCAGAAATTAAAAAATATTGTGTTTTTTTCAAAATTGTCAGTGTTTTTTTGTTTATAGCGCAAAAAAAAAATAAAAACCACAGAAGTGATCAATTACCACCAAAAGAAAACTCCATTTGTGGGAAAAAAGGACAATAATTTAATTTGGGTACAACGTCGCACGACCGCGCAAATGTCAATTAAAGTAAAGCAGTGCCATATCGCAAAAAATAAAAAATGGCCTGGTCATGAAGGGTGGTAAACCTTCCGGAGGTCAAGTGGTTACACAAGCTGAAGTTACAAGCTGATTGGCTACTGAACCTGATTTTGCACTCTGCAGTTTTAGTCCCCAAGGAATTCCCTTAATTTGCAAGGATTTCCTCTCACTTCCTGTTTGGCTATGGGACAGGAAGTGGAGAGAAATCTCTGCAATGAAACACAGATGGCGAAAAAAAAAAACTGACAGGGGTTATAACCCTCCATTGTTCTACCAAAAAGGAAAAAAAAAGTTTTGCCTATAGTTCTACTTTAACTATTGGTTTGTATACAAATGTATTATTCATTGTTTCTTGCTCATGGGTTCCATTTTTATATAAGGTTGTATTTCCAGTTTGTTAAAAACAGTTCTCATAATATGCTTGGGGAAAAAAAAACAAAAAAGCAAGTTAACTAAATATCTTCTATGATTATGTTATACTAATGATAAGTTTACTATATGACCTGACATAAACAGGGATCTAGTAATATTGTACTGTACATATTGTCTTATGTTTATTTCCTTTTAACTGCATATACAGTATGTGTGTAAATTTCAGATGTGTGGTTTCTTGCTTTTTTGTTTTCATTGGCACAATATTGGTTTTATATGACATTATGATGGATTCTTCATAAGTCGACAGAAGTCTTGTAACATGGAATGATCACATACTAAAGATATCAAGTTTACTTTAAAATGTGTGGGGGAAGCATTATATTCTGGCTACATTTGTAGAAAGCATTTAAAACTGTTAGGTAGCACAAGAAGAACATTTTCAAAACCTGTCTGATACATCAATGTGCAAATGATGAGATATGATCTATAGCAGCCAATCAGAGCAATTTTATTTTCATTAGTGAACGCAAATAGCTGATTAAATCTTAAAGTAAAAAGGAAAATACAGATTTTGACTTGTTATTGTTGTGAAGCAAAGCACAGAAAATTGCCCAACAATGCATGGTAAAACGTGTAAATAAACATTGATAGCCATGACTTTCAGTGATTTCACAAGCAGTCCTTGAGCCCCAATAAAATGACTTCACTTAGGTGGAGATGATATCATCCATCTGCTGCAGGCATGAAGAAGCACTTCCTCAGTCTCATAGTGATTAACATTGTGCTGTGCAGCGAGACCAGAGATTACAGCTGCTGCTCATCTGTGTCAGAGATTTGTGAACATAGCCAAGAACTGCAGGATTTACATGGCTTTTCCATCTCTAAGATAACATCTACAAAAGGGTATCTTTTTGCTCCCTTTCTACCTTGTGTTCACAGTTCTATAGATCAAAAAGTCCTTCCTAGGACTACTTTTTTATTACCTATAGCTGCAACCAGTGGCAGCTGGTGAAATTTTAGGATGGGGGGGTGCCAGGCCCCGCCCTTCCTTTTTGACCCCTCCTGCTTGGTCAAAATGGGCGTGGTTTAACGAAGTATTGGGCGTGGCTCTAAGGTGGTGTGGTTAGTGTCTGAGATGAACGAGGGATGGAGGGAGAGGGAGAGAGGGATGGAGGGACAACAGGCCCAGATCCTACACAACAATAGAAATATGTGTATTCTAGAAAGTTTAACAATCAGCAGATAAAGATATTTCAAACACCAGGTGTTAGCGCTTCAATCATCCCGGCACCATGGTTGTTATGATGTCAGGATGATTGAAGCGCATTATTTCTATTATTACATTGTAATATAAAATGAAATCATTCAACTCACCATAATGCAGTATCAGTGGGAACCCTGAGGATGTTACTAGCTACGTCGCCTGCCACCAGATGCCATCAGGTGTCCCCAGCGGAGTCCCTCCTTACATCAGGTGCCCCCAGCGGAGTCCCTCCTTACATGCAGCCTGTGTCACATAAAATGCAGCCTGTGTCCCACCAAATGCAGCAGCATGTGTCAGCACCAAATTGCAGCAGCATGTGTCACCACCAATTGCAGCAGCATGTGTCACCACCAAATTGCAGCAGCATGTGTCACCAAATTGCAGCAGCATGTGTCACCACCAAATTGCAGCAGCATGTGTCACCAAATTGCAGCATGTGTCACCAAATTGCAGCAGCATGTGTCACCAAATTGCAGCATGTGTCAGCACCAAATTGCAGCAGCATGTGTCACCACCAAATTGCAGCAGCATGTGTCACCAAATTGCAGCGTGTGTCACCACCAAATTGCAGCAGCACGTGTCACCAAATTGCAGAAGCATGTGTCACCAAATTGCAGCAGCATGTGTCACCACCAAATTGCAGCAGCATGTGTCACCAAATTGCAGCAGCATGTGTCACCAAATTGCAGCGTGTGTCACCACCAAATTGCAGCAGCATGTGTCACCAAATTGCAGCGTTTGTCACCAAATTGCAGCATGTGTCACCAAATTGCAGCAACAAGTGTCACCAAATTGCAGCGTGTGTCACCAAATTGCAGCAGCATGTGTCACCAAATTGCAGCATGTGTCACCAAATTGCAGCAGCATGTGTCACCAAATTGCAGCAGCGTGTGTCACCAAATTGCAGCATGTGTCACCCAATTACAGCGTGTGTCACCAAATTGCAGCGTGTGTCACCAAATTACAGAGTGTCACCAGACAGCATGTGTCACCAGATTGCAGCATGTGTCACCAGATTGCAGCGTGTGTCACCAAATTGCAGCGTGTGTCACCAGATTGCGGCATGTGTCACCAAATTACAGTGTGTATCACCAGATTGCAGCATGTGTCACCAGATTGCAGCATGTGTCACCAAATTACAGCATGTGTCACCAAATTGCAGCGTGTGTCACCAGATTGCAGCATGTGTCACCAAATTACAGTGTGTATCACCAGATTGCAGCATGTGTCACCAGATTGCAGCATGTGTCACCAAATTACAGCATGTGTCACCCGATTGCAGCGTGTGTCACCAAATTACAGCGTGTGTCACCAGATTGCAGTGTGTGTCACCAGATTGCAGCGTGTGTCACCAGATTGCAGTGTGTGTCACCAGATTGCAGCATGTGTCACCAAATTACAGCGTGTGTCACCAGATTGCAGCATGTGTCACCAGATTGCAGCATGTGTCACCATCAAACCCCCTCCCCCAGTTACTTACCTTGCTGTGTGTTGTCCTCTGCAGCGGTGTCTCCTGGAGAGCTCAGTTGTTCTCATACTTTCTGCTTCTCTCTCCTGGGTGCAATTGGAGAGAAACAGGAAGTGACATCATACTCAGATGTCAATCAAACCGCCCGGCCATAGTAATAGATACTAGGGCCGGGCGGAAGCTACTTGGCGCTTCAGAAAGCGTCGCAAGGCGGACTAAATGCCCGCAAATGAAGCGCCACATATGCAGTCTCGTGATTGCATAGACGTGGCGCTTCCCATAAGTGCACTGTGTCCGGCGTCACACTGTATCCGGCATCCAAACACAGTGCACTTAAGGACATTTTTGTGTATTTTTTTTAAAGGGCCAGCTTTAATTTTTTTTTTTGACATTTTTTTTGAGACTGCCTGGAGGGGGGGTGGCGCCCAAGCCCCCCTAGGGACGGGCCGCCACTGGCTGCAACAAATGTACTGGCTGGCTATCTGATGCTGCTGCCCCTTCCATCCCTGACTTTGTAGCCTTTATTGTTTCTTTTGTGATTTACTAAGGGTCTCCTTTTCTTCTTACTTAAAGTGGTTGGAAAATCAGAAGTTTTTTCTATGCATTAGAATAAAAAGCCTTCTGTGTTCAGCAGCCCCCCTTGGCCCCCCTAATACTTACCTGAGCTCCCTCGCTGTCCAGCGATGTCCATGTGTCCCTCAGCCATCCAAGACCCTCCCTCCTGGATTGGCTGAGACACAGCAGTGGCGCCATTGGCTCCCGCTGCTGTCAATCAAAGTCAGTTAGCCATGCAGGAGAGAGAGGGGGTGGGGCTCCATGTCTGAATGGCCACAGGTAGCTGTGACTTGGCTCTGGTGCCCCCATAGCAAGCTGCTTTCTGTGGGTGCACTCAACAGGAGGGAGGGGCCAGGAGCACCAAAGAGGGACCAGAGAAGAGGAGGATCCAGGCTGTTCTGTTCAAAACCCCTGCAACAGAGCAGGTGAGTATAACATGTTCGGTATTTTTATAAAAAAAAAAACTAGACTTTACAATCACTTTTTTCAAATTTATTTTAGGATTAATTTGGATTAAAAACACACATATATACACAGTGGGTTTTTTTTGGGGGGGTGAGGCAGTCTTTTAGTATTTATATATTTTGTGGGGTGTATTTTATTTTGTGTTTTGTTATGTTATATTTGATTTGTTTGTTTGGGTATGCAGAATACACTATTGAAGAACAGTTGTTGGAGCTACTCTTTGAATGCAGCATGTCACTGCATCACTGTGTGGTAACTATTGTGCAGCAAAGTACCAAATATTGACTAAACATAGGATAAATAAAAGCTAGCCAGGTTACCTACAGGTTTTGGTTTTGTTATGTTTAGCGAGTTAGCCTGCTCAGGCAGTGAAGGGTATAAACAGGCACTAGGCTCCCTTTCTGGGCTTTTTGGGCCCTGCCTGTCCACCCTGTATTATAAATAAGGGGAAGGCTGGGTTCCTGAGCCTGCTCCTGGACCTGTTGTAACCAACATGGAACACTAAGAGGGATTGCTGTACCCAGTATTCCGTCGACACTGGAAGACCAGAAAACTGCCAAGCTTTGGAAGATGCCAGGAATGGACTATCACCTTGATAGGTACGCCTGGGCAGCTTAGTTCATCTACATAGGTTTGTGTTAGCATTGCACTGAAATGTACTTTTTGGACTTTGCCACAATTCTTCAGTAAAATTGCATTAATTATTTCTGAACATGGTCTGAAGTTATTCAAAGGGGTGCATGGTAGAATTTTGCATATCAAAAGAACTGAGTCTGTAAAGCACAACAGGGTAAAAAGCAAGGCCACTACGTAAGGTTAACTCGGCAGGGACAAGTGAAGGGAGGAATGGAGTTGCTATGGGTAACTACGAACTAGTGCAAAGTGTACAGTAGCTAGTCCGAACTGTGGTACCTGCCAAAGGTAACAGATCCTCTGGTAGCGAGGGGGTGTGTGATCTGATTTCCTCCCTAGTGGTCATTTCACTCAAAGTATCTGAGACCAAACCCACTGTATGGAGACCCAATATACCAAGCCACATGGTACGGGACAGAAAAGGGGTTAAGTGAGAGCACATGTAAGGTCTGCACTAGGTGCTCGGTGGGACCCCATTCTGTCACTGAGTGAGGTGGCAGAGATATGCTGGAATAGTGGAGAGGGCACGGGCTCAGTGGATGCTACATTTATACAGCAAGGTGTGTAGAGACATGGGACAAGACACTTCACAGAGGAACGCTGTATGTCACACAGCTGCACACAGTGTATGGCTCATCTCTAAATCAGGGAACTGCCGTAATGTTTGACTTTCCCTACCTGCACTTGGGCATTGATGAACGCGTGTATGGCATCAGGTACCCCTACTTGCAGGGCAAGAGGCCTCGCCCACAACTACAATGACAGGCAGGCCTAAAATCAGAGGCTTTTAAACTTTTAAGAGGATGCAGTGTAGTGCTGCATTACAAAGGAGCTCACAAATGATGCCATCAAACTAGTGTTCCACCTGGCATTTTTCGTGTTTGTGTGTGTGGAAGGGTAGAGTGTAAAGTTGGTACAATTTGGTACATTGCAAACTTTTCATTCCCCCAGAATGATCTGCCACTGCTATGCTCCAAGTAGTCCCTCCCTCTAGCCATTGGGGAAAGTCACTGGGGTTAATTTACTAAAGAAATAAAGACCTTAATTATGGGGAGCCTATATTAGCTATAATCATCCAATCATGTGCTAGAAAAAATTCATTGTTTTAGTCTCCGTTTCCAAGGGGTTGATTTACTAAGGGTAAATAGACTGTGTGCTTTGCAAGTGCAGTTGCACTCATTTTCCCTAGAGCTTAGTGAATTTAGTAAAGCTTCACTTTGTAAAAAATGCTTTTCATGCGTTTCATTCAAAGTCCCAACCCCCCCAGTTCATATTGTAAAACATATATAATCAGGTGCCAGGAAATAATTAAAAAAATAAAATAATTTTTACTTGAACGTGATTGGTTGATGGAAATCAGCAGAGTTTTACAACATTCACTAAGCTCTTTGGAAAATGAGTGCAACTGCACTTGCAAACTGCACAGTCTATTTGCCTTTAGTAAACCAACCCCAAAGTGTATACTGCTCTGCTTTATTTACTAGCATTCTCTGCTGATATAATACATCATCCTCAGTGCAGCAAGAAGGAGAATGCTATTAAACGATGTGTTTTCAGGTACGTGTGGCCAATAAAGTAAAAAATCATTATCATAGAATTTTAAAAGGGCTAAAAAATCTTTTTATTGGAAAACATTGCTAATGACATTTTACGATCTATCTATCTATCTATCTATCTATCTATCTATCTATCTATCTATCTATCTATCTATCTATCTATCTATCTATCTATCTATCTATCTAAAAATAGCTTTTATGCCCCAAGTTAAAGTGCATCTACAGGCAAACATTAGGTTTTGCATTATAACTGTGTGCCCATTCATTTTATAATTTTTGGTTTTCCCCATTAGATTTTGCCTGGTTATACTGTAAGTTGTTTTCTCTCCACTTAATTTCCTGTGGAGGGCTGACAATGCTGCCAGGCCACTACTAAAACTATAGCAGTGTTGTAACCCTTCACATTGGCAAACACTAATAGTCCCCACCTTCTGGCTGCAGCGATAGTAGCATGAAATGCTATGTGACTGCAACAAAATCTTCATAAAAATGTGCTTAGCTGTTATTTATCATTAGAAAAGCATGTAAAGATTGACATCTCTGTTTGCAGTATGCAGTTTTGGTAAAGCTATTGGAGTGATGAGCCTTGACAACTACTGAAGCCAATTTGTTTCAATTTTCTACAGAGTAGTGAGAAGTGAGAGAACCCCTATAATGTTTTAATAGCTGTCTGTATCCTTACTGGAGAGATTCACCCTTTTTGTCCTGGTGACTATTAATTTGGGGTAAGAGGGGAAATCTTCCAAGGAAGATGCTTGTATCGGGGTCAACTGTCTAATAGGAAAAATTTCTCTACTTCCTATTGTGTCTACAGAAAGGAGAGGCAAATAGGATACAAATGGCAAAAAAGGGGTATTAACCATTCACTAATCTCTCTGAAATGTTGGCTTTAGATATACAATACTTTAAAATTTAAGCTGTCCTGCTGATACCCACCCGTAAATAAAGAAAAATCCTGGTGACCAACAGATTCTTGCTCTGATAATCTCACTTGCCAAAGGGAATCTGGTTCTAGCAAAATTTTAAGTTGGAAAAATTAACAGAACCTATATGTAACTTCAAATAGATCACACATTTAGGTATTTATTAAAAAATAATACATTTGTTAGGAAATATTCTGAATAACATACCAGTTAATATGCACACAGGCTTTGCCTTTGTGTTTGAGTATGCAGTTTATAAGCCTATAATAAAACATTTCTGCTTTTACCAAGAGTTCAACATGCTTTTCGCCTAAGGCAACCATGGCTGCCACAAACCTTACAAGGGCTCTGTCACTTCACAGGCAAATGTGTTAATTGGATACATTTCCACAATTACATTTAATCTTCACAGATTTAACTGATTTTGTATTACATAGGCTTTGTGTGATTCAAACACCTCTCAATAATTCACCAAATTTGGATAAAGCACTTATATCAGACAGCCTGAACAGAAAGAGACTTGCAATGTAAATGCAAGGGGGCTGGCTGCTATTACTAAATTCCATTCTATTTCTGTGTATTGGCATCTTTAAGAGAGGTTAAGGTGTTTTACAGCTTGGTCAACCTGGGAAGTTTTTCTTCACTTTTTGTTTTTTTCTTGCGTGAACTGTGCTCAATGTAGGTGGCAGAATTCTTTGAGTGCCTTGTGACCTGAGATTTGCAATTATTCCCCATGTTGTTTTATTATTTACCACCTGGTCAAGGCCACCTATATTTTTCACTAAATTTCTCAGTTTAACAGACTGTTATGAAATAGATGTACTGTTGCACAACATAAGAGAAAAAATGCATTTAAGCGTTATTTAACTGAATATTCTGCATATTACAATTTTAGCTTTCTTTAATGTTTCTTTATGCATGTGCATACAAGTATTTTATGGAGCATGTCAAAAGGTTACTATGAACTATTCATAATAAAACACCAACTGTTAATAACACTTAGTTGCTGCTGAAAAAGACAAAAAAAGTAATAACATGATTGTGTACTTTACACTAGGAAACATGCAATGTATAAAAATGTATGTCATCAGAGTAATTGGTTTTAGTTGCAAAATCTTCCATTTATATGTTCTGTGGCTGATTTTACTGAAGATGTATTGTTTTATTTTTATTTTTTTAACCTTTGGTCTTTATTGAAAAATTTCGAATAAATATTACAACAAACAGGATTAGTGTTAGAAGTAGGTGAGATCTCCGCATGCAGTAGTGAATTTAAGTATTGTTTTTATTGTACAAATTATTAAAAATGCCTAGTTATTTTATCCTTCTTTTAGAAATAATGTTGGGACCTGCACTTGTTGAGATAGTGGGCTCCATATGCGGTATTTGGGTGTTTTCCCAAATACCGGATGAAATCGTGAAAATGTCAATTCACCATTACTTTATGTGGTATTTACTGCATAATGTAAAAATGCTTGGTAAATACAGCATAAAACAGGAGCTAAAGTCAATTCAAAAATGAAAAAAAAAAAAAAATGCATGCGATAAATAAGTAGTGGTCCCGGCATGCAATATTTAAGGAACTCACCGTGCCTGGCATCCTTAGTGACTAGTAAACAACATGGTTGTTAAGGAGCGAGTGGCTGCCGCGTCCTTAACAACCGATGAGTCATCAGCTGCCAGAGGGGTCCATTGTTAACAGATGAATTTAAAAAAAAGAATTGCCGGCAATGAAAAATGAAGAAAAACAAGTGGAGTTACCCCCAAACCATACCAAGCTATCTATCTAAAAATAGCTTTTATGCCCCGAGTTAAAGTGCATCTACAGGCAAACATTAGGTTTTGCATTATAACTGTGTGCCCATTCATTTTATAATTTTTGGTTTTCCCCATTAGATTTTGCCTGGTTATACTGATGAGAGGTTTCTGGGGGAGGGGGAGGGGGGTTGGGGGGCTATTTATGCTGGAAAGGCTAATTTGGGGGGATTGTGCTAGGAGGAGGAAGGGAGGGGATATGTGCTAGGAGGGGGCATTGGAGGGATTTGTGCTAGGAGAGGGAGGGGGGATTTTGGTTAAGAGGAGGAATGGGGTGGAATTTGACCCGCTGTGCCTTGCCCTGCTTACCCCCTGTCCTCCATCCTATTGACCCCGGCCTCTGCCTTGCTGAGCCCCTGTCTTCCATCCTGCTGACCCCCTGTTCTCTGTCCTTCTGACCCCCATCCTTTGTCCTGCTGACCCCGTTCTCCATCATGCTGATCCCCTGTCCTCCATCCTACATCCTGTTGACCCCTGTCCTTCGTCCTGCTGACCCCCTGTCCCCCATCCTGTTGCCCCTGTTTTCTGTCCCGCTAAACCACTATCCTCTATACTGCTATATCCCCTGTCCTCCATCCTGCTGACCCCTGTACACTGCCCTACTGACACCCTGACCTCCATACTGCTGACCCCTGTCCCCCATCCTGCTGACCCCTGTACACTGCCTTGCAGACCCTTCTCCTCTGCCCTGCTATTCCCTGTCCTCTGCCCTTGTGACCACCGTTCTCTGCCTTTCTGACTGTGCTAGGAGGAGGAATGGGGGGATATGTCCTAGGAAAGGGGATTTGGGGGATTTGTGCTGGGGATGGGGGGATTTGTCCTGGGGGGGTGGGGGGATTTTGGCTGAGAAGGGGAATGGGGGGATTTGATGCCCTGTACCCTGCCCTGTTATTTAAAGGAATTTTGCATTTTCAATGTTGTCCTTTAAGATTATTAAAATGGTTACTCATGTCCAAACAGAATTTTTTAAACATTTATTTTGATTTAGTACATGTTCCCTGAAAGCAGTGCCCAGCCCACGTGCCTTCTTTTTTGGCAATTGCTTGCCTATTAGCCTAGAAAATTGTATCTTTTGGTTTCTAACATTGGCTCCCAATGACTTCAGTAGGGCTGGCATTTGACACCTGAACTTTAATATTTTTTGCTGTACCTGATTCGAACCAAACACAGGTTATATATAGCTATGCTTGTTAGCTGCTTCGAAACCAGGCCAATCCTGACATTTCTCTCATTCATGTACAAAATTGCATTTTTTTTCTAGAAAATTACTTAGACCCTCCAAACATATTTTTAAGTAGAGGCCTTGAAAAATAAAATGGTGGTGTTTTATCAAATGCAAATTTTCAGGAAAAAATTCAGGTTTTGGTAAAATATAAAAGATGATGTTATAGCGGGTAAATAGATGCCAAACAGGTCATGCTTTGAATTGCGCTCAAAATTGCACTATGAAATGGTGATAAACTACAGTACATTAAATTATCCATAAGCGACACTTTAAAAGCATTTACAGGTTACCAGTTTAGAGTTACATAGGAGGTCTGGTGCTAGAATTACTGCACTCTGATGTTTGCAGTGATATGTCATATGTGTGGTGCGATTGCAGTTCACATATGTGTGTGAGACCTATGTTTGCGTTCACATTTGTGTGTGAGGGGATGGGGCACATTTAACATTTTTTTATTATTTATTTTATTTACACTGTCCCTTAATTTTTTTGGGGATGTAGCAGAAGGGAGGAAGGAACTTTCGTTCCTTCCACTCTTCTCAGTGCACCCGATGCCACTGGTCACATCAGACAGCAGAAGTGGGGGACCCCCCGTTTACCACCTGTACAAGTGTTCAAGCAGCTGTAAAGCCACTCAGATCACTTTTACAAGAATGATACCAGGATCATGGTTGTAGCTACAACCATGGCCCTGGTATAACTACATCAATGTGAGGCTGTATATACTGTATACGTACTGCAGGATTGAAGTGGTAATTTGAACATCTATTTTTTTTTTTTTTGGTACAGAATTTTGGTAACTGAAAATAGTAAGCATGTTGTCAAATGTGACTTGGGAAACTTGCTTGGCAATGTGGGAAGAACTGCATCAAATTGTATTGCGTAAGCCAACAGATAAGATGTGAGATGAGTTGGCAGAAGGGTATTGAAAGTAGATGCAGTATCCTCACCCGAGTTAGTTCTTCACTAGCCTTTGGGTTCCCGGCGCTGGCATCCTGTGGGCAGCTAGTTTTGGGGCTTCGGCTTCACAGCAAGCCATGCTGCGCTTTCTGAATGGTCCCGCAGCCTTCTGGGACCTCTGACGTGTCCCAGAAGACTGCAGGGAGGGGCAGCAAGAGGAGAACTTCTGCTCGGATTGCCTAGGTGATCTGAGACGAAGTTGGAGTGGGTACCTATCAAAACTAGGTACCCGCACCCCCCCAAAAAAATGACATGCCAAATGTGACAGAAGAGGAGGGGAGGACGTCAGAAAGCAGGACTTCCCCTTTTAGGTGGAGTTCTGCTTTAAGTCTGCGGATATGTACTGAATTCAAGGAAACTATAAAATACAGTAAATTTAAACATAGAAGCTCCAATTTCAGAATTCCATCCACTGCTAAAGGAACTTAAAAGTTTGGAAACTGGAGTTGAGCTGCACCTTGCAAGCAACCACCATCATATATCAGTTTTGAGCATTCTATGGATACAATGGAAGTGGAAATGTTGCTAGATGTTTTTGGATACTATAGAAATAGTTGTATCTGCAGAACGGTTGGTCTAGATACTGTGAGTCTGCAATGGTTTACAAAGGATTATACACCTGATTTCTAAATACGACCCCCCCTTGATATGAATGAAACATGAATAACTTGTACAAACAAGTTTATTATCTCTCTCACCTGCATTATGTATTATTAGTCAGAAATATAAAGCTGATATTAACCAGTAATTTAGTAAAAAGTTAGTCAACAGAAAAGAAACAAAAAACTGTAGCAACAAAACTGAAAAATACAAATCTAAAAAAAACAAAGAAAACAAGCAATACAATCATTATAACCAAGAGCTTTTCTATTGCTTATGGCTACATGTAATATGTTATGAATAATTTCATGTGACAAAAAGTGGAAAATGAAAATTCTGTCACTTGCTCCCAAATTGGAGTGACATTCTGAAGATTTTTTTTTACTTACCCTTCTTTCCTGTGTTATATTAAATTTTTTTTTTTTGTTACGTTTTAAAATTACTTAAAAAGTATAATGGAACAACATGCAACAGATTACAACTATACTGTAGCATTTTGTAAAAAAATATGAATTCCTGTATTTCTTGAACACATTGCAGGTTGGTATCTTTTACTGCATAATCTCATTATTTTTAATAGCCTTTAAAATATAACCACATTTGTAATCTCTGACTGCGACCTTCAACAATGGATCATAAAATGGACTCTTTTCTCACCCAGTGCAGTGTATGTATAAGTTCTGTCTAGGAGGAAGTGGAGGCTGGTAAGGGAATTATAGAGTAATTGCAACTAAAACACTGAACATTTTTGTAAAGTAGATGTGTTGCCATATAAAATGTCAGCAAAGCCTGAATTTATTTCTTATCAGCTCCTTTAGAAAAAAAAACTATTTTATTCCCTACTAAAAAATTCATACAAAGAAAATAAGTGTTATACCTACCAGGATCAACCAAATATAAGGTGTTGCGATGTCAATACAAACCTGGATTATGATTTGCTTGCATAATCCAGAGCTAGAGGTACTTGCAGCTTCTTTTTTATTTATTAAAAAACAATTGCCCCAGATAGGATGTATTTTAAAATTGGTTAATAAAAGAGGATTTTGCCCTCCATTCTTCTCAAACCTGTACTAAGGAAATTATGAAGTCTACAATTGCTGATCCCCTTCTTAAAATGGCAAATGCCTGGCGATGATCCAATTGTTTCACTACCTTTAGAAACACAGAAACATAGAAGCGTGGTGGCAGAAAAAAAGGCCAAGTAGTCAATCAAGTATGCCCTATCCTCATGCTTCTAAACATTTACTTTGATATACATTTGTTTATTTATTTATTTACTTTTTTTTGTTACTGAGTATTGTTTTGAGTCACTTACCTGTTACAAGAATGCAGCTCCAAAAAGTCAGAACTTCTAATCTGCTTACTTGTTCCAGGCCAGTGACTGAGGAGTCACTGCAGAAATTGGATCCGTCAATCTAATCATTACAGCCAATCAAATAATATCTTTTTCTTTTTTTGAAAAGGGTGTTCAGCCGTGGAAGCTTCCATAGTTTTTCAGTATGTGTTCTTTAGAAGCTATATTTATACATTGAACATAGTGTATATTTATGTGTGAGTGATTCTGAAGCAAAGCTTGTGCTTATCTATTGTGGACAATATAAAAAGGGCACTGAGTTGATCATTTTTACCATATTACTCCCCCCCATGTAGGTCAAAGAGCGCTCTCTGCTAATAAACACTGGCCTTTCGTGCTAGTCTGTTTTGCCATTACTGACTGTTCATAATTTATACCCTCTAATAATTTGTGTTTTCTTGCCACACAAACATACCTACTATGTTATTAAATAAAGCCATACATTGGGTCTGATGTGGAATATAACACGGTAGGCATATTAAAGTTCAAATTCTAGGTTTGTTAAAAAAAAGTATAACATTTTATGTTTTTTAATTAAGAAAAAAAAAGTTCTGTAGTTCTCCTGTGTCTGTTTTAGAGATAGTATACTGTAAATACCACTTAGAATAAAGAAAGCAATAGGAGGAGAAGGTTCTGACATACTGTATATCATGTGCAAAAATTGTGCAAAATTGTCCAAAAATTATAGTGCAAATATGTTATAAAGTGAAAAAAGTGCTCAGTTCCAAAACATCAGCATTTTTTCTCTCTTACAGTGAAAACATAATGATAATGCACAAAAAAACAAGAAAAATAGCCCTGGGACTTTAGATGAGGTGAGAGAGGTTTAGCCAATGTCCACAGTGAACACTGAGACAAAATCAATTTATTAATTTCAAAATGTTATGTAACTGAGCGGTAACAACAATGATTGTGAGTTACCAGGCATAATAGCCAATGTACACAACACAGATGAACGTAAATATACAAAGATTTATTACAAATGTTATACATCAATGAGAAACAATAAAACTTGAAAATTGCTGGGTCAGTAAGTACACATACAAAATAAGATGATAAAATGTACATACATGTGGACAGGGAAGTATGTAAACATAATGCAGACATCAATAATATCCAGCATATACCGGCATAAAATAAGCATCAATAAAGCCCTATGCATTTCGCGAGACCCTGCTCGCTCTTCAGGGGCGGATGCATGAAAGTTGTATCTGCAATGTAAGTAATAAAATCAATAAATGTATGTGGTTGGTAAATGGGGGCAGATGGAATGATTAGCAAGAGAGGCCTGATGCAGAGACCTCATACTTACCGGAGTCTGAGATGAATCGCCAAACGCTGGATATCGAGATGGCAGCAGTGTAATGCATCCAGCTCGGGAGCTGAGGAGGCGGAACAAAACAAAGGCCACAATAGGGGAACATCTGGAGGATCAGCACGGACTGGATAGGGGTATTTCTCACTGCGGTCTCCACTTAGCTCCTTAACATTGTGTCTGGAAAATGTCTGCAAGGATGCATATATATCAGAGGGCATCATAACTGCAAAATGAACTTATTGTATAGGGTTCTAAGCTTTAATTTATATATACATAAAGATGTAAGTGAGTGAATTAAGGTTATAAGAGTATCTTGGTATGAACAAACTAACTGAGATATGGAATATAGTAAATGCATGAATGCATAGTTATAAAACTGGTATGGGCAGAGAGACTACAGGGCAATGTAGAATGATATAGTATTACATGTGTATAAAAACAATGTAACAAACCCAATGGGTGTCAGAAAAGTAAAAAAGTTGTACCTCAATAGGAGTGAAAAACATCCAATGGTTGTCAGTTTGTTCTTAGAGATGTGACAGCTCTATCCAATCACCAAGTAATGAATCAGAATCCCAACCGTGCTGAACGTCCAGATATACCCACAAGACCCCGAAGGCTACACCCCCAGCGTCATGTACGGGCGGTGATGCATGGGCGTCCAAAAGACATCCACCATCAAAGGGGGGTGCGCACAGATGCAACAACCACCCAACCGTCCGGGATGACCCACACAGCCCACACCTGAGTTACCTCAGGGAGACATCAGTGTATGGGCGTGGAAAACATGGCGCCGATGTGCAGGTGGCCACCCCCGTCAACAGACAGGAGAGGACAGCAAGAGATCAAGAACAGAGCTCCCCTATGCACATCGCAGCCCCCGAGCTGGATGAAAACCACTGCCACAAAAGACCACCAGCGAAAGGGGAACAGCTCAGCCCAGCAAGGCCCCCTGAGAGCAGTATGCAAATATAACTGGCCAAAGAGTGATAATACACTAGATGTAATATGGACAAAGGCTAATGGTAACAACAGACCAGTGTGTGGGCTGAATGGGTGTCTTCCACCCGGGTTCAATCAAAAAAAGGAAGATTAATGTCTGGTGTGACCCCTCTGACATTATGACATTATTGATGTCTGCATTATGTTTACATACTTCCCTGTCCACATGTATGTACATTTTATCATCTTATTTTGTATGTGTACTTACTGACCCAGCAATTTTCAAGTTTTATTGTTGCTCATTGATGTATAACATTTGTAATAAATCTTTGTATATTTACGTTCATCTGTGTTGTGTACATTGGCTATTATGCCTGGTAACTCACAATCATTGTTGTTACCGCTCAGTTACATAACATTTTGAAATGAATAAATTGATTTTGTCTCAGTGTTCACTGTGGTCATTGGCTAAACCTCTCTCACCTCATCTAAAGTCCCAGGGCTATTTTTCTTGTTTTTTTGTGCACTATTAGGGATGGAGGTGTCAGAGGGGTCACACCAGACCTTAATCTTCCTTTTTTTGATTGAACCCGGGTGGAAGACACCCATTCAGCCCACACACTGGTCTGTTGTTACCATTAGCCTTTGTCCATATTACATCTAGTGTATTATCACTCTTTGGCCAGTTATATTTGCATACTGCTCCCAGGGGGCCTTGCTGGGCTGAGCTGTTCCCCTTTCGCTGGTGGTCTTTTGTGGCAGTGGTTTTCATCCAGCTCGGGGGCTGCAATGTGCATAGGGGAGCTCTGTTCTTGATCTCTTGCTGTCCTCTCCTGTCTGTTGACGGGGGTGGCCACCTGCACATCGGCGCCATGTTTTTCACGCCCATACACTGATGTCTCCCTGAGGTAACTCAGGTGTGGGCTGTGTGGGTCATCCCGGACGGTTGGGTGGTTGTTGCATCTGTGCGCACCCCCCTTTGATGGTGGATGTCTTTTGGACACCCATGCATCACCGCCCGTACATGACGCTGGGGGTGTAGCCTTCGGGGTCTTGTGGGTATATCTGGACGTTCAGCACGGTTGGGATTCTGATTCATTACTTGGTGATTGGATAGAGCTGTCACATCTCTAAGAACAAACTGACAACCATTGGATGTTTTTCACTCCTATTGAGGTACAACTTTTTTACTTTTCTAACACCCATTGGGTTTGTTACATTGTTTTTATACACATGTAATACTATATCATTCTACATTGCCCTGTAGTCTCTCTGCCCATACCAGTTTTATAACTATGCATTCATGCATTTACTATATTCCATATCTCAGTTAGTTTGTTCATACCAAGATACTCTTATAACCTTAATTCACTCACTTACATCTTTATGTATATATAAATTAAAGCTTAGAACCCTATACAATAAGTTCATTTTGCAGTTATGATGCCCTCTGATATATATGCATCCTTGCAGACATTTTCCAGACACAATGTTAAGGAGCTAAGTGGAGACCGCAGTGAGAAATACCCCTATCCAGTCCGTGCTGATCCTCCGGATGTTCCCCTATTGTGGCCTTTGTTTTGTTCCGCCTCCTCAGCTCCCGAGCTGGATGCATTACACTGCTGCCATCTTGATATCCAGCGTTTGGCGATTCATCTCAGACTCCGGTAAGTATGAGGTCTCTGCATCAGGCCTCTCTTGCTAATCATTCCATCTGCCCCCATTTACCAACCACATACATTTATTGATTTTATTACTTACATTGCAGATACAACTTTCATGCATCCGCCCCTGAAGAGCGAGCAGGGTCTCGCGAAATGCATAGGGCTTTATTGATGCTTATTTTATGCCGGTATATACTGGGTATTATTGATGTCTGCATTATGTTTACATACTTCCCTGTCCACATGTATGTACATTTTATCATCTTATTTTGTATGTGTACTTACTGACCCAGCAATTTTCAAGTATTATTGTTGCTCATTGATGTATAACATTTGTAATAAATCTTTGTATATTTACGTTCATCTGTGTTGTGTACATTGGCTATTATGCCTGGTAACTCACAATCATTGTTGTTACCGCTCAGTTACATAACATTTTGAAATGAATAAATTGATTTTGTCTCAGTGTTCACTGTGGACATTGGCTAAACCTCTCTCACCTCATCTAAAGTCCCAGGGCTATTTTTCTTGTTTTTTTGTGCACTATTAGGGATGGAGGTGTCAGAGGGGTCACACCAGACCTTAATCTTCCTTTTTTTTACATAATGATAATGTGCCCATATTTGCGCTATAATTTTTGCATGATTTTGCACAATTTTTGCACATGATATATGAACTTGATTTATCTGGATTTGTTAATGTAAGATGAGTTTATGTTTATATGTTTAGGGTACTTTGCTGTGTTTCTTATGATATGTATTAACGTGTGTATAGATACTTTGGATTATTGTATTATTGTAGTTTATTACATATCCTACCCTGATTGGTGGTTTAGATGCACATTCTCTCTGTGCTTGCAATGTTTCCTACGACACCCCAAAGACATTTTGGTATATTAATTAGCTCCTGGCTAAAATTAACTCCAGTATGATATTCCACTGAGCATGCCCAAGATGGCTACCTTGTCATTTACTCCAAAAGCAGATAAAGAGCGTTAAGTCCTCATGGAGAAAAGTATTAAAATTTTAAAATAAGAACATATTTCGATGCACAACTGAAATTACATTAGTACTTAAAACTCCTTTAGTAGTACAATATTCTTGTGATTAAATTCTTCAGTGTCTGATCAATTTGATTTTCTTTTAAAGAAAGATATTGCAAATTTGTGAAGGTTTCCTCTTATGATAAAGTTATTTTTTTATACATACTAATTGTAAGTGAAAACAATTTTATAATCTGTAATCATCCTCGAATTTACAGATCATTATATATTAAATTATTTTAGCTCATATAACAGTAAATAAGCAAAAGTCACATTTTAGTAGCTCAGTAAGCCTAATATATTACTGTTCCATGCTACATTTTGGGGATCTGGCCTTATTTCATTATTGGAACAATGTACTGTGCTCTATGCTGTGATTCACTTGACAGGCCAAGACAAACTGTTTCCTTTATACTTGGATCTCTATATAATTGTTGGCACTGAAATTTCCATGAAATGCTATTTCACTTAAAATTGCAATAAATTTATAAACTGTTGTGCACTGAAGAAATGATCCCCAAGGAAATGAGCCTAAACCTATAACATTTTCATTAACAATCTGTTTTAAATTTACTACATGGAATTTGATTATACATGATAAAATAACTGAAAAGTATATAACCGTGTTACAGTTAAAGTATCAGTTTCCTGTGGTGGCTTAAAGAATTCTGCTTTGTAGGGCAATACATCATAAATATTATGATAATTATGGGATTAAAAAGCATGAACCTGGATATGTATCCCACTTCCTACCACCTACCTGAATGTGACATTGACATTCGCACTCAACTTTTTATCCTATCTCCTTTGGCTCAATTTAGATGTTAAATGCACCACAGTTATGCCAAGAAACTAGGATTGGAATTTTAGTACTCATTTTTTTGGCCATATAATATAAAAAATATTTTCCTACAAGGCTTTGCACTTGAAATGTCATAGCCTGATTACTAATCATAGAACTCTACCAGGAGCTCCATTATGATCTTTCTACTATTGCTTTAGTACTTCCAGCAGGGCAACAATTAATCCTTTAATTTTTACTTCAGACACGATACTGATGTATTTTTTTGGCAATTAAAAAAAGAATTTATTCATGGCTCTTGGAACTCCTGAAGTAAATGGCAGAACTACAAATGACTGCCATTTATTTCGTTAGAAATTTCACTATAAAATTTTGATTCTTTTCCATGAGTGTCCTTTTATGCCTGGATAATTGTATAAAATTGTATAAAATTAAAACATGTTTAGTGCTAAAATGAAAAAAGCTTCACAGTTTAAAAAAGCTATTTTTCCAGCTCATTGCCAGTCTGTTTTTTTTAATTATCCTTTTTAAACGAAAAATTATTGTTGTCGTTTTAACCCAAATAATTAAATCTAAAGTCACATTTTTATAGGTTGTTTCATGCTTTTATCTTTAGCACTGTAATGCCCTGTACACATGGTCGGATTGTGTGATAGGACCTTGTTGTCGGAAATTCCGACCGTGTGTAGGCTCCATCGGAATTTCCGACACAAATCTGACGCACAAAGTGCCACGCATGCTCAGAATAAATTAAGAGACGAAAGCTATTGGCTACTGCCCCGTTTATTGTCCCAACGTACATGTTTTACGTCACCGCGTCCATGGATTTTGTTGTCAGAATGGGCGATCAATGTCCGGCCGTGTGTACAGGGCATAAGGATGTAGGCGCAGGCAAGACAGTATAGGTGGCAATTAATGGGTGCTGCTTGATTTTGGGTAATCATCAAGGTCAGCATGATTAAAAAAAGACTCCACTTAAGTCAAATGTCAACATTCCCATGTAAATTTACATTTCATGTAAATGATGATTTAGGGCTACTGATGAGATACATTTGAAGAAAGAGCATTAACTACCTGCTATATTCTGTAAAAGAATAGTTAACCCACTGATGTAGGCTGGCTGAACACTTCCATCAATGAATGGCCCTGTTGGCACTGCTCTACAGAACATCCTTTTTTAAAAAAATCAAAGGACCTGGGCTGAAAGTTGGCAGCTGAACCGTGCTTGCATCTAAACAGATGCAGCCACTGCTCTGATATACGATAGCTGCAGTGGGAGATTTGTCTATCCACACTCTAGCATGGATGAAGAAATTTGTTAGATTTCTTCATTCAGCCCACAAGCTGAACAAAAAAATCTATAGGTGCATGGTCACCTACAGAAAGAAAAGTGTCCCTCTTACTCTTTCTTCATACAAATAATTACATTCTTGTAATTTCATGTTAAAGATACAGGGAATGGGTTAATGGAAGCCTCAATAAAAATTCGAAAATTCTAAAAAAAACTTTATGTTTAGGAAAACATTCATTATTATTTTTTTCTACATAATTTCTGGGTTACTTTTTTTTTTTTCTTTTTTTCTTTTTTATATTGTAAAATGCTGGCCTGCTCTCTTTCCCCTAGACAACCTGGCTGGTGATTTCAGAGGCCTTGTGTAGGCCACCTAGATGATCCTTTATGTGAGGGACCAGCCTTTTTGTACACCTGCTGAAATGCTCTATTCTTTGTCATCTCATCAAAGTAAGCATATGTTTGCCACCTATAAGATTACAGTTGGGGATTTATCTGATGGCATCCTCACATGTAGGAGCTGGATTAAGTCCAATAATCTTTTTCCTGTGTCCCTCTTTGTTTTATTCTGGGCTTCCATATTGCTGTTCTGGGCAATCCCACCAACCCAAGTAAGCATTGACATGATTTGGGCTGAATAGTATGTATGCTTAATTATGACTAGCCCCCATATTGATTTCTTATTTTCATTTATCAGATTTGTCTTCCTTGTGAAGACTGGGTGCATCTCCATGTGAGGCTTCATCGCCCCCCCGTGGGAGGAGACACGTGAGCTCTGGCACCCTGATCTGGTAGATCTCTGGCAGCACGCAGTAGCAATGTTTTTCTCCTTTGGATTTTACATGATGCGGCCCTGTGTCTAATTTACTCTACCCATATGGGTCAGTAATAATACACACTGTGATTAGTATGTATTGTGTCTATGGAAAAATTATCTAATGGTATTCCTTTTGTTGTAGATAACTATTTATGATATTCATTTACCCCAAAGAAGAAAGTTCTAACATGTCTATTTCAAAACGCGTTGAATAATCTTTTTTTCCATGACCTATTGGCTGACTATATGATTATATGTTTACATTCATCAACAATTTTGTTGTAACCACATCAATTGTTTTAACGTTGTACACTGATTATTATTTCAATGTGAAATAATAAAATTTACCGTTAACGTTGAATTTGTTTATGCCCTAAAAAAATCAACTAAGAGGTTGTGTTGTTGTAGTGTTCTATAACGTGTATGTCTGGGCAAATTAAAAAACAACAAATTCATTACAGCTCTGCAATAAATCTAAATTTCCCCCAAGTTCTATTCCTTTAAAACTGCTGTAAGTACAGAAACATAGCTGTTACCCCTGCTGTTGTTTTAATGGGGTTTCCATTAACATCTTCCTTTTAAGCCAACCAACAAACCATTTATTGGTGGGCAGAACAGTTCTTTTGCTTTGTAGTGCTAAATATCCAGGAAATTGTTTTGCATGGAGTTTATATGTATCACTGTATTGTTCTTATTTTTTGTGCTGAGATTTTCTGCCAAGTACAGTAAATTTTATTCCACTAGAAAAGACTATTTTTTTTAAACAAACATGCTATACCTGCTCTGAGCCATGGGTTTGCACAGAGTTACCCAGATCATCTTCTTCTAGGGTCCCCTGCTTGCGCTCTCAGCTCCTCCTTTTCTCTGTGTGCCACCATAGCTGTGTCACCATGCCAGGCCGCATCTATTGACAAAATGCGTCCTGGCCCAGCCCCCCCCACTCCCTGAACATGAACTTTTTTTTACCTTAATGCAGAGAATGCATTAGGGAAAAAAAAACCCTTAGCCTTTACAACTACTTTAAATTTGCATCACTATGTGCATATTAGCCTGGTAGGAACTGAAAGCTTCCTTAGGGACAGTGTCTCAACATTCAAGCAGTTCACCATTCAGGCAATATTGGAAGCATTGAGTGCACTGGTCAAGGTCTCTGTTGGTAGCCCTCCTCAACCTTATTAAAAAGCAATAAATACCCTTCCTCTTCCTTTATACCATTTCCCCTACTTATCCTTGCCTCTTTTTTATCTTCTCCCTTTCTCTTTTGTTGTTTGATATTCTCTCTATCTTTGGCTCACATCCTTTGGCCTCCTCAGGAGATACATTGATTAGTTAGTCACCTAAGTAGTTCTCTATTACTACCACTGTGAGGAATTAACTCAGCAGCGGGTTGTACTTGACACTTTAGATGAATCCATGGATTGTACCCAGAGATATGCAGGTGTAAATGTACACAAGTCTGACCCGTCTGTCTATAGGAATGCATAGATCTTCTGATCCGGTCTGTCTGTCAGTTTTTTAGGTGGACCTGATTGGAAGGTCACGCCCATGTGAAAGGGGCTTTATAGAGTTCAGAGTACTCCGACCTTGTTTAACTGAGTTTGATAACCCCTCAGTGAGCCAAGCAAGCTCACTACATATCACAAAAATAAAAACAGTCTGTATACTGCTTGAACCTGGGACAAATATATCTTTCATCCTGAACACAACCAATAGTTTTTCCTGTCCTCTTGTCACGCAACAAATATGAAAATTGTGTGATGATATCAACCCAACTCTTAAACTGTTGTGTTAACATCTATATGATTATTGCACTGGGAGTATCCTATAGGCCCTCTAACCTGAGGGAGGAAGTGGAGACAGATCTCCTATCACAATTTGGATTAGCAGCAAGGATGGGAAGTGTTATCATAATGGGGGATTTTAATTATCCAGACATAGACTGGGTGGAGGGGACGGCTCGCCAGTTCCTTAATGTCTTGCAGGACAATTTTATGGGTCAGATGGTAGATGCACCAACTAGAAATAAAACATTACTGGATCTACTGATTACCAACAATACAGACCTGATCACGGATGTGGAAATATGGGGCAATTTAGGTAACAGCGATCACAGGTCAATTAGTTTCAGTATAAATCACACAAATAGGAAACATAAAGGGAATACAAAGGCACTGAATTTCAAAAGAGCCAACTTCCCTAAACTACAAACCTTGCTAAAAGGCATAAATTGGGATAAAATATTAGGAACAAAGAATACGGAGGAGAGATGGGTTTGCTTTAAGAGCATATTAAATAAGGGCATTAGCCAATGTATCCCATTGAGTAAAAAATTTAAAAGAGTGAACAAAAGTCCTGGATGGCTTAACTCCAATGTAAAAATGCATATAAAAGCAAAGGAGAAGGCCTTCAAAAAATACAAGGTTGAGGGATCATCCTCAGCATTCAGACTTTATAAAGAATGCAACAAGAAATGTAAGGGTGCAATTAGGACAGCTAAGATAGAACATGAAAGACACATAGCGGAGGAGAGCAAAAAAAATCCCAAGAAATTCTTTAAGTATGTAAACAGTAAAAAAGGGAGGACAGACCATATTGGCCCCATAAAGAATGAGGAAGGACATCTGGTTACAAAGGATGGAAAGATGGCGAAGGTATTGAATTTATCCTTCTCCTCAGTCTTCACGAGTGAATCGGGGGGCTTCAGTAACCAAAACTGCAGTGTTTATCCTCATGACACAACACAGGAAGCACCTCTATGGTTAACAGAGGACAGAATTAAAATTAGACTTGAGAAACTTAACATTAATAAATCACCGGGACCAGATGGCTTGCATCCAAGGGTACTTAGGGAACTCAGTCAAGTGATTGCCAGACCGTTGTTCCTAACTGTTACAGATAGTCTACTGACTGGAATGGTACCAGCTGATTGGAGAAAAGCCAATGTAGCACCAATATTTAAAAAGGGCCCAAAATACATCCCTGGGAATTACAGACCAGTTAGCCTAACATCAATAGTATGTAAACTCTTGGAGGGGATGATAAGGGACTATATACAAGATTTTAGTAATAAGAACAGTATCATTAGCAGTGATCAGCATGGATTCATGAAGAATCGTTCTTGCCAAACCAATCTATTAACCTTCTATGAGGAGGTGAGTTGCCATCTAGATAAAGGAAGGCCCGTAGATGTGGTGTATCTGGATTTTGCAAAAGCATTTGACACAGTTCCCCATAAATGTTTACTGTACAAAATAAGGTCCGTTGGCATGGACCATAGGGTGAGTACATGGATTGAAAACTGGCCACAAGAGCAAGTTCAGAAGGTGGTGATAAATGGGGAGTACTCAGAATGGTCAGGGGTGGGTAGTGGGGTTGCCCAGGGTTCTATGCTGGGACCAATCCTATTTAATTTGTTCATAAACGACCTGGAGGATGGGATAAACAGTTCAATCTCTGTATTTGCAGACGATACCAAGCTAAGCAGGGTAATAACTTCTCCGCAGAATGTGGAAACCTTGCATGAAGACCTGAACAAATTAATGGGGTGGGCGACTACATGGCAAATGAGGTTCAAAGTAGAAAAATGTAAAATAATGCATTTGGGTGGCAAAAATATGAATGCAATCTATACACTGGGGGGAGAACCTCTGGGGGAATCTAGGATGGAAAAGGACCTGGGGGTCCTAGTAGATGATAGGCTCAGCAATGGCATGCAATGCCAAGCTGCTGCTAACAAAGCAAACAGAATATTGGCATGCATTAAAAACGGGATCAGGGGGGCGTGGCCTGGATGGGAACCGAGATGGCTGCTTAAACAGGAGGCTCCCGCACTTGGAGGACGACAAACGCCTTAATTGGGGCTTAAAAACCACTTGCCCATGATGGGAAAGCCCAACAGAAGCACCTCGACACCCCGCACACAAAAAGATCCAGGCACGCAGATCAGCGGTAATATCCCGGAGATATTTCGAACTAGACAAGCGGCGCAACTCGAGGCCTCTCAGGCCGCGCAGGCCTCACACACTCTACAGGCCTCATCCCCGGACTCAATTAGGAGCAGCATGGACCCGCTTATGGATGAAGACGGCCCCGGAGCTCCTCTCCCAAGCTTACTTGACCTCCAAAGGGACCTCCAAAGAGTCGCCCTTGACATCAAACACACCATGATGTCGGAGATCTCAGACCTTAAGGCGGACATTCACTCCATGAACGACCGAATCGCAGAGGTGGAGGAAAACGCTCGCACACAAGCTACCGCTATCAGGCAAGTACAGAAAACATACGATTCACATCTACCACATTTATTTGAGCTCCATAGACAGGTGGAAGACCTGGATAATAGGGGGCGCAGACATAACGTGAGGGTGAGGGGGGTCCCGGAAGGAGTAGACCAGGCCGCACTGCAACACACAGTTTGCTCTATCTTTAATGATTTACTAGGCCGGCCAGCAGACTCTCCCATAGAAATGGAACGCATACATCGTGCTTTAAGACCCCCTCCCCGCGATAATGAACCACCCAGGGACATTGTCTGTTGCATTGTCAACTTCCCCTTGAAAGAGGAGATTCTTAAAAAAGCAAGAGACAGAGGCCGCATATTACTAAATGGTACTGAAGTAAAATTGTTTCAGGATTTATCTCAAATCACTCTACAGAACAGGCGCACCTTGCGCCCCCTGCTGGAAGTTCTTCGCACGCACAACATTCAATATAGATGGAAGTTTCCGTTCTGCCTGTCAGCATCCACTAGGGGTCGCACAGCTTTTCTCCGAACTCCGGAAGATTTACCCACCTTTTGCGAACAAATGGACATTCCTCAGATGGACATACCCGAGTGGTACTCTTTCTACTTCCCTACGGATCCGTGGAGACCAGTCGCATACAACTCATCACCCAAGGCCCAAAGGCAACGCTCCAGACGACGCAGACTGGACCCTACCTCACCGGGAGACCGCCAATCCCGCCGAGACCTCCCAGCCCGCAGCCCAGGCCTGGCAGATGCTCCCCGTCAGAACTATTAGAGGGCACTGCTCTCTTATACTCTAACCATACTGTCTTTACGCAGTAACTCTTGTTTTGTTTTTTGTTTTTTGTTTTTTTTTTTTTTCTTTTTATTTTCTCCCTCCCTATGTTTTTTCCCCCCTTGTTCGTGTAGCCGACGGTGCAAGGACTAGCATTGGAAGCTCTCCGCCCAGAAAAGAGACGCATACACATGACCCATGCAGAAGTTCCAACACCTCATCTGGACTTGTGAGTAGCACTTTAACCAGAAGATGCCGATCTATTCTTCTACACACTCACGTCCCCAATACCGTTACCAGTTTGACACCTACCTTGGTGGTAACAATAGCTCTTCAAACGGACCGTTCTCTCTTGCCCACAGTCAAGGGCTGTAATTTTATTCTTGGTTATGTTATATTTGTTTTGCATATTTTAAATGGTTAAGACTTTACTTAAATGTCAAATGGGTGGGGGTCTGGATCCTTAAACTCTCGGGGCCTAATCAATCTAATGTCAGCGCGGCCTATATTCGCCAGTTATGCTGTCAATTTTCCCCACAACAGTATCTTATACCCTACCCATAGCTTTTCCACTTGTACCAAGCTCTTTACAACCACACTCTACCATTAGCAGGTAAGGAAGTGATGCCATCCCATCCCATTAACAGTAAATCCTTACTAATACTATTTCTCCTTTAACTCTCCATTGACCACGCTTGTTCTTGAACCCGGAGCGGAGATCCAGACTCCCACACTGACAGGCTTGTGTCCAAAGGGGGGGGCAGAGAATACAAAATGCAGAGAAAATGCTAGGAAAACTCAGTTACTGTAAAACACAGAAGACTATGTGTAACAGTTTTTCTTGCCTCCCCTAGTAGATAAGCCCCCCAGGAGTCAGACTACCTTAGGTTGTCGTTTTCGCATACCTTATACATGTTTATTATGTTTTATAAGGGGAGCGTATGGTTCCTTTCCACCCGCACATTGCTTCCCATAATTATAGTTAATTGCACACACTTCTTTGCCCCTAATCACTATTATTTAGCATAATTCGTCCTCCACAGTGCCGCAGCACTCATTCCTACCACAGCTCGTATACCCCACACAGCTGTCCATACAGACTAGAGCTACTCTACCGGACATCCCTCTCTTAGGTGGATAGGCAAGCCTTCGCCCACCTCCGGTACATCCTATTTACGTACCAACTGTTCTCTTTGAGGTACGTTCCCTAATTCCCCGGAATCTCATCAGATTGTATTAACTTTACACAGTTTAAAACCTAATAGAGACAGACCTTCCCGTTTCAGTTCCACACAAGTTTCATGCTCCTACATACTTCGTGACTGGACCTGATGAAAATGGCCCACACAAAGTACTCCTGTTTCCTATAGTACTTGTATACAGAAAATGTCTCGTAGTAACATATTCAGCTAGTTCCTCCTTTATACACTTTAATTAACCTACCATATACTTGTGTTCCCCATGACTTTAATGACATGAACATTTACTGTAACATTATTATATATAATGTCATGGAGCATTTCTCAAAATCTGTTCATCTGTTTGTACATGTAATTGTGCTTTTTTGCTCAATAAAATCTTTTTTGTGGAAAAAAAAAAAAAAAACGGGATCAACTTCAGAGATAAAATGATAATTCTCCCCATCTACAAGGCTCTGGTCCAGCCGCACCTGGAGTATGCTGTCCAGTTCTGGGCACCAGTCCTCAGGAAGGATGTACTGGAAATGGAGCGAGTACAAAGAAGGGCAACAAAGCTAATAAAGGGTCTGGCGGATCTTAGTTATGAGGAAAGGTTGCGAGCACTGAACTTATTCTCTCTGGAGAAGAGACGCTTGAGAGGGGATATGATTTCAATATACAAATACCGTACTGGTGACCCCACAATAGGGATAAAACTTTTTCGCAGAAGAGAGTTTAACAAGACTCGTGGCCACTCATTAAAATTAGAAGAAAAGAGGTTTAACCTTAAACTACGTAGTGGGTTCTTTACTGTAAGAGCGGCAAGGATGTGGAATTCCCTTCCACAGGCGGTGGTCTCAGCGGGGAGCATTGATAGCTTCAAGAAACTATTAGATAAGCACCTGAATGACCGCAACATACAGGGATATATAATGTAATACTGACACATAATCACACACATAGATTGGACTTGATGGACTTGTGTCTTTTTTCAACCTCACCTACTATGTAACTATGTAACTATGCACTATTTTGTTACCATGTCACATTTTTGCTTTATAATGTATTCTCCATCAAATATTGAGCTAAAGAGCGATACTTATGTTCCATGTGTCTGTATCAAAGTACTTACCCTGTCTTGTACTGTATTATGTACTGTATTAAACAAAACTTCTTCTAAAAATATATTATTTGAAAAAAACATATATATATGTATATATATATATATATATATATATATAGTATTACCTGTATTACGTTCCCCAGTAATACTTATTACCTTTTGTTCCTTGGTATGAATCTTGGCCAGTGCATGGTCTGCACAGAGCTGTCATGTTTTCCATGTGCTTATGTGGGTTTCCTTTTGTGAAGGAGAAATGCCACCACAGCTACCTATGAGGAGGAAGGTGTATGGTACTGAATGCCCATCTCTTACTCATGCCCATCTCTCTAGTGTTAATGGTGTGTAAAGTGGTGCATTTTTTGTAATTCATCTATGATCAGCAATAGTTAGGAGGTATAAACAGGGCTGAACTATTAGGCAAGCACCAATAAGTAATATTTTGCTATGAGACCAAAGAAGCACCATCACAGTGACTCATGAGGAGGAGAAATGCCCACTTCTTACCACAAGTGTTACGGTAATTGTGCGTAAAGAGGTGCCACTAATTTTGCTATAAGATCTTTGTTTACTAGTTACTAGGGATGAGCCAAACACTCCCCAGTTTGGTTTGCAGCAGAACATGCGAACAGGCAAAAAATTTGTTCAAACACACGAACACCGTTAAAGTCTATGGGACATGATCGTGAAAAATCAAAAGTGCTAATTTTAAAGGCTTATATGCAAGTTATTGCCATAAAAGTGTTTGGGGACCCGGGTCCTGCCCCAGGAGACATGAATCAATGTAAAAAAAGTTTTTTCGGGAGAAGTGATTTTAATAATGCTTAAAGTGAAACAATAAAAATGAAATATTCCTTTAACCAGTTACCAACCGGCCCATAGCCGAATGACGGCTGCAGGGCGGTTGGATAACTCTGGGTGGACGTACTATGACGTCCTCCCAGAATTCCCCTCTCGCGCGCCCCCTGGGGCGCGCACCCGAACACATCCGTGACCCGGTAAATGGCCGCTGATCGCGGCCGTTTACCATGTGATCGAGCCGTCAAATGACGGAGCGATCACATGTAAACAGACCGGCGTCATCTGATGACGCCGGTTCCTCTCCTCCCCTCCTGTGTACCGATCGGTACACAGTGAGCGGGGAGGGGGATGGATGGATGTCTGCAGCGCTGTGGGCTGTATGTGTAGTGCCCACAGCGCTGCACAGAGACATCCATCCATCCATGCTCAGCCATCCCTCACTACTAATGCTGTGCAATACTCTGCAATACCCCCACAATACTCTGCAATACCCCCACAATACTCTGCAATGCTGTGCAATACTCTGCAATACCCCCACAATACTCTGCAATACCCCCACAATACTCTGCAATGCTGCGCAATACTCTGCAATACCCCCGCAATACTCTGCAATACCCCCGCAATACTCTGCAATACCCCCACAATACTCTGCAATGCTGTGCAATACTCTGCAATGCCCCCACAATACTCTGCAATGCTGTGCAATACTCTGCAATACCCCCACAATACTCTGCAATGCTGTGCAATACTCTGCAATGCCCCCACAATACTCTGCAATGCTGTGCAATACTCTGCAATGCCCCCACAATACTCTGCAATGCTGTGCAATACTCTGCAATGCCCCCACAATACTCTGCAATGCCCCCACAATACTCTGCAATGCTGTGCAATACTCTGCAATGCCCCCACAATACTCTGCAATGCTGTGCAATACTCTGCAATGCCCCCACAATACTCTGCAATGCCCCCGCCATACTCTGCCATGCCCCCGCCATACTCTGCCATGCCCCCGCCATACCCCGCCATACTCCGCAATACCCCGCCATACTCCGCCATACCCCGCCATACTCCGCCATACCCCGCCATACCCCACCATACCCCGCCATACTCCGCAATACCCCGTCATACCCCGCAATACCCCGCCATACTCCACCATACTCCGCAATACCCCGCCATACCCTGCCATGCTGAGCCATGCTCAGTTGTACTCGCCCTCTGTATGTGGCCAGGCTGTGGAAGTCTCACACATGGGGTATCGCCGTACTCAGGAGGAGCAGGAGAATCTATTTTGGGGTGTCATTTTTGGCATGTACATGTTATGTGGTAGAAATATTGTATAAATGGACAACTTTGTGTTAAAAAAAAAAAAAGCGTTTTAACCACTTCCCGCCCGCCGGCCGTCATACAACGTCCTTGACTTTGTGCGGAGATATCTGAATGATGGTTGCAGCTACAGGCATCATTCAGATATCAGCTTTTTCAGCCGGCGATTCCCTACACCATGAGAATGATCATAGCAGCTGTTCCACTGCTTGATCGTTCTTACGGGAGGCGAGAGGGGACATCCCCCCTTCCCGCCGCCTTGCGGTGCTTCTACTGACTCACCGCTACGATCGAAGCCAGGATCTTTTTTTTTTTTTTTTTTTTTAATTTCAGGCTTCCCAGCCTAGAGGTGAGATGTGGGGCCTTATTGACCCCATATCTCACTGTAAAGAGGACCTGTCATGCCATATTCCTATTACAAGGATGTTTATATTCCTTGTAATAGGAATAAAAGTGGTCAAAATTTTTTTTTTTTGGAAAAAAGCATCAAACTAAAATAAATATAGTAAAATGAACAATAAAAAAAAAAAAAAAAAATTTTAAAGCGCCCCTGTCCCTGTGTGCTCGCATGCAGAAGTGAACGCATACGTAAGTCCCGCCCACATATGAAAACGGTGTTCAAACCACACATGTGAGGTATCGCTGCGATCGGTAGAGCGAGAGCAATAATTTTGGCCCTAGACCTCCTCTGTAACTCAAAATATGTAACCAGTAAAAAATTTTAAAGCGTCGCCTATGGGGATTTTTGAGTAGCAAAGTTTGGCGCCATTCCACAAGCGCGTGCAATTTTGAAGGGTGACATGTTGGGTATCTATTTACTCGGCGTAACTTCATCTTTCACATTATGCAAAAACATTGGGCTAACTTTACTGTTTTGGTTTTTGTAAAGCACAAAACAGTTTTTTTTCCAAAAAAAAGCGTTAAAAAAATTGCTGCGCAAATACCGTGCGAGATAAAAAGTTGCAACGACCGCCATTGTATTCTCTAGGGTCTTTGCTAAAAAAACATATATAATGTTTTGGGGTTCTAAGTAATTTTCTAGCTAATAAATGATGATTTTTACATGTAGGAGAGAAATGTCAGAATTGGCCTGGGTGCTCCAGAACGCCTGAAGGTGCTCCCCTGCATGTTGGGCCTCTGTATGTGGCCACGCTGTGTAAAAGTCTCACACATGTGGTATCACCATACTTGGGAGTAATAGCAGAATGTGTTTTGGGGTGTAATTTGTGGTATGCATATGCGGTCTGTGAGAAATACCCTGCTAATATGACAATTTTGTGGAAAAAAAAAAAAGTAAAAAAAAAACCTTGATTTTGCAAAGAATTGTGGGAAAAAATGACAACTTCAAAAAACTCACCATGCATCTTTCTAAATACCTTGTTATGTCTTCTTTCCAAAAAGGGGTCATTTGGGGGGTATTTGTACTTTTCTGGCATGTTAGGGTCTCAAGAAATGAGATAGGCCGTCAGTACTTCAGGTGTGATCAATTTTCAGATATTCGCACCATAGCTTTTGGACTCTATAACTTTCAAAAAGACCAAATAATATCCACCGATTTGGGTTATTTTTACCAAAGATATGTAGCGGTATAAATTTTGGCCAAAATATATGAAGAAAAATTACTAATTTGCAAAATATTATAACAGAAATGAAGAAAAATGTATTTTTTTACAGATTTTTCTGTCTTTTTTCTTTTACGGCGCAAAAAATAAAGAACCCAGCAGTGATTAAATACCACCAAAAGAAAGCTCTATTTGTGTGAAAAAAAGGACAAAAATTTCATAAAGATACAGTGTTGCATGACTGAGTAATTGTCATTCAAAATGTGAGAGCACCAAAAGCTGAAAATTGGTCTGGTTAGGAAGGGGGTTTAAGTGCACAGTTGTCAAGTGGTTAAATATCATGCCTGACGGGTGTCTATAGTATGCCTGTAAAGTGATGCACTTTTACCATGTTTAGAACAATACCACAGCAAAATGACATTTCTAAAGGAAAAAAAGTTATTTAAAACTGCTCGCGACAGTAATGTATTGTCGGGTCCTGGCAATATCGATGAAAATCATTGAAAAAATGGCATGGGTTCCCCCCCACAGTCCATTACCAGGCCCTTTGGGTCTGGTATGAATATTAAGGGGTACCCCACACCCAGATCAAAAAAAAATGGCGTGGAGGTCCCCCAGGCACTATATACTCTGAATAGCAGTATATATACTATACGGCCTGCCCTATCTATATACTTTGCAGAAAATTGGACCTTAGGTGTTGGTGGTACCAGAACACTGCACAGTTATTCTTGGTGAGCACAGGAACAGGCCCTGTGTATTATATCAAAAACTGTAATTACATGCCCCTGTTAAACAGGGGCAGAAAAATTGGGCCTTGGGTGGTGGTGGTGGTGCCCTATACCAAAAATATTGTTGGAAGCTAGTATTTTCAAGATTGAGGAGGAATTGAATAGTCAGCATAGGCAGTCTTCAAGGGATTCCACATCCATAGAAAATTCAATCAGTTACATCAGCATCGGGTGCTTGATAGCTGCTGATCCAAGACTGATTCATTTTTATGAATGTGAGCCTATCAACGGAGTTTGTGGACAGGCGTACTCTATGATCTGTTACAAACCCTCCAGCAGCACTGAATGTGCATTCAGAAAGAATGCTGAATGCAGGACAGGCCAGTAGCTCAATTGCATATTGAGCAAGTTCTGGCCAGTGGACCATCCTCAAGACCCAGTAACCCAGTGCATGCTCTGTTGGAAAGGTCTACAAGTCTGCACTTACCCCTAGATATTCCTGCACCATGTAATGCAGATGCTGGCGATGGTTGCTTGAACTGATCAGACCTTGGCGCTGAGGACTGAAAAACTGTTTAAAGGCATCAGTCAGCTGAACACGTCCAGCACCAGGAAATTGTAACCTCCCAGGGTATTGCACAAACCTTTCTTCAAGGCCTCCTGAAAATTTTTCATCCTCTGCTCCCTCTGCGAAGGCAGGATGAGTTCTGCAACCTTACCCTTGTAAGGTGGATCAAGAAAGGTTGCCATCCAGTAATGATACCTCTCCTTGATACCCCGAATCCTAGGGTCCTTTCGCAGGCTTTGCAGAATCAGGGAGGCCATGCAGCATAAGTTTGCAGAGGCATTTGATTCTGAGTCCTCTGGGTCACTAAGGATCACATGATCCGTAACAAACTCCTCCCAGCCACATACAACTCCTTGGGTTTCTGGGGACTGAAAACCATCCCTTGAAGACTGCTGCTGAGTGTTATCCTCCACATCCATGCTGACACAATCCTCCTCCTCCTCTTCTTCCTGTGTGTTTGGCGGGCCTGCAGGAATGCTATCTGCATAAAGGGGGCCTTGAGAGGTAAGGAAGTTCTCCTCTTCCTGCCTCTGTTCTGCCTCAAGTGCCCTGTCCATTTTCCACAAAGCGTGTGCTCCAACAGGAAGACTAGACAGTGTCACTGATGCATGCATTGTCGCTGCTCATCATCCTTGTGGCCTCCTCAAATGGTGACAGGACAGTGCATGCATCCTTGATCAGTAGCAACTGGTGTGGCAAAAGAAGCCAAGCTCCCCTGACCCTGTCCTGGTGCCATACTCATTGATGGCCCTCTGCTGTGTGTGCAGCCGCTGCAGCATTGCCATTGTTGAGTTCCGCCTGGTGGGCATGTCACAAATGAGGCGGTTAGTGGGCAGGTTACATTCCCTTTGAATGTCAGCCAGCCGAGCACTGGCATTGTATGACTGGTGGAAATGACCACAGACTTTTCTGGTCTGCCTCAGGAGATCCTGTAAGCCTGGGTACCTGCTCAAGAACTGCTGCAACACCAAATTCAAGACATGTGGCAAACATGGAACATGGGTCAAGTGTCCCTGTCGGAGGGTGGAGAGAAGGTTGGTGCCTTTGTCGCACATAACCATTCCTGGCTGAAGACAGACTATGAGGAGGATGAGGACGGCTTTGTTATCCACTCCACCAACTCTTCTGAATGTTATGGCTCAATAAAACGGTCAGCAACAGAAAAAAAAGGACAGGCGTGCCCCGCGGCCACCTGCAGAGGATGCACCATGTCCACGACCAGCACTGTTGACTGTAGATACAGAGACTGCTTGCCCTCTTTTAGTGGCCTGTGAGCGTCTGCCTCTCCTTGGTGGCCTTCCAGACATGATGTATATTTTGTTTTGGAACACCATACTACACTGTATTAGATACTGTGTACACCACCAGAAGTGTAGTAGAAACTACACACTGTATTAGATACTGTGTACACCGCCTGCACTGTATTAGCAACTGTACTACGGCATCACTGTATTTTATACTGTGAACACCACCAGAAGTGTAGCAGACACTGTACACACTGTATTAGATACTGTGTACACCACCTGCACTGTATTAGCTACTGTAACACGGCTGCACTGTATTGTGTACTGTGTACACCACCAGAAGTGTAGTAGAAACTGTACACACTGTATTAGATGCTGTGTACACCGCCTGCACTGTATTAGCAACTGTAATTCAGCTGCATTGTATTTTACACTGTGTACACCACCAGAAGTGTAGTAGAAACTATACACACTGTATTAGATACTGTGTACACCTCCATGCATGTTCGACTCGAACATCGCCTGGTCAGTCGTTCGCCGAATTACGAATGATATGGGCCATTCGCGCCAAATTCGAGTGGCGCATCATGGCCCATAATTCACTGCGGCATCGCAGTTCATTGCTGACTGATGATTGGCCAAGCATGCACTATGACCAGCATGCTTGGCCAATCACAGCGCCATCTGTACAGAGAGCCGTAATTGGCCAAAGCCAGGGTGGCTTTGGCCAATTATGGCTCAGGGGGTTTAGTACATGCCCCACACTATATAAGGCCACCTGCACGGCGGCCCTGTGTAGTGTGTTCCGCATTGAGAGAGCGATAGATAGACAGAGAGACAGTGTCATTTGATTTAAGTTAGATAGAGTAGGCAGGTGAGTCAGTTAGCTGCACTTACAGTGTATTGTGTATATATATATAT
The DNA here is from genome assembly GCF_042186555.1 of Aquarana catesbeiana. NCBI lineage: Eukaryota > Metazoa > Chordata > Amphibia > Anura > Ranidae > Aquarana > Aquarana catesbeiana. Next base: position 776,493,690 of record NC_133324.1, read on the forward strand.
ATATATATATATATATATATATATATATACATCCTAGGTGTTGTGTGTATATATATATATATATATATATATATATATATATATATATACACACTGTATTCAGTTTAGCTAGATCCGTTCCTGTTATTCTCTTCCTACTACTGACAGGCAGGCAGGTGTTTTTACAGTATTTACAGCTACCTGAAGAAAATTGCTGGTGTTCTTCTGATCCTATTAGTCCTATTAGCTACAGTATTTACAGTTAGTGTAGTGTGTCCTCTGCACAGTGTGCACCTAAAGCTACCTGAAGAAAATTAGTGGTGTTCTTCTGATCCTATTAGTACAGTACCGCAGGCAGCTGTAGTATTTACAAGTTAGAGTAGTGCGTCCTCTGCACAGTGTGCACCTAAAGCTACCTGAAGAAAATTAGTGGTGTTCTTCTGATCCTATTAGTACAGTACCACAGGCAGCTGCAGTATTTACAAGTTAGTGTAGTGCGTCCTCTGCACAGTGTGCACCTAAAGCTACCTGAAGAAAATTAGTGGTGTTCTTCTGATCCTATTAGTACAGTACCGCAGGCAGCTGTAGTATTTACAAGTTAGTGTAGTGCGTCCTCTGCACAGTGTGCACCTAAAGCTACCTGAAGAAAATTAGTGGTGTTCTTCTGATCCTATTAGTACAGTACCACAGGCAGCTGCAGTATTTACAAGTTAGTGTAGTGCGTCCTCTGCACAGTGTGCACCTAAAGCTACCTGAAGAAAATTAGTGGTGTTCTTCTGATCCTATTAGTACAGTACCGCAGGCAGCTGCAGTATTTACAAGTTAGTGTAGTGCGTTCTCTGCACAGTGTGCACCTAAAGCTACCGGAAGAAAATTAGTGGTGTTCTTCTGATCCTGTTTGTACAGTACCGCAGGCAGCTGCAGTATTTACAAGTTAGTGTAGTGTGTCCTCTGCACAGTGTGCACCTAAAGCTACCTGAAGAAAATTAGTGGTGTTCTTCTGATCCTATTAGTACAGTACCGCAGGCAGCTGCAGTATTTACAAGTTAGTTTAGTGCGTCCTCTGCACAGTGTGCACCTAAAGCTACCTAAACAAAATTAGTGGTGTTCTTCTGATCCTATTAGTACAGTACCGCAGGCAGCAGCAGTATTAACAAGTTAGTGTAGCGCGTCCTCTGCACAGTGTGCACCTAAAGCTACCTGAAGAAAATTAGTGGTGTTCTTCTGATTCTGTTTGTACAGTACCGCAGGCAGCTGCAGTATTTACAAGTTAGTGTAGTGCGTCCTCTGCACAGTGTGCACCTAAAGCTACCTGAAGAAAATGAGTGGTGTTCTTCTGATCCTATTAGTTCAGTACCGCAGGCAGCTGCAGTATTTACAAGTTAGTGTAGTGCGTTCTCTGCACAGTGTGCACCTAAAGCTACCTGAAGAAAATTAGTGGTGTTCTTCTGATCTTATTAGTACAGTACCACAGGCACTGTAGTATTTACAAGTTAGTGTAGTACGTCCTCTGCACAGTGTGCACCTAAAGCTACCTAAACAAAATTAGTGGTGTTCTTCTGATCCTATTAGTACAGTGCCTCAGGCAGCTGCAGTATTTACAAGTTAGTGTAGTGCGTCCTCTGCACAGTGTGCACCTAAAGCTACCTGAAGAAAATTGGTGGTGTTCTTCTGATCCTATATTAATAACACAGGCAGGCAGCTACAGTATTTACAGTTAGTGTATGGTGTCCTCTGCACAGTGTGCACCTAAATCTAACTGAATAAAATTGGTGGTGTTCTTCTGATCCTATTAATACCACAGGCAGGCAGCTACAGTATTTACAGTTAGTGTACTGCGTCCTCTGCACAGTGTGCACCTAAAGCTACCTGAAGACAATTGCTGTTGTTCTGCTCCTATTAATACCACAGGCAGGCAGTTACAGTATGTACAGTTAGTGTACTGCGTCCTCTGCACGTCCTAAAGCTACCTGAAGACAATTGCTAGTGTTCTCATACTAATAATACTACAGGCAGTTGATTCTGATAGCTGCAGTATCAATATATATATACATCCCAGCTTTGTGCAGCTACATCTCACTGCAGGCCATTAGTATGTCTGGAAGGCCAACAAGGAGAGGCAGACAGTCACAAGCCAATAAAAGAGGACAAGCAGGCTCTGTGTCTAGAGGCAACAGTGCTGGTCGTGGAGACGGTGCATCCTCATCAGCACGTGGCCGTGGGCTTGTCCTTTTTTTCGGCAGCTGGCCATGTTGAGCCACAACATGCGGAAGACTTGGTGGAGTGGATGACCAAGCCGTCCTCATCTTCCTCATCCTCTCTCACCCAGGCTCAGGGTACTTTGTCTGGCAAAGCAGCTGCCAACGCGGCCTTTTCCCTTGGCTCAATGGCATCAGTCACTCCTTCCCTAGCCCCACCATGTCCTCCTGAGGAGTCCCCCCAACTGTTTGACCACAGTGTTGGGTACATGCTCCAGGAGGATGTCCAGCGTTTTGAAGGCTCCGATGATGGTACCCAGCTAGAGGAAGGCAGTAACGTGAGCCCAGAGAGAGGGGGTGCCCAAGAAGGACTGCAATCTGGCAGTCATGTTCCCCCCAGCTTCAGCATACTGCCAGCTTTGCTCCAGTGATGAGGAGGGAGGGAATGAGGAGGTCACTGACTTCACGTGGGTGCCTGATAGGAGAGAGGAGGAGGAGGAGAAGGCACATCGCCAACAAAGCAGGATGCCCTCCAGGGGCCAGCTTAAGGGCAGCACACCGACTGCATCACATCGCAGAGCTCCGTATTTTTAGGGCACTGCTGTCTCTGCGCGTTATTCCAAAAGTTCTTTGGTGTGGGCCTTTTTTGAGACAAGTGCATCAGATCCCACCGCTGCTATTTGCAACATATGTCTCAAGCGTATCTCGAGTGGCCAAAACATCTCCCGCTTGGGCACCACATGCTTGACCAGACATATGTTGACCTGCCATGCAGTTCGTTGGCAAGCGTATCTAAAAGACCCACACCAAAGAACAAAGAGGACCTCTCCTTGCTCCTCATCAGCTGGGATCTCCAACCCCACTATACCTTCAGTCCTCTCTGAGACCTGCACTGAGAGGAATGAAGGTGTAGAATTAGATGTGTCACAGCCAAGTACTTGGGGGCAATCTGCTATCGGTACACCGATGTCAGATTGTACCAGGCAAATTTCCCTGCCCAGCTGCTGCACCGCCGAAAGAAGTTTGCTCCCAGCCATCCACATGCCCAGCGGTTGAATGCTAGCTTGGCTAAATTGCTAGCACTTCAACTGCTGCCTTTTCAGTTGGTAGACTCTGCCCCCTTGCATAAGTTTGAGGAATGTGCGGTTCCTCGGTGGCAGGTTCCCAAACGCCACTTTTTCTCACGGAAGGCGATTCCGTCTCTCTACCAGAATGTGGAAGGCAATGTCTTGGCCTCACTGGACAGGGCGGTCAGCGGTAAGGTGCATATTACCACTGACTCATGGTGCAGCAGGCATAGACAGGGACATTACCTATCTTTCACCACGCACTGGGTGACTCTTCTGGCAGCTGGGAAGGATGCAGGACAGGGTGCAGTAGTGTTGGAGGTTGTTCTGCCACCATGCCTCCAAAATACTTCTAGTGGTGATTCTGCCACACCTCTCTCCTCCACCCCTCCTCTTCTTCTTCCTCTATGGCCTCTTCCTGTGCTGATTTGACTTCGGAACCAGCGGTGCTCCGTAGGCGTTCAAGGGGCTATGCAAGCACGCAGGCCAAAAGATGCCATGCGGTGCTTGAGCTGGTGTGCTTGGGGGACAGGAGCCACACTGGGGCAGAGATTCTGTCAGCTCTGCAGGGGCAGGTTCAGAGGTGGTTGACACCATGCCAGCTTAAGGCAGGTATGGTGGTTTGCGACAATGGCACCAGCCTCCTCTCCGCCGTCCAAAAGTAACAACTGACCCATGTGCCCTGTTTGGCTCACGTCCTTAACTTGGTGGTGCAGCAGTTCTTGGGCAGGTTCCCGGGTTTACAGGATGTCCTGAGGCAGGCCAGGAAAGTCTGTGTGCATTTCTTCCGGTCATTTAATGCCAGTGCATGGCTGGCTGACCTCCAAAAGGAATTTAACCTGCCCAAGAACCGCCTAATCTGTGACATGACCACCAGGTGGAACTCAACGTTGGCCATGCTGCAGTGGCTGCACATGCAGCAGAGGGCCATCAATGAGTACCTGTGCCACTATGGCACCAGGACAGGGTCAGGGGAGCTTGGTTTTTTCCCCACGCCAGTGGGCCATGATCAGGGATGCATGCATTGTCCTGTCACCATTTGAGGAGGCCATGAGGATGGTGAGCAGTGACAGTGCATGCATCAGTGACACTGTCCCCCTTGTCCACCTGTTGGAGCACACGCTGCATGGAATAATGGACATGGCACTTGAGGCAGAACAGAGGCAGGAAGAGGAAGACTTCCTTAGCTCTCAAGGCCCCCTTTATCCAGACAGTGTTCCTCCGTGCCCGTCGATCACACAGGAAGAGGAGGAGGAAGAGGAGGAGGAGGAAGAGGAGGATTGTGTCAGCATGGAGGTGGAGCCTGGCACTCAGCATCAGCAGCAGTCTTTAAGGGATCATTTACAGTCCCAAGAAACCCATGGACTTGTACGTGGCTGGGAGGAGGTGGCCTCCGGATCATGTCTTCCTAGTGACCCAGAGGACTGCGGACCAAATGCCTCAGCAAACCTACGCTGCATGGCCTCCCTGATCCTGCAAAGCCTGCGGAAGGATCCTCGTATTTGTGGTATCAAGGAGAGGGATCAATACTGGCTGGCAACCCTCCTTGATCCACGTTACAAGGGTAAGGTTGCGGACCTTATCTTGACGTCGCAGAGGGAGCAGAGGATGAAACATCTTCGGGAGGCCTTGCAGAAAGGTCTGTACAATGTGTTTCCAGAGACTGGGAGGTTACAAACTCCTGTTCCTGGACAACATGTTGCTGAGGCTTCGGTCAGTCAAAGAAGGAGCAGTGGAGAAGGTGGGCATCTGACCAGTGCGCTCAGACAATTTTTTAGTCCGCAGCCCCAAGGTATGATCGATTCCAGCAACCATCGCCAGCGTCTGTTTTACATGGTGCAGGAATACCTAGGGGCAAGATCAGACTTGGACACCTTTCCCACCGAACATGCTCTGGGTTACTGGGTCTTGAGGATAGATCACTGGCCAGAGCTTTGACAGTATGCAATTGAGCTACTGGCCTGTCCTGCATCTAGCGTTCTTTCGGAACGCACATTCAGTGCTGCTGGAGGTTTTGTAACCGATCACAGGGTGCGCCTGTTCACCGACTCGGTCGTTCGACTGACCTTCATAAAAACGAATCAGTCTTGGATCACCACCAGCTACCAAGCACCTGATGCTGATGTAACCGAATAATTTTTTTTTTAAATGTCAGATCCCTTCAAGACTGCCTATGCTGATGCTGAGTGACTATCCTGTTATGCTGAGTGACTATCCTCTTCCTCCTCAATGATCATGCTGATAGCTTGTAAGAATATTTTTGGTTCTGGGCACCGCCACCAGTGGCTAAGACCCAATTTTTCAGCCAGTGTTTAACAGGGGCGTGTAATTACAATTTTTGATGCAATATTTTGCAAGGAGGGTTCGTTGCTGCACTCAACTAGAGTATTTGTGAGGGGTTGCAGTGTTCTGGCACCAGCACAAGTGCCTAAGGCCCAATTTTTCAGCCCCTGTTTAACAGGGGTGTGTAATTACAATTTTTGATGCAATATTTTGCAGGCGGGCTCATTCCTGCGCTCCAACTAGAGTATCTGTGAGGGGTTGCAGTGTTGTGGCACCAGTGCCTAAGGCCCAATTTTTCTGTCCCTGTTCAACAGGGACATGTAACTACAATTCTTGATCTAATATTTCACAGCAGGGCCCGTTTATGCGCCCACCAAGAGTAACTGTGAGGACTTACAGTGTTGTGGCACCAGCACCACCACCACCAAAGGCCCAATTTTTCTGCCCCTGTTCAACAGGTGCATGTAATTACAATTCTTGATCTAATATTTCACAGCAGGGCCCGTTCCTGCGCACACCAAGAGTAACTGTGAGGATTTACAGTGTTGTGGCACCAGCACCACCACCACCAAAGGCCCAATTTTTCTGACCCTGTTCAACAGGGGCATGTAATTACAATTCTTGATCTAATATTTCACAGCAGAGCCCATTCCTGCGCCCACCAAGAGTAACTGTGAGGGCTTACAGTGTTGTGGCAACACCAACATCTAAGACCCCAATTTCTGCAGAGTATATAGGGCAGGCCCCTACTTTCAAACATCCAACTTACAAACGACTCCTACTTGCAAACGGAAGGAGACTACAGGAAGTGAGATGAAATCTACCCCTAGGAAGGGAAATTCTCTCCTGTAAGAGTTAATATGGGAAAAACGTGTCTCCTCTCCACTGATGCTTTATCGCCAATCCTTGTTTCACTAAAAACCCCAAAATGTTAAAAAACATTTGTCATTGGGACAGAAAATGAGGTAAAATCTTCTGAAGAGGTGCACAGGCAGCAAAACAAATGTCACAGGGGTGATAACCCTTCCCTATGTTTTCCAAAAAGCTTTAAAATAGATTTTTTGGCTGGAGCTACACTTTAAAAATGTACCAGTTCAAAATTACAAACAGATTCTACTTAACAACAAACCTACAGTCCCTGTCTTGTTTGCACTGCCTGTATACTGCTGTTCAGAGGGCCTGGGGCCCCACGTCTTTCCTTTTTTTAATTTGGGTGCGGGGTTCCCCTTAATATCCATACAAGACCCAAAGGGCCTGGTAATAGACTGGGGAGGGTACCCATTGCCGTTTGTCTCAGTGATTTTCATCCATATTACTGGGACTGGACATTACTTTAAAGCCGTAAGCAGTTTTAAATGACTTTTATTACTTTAAAAATGTCATTTTGTACAGGGACTGTTCTAAGCATGGGAAACATGTGCCACTTTACAGGCATACTATAGACACCCCCCAGGTACGATATTTAAAGGAATATTTCACTTTTTTTTTTCACTTTAAGCATCATTAAAATCACTGCTCCCGAAAGTTAAAACTTCTTTTTGCATTGATACATGTCCCTTGGGGCAGGACCCGGGTCCCCAAACCCTTTTTAGGACAATACCATGGAAATTAACCTTTAAAATTAGCACTTTTGATTTCGAACGTTCCAGTCCCTTAGACTTCAAGGGGGTTCTCACGTTCGTGGGGGGTGTTCGGCTCATCCCTAATCAAGACACACATTAGGCTACACTGGATGCAGAGCATATACACATATAAATATATATATATATATATATATATATATATATATATATATATATATATATATATATATACACATATACACAGGTGATACTCGAAAAATTAGAATATCGTGCAAAAGTTCATTTATTTCACTAATGCAACTTAAAAGGTTAAACTAATATATGAGATAGACTCATTACATGCAAAGCAAGATAGTTCAAGCCATGATTTGTGATAATTGTGATGATTATGGCTTACAGCTCATGAAAACCCCAAATCCACAATCTCAGAAAATTAGAATATTTTGAAAAGGTGCAATATTCTAGGCTCAACGTGTCCCATTCTAATCAGCTAATTAAGGCATAACACCTACAAAGGTTTCCTGAGCCTTTAAATGGTCTCTCAATCTGGTTCAGTAGGTATCACAATCATGGGAGAGACTGCTGACCTGACAGTTGTGTAGAAAACCATCATTGACACCCTCCATAAGGAGGGAAAGCCTCAAAAGGTAATTGCAAAAGAAGTTGGATGTTCCCAAAGTGCTGTATCAAAGCACATTAATAGAAAGTTATGTGGAAGGGAAAAGTGTGGAAGAAAAAGGTGCACAAGCAGCAGGGTTGACCGCAGCCTGGAGAGGATTGTCAGGAAAAGGCCATTTAAAAGTGTTGGGGACTTTTACAAGGAGTGGACTGAGGCTGGAGTCAGTGTATCAAGAGCCAACACACACAGACGGATCCTGGACATGGGCTTCAAATGTCATATTCCTCTTGTCAAGCCACTCCTGAACAACAAACAACGTCAGAAGCATCTTACCTGGGCTAAAGAAAAACAGACCTGGTCTGTTGCTCAGTGGTCCAAAGTCCTCTTTTCTGATGAGAACAAATTTTGCATCTCATTGGGAAACCAAGGACCCAGAGTATGGAGGAAGAATGGAGAGGCACACACTGCAAGATGCTTGAAGTCCAGTGTGAAGTATCCACAGTCTGTGTTGATTTGGGAAGCCATGTCATCTGCTGGTGTTGGTCCACTGTGCTTCATTAGGTCCAGGGTCAACGCAGGCGTCTACCAGGAGATTTTAGAGCACTTCATGCTTCCTTCCACAGATGAGCTCTATGGGGATGCCGACTTCATTTTCCAGCAGGACTTGGAACCTGCCCACACTGCCAAAAACACCAAAACCTGGTTCAATGACCATGAGATTACTGTGCTTGATTGGTCAGCAAACTCGCCTGACCTGAACCCCATAGAGAATCTATGGGGCATTGCCAAGAGAAAGATGAGAGACATGAGACCGAACAATGCAGAAGAGCTGAAGGCCGCTATTGAAGCATCCTGGTCTTCCATTACAGCCCAGCAGTTCCACAGGCTGATAGCTTTCATGCCACGCTGCATTGAGGCAGCAATTGCTGCAAAAGGGGCCCAAACCAAGTACTGAGTACATATGCATGCTTATACTTTTCAGAGGTCCGATATTGTTCTATGTACAATCCTTGTTTTATTGATTGCATGCAATATTCTAGTTTTCTGAGATTGTGGATTTGGGGTTTTCATGAGCTGTAAGCCATAATCATCACAATTATGACAAATCACTAGGGGCTCAACGGATCATCACCGATCCATGATCCCAACGGTTCAACCTGTTCGGATCGGCACACATGCGATCTGCGGAGCGCTCTGCCACCTCGGCCTTAGGAAAGGCCGCGGCTTCGGCCTAGCTCCGGAGCGGTGGCCATCTTGGTACACCCGATGGCAGCCTAGGTGAGCGGCGCGCTGACGTCATCATTACCCGCCTCAACTGCAAGCAAGCAGACAATCGTAGGGGAGATGTGGGGAGATGTGGATATTACAGTGGGGGGAAATGTGGGGAGATGTGGATATTAGTGGGGGAGATGTGGGGAGATGTGGATATTAGTGGGGGAGATGTGGGGAGATGTGGATATTACAGTGGGGGAGATGTGGATATTACAGTGGAGGAGATGTGGATACAGGGGGTCCCCGGGTTACAAACAAGATAGGGACTGTAGGTTTGTTCTTAAGTTGAATCTGTTTGTAAGTCGGAACAGGTAAATTTTTTAAGTGTAGCTCCAGCCAAAAAATCTATTTTTAAGTTTTGTAGATAGCATAGGGAAGGGTTATCACCCCTGTAACATTTGTTTTGCTGTCTGTGCCCCTGTTCAGAAGATTTCACCTCACTTTCTGTCCCAATGACAATTGGATTTTGAAAATTTGGGGTTAATAGGGAAATAAGGATAGGTGATAAAGCATCAGTGGAGACACCTTTTACCCATATTAACTCTTACAGGAGTGAATTTCCCTTCCTAGTGGTAGATTTCCTCTCACTTCCTGTTGTCTCCCTCCGTTTGTAAGTAGGAGTCGTTTGTAAGTCGGATGTTTGTAAGTAGGGGACCCCCTGTATTACAGTGGGGGAGATGTGGATATTACAGTGGGGAAGATGTCCATTAATGTGGGGGAGATGACGTGGATATTACAGTGGGGGAGATGACGTGGATATTACAGTGGGGGAGATTGTGGATATTACAGTGGGGACGGATATTGTGGATATTACAGTGGGGGAGATTGTGGATATTACAGTGGGGAGACTGTGGATATTACAGTGGGGACTATATGGTGGCGGAATTTTCACAGGTTTTTGTAAATTCAATTTTTTTTTTGTTGATCCGAAAATGATCCGATCCGTGACTCCTGATCCGAGAAACGATCCGAATCGTGAGTTTTTTGATCCGTTGCACCCCTACAAATCACGGCTTGAACTATCTTCCTTTGCATGTAATGAGTCTATCTCTTCCTTTGCATGTAATGAGTCTATCTCATATATTAGTTTCACCTTTTAAGTTGCATTAGTGAAATAAATGAACTTTTGCATGATATTCAAATTTTTCGAGTATCACATATATATATATATATATATATATATATATATATATATATATATATATATATATTAATTAATACACTTCCTGCACTGACTGAATATAGAGTAAACACTGAATTTATAGACTATGCTAAATGCAGAGTATATATATATATATATATATATATATATATATATATATATATATATACATACAGTATCTCACACAAGTGAGTACACCCCTCACATTTTTGTAAATATTTTATTCTGTCTTTTCATGTGTCAACACTGAAGAAATGACACTTTGCTACAATGTAAAGTAGTGAGTGTACAGCCTGGATAACAGTGTAAATTTGCTGTCCCCTCAACATAACTCAGCACACACCCATTAATGTCTAAACCGCTGGCAACAAAAGTGAGTACACCCCTAAGTGAAAATGTCCAAATTGGGCCCAATTAGCCATTTTCCCTCCCCGGTGTCATGTGACTTGCTAGTGTTACAAGATCTCAGGTGTGAATGGGGAGCAGGTGTGTTAAATTTGGTGTTATCGCTCTCACTCTCTCACACTGGAAGTTCAACATGGTACCTCGTGGCAAAGAACTCTCTGAGAATCTGAAAAAAAGAATTGTTGCTCTACATAAAGATGGCCTAGGCTATAAGAGGATTGCCAAAACCCTGAAACTGAGCTGCAGCACAGTGGCCAAGACTATACAGCATTTAACAGGACAAGTTCCACTCAGAACAGGCCTCGCCATGGTCCACCACAGGAGCTGAGTGCACGTGCTCAGCGTCATATCCAGAGGTTGTCTTTGGGAAATGGACGTATAAGTGCTGCCAGCATTGCTGCAGAGGTTGAAGGGGTGGGGGGGTCAGCCTGTCAGTGCTCAGACCATACACCGCACACTGCATCAAATTGGTCTGCGTGACTGTTGTCCCAGAAGGAAGCCTCTTCTAAAGATGATGCACAAGAAAGCCCACAAACAGTTTGCTGCAGACAAGCAGACTAAGGACATTGATTACTGGAACCATGTCCTGTGGTCTGATGAGACCAAGATAAACTTATTTTGTTCAGATGGTGTCAAGCGTGTGTGGCGGCAACCAGGTGAGGAGTACAAAGACAAGTGTGTCTTGTCTATAGTCAAGCATGGTGGTGGGAGTGTCATGGTCTGGGGCTGCATGAGTGCTGCCGGCACTGGGGAGCTACAGTTCATTGAGGGAACCATGATTGCCCACATGTACTGTGACATACTGAAGCAGAGCATGATCCCCTCTCTTCAGAGACTGGGCCGCAGGGCAGTATTCCAACATGATAACAACCCCAAACACACCTCCAAGATGACCACTGTCTTGCTAAAGAAGCTGAGGGTAAGGTGATGGACTGGCCAAGCATGTCTCCAGACCTAAACCCTATTGAACATCTGTGGGGCATCCTCAAACGGAAGGTGGAGGAGCGCAAGGTCTCTAACATCCACCAGCTCCGTGATGTCGTCAAGGAGGAGTGGAGGAGGACTCCAGTGGCAACCTGTGAAGCTCTGGTGAACTCCATTCCCAAGGGGGTTAAGGCAGTGGTGGAAAATAATGGTGGCCACACAAAATATTGACACTTTGGGCCCAAATTGGACATTTTCACTTAGGGGTGTACTCACTTTTGTTGCCGGCGGTTTAGACATTATTGGCTGTGTGTTGAGTTATTTTGAGGGGACAGCAAATTTACACTGTTATACAAGCTGTACACTCACTACTTTACATTGTAGCAAAGTGTCATTTCTTCAGTGTTGTCACATGAAAAGACAGATAAAATATTTACAAAAATGTGAGGGGTGTACTCACTTGTGTGAGATACTGTATATACTAGACTGACTGTATAATATATATATATCAAATGCACTGCCACTAACTGAATAACCTGCCTGCCTGATCTAAATCAAGCTATCTCTCCGTCCACACTAACAACACTACATAAGGCCTCCTGAGCCATGGCTGTCCAAAGGCATCCTGCCTTTGGCCAATTATGGCTCTCTTAGCAGAGGGCGCTGGGATTGGCCAAAGCATGCAGGTCAGGCGCATGCTTTGGCAAATCATCATACAGCAATACACTGCGATCTCGCAGTATATTATGGGGCGTTCTGCGGCGCTCAAATTTTCCGCGAACGCCCCGTAATGTTCGCTCTTCGGTGAACGGGCGAACAGCCAATGTTCGAGTCGAACGTATGTTTTCGACCCAAATATCAAGCTCATCCCTACTGATTTAGCTCTGCATCACTTTCTGTTGTGGAATCACTTCTAACTGTACTGACAATGACCTATACCGTTCAAATTGTGCCACGCTCATATTAAGTGCCTTGAAAAAGTATTCATATCTCTTGACATTTTTTACATTTTGTCATGTTACAATCAAAAATGTAAATTTATGTTATAGGGATTTTATGTGATAGACCAAAACAAAGTGGCACATAATTGTGAAGTGGAAGGAAAATGCTATATGGTTTTTAATTTTTTTTTTACAAATAAGTATGTGAAAAGTGTAGCGTGCATTTGTATTCAGCCCCCCTGGGTCAATACTTTGTAAAAGCATTTTTCACTGCAATTACAGCTGCAAGTCTTTTTGGGTATGTCTCTACTAGCTTTGCACATCTAGAGAGTGAACATTTTGCCCATTATTCTTTGCAAAACAGCTCAAGCTCTGTCAGATTGTCTTTGAACATCAATTTTAACCAGTTCTGGACCAGCCGGCGCAGTTTTACTGCGGCAGGTTGGCTGGGCTGGGCAAATCGACGTTACCTTACGCCGCTTTTCCTTTTGGCCAATAGGACCGACGCGAATGCTGGTGGGCGTGATGACCACTGGGCACCCACGATCGCTCGTGACAGAGCGAGAACCGGGAACCGGGACACAAATCCAGGTTCTTTCAGATGAGTAGAGACAGATCGTGTGTTCATACTAAGTATGAACAGCGATCTCTCTCTCCTCCTAAACATTCCCATCCCCCCTACAGTTAGAACACAGTGAGGGACCACAGTTAACCCCTTGATCGCCCCCTAGTGTAAACCCCTTCCCCACCAGTGACATTTATGCAGTATTCAGTATTCAGTATTTTATAGCACTGATAGCTGTATAATTGTCAATGGTCCCAAAAATGTGTCAAAAGTGTCCAATTTGTCCACTGCAATATCGCAGTCCCGATAAAAATCGCAGATTGCCGCCATTACTAGTAAAAAAAAATAATAATAAAAATACCATAAATCTATCCATTATTTTGTAGACGCTATAACTTTTGCGCAAACCAATCAATATACGCTTATTGTGATTTTTTTTTACTAAAAATATGTATAAAAATACATATCGGCCTAAACTGAGAAAAAAATGTGTTTTTTTTTTTTTAAAAAGTGGGATATTTATTATAGCAAAAAATAAAAGATAGTGTTTTTTTTTCAAAATTGTCGCTCTTCTTTTGTTTATAGCACAAAAAATAAAAACCGCAGAGGTGATCAAATACCCCCAAAAGAAAGCTCTATTTGTGGGAAAAAAAGGACGTCAATTTTGTTTGGGTACGGCCATGCAATCGTCAGTTAAAATGATGCAGTGCCATATCACAAAAAATGGCCTAGTCATTGAGCAACCAAATCTTCCGGGGCTGAAGTGGTTAAAATCTTGCCAAAGATTCTCAATTGGCTTTAGGTCTGGACTTTGACTGGGCCATTCTAACACATGAGCTTTGATCTAAACCGGGGTCGGCAACCTGTCGATCGCGAGCGGGTGTTGGGTCGATCAGGAACACTTCTCTGCTTTGCCAAACCCACTACTTCAGCGCCAGCCCTTCCGCCCAGCCTCCTCGCTCGTCCTTCCTCACAGGAGAGCAGGAGATTACACATCTCTGGATGGTTGATGGTCGGCGGGAGCTGGCCAAATTAACTTTGAAGTTAACTGGCAGATGATTGGTTGCCAGAATATGGGACAGTGCTAGCAACTAATCACCAGCTCGGTATTATAGAAAGTTAATGCTGGTAGATCGTGGTCCCGCCCCCTCTCCAGGTATGTGCAGGTCCTGTGTACACCTATGTAGGGAGGAGAAGCAGTTTTTTTTTACCACTGTATGTATATGTGTGTATGGGAAGGGGGTGAGGTAAAGAGGGCAGATGGCGCTGCTGGGGGGGATGTCAACAATGCAGAGGACATTGATATAGTGAAGGGAATGGGGGGATTTCAAAGGAGCAGAGGACATTGCTATGGGGATGGGGGGCAGAAGGCACTATTGTGGGGGGTGGAATGTCAGAGCAGCAGGGGACATTGCTATGGGGATGGGGGGGCAGAAGGCACTGCACTATTGTGGGGGGTGTCAAGGGGGAGATGTCAAAAGAGCAGGGGACATTGCTATAGGGATGGGGGGAAGAGGCCACTATTGTGGGGGGTGGGATGTCAAAGGAACAGGGAGTATTGCAATGAGGATGGAGGGGCAGAGGGCACTATTGTGTGTGTGTGGGGGGTGATGTCAGAGGAGCAAAGGACATTGTTATGGGGACAGAGGGCACTATTGTGGAGGTGAGGGGATAGGGGCAGAGGGCCAGAGGACACTACTGTGGGGAAAGGGGTTATGTGAAGGGGACAGAGGACACTGCTGTCGGGGGGCAGAGGTGCAGAAGACACTAATGGAGGGATAATGTGAAGGGGGCAGAAGACACTGCTATGGGAGGGGACAGAGGGCCAGAACACACTACTGCGGGGAGGGGTGATGTGAAGGGGGCATATATCATTGCTGTGTGGGGGGGCAGAGGATACAGAGGACAGGGCCAGTGCCAGCATAAGGCTGCTTAGGCAGCAGCCTAATGCCCCGTACACACGGTCGGACTTTGTTCGGACATTCCGACAACAAAATCCTCGGATTTTTTCCGACGGATGTTGGCTCAAACTTGTTTTGCCTACACACGGTCGCACAAAGTTGTCGGAATTTCCGATCACCAAGAACGCGGTGACGTCAAGCACGTACGACGAGACTAGAAAAGGCCAGTTCAGAACCAAGCGCGGCACCCTTTGGGCTCCTTTTGCTAATCTCGTGTTAGTAAAAGTTTGGTGAGAGACGATTCGCGCTTTTTCAGACTCGTGGCTTTCAGATCGTTTTCTGACGTTCAGTTTGTGCTTGTGGGTTTGTATCTGCTCTTCAGTGCGTGCAGTCAGTTCGTATTGGAGTTTTCTGTGCGATCTTGTCCGCTCGTTGCTGTTTTTCAGGTCGCTCTTCACAGGCCTTGCTGTTCTTCAGTGCGTTCTGTTACTTCGTTCTGAGCAACCGACCGTTTTCTAGCCATGTTTCGTATGCGTACTCCTCGTAGAGTTCGTGCTGTGCGGGGGCTTGGTGTTGGGGTCCTGACCTTGACACAAGTCCAGTCCATGAACAGGGTGGGGAGGAGTTCATGGACCAAGAATTGGTTGCTTCAGCGTGACCAGTTCTGTCATATGCCTTTGCTCCGTGAGATCCGTGAGAATAATCCTGATGATTTCAGGAACTTTCTCCGGATGACGGACCCCGTGTTTCACCGTTTGTTGGCTTCGCTGACCCCCTATATCAGCAGGCAGGATACCTGCATGAGGCAAGCCATCACTCCGGAGCAGAGGCTGGTCGCTACCTTGCGGTATTTGGCCACAGGGAGAAGTCTGCAGGACTTGAAGTTCTCGACAGGCATCTCCCCCCAGGCTCTGGGGATCATTATCCCAGAGACCTGTTCTGCCATCATACAGGTCCTACAGAAGGAGTATATGAAGGTAAGATTTTTATCCTTTTATATCACATTTTATTGTATTGAATGTTTGATAATATATTGTATTTCTTCCCTCATTCCATAATTACCATGATTGTAATATGCTGTGAATGTCCCCTTTGTTCTCATGCATGCTGGATTTTTATGTAATTATTATTTTAGGTCCTTCATACATATTTGCCCTTCAATAACCTCCCCAGCATGGTGTCTCCTGCCCTATATTCACCTCATGTAGTCACTTAACAATGTATTTTATCAGCTCCATAGTAGTGCTTTACCCCAAACACCCCCTAAAATGTTTGGAAATGTTATTTTTGATTTAAATTCAGGCAGAGTGGCAGAGGCTTTTTTTTGTGGTGTCCCCAAATTTTTTGTAACCCTCCCTCCCCCAACTGCTAAGTCAGCTGATCCCAATTCTCTATCTTCAATCATCTATCTGCTGACTTTGCCAAACCCATACACACTATACCCACCTCTTTAGTGCTCAGATTTATGGATGAATTCCCCAAAGCATGTAGTGCAAGGGCCTGCCTGTATACTTTCCAATGGTACTGTTTAAAGTTCTTGTATCCTATTATGATCTTGATAGGTAATAGCAGAATGTCCAAATGTGCTCAAATGTGTACAGTGTGTATTTATATCTTTGTATTATGACACTTCTTACCTGTCCAGTGGGCTGCCAATAGTGTAACTAAGGAGGGGCTGTTCCAATTAATACCCTGTATTTAGGCATTCATCTCTCAATGAAGTGAAGAGGGTTACCTGTCCAAGAGTTCCCCCCCCCTATAATGTTAGAAATGGCCCATGAGAGGGGGGAGGGGGAATATGATAGGTGTACCTTATACTTTGTTGTTGTTAAATTCCCCTTAATAAATGCTATCTGGAGGTTGACCCATAATGTTTGTGTCTAATCTGCTTGCCATGTTTCTGTGAAAAAATAGTAATGTTTATTGTTTTTTCCTCAACAGTTTCCTTCCACGCCACAGGAATGGCAGACTGTGGCCTCCCACTTTGCCCAGCGGTGGGACTTTCCTAACTGCGGAGGGGCAATTGATGGGAAACACGTCCACATCGTCCCACCACCCAACTCGGGGTCGTACTATTATAATTACAAGGGGTTTAATAGTATAGTGATGTTGGCGGTGGTGTCGGCTAATTACGACTTCTTGTATGTGGACGTGGGGAAGAATGGCCTGATGTCCGATGGTGGAGTCATCGCCCAGACGGAGTTCTACAGGCATCTCCAGAATGGCAGCTTGGACTTGCCACCTCCAGAGGACAATGTTGAAGGTCTCCCATTTGTGTTCGTTGCTGATGAAGCATTTGCGCTGGGGGACCACCTGATGCGACCATTCCCGATGAGGACCCTCACCCCGGAACAGAGGGTTTTTAATTACCGGCTGGCCAGAGCCCGAAGAGTGGTGGAGAACACATTTGGAATCCTGGCCAGCCGGTTCCGATTATTTATGACACCCATCCATATGGCGGAGTATAAACTGAACCATATAATACTTGCCTGCTGTGTTCTCCATAATTTTCTACAAAAACATTCAGCCAACTATGCTGGCTCAGTTGGGCCTGAGGCCGGAATCCCAAATACATCAACAATGACGGCACTTGAAAGCGGCCGTCCTGGCTTGCCCTCCCTGAATGCCCGTGATGTCCGGTTACGATACCTGGAGTTCTTTGCGGGTAGGGGGGCTATCAATATGCCAGACAATCTGTGACACCTTTTTCAAATAAAAAACAACCAAAAGAAATTCTTTGTGGACATTTACTGCTTGTGTTTGTTTTAGCTGACCCTGACAGAAATGTGTTGAGTGCAGAAAATGTCGTGATTGGGTAACCTTATAAAAAACAGTGTTGGCTGGTACTTCCTAAATGCAAAAACACATTTCACTACAAGTGCACTTGCAACTGCACTGAACCTGCACTTGTAGTGCAAAGAGGATTTGCCCTTAGGAAATAACCCCCATTTGTGCATAAAACAACAATTACATCACCCCAAAAGTGTGGTAGTGTTGAGACAATAATCCACACATTCTTGAGTAAGGCACTTTTTTATAGCTGCACAATCACATGCGCATTTACCAAAGGTTTTTAAAACAAACCAACATGTTTGTTGTATAACAATGTTTGCAGTAGCATTATGAAAAATCAAAATATCCATTTCAGATAAAACAGGCCTGTGTAAAACCAACAAGAAAGCCAAAAAACTTGAACTTACAAAGTTCACATTAGGTAAAACCTGAAGGCTAGATCAGACATCAGTATTTAGGAACTGGGTTTGATCTAACGTTCAGATGGGGGGAAATCACCCCTGGAAAAGCCAAATTTGGAAGATGCACACCAATTTACGAATGGCAACATGTGCTATCTGCCATCAGGGGGGATCAAGGGACGTGTTTTGGGGGAGAAAGCCCTTCCTCAATGCGACTTTATAATTGAGGAAGGTGTTGCACCCCCAAAACGCGTCCATTGATCTCCCGTGATGGCAGATAGCACATGTTGGCACACTGTGTGCATCCTCCAAATTTGGCTTTTCTAAACATTTTAAAAATTTTTGGAAGATTGGACCACATTAATAAAACAGGTGATTTTGTGGGGTTTAAATTCGCCCCAAAACATCAATGATGTTATTATTTTTTTTAATAACATCACTGATTTGGTTCTGGATGTTTTGCAATTGGAGATTACACCCCATGATCTCCCCGATAAGTATCTGGGCACTTTCTGAAGTAAAGCGTTCAGGATCCCTCACATCACGATCACCTAAAAAGAGATAAAGAACAAAAAAAAGGTCTCAAAAATCTGCCACCATCCATCTCTTTTACCTGAGCCTGTGGTCGCAGACACTCACCTGTTGTGGTGCCAATCTCCACCACGTCTTCTTCTTCCTCCTGCTCTTCTTCTTCGTTTGGGGGTATTTCACCTTCTTCCATAGGTGGGGGGTCTGTGGTCTCCTCGGATGAGGGGTGTCCTCCGAGTCTTTTCTCCCCTATGTAAAACAAAAATGGTATAATTAGCACACAGATATTTGAGGGCAGAACTAGAAATAGGAAACATTGCTTGGAAGTGGGGTACAATTGTCTATTTTAGCCGAGTTCCAAGATGTATATTTTTTTTTATTGCCCTTTGTCAAGCTGCAATACTTTACCTGTTTGGTACAAGCTTCACAGATGTAGCCCCCCTATAGTATACACTGGAGCACCTGTGTGCCCCCCCTAATAAAAATGGTGTTCTTGTGTCCCACACTAGTGCTCCAGTGTCCAGATGTGAAAACAGCTGCTCAGTGTCCTCTCTTTACACACAATCTAGTTGTCATTTCATTCTAGTAACAAACCCATCTACACAAACAAATCTTTGTCATCCAAGTAGGCCCCAAAAAATGTGTGAAAATGCATATGGCCTAAACAATGGTGTTCTAGAGGCCGAAATAAAAATGTTTGATACGAACGAATAATGGGCCCATGAACATTAAAGTTGCCCTTTTAAACGTTACAATTAATAAAAGCATATGGAGCAGAACGAACGTAATAAAGACAGAAAGAATAGGAACACAGCACAACTACTTACTTTTTTGCAGCACTCTCCGGATCTTTCGGTACTGCTCTGGCTCTCTCAACTTCAGGTCCGACCAACGCTTCCTGAGCTGATCTTTAGACCTTCGTACCCCGAAATTCCGCTCTAGACTCCTGACCACTTTACCAATGATTTTTGCCTTTCGGATGTTGGGGTTGGGGTAAGGCCCATATTTTCCGTCATAGTCAGACTTCCTCATGATGTGTACCATCTCCAACATCTCCCCAAACGACATATTTGTGGCCTTAAAACGTCTCCTTCTGGATCGGGACGTGCCTGGATCCAGCCTTTCCTCCTCCTCCTCCTCGTTGCTATAATTAGCCCGCACCTGCTGTAACTCTGCCATCATGCTCTTCACCCACTGCGCCGAACGAAAAGGGGCGGGGAATACACTAGAAAGAACGTCAGGGGCGGGCGGAGTTACACGCATGCGCAGTGTGTATAAAGCGTAACACGCGTGCGTATTACGTACGATCTGTGAGCGGAGGAAGGAGCATTGGACGCGCCGATCGTAAGAACGAAGGTAAGAGACAAACTTGTGCCTATACTGCTTCTAGATTGAGGCCTATATTGTAACAAGATTAGGAGAGTTTTGCCTGACATTAGGGTTTGTCTTGTGTTGTGTCTTGCAGTGAACATGGATATCTTAATGAGAGATACTGACTTCATGTCACTATTCATTGATATGCTAAGTGAGCTGCCCTGTCTGTGGGAGATTACCCACCCCCATTTCAAGAACCAAACAAAGAGTAAGGCAGCACTGGAGCAATTGTGTGAAATTGTGAAGCAGGTGATCCCCACGGCAGACATCACTTATTTAAAGATTTTCATTGGTGGCCTGAGGAGCACATATCTAAGGGAGCGCAAGAAAGTCCTGGATTCACAGAGATCCGGAGCAGCAGATGACATCTATGTCCCCAGGATGTTGTACTACGACAGGCTGCACTTTCTGGCAGGCCAGACTGAACCCAGGTCATCCCTCTCCAGTCTTCCTTCCACACTTCCTTCCCCCCTGGCTGAGGCTTCTGACGCCCAACCTGGGCCTTCCAGGCCGCATGTGGAGGAGCCCAGATTGAGCCAGGTATAGCATTCCTCTAAATATTTCTGCTTGTCCAATCAATGATGTTAACTAGATGTTAGTTGGGAGTACTAATTTAGGATTGTGATTGATGATGCAAAACATTACAACTATGTCCCTTTTTCATACACAGGGAAGTCTCAGCCAGGAGGTGGCCGAGCCGAGCCGGCTGGCTGATCTGCAGGTCCCTCCACCCCCCCTGAAAAGAGAAAGTGGCAGTAGGACGAGTGCCCTAGAGGAGGCGGCTATCAGATTCTTTTGGAGGGCTACAGAGGTCCTGGGAGCACCCCACACCAGGCAGGAGAATATTGCTGCCTTCATAGCATATAAAATGCAGAGGATGGAGGAGGGCCAAAAAGCCATGTGTGAGGCCCTCATATCAGAGGCTCTGGAGAAAGGTATGAGGGGCCAAATTACACCTCACACACAGCTTTGGGATGGTCCTCCTCCTCCTCCCTCTCCTCCAGGTCCTCCCAGTCCTCCTCCAGGTCCTCCCAGTCCTCCTCCAGGTCCCCCCAGTCCTCCTCCTCCTCCAGGTCCTACTCCTCCTCCTGCCACATCTCCAACTGCACAGCCACAGCCCGGAAGGAAGTGTGAAAGGAAGACCAGACAGTGAGGACCCTGGATCCAGTCTGGTCGGCCAAAAAATGCAGCCTCTTGTGGTACCACAGCCTGGGGACACAGATGTCATCTGCTGCTATCCAAGTCTCTGTGAATCCCGGACCAGACTGCACTCCCTTACATATGGACTCCTCAGGCCACCAATTTTGAGGTTTAAGAATTGATGTCTGCCGTGGGGGTCCCAGGCTTCGCTAATTTCTCCTGTTGATCCAGTGTTGCCTTCCTCTTTGTTTGGTTCTGATCCCTTAATAAAGGATTTTTGTTTTGAATTATACTCTCCTATGTGTTTTACTTCAAAAAAGACAGTTTGTTTGTGAGGATTCAGGTACATTTCTAATATACAATGTGAAATGAACAAGGGACACCAACAACAAACAATCTCCTTGAGATTAAATAATAAAAGATATCAATGGTGTTGGGGTAACTTGCCACACAAAACACACACAAAAATATTCTGGAGTAAAAATAAAAATAACATTGAACAAAGATCAGCCTTGGAAAAAATCCAAACATTAAAGAAAAAAAAAGGCTTAAAAACAAAATAAAAAAAACATAAAAAATATAGAACTGTCAGATGTGACAACTAATAACAATATATTGAGGGAATCCCACTAAAAAAACACAAATAAAAGTTTGTGAGAAGTGTGTGTGAATATGAGCAGCAAAACTACTTAATTCTTGTCACATTATAAAGAAGAAGAGAGTGCGCTGTATTAAACCATTTTTTACATTGCAGCGTGACGAAAGTGCTGTATCCATTGCGAACGCTAAGTTTACCAGAACGAGCTGTCCCGTCTTGGAATTTCTTCTGAGCATGCGTGGCACTTTGTGCGTCGGAACAGGCCACACACGGTCGGAATTGACGCGATCGGATTTTGTTGTCGGAAAATTTTATCTCCTGCTGTCCAACTTTGTGTGTCGGAAAATCCGATGGAAAATGTCCGATGGCGCCCACACACGGTCGGAATTTCCGACAACACGCTCCGATCGGACATTGTCCATCGGAAAATCCGACCGTGTGTACGGGGCATTAGAGTGCCAGGATATGGGGGTGGTAATAAAATTTGAATCCCCAGCCACTTGCAGTTGAGGCTGCAGAAAAAGGGGCTGGGGAATTTGTCCCTTTCTCTGTCTCAAAATTGAGACATCAGGGGGTCTGTTTAGACCCCTCTTATTTCACCAAAGCCCCCAAACAGGGCTCCTAAAAATAATATTGTAAAATGTAATTTGAAAAAGTTGTACAAGCTAATAAAAAATAAGTTAATAAAAATAAAAACTACTGACACCATCCACTGCCCTTCTGACTGACACCATCCACTGCCCTACTGACACCAAACACTTCCCTACTGACTGACACTATCCCTGCCCTACTGACACCAACCACTTCCCTACTGACTGACACTATCCACTGCCCCACTGACACCAACCACTGCCCTACTGGCACCAACCACTGCCCTACTGACACTGTCCACTTTTAAGATAGGCTAAGTTTATATTTTTATAGTGACATTTGTTTTATTATATGTTTCTAAGTTTTTCCTGCTATTTAGTTAGGCCTTGCTAGTTAATTTCTTTAAAAAAAAAAAAGGCACCGAACCCCGGTGACCTTGGATCTCTTTTATGTTGTTCAGGTAGATCTCCACCTCTGAAAGGTTGCCTACCCCTTATCTAAATCATTCCACTGTAACTTTGGCTGTATGTTTAGGTTCGATGTCTTGCTGAAAGGTAAACCCCCACCCCAGTCTCAAGTCTTTTGCAGACTCTAACAGGTTTTCTTCTAAGATTGCCCTGTATTTGGCTCCATCCATCTTCCCATCAACTCTGACTAGCTTCCCTGTCCCTGCTGAAGAAAAGCATCCCCACAACATGATGCTGCCACCATCATGTTTCACAGTGGGGATGGTGTGTTCAGGGTGATGTGCAGTGTTAATTTTCTGCCACACATATCGTTTTGCTTTTAGGCCAAAAAGTAAAATTTTGGTCTCATCTGACCAGAACACCTTCTTCCACATGTTTGCTGTGTCCCCCACATGGCTTTTTGCAAATTGCAAATGGGCCTTCTTATGGCTTTCTTTCAACAATGGACTTGTTCTTTCCACTCCTCCATAAAGGCCAGATTTGTGGAGTGCACGACTGATATTTGTCCTGTGGACAGATTCTCCCACCTTAGCTGTGGATCTCTGCAACTCCTCCAGAGTTACCATGGGCCACTTGGCTGTTTCTCTGATTAATGCTCTCCTTGCCCAGCCAGTCAGTTTAGGTGGACAGCCATGTCTTGGTAGGTCAAAAATGTTTAGGCTTTACAACCACTTTAATATTCCAATCCACTCTTCCACAATCCTTAATAAAGCCAAGAAAAAGTGCCATAATGTAATATATTTTATTAGAATTAAAAACCCAAGTTTTAAAAAAGTATTGTACTTACATTCAGCAGCAAAAATCTAGGTTACACAATAAACTGATTCACTTCTCTACTCCCCAATATGGCTTCCCTTCGACTTCCGGACTTCCCATTTGCATTCCACTGGTCAGAAGTGAAAAAAGCGGATGTAAAGTTACACAGGAAGCCACGCCCAATGTGTTTTGTCTGATTTACATCTTCAGGGACAAATGGTTGCCTGTTTAACCATCTGCCTATATACACTATTGCTCCTAATTGTTTTCCTCCCCCCTGATCTTTCTATCTTGGCTCCCTCTAGTGGATTATCTCCCATGACAAGTACTATTCATCAAATCACACCATCTAGTGGTGAAAGGTGCTAAGTGCAGTTACCCTACTTCCCAATGTTACAGATGTAAGTAATAATAATAAAAAAACTTAAATATTTAAAAACATGGGACCTTGAGACAAAATTGATAATTTTTTTAATGAATCACTTATAATCCTTAACTGGGGTTGATCATAAATAGAGGGTTAAATATTAATATCCAGTATATTTACAATTCTAAAAAACCTTTAAAAAATATATAATAGGGGGCAGGAGGCGGAGCCTAGCAGAGCAGACATGCATTGTTAGAGCTCCACACCACTGAGGAGAGAAGAGAAGGACAAAGCGGAGCCTGCAGGCTCAAAAGGTATCCATTTGAACCTTTTTGCCCCAGGGAACAAACTGTGAAAGTTTGGGCAGGATATATGGTACTGGGAGGAAACCGTGGCAGAAATAAAAATCACCTCACAAAGAGCTCACAGGCACTCACTGCAGCTGAAGCAGCTCCAGTCACCTCACAAGATACAGCATCAGGGCGCTCTCACAGACAGAAAATATCACAGCAAGACTCTCCATTTGAGTCAGATACAGAACAAATCCTCTCACAAACTTCTCCACAAGCCTCCTCAGTATCCCCAGTAATATTATTACAATTTGAAAAGATGCTTCATAAGGCTTTAAAACAAACCTCAGACCAAATAACAAAAAGCCTAACCAAAGAAATAAGAGAGCTGGGAAACCGCACCGCAGCCTTAGAAATAAAAATGGATGAAATTGAAATTACAACCCAAGAAAATATAACAGAATTGGAACAATTAAAAAAAGAGAATTTAATACTTCAAACTAAGCTCGAAGATTACGAAAATAGAGCCAGACGTTCAAACTTGCGCATAAGGGCAATACCTGAAACTGTGACAGACCTGCAATCTACTATTACTGCTCTATTACAAGAACTAAAGCCAGATATCCCTATTGAACGTTTAGAACTGGACAGAGTACACAGAGCCCTCACACCCAAAAAGAAAGATGGACCCCCACGTGATATAATCACTAAATTTCATTATTACAGAATGAAAGAACAAATACTAATTGCTGCAAGAGAAAAAAAGGAACTTAATTTTCAAGGACACAATTATCAAATTTTTGCTGACCTATCCCAACTTACTATTACTAAAAGACGATCCATGAAACCCCAACTAATGGAACTGCAACGCCACAACATTATGTATCAATGGGGCTTCCCCTTTTCAGTCAGATTTAACTACCAAGGTACAATTTACAGAAGCAGATCAGCAGATGAACTACAACAAACCCTTTTAAAATTAAATCTGACAGAACTCACAAGCAGCAACACTCCCACACGCAGAAGAATGGCATCATCTTCACCTTCAGGCAGCACCCAGAAAATTTCAGAACAAAATGGGAAGCATCATTCTCACAAAAAAGGCCGTTATGCCACATCATCCATGGACCAAGAAGATTCAATGGACTGACATCCTAATTCCTGATATCTCTTCATTTATTATACTAAGAGATGGTTCTCTATAAAAAACCTATATTTATAACTGAATGTAACTGCATTCTGATAGTCACACACTGTGTGGGATCATGTTACATTCCAGTTATATTTCTTATTACTTCTGATTCATATAGCCTTAGAATATATAAGTGAAATAAGGAAATTCTTGTTCAGTTATATATTATCAGGTAATAACAATAGATTTATTACTTTTTAAGACAAATATGTTCAATAACCCAGAAGTAATGGAAGCTTTTTCTTTCTTTTCTTAAAACAAATATATTATTACCTAACTAGTTCCTAGAATTATGTTTTTGTTTATTCTAATCTGAAGCAATACAACCTCAATTTTATGAGTTAACATATCTAAACAGTTACATATGAATAAAATATGTAATTGTTTACTCTAAAAGGGTTAAAATCCCAAAATAATTCAAACTATCTTCATCAATACCAAAGTTATTAACAGTACCTTTCTAACTGAATTATTTAGCCTAGGGCAAGACTAACCATATACAACCACCCTGGAATAAATAATTTCAACAAAAACTATATTCTGCACTCCAATTAATGAAACATCATTTTGATGTCTTTTGACATAGCACTTCTCTCCTGTAAGCGGAAGATCCGTGTACCCCCATTAGCCCTCCTCATTCTCCCAACCATATTATGTGGGAGTGTGACAAAGGCACTTATTCCCCTGAGAGAGATATTTATTCTCTTTCACGGGTAAATTGTGATTACTTGCAAAAAATAATAAATAAAATAATAATAATAAAATAATACAATGTATCATCTAATCTCATATGTTTTTTGTTTACTCTTTACTCCAGAATTCACTGGTTTCTTTTCTATCTATTCATCTCTTCAGTCCACACAGGTTGATCTGCGCAGTCAGCTCTGCAGAACAAAAAGTAAGTCAAAACTATTTGATCTGTTGCCATGGCACCACTGAATATACTTTCCCTGAATGTTCAGGGAATAAATGTCCCTCAAAAAAGGACCAAAGCCTTCCGTACTTTCCATAACAAGAAGGCTCACAGTATGCCTCCAAGAAACACACTTCACCAAAGATTCTACTCCAAAATATATTTCTCCTTTTTATCAACAAATTTACACGGCTTCTGCCTGTACCAAGCAAAGGGGAACTCTAATTGCATTTCACCGATCCACACCATTCACCTTATCATCAGAAATTAAAGACCCAGAAGGTAGAAACCTGATACTCATGGGTTATATAATGGATACAGCAATCACGGTGATTTCCTACTACGCTCCTAACAAACAACCTACACCATTCCTCTCACATATATTACAAGTGATTAATACACACAAAATAGGAACAGTGATAATGTGTGGGGATTCGAACCAGGTCCTCCTCCCATTTCTAGATAAATCACCTTTTACACCATCCAAAATAACCTCTAGATTACCTTTTTCTCAACTTCTTTCCAAATACAATCTGGTAGATTCGTGGAGAGAAAGTAACCCAATGAAAAAGAAATTCACTTATTTCTCGCACCCTCATCAAACCTTCACCAGAATAGATCATATTTTTCTAACAATAGGAATGATACCAGAAATTATTGCATCAGATATAATTCCGATTCCGTGGTCTGACCATAATGCAGTATACACTACTATAGCCTCAGCCATACCAAAAGCGCATGACCCAACGTGGTACTTACCGGACATAATGCTCAAACACCCACTACATCAGATGGCCATTGAACAAGCTTTAAAGGAATACATATCAATTAATAATACAACAGACATCTCCCCAATAACACTGTGGGAAGCTCATAAGCCTGTCTTGCGTGGTACAATGCAAAGACAAATGGCACTATTTAAACGGGAACGCAAAAATCTAGCAAAAAAACTAGAACTCAATTTTAATGCAGCCTACATATCATTTCAAGATAATCCATCTCAGAGTACAAAATCTCATCTGGAAAAATCTAGATTGGAATACGATCTATTTCTCACTGAGTCAGTTGATAAATCCCTCAAACGCTCCCAACACAATTTCTACATGAATACAAACAAACCAGGTACATATTTGGCTCGGGCATTAAATTCAACTAACAAATCTTTCAAACCAATACGTTTGAAATTATCAAAAAATGTTTACACTTGTAATCCAGTTAAAATAGTCCATAAATTTCACTCACATCTCGCAACTTTATACAAGACAAACAATGAATTTAATCCTACAGAGGCTGAATCCTTCTTCTCAAAAATAACCTTACCTGAGTTATCTCAGAATCAAAAAAGCAGTTTGGATGAGCCTATAACTATAGATGAAGTTGCTAACGCCATAAAAGACCTAAAACTTAACAAAAGACCAGGCCCAGACGGCTACTCGGCTTTATACTATAAAACATTCTCAGAAATACTCTCTCCCATTCTCACTGAAACTTTTAACAAACTTCTAGATGGACATTCTTTTCGGCAAGAAACACTAATGGCAATTGTTTGTATGATCCCAAAACCCCTTTCTGATGATACTTCCTGTGTGAATTATCGGCCTATCTCTCTGTTAAACCTCGATATTAAATTCTAAGCAAAAATAATAGCAAAACGCCTCAATAGCATTATAGGAAAATTAATACATAGAGATCAAGTAGGCTTCATGCCAAATAGACAGGCAGGCGATAATATACGCAGGGCAGTGTTATTGGCACATATTGCTAAAAAACGGAAAATCCCTTTATGTTTTCTATCTCTTGATATTAAGAGGGCATTTGACACAGTATCCTGGCAATATATGCAATATTCATTACAAAAATGGGGTTTTGGACCCCACTTTTTAACATGGATCAAAGCATTATATAATAAACCCAAAGCCTATATAAAATATGCTGGATACAAATCTGAAGCCTTTAATATCGAAAGAGGTACCCGACAGGGTTGCCCATTATCTCCCTTATTATTTGCCCTTATACTCGAACCCATGGCCCAATACATCAGAACAAACCAAACTATAACTGGCATTGAAGTAGGAGGTATTACACACAAATTATGTATATTTGCAGACGATATATTACTTTTTCTATCATCACCACAGGTCTCTGGTCCTAACTTAATACCAGCTCTTGATGGATTTGCAGCCCTATCCGACCTTATGATTAATCCTAAGAAATGCCTAGTGCTTAATATTTCACTCACAAACATGGAATTGATCCCGGCTAGGGCTGCACTCCCATTCACATGGGCAGAAAAATCAATCCCATATCTTGGAATTCATTTAACAGCATCTCATTCTGACTTATTTTCAACCAATTATCCTCCTGTATTAAGACAGATCACAAATCTAATAAAACAATGGTCGCAACTTCCTTTATCCTGGATAGGGAAGATTAATGCAATCAAAATGACTATTCTACCCAAATTGCTTTATCTATTCAGAGTCCTCCCTATTCCAATTCCTTCCCATTTTTTGAGAATAGTACAAAAAAGAGCAACTTCGTTTATATGGGGCTCTTCTAAACCACGTATACCTATACACACACTACATCTTCCCAAAAATAAAGGAGGCCTAGGATACCCTAATTTTACTAACTACTACAGAGCAGCACATTTGGCCAGTCTGTCCAAATACCATGCAAAACAGGAAATCCCATTATGGGTATTTATAGAGGCTTCAGAAAATGACCCTCTATTAATATCAAATTTATTATGGCTTGATCCTAAAGACCGCTTTAAAATTCATAATCCCATAACTAAACACTTCTTATCTCTCTGGGATAAACTAAAAACCAAATATCAGTTACAATCTCCACACAATCCTCTCCTTTCTTTT
Organism: Aquarana catesbeiana; assembly: GCF_042186555.1. Lineage (NCBI taxonomy): Eukaryota > Metazoa > Chordata > Amphibia > Anura > Ranidae > Aquarana > Aquarana catesbeiana. Next base: position 776,522,872 of record NC_133324.1, read on the forward strand.
ATCAGAAATCCGGCCTTTTATCCGGCATGGATCTACCCAAATTCTTTTAAAGCTTGGACAACATCAGGCATTCAGACACTAAATGACTTCATAGCATCTAAATCATTCCTTTCATTCCCATCGCTTAGAGAAAAATATGATCTACCAAACTCTGAGATATTTAGATATCTCCAAATCAAAAATTTCTATACACCATTCCTAAAGGGGGATACACCATTATCCCAATTATCCATTTTTGAATCAATCTGTACAAAAGATCCATTTGCTAAAGGTACAATTTCATCACTTTATAATCAATTATATGGAGTAGCAAATCTTAATAGACCCTCTTACGTTCAGAGGTGGGAGGAGGACCTGGGACGAACTTTAGAAGAAACGGACTGGTCTAACATATGGCTCACATCTAAGTCATCTTCACCCAACATCTTAGCACTGGAGACAAATTATAAAGTCCTAACTCGCTGGTACCTTGTACCCGCTAGAGTGGCAAAATATTCACCTAATACCTCAGCTCTTTGTTTTCGAGGATGCCCAGAAATAGGCACATATTTACACATATGGTGGACGTGCCCAGTAATTCAAACCTTCTGGAAGGAAGTCTTCGTGATTGCATCTAAAATATTTAAAAAAATAATACAACCAGATCCATATTTAACTTTACTTAATCTAAAACCGGATTGGTTAACACTCTCTCAATTCAAACTTATGATCCAACTAATAACGGCTGCAAAACAAACAGTGGCCAAGGCATGGAAATCTCCTACATTGGTACTAGCAGAAACAATTCACAGAATGAATAATACAATGTCCCATGCTAAGATGGTTGCCATCGATCAAAATCAAATTCCAAAATTTGAAAAACTTTGGCATCCTTGGATAAAACAACAGTTCCTGTCAAACTTCAATGACTCTGTCCTGTTGCCATGGTAACAGATTAAATGACTTACAGAGACACCCATTCTAAGGCTTCAAAGAGAACTAAAAAGAATAATAAACTGACGAGCGGGACAACCTTGTGGACCATACCTCTACCTTTCAACCCTTTTTCTTCTTTCTCTTTCCTTTTCTCCACCTTACGATTAAAGCTCATTATCAGAATTTATTTGACCTATATACACTCTACTTGTAAACAATATGTATAGTAGGTATAAATCATTTAAATACCTACAAAAGTAACTAAGGAAATGATATATATCTTTAATTTAGGTTTACGTGAACCCAATGTTTAATATTTGAAATTTCATGATATTTACCTATATAAACCCTACTGTAAAACAATGAGCTTACTTTATAGATCCTTGTAAACTTACTTTATGTATCTTTATAACATTGTATACTCAATAAACTTCTTTTGACAAGGAAAAAATATATAATAAAACAGTTTATTGCTAAAGTGTCCAGTGCAGATATCGAGTTAGTTTAATTTTGCTAGATTCATTTCTTCATGTTGGATCCCCTACCCGCGATCTTATTTATTCCGTAAAAAAAAAAACCTCTTGGGTAACAATTATGCACATCCTAAAATGCCTCAATATACTATGTTTTTTAAAACCCTTTTAGGTTATTTACACGTTCTCCTATTCTTACTGATAGTCTTCTGATGTGTCCTACATATTGCAACCCACAAGGGCACTCCAAAAGATACGTCATGTGGCTGCTATTGCAAGAGATAAACTTATCAATCCTATATTTTGTTTAGTGCTTCTAGATGTAAACTCAACTCTTTTCCTTTCTTTATTATTAACAATATTACATAGAATGCATCTCATTGTCCTGTAATTGTAATGTCATAGGAATTCATATTAATCTCTCTTAAAAATGCTCAGAGGACTCTTCTGATCCTTCCTATACCATTATGATATTTTCTATAAACCTCTCGTAAAACTTATGTTCAGGCCACTGTTTCCTATGGCTACTCCCCTTTTTTTGGCAATAGTATTCACCACCATACCAAAAATAATTTTTATGCATGACTAGATCCAACCCTTCCAGAATATAATCAATCTGTACTTGTTTTAGGTTGAACCTCTCCATAAGTGCCCATTTTACAGCCTCAAGGCCATTCTTCCTCTATAATGCAGGCGTATAATTAGTTAACATATATAGTGGCTAGAACAGAACTCTCACTACATGTGATTTTTTTCAAAATTGTGATTAAATCCCTGCTTTCCTTCAGGTCAGATTTCCTCTTAACCTCAAGTGGCTGTGGGAATATATACAAATATTCCCCCTACTCTGGTGAACAATCAATTTATTCCAGTGATAATTGGTCTTCCTGGGGGCTTGTCCCTATTTTTGTGAATTTTTGGTACATAATAAATAACTGGAGCTACTGGGGCTTCTAGGGTAAGCTATCTTGCTTCTTTATTATCGAGGATCCCTGCTCTTTTCCCTTTATTCACTCATTTTATTTGTTTTCTCATATATTCTTTTGAGCAGATTTTTTGCTAATTTTTTATTAGTGCTCTCTGCACTTAAAGCGGAGTTCCACCCAAAAGTGGAACGTCTGCCTAACTGACTCATCCCCTCTCTCAAATGCCACATTTTACACCTTTCAGGGGGAAGGGGGGAACAGGTACCTGTTTTTGACCGGTACCTGTCCCTACTTCTGGGAGACAGCACCGCCGTGCTGTCCCTTGGAAGTTTGGCCCCCTCCTCCTTCCTCTGGCACTGGGCCAACTAAAAAGTGCAGCACTCTTTACTCATGCACAGTAGGGAACTGGCTGTGAAGCCGAAAGGCTTCATTGCCAGGTTCCCTTTCTATGAATGGCGGCGGCAGCACGCAAGAGCCGATCCGAAAATCACCTGGGGTGCCAACATTGAGGGAACCCTGGACAGGTAAGTGTCCTAATATTAAAAGTCAGCAGCTACAGTATTTGTAGCTGCTGACTTTTAATTTTTTGTGGGGTCCGGAACTCCTCTTTAGCAGATTCTCAATTTTCTCCTCATAATTCTTCTTGTTCAAAATTATAATTCCCCTCCATCTTTGTCAGCGGGTCTAATCACCACATTTCTCCTTTTTTCAATTTCTTTAATACCATAACACAATTTTTTACTCTTCCTACTTTTTTCTATTTTCAAATTCTTAATGTCTTCCTCATCTAAAATCTTAATAACTTTAATAAAATGATTACCTGAGTTTTTAGGGTTAAAAGTAGAGTTACTTTTCAACCCACTATGTATATATTTCTGTTTTACAATCTCTCTATCTATACCACTGGCTTTTCTGCATAATATTTTTTTATATTCAATTTCTGAACATATCTTTGTCTATCAATATAGGCAATTCCTCTGGACTTTTCAAATTCATCACTTAATTTGAAAACATCTTCACATAATCTTCTCCCTTTCTTTTTCTTTCTCCCCCCCAGAACCTCTTGTTCTCTTTCCTCCCTATCTACACATTTGCATCAATGGTACTCCTTTCCCCTCTCTGAAATTCCTCCATTTGCCTTTCATGTGGGGTGGTCTGTAAGCCCCCCCCCCCCCGTTCCCTTCTGGGGTACTTTAAAACATAGGTTTTTAATTCTAATAAAATATACTACATTATGGCACTTTTTCTTGGCTTTTTTAATACCGATGTGAGTTTCTAAATAGAGGAGCGTATTTATTGAGTGGACACGCTGTCCGGGGGAGAGAATACTTATAACTATCCATGGAGTGGAAGAGTAAAAATAATTGCGGGGGAGTGGATTGAAATTTTAAGCTGTTATTGACCCACCTATTAGTTTAAGGGGTCGCTATGTCTGGTGAGTGCAACTGAGCGTGTGTGTGCACCAGCAGTGAGCACAGAGGTGTTTTATTATACATAGTTATTAGGGATAAACAGTGTGTAACACCAGCAAGAAGAGAAACAGACTTTTGCATATGTTGGCGAGGACTGTTCCAGCACATTGATGTTCATGGATGGAGGTGTATTAAAGTTTTGGACACCGAGGAGAAATTTAGTGAATAGCACTAGAAGAAAGTAGGGACTTCTTTTTTTGTCACATCTTTGTTGTCACAATTTTTTTAACTTTAATACAGCACAGCGCCTTCACGTTCAAAAGAGTTTATTTGTTTCCATGTTATTTTATTTGATTCAGTGCATTTTTCACTATGGGAGATTTTATGAGATAATTCTTTATGTTTATTGTTTATATGGTTTTCAAGATCACAGGTCACCTTATAAGAAGGGGTTAACACAGTGAAGTGCCTGGCAGCTGTTCTTATCAGTGTAGGACCAATTATATTAAAGTAGTGGGGTTTGCTTTCCATCAGCGCAGGAAGTTATTAATTAAGTATTAATTTAGTCCTTCTGATCATGGGATAGATAATGATGTAAAGAAATCTAAAGCAGAACAAAAGTATTTCTTTTAGTGCAAACAATTTCAAGTTAAAAATTTGGGCATGCATGCTTACCTGCAAATCTGTGTTCTCTTTTGCAATATCCATACTTCATATTACCCATATGCTATCTTGCCTAGTCTGTTCACTAGCATTAGTGGAAGGTGATGAAGAGATGCTGCCATCTTAAAGAGATGATGTATTAATTCCCTCAAAAAGAACTGTTTGTAAGAGCCACTTTTATTGTTTGCTAGGAACTGGTTGCACAATAGGGTGGTTCTATTGTCCCCTCCCTCCAATCTTCCATCTCTCCTGCACTTTAATCAACCATTTGTTACTAGTTTAAAAAAAAAAACTACTTCCGGTATTTTTAAACGGGAAGGAAAAACACAGAGCAGGACTGGAAGGGGCCACATTGTTATTGCAGTGATAGTTTTGCCCTTTGTGCAAATCTAGCAGAATAGTTACATACTAGTGTGAGGTGTGGAAAGTCTAGGACTTCTGGGCTAAGGAGCCAGCAGGGCTGATGTCAATAGGTCATAGAGAATGCCAGGTCCTGCATTATGCCTATATAGTAGCTAGAAAACCCAATGAGGAATGTCTGAACTATTTTGCAATTTCAGAATGAATATTTAGTTCTGTTCTAAATCCAGTTAAAGTGTAACTAAAACACAGAACAAAAAAAATATATATTGCAGTTAGATGTGGTACTGCATTAGTTTTCATTTTTCAGGTGACAAACATTTTCAGCTAGAAAAAAATTATAGAAGTTTAAAGTGTAGCGCTATAAATCAATAAATTGACCATTAAATTAATAATGGAATAAATAACTTGTCATATAAACAAAAAAGATTATCCAAACATGCCCAAAGGGAGTAGGATATTTAACCTTATGTCAATACACAAGCACACGATGAGTGACTCTAATATCTTAACCCTTTCATGACTAAGCCTATTTTTGAAATTTGGTGTTTAAATTCCATATTTTTTGCTAGAAAATTACTTAGACTTCCCAAACATTATATATATTTTTTTAGCAGAGAATCTAGAGAATAAAATGGCGATTGTTGCAATATTTTTTATCACGCGGTATTTGTGCAGCGGTGTTTTAAACGCAAATTTTTGGAAAAGGGACACTTTCATGAATTTTAAAAAATCCAAACAGTAAAGTTACCCCAATTTTTTTGTATAATGTGAAAGATGATGTTACGCCGAATAAATAGATACCAAACATGTCACCCTTTATAATTGCACGCACTCGTGGAATGGCGACAAACTACGGTACCTATGAATTTCCATAGGCGACACTTTAAAATTTTTTTTACGGTTACCAGGTTTGTGTTACAGAGGAGGTCTAGGGCTAGAATTATTGCTCTCGCTCTGACGATCGCGGCGATACCTCACATGTGTGGTTTGAACACTGTTTACATATGCGGGCGCGACTTCTGTATGCGTTTTCTTCGCTGCGCTAGCTCGCGGGGACAGGGGCACTTTAAAAAAAAATTTTTTTTCAATTTATTTTATTTATTTTTTTACTTTATAAATTGTGTTTTAAAAATTTTTTTTTTTTTTTTTTACATGTAAACATTTATGTAAACATCCCTTGTGACAGTAATAGGTGGTGACAGGTACTCTTTATGGAGGGATGGGGGGTCTAAAAGACCCCCCATCCCTCCTTTACACTTCAAAGTATTCAGATCGCCGAAAACGGCGATTCTGAATACTGTGTACTTTTTTAAATTCGGTGCCATTGGCAGCCGAGTAAACAGGAAGTGACGTCATGACGTCGCTTCCGCGTTTACAACAAGAAGGCTGGAACGAAGCCACTCACAGCTTCGTTCCAGCCCGCCCCCAGCCACCGAAGGTACCCGATTGGACACTGGGCCTCCGATCGCACGGGAGGCCCGGTAACAGTGGCTGGAGGCGGCGGGAGGGGGGGATGTCCCCTCCCGCTCCTCCGGTATAACAACCGAGCAGCTTTTAGCCGCATCGGTTGTTATACACGGGTAGCCGATCGCCCGCTGTAAACAACGGTACCGGGATGATGCCTGCAGCTGCGGGCATCATCCCGGTATAACCCCGGAAAGCCGAGTACGCATATCTGCGTACGGTCGGCGGGAAGGGGTTAAAACCACAAAGGAGTGAGTACAAACTTGAAAAAAAAGGTTAAATGATTAAAGTAATATAAAAGTGTGTCACACTGAGGACACAAAACGTCCAATCATACAAAAGTCCAAAGGATGTCAACAAATATGAAGATGGAGTCCAAAGATTAGAGAGGGTGATCCCATAAATCCGGAGACATATTTGACAGACATCACTTGGAAGGAAGTTGGAATAATAGGTAAGCCACCACCAGTAATCATAAGGAGGCTTACCAGATGTTGATGACTTGGAGAGGCTTATGCCGCCCAAGTCATAAAAGACTTTTAATCAGCTGGCTGAGAAGATGCACCTGCTTGAACAGTCATGATAACTTGATGCAAACGTTCTCGGACAGCAGCTTGTAGGTAATACTCCAATAGGGAGCTCCAAACCGATATTCACAAACCATGCAAAGATAAATGAAATACTCGCATAGCGTGATACCGTATGTATAAAAAATGTATTATGTAAAAAGGATAAACTCACATGGTAACGATCATCAAAGGCATGTATAGGAATAAAATCGGTATGTAAGTAGGTCCACCCAACGCGTTTCTGCTAATAAGCCGTCATCTGGAGTGCGGACCACCCAAACAATACCGCTTATAAAGCACTAATGACCCCCTATTGGAATTTACATAGCACCGGAAGTGAAACATTGTTACATCACTTCCGGTGTGTTGGCCCAAAAATTTTTAACAAATAAAAACATATTCAAAAGTATTATGTATATCTTTCATTTCATAAGTATTTAAATTTTGTTTCTCTGCAAAAACAATAAAAAAATTAATCGTAACCACCACTGAACCAAGCCTCATTCTGAAGAGGTCTTAAGACATTGCTGCGTACGCTTCACAGCGTCACAGCATACCGCCGTGCCCGGATAAACAATAAAAGACTTAATCTTAACCACTTCTAAACCAAGCCTCATTCTGGAGAGGCTACATGACGTCGCTGTGTGCGCTTTGCAGTGTCGCAGTGTACCGCCCGGATGACAATCAAGCCTCATTTGGAAAAAGGTCATGTTGCGTGTCACACCGTCAGTCCTTTACCCAAGCCTCAATATAGATGAGGCTCCGAACGGATGTATTAGCCAGTTCTACCAATGGCAATGGCTGTCAGCAAAAAAATACCCTTTAAGGAAAAGAGCCTTCATCGAAGGCACATTAGTAAAGGAAAATTAAATGTAATGACCAAAAAACTTATACTAGACCCACAAAAAAGAGCATATATTAGATAGACCTCATAATATATAGATTCAGTATCTTATTAAAGTAATATTTATATGTGGGCTCTGGTAATAAGAAAGTAATTTAATAATGAAAAAAATTAATAAAATTTTAAAAATTTAAAAATTTAATAAAGCAGGCTCAATAAATTCAACACATTTGTGGACATACACAAATATGTTAGAAAAATCAATGTTCAACGTTACATTACTTTCAACCCCATGACCGTGAGACTTATAAAGAATTACCCAATAACCCTATGTTAAAGTTTAAGAAAAACTGAATGGCCTCATCTCCAAAGGTTTTGATTCGTTGATTTTAGATCATAAAGAAAAGTCGTTCCTAGTCCCTTTAGCCCCACGAATTCCTGTCATCTATTATTTACCTAAGGTCCACAAGGACCCCCTCCACCCTCCTGGACGTCCTATTATCAGCGGGATTGACTCTGTCACCTCCAGAATAGGGATATACATTGACTTTTTTCTACAACCCTCAGTGCAGAATATGCCATCTTATCTCAAAGACACAAAAGATGTGATAAAATTGCTTTCTAATGTGTCTTTTCAAGGAGATCTAATTATGGCCACTGCGGATGTGGCATCTTTATATACTTGTATTCCACATCATAAGGGTATAGAAGCTGTCCATGAATTCCTTAATAGGGATCCTTCCCTTGCTACCCCACCGGTGGAGTTCATTGTCGAGTTATTAGAATTTGCCACTCAACATAGCTACTTCTGGTTCGATGGTCGGTTCTACCTGCAACATAAAGGAGTAGCAATGGGGGCCAAATTCGCCCCAAGTCTGGCTAATTTGTTTATGGCCAAGTGGGAGGAGGATGTCCTCTATGCCATGGATAATCCACAGCTCGTACTGCGGGCCCAGTACATAGACGACATCATCCTCCTATGGGGGGGTACCTCTGAAGATCTGAATCAGTTTTTCTCAGTTCTTAATGCAAATGACAGAGGTATAGTCCTTACCCATGAATCTAGTAAATCCAAGATAATTTTTTTGGATTTGGTCATAGAGGAAGGACCAACAATTTATTTTTAGCACTTACTTTACACCCACGGACAGAAATGGGTATATACCCACCGATAGCTGCCATCATAAGGCCTGGCTAAGATCGGTCCCAAAAAGTCAATTCCTGCGAATACGCAGAAACTGTAATGATATTGACACTTTTATGACTCAGGCTATGGTCCTGAGGGAAAGATTCTTGGAGAAGGGCTATAGCAATGTGGAAGTAGACCAAGATCTAAAGTTTGCCCTTGACATTGACCGCTCTTCATTGTTGGTGGACAAACCACGACGGGAAGATAGTGATTTCAAATGGTCCTTTCTTACATCATTTTCAACCCAGCATAGACAAATAAAGCATATCTTTGAACAACACTGGGATATTTTGAAAGATGAAAAATTCTAGGTCCCTTATTGCCTGAAAGGTCTAAAGTGATCTACAGAGGGGTGCCTTCACTTAAAAGTAAGCTGGCACCAGCTGTTGTAGATCCTCCACAAAGACCATCCTTCTTCCATAATCGGACTGGATTTTATCCATGTAAGAGATGTACGGTTTGCCAATTTAACACTTGCAGTAGATGGACCAATAGAGAATTCAGATCAACAACAACTAATCGCATGTACCAAATCAAACATTTTTGCACATGTACAACTACCAATGTTGTTTACTTAATAACATGTCCGTGTGGCAAACAATATATTGGTTGCACCATAAGATCTTTCGCAGTGAGGTTAACAGAACACATTAATCTTATCAAGTCCGGCAACATCAAACATACAGTACCTCGGCATTATAGACAATATCATGACTGAAACCCTACTGGTACTCAATTTTTGGTTATTGATAAATATATTGCTCCATGGAAGGGAGGAGCTAGTCTAAGGGGGGTCTCCAGACTTGAAACGTTCTGGATATAAGAGTTACAGACCCACTACCCACAAGGTATGAATGTGGAGTGGGACATTAATTTGTTTATTAACCAGTCCTAGTAGGAGCGAGTTTTTCTTTTTCTTTTTTACTGATTTTGACTTTTCACCATTTTTAATATTTTTATTCAAATAAAAATTTTCCAGTCTCTATCTTATTTGATATTGTAAATTAGGGGGATGTTGACTCTCTGTCCATTTTTAATAATTTTTGCATTTTTATGTAATGTATTAAATTTGCTTGTGCATTTGTTTGCAACTGATGACCCCATTTGGAAATTGCTATATGGCTCCTTATTTTTGAATTTTTGAATTTTTATTAATTGTTTTAATTATTAAATGACTTTCTTACTACTGGAGCCAACATATAAATATTACTTTAATAAGATACTGGATCTATATATTATGAGGTCTATCTAATATATGCTCTTTTTTGTGGGTCTAGTCAAGTTTTTTGGTCATTACATTTAATTTTCCTTTACTAATGTGCCTTCGGTGAAGGCTCTTTTCCTTAATGGGTATTTTTTTGCTGACAGCCATTGCCATTGGTAGAACTGGCTAATACATCCATTCGGAGCCTCATCTATATTGAGGCTTGGGTAAAGGACTGACGGTGTGACACGTTTGAGACGTAATTACGTCACGTGTTGCGGTCACATGACCTTTTTCCAAATGAGGCTTGATTGTCACCCGGGCGATACACTGTGAAGTGTACACAGCGACGTCATGTAGCCTCTCCAGAACAAAGCTTGGTTTAGCAGTGGTTAAGATTAAGTCTTTTATTGTTTATCCGGGCACGGCGCTGCTGTACGCTGTGACACTGTGAAGTGCACGCAGCGATGTCTTAAGGCCTCTTCAGAATGAGGCTTGGTTCAGTGGTGGTTACAATTAATTTTTTTGTTGATTTTGCAGAGAAACAACATTTAAATACTTATGAAATGAAAGATATACATACATAATACTTTTGAATATGTTTTTATTTAGTTAAAAATTTTTGGGCCAACACACCGGAAGTGATATAACAATGTTTCACTTCCGGTGCTATGTAATTTCCAATAGGGGGTCATTAGTGCTTTATAAGCGGTATTGTTTGGGTGGTCCGCACCCCAGATGACGGCTTATTAGCAGAAACGCGTTGGGTGGACCTACTTACATACCGCTTTTATTCCTATACATGCCTTTGATGATCGTTACCATGTGAGTTTATCCTTTTTACATAATACATTTTTTTATACATACGGTATCATGCTATGCAAGTATTTCATTTATCTTTCCATGGTTTGTAAATATCGGTTTGGAGCTCCCTATTGTTGTATCACCTACAAGCTGCTGTCCGAGAACGTTTGCATCAAGTTATCGTGGCTGTTCAAGCAGGTGCATCTTCCCAGCCAGCTGGTTAAAAGTCTTTTATGACTTGGGCGGCATAAGCCTCTCCAAGTCATCAACATCTGGTAAGCCTCCTTATGATTACTGGTGGTGGCTTACCTATTATTCCAACTTCCTTCCAAGTGATGTCTGTCAAATATATCTCCGGATTTGTGAGATCATCCTCTCTAATCTTTGGACTCCATCTTCATATTTGTTGACATCCTTTGGACTTTTGTATGATTGGACGTTTTGTGTCCTCAGTGTGATACACTTTTATATTATTTTAACCACTTCAATACTGGGCACTTAGACACCTTCCCGCCCAGGCCAATTTTCAGCTGTCAGCGCTGTCGCAATTTGAATGACAATTGCACGGTCATGCTACACTGTACCCAAACAAATTTTTTATCATTTTGTTCCCACAAATAGAGCTTTCTTTTGGTATTTGATCACCTCTGCGGTTTTTATTTTTTGCGCAACAAATAAAAAAAGACAGAAAATTTAAAAAAAAAACAAGTTTTTCTTTGTTTCTGTTAAAATTTTTTGTAAATAAGTACGTTTTCTCCTTCAATGATGGGCACTGATATGGCTGCACTGACGGGCACTGATACGGCGTCACTGATGGGCACCGATGAGGTGGCACTAATGAGGTGGCACTGACAGCCACTGATGATGGGCACCGATAGGTGGCACTGATGGGCACTGATAGTTGGCACTGATGGGCACTGATAGGTGGCACTGGTATGCGGCACTGATGGGCACTCATAGGTGGCACTGATGGGCACTCATAGGCGGCACTGATGGGCACTCGTAGGTGGCATTGATTGGTACATATGGGTGGCACAGATGGGTACTTATGTGTGGCACTGATGGGCACTGATAGGTGGGCACTGATGGGCACAGATGGGCACTGACAGGTGGCACCGATGGGCAATGACAGGTGGCACCGATGGGCAATGACAGGTGGCACTAATAAAATATATTGGGGGCATATCTGGAACATAATGGTGCTAATCAGTGCCCATTTGTGGGCACTGATTGGCACAGATTGGGCACATTGGGCACATGTGGATGGCCATGGGGTACATACCTGGCCATCCACATGTTGCCCCTTCCATGGTGGTCCTAGTGGCGATCCCTGGTGGTCCAGTGTGGTGATCCGAGGGGGGGCTGCGCTGATAAACAATCAGCGCAGACCCCCCTGCCAGGAGAACCGCCGATCGGCACTCCTCTACTCATGTCTGTCAGACGCGAGTGAGGAAAAGCCGATCAACAGCTCTTCCCATTGACAGCGTGATCAGCCGTGACTGGACACGGCTGATCAAGTGGTAAAGAGCCTCCGCCGGAGGCTCTTTACCAAGATCGGTGGAGCGGTGTATCAGGCTGATACACCACTCCACCGATCGCCGCGATGCGCGCCCCCGAGGGCGCGCGGCGGCATGTTATCCTGCTGGATGTCATATGACGTCCAGTCAGGATAACGGAACCACTTCCCGGACGTCAATCCGCTATAGGGCGGGCGGGAAGTGGTTAATCATTTCACCTTTTTTTTCACGTTTGTACTCACTCCTTTGTGGTTTTAAGATATTAGAGTCACTCATCGTGTACTTGTGTATTGACATAAGGTTAAATATCCTACTCCCTTTGGGCACGTTTGGATAATCTTTTTCTTTTATATGACAAGTTATTTATTCCATTATTAATTTAATGGTCTATTTATTGATTTATAGCGCTACACTTTTAACTTCTATACTTGTTGCTTTGGTCTATAGCTGTGTTGGCTGCTATTTACACTTTTCTACACAGTGCTGTAATTTTTTCTTTTTCTTAAGCTAGAAAAAAATTGCCGTTGATCTTTCTAGAAATACAGCATCCTTTTCATGTTTGTGAGCTTAAAAGAAAGCAAAGCTATTGAGGAATGGCATTCGTTGGCACAGGCTGCTTCCAGATCACTGATTAACATGTCAATAATCAAAGTGAATTACAAGGTTTTATTAAGGTGGTACTTAGTGCCGACCAGACTGGCCACTTTTGTTCCCGAGGCATCTTCCAAGTGCTTTCGGGGCTGTGGTCAGGAAGGGATGGATTATCACATCTGGTGGCAATGCCCCAAAGTACGGAGATTTTGGATCAGAGTCTATAACTTTATATACTCCCTTAAACAGATCAACCTGACCAAATCTCCGAAACACGCACTCCTAGGATGTAAGATTGATTAAGTTTCCAAAACCCAGACGGCTCCTTACATTCATATTTGTAGCGGCCAAAATTACAATTGCCAGGAACTGGAAGTCAGTAGTCCTACCGTTTGACCAAATCAAACATATACTATCTTGGCTTATGTTAAATGAAAGACTGATAGCAATTGTGCAGGACAAAATGAAGTTGTTTAACAAAATATGGGATCCCTGAATCAACTACTTGAGGAACGACCCCCGGACACTCGTTGACTAGGGAATCTCCTGAAGGGTCTAGCACAGAGCGTGGAGTCCTCCCTCCCCCCTCTTCTTTCTTTTCTCCCCCCTTCTATTTCCTTTTTTCTCAGAGACTCAGGTGTTGTTGGGCAGGGGTGCGTCGCCCGTGGTTTGGGGGAGCGGGTTATCACTGAATTTCTGCTGGGGAGTCCTGCTTCCCCTGGCACGGGGTGAGTGCCCTAGAGCCCTTATTATATATTGGTTATAGAATTACAGGATATGGCATGAAGCTCAACACGGATAGCCTATCCTATAAAAGGTTGAGAGTTTTTATAAACAAGATGCAAATGGAGGAAAAGAGGATAATATAGTAATAGTTATCTCCCCTCTTCCGAGGGGGAAGTGGGTTATCCGTGATTATAAGGACTGTTTCTTAGTTTGTGAAAATCATACACTGTTAAAATCAATGCCATGGTCCTTACTTTGTACTGTGAAAAACTTGAATAAAAATCTTGAAAGATAAAAGAAAGCAAAGCTTTTTTGTGTAAACTATTAATCCCATTAATCCACTATGTAATAGAGATGAACAAAGACAGACTTGAGGATTGAAGGTGATCTGTGTGACAACCATGGCTGCCCCATATACACTATTGAGAAATGAGTGAAGACATTAGGGAAAATGATGTGTGTTGGATGCAAGACTACCACAGGAAATTAAAGGAAAAAAGCCTGGAAAAAAAAGAATGTAGAAAATCTAAAAGTTTGTTACTTTTTTGAGTAAATAAAACATACGTTATTGGGTTTGTTTGTGTGATATGAATTTTTGGACCTTGGGCATGTGTAGCATGTCATTGTTGTACACAAGGTGTGTGTTATATGTCCTGTCCTTCTGCCCCACTGCAGCTCCCCACCTTGCATTTGTTGGCCATTCCCAGCTGTCAAAATTACAGCCAAAAGTTGCTGTATAAATACAGCAGCTATTCCAGCAGCTGCTGTCAAAAAATTGACCTTCTGATCAAGTGTTTATAATTTTCACATGTGGGATAGAAATACAAAGAAGCATTGTTACTTTTTTTATTTACTACTGTTTCTTTCATTTGCAGATCAAAAAGGTGAGCGTCGGTCTGCACATATGGTGTCAGTGAAAGCAACCAGTAAAACAAGTAAAACATTTTTTTTTTAAACAAAATGCTTTCCCATTTTACTACTTATCAAACCTTAAATAGGGTATACATGTACAGTTTTTTCCCTTCAACCAGTGGGTTGAACAAGAAATAATTAACAGATCCCCACATCAGCACAACTGATGTTAATGCAGGGATCTCTCCCGCAGTTCTATTGTATTCTGACAGTGGGGACTCTTCTCCCCATCAGAATACACAGAAATCAGTCGTTAGACTGACTTCTGTTGAACAGACAGCACCACACACGTATCAAAATCCAGCTGGTTCAGCAGGAAATAAATTTCATAAATTTCATTTTGCAAATAACATTCTTTTTACAAGCAACAGAATTTAAACATGCCACATTATTGAATAAACTGCACACTTTTTATAAAGACTGTACAAAACAAAAAAACATTTTTTTTTTAGGTTTTTTTTTTGTATGCTTTTTTCTATGGATTGCAAAAAATAAACTTTTAAAAGCAATATCAGCAAAAGAAAATCTTCTGTGTCCTAAAAAAAGATATTTGTATTACTTTATCTTGAGAATAAAACGAGTTTTTACAGAACAGACAAGCCCATAGCAGAAATGTAACTCTGTCACTCTGAACCATAGGAGGTGTACAGGTGTGAGAGCTAAAGTGGTAAATAAATCTATTAACAAAACAGGTACAGTGTGGGTAATGGAAAAAGAAGATACTATCAGAACAAATAAATCCCTATTTCAAGACTATAACTTAAAAGGGATCAGGAAATGACAAACAAAAGGTATAAAGGAAATAGAAGTATACACGATTTTGTTATACTAAAAATAAATTGTGATATTTTTTGTCTAATGCTTATAGCTTCTTTGGTTGAACAATCAGAACACTAAATTCTTCACTTTGTTATACAGTTTCCTTTGGTCTTTTATTGGTATGTATATTGAAAGTTAAAGGAAATGCATTAATGAGAGCTACAGATGGGTTGTTTAAGAGCAGGCACATGATAATGCTTAAATTGCCTAAGGCAAAGAGTTTTAATAAGACAGGAATTGGAATCAAAGGGATACCTGCTTTATAGAGGTGTAAGTTAGACCTTGACATTAACAAAACATATACGTTGTCATTAAAAATGCATTTAATCCTAGGAGCCTTAATAACATATTGTAATATCGACAAAAACATGAAATAAATGATTTATTCATTTACAGTTATCTTATTCTATTACACTTCTAGTAAATACATTTTAAGAGATCTCAAACAAATAACTTAAGAAAAAGGTAGGAAGTAGTCCTGCCTTTTCAACTACTAAGATAAAACGTTGAATTAGAGAATGTTTCGTTTTACTGATTTAGGTCAATTATAGCTTTGCTCTCACAGCCAAGCTGAAGACTAAAAACAAACAGTGCAATTTATACAATTGCATGGCGTTATCAGAAATGGAACCAAATATTGCAAAGTAAATATCTTGTGTACAATATTCTTTTGGAATTAGAATTTATTTTTCACTCAAAGGAAAAATGCAGACTTTAAAAAAAAGTAGAGTAGACACTGCATATGAGTTGATCTGAAATGATCCAAATAGTACAGGGATATTAGCAACTCTTGGATCAGATGTCCTGTAAACAGTATGCTTATTGGAGGTGTATGTACAGCAGATGTTCATATAGACAGGTACCTACAGAGGGACTGCTTAGAGCAGCCTTAAAGCTAGCTATGAGCCATATGTAACTTCCAATCATCTGCTTGGAAAGCACTGTTTTGGAGCAAGGGAAATGTCAGATGGAAGGATAAATGAGTGACCCTTTCCTGATCTGCTCTACTAATTTGTGAAAGGGAAAGCTGGGTCACAACACAATCCACTGCAAACTTCTTGTCAGTTCTCACTTTTCCATACTACATGGGTGGATGAACTTTTTATAAACCTTCAGTTTCCAGTCTGGTAAAATGAGCAAATCTTTTGCAAAACTTATTTCACAGTGCATTCATCTCTGTTCAGGAGCTTATTATGCTACAGTTTTGTTTTTCATTATAAACCCAGTTTCTGCTATGAAGGTGAAGCAGAAAAACAACAGGCTTAAGCTGGTCATACACTATTAGATGGCATGGACAATGCACTCTGCTGGGCAATTACATTCTGATGGCCACCACCCATGGCTGTGAAAATACCTGAACAGTGGCTGTATATGATTGGATGCAGCTGCTGTTTGGCTGACAATTTTCTGCCCAGCTACTTGGATTCTTTTAAGGATATCAGGTACTTCAGGAACCTGACAAAATTTGCACAGTGCATGGCCAGCCTCAAGCTATGAATATAACTGCAATGGTCGATAGATGTCAGAGGAAAATGGTAGTGAGGCAGGTGGTTCATGACTTTTAAAGGGAAAACCCTAAAATCAGATGCACCAATGGTCATGGAATGGTCATATGAGGTTTATTATTTATTGTCAAGAACAAATCATTGGTCATGCCATAAAACTTTTGTCTAAAGCTGACCATACATTATACAATCTGATTGTACAATCTCCTTTAGATATAACATCAACTATGTAGTGCAATGGCCTGTCTGATTTGAAACTAATTGAATTGATTGTTTTGATGTTATGTCTGTTCTGCAACAGGGCAAACTTACCTGCTTGTTTGCAACCTTCCATTGAATGAAGGATCTAATGGTCGCATTGCTTCAGGGTGGAGGTGATTATCTGCGGACTTTGGTTAAGCTTTAGGGCAAACCTGGAAAAGTTTAGAACACTGGAATTTGTTGTGTTGTTGCAAATTGTTATAATTTTGCTTGTTTGGTATTATAGGGTGCATTTGGCATTATTTAGAGAACATTACATTTTATTATTTATACCATATTTTATTTATTTTTAAAATAAAGTCTCTTTTTTTCATATGGGTTATGTTCCCATGGTCAAGTTACACATGCACTGTACATTGCACGTACATACTGCACTTTGCAAACTGCAATTTTGAAAGAAGTTTGTTTTTAAGGGGCAGTGTAAGAAAAGTTGTATCTACTAGTAAACTGAAAATGTGAAAAAAATTCCTCAAGAGCATAAAATATTGCCCGTATACTATAGTTCTTGTGAGAAAAATTTGTAAACTTTCCCCTTTTTTATTACATGTGATAATGTCCTCATCAAAATAATAGCAAAAAACAAAACAAAAATAACATTATTTAACAAACAATACCCAGGGGTCATTTACTATAGTGCTGCGGCGCTAATTATCGTTAATTGCCGCTAATAAAATGGTATTCACTATAGCGCTGGTGAAAAAATACTCTCAAAATCGAATTTACTATAGTTCCTTGAAACCAAATAGCGCCCAAACCCTTATGCCCCGTACACACAGTCAGACATTGATCGGACATTCCCACAACAAAATCTTAGGATTTTTTCCGACGGATGTTGACTCAAACTGGTTTCGCATACACACGGTCGCACAAAGTTGTCGGAATTTCCGATCACCAAGAACGCGGTGACGTCAACCACGTACGACGAGACTAGAAAAGGCCATTTCAGAACCAAGCGCGCCACCCTTTGGGCTCCTTTTGCTAATCTCGTGTTAGTAAAAGTTTGGTGTGAGACGATTCACGCTTTTTCAGACTCGTGGCTTTCAGATCGTTTTCTGCGGTTCAGTTTGTGCTTGTGGGTTTGTATCTGCTCTTCAGTGCGTGCAAGCAAGCTCCGCGTGACTTAGTCATTGTGTTCTTGTTCGTTCGTTACTGTTTTTCAGGTCACTCTTCACAGGCCTTGCTGTTCCTCAGTGCGTTCTGTCACTTCGTTCTGAGCAGCCGACCGTTTTCTAGCCATGTTGCGTATACGTACTCCTCGTAGAGTTTGTGCTGTGCGGGGGCTTGGTGTTGGGGTCCTGACCTTGACACAAGTCCAGTCCATGAACAGGGTGGGGAGGAGTTCATGGACCAAGAATTGGTTGCTTCAGCATGACCAGTTCTCTCATATGCCTTTGCTCCGTGAGATCCGTGAGAATAATCCTGATGATTTCAGGAACTTTCTTCAGATAACGGACCCCGTTTTTCACCGTTTGTTGGCTTCGCTGACCCCCTATATCAGCAGGCAGGATACCTGCATGAGGCAAGCCATCACTCTGGAGCAGAGGCTCGTCGCTACCCTGCGGGACTTGGCGACGGGGAGAAGCCTGCAGGACTTGAAGTTCTTGACAGGCATCTCCCCCCAGGCTCTGGGAATCATTATCCCAGAGACCTGTTCTGCCATCATCCAGGTCCTGCAGGAGTATATGAAGGTAAGATTTTTATCCTTTAATATCACATTTTATTGTATATAATGTTTGCTAATGTATTGTAATTCTTTCCTCATTCCCTAATTACCATGATTGTAATATGCTGTGAATGTCCCCTTTGTCCTCATGTATGCTGGAATTTTATGTTTTTTTTTTTGTCCTTCATACATATTTGCCTTCACTTACCTCCCCAGCATGGTCTCCCGCCCTATATTCACATCATGTAGTCACTTAAAAATGTATTTTATCAGCTCCATAGTAGTGCTTTACCCCAAACCCCCCTAAAATGTTTAGAAATCTGATTTGTGCATTAAATTCAGGCAGAGTGCCAGGGGCTTTTTTTTTGTGGTGTCCCCAAATCATTTTTTAACCCTCCCTTCCCCCAACTGCTAAGTCAGCTGATCCCAATTCTCTATCTATCCTCAATCATCTATCTGCTGACTTTGCCAAACCCATACACACTATACCCACCTCTTTTGTGGTCAGCTTTATGGATGAATTCCCCAAAGCATGTAGTGCAAGGGCCTGCCTGTATACTCAAATGTGCACAGTGTGTATTTATATCTTTGTATTATGACACTTCTTACCTGTCCAGGGGTCTGCCAATAGTGTAACTAAGGAGGGGCTGTTCCAAGTAATACCCATTATTTAGGCATTCATCTCTCAATGAAGTGGAGAGGGTTACCTGTCCAAGATTCCCCCCCTATAATGTTAGAAATGGCCCATGAGAAGGGGGGGATATGATAGGTGTACCTTATAGTTTGGTGTTGTAAAATTCCCCTTAATAAATGTTATCTGGATGTTGGCCAAGAATGTTTGTGTCTAATCTGCTTTCCATGTTTGTGCAAAAATACTAATTTATTTTTGTTTTCCTCAACAGTTTCCTTCCACGCCACAGGAATGGCAGACTGTGGCCTCCCACTTTGCCCAGCGGTGGGACTTTCCTAACTGCGGAGGGGCAATTGATGGGAAACACGTCCACATCGTCCCACCACCCAACTTGGGGTCGTACTATTATAATTACAAGGGGTTCAATAGTATTGTGATGTTGGCGGTGGTGTCGGCTAATTACGAGTTCCTGTATGTGGACGTGGGGAAGAATGGCCGGATGTCCGATGGTGGAGTCATCGCTCAGATGGAGTTTTACAGGTGTCTCCAGAATGGCAGCTTGGACTTGCCACCTCCAGAAGAGAATGTGGAAGGACTCCCATTCGTCTTCGTTGTGGATGAAGCATTTGCGCTGGGGGACCATCTTATGCGGCCATTCCCGATGAGGACCCTCACCCCGGAACAGAGGGTTTTTAATTACCGGCTGGCCAGAGCCAGAAGAGTGGTGGAGAACACATTTGGAATCATGGCCAGCTGGTTCCGCCTATTTCTTACACCCATCCATATGGCGGAGTATAAACTGAATCATATAATCCTGGCATGCTGTGTTCTACATAACTTATTACGGCAACATTCTGCCAACTATGCTTGCTCAGTTGGGCCTGAGGCCGGAATTATAAATGAAACAACCCTGACGGCGCTTGAAAGTGGCCGTCCTGGCTTGCCCTACCTGAGTGCCCGTGATGTCCGGCTAAGATACCTTGAGTTCTTTGCGGGTAGGGGGGGCATCAATATGCCAGACAATTTGTGAAACCTTGATCAAATAAAAAAAATTAAGCAAATCTTTGGTGACATTTACTGTTGTGTTTGTTTTAGCTGACCCTGACCGAAATGTGGTGAGTCCTGAAAATGGCGTGATTGTGTAACCTTATACAGAGCACTGTTGGGTGTTATTTACTAAAGGCAAATACACTTTGCACTACAAGTGCACTTGAAAATGCACTGAAACTGCACTTGTAGTGCAAAGTGGATTTGCCCTTAGGAAATAACACCCTTTGTCACAAAAAGCAGCAATTACATCACCACAAAAGTGTTGTAGCGTTGAGACAATAATCCACAAATTCTTGATTAACAATCTTTTTAATACCTGCACAATCACATGTGCATTTAGAAAAGGTTTTTAAAACAAACCAACATGTTTGTTGTATAACAATTTTTGGGGTGGCATTATCAAAAATAGAAATGTCCATTTAAGATAAAACAGGCATGTTTCAAAACAACAAGAAAGACATAAATCTTGAACTTACAAAGTTCACATATTGTAAAACTTGAAGGCAATATCAGACATGAGTATTTAGGAACTGGGTTTGATATTGCGTTCAGATGGGGTGAAGTCACCCCAGGAAAAGCCAAATTTTGAAGATGCACACCAATTTACGAATGTCAACATGTGCTAGCTGCCATCACGGAGGATCAAGGGGCGTGTTTTGGGGGAGCAACCCCTTCCTCTCAGCTACTTTATTATTGAGGAATAGGTTGCACCCCCAAAACGCGTCCATTGATCTCCCGTGATGGCAGATAGCACAAGTTGACACACTGTGTGCATCCTCAAAATTTGGCTTTTCTAAAAATCGCTAAAACATTTTTAACATTGTAGCACACAAAAAAACAAAGGGATTTGGAGGAGTTTTAAACTCTCCCCAAAACATCAATGATGTTATTATTTTTTTGAATAACATCATTGATGTTTTTTTTTATGTTTTCCAAAGCTAAATTACACCCCATGATCTCCCCAATCAGGATCTGTGCACTTTCCAAGGTGAAATGCCCTGGATCCACAACATCACGATCACCTAAAAAGAGAGAAAACCAAAAAAAAACAGGTATTATAAATATGACGGCATCCATCTCTTACCTGAGCCTGTGGTCGCAGACACTCACCTGTTGTGGTGCCAATTTCCACCACGTCTTCTTCCTTCTCCTGTTCTTCTTGGGTTAGGGGTATTCCCCTTCTTCCCGAGGTGGGGGGGTCTGTGGTCTCCTCGGATGAGGGGTGTCCTCCGAGTATTTTCTCCCCTATGTAAAACAAAAATAGTATAATTAGCACACATATTTGATGGCCGAAATATAAAGATGAAACATTACTTGGAAGTGGGGTACAATTGTCTATTTTTGCAGAGTTCCAAGATGTAGAATTTTTATTGTCCGTTGTCAAGCTTCAAGACTTTTCCTGTTTTGTAAAGCTTCACAGATGGAGACCCCCCTATAGTATGCACTGGAGCACCTGTGTGGGCCCCCTAATAAAAATGGTGTTCTGGTGTCCCACACTAGTGCTCCAGCGTCCAGATGTGAAAACAGCTGCTGAGTGTCCTCTCCTTACACAGAATCGAGTTTGCATTTCATTCTAGTAACAAACCCATCTACACAACCAAATATTTTTCATACAAGTAGGCCCCAAAAAATGTGGGCAAATGCATATGTCCTAAACAAAGGTGTTTTATAGGCTGAAAGAAAAATGTTTGATACGAACGAATAATGTGCCCATGAACATGAAAGTTGCCATTTTAAACTGTACAGCACTTAAGAAAAGCACATGGAGCAGCACAAAGGTAATAAAGACAAAAAGAATAGGAGCACAGCACAACTACTTACTTTTTTGCAGCACTCTCCGGATCTTTCTGTACTGCTCGGGCTCTCTTAATTTCAGGTCCGACCACCACTTCCTGAGCTGATCTTTCGATCGTCGTACCCCGAAATTCCGGTGCAGACTTTTGACCACTTTCGCCATGATCTTGGCCTTTCTGATATTGGGGTTGGGGTAAGGTCCATACTTTCCATCATAGTCGGCCTTCTTCAGGATGTTGACCATCTCCAACATCTCACCAAAGGAAATATTTGAGGCCTTAAATCGTCTCCTTCTGGATCGGGACGTTTCCGGATCCGGGCTTTCCTCCTCCTCGTTGCTATAATCAGCACGCACCTGCTCTGACTCCACCATGTGCTCTTCACCCACTGCGCCGAACGAAAAGGGGCGGGGAATAGACTAGAAAGAATGTCAGGGGCGGGCGGAGTTACTCGGATGCACAGTGTGTATAAAGCGTAACATGCGTGCGTAGTACGTACGATCTGTGAGCGGAGGAAGGAGTATCGGAGGCGCCGATCGTGATAACGAAGGTAAGAGCCAAACTTGGGCCTATACTGCTTCTAGATTGAGGCCTATATTGTAACTAGATTAGGAGAGTTTTGCCTGACATTAGGGTTTGTCTTGTGTTGTGTCTTGCAGTGAAAATGGATATCTTGAAAGATACCGACTTTATGGCAATCTTCATAGATATGTTCAGGGAGCTGCCTTGTCTTTTGGAGATAAACCACCCACATTATAAGAACCAAACAAAGAAGAAGGCGGCACTGGATCAATTGCTGGAATTTGTGAAGACGGTGATCCCCACGGCAGACATGACCTATTTGAAGATCTTAATTGGTGGCCTGAGGAGCACTTATCTAAGGGAGCACAAGAAGGTCCAGGATTCCCAGAGATCCGGAGCAGCAGATGACATCTATGTCCCCAGGATGTGGTACTATGACAGGCTGCATTTTCTGGCAGGCCAGACTGAACCCAGGTCATCACTCTCCAGTCTTCCTTCCCCCCCAGCTGAGGCTTCTGACACCCAACCTGGGCCTTCCAGGCAGCAACATGTGGAGGAGCCCAGCTTGAGCCAGGTATAGCATTCCTCTAAATAGTTCAGGTTGTCCAATCAATGATGTTAACTAGATGTTAGTTTGGAGTACTAATTTATGTTTGGGATTGATGATGCAGAAACTAAAACCATGTCCCTTTTTCATACACAGGGAAGTCTCAGCCAGGAGGTGGCCGGGCCGAGCAGGCTGCCTGATATCCAGGTCCCTCTCCTACACCCGCAAAGAGAAAGTGGCAGGAAGAGGAGTACCCTGGAGGAGGCTGCCATAGGCCTCTTTTGGAAGGCTACAGAGGCCCTGACAGCCCTCCACACTGTGGAGGAGGACTTTGCTGGCATAATTGCCTGTAAAATGCAGCGGATGGAGGAGGGCCAACAACTCATGTGTGAGTCATTAATTTTGGAAGCTCTCAATAAGGGGTTGAGGGGCCAAATAACATCTGCTACCCACATTTGTGACCTCACACATGGTCCTCCTCCTCCAGGTCCTTCTACTTCTCCTCCTCCTCCTCCTCCTCCAGGTCCTACTAGTCCTCCTCCTCCTCCAGGTCCTACTCCTCCTCCTGCCACATCTCCAACAGCAGAGCCACAGCCGGGAAAGAAGCGTGGAAAGAAGACCAGAAAGTGATGACCCTGGGTCCAGTCTGGTCTGGCAAAAGATGCAGCCTCTTGTGGTACCACAGCCTGGGGACATAGATGTCATCTGCTGCTTTCCGGATCTCAGGGACTTCTGGACCAGGCTGCACTCCCTTATATATGGACTCCTCAGGCCACCAATTTTGATGTTAAAGAATTGATGTCTGCCCTGGGGGTCCAAGGCTTCGCTAATTTTTGCTGTTTCTCCAGCATTGCCTCCCTCTTTGTTTGGTTCTGAGCCCTTAATAAAGGATTTTTGGTTTAAATTATACTCTCCTATGTGTGTTTTCCTTCAAAAAGGACAGTTTGTTTGTGAGGATTCAGGTATACATTTCTAAAGTACAATGTGAAATTAACAAGGGACACCAACACCAAACAATCTTGAGATTAAATAATATAAGATATCAATGGTGTTGTGGTAACTTGACACACAAAACACAGACACAAATATTCTGGAGTAAAACTAAAAATAAAATAAAACAAAGATCAGCCTTGGAAAAAATACAAACCTAAAAAAAAAAAAAATCTGCCTTTAAAAAAACAAAAACACAAAAATATTTTTGTCAGATGTGACAAATCAAAATATATTAAGGGAATCCCGATAAATAATAAAGAAAGAAGTTTGTGAGAAGTCTGTGTGAATATGAGCAGCAAAACTATTTCATTCTTCTAACATTATAAAGAAGAAGAGAGTGCGCTGTATTAAACCATTTTTACCATTGCACCGTGACGAAAGTGTTGTATCCATTGCGAACACTAAGTTTACCAGACCGAGCTGTTCCGTCTCGGAATTTTTTCTGAGCATGCGTTGCACTTTGTGCGTCGGAACAGGCCACACATGGTCGGAATTGACGTGATCGGATTTTGTTGTCGGAAAATTTTATAGCCTGCTCTCAAACTTTGTGTGTCGGAAAATCCAATGGAAAATGTCTGATGGAGCCCACACACGGTCGGAATTTCCGACAACACGCTCCGATCGGACATTTTCCATCGGAAAATCCGACCGTGTGTACGGGGCATTACTCTGCTAAAACCTGGAGTAGTGCACATGGAAATAATGTTTAGAGCATGATATAATTGCCTAGATGGTACTGAAATATGTGGTATATTATTTAAAGATATTTAAAGATAATCTGCTTTTAAACTGTGTGAAAAAGTGATTTCTACACTGAAATATATTTAAAAGTCTGAGAAGTGAAAAATTCCCCATTTTGGACAACTAGGTGCCAACACAACTGAGCATGCTCAGAACTGAAAATAGCTCTCATTTTAACTCAAGTGTCTTTTTTACCCGGCGCTATAGTAAATACCAAAATGAGAGCTAATTAGAGAGCATTTTTTGGAAGTGAAAATCTGCTCTATTCTAGTCCAATGCAAGTTTTAGCCATTGATTCTAATGGAACAATTGTAACTTTCACCCAAAAAAAATTTTAACGTTGAGATGAAATGTATCTTTCGCTGAAATAAATTTTCCTTTGCAACATTGTTGCTTCTACCTAAAATATTTTGTTTTTAAGAATGCTAGAATGTGGAATGTTTTGATGTTTTGGTAAAATATTTTTCTCTGTCAGTTTCACTTGTTACTCTCCATCTCACAACAATGTTTACCCAAACTCAAACAGGTGTCTTTACAAACCACAAACAATACCATTGCTGATGCAAATTTAAAATGAATCACAATTTTTTGTGCTTTTTATTATTTCCAAATATTCATAATTTGAGCCCAAAAAATGTGATATGTGTACCAACATCAGAAATCAAAATGTATTTCCCAAAAATTTGGGGGTAATATTCTACTCTCACTCACAAAAAAACACCAAATATCACAGACTAAATCAAGAAGAATAACTCTTGAGTAATGTAATTCCATCACCTGTATGTCCAAAGAAATGCAGTATTTATGTGTTTTTATGTGTTTTTATGTGTATTTATGTGTAGTTATGTGTAGGAGGTTCTCACACATGGCAGCTCTGTGGCTTAGAGGTTAGAACTTCTGCTTAGTATCCCTGAGCGTTTGGGTTCAAATCCCAAACATGCTGCTTCATGAAAAGAAGTTGTCTCATCTCCCAGGTCCTACACCTATGTCTAAATGTAGTATTTATGTGTAGGAGGGTTCCACCATCATTGTAAATCTTTTCCAGATACACTATTTAGCCAAAAGTATTGGGACACCTGCCTTTACACACACATGAACTTTAATGGCAGCCCATCTTAATCCGTAGAGTTAAAATTTGATTTGGCCCACCCTTTGCAGCTAGAACAGCTTCTGGGAAGGCTGTCCACAAGGTTTAGTGTGTCTATGGGAATGTCTAATCATTCTTCCAGAGGTGCATTTGTGAGGCCAGGCACTGATGTTGGATGAGAAGGCCTGGCTCGCAGTCTCTGCTCTAGCTTACTAAACTTACTCATCCATGTCTTTATGGACCTTGCTTTGTGCACTGGTGTGCAGTCATGTTGAAACAGGAAGGGGCTTTCCCCAAACTGTTCCCACAAAGTTGGGAGCATGAAATTGTCCAAAATGTCTTGGTATGCTGAAGCCTTAAGAGTTCCCTTAACTGGAACTAAGAGGCCAAGCCCAACCCCTGAAAAACAACCCCACATCATAATCCCCCCCTCCACCAAATCATTTGGACCAGTGCACAAAGCAAGGTCCATAAAGACATGGATGAGTGATTTTGGGGTGGAGGAACTTGACTGGCCTGGACAGAGTCCTGACCTCAACACAACAGAACACCTTGGGGATGAATTAGAGAGGAGACTGTAGGTCAGGCCTTCTCATCCAACAACAGTGCCTGACCTCACAAATGCACTTGGAAGAATGGTCAAACATTCCCATAGACACACTCCTAAACCTTGTGGACGGCCTTCCCAGAAGAGTTGAAGCTGTTATAGCTGCAAAGGGTGGGCCAAATGAGTTTTGAACCCAATACTAATACTGGGATGCCATTACAGTTCATGTGCATTTAAAGGCAGGCGTCCCAATACTTAGGCCAATATATTGTATATTGCTTGTGACACTGAGCATTGCTATGGACTTAGGTTCATACCACAGAGATGCAGAGAACATGTGCGAGGCTGCCTGGTGGCTAAGTGGGTAGCAGTTTTGTCTAGCAGCACCTGGGATGTTGGTTCAATTCCCCAACATGCTAATGCTTGTGTTGAAGTTTATATGTTTTCCATGTGTGGGTTTCTCACTACAATCCAAAGACATGCTGGCAACTTATTTGTCTCCTGTCGAAATAGGTTCTAATGTAAGAAAGTTAATTTTGGACTTTATATTGGAAGCTCATTGCAGCCAGGGACTGATGTTAATGTTTGTTAGCACTAATCATGCCCAGGGACTTGGACATTTAAAATTTTAGGGTTTACATTGCACGGGTACATATGCTTAGAAAACTGTTGCTTTGTTTATGTGGATGCAAATGAACTTTGATCTTTGGCCTGTAGTTGGAGATTTGATACACGTAAGGTTAATATACAAGTTATTATCATAAAGAATGTTTGGGGAGCCGGGTCCTGCCCCAGGGGACATGTATCAATGCAAAAAAAGTTTTAAAAATGGCCATTTTTTCGGGAGCAGTGATTTTAATAATGCTTAAAGTGAAAAAATAAAAGTGTAATATTCCTTTAAATTTTGTACCTGGGGGGTGTTTATAGTATGCCTGTAAAGTGGCGCGTGTTTCCCGTGTTTAGAACAGTCTAACAGCAAAATGACATTTCTAAAGGAAGAAAAAAGTCTTTAAAAGTGCTAGCGCTAGTGCCGGTGTTCTGCCGAGAAAGTTCCCCCCGGCGGATAAGGACTCCCCTGTACTGCGCAGGCGCAGCGCTTGCACAGTACGAGCCGCTGAAAATAGCCGAAGCTGAACACCTGTGAGTCAGCTGTACACACCGCCTGTAACAGGGCCGCTCGCCAAGCTTTGGGCATGGCCTTGCTTCGCTTAGCATATTTTTATTCTAACTCTATGTCCACTTGGGTGGTGGGGCTTGAACCTGGACTCAAGGCAGAATGTAGTGCGCAGGCGCTGTGTAGAGCTGATGATCAGCTGTTCAACTTCGGAGACTTTCAGCGGCTCCGTAGTCATTCGTACTGTGCAAGCGCAGCGCATGCGCAGTACAGGGGGGTCCTTATCCGCCGGGGGAACTTTCTTGGCAAGACACCAGCTATTAATGAATTGTCAGTCCCAACAATAGATATAAAAGTTCATTGATAAAAACGGCCCGGGATTACCCCACAGTCCATTACCAGGCCCTTTGGGTCTGGTAAGAATATTAAAGGGAACCCCAAACCAAAATTAAAAAAAAAAATGCATTGGAGTCCCCCCAAATTCCATACCAGGCCCTTCAGGTCTGGTATGGATTTTAAGGGGAACCCCGCGCCAAAATTAAAAAAAAAATGGCGTGGGGGTCCCCCTAAAAATCCATACAAGACCCTTATCCGAGCTCGCAACCTGGCAGGCCGCAGAAAAAGAGGTGGGGGACGAGAGAGCACCCCCCTCCTGAACCGTACCAGGCCACATGCCCTCAACATGGGGAGGATGTCCCCATGTTGATGGGGACAAGGGCCTCATCCCCACAACCCTTGCCCTGTGGTTGTGGGGCTCTGCGGGCGGAGGGCTTATCGGAATCTGGAAGCCCCCTTTAACAAGGGGACCCCCAGATCCAGGCCCCCCCTCTGTGAAATGGTAATGGGTGCTTTGTTTTTTTTTTTTTATTTCATAAATTTTTATTGATGAAAGGTGAAATGTACAAAACAGGTAATGGTATTTTTCCAATTGTTACAGAGATACATTGTCAGTTTACAGATTTTGTACATTAAACAACCAGATATAGTGATGTATATAACTATGTTGAATGTAGAAGAACGTATGGGTGTGAAAGGGTGTGAAAGCATTCATTTGCAAACAATTAAAATGTTTAAAACATTTATAAGTAAGTATATGAGGTGTCCAATCACCTTAAACAGTTGTTAGTTGCTCTAGAAACATAGAAGCCAGCAATTGAAATCTATAATATCCCAGGTTGTGGTTGTGGGGTGTGATTCAAGAGAGGAGCATGGGATACGGACCTTTACCAAATCTTTCCTATTCCCAGTACCCCAACGGGAGCACACTGTACTGGGGGGGAGGGTCAGAAGAATCAAATATATGGAGGTAGTGAGGAAGGTCCGTTACGTGGAATAGTGTTTCTAAGAGGTCTGATAGTGTATGTGGAGTATTTGCTTTTGAAAGGTGTGGGGTGTATAGAGGATGGGGGTAGAAATGTTGGATTAAATATGCTCTACTTTGTATGCAGATAATATGATGGGGTAGGGACTAACATGGGTGAGTATATGGGTATGTAAGTATAAGGGTGAGGGTGGGGGTGGGTGGCGGACACTCCTTTTTCGTCCCTGACTAGTACAAGTTATAAGGATCATCTTGGAGCCATGGATGTTCCGGCTTGTGGGTCAATAAGTAGTGTCTGAAATTCAGCCGATTCGCGAAAGTGTGTCCAACAAGCCCAAGTATGACTGTATTTTGTGGGGTTATCTTTTGCTTGATGTATTAAGTCTTCCATGACTGCTATTTTTTCCACACGTTTTAGCCAATCTGATAAGGTGGGAGGGTTAGTGTCCCTCCATCGTAACGGAATACATTGCTTGGCCGCATTTATGAGGTGAAGCATTAAAGATTTCCTATACGTGGATTGATGAAGTGAGGTGTGGTGTAGTAGATATTGGGCAGGTGTAAAGTCTAGAGTATACGTAGTGATTCGAGTGATCATGTTGTGTACCTTTTCCCAGAAGGGCTGTATGAGGGTACAATCCCACCATGTATGGAGAAGAGAGCCCACTCTAGAGTTACATCTCCAACACAAAGGAGAAACACTTGTATGAAACATATGAATGCGATCAGGGGTGCGGTACCATCTAGAGTACAATTTGTAATTGGTTTCTTGTGCTGAGACGTTAATAGAGCCTTTATGGATATGAGAATGGATATTTTCCCAGTCTTCCAAAGATAAGTCCAGGTTGAGCTCTCTTTCCCATTTCTGGTTAACCGTGGTAGATGTGGGGTTAGTTTCGCCGAAAAGCAAGGAGTATACAGTTGAGATTAAGTGGTTTTGAGGATTTGTTTCAGAGCATAGTGCTTCAAAGGGAGTCATATCTCTACACCATTGGGAGATGGGGTTGTAACTATTGAGAAAGTGTCTGATTTGTAAGTACGAGAAAAAGGGAATGTTTCCATTCTGGAGTTTAGAGGGTAGATCGGTGTATAGGATAATGGAACCATTATGGAAAAAGTGATGTGCTCTCAATGTGGATATCATGGTGAACAAACGTGGGTTGTTTTCTGGAAGGCCAGGGGGAAAGGCGGGGTTGCCAGTTAGGGGGGTCAATAGCCCTGGGGATGGAGTCATTTTAAGAGAATAACAAGTGTTCCTGAAGCACTTCAGTGTAGGTCCCGTTAGTGGATGCGTCAAGTGTTCTTTAGGGGTCGCTTTGGAGTCAATCCATGGCGAGTGGGAGTGGGGTGTTTGGGTGCACGAATCCTCAATTGTGATCCAATCTTTAGAGTGGGAATGGATGTGCCAGTCTATCAGTCTGGTGATATGACAAGCATTATAGTATTTATGGATATCGGGTAAGCCTAGTCCACCTTTAAGCTTGAGGAGGATCATCCTGCTCCAACTGAGTCTTGGAGGTTTATGGGCCCATATAAAGTTCCTGCATATTCTTTTATAGATTGTAAAAAATTTTGAAGGGAGTTTGATCGGTATGGTTTGTAAGACATAAAGTATTCGGGGCAGGATGTTCATTTTTAAGATGGAAATTCTCCCAAACCAGGAAAATTGTGCTGAGGACCATTTCGTAAGGTCCTTCTGTATGGTTCGAAGAATGGGAGAATAATTTCTTTCGTATAGTTCAGTAAGTTTAGATGGTATTTGTATGCCAAGATACGTAAGGGCATGTGGTTCCCATTTGAAAGGAAAATTAGTTTGGCATTGAGAAACTATCTGTGACGGGAGGGAGATGTTTAGGGCCTTGGATTTCGTAAAGTTTATTTTCAAGTTGGATAATTTGCTGAAGAAGGTGAAGTCTTGTAATAGGTTTGGAATTGTGATTAACGGGTTGGAGAGGAAAAGTAGTATGTCGTTGGCGTATGCTGCTGCTAGTTTGTAGTGTTTATGTCTATTATCAATGCCCATGATATCGGGGTTGACTTTAAGTCTAATGAAAGAACGAAAAGAAGAGGGGATAGGGGGCAACCTTGCCTGGTTCCATTCGACACCGGGAAGGCGTTCGACAGGTGGCCATTAACCCTTATTCTGGCTGTGGGGGACGTATATAGAGCCAAGATTAATTGGGTGAAGTGTGCTGGGAATCCCATTGCCTGTAGCACTGCTATCATGTAGTCCCAAGCCACCCTGTCGAACGCCTTTTCTACATCAAGGGACAGAAAAAACCCCTGTTTGGGAGAAGTGGAGAGCCAATGGTGGATGTTGATTGCTTTTATGGTATTATCCCTTGCCTCCCGCCCAGGGATAAAGCCAACTTGATCTAATGAGATCAGTTTGGGGAGTAAGGAGAGCATTCGGTTGGCAAGGATTTTGGCATAGATTTTCATGTCAACATTGATAAGGGAAATGGGTCTATAATTAGTCACTAAAGTTTCGTCTTTACCTGGTTTGGGAATGAGCGTGATGTGAGCTTCTAATAGATCCGTATTTACTGAAGAGGACGAGGAGAGGTCATTGAAAATCTTACCTAATTGGGGGGTAAGTATAACCTGGAAAGTTTTATAGTAACTCATGGTCAGACCATCAGGGCCAGGGCTTTTACCCGTTTTAAGTTGTTTTAACACTGTTATAATTTCGTCTGTAGTAATGGGAGTAGAGAGATTTGCTGCGTCCTCAGACGAAATAGAAGATGGGCAAAAGTTATTCAGAAAGTCTGAGATTGTCGCTTGTCTTTCAGGAGTATTGCCCAGTTCGGTGGAGGAAGGTAAGTTGTATAGAGCAGAAAAATATTGAACAAATTGGTCGGCAATAGCTTCCGAAGAGACAAGAGAAGTGCCAGACGAGTTTTTAATAGCGTGTATGGTATTCCTTGCTTTTCGGGATTGTAAGGCTCTGGCAAGCAATTTTCCGGATTTGTTGCCGAATTCATAGAATAGTTTTTGTGTTAAGACATATTTGCATTTTACTGATTTACCGAGTTCTTCTAGGAGTTGTTCTCTAGCTTTGATCAGTTCAACAAGGGATTTCGTGGCTAATGAGAGTTTGTGTGCTTGTTCCAGCCTGAGGATTTTGTCAGATAGTGTGGCAATGCGATCGCGTTTGAGTTTACGTCTGTATGCAGTCAGAGATATGATGTCTCCACGTATTACGCATTTGTGTGCTGCCCATATGCTGGATTGTTTTGAATCTTGTGAGGTGTTTTCCGAAAAATATTGTTTCAGTCGTGTATTAAGTTTGTGGGTGATGTCTATGTCTGTTAAGATGGAGTTATCTAGACGCCAAATCATTCTGTGGAATCTAGTTGCCGGGATGTCTAGGGTGATGGATATGGGGCTATGGTCTGATAACACCATAGGATTGATGGAGGCCTTTGAAAGGAAAGGTAAGTCTGATTGGGATATGAAAAAGTGGTCAATTCTTGTATATTTATTGTGAGGTGCGGAGTAACACGTGAAGTCTCTCTCATTCGGGTGTAGTGTTCGCCAGGCGTCGTGAAGGGTCAGGTCTCTAAGGTGTTTTTTAATGGCCCGAAGAGCTCTGTAAGGCATAGAGGATGCTCCTGTGGATGTATCTTGTGAAGGAGAGAGTGTTACGTTAAAGTCCCCACCCACAATAAGAATGCCGGAATAAAATTCCATCAGTAAGTGTAGGGTCTCGCGAAAGAATAGAACTTACTTTGTGTTAGGAGCGTAGAGGTTTGCTAACGTTATGGGTTTGTTGTGAAGAGTCCCTTTGAGAAAAAGAAATCTACCTTTACTGTCTCATTTAACTTCTGATACTTGTAGAGGACAGTTTTTTGCTATTAAAATAGCCACCCCTTTTGATTTAGAGTCATCATTAGTGGCATGATATACCGTAGGGTAGTGTATATTGTGTAGTTTCTGAATGTTGTCTGAGCGGAAATGCGTTTCTTGTATGAATGCGATCTGAGTTTTGTTTTGTCTTAAATTGTGTAGCAGTTGCGATCGTTTTTCAGGTACATTAAGCCCACGCATGTTTATGGAGCATAATTTTGTGTCGCGTGTAGGAGTGTCCGCCATCCCTGGAGCTAAAAAGGAGTTCAGTTGTAACTGGCTAAGTAAAGGAGGGTATAGAAAGGGTGTATAAAGTTGGTGTCTGTTTGGGTTGTAAAAGGATGGAGAAGAAAGGGTGGGGTGTATTTAAGTATCTTCCCTCCTTAGGAGAGGAAGATAGGGTAGGGCGTGACTTCAGAGGAATCAGCCCAGATTTAAGATCCAGACCGTTCCACTACGCCGTACGGGGGCCCGGTAGAACCTAGCAGAGAGGACAGGGTCACAAGTGAGCTAGCCCACCATTACCAGTCTTAGGGGCATATGGGTGGAGGTAGCAAATATTAACTATATTAAGTATAGGAGGAGATAGGGCAAATTGTGGTTAGATATGAGAAGGATTAGCAGGAGATCATATGATAAGCACGTGATTCACCAAGGAATTAGAAAGGGTAGTGGTGTGTGAAGGAGAGATTGAGTTCAAGCACATTAACTAATGCATATGGGAGTGGGGGGTGCCCTGTATTCAGTGTGTGCGTGTCAATAGCAGTGTGCGTAAGATATGTCTGGTATGTGTATATGTTTATGTGAAAAATATAATTTTAACCAGGCATCTTGAGTATCGGAGTGAAGGAATAGTATAGTTCTGAAAAACAAAAAAGGTAAAAGCGAAACAACATATAATACAATTCAAAACCTAAACCATACATTCCTCAAGTTGATGTAGTAGGAGTTGTTTGTCACAGAAGAATCTGTATCTGCCAAAGAATTCGAAAAGGAGTTGTGCACGGTATAGTGCGTAAGCAATGCAGCCTAACTATCTTCCCGCCAACACCCTCCCAGTCCACCAGCCTATGTGATATATGCCCAAGTGACAGATGTGGTCTAAAAGAGTTGACGATAGTCGATTGTAGCCACTAACCTTATGTGTGGTGGCAAGTGATGGATTCCCTATCAGCCATTTAAGGAAGTAGTTTTAAACCCACTAATGTCTACTGGTGGTGGGGGAAGGAAAAAATTCCCAGCTGATCTGAGAATATAAGGGGTACGTGGGGCAATGTCACCGTCATAGATATACTGCTACTTGTGTATGCGGAATAGATATATAGCCCGCGTATTGTGGTCATAGAAATGAACTGTTGTCATGTGTGTCAACTAATACAAAAGCATACCATGCTAAAGTATAAACAAGGGAAGAGAGGTTTTGAAGCTGGCTTCCATAGCAGCCAAGTCCCTCAACAATGTTACAACATTGACAGGTTCCCTTGAGCTGTTGTGTTAGGGCGGTCTATACAGTAAAGTAAGATGTCGGGTTTGGGCAGTTGGAGTGGTTAGTGGAGAGTAGGGATAGAGGTCGAACTTCTGCAAGAGAGTCTTTAAGTATGTTGTCTAACTTAGAGTAAACAGAGGTGATTTCCTATTGCTGTATAAGTGGAATGCATTCAGCAGACGCAAAATGTAATTGTGTGTGGTGTACTGGTACATGTAGTGCTTGGTAATAGTGGGGGCATATCTTTCTATCATTGTGTACAGTATACTAGACAGTGCAATATGGAACAAATCTTTTAAAACATATCTTATCATACATTACCCAGATTGATAATAGTTAGTAGAGTTAGTAATACTGTAAGTCGGGCAGGATCATGTAAGAAACAATGTTCAGGCAGAGGAGGCGAGGTGGTAAGCAGTGCGAGTATACAGTGATCTCGTCCGTAAAGGCAGAGTATCTATGACGGTGAAGATGTTGGACCTAGTAAATAGGGTAGTGAGCGGTGGAAGTTCTATTAAGGTGGGTATGTACAACAGAAGTCATCAGTGGTTTGGTCGACTAGATGTCCATTGTCTGGAGAGAGATGAGAGGGGGGCAGGAAGAGTGTGCTGCAAAGGTCGCATCGTCCATGCTGTCAAATGTTATTTTAATGAGTGTAATCTCCTTCATCAAGTGACCTGTAGCGACAGTGAGTGAGCGAATGTACGGATGGTAATCCAGAATAAAAGCATTGAAGGGGGGGTAGTTAACCATTAGATCCTGAGTGTGGCTAAACACTGACGAGAACAATGTCAGTAAGGTGTTGGTCAGTATTCTCTCCTGGCTCTCCGGGACCTTGGGGAATCCGAGGGGTATGAGCCAGGTGGAGGATTATGTTGCGCATTTCGCCTCCTGTAGCCAGATGAAGATCTTCGTCTGTGGTTTCGTCCTTCTTGGGTTTCCATCGGTTCTGCCTGTGGTGTGGTTTTCTTTACCGCCGTGTGGCGGAATTCTGCATACCATTGTGGAACTTCCACTAGAGGGATACCCAGAGTCTCACAGAATGGACGTAGATCCTCCGGGACTTTTAGCAAGGCAGTGCGCCCCTGATGAGTAGCTGATAGGCAGAAAGGGAACTTCCATCGGTATTGGATTCCCTTTGTGCGCAGCACATCCAATAGTGGTTTGAGTTCTCTGCGGTGCTGAAGTGTTATACCGGATAGGTCCTGGAAGATTTGGACTGAAGTTCCTGCATATTGTAACTGCCGTCTGAGTCTGGCTTGTCTAAGAATTTTTCTTTCAATCTATAGTCCACAATGCAGCATATGATATCTCTTGGGGGGCCTGTATCCCTGCCCTTGGGGCGTAGAGCTCTATGGATCCTTTCCATGGATATGTGAGTTTGAGGCGGCCTGTTAAGAAGATCGTTGAATAGGCTAGTCACTGCTGGTGAAATGTCTTCTGCGATGACGGGCTCTGGTATGCCTCTGACCCTAAGATTGTGGCGGCGGCCCCTATTATCGAGGTCTTCGACATGATGCTGTATTTCTCTCAGCTGGATGGTGTGTGTGTCGATCCGCCTGGTCGCTTTGCAAAGGACATGTTCATGCTGTGTTGTAGCCTGTTCTACGTCATGTACCCTGTCAGTAAGCGTGTGTATATCTATACGCAACTCAGCAATTGCAGCTGACAGGGTATCTTTGATGTCCGCAGCTATGGACAGAAGATCATTGATGTTCAGATACGGCTGAGCGGGAGTTGCGCCGACATCGGTAGGCGGCGAGGTATGAGTTTGAGATATAGGAAGGAGAATGGGATCTGTTGATTGCGGTTCCGAGGGTTGAGGTGGTCTGTGGCGGGAGGACGCCATAGTGCCCCTTTGCGACCGGAACATTTCCGGGATATTGTGGCTTATTCCTCCTGGAAGCTCTCTCGGGGAGCGGGATCTTGAGGTAGAGGATTGTCTGGAGGCTGTTCCCATGGTGAAGAGCGGGTTATGTCGTGAGAAAAAAAAAAAATTAAAAATTAAAAATACCTCCGGTAGCGAGTTGCAGGACTGATAATGGCAGGAGCTCTTCCTCTACACGGTCATCTTCAACATATAATGGTATGAGGGTCAACTGGGTATAAAGGAGAGTGGAGGAGAAATTAGTTGAGGTGTTCCTGGATGGACAAGATGGCCACCGTCTTCCACAAGTAGGCCAGGGCCTCCTATTTTCCTAGGCTGTGACCTGAGGAGTATGAGGCAGGCCGCGGGTGCCCGAGACTGGCTTTTCCTGCACTTCTGCCGGCTCTCAGGGTCTGTATTGTGAACGCCTACCTTCCAGAGGTGTCCGCAGTAAGAAGGGCCGGAATCGTTAATGCTCGTACCGCCGATTGCGGTACTCCAGCTCGGGGATGCTGGAGGCTCCACAGGCCTCAAGATGGCGGCGGGCCGCGAGCGTTCGGAGCCATTCACCCGGAGTTTACAGGCTTTCACGGTGACCGCACAGCGCCCGATCCTCCCCCGCTACAGCAGTAGTAGATGGTGGCAGTTTGGCTTCTTTGTGTCTGGCCGATTACAGCACTTGAGCCTGGGGACGATGAGGGACTGCAGGCCGCAAGATGGCGGCGAGTCACTCGTGAGGGGGAGCCGGCCGCAGCCCAGGAAAAACCTGATCGGCCAGGTAAACTTTGAAATTTCCCCAGGGGTTTGTGGAAGGGATGCCCAGTAACTGTTGTGTGAAGTTTTAAGGCTCACCAGTGTGTAGAATACGCAGGATGGCGTTAGATTGTAAAATTCTCTGTGGAGCTATCAATCTATACGTCCTGTCACTGCGAAGTCCGGACACGCCCCCCTCGTACTTTGTACTCCTACCATTTCACAAAAAAAGTGTCAAAAATTGTGAAAAACACACAGACACAGCATTGGACAAGTCCTTTATTAAAAAAAAAAAATTCCAGCGATGTAATCCTTCCTCGTCCCGGGATACGGAGAAAGACGCCGCCATGACCCGAGCCGCCTCCATGGGAGGAGCCCTCTGACTGATGCTAGAACTGCTGTGACAGTTCTTAAAAAGCTGAGGGCGGGGCCACCCATGACGTGTGCGGGTGACCCTGCCCCCCCTCTGACGCAACGGGGAAACGCCGCAGGGTTACCCAGTGACAGGTACAAGTGACCCTGCCTGTGTGTTTTTTTAAATTTTTGACACTTTTTTGTAAAATGGTAGGAGTACAATGTTCCCGTTAGCATTTCACACAGGGGGGCCGGGATCTGGGGG
The DNA here is from genome assembly GCF_042186555.1 of Aquarana catesbeiana. Taxonomy (NCBI): domain Eukaryota; kingdom Metazoa; phylum Chordata; class Amphibia; order Anura; family Ranidae; genus Aquarana; species Aquarana catesbeiana. The sequence continues at coordinate 776,560,612 of NC_133324.1, forward strand.
TCCCCTTGTTAAAGGGGGCTTCCAGATTCCGATATGCCCCCCAAAGGGTCTGGTAATGCACTGTGGGGGATCCCAGGCTGTTTTTATCAATGAACTTTTATGTGTATTGTCGGGACCGACAATTCATTAATAGCCAGCAGTAGCGCTAGCACTTTTAAATGACTTTTTTTTCCTTTGAAATGTCATTTTGCTGTCAGACTGTTCTAAACACGGGAAACATGCGCCACTTTACAGGCATACTATAGACACCCCCCGGTACGAAATTTAAAGGAATATTACACTTTTATTGTTTCACTCTAAGCATTATTAAAATCACTGCGCCCGAAAATACGCCCATTTTTAAAACTTTTTTTTGCACTGATACATGTCCCCTGGGGCAGGACCCGGGTCTGCAAACACTTTTTATGGAAAAGAACTTGCATATAAGCCTTCAGTGAGAACTTTGGATTTTGCAGGTTCGAGTCCCATTGACTTCCACTATTCCAGCATATGTTATCTGACAGGCATTATTGCCGGCAATAGCGCTGCTTTCCATTTGCATTAGCGCTGAGTTTCTGAGAGTTGAAGTCTTTCTGGCCTTTTTTGAGAGCTATTTTTTGGTACTGCAGGATAATTTTTTGGCGCTATAGTAAATGACCCCCTTTATGTGTAAAAGCAAGAGAGACTTTGGGCATGTGGAGAATAGCTCTATTGATTATATGTTATTATTATTTCCATCACAGTTTATATATATGTTTGAATATCCATTTGCATGGACACTAGGTGGCGCAACATATATATTTCTTGTAATATAATGTTTGGGGTTTCTTTTTTTTTTTTTTTTTTGTCCACGTCAGCGAAGTTTGTTTTAAGAGACGTTATTTCAACTTCAAAAATCAAAATCTATCCCATCTCTTTTATTCACATCATTGTGGCCAATCTTCAATTTTACTTTATTTGTTCAAAAGTAACTTCTAATTAGAAAAAGACTAAAAACAACAATTCCTTCAACCGAACAGATATTGTGAACAATAATTATACAAATTACAGTGACATCTATTAACCTCCCCCTGCCCTCCTCACCCCTCCCCTCCCCCCCAGCACCCCGTCCACCCCCACCCCCTCCTTCTCCCAAATACACACCACCTAATCATCTAGTACTCTTAAACTCTATCTATCCCATTCATACTCCAGCCATAACTTCCATACACTCTTATGTTTCTTTAAGCTACCCCTCCTTCTATACCAGACTTCCTCCTTGATGATCGTATCCTGGACCTCTCTTCTCCATTCTCCTATCGTTGGGGAATCTTTTTTCTGCCACTTCCGTGCTATAATTTTTCTGCCCTGGAACAGGCATCTTATAATTGCAGTCTGGGTGTCTTTCAACATATCATTCGTCTCAAATAGACTCAGAAGACATGTTCGGGCCTCCATTGCCAATGAGGAACCAAATATTGTGTTAATTTTCTCCACTAGATTTTCCCAATATCTATATAGCTTGGGGCAACGCCAAAACATATGTAACAGGTCACCTCTCCCATCCCCACAACGCTGACATTTCGCATCCTGCCTTCTTCCGAACCTAAATAGTTTTGCTGGTGTATAATAGAGTCTGTAAATCAAATATAGATGAGAGACCCCTTGTGCTGGTGAAAGAGATACTCTTGGTCCCAATGCCAGGTTGAACTTCCATTGCTCCACCGTTATTGTGCCAACCTCTTCCCCCCATTTAATTCTTCTCCTGGGCTCCACCTCCCCTTCCTGCCCCGCCCTGGATATACTCTTATACATTTCAGAAATCCACCCCCTGGATTCCGTGCTATTTACCAATTTCCTTAAAACGGGCATTTCACACCAATCTATCTCCTTGCCCTTAAATTGTACTTCCAGGGCGTGCCTCACCTGCAAATAACCAAAAAGCAATCTGTTAGGCAGTTCAAACTCTTCTCTTATCTCATGAAATGATTTCAACCTCCCTGCCCTATACAGTTGCGTCAAGCGGTGGATACCCTTCCTGTCCCATTCTTCTATTTTCCCCATCACACTAAGCTCCTTTAGATTTTTATTGTCCCATAGGGGAGAAAGCTCAGAGAACCCCACATATCCCAATATCTTTTTTACCGTCTTCCAGCATCTGATCATTAACTGGGTTGTGGGGCAGCTGTGTCCAAAGGATTCAGCCTCTACTGCCTCCACCTCTGTATCCTGGCTATTATTGCTAGTCCATAATCTACTTCCTCCTACCCTTTCTACAGATGCATTACTGCCTCTCATGAACTGCATTTGGGCTGCTAAGAAATAGCACCAGGGGTCCGGTAGTGCCAGGCCCCCCTCCTCCCTCGGCCGCCGCAGCGCCCTCAGACCTATCCTAGCCACCCCGCTTTTCCAAATTAATTCCCTAAATAAACTATCCAGCTTCCTAAACCAATGCCTTGGAATCTAAACAGGGGAATTATGAAAAATAAACAGGATTTGTGGCAACCATATCATTTTGATAAGATTGCATCTGCCGGCGACCGAGAGAGGAAGACCACCCCACACCCGGCACTTCTGTTTCAGTTTTACCATTAATGGTACTACATTATTTGTTATATACTGCCCCGGATCCCTGGTTACGTTTACCCCCAGATATCTCATTTGACGTACAATTTTTATAGAGTTCACCTGACTTGGGAGCGGATTTACCAAGGGGTCTATCGGCAATAAGGCTGATTTTTCCCAATTGATCTTTAAACCCAAAAAGTGCCCAAATTCTTTAATTAGTTTCATGGCTGCTGGCAGAGAAGTTTGTGTATCTTCTAGAAATAACAGGATATCATCTGCATACATTGCGATTTTCTCTTCTACACCCCTATTTTTGAAACCCTGGATTTCTTGTGTTTTTCTCAGAGCGATTGCCAGGGGCTCCAGTGCGAGGGCGAAGAGCAGGGGCGATAACGGGCACCCCTGTCTCGTCCCCCTCCCCAACTGGAACCACCCGGAACACTCCCCATTAACCTTGACTCTGGCTTTCGGTTTGTCATATAGGAGCCTCAGCCAATTCACAAAATTTGGACCGAATTTGAACTCTGCCAGAACCTTCCATAGATAGTGCCACTCAAGGCTATCAAATGCCTTGACCGCATCTAAAGATAAAATCGCCCTGTTGCCTCCCCTCTCCGTAAGTACTTGTATGTTACCATACATTCTCCTAATATTCATACTCACCGATCTCTCCGGTATAAAACCGGTTTGATCCGCGCGTATTACTTTAGAAATTAGTTTTTTTAACCTGTTCGCTAGAGTTTTAGCCAGAATCTTGACATCCGTGCATAACAATGAGATTGGTCTATATGATGCGGGATCTAACTGGTTCTTCCCCTCTTTCAAAAGGATTATGATCGTAGCTTCTGTCATGGACATGGGTAGTCTACCTTCCACCACGGCACCGTTCAGAACTTCTAGTAATTTTGGGAGCAAAACCTCCCCATATTTTTTATACAGCTCTGCCGGTAATCCGTCAGGTCCTGGCGCTTTTTGATTCACCATTTCCTTTACCACTCCTTGTATCTCCACCAGAACTATTCTTAGTTCTTCAAAGAACTCCCACATCTCCCCTTCTACATCTGCCTGTGGGGCTTTATACAAGTTTTCATAGTATTCCTTGAACACCTTCACCACACCAGAAGTGTGCCTTATAGTGTTCCCATGTCCATCCCACACTGCTGGTATAGTAGATGAAGAACCATTAGACCTAGCTATTAATGCCAAGGTTCTGCCCACTAACTCCCCTTCACAGAAAAAATTTTGTTTCTGAAACATTTTACTCTTTTCCTCTTTTTCCAGGACTAATTTTCTATATTCCTCCTGACTCCTGACCCAAGCCTCGTATCTAGCTGTGGTTGGCTCCTCCAGATATCTATCTTCTACCTCCCTCACCTTTTCCCTAGCTTTCTGTTCCTTAATTTGTGCTTTCCTTTTAACATAAGAGATTTTCTGTATAAGAACTCCTCTAAAGTAAGCCTTCAGGGCATTCCAGATTATACCTGACGGGGCAGATCCTTGATTCAAATTTATAAACTCTTTCAAATTACTGGCAATCCCCCCATCGTCCTCAATTATCTCAAGCCAAAAGGGGTTCAATTTCCACTCCCCCCGGCCACCACACCCCCCCGTTTTAACTGAAAAAATCACTGGCGAATGGTCTGAGAGCCCCCTAGGGTCATAATCCATCCCATCCATCACTTTCAGAGCCTCCTCATTGCAAAGCACCAAATCTATCCTAGATAGAGTGGCATGTGTCCTTGAATGGCATGAATATTGCCTCTCCCCTGGATGCCACCTCCTCCATATATCCACCCATCCCACTTCCTCACAAAATTGGAGGAGCGGGCTCCTAGATACCCCTCCGGGAGATGACCCTGTCGGGAGTCTGTCTAAGTAATTATTCATGACCATATTAAAATCCCCCGTCACTATAACTGGCACCCCAGGTTTATCTGCTATAAAGCTTATCAGTTTATTAAGTACATCTGTTTTAAATGGTGGAGGTATATATACACTAGCGAGAATACAGTCCCGCCCCTCAATATTGCAATAGAGAAAGATATACCGGCCATACTCATCCAATCTACTCTGTCTGCAGGAGAAAACCAATCCAGTATTTATCAATACACTCACTCCTCTCGAATACGATGTATGAGTTGAGTGATACTGCTCTTGATAACTCCTATTCCTTAAAGTATTAACTGAACCCTTATCTAAATGGGTCTCCTGAAGACAGAGTATCCTGACACCCCTTGTTCTGGCCATAGAGAAGATTGCTTGTTTCTTACAGACATCTTTCACCCCTCTTACATTCCATGAACATACCTTCATACACTTAAATTTATCTATTTTTGTGCCTACCATCTCTTATACCTATACCTTAACTCAAAATAAATCTTAATTCTCAAAACTGTTGTGGTTAATTTTCTATATTCTAGTGCCTTTATTTTTTGTGTAACTTCTATACTATCTCTTTCACACCACTCTACCCCCCTTCCCCCCCCCCATACCCCCATCCACACCACCTCCCCCCCAAACTCCCCCAACCCTCCACCCTCGCCCTCACCCCCTTCCCCCCCCTCCTCCACCTGCCCCAACCTGGGCCTATCCCACTGAGCTTCTAAAGTGACTGTGTTTTAACCCTTTCAACCTGGGTATACCTCCTTCCTCCTTTTACGTTGCAACCTGAACCCTTTTATCAGAGGGGAATTACCCCCAATAATGCTTAATACGTGTACAATTTTTATAACTGCTACCTCCCTACACCCACACCTCTAAAACAAATATATCCCTGGGAGAGGGGTGGAAAAAACAAACCATGAGGGGAAAAAGGGGAGAGGGGGAGGAGAGGGGAAGGAAAAAAAACAAAAAACAAAGAATAAGACATAAGGGGAGGAAGTAACAAATCCCCTCCCTAAATATATGCCTGCTCCCCAGACAGAAAAAAGGGTAAAAAAATCCCTAAGTTCTCACCTCCTACTCCCTCCCCCCCTCTCCATGGGGCTCTTCACCTGGCCGTAGCCCTCCCTCTTTTTTTTCCAACCATGAAAACACCTCTGCGGGAGTATTGAAAAATTTCACCCCCCCGCCCACAGTTACCCGTAAACGGGCTGGATACAGCAGTGCATAGCTGAGTCTACGCTGCTATAAACTTCGTTTACACTCTATAAACCTTGCTCTCTGTTTCTGCAATTCAGGGGAAAAATCTGGGTACAAGGATATTCTTGCGCCATTGTATATAATATTTTTCATCTCTCTTGCTCTCTGGAGGATAGTAACCTTATCTCTGAAAAACAGCAATTTGACTATAAGGGGCCTTGCCTGACCCCCTGAATGTGGGACCCTAGGGGCAACTCTGTGTGCTCGTTCAATAGCGAACATATTGGAGAGAGCGTCCTTGCCAAACATGTCTCTAAACCACCCCTCCATGAACTCTACAGGGTTATTGCCCTCACTCTTTTCAGGGAGGCCTAGGACCCTCACATTCTTCCTGCGTGCCCTATTCTCGAAATCATCCATTTTCTGAAGGCATGTGTTTAGATGTTCCTTCATCCTCTTAACCTCCTGCCTCAGTGGGTTCACATCATCTTCCACCTGGCTGAGTCTCTCTTCTAAGACGGTGGTTCGGGCACATATCTCCTGCATATCCCTCTTCAACATGGCCAAGTCGACTCTGATACCTTTAAGTTGATCTGATAAATCCGACAGCGTGATCTTACACACATTTACTGCTAGGAGAATGTCCTTCAAAGATGGTTCCTGCTCTTTATCTTTTAGTTCTACATTACCCGGGCTACTCAGGTCGCTCTCCTTTTCCAGATGCGTCTGTGATGCTGAATCCGTTACTGTGGGCGCATAGGTTTCGGCTGGACCTTGACTTTTCCTTCCCCCAGGGTTACTGCTCTGCGCCCCTTGAGCCTGTGCACTCCCCACCTGGTTTCCTTTTTTTGGTGTGCAGTTTGGCGTATGAGCAAAGAGCTCCAGCTTTGCGGCAGCGCCCTGGGCAAATTTATCCTTGGGACCTCTCAAACTATGCGCCCCCACTCCTTCCTGTGCCGTGGCCTCCTCTAACCCTTTCTTCCTGGTCATCTTATCTCCCCTCACCCCTTGGGGCTTCCGAGAGAGGGAAAAAAGGGTTATACCACCTGTTTTAGTCTCTGCCAAATGTTTTTCCCCCTAAGAGGTATATAGTAGTATGTGGGTTTGCTGTCTCAGAGAAAAGAAAAACCACTACAGAAAGGGCTCAATAACCCCTGGGAAGAAAATACTGGGAAAAGTATCACAATGTCCACTCCACCTTTAAATATGCCCCCTCCTGTATCTCATAGCAGGGACTCACCAAAAGATGTCACTATGGGGGGTTCCCCAGATTTTCGTTTTGTAGGAATGGCACCAATGGATTACCTTAAGGTACACAGTGCTCTGTGTACCTGGGTGGTTTTCCCCTCCTTCCCCCTATCTCCTGATCCGTTGTTCTGATCAGCAGTTCCTGCCTGTCTGCAGACTTGTCCCACTGCTGGCCGGCATAAGCGCTCTACTAGGGGGTCCGGTGCAGTGTAAACTTCCGTCTCCTGGAGCAGTAAACGGCGGCGGCGTCCGCCTGATCTGTGAGCCGGCTGCTCGTTCCTTATCTCCCCTGCTTTTCGACCGACAAAGGCGGCGGGCAAACCCAAACCGTTATGACATCCTGGGCTTCCAGCGTGGCGGCGGGCGGCTGGCGCAGGGAAGAGCAGCTGGGTCCAGGTTCACAACGCCCTCCCCTTCCCCTCAACCCCGGTCACGCCCATTCCCCCCGCAATGTTTGGGGTTTCTAAGTAATTTTCTAGCATAAAAATGTAGATTTTTACATTTACATGTATGTGTACTGTGCCAACAGTGATTGTGGCCAAATTTGCTATTGGTGACATCATCACCCTGCATCCCAGTGATGCCAAACCTTCCCCTAGACAGCCACCCGAAGCTCCCAGATGGCAACAGATTTGTGTGTGACTTGGTTACTTGGGGAAACACAGCCCAGTCTGAATAATGTGTTTGGGTTTCAGTCCGCCTGAAACCCGGACACATGATTCAAAACCCGAACTGTCCGGGGGAATCCCAGACAGATGATGACCCTAGCGTAGGCACATATCTGCAGCAGCTCTCTTGATCCCTGCTATGCTGGAATATTGGACCCTACAAATGTATTAACACTAAAAGCTAACAACCCCATTCCATATCCCATTACCCTGTTAATACTTCTCCCCCTTCCCTTTTATACTATAACCCTGGGAAATAGCCTAAATGAACCATATGGTAATTACGATCGGGCAGTGTATAAAAAAACAAGCTTATATTTATCAGAGGCTGTCAAAGTCTCAGTATTCTCTGAAGGCTGATAAAAACTACAGTAAATGTTATGCAAGATTGTGTCAATGAAAGCCTTTAATAAGCTAGCTTTGAATTCAATTGAATGACTGTTATATTCATTTAAGAAGAGCTGTTGTCACTTTTGTCTTTTTGGAAAATGTTCACCAATAACACTTCTCTCCCTACTCTGTCCTTCTGGCAGTTTTCTATCCCAGTGCTGCCAGTTTCCTGTAGGATTTTATCCCTCAATTTATACAGTAACTTCCTGAGTGGCATTATATCAAAAGACCTATGCTAAGTTCAGTACATTTACATCATCACCCCAGTCTATTAGTTCACACACATTTTCATAGTAAGCAATTAAATCATCTTGACATACCACAACATTATCTTGACTATCATGTATGATGTTTTCTACTAAATATATATGTAATTGTCTAATGAGCTCAGTTCACTAATGCCCCGTACACACGGTCGGACTTTGTTCGGACATTCCGACAACAAAATCCTAGGATTTTTTCCGACGGATGTTGGCTCAAACTTGTCTTGCATACACACGGTCACACAAAGTTGTCGAAAAATCCGATCGTTCTGAACGCGGTGACGTAAAACACGTACGTCGGGACTATAAACGGGGCAGTGGCCAATAGCTTTCATCTCTTTATTTATTCTGAGCATGCGTGGCACTTTGTCCGTCGGATTTGTGTACACACGATCGGAATTTCCGACAACAGATTTTGTTGTCGGAAAATTTTATATCCTGCTCTCAAACTTTGTGTGTCGGAAAATCCGATGGAAAATCCGACCGTGTGTACGGGGCATAAGAGTTAAATACTGCATGAATATTTGCACTAAAATGACTCATACGGTATTTAACTCATGTACATGCAGTTCACAAAAAAATGCGCATTATGACCTGGTTTACACTAGTGTGATTCCAGTTGCGACATGACAATGGAAATCGCATTCCTTTCAATGGTGCCTGCTTCATATAAATGTAGTGCAAAGCAGTGTGATTTTGGAAAAAAGTCTTAGGGCCCTTTCACATGGGCGGACCCTTCAGGTCCGCCTGTCAGTTTTTTAGGCGGACCTGAACGGACGCTCCACAGACTTCTATGGAGCGACGGATGTCAGCAGTGACATGTCCGCTGACATCCGACCTGCTCCAATCCGAAAAAGTGTGATGGAGGAAAACCCTATTTTTCCATCCGTCTGCAGATCGGATGGGATGAAAACCGACAGGCAGTCCATAATCATCCGATCCCCCATAGGGGAGAACAAACTCTCTGACAGGTCCGTCCCTGCACAGAGTGCAGAGACTGACTTGTCATCCGCCAGCTCAGCGGGGATCAATGGAGCGATCCCCGCTGAGCAAGTGGAGGAGGGAAAACGGATAGCCCCGTGTGAAAGGGGCCTTATGCTACTTTGATGCAATACAAGCACGATTCTGGCTTCATAAAATATGCAAACCACATTCAAGTAGCATCCAAGTTGCATCAAATTATCGCACTGAAAGTCAGATAAAACTCAGATCACAGCAGTGTGAACCTATAAAGTTAGAGGAGAAAAGCGGGACTTTGCGTGAGGCATGTTGGTGAGAGTATCAACTGAGTAGTGTATGCTGGAATACGAAATCTGGGGTAGGTCCTATACATAGTTGTGTCCACAAAGAGTAAACGAGGTAATAATGGTATAAAAGTTTAATTACATAGATCCTAGAACCAAATACAGTCATGAATAAAAACATCATAAGCCACATGTTGGCATGTTATAGAGAGTATGTTGAAAGGCATAATATAAACACTGATTGTACAGTTACAGGAGAGAACACATTGTATAGTAAATGAATATGTGCATCAATAGTTATTAATGTCAAAATCAGGTGTATAAAAATCCGCCCCCTCCTATACCCAAAACACTGCGCTGAAGGAAAATGAGACCTAAATCTAAGCTGCTACTTGAAGTGTATCAACCATAAATGCAAAAATTTGATTCACCAAAATCTGGCCCCAAGTGAACTCAAATAGCAGCGCTCAATGAGCTCCTAATCATAAATAAATTAAATTAATCAATGAATAAATAAATTAAATGAATTAAATAAATGAGTGATGGAATTAAATAATCAACCAGTGATAAACTTATATACTCACTCCTTCCTAATACTGTGCATCAAAATAATATGATCTCAATTCACAAATATAGTGCGCATAACCAATTTATGTGAACATCATAACTGTACACAAAAATATATATAAAAATTGAAGAATATATATATAAACACCAGTGTCAATAAGTCCACAAATGTGTAAAAAAAGTGTAAAAAAAGTCCAAAAGCATTGATCTGTGACGTAATACAGTGTAGTTCTCCACTTTAAATACTCTTCCACCGCACCTCTGTGACTGTGAGTACACTACCCTTAAGTTAATAAACTCACCAGCTCCTTTCGCCCACACTCTCGTGTTGGGCCACAAAGCTTTATCCCACACTGAAAGGGGAAATAAATGGCCTCCAATAGTTCACCTTTACATATCCAGAGTGTAATGATAAAGAGCTCTCTCCACATGAAAAAAAGAAAATGATCCAATAGTGCAATAACGTAATGATATTTATTAAAATAACACACTCCTCCGCCATTAAACTCACATCTTTAAAATTCACTTCAAGCCCAAAACAGCACAGCACAGCAAGCTGTCACAGCATAAACTCCAAACAGTAAAACCAGTGTATGGTGGTCGCGGCGGACCCAGGTACTGCGCTCTCTAATGCCGTCTCACCCGATCCCTGGTGTTGCTAGGACCCACTTCTGCACTTCCTCGTATGGCGCTCCCTGTCACAGCGTCCTACATCACAAGTGTTCGATTGCCGTGTAGCCACGCCCCGACATGTTTCGTCATAAAGACTTAATCATGGGATTGGCTACATGGCACGGCAATCAGTCCTTTATACCCTCCGCTCCCCAATCCGAGTGGAAATAACCTTACTGCGCCTGCGCGCTCCCTGTGTCCCCGCTCGCACCATACATTGCTATTATAATGCAGCAGAGCATGTAAGGTTCCGCTAATCATAGTGTTAATATGCATATCAAAACATTTCATCCAATAGTACTAATATTAAAATGAGGATTTCTCCTCCACACACATTTAAAAGCGGGCTAATTCTCCCTTATATGGATTAAAACTGCGTTAAAACTGCGGGACATCACTCCCTTGAACAAGTGGTTAGATATGAAAAACTACATAAAGATAAAAAATAAAAAATAAAAGCCAATTACTACTATCCTATCAACGGTTGAATCTACATCATTAACCCAATAAATACCTCAAGGTTGCACTTCAGAAAAATATTCTAAAAAAGTATTCCAGAAAAATATTACAGAAAAATACTTTTTCAGAAAAAAATATCTATGTCCTTCCTACAATGTGAGAGGGGGACAGTGGTTCTCTACTTCTCAGTAGCAAGCCTTGATGCTTATATATATGAACCATATATCCTCCTCACCTCCCGAAATTCATTCTGACTCTCTTTTATTTTTACTTTATATTTGATTTAGAAAACATTTAACCCAATACTTAGAGTTTAAAGATACCAATGTATCCCCCAAAGTACTGTGCATGGTTAAACCTACATCCTAAAATAGATCTTACTGACTCATAGACAAAGCAAACAAGGAAAAAGAAGGGGAGAAGATAGGGGAATAAGGAGGGGGAGGGGGGGGAATCTGGGGAGCAGGGGGGGTTGGGGGGGAGGGGAGGGGAGGAGGGGGAGGAAGGGGGGGGGGAGAAGAGAGGGGAATCGAAAAAAATGGAAACGTTTGCAAATTAAATTTAATAATTATTGATAAAACAATTAAGATCTAATTCTATGTTTAGGCCTTTCGGAAAAAGACATCTCTCGTTGGGATAAATCTCTCACCCAGTTCGAGCCCCTCCAGGTCGGATAAACTATATCAATCCCACAGAACTGAAGGAGACTGGGGTCCTGATCATGTTTTTCTTTAAAATGGAGGGACACGCTGTGATACTTAAATCCTTTTCTAATATTAGATATATGTTCAGAGATTCGCACCCTTAGAAGTCGCTTATTGGTATATCCTGCGTAGGGATCATCATTTGGGGGAAGTTCTGCCGGAACTCCCTAGGTTTATTTATAGAAGGGCTCCCAGCTTTGGAGATAGGGTGGTGAGAAAGATCCTTGATCCACCTGATCGCCCCTCTATAAAAATAGACTTAAAAGGTTTCTTCCCATGCAGGAAGTGTGTGTGCTATAGAACAGTTAGGACCAGCAATAGAGGGATGAAGAGCATCACCAATTATGAAAATGAGATCTTCGAAATAAGAGAGTTCATCACTTGTAATTCGTCATATGTGGTGTATCTAATGTGGTGCCCCTGTGGTTTATTCTATGTTGGGCGCACTAAGCGACTTATAAGGGTGCAAATCTCTGAACATATATCTAATATTAGAAACGGATTTAAGTATCACAGCGTGTCCCTCCATTTTAAAGAAAAACATGATCAGGACCCCAGTCTCCTTCAGTTCTGTGGGATTGATATAGTTTATCCGACCTGGAGGGGCTCGAACCGGGTGAGGGATTTATCCCAACGAGAGACTCGATGGATATTCCTGCTGAAATGTCTTTTTCCGAAAGGCCTAAACATAGAATTAGATCTTAATTGTTTTATCAATAATTATTAAATTTGATTTGCAAACTTTTCCATTTTTTTCTGTCCCCTCTCTTCTTCCCCCCCCTTCCTCCCCCTCCTCCCCTCCCCCCCCCAACCCCCCCCTGCTCCCCAGATTCCCCCCCCTTATTCCCCTATCTTCTCCCCCTCTTTTTCCTTGTTTGCTTTGTCTATGAGTCAGTAAGATCTATTTTAGGATGTAGGTTTAACCATGCACAGTACTTTGGGGGATACATTGGTATCTTTAAACTCTAAGTATTGCGTTAAATGTTTTCTAAATCAAATATAAAATAAAAATAAAAGAGAGTCAGAATGAATTTCGGGAGGTGAGGAGGATATATAGTTCATATATATAAGCATCAAGGCTTGCTACTGAGAAGTAGAGAACCACTGTCCCCCTCTCGGGTTGTAGGAAGGACATAGATATTTTTTTCTGAAAAAGTATTTTTCTGTAATATTTTTCTGGAATACTTTTTTAGAATATTTTTCTGAAGTGCAACCTTGAGGTATTTATTGGGTTAATGATGTAGATTCAACCGTTGATAGGATAGTAGTAATTGGTTTTTATTTTTTATTTTTTATCTTTATGTAGTTTTTCATATCTAACCACTTGTTCAAGGGAGTGATGTCCCGCAGTTTTAACGCAGTTTTAATCCATATAAGGGAGAATTAGCCCGCTTTTAAATGTGTGTGGAGGAGAAATCCTCATTTTAATATTAGTACTATTGGATGAAATGTTTTGATATGCATATTAACACTATGATTAACGGAACCTTACATGCTCTGCTGCATTGTAATAGTGATGTATGGTGCGAGCGGGGACACAGGGAGCGCGCAGGCGCAGTAAGGTTATTTCTGCTCGGATTGGGGAGCGGAGGGTATAAAGGATTGATTGCCATGCCGTGTAGCCAATCCCATGATTAAGTCTTTATGACAAAACATGTTGGGGCGTGGCTACACGGCAATCGAACGCTTGTGATGTAGGACGCTGTGACAGGGAGCGCCATACGAGGAAGTGCGGAAGTGGGTCCTAGCAACACCAGGGATCGGGTGAGACGGCATTAGAGAGCACAGTACCTGGGTCCGCTGCGTCCACCATACACTGGTTTTACTGTTTGGAGTTTATGCTGTGACAGCTTGCTGTGCTGTGCTGTTTTGGGCTTGAAGTGAATTTTAAAGATGTGAGTTTAATGGTGGAGGAGTGTGTTATTTTAATAAATATCATTACGTTATTGCACTATTGGATCATTTTCTTTTTTTCATGTGGAGAGAGCTCTTTATCATTACACTCTGTATATGTAAAGGTGAACTATTGGAGGCCATTTATTTCCCCTTTTAGTGTGGGATGAAGCTTTGTGGCCCAACACGAGAGTGTGGGCGAAAGGAGCTGGTGAGTTTATTAACTTAAGGGGAGTGTACTCACAGTCACAGAGGTGCGGTGGAAGAGTATTTAAAGTGGAGATCTACACTGTATTACGTCACGGATTAATACTTTTGGACTTTTTTTACACTTTTTTTACACATTTGTGGACTTATTGACACTGGTGTTTATATATATATTCTTCAATTTTTATATATATTTTTGTGTACAGTTATGATGTTCACATAAATTGGTTATGCGCACTATATTTGTGAATTTAGATCATATTATTTTGATGCACAGTATTAGGAAGGAGTGAGTATATAAGTTTATCACTGGTTGATTTTTTTAATTCCATCACTCATTTATTTAATTCATTTAATTTATTTATTCACTGATTTATTTAATTTATTTATGATTAGGAGTTCATTGAGCACTGCTATTTGAGTTCACTTGGGGCCAGATTTTGGTGAATCAAATTTTTGCATCAATAGTTATTAACTCAATGCGTTTCTTGGCTTATAACCAATCGTCAGGAGTCCGATGCAATTTAAGCTGCATTAAACAATGAAACGTATGTTAATATGTGAACAGATATATAGGGAAAAGATGCAAAAGGAATCAAATTTGCAATAGTACTCACAAACAATGCATTGGTCTGTGGTGACCTAAGTCCTAGAATGCAGCATTGGTCTGGGTCTACAAAGTCTCCCCCGGGGTTGAGGCAGAAAGCACGCCCCAGGAAACCACCGGCCACAGCCACCAAATTGACCAAGGTACCCATAGGGGCCGCCAGGCAGTGACAAACAATGAGGCCACAAAACACTGAGATAACTGTGGAGAAAATAGAGTGGGTGTGTGAACATGGGATGCAACGTGAAAAATTATAAGTGAATAGAAAGGGTGACAACATTGTGGGAAAACCAAGGGGTGAGTGGATGTAAGTGTAGACAGGAGCCAGAAAAAACAAGGAAAGAGAAACAGAAGTTTGTAGTGAGAATAAGAGAGAGAGTATGTGCGGCTAAGAGGCCAATAGACCAGAGTGGAGGTGTGCAACAAAGTAACCTGTGTGGTGAAAGTGCCGGGCCAGGCCAAATGCCACAAATCCGTAGCGAGACCTCAATGCACCCGGCCTGAGGCCGCCATTTAAAGCCGCGGGCCGGGGGCGTGCACCCGCCAACGTCATGCGCGGGCGTAATTACGCAACGGGGAGGGACGGACAGCCCAGACACGGTTACGGCCGCCTCCCGTCCCCGCAGCGCAAAGGCCCAGGGGTGGTACACCACTAAAAATCCCACATAGCGGTGGCGCACAGCGCCGCATGCGGGGCGTGGAGAACATGACGCCGATGCACCAAGGTCAGGGCCCGCCCCCGTCACGTGACAAGACGGGTGACAGGTCAAGAACTGGGCGCATCGCAACCCCGGGAAATAGACTCGAACGACCCCAGTACCAACTGTAAAAGATGTATGAACTGTAATGAAAATGATTAGTTAGAAAAGAAAGGATAAGTAGGAGAGGAGAAACGGGAAGGAAAAAAAAAAAAGAAAAACAGAAGAACTGAAAAGGGGAAGAAAGAGCAAATATTAATTGCTATAAATTGGATCAATATTTAGCAAAGACAGTCACAAAAAAAACACTGACTTTTTGCACTGAATTTAATCAATATGCAAAAGAGTGTAAAATATAAAGACTTTAGCCCTGAATTGAATCAGTATAAATATGACTAAAGTAAAACAAAACCAAAAACAAAAGCTTTAGCCCTGAATTGAATCAGTATATTGTTTGACTAAAGGAAACAAAAACAAAAACATAAACTTTAGCCCTGAATTAAATCAGTATTTATCTGACTAAAGGGAAAACAAAAACTTTAGCCCTGAATTGAATCAGTATTTGTCTGACTAAAGGGAAACAACAAAGGGAAAGGAGTATAAAAAAAAAAAAAAAGTTGAGAAATGAAAAATTGTTCCAATTCTATGCACTAAATTGAATAATATGCAAAGGAATATATGTATATAACTAATAAAGTAGATATGTGACTACTGCACTGAAAGTAATCAATAAACAAGGGGAGGACCGTAGGTCTCTATCTAGTATAGATTCCTCTAGAGAAAGAAAAAACAAAACAAAAAATGTGGAAATAGAAATAAAAAATGATTTAAAAAATAAAAAATGAGAAATAGAGTTAAATGGCATGAAAATGAGTACAGAGTAAGTTGCAAAAGATATGTATGGACTTGGTAGGTGGATTAATCAGGTCACAGTGAACGGGTGTTTACCACCCTGATGTTGATATGTTAAAAAGTGAGGTTGTGACCTGTCCACAAAATTTTGAGAGAATGCACCAACATGCCTCCATCCCAATTAGATAACAAATAAAGTTAGAGGAGAAAAGCGGGACTTTGCGTGAGGCATGTTGGTGAGAGTATCAACTGAGTAGTATATGCTGGAATACGAAATCTGGGGTAGGTCCTATACATAGTTGTGTCCACAAAGAGTAAACGAGGTAATAATGGTATAAAAGTTTAATTACATAGATCCTAGAACCAAATACAGTCATGAATAAAAACATCATAAGCCACATGTTGGCATGTTATAGACAGTATGTTGAAAGGCATAATATAAACACTGATTGTACAGTTACAGGAGAGAACACATTGTATAGTAAATGAATATGTGCATTAATAGTTATTAACTCAACGCGTTTCTTGTCTTATAACCAATCGTCAGGAGTCCGATGCAATTTAAGCTGCATTAAACAATGAAATATATGTTAAGATGTGAACAGATATATAGGGAAAAGATGCAAAAGGAATCAAATTTGCAATAGTACTCACAAACAATGCATTGGTCTGTGGTGACCTAAGTCCTAGAATGCAGCATTGGTCTGGGTCTACAAAGTCTCCCCCGGGGTTGAGACAGAAAGCACGCCCCAGGAAGCCGCCGGCCACTGCCACCAAATTGACCAAGGTACCCATAGGGGCCGCCAGGCAGGGACAAACAACGAGGCCACAAAACACTGAGATAACTGTGGAGAAAATAGAGTGGGTGTGTGAACATGGGATGCAACGTGAAACATAAGTGAATAGAAAGGGTGACAACATCGTGGGAAAACCAAGGGGTGAGTGGATGTAAGTGTAGACAGGAGCCAGAAAAAACAAGGAAAGAGAAACAGAAGTTTGTAGTGAGAATAAGAGAGAGAGTATGTGCGGCTAAGAGGCCAATAGACCAGAGTGGAGGTGTGCAACAAAGTAACCTGTGTGGTGAAAGTGCCGGGCCAGGCCAAATGCCACAAATCCGTAGCGAGACCTCAATGCACCCGGCCTGAGGCCGCCGTTTAAAGCCGCGGGCCGGGGGCGTGCGCCCGCCAACGTCATGTGACGCAATTTTGTGGACAGGTCACAACCTCACTTTTTACCGGGGTGAACCTAGTCTAAGTACCACATGAGTTTTTTTGTTTTTGTTTAATTTTGCAGTATTTAATTTTTTGCACATTATTTTACTGCAAACCAGCTGCAGTGGGAACTGAAACATTTAGCAGTGGTATTCCTACCACTGCTAAATATGACAGTTCACCTCAGGACTGCTGGTTGTTAACCACTTAAATCCCACCACATTTACCCCCTTCCTGCCCAGGCCAATTTTCAGCTTTCAGTGCTGTCGCACTTTGAATGACAATTGCTCGGTCATGCAACACTGTACTCAAATTAAGTTTATTATCATTTCTTTTTAGATAAATAGAGCTTTCTTTTGTATTTAATAACTACTGGGTTTTTATTTTTTGCTAAACAAATTAAAATTTTGTAAAAAAAATGTTTTTCTTAGTTTCTGCTATAAAATGTATTAATAAGTAATTTTTCTTCTTCACTGATGTGTGCTGATGAGGCTGCACTGATGGGCACTGATTGGCTGCACTGATGGGCACTGGTGAGGCTGCACTGATGGGCACTGATGGGCACTAATGAGGCTGCACTGATGAGACAGCACTGAATTGGCGGCACTGATGGGCGCTGATAAGGTGGCACTGATGGACACTGATAAGCTGCACTGTTGGGCACTTATGAGGAGGCACTGATGAGCCTGCACTGATGAGGTGGCACTGATGGGCACTAATAGGCGGCACTGATAGGCACTGATAGGCAGCACTGATAAGCTGCATTGATGGGCACTGTTAAGCTGCACTGATCTGCACTGATGGGCACTGATGGGACTGCACTGCTAAACAGGGCACTGATGATCAGTAGGGATGAGCCAGCAGTTTGAGTCAAACATAAGTTCGACTTGAACATCAGGTGTTCGTTTGTTCTAAAACAAACCCAACATATGGGGCAGTCGCGGGAAATTCAAGCGCTGCAGAACGCCCCATAATGCACTGCGAGTTCAAAGTCCGTTTGGGACGAAACGCGTAGGGATTTGCTTCTTTGCTCCCCACATTGCTTTATTTTATCCTTGTCATTGTGATCACATTTTATTGCTGCTGTATGCTGTTTTTATGAAAATAAAACCAGAGTTGTTTTTTGATCTACACTATCTGGAGCCCCCCCTGTTTTCTTTCCATATATGTTTCTACCATGAATCCGTTTGTTCCATCGATCTGGCCATTTATGGCCCAAGGATTGTTCCATCCGTGACCAGCCTATCAGACAGATTCCACCTTCTGTTGACACCTGAATTTGCTCCAGCGGCTCGCCTAGGATACCTCGCGCTGCTTCCGTCCATGCTTGTTTGATTTGGTGTCACTGACATCCAGATCCACATGCTCCGGTAAGAGTACCCATTTTGTTTCCTATTTCGTGACAACTGCTGACAACAATACTATTGATGTGTTCTGATTGTTGACTGGAAGACGCTTACCAGCTGATGGACCCCCTGTTTTCCCCACATACCTTCAGTTTTTGGACATCATTTGTCGGGACACCTTTCTAGTTGTGTACACTTAACTATCCCTCATTAGATGGACTGTCTACTGTTACCATTACTTTCTGTTTGAGATTTATTTATATATCTTCACCAGAGTTTAGATATTTCTTTGTTTTACATGTCTAAATTGTTCACATGTTTAGTCACATGTTTTTTATATTATTATTTTTTTACAATTTTTTGGAAATTCAAATGTTTCAAACAGCTTCTTTTAGCGCTACATTCACAATCACCCC
Source organism: Aquarana catesbeiana (assembly GCF_042186555.1). NCBI lineage: Eukaryota > Metazoa > Chordata > Amphibia > Anura > Ranidae > Aquarana > Aquarana catesbeiana. The sequence continues at coordinate 776,579,664 of NC_133324.1, forward strand.
GAGTTTATAAATTTTAGTCACATTTATATGTAGCTGCTTTAGCTTTCACATTTTTTCTAAAATAGTTTTATCTTTTTCCTCTATTGTATATATACAGTTGCAATAAAAAGTATGTGAACCCTTTTGGAATTATATCGATTTCTGCACAAATTGTGCCTCTTTTTCTCCACACATAGTATTGTGTGTTTCTTCCAAACAATTCAACTTTGGTTTCATCTGTCCACAGAATATTTTGCCAGTACTGCTGTGGAACATCCAGGTGCTCTTGTGCAAACTGTAAATGTGCAGCAATGTTTTTTTTGGACTGGAGTGGCTTCCTCTGTGGTATCCTCCTATGAAATCCATTCTTGTTTAGTGTTTTACGTATCGTAGATTCGCTAACAGGGATGTTAGCATATGCCAGAGACTTTTGTAAATCTTTAGCTGACACGCTAGGATTCTTCTTCACCTCATTGAGCAGTCTGCACTGTGCTCTTGCAGTCATCTTTATAGGACGCCCACTCCTAGGGAGAGTAGCAGCAGTGCTTAACTTTCTCCATGTATATACAATTTGTCTTACCGTGGACTGATGAACAGCAAGGCTTTTGGAGATACTTTTATAACCCTTTCCAGCTTTATGTAAGTCAACAATTCTTAATCATAGGTCTTCTGAGAGCTCTTTTGTGTGAGGCATCATTCACATCAGGCAATGCTTTTTGTGAAACGCAAACCCAGAACTGGTGTGTGTTTTTTATAGGGCAGGGCAGCTGTAACCAACACCTCCAATCTCACCTCACTCCAATTAGCTCTTGGAGATCTAGTCTAGGGGTTCATATACTTTTTCCACATGCACTGTGAATGTTTACATGGTGTGTTCAATAAAAACATGGTAACATTTAATTCTTTTGTGTTATTAGTTTAAGCAGACTGTGATTGTCTATTGTTGTGACTTAGATGAAGATCAGATCACATTTTATGACCAATTTGTGCAGAAATCCATATAATTCCAAAAGAGTTCACAAACTTTTTATTGCAACTGTATATATATATATATATATATATATATATATATATATATATATATACTCTGCATTCAGTGTAGCCTATATATATAGTGTATTCAGAGGTGTATACTTTCTAATACTAGATTGTAAGCTCTAACGAGCAGGGCCCTCTGATTCCTCCTGTATTGAATTGTATTGTACTTGTACTGTCTGCCCTAATGTTGTTGTAAAGTGCTGCGTAAACTGTCGGCGCTATATAAATCCTGTATAATAATAATAATAATAATAATAATACACTTCAGGCGGCGGCGTACACAGTATATAATACAGTGTAGTGTGGTATTGCAAAACAAAAAATACATCATGTCTGGAAGGCCACCAAGGAGAGGCAGATGCTCACAGGCCACTAAAAGAGGGAAAGCAGCCTCTGTGGTGGTCGTGGACACGGTGCATCCTCTGCAGGTGGCCGTGGGGCATGCTTGTCCTTTTTTTCTGCTGCTGGCCGTAATATTGAGCCACAACATGCAGAAGAGATTTTGACTACATTGGGAGGGGTCCTAGCATAAATTCTCCTACCCCTAACCCCTCCTTCTGACACAAATCCAATTGCACCCCCTTCCTAAACTCCCCTCCTATCTACCCCTTCCAAAACCCCACACCTCTTCTAGTGCAAATGCCACCATAAATCCTCGTATCCCCCTTCTTCAAGCATAAATCCTTCACCCCCACCTCTCCTTCTACCACACATCCTCTTACACCTGCTCCCTATAAACATGGATCCTATCCTCCCCACCCAATTTTATCCCCCCTTTCTGTACTAATGCCACCATACATTCTCTTATTCCCTCTACTTCTGTGATCCTTCACTTTAGATGCATATTGTTCGCCCTGAACATTTAAACATTGTTCTTTACCTCCATACTTTCCATTCCCCTCTCTCCTCTTCATACATAGACCTCAGACTGTCTATACAATGCAGCTCAATGTCAGGACAGAATATGTTCTTCCTCCCAGGCTCCTGCTAGTGCTCATTCATAAGAGTCAAGGAGGAGCCTAGGGGAAGCTTCACCAGATCTATTTGATCAGCGTGAGAGTGGGGAGAGATAGTGCAGGTTCCGGCAATTGCAGCGGGGCAGTACGTGGATGTGATACTGGCGCCCCCCTGTACATTACACCAGCTGTGTCCTGGCCCTGGGAGAAGGAGTTCAGCGGCTGGGCACAGAGTCTGAGAGGAGGCGGAAGGTAGGGCAGTTGGCTTTTGGGGGGGGCACAACTGAAATCTGGGGGTGCAGCCCAAGCCAGCACCCCTAGATCTGACCATGATCACAGGCTAGTGCCTTCAAAGCATCTTAAAGGGTATTACTTGTATCTTAATGTGCTTCTGTAAACAATTATAGCTAATCTGAAATGTAGTTATAAGGCCCAACTATATAGAGCCAAAAGAGTTGGATTTCCCACTTAGGTCTGAGGCTTGCAGAATGGAAGGGTAGATGTAGGAGAAATGGACAATGGTTAGAGATACCCTGTTTTCTGATGAGCTATAGAGTCATACACAACTGAGGGGTGAAACATAAGAATGCCTTAATAGATGGAAATGAATGTCTCCAAAAATCAATCCAGGCCTGCCCTGAAACTAGTTGTTGGAGAGTGGCAGAGTGATGTACAGCTGCCCTGTCTGTTCAACACTAGATTTATTAATATGATAAAATCCCCTATACAGAGTATAAACACTTTGGGGAATTTTCCCATGAAGAATATAGCAGTAAAAAGAATATTTAAAAAGGGAGAGGTAGGGTTATACAAACCTATGATAACAAAGAGTAGGAAAAAGATAGTGACATAAGCAAAAATATATTGGTCCCCACATTTAGTTGGATTTATGACACTCTAAGGAGGCACCCCTGGAGTAGGAGGTATGATATGAGTGTCTAGACCACTACAATAATGGTTTGAGTAGATATTTTAGTGTTAGATTGTTAAAAGTGGGTGAAGACCAGCATTCATTTGTATGAGGTACCCTTACCACTATCATTTCAACAGGTGTTATTTGCCATCTTTAAATCTGATGATAATGCATGAGAATGGAGTGTGACCCCCAGTAGTATATCTATATATCTCTGAGTTATAAAAAAAATGTGAGAGTTGTCATAAAAGTTGCCCAGTCTGGTAACCCTAATAAAAAACATGAACAAGGATAAACCAATAATTAGAAACCAGACGTATGCACCCAAACTTACTAATGGAGTATTACCTGCACAAGAATAACCCATGTATGTAGGTAATTTGGCCAGGAGCCAAGGAACTCTAAAGGTAACATGGCAAACATGAAGTGGAGAAAATATATTGTAAAGTCTAAAGACAATATAGTATATACAGTGAAAAAATGTTGCATCCACCTCCACCAATAGATGGATAGCAAATCCCTGAGGAAGTCACGTGACCAGTGACACAATGTGTCAGGTGAAGCCTGTGACATCACTTCCTGTGTCCACAGTGTGCGGAAGTGTGATGAGGATGCAATCCGTTTCTTTTTTATTACAGATGTCATTGAGCTCCAGATGACGTCTTGATGACGAAACGCATAGGGCGGAGTTTCTGAATGTCTTTGCGTCACTTCTGGTCATAGCCGCAGATTGTGGATTATCCCGGTTTCCTGTGTTTTGTTATTTGCTTTTAGCATACAGTGTAAATGTGAGTATATCTCCACTGATTTAATTTAATAAAACCTTTTAAAATGGTATCACACTAAGGGAGCGTTCTTCTTCGCCCCTGTGTGGGATGAGGATTTATGGTGAGTGCATTTCCTATAGGGGCACTGTAAAGAGCACCAGCACAAAAGATTGAAGAGCACCAGAGCCACTCTTTGAAGAGAACCTGACACTTTTTGAGAAATATTAAAAAAAAAAAATTTATGCAAACATTTTTTTTCATGCATTGAAGGACTGTATATATATGCACATATTTACAAAGACTATATATTTTTTATTTACCATGTATTGAATTTAAAGGTTGAAGAACATAGGAATAAGAGCACTTGTCACTTTGAATTTACAACATTTTTTCCTTTTGCACAATATACATATGTTTTTTTCACACAATATTTAGCACCATTCACTTTAATATGAGCAGTGTTTATCTATACAGTATTTATTATACACTCAAGTTTATTTAAAACAACAATAGTAAGCACCGTTGAAACGCATATATTTTAACCACTTGCCTACTGGGCACTTAAACCCCCCTCCTGACCAGACCAATTTTCAGCTTTCGATGCGCTCACATTTGGAATGACAATTACTCAGTCATGTAATACTGTACCAAAATTAATTTTTTGTCCTTTTTTCACACAAATAGAGCTTTCTTTTGGTGGTATTTGATCATCTCTGGGTTTTTTATTTTTTGTCCTATAAATGAAAAAAGACTGAATATTTTGAAAAAAAACTAACTTTTCTTAGTTTCTGTGATAACATTTTGCAAATTATTAATTTTTCTTAATAAATTTTGGCCACAATTTATACTGCTACATATCTTTGGTAAAAATAACTGAAATTAGTGGATATTATTTGGTCTTTGTGAAAGTTATAGAGTCTACAAGCTGTGGTGCAAATCATAAAAAATTGATCACACCTAATGTACTGGTGGCCTATCTCATTTCTTGCGACCCTAACAAGCCAGGAAGTACAAATATCCCCCAAATGGCCCCTTTTTTGAAAGTAGACATTCCAAGGTATTTAGTAATATGCATGGAGAGGTTTTTGATGTTGTCATTTTTTCCCATAATTCTTTGCAAAATTAAGATTTTTTTTTCCACAAAATTGTCATTGTAATAGGTTATTTCTCTCACATGGCATGTGTATACCACAAATAATGCCCCAAAATACATTCTGCTACTCCTCCTGAGTATTACGATACCACATGTGTTTTTCACAGCCTAGCCACATAGAGAGGCCCAACATGCAGGGAGTGCCATTATGTGTTCTAGGAGCACAAATAACACATCTAACTTGTTGACTACCTATTACACTTTTGAAGGCCCTGGAGCACCAGGACAATGACACGTGACACTGATGTGGCACTGATGACAAATGGCACTGATATGTGGCACTGGTGGCACGTGACACTGATGTGGCACTGATGACAGAAGGCACTAATACGTGGCACTGATGACATGTGACACTGATGTGGCACTGATGACAAATGGCACTAATACGTGGCACTGATGACAGATGTCACTAATACATGGCACTGATGACAGATGACACTAATACGTGGCACTGATGACATGTGACACTGATGTGGCACTGATGACAGATGGCACTGATACGTGGCACTGATGACACTGATAACAGATGGCACGTGGCACTGACAGGTGGCACTAATGACAGATGGCACTGATACGTGGCACTGATGACAGAATTACTATTGCGACAACACATCATCAGTAGGGTAAAACTAACCTGTCTAAACCCAGCTCACATTCCCTACAGATGGATGATAACAGATGGCACGTAACACTGACAGGTGGCACTGGGGACAGGTGGCACTGGGGGCAGGTGGCACTGGGGACAGATGGCACTGATAGGTGGCACTGGGGACAGATGGCACTGACAGGTGGCACTGGGGACAGATGGCACTGACAGGTGGCACTGGGGACAGGTGGCACTGGGGACAGATGGCACTGTGGGCATGTGTGTTTGTGTGTGTGGGCACTGTATGGAAATAAGTACAGCGCTGCACCAAACAATATTGAAAAGGAAAATTAAAATATACAACTAGCAGCTAACACACCTCTAGACAAAGGCAAAGGTAAAAAAAGTAAAAAAATATAGTGTAGCGCTATGTGTATGTACAAATTCTAAGTATAACATATATACAATAAATCAGTATGTCCTTTACGGAAAAAAATATTGCAACAACACTAAGTGATACAAATTGACATTTTGAAAGTGACTACAGTAAATAAATAATGTGAATCTGTGGTATAAAAATAGGTAGTGGGTCTAGAGGACTGTACATGTGTAACAAATCAAATAATATAGTCCATGAAAAATTGATAATTATATTGGTAGTGACTAATGGAAAAAGAGGACCACCACCAAAAGTCTATAAGGGTTAAGTGCTAGAAAAAACTGAAAAAATGAAATGGGAAATAAAACTGAATAAACAACTCCCGGGGTTTCTTCAAGAACGAATTTGTTCACTTCTGGCAAATGGATAAATAGATCACAGAAGGGTGGAAGGTCTAGATAGGTGGCAGGACCATCACCAGTGTGTGGGCACTGTGTCTGTGTTCACACTCACACTGCAGACGGAGGTCGCTCTCCCTCCTCACATGTGGTCTCTGTGTGAGGAGGGAGAGCTGGTGATGAGAGATGATCTCATATGTTTACATATGAGATCATCTATCATTGGACACTCAGATTGAGTGCTAAATGGCCGCTATGATTGGCCATTTAGCACGATCTGTGATTGGATGTGTCCAAGGGACATGGCCAACACAGATTTCCCCTGATGCACGCCCACAGTGGCGCACAAGGGAGGATGTAAACAGGAGGACATCCAGGGACACCCTTCCAGCAATTGAGCACTGTGCTGTAGACGTCTTTCGTCTATAGCGCAGGCGCAAGGTGATTAAAACACGTGAACAGCGCCATACCTACAACCTTCTCAACTACATCTTGTACTCCACCTAGGTGTTTGTATCTGTAGGGACAGCAGTTCTTTAATTATTCAGTCACACAAAGTTGTCGGAAAATCCCATCGTACTGAACGCAGTGATGTAAAACACGTACATTGGGACTACAAATGGGGAAGTAGCCAATAGCTTTCCTCACTTAATTTATTCTGCGCATGCGCGGCACTTTGTGCATCGGATTTGTGTACACACGATTGGAATTTCCGACAACGGATTATTAAAAACTAACCTGTACATTACACCAGCTGTGTCCTGGCCCTGGGAGAAGGAGTTCAGCGGCTGGGCACAGAGTCTGAGAGGAGGCGGAAGGTAGGGCAGTTGGCTTTTGGGGGGGGCACAACTGAAATCTGGGGGTGCAGCCCAAGCCAGCACCCCTAGATCTGACCATGATCACAGGCTAGTGCCTTCAAAGCATCTTAAAGGGTATTACTTGTATCTTAATGTGCTTCTGTAAACAATTATAGCTAATCTGAAATGTAGTTATAAGGCCCAACTATATAGAGCCAAAAGAGTTGGATTTCCCACTTAGGTCTGAGGCTTGCAGAATGGAAGGGTAGATGTAGGAGAAATGGACAATGGTTAGAGATACCCTGTTTTCTGATGAGCTATAGAGTCATACACAACTGAGGGGTGAAACATAAGAATGCCTTAATAGATGGAAATGAATGTCTCCAAAAATCAATCCAGGCCTGCCCTGAAACTAGTTGTTGGAGAGTGGCAGAGTGATGTACAGCTGCCCTGTCTGTTCAACACTAGATTTATTAATATGATAAAATCCCCTATACAGAGTATAAACACTTTGGGGAATTTTCCCATGAAGAATATAGCAGTAAAAAGAATATTTAAAAAGGGAGAGGTAGGGTTATACAAACCTATGATAACAAAGAGTAGGAAAAAGATAGTGACATAAGCAAAAATATATTGGTCCCCACATTTAGTTGGATTTATGACACTCTAAGGAGGCACCCCTGGAGTAGGAGGTATGATATGAGTGTCTAGACCACTACAATAATGGTTTGAGTAGATATTTTAGTGTTAGATTGTTAAAAGTGGGTGAAGACCAGCATTCATTTGTATGAGGTACCCTTACCACTATCATTTCAACAGGTGTTATTTGCCATCTTTAAATCTGATGATAATGCATGAGAATGGAGTGTGACCCCCAGTAGTATATCTATATATCTCTGAGTTATAAAAAAAATGTGAGAGTTGTCATAAAAGTTGCCCAGTCTGGTAACCCTAATAAAAAACATGAACAAGGATAAACCAATAATTAGAAACCAGACGTATGCACCCAAACTTACTAATGGAGTATTACCTGCACAAGAATAACCCATGTATGTAGGTAATTTGGCCAGGAGCCAAGGAACTCTAAAGGTAACATGGCAAACATGAAGTGGAGAAAATATATTGTAAAGTCTAAAGACAATATAGTATATACAGTGAAAAAATGTTGCATCCACCTCCACCAATAGATGGATAGCAAATCCCTGAGGAAGTCACGTGACCAGTGACACAATGTGTCAGGTGAAGCCTGTGACATCACTTCCTGTGTCCACAGTGTGCGGAAGTGTGATGAGGATGCAATCCGTTTCTTTTTTATTACAGATGTCATTGAGCTCCAGATGACGTCTTGATGACGAAACGCATAGGGCGGAGTTTCTGAATGTCTTTGCGTCACTTCTGGTCATAGCCGCAGATTGTGGATTATCCCGGTTTCCTGTGTTTTGTTATTTGCTTTTAGCATACAGTGTAAATGTGAGTATATCTCCACTGATTTAATTTAATAAAACCTTTTAAAATGGTATCACACTAAGGGAGCGTTCTTCTTCGCCCCTGTGTGGGATGAGGATTTATGGTGAGTGCATTTCCTATAGGGGCACTGTAAAGAGCACCAGCACAAAAGATTGAAGAGCACCAGAGCCACTCTTTGAAGAGAACCTGACACTTTTTGAGAAATATTAAAAAAAAAAAATTTATGCAAACATTTTTTTTCATGCATTGAAGGACTGTATATATATGCACATATTTACAAAGACTATATATTTTTTATTTACCATGTATTGAATTTAAAGGTTGAAGAACATAGGAATAAGAGCACTTGTCACTTTGAAGTTACAACATTTTTTCCTTTTGCACAATATACATATGTTTTTTTCACACAATATTTAGCACCATTCACTTTAATATGAGCAGTGTTTATCTATACAGTATTTATTATACACTCAAGTTTATTTAAAACAACAATAGTAAGCACCGTTGAAACGCATATATTTTAACCACTTGCCTACTGGGCACTTAAACCCCCCTCCTGACCAGACCAATTTTCAGCTTTCGATGCGCTCACATTTGGAATGACAATTACTCAGTCATGTAATACTGTACCAAAATTAATTTTTTGTCCTTTTTTCACACAAATAGAGCTTTCTTTTGGTGGTATTTGATCATCTCTGGGTTTTTTATTTTTTGTCCTATAAATGAAAAAAGACTGAATATTTTGAAAAAAAACTAACTTTTCTTAGTTTCTGTGATAACATTTTGCAAATTATTAATTTTTCTTAATAAATTTTGGCCACAATTTATACTGCTACATATCTTTGGTAAAAATAACTGAAATTAGTGGATATTATTTGGTCTTTGTGAAAGTTATAGAGTCTACAAGCTGTGGTGCAAATCATAAAAAATTGATCACACCTAATGTACTGGTGGCCTATCTCATTTCTTGCGACCCTAACAAGCCAGGAAGTACAAATATCCCCCAAATGACCCCTTTTTTGAAAGTAGACATTCCAAGGTATTTAGTAATATGCATGGAGAGGTTTTTGATGTTGTCATTTTTTCCCATAATTCTTTGCAAAATTAAGATTTTTTTTTCCACAAAATTGTCATTGTAATAGGTTATTTCTCTCACATGGCATGTGTATACCACAAATAATGCCCCAAAATACATTCTGCTACTCCTCCTGAGTATTACGATACCACATGTGTCTGACTTTTTCACAGCCTAGCCACATAGAGAGGCCCAACATGCAGGGAGTGCCATTATGTGTTCTAGGAGCACAAATAACACATCTAACTTGTTGACTACCTATTACACTTTTGAAGGCCCTGGAGCACCAGGACAATGACACGTGACACTGATGTGGCACTGATGACAAATGGCACTGATATGTGGCACTGGTGGCACGTGACACTGATGTGGCACTGATGACAGAAGGCACTAATACGTGGCACTGATGACATGTGACACTGATGTGGCACTGATGACAAATGGCACTAATACGTGGCACTGATGACAGATGTCACTAATACATGGCACTGATGACAGATGACACTAATACGTGGCACTGATGACATGTGACACTGATGTGGCACTGATGACAGATGGCACTGATACGTGGCACTGATGACACTGATAACAGATGGCACGTGGCACTGACAGGTGGCACTAATGACAGATGGCACTGATACGTGGCACTGATGACAGAATTACTATTGCGACAACACATCATCAGTAGGGTAAAACTAACCTGTCTAAACCCAGCTCACATTCCCTACAGATGGATGATAACAGATGGCACGTAACACTGACAGGTGGCACTGGGGACAGGTGGCACTGGGGGCAGGTGGCACTGGGGACAGATGGCACTGATAGGTGGCACTGGGGACAGATGGCACTGACAGGTGGCACTGGGGACAGATGGCACTGACAGGTGGCACTGGGGACAGGTGGCACTGGGGACAGATGGCACTGTGGGCATGTGTGTTTGTGTGTGTGGGCACTGTATGGAAATAAGTACAGCGCTGCACCAAACAATATTGAAAAGGAAAATTAAAATATACAACTAGCAGCTAACACACCTCTAGACAAAGGCAAAGGTAAAAAAAGTAAAAAAATATAGTGTAGCGCTATGTGTATGTACAAATTCTAAGTATAACATATATACAATAAATCAGTATGTCCTTTACGGAAAAAAATATTGCAACAACACTAAGTGATACAAATTGACATTTTGAAAGTGACTACAGTAAATAAATAATGTGAATCTGTGGTATAAAAATAGGTAGTGGGTCTAGAGGACTGTACATGTGTAACAAATCAAATAATATAGTCCATGAAAAATTGATAATTATATTGGTAGTGACTAATGGAAAAAGAGGACCACCACCAAAAGTCTATAAGGGTTAAGTGCTAGAAAAAACTGAAAAAATGAAATGGGAAATAAAACTGAATAAACAACTCCCGGGGTTTCTTCAAGAACGAATTTGTTCACTTCTGGCAAATGGATAAATAGATCACAGAAGGGTGGAAGGTCTAGATAGGTGGCAGGACCATCACCAGTGTGTGGGCACTGTGTCTGTGTTCACACTCACACTGCAGACGGAGGTCGCTCTCCCTCCTCACATGTGGTCTCTGTGTGAGGAGGGAGAGCTGGTGATGAGAGATGATCTCATATGTTTACATATGAGATCATCTATCATTGGACACTCAGATTGAGTGCTAAATGGCCGCTATGATTGGCCATTTAGCACGATCTGTGATTGGATGTGTCCAAGGGACATGGCCAACACAGATTTCCCCTGATGCACGCCCACAGTGGCGCACAAGGGAGGATGTAAACAGGAGGACATCCAGGGACACCCTTCCAGCAATTGAGCACTGTGCTGTAGACGTCTTTCGTCTATAGCGCAGGCGCAAGGTGATTAAAACACGTGAACAGCGCCATACCTACAACCTTCTCAACTACATCTTGTACTCCACCTAGGTGTTTGTATCTGTAGGGACAGCAGTTCTTTAATTATTCAGTCACACAAAGTTGTCGGAAAATCCCATCGTACTGAACGCAGTGATGTAAAACACGTACATTGGGACTACAAATGGGGAAGTAGCCAATAGCTTTCCTCACTTAATTTATTCTGCGCATGCGCGGCACTTTGTGCATCGGATTTGTGTACACACGATTGGAATTTCCGACAACGGATTTTGTTGTCGGAAAATTTTATAGCAAGCTCTCAAACTTTGTGTGTCGGAAATTCCTATGGAAAATGTGTGATGGAGCCTACACACGGTCGGAATTTCCGACGACAAAGTTCTATCACACATTTTCCATTAGAAAATCCTATCGTGTGTACAGGGCATAACAGTGAGAGAGATAATAATGTGCTATTAACCCTTAAAAAAATGATGTAGTGCTGCAGACCTCAGCAATTACCATTTTGAAGTGTGGTTTTCCTTTTCAGCCTGTAAAATGCCTTAAGTGGCCCTAAGCCCCACTTCCCTGGTTCCTGTCTTCTGGTGGATTCATCCCTTTCCAGGGTCCCATGGAATGCACATTCCTTACTTCCACTATGGATGAGTCTCCATATGTTCAAAGAAGTGAATAGCCCTGGCAACAAGCCACTCCCCCTCCCCCCATTACATTGTGAATTATTGACATTGACTGGAACCTACTCTGTCTCTAGTGCACTGTGCACGTGAAGCACTCAGGGCACATGCTCCACTAGCAGTCAAAGTATACTGTATGTGATATTAACAGTATGGGGTAGCTGGCATTGTATCCATCAGACATAACAAGGAGGCCTTGGATGGCATGTTATTCAGTGCAAAGCCAGGCCGTAACATGTTCAAGAGCAATGAAGGAGTGCACTTTCCCGTTTTCAATAACATGAAGGTATGTTGGATAGGCCATAGAATATATAAAACCTTTTTCACACAATTTACATTTAACATGAATAATTGTGGCTCTGTTTCTGTAGCTCCATAGAGAAGCCTAAGAAGATGGAAATTACTTTCTCTTTTTGCTTTTCTGTCTGGCCTTTCACAAAATCAGGTCCTGGTCTTTAAAGTTCAGTAGTCTGGCTAGAAGTGGCCATGGTGGAGCATCTGATGGAGGGAGTTTAGCTGGTACTCGGTGTGCCCATTCAACAGCTACTGCCTACACATTAGCTGTTGAATGGGCACACAGCTATTTTCTGTCTGTGTCACAACTTCCCTTATGCTCTGTAGGTCATGATGGATAAGGCATTAATGTCCTCTATTTTCCCCGTCAAATATACTGATTATTCTATGCTGTAATTGCTGCCAGGACTTGTAAGTTTATCTCTTCCAGGGTAGCCTCTGAGGTTTCTCTAACCACCACCCCCCAAAATCTACTAGTAAGCTGACAATACAGTGATTTGCCGCACATAAAACCCAAAATTGTTGTCAGCCCTGCTTGAGCTCTTGCCTGTTGGACTATATAACACCTCCCTCTATTCATTATTATAACATAAGGGAAATGTATTCTGTAGTCCAGCAGCTGAGAACTTGGGTGGAGATGAAAATGCTGCTTGAGATTTCTGAGCAGCAGAGGCAGCATTGTCAGCTCAATACAGGTTTACTTGGTTTGGTAGGATCAACAGGTACTTTTCGATGATTCATTAAAATATATTAACAGTCAAACCATAAATATTCATACACAAAAAATATCAGACATCTATGAACCCAACTCACTAGAAGAATAGCCAAAGATATAATGTCAGAAGAAGCCTTCGTTCCGGTCTGGTCATTTCTCACGAATTCCCGGCGGAACGGTGTTTTGGCGCATGCGCGTTTGCGGCTCGGCGCTACGGCGTTCGCACACGCGCATTGGTGCACACCCAACGTGATTCCCTGGGCAGCCTATAAAAGGCACTCAGAGAAATGAACAAATTGCTGGTTTGTCTCAGCTTCCTGTGTTACCTGAACCTGTATCCTGTATCTCTGCTTGACTACCTGTTGTGACCCGTATTTGCCTTTGGACTTCTCTTTGCCTCTCTCCTGGACCTGACCTCGGCCTGTTTATCGGATTTCCACCAATCTCCTGTGTTTGACCCTCGGCCTGTTACCTGGACTATCTCCTGTCTCCTAGCCTGACCTTACTGCTTGTACCTGGACTCTTCTTATCTTGTCATCCTACCTTGCAGATCCTGCAGTGCCATAGCACCTTCCCGGTGTTTGATCCTCAGCCTGGTTCTGGACTTTCCGCCTGTGGTCTCCAGCTGCACCTTGCCTACCAGTCCCTGCACAGCGGCTCTTCTCTGCCAAAGACTCCACAAGCAAGTCTACCACAGTCCATTGGGGAGCCTGTGCCTCTTCGTGCCGTTCCCTCCCTGTACCAACTCCAGGGGGCGGACTGCGCTTAGTCGCAAAAGCGTAACCGCTCTCGGCATCTCGGCCTCGGTGAGTACTACCGTGTGACATATAATTAGAAGGAGAACTGCATTACTAGTAGTCAAATAAAAATATCATCTTTAATACATTAATCTAAAAACGTTTTTTACAAAGAGTCTAAAACAAGGCCTTAGCTAATACTACATAGGAATATAGAAACACCTATAACTCAACCTGTGTAATAAAGAAATTTAACCGAATATTTAGCCTGACACTACTCAGATGTGTCCAAAGGCTAGTTTATATCTGGCCTGACACCTTCAATATATACAAAAAGTATAAAAGTATCTTATGGAACAAAAGATTCATATGATCACTATAATCATTTGTGGACTCAGTACTGAATGGAGGGCTCCTGATTAACCAAGAAAAGAATCACTGCAAATCAATGCCCCTCCCTGGAACCAGCATACACATGGTGGGAGGCGGGATGGGAATGGGAGATCATGGCAAGTGTGAAAATTATTAACTTAGCATCAATGGTGGATACTGTGTATTTTGACTGGAACAACCTTCCATATTCATTCCATAAGGTATTAAATATTAAATTAAATATTTGGGCAGATTTATTTATAACACAATTCAAGTCCTATTTGTGTCTATAATCTTATTTTATATTACTTGCTTAGTTGAGGCTTCAGTATAGTCATACTTTAGGCCCTTTGTACAGTTAAAAAGAAAAGCGAGAAAATCCCCTGGGGGTGAGACTTTAAAGGCACTCAATAGTAATACAATAGAGTAATAAAAAGTAAATTTATTAGGTAGATAATGATAAAATAGAAAACATGGAATACATGTGAAGGATATCAACCTGTATTGTCATGTACCTTTGTAATGATGCATTTCCAGTTGTTTAGGTCATGTGTATTCCATGTTTTCTATTTTATCATTATCTACTGTTATGGCAAATTTCTGATTGGGACTCTAAAACAAAGTTAATACTGCAGCTGCAGGAACAGATTCACAGGACTCAATCACTGTGCTTAAACAAAATTTATTATATGTTACTTTATACATGGATAAGAAAGGGGTGGTGTGAGATGTTATTAAAAACTAAGAAATAGAAATATGTTATTAAAAACTAACAAATAGAACTATATTATTAAAAGCTAGCAAATAGAACAATTGCAAAAGTAAAACCTTGAGAAGGGAGGGGGGAGTAAAGAGTGTTTAGTAGGAGATGTGACTGTGTGTTAGGTGAAGGTTACAGAACATATTTCAACAGTGAGAACAAAATGGAGTCTCTTGTGCTTAAATGAACAGTACAGTGAATGTCCATGTCACTACTTAATAAATTGACTTTTTATTTACTCTATTGTATTACTATTGAGTGCCATTAAAGTCTCACCTCCAGATGATTTCTCGCTTTCCATATATATAGGGATGTGGCCCATCTGGGAATAACAATCACCAATAATTGACCTTTGTAAAGTTAAAATGTTTAAAAATCACTTAATTAAAGATCAACATTTAAATCCATTGGTAATATGCCTCTGTGTTCCCAGGTCTCCTCATTATACCTTTTGCTACATGAAGAAATGTGCATGTATTGCAAAGATGTACTGATTTTTATTTTAACATTTTGTCCATTTATACAGTTTTTTCTGACATGGGGGACAAGGAACAACTTTACCCACTTTATGTGTACTTATGCTGTATGCTTTAAACCCCTTAATATATTACTCCCAAAGGTGCCCCGGGTTTTTCAGGTCACTAGTGATACCTTTACTTCCATGTCTGTGTTCACCAACTTGATATAATCAGCACTGACTCTAAAATAGACTTTGCACTTGTATATATAAGTCATATGCAAGTGTGAACCAAATATTATTACACTGATGTTACTGTGATTAAAAAAAAAAAAAAAACAGATAGGAGAAATTTGAAGTGGGTAGAGATATCTGCTACAAAGTTGCTGCTATTACATGGCCCTAGGGCAGAACCATACATTATGTAATTTTTCTTCGTTCAACCAGAGGTTGAGTATTGTCTGTGTTGATAGGGGAAGGCCGCAGTGCTATTATATTTTGTCAGAAGGGAACACAGGGAGCAGCCCTCCCTGCAGAATACAATGATTACTACTGGTGGCTATAGCAGCCCAATAAATATCTAGTTGGTTTACATGCAACCCAACTATATATTTTTGTTTAAAGCATTTGATATTCTCATTCCAGTTGGATTATCTGCAAATATCCACAATGGTTTAACGCTCTTTAACATTGATAAAGATATACACAAACCAGAAGACATACAGTATTTGCAAAGATTAGTTTAAGTCAGTCTTTATCAACCTTTTTACTGTGGAGAAACCCTAAAAATAAATTTAGTCTTGGGGAACCATTGAAATAATTTTATTATCTACAGATTACAGTAAGATAGTAGGATCATTAAATTGTAGAAATTAAAAACAAATAAGAGAGTAAATAATTAAATAACCTTTCTAATATGCTTTGCTACACAATATTTAGTGCTGTTGGAATATTACATTGGCATTAGCATTGGCATTAGCATTCAGTGGCGAAAAAAAACTTTTGAATTTATATCAGTGAGAAAGTACTACCCCTCACATTGGCCTCAGTGTATTATGATCCTTGTATTGGCAACAGTAGTTACAATGTCCCTCATATTAAATAAGAGTAGTGTGTGTGGTAGTGTGTGTACCTGACACTGGAGTGCATAAGTAAGTACTCCCATTGATGTAAAAAAAAAAAAAAAAGAAGAGGCATTCACTACTCCCACTGACACCAATGTAATACATTTTTGACACCAATGTAAAGTATACTATGCTCACTGACACCTCAGTGAGGTGCACACTACTAACAATGTTAGTAAAATTACTATTGGTTTTAGTGCAAAAAAAAAAAAAGACTCAACATTGCTATTTACTGGTTGTTATCCAAGATGAGAAGGAACAGCTTCTGTCCAAAATTTATGTGCAACTATGCTTCCCAGTGTGGCACCAGGCTTGATGTCCACAGTGGATTAATCAGCCTGAAATTTTCAGGCACTGTCTTTCAGTAACACTGTCATGTGATTGACATGGCCAGAAAGTGCTTACAAAGCAAGTCCCAGAGAAGGAAAGCCCCAGAGATTGCTGTGGAAGAGCTAGGGGGAAGTGTTGAAGCCACTTCTGCTGGAACTCCTGTGTGTCCTGCTCTGTACCTCCAGTTGTGAAACCTTTGGGACCTCTCATGGAACCCTGATTAAGTAACCCTGGCCTAGGTAATACTGATTTGAAGAATAGGGCATACAATAATTTCACCAAAATCATACACCATTAGCTTAGCCCTTGACTGCAATACGCCTTTTTAGATTCAAAAGAAAAATACCCTTGCCATGAGAACATGAATTAACCTTGCAGCAGAGACTAGGAATGCACAACTTTGCTTATTCCTAATTTTCAAGCCCCATGTTAAACAGTAAAATTCGTTTTTGTCAAGACTTGTTTTTGAAATTTAAGCTTCAAAAAAAATTTGGTCGAGAACATGTTGAACAATGCTTTATCTAAAGCTTAATTCATTTATATGTGTACTCTCAATTTTTTGATAAATAATTTTGTTCTATTAATACAAATATTAATAATACAGTATACTTTTAGTAGTAAAACAACAACAAGAACTTCTACCAATAATACCACTAATCAAAAACTTAAGAGAACATAAATAAACATAATGATTGATTTTACAATGATCGCTGGTCTACAACTATCGTAGCATTAAGGCCAGTTTGAAGATTAGCACTTATATAACTATTTGTTAGACTTTTTCCTCCCAGACTTGGGAAATATGCAGCCTGTCTTTTCCACTAGCCTTTTATACAACAGTGGTTTTGTGCCAAAGTTGGTATGGAGTAAATTAAACTGTTTTTATGATGCCTGCTTATGTTTGACATGCAGTCATGCAGAACGATTTTTTATGATGCTCCCTAATTATGTTTCCCTAACAACCTTAAAGCTAACTTGTTACTGTTTTTTTCATGAATGTTGGTTCTTTACCCTTATACAAAGGAGAAACCTTACAAAACATCATTGTAGTAGGGATAAATTGTTATCAAAAGCAGAAGATGCCAACAGATCCTTCTAGTGCTCCATCTCATATATTTTAAATGTAAAATATAAATAAACAGATTGCCAAGGCTTGCTAGGATTAAATACTGACTTTTATAAAATGGAAAGTCATACCACTGATGGTGTAAAAATTGGATTGTTGTAGTATTATACAGTTCAACAATTTTCCAGAAAATAAAGCAGAAATGGAAATCTGGCATGAAGTGTCATCCCAGTACCCCCCAGATAATACAATAGCTACAGTATACCAGAAAGCTACGAATTCCTACAAATAAAAAGGCCCATGTGATCTATGCAAAAAAGCTCCAATAGTGGCAGAAACTCTTTGGTTAAATCCCTGTATGTCTGTACTCCAGGAAATGCACAACAAATGCCCTTCCTAGTGCCTTCCAGCATCTCACTCAACTTTGTGTCAAATCTGTAATAAAGGGAAACCACAATAATTTTAGTTCAATTTATATATTGTTTATGTTATCATAGAGCACTTGCAAAAATTCCTATGCAGACTATCGCATTATCTAGCAAATGTATTGTGAAAGTTAGGGGACATAGCTGTAGTGACTGGGTCATAAGACAATGACAGAAACAAACAGTGTAAACCATAACAGAATTAACATTTTAATCTATGCACTGTCTAAACAAGTTAGTACAGAGTTTGTACCATAGCCATTATTGGGGATAGAAAGTAACGTGTCCTCAGCAGTGGCATACTTAGCATATTTGGCACATAGGGCAAAAAAACGTTTTAACACCCTCATGCAAAATAAATTATTTTCAGTTATACAGTGTTGCACTAAATGGTGAATTTAGTCAAAATGTGCCTTCATTTGGAGGACTTAAAGGGGAATGGTGAAAAAAACTGAGCCTACTCACACTATACATAGCACACATATGCCATATGTATTTTAACCACAAAATATCCTTTACCTACTGTGCCACAAGAGAGAGTCCAACAGACCAGTACAAATCTCAGCACAATCAATTTAAAAAAATAAAACCGTTCTATTACATATGTTTGTTTTTTTGCACACAGCCTACTTTCAGGAGTATATAATGTACCTAGAGTGTAGTGGTCAGGAGCATGGACTGTATAACATAGGGTCTACAGTCCAGGACTCAGGAGTGCATATCACAGAAAGTGCAGGGGCCAGGAGTACACAACACAGAAAGTGCAGGGGTCATGAGTGCTTAGAACAGAGAGTGCTGGGGTTAGGAGTATGTAGTGCAGAGAGTGCAGGGCTCAAGAGTATGAAACACATAGGGTGCAAGGTAAAGAATAGACCAAAAATTACCCTCCCACTGACCCTCTACCCTCTACTCCCAGTATAAATCCCTCCCAAGTCCATATACCTCACAGCACAGATCACCCTAAGAAGTCCCAATTCTGCAGTACAGATTTACCCCCACAGCTCTAAATTCCTCCTTGGTACAGACCCCCCTGCCAGGTATAGACCACTTCCCTCAGTACAAACAACCCCCCAGCCCAATCCCCCAGTGCAGACCCTCTCCTTCTGTGCCTCCCTTCCTGAGTACAGACTCCCTTCCTAGCCCATCCACTTATTACAGCCCCCTGCCTCAGAAAAAAACCCTTACCAGCCAACCCCCTCAGTACAGACACCCCTCTCAGTATAAACACCCTCTGAGCCCACACTCTCAGTACAGACCTTCTCTCAGTATATATCTGCCCCTTCCCTGACTAGATTCAGCAGAATGAGGGAAGTCCTTCCATGTGTCATGTGACTGGAGCCAAGAAGGAATCTTCCTCTGCTAGGAAATGCCCCTGTTGGGCAACCAGAAACAGTGCAGCAGTGCAAATACAATTGGCACTGCAGAACCATGAAATACACACAAAAACATGCTGGTCAGTCTCTGAGTGATCAGCAGCTACCTGCCTTTTTTATTGGAGGTCCCGCAGCACCCCATGCATTGGCACTTGGTGGGGACTGCACCCCCACCCCCCCAGTTCTGCAACTGCTCCCCAAACTCTCTACAGTACACTCCCTGCCACTGACTTCTTCACCCTTCACACCCCCCAAGGTATGCAACTGGTCCCCAGACTCTCTACAGTACACTTCCTGCTTCTGACAAGACACAGGCACACAGGAAAGTGGACTGGGGCAATGACATAGGTGTGGCTAATGATGCCTTTGCTCTTGGTGCACTTTGCTTTGCTTTTTAGTCCAGAACAGCACACACTAGCATGGTCAGAACTCACACAGAATCTCTGTGACCGACTTCACTAATTTGTTGTGTGTGAGAAAGTGAGAATAAAGCACCTAAAAAAGGGACAAACATACTAGCAGCAAAGGCAGGTACATGGATGAACATCGTTTAACCTTACTTTAGGCTGATCTTTTCAATCATTTATGTATTTTTTTTCAGCTATAGAGAAGTGAAAGAAAACAATTATAAGTGCAGCTAAGAATTAATATGATAACATTTTACCTATTGACAAACTGACAAAATATTCAATGAGGTCACAGAAAGTTGTCAGTGTGATTTGTGCTTTTTGGAATGACTATATCTGGTTTAGTTATAATTTATATAGCAAAGTGGCCATTTAGGCTCTATTCACACTTGTATGACTCCAAAGTTACACTACTTTGTTGCAACTTTGATGCAATTTTGGATTGGTATGACTTGGATGTGACTGATTGTCCCTCTGTAATGTCGGACCCACTGTTGCATGTAAAACATTCAGGTATGACTTTCAAGCACATTTTGAGGGTTAACATTGAAGTCTATGGCCCTCAAGTTGCATGAAAGTCAGAAAAAGTAGTGCATGAACTACTCTGAAGCCACCATGACTTTAAGTCACACATCAATTAATGGTTATCATAGGAAAACATGGGGTACAACTCATGCGACTTTGATGTCCAAAATCATATGACAAGTCACACAAGTGTGAATGGGGTGTTACTCATTCTGCTCAGATGCAGGTACAGGCCTTCAACTCATTTTCCTACAACTTCCTGTGTTCATGGAAGTGTCCAGGGAAAATAAGTTCTTCAGATCTTCAGTTTCCACTCCCTCAGCTGCTTAGCAGCCAGGTGAGTGACTCTGTACTGCAGGAACTGGCATGGAGGTTGCTGGGCAGGAGCTTAATGGCGCATAGCTTATGTGGGAGAACCATTTACTGCAAGGACCCCTCCTCAATTGCTACCAGAGTACTACCTTTCAGCAGAGCGGCTCTTGGTCTTTGGATCCCTCCAGCTTTTTGCCTGTGTTACTAGAGATACCCTGAACTTCACTGAGAGAAATGTTCTTTATGAGGAAAATTCAGATAGCTATTTGTCTTCTTAATTGTTTTACCGAAGTAGTGATTCTCAGTTGGACTGCTCTTACATTGACATTGAAAGAGACTATGCTATGCAGCCATATGTTATCCTGCCTGCGAAGAATCTGTTTTGCAGCTTTCATAATCTGTATTATGCTGCAGTGTACACATACTTTGCCATCCTGAACATGTTTTACATTGATGCTTCTAACTTTGCACCTTTAGTAAACTGCAAGTAACAGTAACTCTCTGTCTAATCATTTAGTCGATTACCTATTCTGTTAAATTATAATATTTGAACAGCTGGTTAAACACAGTGCTCCAAACTGAAAAGCACTATGAATTTTTTAGCTGTAGATTATAGGGTCTATATTAAAATTACAATATTCGCTGTTCTTTAAGCTTCTTAAATAAAGTCAGCAGTTAAAAACCTCCCCACATTTTAGGTACTTATATTTTATGGTTGTTAACACACTGGCATTCTTAAATAACCTTGCCTTTTGTTAATTTTTCCAATTGTTTATAATCACCTGCTGACTTCAGCCATGCTTGAATTGTACCAGAAACACATAAATGTACTTTCAAAGGCAGCATGGGAGGCAAAAGTGTGGCTTGGGAAATTTAAAGACCCGAAACAACTAATTTCTACTCAGCTCTGCAGCTCAATGTTGTTGAAGCAGTTTAGCCACAAATACTGTCCTTAGTGAAAGGAGAAGAATGAAGAAGGCATTTGTAATCTATGAAGGCGATCAACTGTAAAAAACAATAGTGTTGACATTTTTTTTTGGACATTTGCTGCTGGTATATGCTCACTAGGAACATCACATATATGGACTTATTCATTGCAAATTAATTAGTGTTTATTTAGTGTTTCATTTTTACAAGCACACATATCAGTGTTTCTGCTGTATTAAACAAATACTGTTTTGCCAATTATGCATTTAAAAATGTAAGAGTGTTTATGTTTATAATGTAATAATTAAAAAATATCAAACCATTAATAAACTGAATCTATGTTAATTTGCATTTATGCTGAGATGGAGTTTAACCAACCAGTACCTGGGAATTTCATTCTGCCATTATAATTCACCTTTTTCATGTTACAGAACACATCTTTTAGGCTTGTGTAAATGACTTTGGTAATTTGCTTCTGACACCAATTTGTGAAACATTTTGATGAATGTAGAAATCAGTGTTTTAGTTTGTATTGGACCTTATAGAGGAAGGTATACCTGCATTTCATGCTGCTTTTGCCATGCAATGTGTTTCTTTGCTTTTATTCTCACATATACTGACTTCAGACACGTTCTCAGACTCTAAGAATAAATGCAAATGCAAAAGTAATATCCAATAGGAATGAGTGAATCTGCCCAAAGTTTGATTTGCCAAGGGTTTGTAGAATTTTGTTCAAAACTCAGTGAACCCAAACTTTAAGGTCAAATCCAATTGAAGTCTACGAAGACTGAATTTTGTTGTTAAATGGTGGCCATTTTAGGGCTAATAGGCAATGTATTGCAAAAAAAGGCACAGAAAGCTGGACATTGTCATGGGGTACATGTACCAATGAATAAAATGTTTTTTTTATAAATACTGTGGGGGTAGAGTGTCTTTTCATGTGGCTTTACGGACAACATTAAAAATATGCAAATATCTAAATAACCTATTTGGGGAAGAATTAAAGCCATATGCAGCGGTATTGAATAGTATATATTTCATAGACAGCATCCCATGCCAGTGTGTACTGGCAGCGCATATTCGGCAGTGGAAATTATTTTTGTTTCTTTTACAATTAGTTATTCTTACTTACAGTAGCAGCACCCATATCTTATTCATTTCCAAAAATGCTTTTTCAGGTAGCTCTTTCATCAAGTGATAATAGACCTGCTTTGACCTTCAGACAGAAATTGGGCAGTAGTTTGCTATGGCTGTTCCTGTTCTGGCTGATGCAAAGGTCTCCTGCCACTGGCCAATATCTATCAAGCTCTCATTAGAAATAAGGGGATCACAAAATATGCAGTAGTGTAAAATTGGCCAGCAGCAGAGGTTACAGCAGTTTTTATCAGGCATAATAGGCCAAAATGTACTAGAGACAAAGACTAAAGGTAAATGTGAAAAGAATGCAATTATAGTAAAAAGTGGATTGCGCTAACTTTTGTGTATAATAACCACCATAAAGTGTGCAAATTTTGCAAAGTAAAGAGACACTATTGTACTGCTTGAACAGGCTGCGATTGGACCCATCATAAACTGAGTGGTTATCCTAAATGAACCAAAGGCGCATATTCTTACCGTATCTGGTGAGTGGTTATTGCAACAGGTGGTGGTGAAATCACAATAAGTGGTGAATTTGGAGCACTTTATATTGAAGAAAAATGTTATTACTGCACAGGAGTGATCACTCACTGAGGACATCTAGTTTACTGTGGTGCACATGTTGGGGACATTTTTCAAAAAAAACATTTTTCTGCAAATTTTCTTGCACTGTGCAGCACAAATATACATTGATATGGGAATTTTATGAATTAAGTAATATTGACACATTGTATGATTTTAGTTTTCAGTTTATTTCTCACTTATATATATACCTATATATTTTTTAATATTTTGTTAGCACTAGCACTTTATACAGTGATTAGTAACACTATAAGATATTTCACCTAGATACATTTTGATCAGAAATAATACATGGGAAAGATAAGTTTTTTTTATATAAAGCTAAAAAAAGAGAAAAATATCAATATACCAATATAGATGGCAGAGAAAAACACTTCATTATAGGATCAATATAGAAATATTTTTTACTTTGCACAATTTGCACACTTTATGGTGGTTATTATACACAAAAGTTAGCACAATCCACTTTTTACTATAATTGCATTCCACTATTTCTTGGGTGGACCCACATGATTGCAGCAAACTAGATTGATGGGTTATTAAAACTGAGTTTTGCGCCGGTAACACATCTTGTTGGACAAATGTGAAAAGAAGTTTGGTGGGTGAAAAAACGGTAAAAGAGGGAGAGCAGGGTACCACATCCAGAAATATAACATAAATCGAAAAAGAGACCAAGTGGACTTTCTTGATACCCAAGGATTACACAAAGCTTGTTCATAGAAACAGAATAAAATCAAAAATCCACATATTGGCTTTTTTAGTTTAGGTTTATATCCACCACAATGTGCACAGATCCCCCTTAAAGCATTAAATACCATATACAACTCTTGAATTACAGTATCTCACAAAAGTGAGTACACCCCTCACATTTTTGTAAATATTTTATTATATCTTTTCATGTGAAAAGAAATGACACTGAAGAAATTACACTTTGGTACAATGTAAAATAGTGAGTGTACAGCTTGTATAACAGTGTAACTTTGCTGCCCACTCAAAATAACTCAACACACAGCCATTAATGTCTAAACCACTGGCAACAAAAGTGAATACATTTGGCCCAAGTGTCAATATTTTGTGTGGCCAGCATTATTTTCCAGCACTGCCTTAACCTTCTTGGGCATGGAGTTCACCAGAGCTTCACAGCTTGCCACTGGAGTCCTCTTCCACACCCCAATGATGACATCACGGAGCTGGTGGATGTTAGAGACCTTGTGCTTCTCCACCTTCCGTTTGAGGATGCCCCACAGATGCTCAATAGGGTTTAGGTCTGGAGACATACTTGGCCAATCCACCTTTACCCTTAGCTTCTTTAGCAAGGCAGTGGTCGTCTTGGAGGTGTGTTTGGGGTTGTTATCATGTTGGAATACTGCCCTGCGGACCAGTCTCTGAAGGCTGGGGATCATGCTCTGCTTCAGTATGTCACAGTATGTGTTGGCATTCATGGTTCCGTCAATGAACTGTAGCTTCCCAGTGCTGGCAGCACTCATGCAGCTTCAGACCATGACAATCCCACCACCGTGCTTGACTGTAGGCAAGACACACTTGTCTTTGCACTCTTCACCTGGTTGCCGCCACACACTCTTGACACCATCTGAACCAAATAAGTTTATCTTGGTCTCATCAGACCACAGGACATGGTTCCAGTAATCCATGTCCTTAGTCTGCTTGTCTTCAGCAAACTGTTTGCGGGCTTTCTTGTGCATCATCTTTAGAAGAGGCTCCCTTCTGGGATGACAGCCATGCAGACCAATTTTATGCAGTGTGCGGCATATGGTCTGAGCACTGACAGGCTCACCCCTCACGCCTTCAACCTCTACAGCAATGCTGGCAGCACTCATACATCTATTTCCCAAAGACAACCTCCGGATATGACACTGAGCATGTGCACTCAACCTCTTTGGTTGACCATGGCGAGGCCTGTTCTGAGTGGAACCTGTTCTGTTAAACCGCTGTAGGGTTTTGGCCACCGTGCTGCAGCTCAGTTTCAGTGTCTTGGCAATCTTCTTATAGCCTAGGCCATCTTTATGTAGAGCAACAATTCTTTTTTTCAGATCCTCAGAGAGTTCTTTGACATGAGGTGCCATGTTGAACTTCCAGTGACCAGTATGATAGAGTGAGAAGATCGATAAAACCAAATTTAACACACCTGAGACCTTGTAACACAAATGAGTCACATGACATCAGGGAGGGAAAATGGCTAATTCAGCTCAATTTGCACATTTTCACTTAGGGATTAGACATTAATGGCTGTGTTTTGAGTTATTTTGAGGGGAAAGCAAATTTACACTGTTATACAAGCTGTACATTCACTACTTTACATTGTAGAAAAGTGTCATTTCTTCAGTGTTGTCACATGAAAAGATATAATAAAATAGTTACAAAAATGTGAGGGGTGTACTCACTTTTGTGAAATACAGGAGTTCTAGACTTGTTTTGCGGAATATACCTCTTCATCAGGAGGGTGGAGGAATTGGAGGACTAAATATCTAGAAATATACAAACACATAAATTTAGTGAAAACATTTTATAATACAACAATCGTCCTTTCACACAGGTGGTCCGCCCGATGGTCTTCGCTTTACTCAGCGGGGGGATTGATTCGCTGATCCCCATTGTGCAGGCAGATGAGAGGTCTGTGCAGAGCTGTCAGAGCCCCGCTCACCTTTATGGGGAGATCGGATGAACCGAACCGCCTGTCCATTTTCATCCGATCCCCTCTGATCCACCAGATGGATGGAAAATAGGGTTTCCATCAGTCTGGATTTTTTCACAGATAGGATAGGATTGAATGGCAGCGGGTGTCAGCAAACATGTCACCGCTAACATCTGCCACTCCATAGGAGTGAATGGAGGCTCCAATCAGGCGGACCTGATTGGACCACCCGCGTGAAAGGGGCCTTCGAATCAATCGAAGCCCACAGCAAGGGCTACAATGTGATTACACCCTGGGGCGAGCATAAGGGTGCATAAATGGGAGGACCCTGAAAGAGGAAAATAAAGGAATAGAAAAAAACTGAAAAATGAGCCATTCTAGCTCAGGAACAGTACCTAGTAATGTAATAACCTCAGATATGTATCTAATTATGTACATATAAGAATACTTACCTAAACACCATCAATTAGTGGACTACAAAGGAGACTAATAGTCACATATTACCAGGTAGAAATCCTCTACAAACCAAGACAACATAGTGGGGTAAAAGGATCTGCAATAAAGACCATAGACAACATGACAAACTATAAATATGCCATCAAATATAGTATATATATATTTATACATAATATAAGCCCCATAACCATAAATAATGATAACAAACCTCTGAGTGTACAATGTACATAAAAGGATAAAAAGAGTAAAAGTCTTAAAGCAAAAAAAAAAAAAAAATCAACCACGAAAAAAAAAAAAAACAGTGTAAGCTAAAAAGCCTCCAATAATAAGAACAAACAGGAGGTAAAATGGTTAATTGCCCAAAGAGCTTGCAATTAGAATAAAAATAAATCTTTCCCTATGCTTACCCTGCAACAGATTCTAATTACCTGACACATTGGTTGCTCTGTGCCACCTTTCATAGTGAGGGTAACCCGTCTTACTGACCTCTCTAAACCTGCTGGCCATAGTTCAAAGGTCATGCAGTTAGTTTGAAAAAATTCTCCTGCACATACATTGGCTATAGGGCCATGAATCTTGAAACAGCGGGATCCAACTTGAACCAGTGGTGGCAATAGACCCCAATCTCATGCCTGGTGTCCAAGTCTGAAGCCTTGTTCATAAAGCTCATTAATTATTGACTTTGCAAAGCAAACAGTTTCCATTTAGTAAGTCAATGCTTATATGTACATAGCTGTAAACCAGAGCAGTCAGATTTCAATTCAATTCATGGTTGTCAGATCTGTAAAATTAGATATCACAGATTAGTGGCTGTGGGTTACTGGTTCATTGCCTTATCCAATATTTCTCATTGAAATATGTTTTCTTAATATCTGATTGAAAGGTTTTATACCTTTTTTATAAAACCTTTCAATCAGATATTAAGAAAACATATTTCAAGTTTACAGTATTTCATATTTACAGTAAATTATAGCAAAGAAATACTGAGAACAGAAGTACTACTTGATAAATAATATATAAATAAGTAAATAACTTCCAGAATAATGTAGTAAACTGAAGGTAATGAATACAGGTCTTTTCTGACACTAGAAAAGCTATTCAGTTTTCTGTAGCAAGGTGCTGTTTTTTGGTTTGTGTCATTTGCCAGCAGGGTGCTAACCAAGGACCTTTACAACTCTTTCATTTATTCATGTAAATGTATTGCATCTCTTTCATTGATACTCAGTAAAAATGTAATAAATCTCTGCTTTGGTTATAAAATTATAATAAGCTTGTCTTTTCCAATCAGCACTGTGCATGTGTCTCAATATAACAACACATTGACAAAGCATCACCTTCAATGGTGGGACGCCATGGAAACAAAACTGACCACTGGCTGTACGTGTGTCTTATATCTTGGGCCACAAGTGGTTGGAATTCAGGTGGCATTGGGGTAATTGAGTACACTTCCACTGCAGGGACGTGTGGTGAGGTCAGTGGCTGGTGAGGCACTGGCTAATATCAGAGCCAGATACACACACATTACAACATGTAACCTGTAAAAAATGTTAAAGCGTTGCCTATGGAGATTTTTAAGTACTGAAGTTTGGCGCCATTCCACAAGTGTGCGCAGTTTTAAAGTGTGACATGTTAGGTATCTATTTACTCAGCGTAACATCATCTTTCATAGTATACAAAAAAAATCGGACTAACTTTAGTGTTTTTTTTTTTTAATTTATTCATGAAACAGGTTCTTTTAAAAAAAAAAGTGTTTGAAAAATTGCTGTGCAAATACCGTATAACGTAAAAAGTTTCAATGACCACCATTTTATTCCCTAGGGCATCTGCTAAAACAATATATATAATGTTTGGGGGTTCTGCGTAATTTTCGAGCAAAAAAATTATGATTTTTACATGTAGAAGAGAAGTCTCAGAATTGGCCTGGGTGGCAAGTGATTAATTACCATAAGTTAGTAATGTACAAATAATTATTATATATTATTTTTAAGGTAATTTACTATGTTTTCAAAAACTGTAATCAAGCAGGTGGCTTAATGGACAAATTACTGAAGTTTGAAGTTATAACTTCAAACCAGTAATTTTACAGTAAATAGATAAATAATACATTATTGTTATTATTTTTTTTGAAAGCCCATGGTGTGTGAAACACACTAAAAAACTTCACCCGGTGCCAAAAAAATGCCTACACACATAAAGAGTGAAACACAAAAACATGCAACGGGTGTACATAAGCCCTCTAAAATCAGAGGGCTTTGCCCTGATCCCCTGGGGTGTGAGGCTCCAGACGGGGACTGGGGTACTGCTGCACGGCCATGCCTTCCCTGACAGACCCCTTCCTCTGGAGGGTCTGCCGAAACAGACCCAACCAAGTACTTGGTGGGGCTCCCCCGAAGGGAGACCCCATGAGAGAGGGCGAACCAAGCCAGAAGGTCATGTCCACCCCCTCCCAAGACTTTCAGGGCAGGCCCGAGGACCTACAACCTACCAGTCACATGTGCAAAAACATGTAAAAACAAAAAATACAAAAAGTGACAAACAAGGGGCATTAAATAAAAGAAAGTGGGGGAGAAGAAAGTGGAGAGGAGAGTGAAAAGTGGTCATTGTGTGAAACAATGACCAGGACAAATAATAAATTATTATGTTATAACATATAGCATAATAATATATGATTTAGCTTGATTAAAACAGTACCTTTTCAGCAGCAGAATTCTCATTCTCCCTCTAAACTGTGTGAGAAAACCATGGGATTATGGGTAAATCTTATACCCATAAACCCATGTTTTTTTCTCCAAGTTAAGAGGGCTGGGCTGAAAGGGAGTATGTGTCTTTTAGACACTTGCCCCCTTCTATGACACTGCAGTGAGAGGACAACCTCCACTGCAGCATTTTTATTGGACGGCTGGGGCCAATTGTACTTTACCATTGGTCCAAGGCTTCAAGCTGTCCATTGAGCTCAGTGCTTCTGACAAGAAGTGAGCGGCACTGTGAGCTCATCCTTTCAGTCTGCGGCAAACAGAGTGTGCCAGCTTGTATTTAAACTGACTGCTTGGTATGTAGCTTCTGACAGGCTGTGTAAGGAGCCCCATATCTCCGGAACCCTAGGTCCTAGGAGCCCCAAATATTGACCAGTGGTGGGGTAGGACTTTGGCTACCTACCCCTCTTTTGGGGTCTCTGTGACTCCCAGGTCACCAAGCTATGACCCTCAAAGCTTGATTTTTTTTTTTATGTTCATGCCTCCCCTGACTGCATTTCCACTGAGAAATCCTGGTTGCAATCCTCTTGCATATTTCATAATGTAGTATAAATTAAAAAATCAAGCATGGACAGTAGGATTACGTTGTAATGGCTGTGGCAGGTGTGCAAACCTGGGAACAGATGAATTAAAATCTCAGTTCTAGGTGGACTGAGCTTTTAAGCAAGTTATTGTGCGTGACAAATTCTGCACATTTTTTCATATTAACAAGATCCCAGTTGTTACAATAAAATATGTTTGAGTCTGCACCACTTGTAAAATGAATGTATCAGAGGGATTAGGAATTCTAACTGACCAAAAATATAAATTCTTTAGTAACAAGCCAGAAAATCTTGGCTTGAAAAAAGGCTGAGGCAACCTACAAGGGGGTTCTCAGATCTGTATAATATGTTAATTGTCTCAAGTACTACACTGCAATTATCATTCACCATCATCAGCAGACATCTGCTGCAAGCTCCTTAATAGGCTAATAAAATAGAGGTTATAGAATTAAAGGGGTCAGAATGCCCTTTTGGCATCTTTACATGCACTGTGCTCTAGTGGAAAAAACAAAGCCATAAAACTTATATTATGGACTAACAATGATTCAACACCACAGACTTGGCACATACAAACTGTAATGACCTGTGTCGTCAATGCAGCTGCACTCCTGATCTATTTTTAACTTAATTCTATATTGTAATAGGCCAGGGGGATAGCTCTATATCACAAATGAGTTATTTGCGTTTGCTGAATAAACAAATACACAGACGTAGGATATAGGATATGGAAGCCAAGTGTCATTCATCATGTTACAGTTTTTATTTTTACTATATACTGTCTTCAATGGCTTGCACTTGCCATTATTTATTTTATCTATTTTAGTTTATTGTGTGATAGTAATGAAACATGCTTGGTTCACACTAGTGCGACATGCGCTCTGACTTTGAGAGCATGTCACATGACATGTAAAAATCAATGTTTCCCTATGAGAGCTTAACTGATCCGACTTGTGTCGGTCCGACATTTGAAAAGGTTCCTGCATTACTTTGGTCCAACTTCTGTCCAATTTCAGCCCATAGAGTTGAATGGATGTTGCATTCAAGTCAGATCCTCATCTTAATTGATGTGATTTGAATCTAACATTACAGGAAGATTACACAGGCATTCCCTGAAGATATTTTGAAGTTGCTTCTAAGTTGGGTCGAAGTCGCGTCGAAGTTCCATCAAAGTCATGTCAAAGTCATGCCAAAGTCACGCCGAGGTCGCCTGGCAAAGTTGCACAACTTTCATGTCAGAGCAATGTGAACCCGACCTAAGGCAAATATATCACAAGACTTATATGTAGCTTTGTTTGCTGATTTTGTCACGAAAGTGTTCACTTCCTGGTTATAATGCTGAATTTCTGGCTTCAATTCAAGTATGCCAATCAAGAGTTTAGACTTTACCTTTTGAATGCTTGTTCTGAATCTGGGACTCAGAAAGTAGTGGCACCAGAGAAAGCCAAGTCACTAGCATTTAACAAAGCATGTCAGCTATGAGAGCTTCAGTAAAACTTGACACATTACCATTAAAATTGTAGCTACTCTGTGCTAGAAAGTGAAGTGAACAATTTTGTACATCTACCGTAATTCTGAAAATGTTTTAAATTGACCTGTCATCACCTCATCAGTAAAAAAAATGTTACATTGAGATAAGCTCAGAAGAAAATACACTACAGGGTTCGTAAAAGTACAATGATTTCTTCTTGCGCCATGTCCTGCATGCTAGGGGAGAACCCAAAACAGGAGCATACAAACCAAGTTAATTTGACAGCTCAGTTTGTAATATGTTGCTGAAATACCCAAAAAGAAAACAGGAGGGCAGGCTTAGCACATATTTATCCACTTCAACAAGTGAAGTGGTCACACATAGATCATTCACCATGTAGGGTGCTGTTACCGTAACCAAAAAGCATTTATCAAAAACAGAAGCCTGGTATAGAACCCCAGGAAAGAATTACTTATGGCAACAGAAATTAGATCATATTAGAGTTATCAAAAATTCTAAATTTATTATATTAAAAAAAGGTTTGGCACAATCAAGGGTCAGTATTAGGGAAAAGTCCAGCTTCACAAGTCACAGTTATGAAATAATCATCACACACACACAGACACAAGACACTACAACAATGTAACAATTAAAATGAAATGTCCGGATGCCGTGTAACAACACACAGGTAGGCTGTCAGATGAAAAAAATCATCAAGGGTGAGTATTTTTAAGAAAAAAAGCAACAATGGCTATATCAATAATTGATAGCTTAACCTGTGTGTGGCTCCAAGGAAAGTATAGGTTGAGGAATATGGAATGGAAGGAGAAAAGCTAAGTGGTGTAGATGTAATTATCAAGGAGTATAAACTGCTCCAAAATGTGTGGTAATGGGGGACATTGATCCAGATCACTCCATCGGAAGGATGACCATGGTAACTTTACTCTAGAGCTAAAATGAATATCAAATGGAAGTCCAATATATGTATAAGAATTTGCTCATAAAAGTCCCAGTACCGATGTCAACAGTATTTTTAGATGTAAACTAAGTCCTTATATAGGAGATTACATACTCCTGGCACTATGTGAGCCTTGGTTTGGTATTAGTTTTAGTCCAAGCAAAATAATGCAGTATGGGTTATGTCATCAAACCTTTGTAGGATAGGAGATAGGAGACTTCATTAACGCAGTTAGTATAGAATAGTGTTCTGTTATGGGCTTAATACGGTCACCCTATATTTACCGTCCTGTGCGATGGGTATACAGGCTGTCTCCATCCTCCGTGATCCCTTCAGTGGGTTATATGTGACTGTGTCATTCACAAAAGTGCCAATGCGTGCCTGTCTGTTTGTTATCCAGTACAGTTGCACGATCAGATGTCTCCCCGCCACTGTTAGTGTCCTCAACTCAGGGAGCTTTGCAAAAGCGGCATCTCAAGACAGAACGGTTTTGTGACGTCAACACGTTTCGCTAATGAGAATAACATAGCTTTATCTGGGCGGTGATTGGACGGTGAGCCTCACTCCTTTACATCGTAATCTTTTCATGGGAACGCCGCCCATCAAAGCAAATTAAAGGAACAAATGTCTTGTTTTCAAAGTGGTGTTTGATGATCTTCAAATTGGCCAATAAAAGCAGATATATTCTAAGTCAGCTTAAATTATGGATCGATTAGCTTCACTTGTATGAACTATCAACTTGTAGGGGTAAGTAACAAGAAAGAAAAAGAAAGGAGAAAGAAAGGGAAGAAAAAGAGAAAAAAAGAGATAAGAACAGACAGGGGAAGGGTAAAAATACATATGGGGAAAGTAAATTATCAAAATTAGGACATTTAAACAGGTATGAACTTATTCATATCTTTAAATAGATGAGTTAACTGTTAGGAAGTCATCCCAATAGAGGTATAAATTCCATGAGATGACACCCAGCTTTTTGGTCACGCAGTGATCCAGTTTTTTGGGGGTTCAATTAGGTCACTTATACCTAGCATTGTTAGCTCTTCAGAGAAACTTGCAGGTTCAGTTCTGTATTGAGGCCCACCGGCATGAGGGACTTTAACCTATATATCCACCATTTTTCTTTTTGGAGGAGTATATGGTCAAAGGCACCTCTTCTGGTGGGTAATTTCAGGACATAAATCCCTTTTACCTTCTTGCCTGCAGAGCTCCCTCCATGGCATTGAGCAAAGTGTTTCACTAAGAGTTTTTCTGGATTTTTTTCTTTAATTTCTCTTAGGTGCTCGCCTATCCTCACCTTTAATGTCCTTTTCATTTTCCCTATATAAAGTTTAGGGCAGGGACAGGTGATCATATAGATCACTCTCACTGTTGAGCAATTGATTAAGTCCCTGATCTTTAAAACGTTCTTGTTTTAGGGCGTCCATAAATGTCTGTGTTCTGTCTACAAGGGGACAGATCTGACATTTATTACAGGGCAACATTCCTTTTGTCCTAGGGTATGTCGACAGCCAATTAGAATCTGGTTCCTTCGTGAACTCAGATTGTATTAGCATGTCTCCTAGATTTTTGGCACGATGGGTTACCATTTTAGGAGCTGTTCCCACTATTTCCATTAGGCCGGGGCTATTTGTCAGTATCCCCCCCAGTGTTTTTCCGGGATATTGCATACCAGGTTCCATTGGGCTGCAAAAGCTGTTATTATTCTAACAGGGCCACTATTTTTTGGAAATACTGTGTCTTCATTGCTGGTCTCTTTTGTAGTAGACTTTCCCTGCTTCTGCCTGCTACCTTCTTTTTGGCTTTCCTAATTTGGCCATGAGAATAGCCACATTCTTGAAATCTTTTATACATCTCGGCTCCCTCTTTTTTGTAATCATTTGTTTTTGTGCAATTTCTTTTAATCCTTAGGAATTGACCTACTGGAATTCCTTTTTTCAGCCAGTGTGGATGATGGCTATCAGCACATAAGAGGGTGTTAGCCGCGGTTTCCTTACGGAACGTGCGGGTATAGAACGGCCCCTTCTCAACTGTTATCCATAGATCTAGGAAAGAGATTTCTGTCTGATCACATGTGTATGTCAGATGTATATTACGCTCATTTAGATTAAGTTCGTCAATGAACATGTGTAGATCCTCTATGCTGCCTTTGCATACCATAAGTACATTGTCGATGTACCTTAGCCACGTATGTATGTGGTCATGGTACATTGATGAGTTGAGCACCACTTCCTCCTCCAAGAGTCCCAAATGGAGGCACGCATAGGCCGGTGACCAGGCTGCCCCCATCATGGTGCCTCTGATCTGTTGATAGTTTTGTGTAGAAAATTGGAAAAGGTTATTGAGCAAGGCAAATTCTAGCAACTCTATCAGAAACTCATTTTGTCAACCAAACTGTGGGTAGTGGGAGTCTAGAAAGGTCTCAACTGTCTGGATTCCACAGGAGTGGGGGATCGAGGTGTAGAGTGATTGCACATCAATGCCTACCAGCCACGCCTCGTCCCCCACCTGTAAATCAGTGATATTGGCTAGCACATGGCGGGTATCTGGAACAAATGACTTCAAGTTTTTAACCATATCCTTAAGGAGGGAATCCAAGTAGCCACCAATCCTTTCAAGGGGGCCCTGGTATGCAGAGACTATTGGTCTACCAGGTGGATTCTGTAGGTTTTTGTGCACCTTGGAAATGATATAGAAGGTGGGTACATTGTATTCCCTCACTTTGAGGTGCTCATATTCACGTGTGCTCAGGAGGTCCACCTCTCTAGCTTCCATAGTTTCTGATTTAATTGTCAAACAACCTCAGGAAAGGGGTTGTAGTCCAATCTTCTGTATGTCAAGTGATCATTTAGGAGGCGTTTGGCTTCTTTTTCATAGGAATTCTCATTCATTAAAACGACATTACCTCCCTTACTGCTTCTCTTGATGTTTTTCATTTCTCTAAGTTCTTTAAGTGCTCGTCTTTCCGCATGTGTTAGGTTGTCTGTACCCTTTTGTGTCCACTGAACTCCATTTAGGTCCGCTTGAACCATTTCCAAAAAAAGGTTTAGCCACCTATTCTTGGACAAAGGGGTCATTTTCTTAGATCAAATCCTTAAGTTTGCCACTCTCTTATTAGGATTTGAGGTCTCAGGAGTATCCTCATTTTCCTCCAAAAGAGAATTCAAAATTTCCAAGGCTTTCTGATCCTCCATGTCTAGATGAAGTTCACCAACATCAGTGGTGTCTTTCCTCTCATATAGTGATCTCAGAAAGACTTTCCGAAGGTAGAGAGTTATGTCTTTATAGACAGTAAACTCATCCATATTATTGACTGGTGAGAATGACATGCCTTTTTGTAAGAGGTTGATGTGTTCTGGGGAGAGGGAGAAATCGGACAGATTGACAATCTTCATATCTTTTTTGTCTTCATTCTCAAGAGAAACCTTATTTTTATCTAGTGTCTTTTCTGACTACTTGTGTACGATCGCTCGCTGCTTGTTTTTGTTTGTATTTTTGATTGAGTTTTGGTTTTTGATGTTATTTTTGGAGGTGGAGTATGGTCTGTGGCCTGCTCCACCCCCTCTTTCTCTAAAAAAGTCACTGTCTTAGTATTCTCCTCATCTGTGTCACTATTAGATTTTCTACGCCTTGATTTTGACTGTTGACGTGATCTCCCTCCCCAGGATCTACTCCGTCCCGGTCGGATGGTCAAGTCAAAAACTTTGTCTTTTTCAAAATCAGTTATGTCTCTTTTAAATTTACTGTTTTTTAGTTTTTAAATGGAATTGAACTCTTTCTAGTTTTTTTTTAAGTATTTCATTTTGTTTTGAAAACTCTCCTGTTTCTTTTAGAGCCTCTAGTCCGCGTGCACTTTCCTCAATCAATTATTTAATCTCAGTTAGCTGAATCCTTTCCTCCTCCACTATTAAGCCCATGACAGCCAGTCCATGGTTAATACAGAGTTCTTTCCACTTCGGGAGGAATCTGTCTGTGTGTAGATGTAGCGCTGGTATGATTCTGTCTCTAAGTCCTCTTGGTATTATTTTGTGTTCAATATAGGTTTCCAGGGAGAACACATCCCATTTTCTATTCAAATGTCTTTTTTTTTAACATAAAGTTTATTTAAATTTCAACAAAACAAACATTCTGTATCAGGTTACAAATACATACAGACATTGATCAGTGTCGTCCTTACAAGGCTTTACAAGTGTATTTCAAAGATAACAGTTCATCAACTTGTTTCTTGTGTCAGACACCTCAAAAATCCTGCAAGCATAGTTACCCAGAATTATAAGAAGTGGGAGCGTTCCTATTGACTGTCTTCCATGCGGTCATGTTCACCTCTTTAAATAAAAGGCAAAGAAAAGAGGAAATCAGCAGGCGGAGCCCATGATAGGTATAGTAGCGAAGGGCCTGCACACCTTTTTCAATAGTCAGATGTTTCGCCTTCACCCACGCTGCCCAAATTTTATCAAATTTTTTGGGACAGTTTCTCCCTAAGTATGTTGACTTGTAAAGCGGTAGTGCTGCATTTACTAAAGATTGCCAAAGTTGTCTAGTGGGTGGTTGTGGTTGATTCCATTGCAGTAGTATTGCTTTCCTAGCGTACAGGGTCGTATAGAAAATAAACAGTTTCTTTCCCCAGGAAGCCTCAAGAAAGTCACAAATACCCAGCAGGAGGGGGATCGGGCTATACTGTACCTGCAATTTCCCAAAAGAGTTGATGTCAGTAAGAATATTTTTCCAGAATTCTATCACTCCTGGGCAGGACCAGACCAGATGAAAGAAATCAGCCCCGTCTAAGCCACATTTAGGGCAGTGTGCCATTCTGTCTGGGTATATACTCGCCAAGTGTGCTGGGGAGTAGTATGCACGATGAAGAAATTTCAGTTGCATGAACCTGTCCCTTGCTGAAATTTCAAGGGGCGGGTGTTGCTGGATACCCTCCTCCCAATCATCATCCATTAATTTTGGAACGTCTTTCTGCCACTGCTCGAACAGTTAGGAGACCTTAGATGTGTCCCAAGCTGCCAGCATATTGTACAGTGTGGACAGTGTTCTTCCACACTCAGGGGATCTGAGCACACCCTCCACCAACGAAATTTCCAGAACCAGCAGAGCAGGGAATTGAGATCGAAAAGCATGACACAACTGAAGGAATCTAAAGAACATGTGGTTCGGTAAGCCCTTATCTCTCTTCAGAGCGTCAAAGGTGGTTAGTTGTCCCTGAGTTATTATATCACCCAGGGTTATGATCCCATGTCTAGCCCACATGACTGGATCCGGGATGGAGTGGAAGTGGGCTAAACAAGGGTTGCCCCAAAGGAGAGTTGGTGGAGACCACACATTGGGACCCATAAGCTTCCTGTTAACCGTGTCCCACACCTTGAGGGTCGCGCGCATGGGGAGGCTTACATTCAGATTACAGCGGGGGCCCCTGTGTATCAGATTCCTCAGTTCCACATAAGAACCAAGCAGCGCTGCTTCTAGAGTGGATGCGGGGTTGGACTGGTACTTGGAGAGACACCATTTAACAGTTACCAAGACCGCAGCCCAATAATATTTCAGGAAACAAGGTAAAGCTAGTCCTAATGTAATGGGTAATTGTAAAGTTGTTTTTGGGAGTCTTCTGGGAGTCTTCCCAATCCAAATAAAGGAGGTAAGGATGCTGTCTAGATGTCTAAAAAAAGGTGATTGCTATAGGAACAGGGGACTGTCGGAAAAGGTAAGTGAACTTGGGCAATACCGACTTCTTAATTAAGTTGACCCTGTCCATCAGTGTCAGTGGCAGTGATTTCCACGTATTGCATCTTTGAGATAAATGTTTGACTACTGGGTTTAAGTTGAGGGTTACATATTGTTTTAGGTCCCGCTGTATTTCGACACCCAAATATTTAAACTGGGAAACCCTTTGGAGCTGCCCATCCGCCTGTGAGGAGCCGGGTCTAGAGTGGAGGGGGAACAGGACCGATTTTCCCCAGTTTATGCATATACCTGAATATTGTCCGAACCTATTAACTATGGAAAGGGCTGCTTGCAGGGAAGCACCATCATCTCTAAGGTACAATAGGGTGTCATCAGCGTATAACGACACCTTTTCTTGGAGGGGCCCCCGAACTATCCCACGGACCTCAGGTGTAGCACGAAGAAGGACGGCCATGGGTTCAATAGCCAGTGTAAAGAGCCCTGGAGACAGGGGGAACCCCTGTCTGGTTCCCCTGCTCAGGGGAAAGGTCAGAGAGAAAACCGTACCTGTATGTAGTCTAGCTGTTGGAGGCTTGTACACTGCCAGGACCCGAATCCACAGTAATACCACCTCAAGGGTCCCCAGGCATACAGCTCACAAAGAGCACCGTTCCCCCAAATGCAAGGGCCCCCGATCGATCGGCAAGAGGCTAGCATACAGTCCCCTCCAAAAGTCTCTCTCCCGGCTAGGTCTGTCACAATTAACATTAAGAGACTACAGAAACCATATAGATTGG
Organism: Aquarana catesbeiana; assembly: GCF_042186555.1. Lineage (NCBI taxonomy): Eukaryota > Metazoa > Chordata > Amphibia > Anura > Ranidae > Aquarana > Aquarana catesbeiana. The sequence goes on from NC_133324.1 coordinate 776,618,562, forward strand.
GTTTTACATGGTTTGAGCACAGTCATCACTTCTCCAATTCTAGCTACTGAGTCATTGTGCTGTCTGCTGGATGTATAGTATTATGCTGTAACTATAGCACAAAGAAAACATTTGTATGTGTGGTTAAGTGCTGGGGTTTTGAAAAGGAAAACTGTAAGTTAGTGCTCAACAGCTTTCTATTCACCAATATATCATTAAATATATCTGTAATGCAAGCATTATACAGTGCCTTGAAAAAGTATTCATAACCCTTGAAATTTTCCACATTTTGTTATGTTACAGCCAAAAATGTAAATGCATTTTATTGGGATTATATGTGATAGACCAACACAAAGTGGCACATAATTGTGAAGTGGAAGGAAAATTATAAATGGTTTTCAACATTTTGTACAAATAAATATGTGAAAAGTGTGGTGTGCATTTGTATTCAGCCCCCCGGAGTCAATACTTTGTAGAACCACCTTTCCCTGCAATTACAGCTGTAAGTCTTTTTGAGGATGTCTCTACCAGCTTTGCACATCTGGAGAGTGACATTTTTGCCCATTCTTCTTTGCAAAATAGCTCAAGCTCTGTCAGATTGGATGGAGAGTGTCTGTGAACAGCAATTTTCAAGTTTTGCCACAGATTCTCAAGTGGATTTAGGTCTGGACTTTGACTGGGCCATTCTAACACATGAATATGCTTTTATCTAAACCATTTCATTGTAGCTCTGGCTGTATGTTTAGGGTTGTTGTCCTGCTGGAAGGAGAACCTCTGCCCCAGTCTCAAGTGTTTTGCAGACTCTAACAGGTTTTCTTCTAAGATTGCCCTGTATTTGGGTCCATCCCTCTTCCCACCAACTCTGACCAGCTTCCCTGTCACTGCTGAAGAAAAACATCCCCACAGCATGATGCTGCCACCACCATGTTTCACGGTGGACATGGTGTGCTTAGGGTGATGTGCAGTGTTAGTTTTCCTCCACACATAGCATTTTGCTTTTAGGCCAAAAAGTAAAATATTGGTCTCATCTGAACAGAGCACCTTCTTCCACATGTTTGCTGTGTCCCCCACATGGCTTTTCGCAAACTGCAAGCAGGACTTCTTATGGCTTTCTTTCAGCAATAGCTTTCTTCTTGTCACTCTTCCATAAAGGCCATATTTGTGGAGTGCACGACTAATAGTTGTTCTGTGGACAGATTTTCTCACCTGAACTGTGGATCTCTGCAGCTCCCCCAGAATTACCATTGGCCTCTTGGCTCTTTTTCTGATTAATGCTCTCCTTGCCCGGCCTCTCAGTTTAGGTGGACGGCCAAGTCTTGGTAGGTTTGCAGTTGTGCCATACTCTTTCCATTTTCCGATGATGGATTGAACAGTGCTCCATGAGATGTTCAAAGCTTAGGGTATTTTTTTATAACCTAACTAATCCTGCTTTAAACTTCTCCACAACTTTATCCCTGACCTGTCTGGTGTGTTCCTTGGTCTTCGTGATGCTGTTTGTTCACTAAGGTTCTCTAAAAAACCTCTGAGGGCTTCCCAGAACAGCTGTATTTATACGGAGAATACAATACACACAGGTGGACTCTATTACTAATTAGGTGACTTCTGAAGGCACTTGGTTCCACTAGATTTTAGTGAGGGGTATCAGAGTAAAGGGGGCTGAATACAAATGCACCCCACACTTTTCAGATATTTATTTGTAAAAAAAAAATGAAAACCATTTATCATTTCCTTCCACTTCACAATTATGTGCCACTTTGTGTTGGTCTATCACATAAAATCCCAACAGATACACTTACATTTTTGGTTGTAACATGACAAAATGTGGAAAATTTCAAGGGGTATGAATATTTTTTCAAGGCACTGTAAGTGCACTAATGCGATTCGGTATCGGACTCTTACAGTCCCTATACAAAAGCACTGAGATTGGGGGAGGGAAAAGCAGTTCAAGAAGACAGTCAGTTTATGTACTGAGAAGGAGGCGGCTGATAGAGGAGAAACCATAGTGACAGAAATATCAGCTCATCTGTGCTGCTTCTCCTTCACCATCCAATTAAAGGCTGGGGGTTGGTCCATGACAGTCTGGGCTCAAAGGAAGTGGATTGAATGATTCTGGCCATTATTCAACCTGGAAATTTGGTGACAGCTTGTGGTGAAAAGATGTAGTCTGGTGGACAGTTCTGGACTGAAATTAAGTATTACAACAAAAGCTATCATTTTATTTTATCTTTTTAAATGAGCTATTACCTTTAGTTAAATATACAATGGTTTGGACCTTTTAAGGTACACATGTTTCTAGAGAAAACACGATTTTGAGGCATTTCATTTTCCTTTTAGTTTTGGATACAATGGGTTCATTTTTCAAATCTGTTGCATTCTAAAAATCCTTATTTTCATGTAACACTTGGTCCAGTTATGATCTGTGGTCAGTAATAATCTGTGGCCATACTGTGCAATAAAAGCACATTTTTTTCCTTTCTGCTTCTGCTGGCTGCCAGTTCCACTCCAAGCTGAAGTCCAATTTATGGGTGTTCCAAAGAAGGAACAACAGCACAGCACTAGCAACTGTCACTTCTCCATTACCCATTGACCACCCCCACCCTTCACCCCCACCCCCCCCAGTTCCCCTATGAACACATACACAGGACCCTCTTGCTGACAGGTTCCTCTCCTCCTGCTGTATAGAATAACGGTGCAGCTTTCTATCTTCTGTCTAATGGAAGGTCTAGTGCTCATACAGCACATCATTCTCTGGTAGTGTAGGTGGTTGCAGACTCAAGTAGATGTGTAGATAGTAGATGTGTGTGGGATGCTTCTGACAATCGTGTGTATGTGTTCCCTAATAAACTTTCTTACCCTGCTATGTTGAATCACAAATACTGTCACTGCCCCCTCTCCTCGGTGTGCTCTGTTACTCAAAACCTCTTTAATATTCTTGAGAGCAGCATGGTCAGACAGTGGTGAGGGGAGGGGGCACACTTGAAATTAAAAGATGGGGTGACATACAACATGCACTTGTTCCCAAGGGGGATGCAACTGGACTGGTGAAATTGTGAGGATACTTACAGATGTTATTAATATCTTTTTGACATCCTTGGTCTAAAGAAATTATGACATCATCATTTTGTTATATGAGTGAGGCACAATAGGAGAAAATTTGTAACAATTAAATCTGTAACTTCTCGGATACTAACATTTGGAAAAATATTATGGAAATAATGAGGTTTTGTGAAAAAAAAAATCTTTAATCATAAAAGCTCAAATGTGGTATGGCTTCATTGATAAGTTTATGGAAACAACACTACAGACCCTGATCCAACCCTCATACCATATTTTGTGGTCTATCAGATATCTGATCTCCATGAACCAAGCACTAGTGTTATAGAATATAACAAATATGTACAGTATGTCCTAAGAGTCTGGATCTATGACATCAAACTGATCCATAAATAATGGTATGGAAGGTGATATTTGTGATGGTTTAATTGGGATACTTTTTTTTGATAGTATTGTAACAGGGGAAACTTACCTCAGTATGTTACAATCTTTTCTTGTCTTTTAGTTAAATGTAGACATGTGCAATTCATTTTTCGACTAATTCGACAAATTCGTTAATTTAGAAGTATTTGAATTAATGAAAACCCGTTTAACAAATTTTTCCAAAATTCAAAAATCCGAAAATTGGAAAATTTGGAAATTCGAAAATTTGAAAATGCGAAAATCTAAAAAATCGGACATTTTTTTACCAAAAATATGTAGAAGATTACATATCGGCCTGAACTGATGAAAATTTTTATTTTAAATTGGGGTATTTATTATAGCAAAAAGTTAAAAAATATAGTTTTTTTCAAAATTTTCACTCTTTTTTTGTTTATATAAAAATAAAAACCGCAGAGGTGATCAAATACCACCAAAAGAAAGGTCTATTTGTGGGAAAAAATTTTGTTTGGGTACAGTGTCGCACGACCGCACAATTGTCAATTAAAGCCCGGTAAGGAAGGTGGTAAATTCTTCCGGGGCTGAAGTGGTTAAAAACAAATTGTTGGGTATATTATAAAAATGCATGATAGGAATCCATGTGTATCACCAGCATTATGGTCCCCTAAATTGGGAGGATCACACTATGATAAATGTCCACGGATATTATTGTTCTCAACATGTTTCGCAGGCCTTACCACTGCTTCATCAGGAGAATATCTGCAATTTAATTGATAGCGTATAAATGTCATTACATTACACAACATGGGAAATTTATTTAACAATGAAAAGTAAAAAAAGGGGGATGATAGAGCAGTGTTGCTTACCCGCAGCCCAGATCCAATTAGAGCAACAGCGACACCGGGGTTCCTCCACGGAGGCTACGGGGGACATGCAAAAATGGATGTATATCTACATTAAATAATAATATATAGGTAAATAATAATAGAGAGACAATTGGGAGGGAAAAGGGGGGAGAAAGAAGGAGAAAAGAAGAAGAAAAAAGAGAGAAAAAAACAAAGAAAAAAATGAAGAAAAAGAAATGGAAAGGAAAGAAAGAAAGAAAAGAAGGGGGAGGGGGTGAAGAGGGGGGGGTAAGGGAGGAGGGAAAGAGGGGAAAAGAAGAGAAAACAATAGGAAGGAGGAGGAAAAAAGGGGGGGGTGGAGAGGGAAGGGGGGTTGGGGGAAGAGGCACATGGAGGTAGGGGGAGGGAGGGGAGGGGTGGGGAAAGAAAGAGGAAAGAAGGGGGAGAAGGAAGGGAGAGGGAAGAAAAGGAAAGTAGGAGGGAAAAAATTGGCAGATTACAGATATTCTTCTGATGAAGTCGTGTTAAGGCCATGAAACATGTTGAGAACAATGATATCCATGGCCATTCATCATAGTATGATCTTCCCAATTTAGTGGACCATAATGTTGATGATACACATGGATTGCTATCATGCATTTTTATATATACTGGCTTGAACAGCATAAACTCAAGTTATATAATAGGTAAATAGATAATTTTATTAATACAAAATTAAAAACACATTGTTGGGTACATTATAAAAATGCATGATAGCATTTTTATAGCATATATAGCATATATAGCATGATAGCATATATATATATATATATATATATATATATATATATATATATATATATATATATATATATATATTTTTTTTTTTCCAATCAAACAGCAATGGCACAAAATATGAGATCCAGTTTATTGGGTGCAATTCTGAGGGAGCGGTCTATGTGTTGGAGTGCAGCTGTGGCCTCCAATACATTGGCCGTACCAAAAGGCTATTGAGAATTCGTATCAATGAACATGTTCAAAACATTCAAAAGGGGTATGACAAACACAATGTCTCTAGGCATTTTGATAAATGTCACAATAGAGACCCTAGCCATCTGAGATTTTGGGGTATTGTGCCCTATACCAAACCATGGCATGGGGGACACAAAGCGAGGATTTTAAGTCAACTCGAGTCCCAGTGGATCTTTTCTATGGACACTCTTGTACCCAAAGGGCTTAACATCGAATTTGACCTGAATCGCTTTCTTAGCGACTATTAATCTTCTGCACCATATGCGATTATGTACACCGGGTCCCATATCCTCTCCTTTTCTAATTCTTTACTGATTTTCTTATATACTCTCCTGCTTAGTTTTACTTATATATTTTTTATCTTTTTGTTTTGTTATATTGTTATCACTGTCATATATACATATTCTAATTTTAGTGTATTTACCTTATGCATTCCCTTTCAGTGAGCCTGTGATATTCCCCGAGCTCCAGTATCTTTTTGATATCTCTGCTTATTCCATATATTTTTTAAATATTTTTTTATATTATCCATTACCTTTGACACTTATCGGATGTCCCCTCTCCTGCTGGACTAACCACTAGTGTATTTTTTTTTTAAATAATTTTGCAGGTTTTTGTATTCTCGTTTTTACTGTATACTTGCCCCTTTTTATACATTTTTTTAGTTTGTTATACATTTCCCAGTTTATTTATTTTTTTTTCTCCCAGGATTATATATATTAGTTGGTTGCTAAGCAGCTTGCGGTGTGCGGCTTGCTGCACCTCTTGGCTGCCTTTTATTAAGCATGATTATGATTACTAGTGCCTCTTTTAATATAAGAATGAGACCTCAAAAAAATGGCCGACGGATTTGTCCAGTGCTGGGTTCACCCAGTGCAGTGGCGGGCTTTGGGAAAATGGCCGCCGGGCGTCCATTTTTGTAGTGGCGGGCTTCGAGAAAATGGCCACCATACGCCCATTGCATAGAGACCATATAAAAGCATAGACTTTTCACCCCCTGTTATCCTCTGATGAAGTCACGTGACGTGACGATACGCGTCAGGATTGGAGCACGGGAACTGTCACAGACTGACAATAGGATACGAGCTCGGTGCTCGTGGATGCTTTTTACTATAGCCTTATGCAAAATGTAGATGTACTATGTTGTTTTTAACCCAATAAACTGATTTATATACGGGATCACGCTATGTGCACTCTCTTCCAACACTCCACATATATTCATCCTATTGTGATGAGCATTGAGGAAATGGGGACGGTTTGAAGACACCCTTTTGAGCTATACGAACTCGGCGTTCGTTGGATTGACGCCCACACTCATTTTACAAAAGCGAGTGCATCCCCCTTCTGTGTCCTGTCCCTTTTTCCACTCTGGCTGCCACGGAGTTATATTATATACTGTTTGCTTATGTTTTTTATATACCATCCCACCACCCGAATCGCCTGAACTACTGGTTGGGACCCTTGCCTGCTGGTGATTTGTTATTGGATTACAAGCTGTTGTCTTGCAGCAGTAAGGTGAGCTGCTTGCGAGCACAGAGGTGTCCCCACTGAAGACTTTTTTTCCTTTTCCTGTGGCTTGTGGACTTGCCTTTTTGGAACTGATGACTCATTGTTTGAGCACTTTGTACTACAAGGTGGTGGGACTGTTCACCATTTATTTATTTACTTGGAGTCACTAATAAGAATTTGCTGAGTTACCACATATGTGCTAGTATGATACTAGCCCTTTTGCACTGAGATTCCTTTTTTTCGTTTCAGTATTTACAATATTTTTTATGTGCTAGTATGATACTAGCCCTCATGCACATGGACTTTTTTTGATTTATATATTTTTATTTGGTTCAATATATCAATATATATTTTGTACCCACACTGTATTTGTCACTCATTTTATAGCTTTTTATACGTTTTAGGCAATTTTGTTTCCTCAGTCTATTCGGATTTAGTGCCCATGTGACCGCACTTTATTACATTTCATTATACTGTTATATTTTGTATAATTTTTTCATTTTGCCTTTTTGGAACTGATGACTCATTGTTTGAGCACTTTGTACTACTAGGTGGTGGGATTGTTCACCATTTATTTATTTACTTGGAGTCACCAATAAGTATTTGCTGAGTTACCACATATGTGCTAGTATGATACTAGCCCTTTTGCACTGAGATTTTTCTTCTAATAAGTATTTGCTGAGTTACCACATATGTGCTAGTATGATACTAGCCCTTTTGCACTGAGAACTTTTCTTTTGTTTCATTATTTACAATATTTTTCATGTGCTAGTATGATACTAGCCTGCATGCTTATTATACTTTTTTAAATATTTTTTTTATTTTTTCACTCAACTAATTTGAGCTAGCCCCTTCCCCTTCCTCTTCCCCCCTTCCCCTTTTTATCACGGCGCAATCACCACTCACTTTATTCATACCACTTTTGTCTGTTTGGATCAGCCATTTAGGTGTTGCAGCAGTACCCCTTAGCATAGGTATTTCTGACAGCGCAGGAGTTTCTTCATCATTTATATATTTAGTTTCAATCTATAGAGGCTAAAACTTTTTTCCGGCTCCATAGAGAGACGCTCACAATCTCCTGCTATTCATATTGGATGCGGGGAGCGTCTCTCTATGGAGAGTTTTAGCCTCTATAGATTGAAAAGAGACACCTACGGCGATTTGCGGGAAGAAAATCATCTCTGCATGAAACAGCATGTTATACTATGTCAATGAATGTTCAACATTCTTGTATTAAGCATATATGCAAGTGTTGTGAAGTCCTTAAAAAAAAAGCCAGAGGGAATGATAATAGGGATGAGAAATGCCCCTTGTCGATGGCCCACTCAAAGATTTCCCCCCTTAATGACCAGGCCATTTTTTGTGATACGCCACTGCGTCGCTTTAACTGACAATTACGCAGTAATGCGATGCTGTACCCATACAAGGTTGACGTCCTTTCCTTTTTCCCTGCAAATGGAGCTTTCTTTTGGTGATATTTGATCACCTCTGTGGTTTTTATTTTTTGCACTATAAACAAAAAAAGAGCAACAATTAAAAAAAAATATATATTTTTTTTACTTTTTGCTATAATAAATATCCCCCCAAAAAATAAAAAAATAACGTTTAGGCCAATATGTATTCTTCTTCATGTTTTTGGTAAAAAAAATTGCAATAAGCGTATATTGATTGTTTTGCACAAAAGTTATAGCGTCTACAAAATAGGGGATAGATTTATGGCATTTTTATTATTTATTTTTTTACTAGTAATGGCGGCGATCTGCAATTTTTAGTGGGACTGTGACATTGTTGCAGATAGATTGGACACTTTTGACACTTTTTTGGGACCCTTGACATTTATACAGTGATCAGAGCTCAAAATAGCCACTGATTACTGTATAAATGTCACTGGCAGGGAAGGGGTTAACACTAGGGGATGATCAAGGGGTTAAGTGTGTTCCCTGGGAGTGTTTCTAACTGTACGGGGGCTGGGCTGACTGGAGGAGGAGAGAGATTGCTATTCCTAATCACTAGAAACAGCAGATCTCGCTCTAACTCCCTTCAGAACGGGGATGTGTCTGTTTACATTGACAGATCCCCATTCCAGCTCTCATTCTCACGATCACTGGTGGCCGGTGGACATCTTTGCAGCTGGCCATGCGCATCGGGTCCCCCGCCATACAGCGTGCACACTCCTGCTACGTCTCCTTACAGGAGCTGAAATACACCTACGGCGATTTGCGGGAACTTGCCGACCTGCCCGCTGTATAAAGACGGCGGTTGGTTGGCAAGTGGTAATAAGTGATAGTGTGGCTCTATGGTCCAAACCCGTGTATAACTAAACAACCAACAGGAAAAAGTAAGTGTTATGCCCTGTACACACGGTCAGACATTGATCAGACATTCTGACAACAAAATCCATGGATTTTTTCCGACGGATGTTGGCTCAAACTTGTCTTGCATACACACGGTCACACAAAGTTGTTGGAAAATCCGATCGTTCAGAATGCGGTGACGTAAAACACGTACATTGGGACTATAAACAGGGCAGCAGCCAATAGCTTTTGTCTCTTAATTTATTCTGAGCATGCGTGGCACTTTGTGCGTCGGATTTGTGTACACACGATCGGAATTTCCGACAACGGATTTTGTGGTCGGAAAATTTTATAGCAAGCTCTCAAACTTTGTGTGTCAGAAATTCCTATGGAAAATGTGTGATGGAGCCTACACACGGTCGGAATTTCCGACAACAAGGTCCTATCACACATTTTCCATCGGAAAATCCTATCGTGTGTACAGGGCATTAGTGTTAGAGACCATAAACCTGAGCCCCCGGGGCTCAAACCTGACTAATAATAAATTAATCTACAATACGCGAAATTACAAAAAATCTTTATTTGAAAAAAGCTCAAATCATCAGCACCAAAAAGTTTGTAAACAAGCAACCCTTCACTACCTTTTAAAAAAAGACAACGTTGTCTTTGCAAGTTTGCAGGTGTCTAGGCATCACTCACACATGCTTTCCACCATACTTGTAACCCTTAGTAGGGATGAGCTTCGTGTTCGAGTCGAACCCATGTTCGACTCGAACATCGTCTGTTCACCCGTTCGCCGAATTGCGAACGATATGGGCCGTTCGCGCCAAATTCGTGTGGCGCGTCACGGCCCATAATTCACTGCGGCATCGCAGTGCATTGCTGGCTGATGATTGGCCAAGCATGCACTATGACCTGCATGCTTGGCCAATCACAGCGCCGCCTGAACAGAGAGCCGTAATTGGCCAAAGCCAAGGAGGCTTTGGCCAATTATGGCTCAGGGGATTTAGTACACGCCCCACACTATATAAGGCCATCTGCACGGCGGCCCTGTGTAGTGTGTGTTTCGGCGTTCATTGAGAGAGAGAGAGAGACAGACAGTGACATTTGATTTGAGTTAGATAGATTAGGCAGAACAGTCAGTCAGTTAGCTGCACTTACAGTGTATTGTGTATATATATATGCATCCCAGGTGTTGCATATATATATATATATATATATATATATATATATATATATACACTGTATTCAGTTTAGCTAGATCCGTTCCTGTTATCTTCTTACTGACAGGCAGGCTTGTCTTGTTACAGTATATACAGCTACCTGAAGAAAATTGCTGGTGTTCTTTTGATCCTATTAGTACCACAGTCAGGCAGCTAGGCTATTTACAGTTAGTGCAGTGCGTCCTGCTCACAGTGTTCAGCTAAAACTACAAGTTAGTGGGGTGCGTCCTGCTCACAGTGTTCAGCTAAACCTACAAGTTAGTGGGGTGCATCCTGCTCACAGTGTTCAGCTAAACCTACAAGTTAGTGGGGTGCGTCCTGCTCACAGTGTTCAGCTAAACCTACAAGTTAGTGCAGTGCGTCCTGCTCACAGTGTTCAGCTAAACCTACAAGTTAGTGGGGTGCGTCCTGCTCACAGTGTTCAGCTAAACCTACAAGTTAGTGGGGTGCGTCCTGATCACAGTGTTCAGCTAAACCTACAAGTTAGTGGGGTGCGTCCTGCTCACAGTGTTCAGCTAAATCTACAAGTTAGTGTGGTGCGTCCACCTCACAGTGTTCAGCTAAACCTACAAGTTAGTGGGGTGCGTCCTGCTCACAGTGTTCAGCTAAACCTACAAGTTAGTGGGGTGCATCCTGCTCACAGTGTTCAGCTAGATCCGTTCCTGTTATCTTCTTACTGACAGGCAAGCTTGTTTTGTTACAGTATATACAGCTACCTGAAGAAAATTACTGGTGTTTTTTTGATCCTATTAGTACCACAGTCAGGCAGCTAGACTATTTACAGTTAGTGCAGTGCGTCCTGCTCACAGTGTTCAGCTAAACCTACAAGTTAGTGGGGTGCGTCCACCTCACAGTGTTCAGCTATACCTACAAGTTAGTGCAGTGCGTCCTGCTCACAGTGTTCAGCTAGATCCGTTCCTGTTATCTTCTTACTGACAGGCAGGCTTGTCTTGTTACAGTATATACAGCTACCTGAAGAAAATTGCTGGTGTTCTTTTGATCCTATTAGTACCACAGTCAGGCAGCTAGACTATTTACAGTTAGTGCAGTGCATCCTGCTCACAGTGTTCAGCTAAACCTACAAGTTAGTGGGGTGCGTCTTGCTCACAGTGTTCAGCTAAACCTACAAGTTAGTGGGGTGCATCCTGCTCACAGTGTTCAGCTAAACCTACAAGTTAGTGCGGTGCGTCCTGCTCACAGTGTTTAGCTAAACCTACAAGTTAGTGGGGTGCGTCCTGCTCACAGTGTTCAGCTAAACCTACAAGTTAGTGGAGTGCGTCCTGATCACAGTGTTCAGCTAAACCTACAAGTTAGTGGGGTGCATCCTGCTCACAGTGTTCAGCTAAACCTACAAAGTTAGTGTGGTGCGTCCACCTCACAGTGTTCAGCTAAACCTTCAAGTTAGTGGGGTGCGTCCTGCTCACAGTGTTCAGCTAAACCTACAAGTTAGTGGGGTGCGTCCTGCTCACAGTGTTCAGCTAGATCCGTTCCTGTTATTTTCTTACTGACAGGCAGGCTTGTCTTGTTACAGTATATACAGCTACCTGAAGAAAATTACTGGTGTTTTTTTGATCCTATCAGTACCACAGTCAGGCAGCTAGACTATTTACAGTTAGTGCAGTGCGTCCTGCTCACAGTGTTCAGCTAAACCTACAAGTTAGTGGGGTGCGTCCACCTCACAGTGTTCAGCTAAACCTACAAGTTAGTGCAGTGCGTCCTGCTCATAGTGTTCAGCTAGATCCGTTCCTGTTATCTTCTTACTGACAGGCAGGCTTGTCTTGTTACAGTATATACAGCTACCTGAAGAAAATTACTGGTGTTCTTTTGATCCTATTAGTACCACAGTTGGGCAGCTAGACTATTTACAGTTAGTGCAGTGCGTCCTGCTCACAGTGTTCAGCTAAACCTACAAGTTAGTGGGGTGCGTCCTGCTCACAGTGGTCAGCTAAACCTACAAGTTAGTGTGGTGCGTCCACCTCACAGTGTTCAGCTAAACCTACAAGCTAGTGGGGTGCATCCACCTCACAGTGTTCAGCTAAACCTACAAGTTAGTGCAGTGCGTCCTGCTCACAGTGTTCAGCTAGATCTGTTCCTGTTATCTTCTTACTGACAGGCAGGCTTGTCTTGTTACAGTATATACAGCTACCTGAAGAAAATTGCTGGTGTTCTTTTGATCCTATTAGTACCACAGTCAGGCAGCTAGACTATTTACAGTTAGTGCAGTGCGTCCTGCTCACAGTGTTCAGCTAAACCTACAAGTTAGTGGGGTGCGTCCTGCTCACAGTGTTCAGCTAAACCTACAAGTTAGTGGGGTACGTCCTGCTCACAGTGTTCAGCTAAACCTACAAGTTAGTGTGGTGCGTCCTGCTCACAGTGTTCAGCTAAACCTACAAGTTAGTGGGGTGCGTCCTGCTCACAGTGTTCAGCTAAACCTACAAGTTAGTGGGGTGCGTCCTGCTCACAGTGTTCAGCTAAACCTACAAGTTAGTGGGGTGCGTCCTGCTCACAGTGTTCAGCTAAACCTACAAGTTAGTGCAGTGTGTCCTGCTCACAGTGTTCAGCTAAACCTACAAGTTAGTGGGGTGCGTCCTGCTCACAGTGTTCAGCTAAACCTACAAGTTAGTGGGGTGCGTCCTGATCACAGTGTTCAGCTAAACCTACAAGTTAGTGGGGTGCTTCCTGCTCACAGTGTTCAGCTAAACCTACAAGTTAGTGGGGTGCGTCCTGATCACAGTGTTCAGCTAAACCTACAAGTTAGTGGGGTGCGTCCTGCTCACAGTGTTCAGCTAAACCTACAAGTTAGTGGGGTGCATCCTGCTCACAGTGTTCAGCTAGATCCGTTCCTGTTATCTTCTTACTGACAGGCAGGCTTGTTTTGTTACAGTATATACAGCTACCTGAAGAAAATTACTGGTGTTTTTTTGATCCTATTAGTACCACAGTCAGGCAGCTAGACTATTTACAGTGGGGTGCGTCCTGATCACAGTGTTCAGCTAAACCTACAAGTTAGTGGGGTGCGTCCTGCTCACAGTGTTCAGCTAAACCTACAAGTTAGTGTGGTGCGTCCACCTCACAGTGTTCAGCTAAACCTACAAGTTAGTGGGGTGCGTCCACCTCACAGTGTTCAGCTAAAGCTACCTGTAGAAGGTTGGTGGTGTTCTCATACTACAGGCAGGCAGTTGATTTTGCTAGCTGCAGTATCAGTACATATATATATATATATATATATATATATCCCAGCTTAGTGCAGCTACAGGCCATTAGTATGTCTGGAAGGCCAAGTAGGAGAGGCAGACAGTCACAAGCCAATAAGAGAGGGCAAGCAGGCTCTGTGCTAGTGCTGGTCATGGAGACGGTGCATCCTCATCAGCACGTGGCCGTGGGACACGCTTGGCCTTTTTTTAGGCAGCTGGCCGCGTTGAGCCGCAACATGTGGAAGACTTGGTCGAGTGGATGACCAAGCCGTCCTCATCCTCCTCATCCTCTCTCACCCATGCCCAGGGTACTTTGTCTGGCAAAGCAGCGGCCTCTTCCCTCGGCTCAATGTCATCAGTGACTCCTTCCCTAGCCCCACCATGTCCTCCTGAGGAGTCATAGTTACATAGTTACATAGTTACATAGTTATATAGTAGGTGAGGTTGAAAAAAGACACAAGTCCATCAAGTCCAACCTATGTGTGTGATTATGTGTCAGTATTACATTATATATCCCTGTATGTTGCGGTCATTCAGGTGATTATCTAAAAGTTTCTTGAAGCTATCAATGCTCCCCGCTGAGACCACCGCCTGTGTAAGGGAATTCCACATCCTTACCGCTCTTACAGTAAAGAACCCTCTACGTAGTTTAAGGTTAAACCTCTTTTCTTCTAATTGTAATGAGTGGCCCCGAGTCTTATTAAACTCTCTTCTGCGAAAAAGTTTTATCCCTATTGTGGGGTCACCAGTACAGTATTTGTAAATTGAAATCATATCCCCTCTCAAGCGTCTCTTCTCCAGAGAGAATAAGTTCAACGCTCGCAACCTTTCCTCATAACTAAGATCCTCCAGACCCTTTATTAGCTTTGTTGCCCTTCTTTGTACTCGCTCCATTTCCAGTACATCCTTCCTGAGGACTGGTGCCCAGAACTGGACAGCATACTTGTCACGAAGATCCTGCCAGTAACCGGCGTCCCAGGCGATCCTGCTATCTGCCTGCACCAGACCCTCTTGGCTTGCCTGACCATCCCTCTGCATTACCCCTGGTACCTCTGCTGTCCGAACGTTACTGACCACCGGCTTGTTGACCCTCCGCTGTGTTCATCAGCTTCCAGTCTGCTATTACCTGCTGTTGTTCCTGGTTCCAGTCCAGCTTCCAGTTTGCTATTACCTGCTGTTGTTTCTGGTTCCAGTCCAGCGTTCCAGGCTACCTTCTGCTGTGTTCCAGTCCAGCGTTCCAGGCTACTTTCTGCTGTGTTCCAGTCCAGCGTTCCAGGCTACCTTCTGCTGTGTTCCAGTCCAGTGTTCCAGTCTATTACCTGCTGTTGTTCCTGGTTCCAGTCCAGTGTTCCAGGCTATCTTCTGCTGTTGTTCCAGTCCAGTTTCCAGTCTGCTATTACCTGCTGTTGTTCTTGGTTCCAGTCCAGCTTCCAGTTTGCTATTACCTGCTGTTGTTCCTGGTTCCAGTCCAGCGTTCCAGGCTACCTTCTGCTGTGTTCCAGTCCAGCGTTCCAGGCTACTTTCTGCTGTGTTCCAGTCCAGCGTTCCAGGCTACCTTCTGCTGTGTTCCAGTCCAGCGTTCCAGTCTATTACCTGCTGTTGTTCCTGGTTCCAGTTCAGTGTTCCAGGCTATCTTCTGCTGTTGTTCCAGTCCAGCTTCCAGTCTGCTATTACCTGCTGTTGTTCCTGGTTTCAGTCCTGCATTCCAGTCTCTGTCCTCAGTCTACTCCTCAGACTACTGACTCCAGAGGGTGCCACCACTACTAGACTTTCAGCAACTGTTGATCCTGCCAGGCACCCATACCACTCTTCACTCCTGGCCCTCTGTCTCCATTCCAGGGGAACGGGAGTGGGAGCTGTAAGGGAGGTCTTTTCCTGCACTTCAGGCTCACAACCTACCAGGTATGTGACAGTAGCAGACAGCCATGTCTGAGCCTGAGCAGGGAACGTCTCCCATGGAGGAACTCTGTGCACACCTGGCAGGATTGACTGAAGCAGTCAAAAATCTGCAGCAAGGATACACCAGACTGGAGGAATGAGTGTTAACCCTGTCTAACCCCATTGGGGCCCAGGGAGCTTCCTCTGCTCCTTCAGTTGGGCCTTCCTCAACGGTGGTGATGCTCCCTCCGGAACCTAAGGTTCCCACACCTGAACGTTTCTTTGGAAATCGCCATAAGTTCAGAGCCTTCCGCAACTCCTGCGAACTATTTTTTGCTCTTCAGCCACGTACCTTTTCCCTGGAGGCTACAAAGGTGGGCTACGTGATTTCTCTACTCTCTGGTGACCCTCAAACCTGGGCCCATCGCCTCTTAGAGCAAAAGGACATATCTCTGACCAATCTCTCCACTTTCTTTGACGCACTAGGCCAGTTATATGATGACCCCCAGCTATCTGTAACTGCAGAGGCGGCTCTACACTCCCTTCAACAAGGTCGCAGAGCAGCAGAGGATTATGTGGCTGAATTCAGGAAGTGGAGTGCGGATACTAACTGGAACGATGCGGCTCTCCGTTATCAATTTCGGTTGGGACTTTCTGATCCTCTGAAGGATGAACTGGCCAGGGTGGGTACACCACAGACTTTAAATGCTTTAATCGATCTAGCTATCCAGATTGATCGACGCCTACGAGAGCGCAGGTCTGAGAGAGCTATGGGGTCTTCTCGTCCAACTTGGGTTACCCCTAAGGTTCCCCATCACCCATCATCAACACCACATACCTCCACGTTTAACTTACCTGAGCCAATGCAATTAGGAGTCCTGCGGCCTTCACTCACCCCAGAGGAACGACAACGTCATCGAGCAAATAACTTGTGCCTGTATTGTGGGGAACCCAGGCACTATGTCAGGAACTGTCCCCTCAAACTCCGTAAGTGTTTATCCCTATCCAATGACTATGTGACATCTCTGGTTAAGAATACCACTCACCTTGCTCTTCCTCTTCTGCTACAGCTTCCAGGGAAGGATCTACAAATCACCGCCATTATTGACTCAGGAGCTTGCAGCTGTTTCATGGATTCTCGTTTTGCCATCCAACACCAAATACCCTTGTCACCTAAAGCCCATGGACTTTCTATCCATCTAGCTGATGGGACCGCTATCAAGTCTGGACCTGTCACCCAAGAGACTATGCCAATACCCGTTTTCATTTCCAACGTCCATCAGGAACAGCTGCGCCTGGACATTATCGCTTCACCCCTGTTCCCCATAATACTCGGCATGCCATGGTTACAGGCCCATAATCCGGACATAAATTGGATCACGGGTGAGGTGACCTTTCCCTCTCCTTACTGCCAACAGTTTTGCAGAACCCAGAACATCCAGGAGACTTCTACTCTGTTATGCCTAGATACAGATCCTAGTCTACTTCAATCCATTCCTTCCGCCTATCATGATTTCCTGGACGTATTTAGTAAACAGAGGGCAGAGGTGTTACCCCCTCACCGGGCCTATGACTGTCCCATTGAGTTACTTCCTGGTGCTGAAATTCCTTTTGGAAGAATATTTCCCCTGACTGAGGTGGAGCAAGGGGCATTGAAGGAATACATTGACGAAAACCTCAAAAGAGGCTTCATTCGTCCATCCACGTCCCCCGCAGGTGCAGGCATCTTCTTCGTGCAGAAAAAAGATAAAACCCTCAGGCCGTGTGTGGATTACCGCGAACTAAACAAAATTACTGTGAAGAATCGGTACCCTCTCCCCTTAGTACCAGAGTTGTTTCAGAGACTGGGGACGGCTACCATATTCACCAAACTTGATCTCCGTGGGGCCTACAATTTAGTTCGTATCAGGGATGGAGACGAATGGAAGACCGCTTTTCGTACCCGTTATGGACATTTTGAGTACCTCGTGATGCCTTTCGGCCTGTGTAATGCCCCTGCCACATTTCAATACTTTATTAATGATGTGTTACGTGACTTTCTAGACCTGTTTGTCATCGTCTATTTAGACGACATATTGATTTTCTCTTGTTCCCTTGAATCCCATCGCAGGCACGTCAGAAGTGTATTGGGCCGACTTCGACAACACGGTCTATATGCAAAGGCTGAAAAATGTGAATTCGAACAGGAAAGTATTCCATTTTTAGGGTTAGTCATCTCCAGTAAGGGCATTAAAATGGACCCCCAGAAGGTCACGGCTGTTCTAGATTGGCCAGTCCCGACTGATAAGAAAGGAATCCAGCGATTCGTTGGGTTCGCTAATTTCTACCGCAAATTTATTAAAGGGTTCTCAGCCATCATTGCACCCATCACACAGCTTACCAAACAGGGTACACGCTTCCATTGGTCGGCCGAGGCTCAAAAGGCTTTTGAGACTCTCAAGGGCCTTTTTACCTCCGCCTCTGTACTGAAGCATCCAGATTCCTCTCTGCCATTTATTCTAGAAGTGGATGCATCTGAAATTGCTGTAGGAGCAGTATTATCCCAAAGACAGGGAACCAAAGCCCTGCTGCATCCTGTGGCTTTCTTTTCTCGTAAATTATCCACGGCAGAGAGAAATTATGATGTAGGTGACAGAGAGTTGTTGGCAATCAAGTCAGCATTGGAGGAGTGGCGCTATCTGTTGGAGGGTGCCGCTCATCCAGTTTTAATCTTTACAGATCATAAGAACCTGGAGTATTTGAGGTCTGCAAAGAGGTTGAAACCACGTCAGGCCAGGTGGGCTCTCTTTTTCTCCAGGTTCTCCTTCCATGTCACTTACCGTCCTGGCTCCAAGAATACCAAACCTGACACCCTGTCAAGGATGTTTCACAAACCTCAAGAGATTTCCCCTCCAGACACCATTTTGTCTCCAGGGAACTTTCTTCTACTTCAGGGAAACCTGCTTTCCCAGATTAAACAGGCCTCCGCAGAAATAGAATCTTCCATTAAGACAGAGCTCCAGGTTAAGGATGGGTTATTGTGGCATGAGAGTAGGATCTTTATACCTGAAACACTATGAGTTCCAGTACTAGAGCTTTGTCACGATCATGCGCTGGCTGGGCATTTCGGTGTGGCTAAGACCACTGATTTGGTTCAGCGCACCTTCTGGTGGCCTCAGCTGCGCAAAGATTGTAAAGAGTTTGTAGAGTCCTGTACCACCTGCCTTAGGAACAAAGGGCACAAAACAAAGGCATGGGGTCTACTAAAACCCTTGCCTGTCCCAGATAGACCCTGGAAAATGCTCTCAATAGATTTTATTGTAGAACTACCCCCGGCCGGGGGCTTCACTTCAATCTTTGTCATAGTGGACCGGTTATCGAAGATGGCGCACTTTGTCCCAATGAAGGGTACCCCTTCAGCTACAGAAACAGCACAAGCATTCATTAAAGAGGTCGTCAGGCTCCATGGGGTACCAGTTAACATCGTTTCAGATCGAGGGGTGCAATTTACCTCTCGATTCTGGAGGGCTTTGTGTAAAACCTTGGACATTGAACTCTCCTTTTCATCGGCTTATCACCCCCAGACTAATGGGCAAACAGAAAGAACAAACCAGACCCTTGAACAATATTTGCGCTGTTTTTCTTCCTTTGCCCAAGATAATTGGATTGCTGTTTTACCATTGGCCGAATTCGCTTATAACAATTCTATTCATTCTGCTATCAAGCAAACTCCGTTTTTTGCTAATTATGGTTTCCACCCCTCATTTTTACCAAACTCTCTTCCAGAATGCACAGTACCCGCAGTCCAGGAGAAATTGGATTTCTTTACCTCTAACAACCAAGTTCTACAGGACACCATGACAGAACCCAGGAGTACAACAAAGCAACCTTCGATAAAAAGAGGCGAGGTGAGCTCTTACTTGCACCTGGGGATCAGGTATGGTTGTCCACCATAAACCTCAGGTTGGCCTGCCCTTCCAAGAAATTGGGTCCCAAATTTCTTGGACCATTCCCTGTTAAACGGAGAATTAATGAAGTTGCATATGAACTTGAACTCCCGGATTCACTAAAGGTACATCCAGTTTTTCACGTGTCCTTGCTTAAACCATCTATTACTAACCCATTTCCAGGTCGAAGTACGGATCCTCCTGATCCAATCCTGGTAGATGGGGAAGAGGAATTCGAGGTGGAAGCTATCATAGACCACAGGAAAAGAGGTAACCAAAATCAATTCTTAATAAAGTGGAAGGGGTTTGGCCCAGAGGAGAATTCTTGGGAACCAGAAGATAATATCCATGCTGAAGACCTGTTACAAGCCTTTAAGACAGCTCATCCAGAGAAATTTTTTCAAAGGGGCATCCGGAGGCTGCCCCTTGGGGGGGGCAATGTCACGAAGATCCTGCCAGTAACCGGCGTCCCAGGCGCACGGGAACCCGGCCACGGGTCCCATTGCACATGCGCGCGCGTTCACGGGTGCGGTCACGCACAGGCACGCACGCGCGCACTCCCGCTGGTGTCAGGCGGGCTATTTAAACCTGCCTGTCACACTCCATTCCCGCTGTCTGCTCTACAGCGTTCTGTGAGTGTTACCTGATCTGATCTGTGTTTCCTATTATCTGACCTGGCTTCCTGTTTGACGATCCTGCTATCTGCCTGCACCAGACCCTCTTGGCTTGCCTGACCATCCCTCTGCATTACCCCTGGTACCTCTGCTGTCCGAACGTTACTGACCACCGGCTTGTTGACCCTCCGCTGTGTTCATCAGCTTCCAGTCTGCTATTACCTGCTGTTGTTCCTGGTTCCAGTCCAGCTTCCAGTTTGCTATTACCTGCTGTTGTTTCTGGTTCCAGTCCAGCGTTCCAGGCTACCTTCTGCTGTGTTCCAGTCCAGCGTTCCAGGCTACTTTCTGCTGTGTTCCAGTCCAGCGTTCCAGGCTACCTTCTGCTGTGTTCCAGTCCAGCGTTCCAGTCTATTACCTGCTGTTGTTCCTGGTTCCAGTCCAGTGTTCCAGGCTATCTTCTGCTGTTGTTCCAGTCCAGTTTCCAGTCTGCTATTACCTGCTGTTGTTCCTGGTTCCAGTCCAGCTTCCAGTTTGCTATTACCTGCTGTTGTTCCTGGTTCCAGTCCAGCGTTCCAGGCTACCTTCTGCTGTGTTCCAGTCCAGCGTTCCAGGCTACTTTCTGCTGTGTTCCAGTCCAGCGTTCCAGGCTACCTTCTGCTGTGTTCCAGTCCAGCGTTCCAGTTATTACCTGCTGTTGTTCCTGGTTCCAGTTCAGTGTTCCAGGCTATCTTCTGCTGTTGTTCCAGTCCAGCTTCCAGTCTGCTATTACCTGCTGTTGTTCCTGGTTCCAGTCCTGCATTCCAGTCTCTGTCCTCAGTCTACTCCTCAGACTACTGACTCCAGAGGGTGCCACCACTACTGGACTTTCAGCAACTGTTGATCCTGCCAGGCACCCATACCACTCTTCACTCCTGGCCCTCTGTCTCCATTCCAGGGGAACGGGAGTGGGAGCTGTAAGGGAGGTCTTTTCCTGCACTTCAGGCTCACAACCTACCAGGTACGTGACAATACTCCAGGTGCGGCCGGACCAGAGTCTTGTAGAGCGGGAGAATTATCGTTTTATCTCTGGAGTTGATCCCCCTTTTAATACATGCCAATATTCTGTTTGCCTTATTAGCAGCAGCTTGGCATTGCATGCCATTGCTGAGCCTATCATCTACTAGGACCCCCAGGTCCTTTTCCATCCTAGATTCCCCCAGAGGTTCTCCCCCCAGTGTATAGATTGCATTCATATTTTTGCCACCCAAATGCATTATTTTACATTTTTCTACATTGAACCTCATTTGCCATGTAGTCGCCCACCCCATTAATTTGTTCAGGTCTTTTTGCAAGGTTTCCACATCCTGCGGAGAAGTTATTGCCCTGCTTAGCTTAGTATCGTCCGCAAATACAGAGATTGAACTGTTTATCCCATCCTCCAGATCATATATAAACAAATTAAATAGGATTGGTCCCAGCACAGAACCCTGGGGAACCCCACTACCCACCCCTGACCAGTACTGAGTACTCCCCATTTATCACCACCCTCTGAACACGCCCTTGTAGCCAGTTTTCAATCCATGTACTCACCCTATGGTCCATGCCAACGGACCCTATTTTGTACAGTAAACGTTTATGGGGAACTGTGTCAAATGCTTTTGCAAAATCCAGATACACCACGTCTACGGGCCTTCCTTTATCTAGATGGCAACTCACCTCCTCATAGAAGGTTAATAGATTGGTTTGGCAAGAACGATTCTTCATGAATCCATGCTGATTACTGCTAATGATATCATTCTTATTACTAAAATCTTGTATATAGTCCCTTATCATCCCCTCCAAGATTTTACATACTATTGATGTTAGGCTAACTGGTCTGTAATTCCCAGGGATATTTTTTGGGCCCTTTTTAAATATTGGTGCTACATTGGCTTTTCTCCAATCAGTTGGTACCATTCCAGTCAATAGACTGTCTGTAAAAATTAGGAACAACGGTCTGGCAATCACCTGACTGAGTTCCCTAAGTACCCTCGGATGCAAGCCATCTGGTCCCGGTGATTTATTAATGTTAAGTTTCTCAAGTCTAATTTTAATTCCGTCCTCTGTTAACCATGGAGGTGCTTCCTGTGTTGTGTCATGAGGATAAACACTGCAGTTTTGGTTACTGAAGCCCCCCGATTCACTCGTGAAGACTGAGGAGAAGAATAAATTCAATACCTTTGCCATCTCCCCATCCTTTGTAACCAGATGTCCTTCCTCATTCTTTATGGGGCCAATATGGTCTGTCCTCCCTTTTTTACTGTTTACATACTTAAAGAATTTCTTGGGATTTTTTTTGCTCTCCTCCGCTATGTGTCTTTCATGTTCTATCTTAGCCGTCCTAATTGCACCCTTACATTTCTTATTGCATTCTTTATAAAGTCTGAATGCTGAGGATGATCCCTCAACCTTGTATTTTTTGAAGGCCTTCTCCTTTGCTTTTATATGCATTTTTACATTGGAGTTAAGCCATCCAGGATTTTTGTTCGCTCTTTTAAATTTATTACCCAATGGGATACATTGGCTAATGCCCTTATTTAATATGTTCTTAAAGCAAACCCATCTCTCCTCCTTATTCTTTGTTCCTAATACTTTATCCCAATGTATGCCTTTTAGCAAGGTTTGTAGTTTAGGGAAGTTGACTCTTTTGAAATTCAGTGTCTTTGTATTCCCTTTATGTTTCCTATTTGTGTGATTTATACTGAAACTAATTGACCTGTGATTGCTGTTACCTAAATTGCCCCGTATTTCCACATCTGTGATCAGGTCTGTATTGTTGGTAATCAGTAGATCCAGTAATGTTTTATTTCTAGTTGGTGCGTCTACCATCTGACCCATAAAATTGTCCTGCAAGACATTAAGGAACTGGCGAGCCTTAAATGAATGCGCGGTTCCCTCCGCCCTGTCTATGTCTGGATAATTAAAATCCCCCATTATGATAACACTTCCCATCCTTGCTGCTAATCCAATTTGTGATAGGAGATCCGTCTCCACTTCCTCCTTCAGGTTAGGGGGCCTATAGCATACTCCCAGTATTATTTTCCCCTTAGCTTCATCCCTTTGGAGCTCTACCCATAAGGATTCCACCTCCTCTCTAGCCCCCTCAGTGATGTCATCTCTCACATTCGCTTGCACATTATTCTTGATATATAGGCATACCCCTCCCCCTTTTTTACCCTCTCTATCCTTGCGGTATAGGGTATACCCTTGAATGTTTGCCAGCCAATCATGAGAGCTGTTGAACCAGGTCTCTGAAATTCCCACAAAATCCAAATCCTCCTTGTACAACAGTATCTCTAGTTCACCCATCTTGTCTGCCATGCTCCTGGCATTGGTGAACATGCCACATAGTTTAGACCGGTCGCATATTGTCCTCGTATTGGGTGTTTCAAAATTGCAACTAGGACTTGCTACTATACTCACCTTGTGTTTTTGTGCTTTGGTTAACCTACCACTAATGCCCCCAACACTACCCTCTGGAATATCATCCGCGCTGGCTATCACTGTCTCTGGACCCTCCCCCCCATCGCCTAGTTTAAAAACCCCTCTAAATTTTTGGCCATCTTCATTCCCAGCAGATCTGCACCCTCCTCATTTAGGTGCAGTCCGTCCCTTCTATAGTACCGGTTACCGACTGAGAAGTCGGCCCAGTCCTCCAGGAACCCAAACCCCTCCTTACTACACCAGCTCTTCAGCCACTTGTTTACTTCCCTAATCTCCCTCTGCCTTTCTGGTGTGGCTCGATGTACCGATAGTATTCCTGAGAATACTACCTTGGAGGTCCTTTTCCTCAATTTAGCACCTAAGTCCCTAAAATCGTTCTTTAGGACACTCCATCTGCCTCTGACTTTGTCATTGGTGCCAACGTGCACCATGACAGCCGGGTCTTCCCCAGCCCCTCCCAGTAATCTGTCCACAAGATCCGTGATGTGCTGAACCCGAGCGCCCGGTAGACAACATACTGTTCGGCGCTTCAGGTCTTGGTTACAGATTGCCCTCTCTGTCCTTCTAAGAATTGAGTCCCCTACCACCAGAATCTGTCTTTCCTTTCCCTTTGCTGCCCCCCCACTCTCACTGGAGGAGTTCTTCCCCTGGCAGCTAGGAGAGTCCCTCATCTCCAGCAGTGCTGGTCCCTGACTGGTTTCACCAATGGCACTCAATGGAGCGTACTTATTGGGATGCTCCAGTCCTGGATCGGCCTCTCTGGCACTTCCCCCTCTACCCCTCCTGACTGTCACCCATCTACTCTTTGCTAGTGCCTGCACCTCTTTGTCTCCACCCGCCTCTGTGCTGGCCCCTGCCGGCACCTGCCGTGTACATTCCTGGCTCACCTTTAGTATGGAGGGACTTCTCAGTGCTGACAGTTGCTTCCCTAGATTCAGAACCTGGGCTTCCAGGGAAACAATGTGCTTACATTTTGCACAGCAGTATTCACCCTCGATCAGATGATCAAGGAACGCATACATGCGGCAAGATGTACAAAGAGTCGCCTCTCCACACCTGCCGGGCATCGTACCTATTAAATTTAGTGAGGATTTGGGGATTTTACCCTGTCCAAATTACCTAACAGCTAGCTTCCTGGCACTAATACTCAAGACAATACACAGGTACACAACAAGACAATACACAGGTACTATGACCCCTGTTATAACCTCCTGCTTTAAACTCTAGTTTTTAACTCCCACTTCTACCAAGTTCCACTTACACAAAGTTCCACAGCCAAAGACTGAGCACGCTCAGACTGAGTTCTACACCCAGTTAAATAGGCACCTGTGAGCAATTAACCACCCCCCTTAATTGATAGGCTGAAGGAACCAGAGGAAAAAAAAAAACTGTTTTCGAACTGTTTGGCCACAGTGTTGGGTACATGCTCCAGGAGGATGCCCAGCGTTTGGAAGGCTCTGATGATGATACTGAGCTCGATGAAGGCAGTAACATGAGCACGGACAGAGGGGGTGCCCAAGAAGGACAGCAATCTGGCAGTCATGCTCCCTCTGCTGCAGCATACTGCCAGGTTTGCTAGGTGATGAGGAGGGAGGGGATGATGAGGTCACTGACTCAACGTGGGTGCCTGATAGGAGAGAGGAGGAGGAGGAGGAGGAGGTGGCACATCATAAGGGCAACACATTGACTGCATCACACCCCAAAGCTCCACATGTGCAGGGCGCCGCAGTCTCTGCGCGTTATTCAAAAAGTTCTTTGGTGTGGGCCTTTTATGAGAAGAGTGCATCAGATCGCATCGCTGCTATTTGCAACATATGTCTCAAGCGTATCTCGCGTGGCCAAAACATCTCCCGCTTGGGTACCACATGCTTGACCAGACATATGTTGACCTGCCATGCAGTTCGTTGGCAAGCGTATTTAAAAGACCCACACCAAAGAACAAAGAGGACCTCTCCTTGCTCCTCATCAGCTGAGATCTCCAACCCCACTATACCTTCAGTCCTCTCTGAGACCTGCACTGAGAGGAATGAAGGTGTAGAATTGGGTGTGTCACAGCCACGTACTTGTGAGCAATCTGCTTTTGGTACACCGACGTCAGATTGTACCAGGCAAATTTCCTGCCCCAGCTGCTGCACCGCCGAAAGAAGTTTGCTCCCAGCCATCCACATGCCCAGCGGTTGAATGCTAGCTTGGAAAAATTGCTAGCACTTCAACTGCTGCCTTTTCAGTTGGTAGACTCTGCCCCCTTCCGATAGTTTGTGGAATGTGCGGTTCCTCAGTGGCAGGTACCCAAACGCCAGTTTTTCTCACGGAAGGCGATTCCGGCTCTCTACCGGCATGTGGAAGGCAATGTCCATGCCTCGCTGGACAGGGCGGTCAGCAGTAAGGTGCATATTACCGCTGACTCATGGTCCAGCAGGCATGGACAGGGACGTTACCTAAGTTTCACGGCGCATTGGGTGACTCTGCTGGCAGCTGTGAAGGATGCAGGACAAGGTGCAGTAGTGTTGGAGGTTGTTCCGCCACCACGCCTCCAAAATGCTAATGATTGTGACACACCTCTCTCCTCCACCCCCTCCTCTTCTTCTTCCTCCATGGCCTCTTCCTGTGCTTTGTCCTCGGAACCAGCGGTGCTCCGTAGCCGTTCAAGGGGCTACGCAAGTACGCAGGCCAAAAGATGCCATGCGGTGCTTGAGCTGGTGTGCTTGGGGGACAGGAGCCACACTGGGGCAGAGGTTCTGTCAGCTCTGCAGGGGCAGGTTCAGAGGTGGTTGACGCCACGCCAACTAAAGGCAGGAATGGTGGTTTACGACAATGGCACCAACCTCCTCTCTGCCCTCCGACAGGGACAAATGACCCATGTGCCCTGTTTGGCTCACGTCCTTAACTTGGTGGTGCAGCGGTTCTTGGGCAGGTACCCGGGCTTACAGGATGTCCTGAGGCAGGCCAGGAAAGTCTGTGTGCATTTCCGCCGGTCATATAATGCCAGTGCTCGGCTGACGGACCTCCAAAAGGAGTTTAACCTGCCCAAGAACCGCCTAATCTGTGACATGCCCACCAGGTGGAACTCAACGTTGGCCATGCTGCAGTGGCTGCACATGCAGCAGAGGGCCATCAATGAGTACCTGTGCGACTATGGCACCAGGACAGGGTCAGGGGAGCTTGTTTTTTTTTCCCCACGCCAGTGGGCCATGATCAGGGATGCATGCACTGTCCTGTCACCATTTAAGGAGGCCACGAGGATGGTGAGCAGTGACAGTGCATGCTTCAGTGACAATGTCCCCCTTGTCCAACTGTTGGAGCACACGCTGCGTGGAATAATGGACAGGGCACTTGAGGCAGAACAGAGGCAGGAAGAGGAGGACTTCCTTAGCTCTCAAGGCCCCCTTTATCCAGACAGTGTTCCTGCGTGCCTGCCGATCACACAGGAAGAGGACGAGGAGGAGGAGGAAGATTGTGTCAGTATGGAGGTGGAGCCTGGCACTCAGCATCAGCAGCAGTCTTTAAGGGATCAGTCCCAAGAAACACATGGACTTGTACGTGGCTGGGAGGAGGTGGCTGCGGACCATGTCGTCCTTAGTGACCCAGAGGACTCCGGACCGAATGCCTCAGCAAACCTACGCTGCATGGCCTCCCTGATCCTGCAAAGCCTGCGTAAGGATCCTCGTATTCGTGGTATCAAGGAGAAGGACCAATACTGGCTGGCAACCCTCCTTGATCCACGATACAAGGGTAAGGTTGCGGACCTTATCTTGCCATCGCAGAGGGAGCAGAGGATGAAACATCTTCGGGAGGCCTTGCAGAAAGGTCTGTGCAACGCGTTCCCAGAGACTGGGAGGTTACAAACTCCTGTTTCTGGACAACGTGTTGTTAAGGCTTCGGTCAGTCAAAGAAGGAGTGGTGGAGAAGGTGGCCGTCTGACCGATGCGTTCAGACAATTTTTTGGTCCGCAGCCCCAAGGTATGATCGGTTCCAGCAACCATCGCCAGCGTCTGTTTTACATGGTACAGGAATACCTAGGGGCAAGATCAGACTTGGACACCTTTCCCACTGAAAATCCTCTGGGTTACTGGGTCTTGAGGATGGATCACTGGCCAGAGCTTGCACAGTATGCAATTGAGCTATTGGCCTGTCCTGCATCCAGCGTTCTTTTGGAACGCACATTCAGTGCTGCTGGAGGCGTGGTAACCGATCACAGGGTGCGTCTGTCCACTGACTCGGTCGATCGACTGACCTTCATAAAAATGAATGAGTCTTGGATCACCACCAGCTACCAAGCACCTGATGCTGATGTAACCGAATAATTTTTTTTGAAATCTCAGATCCCTTCAAAGACTGCCTATGCTGATGCTGAGTGACTATCCCTGAGTAATTATCCTCTTCCTCCTCAATCATCACGCTGATAGCTTGTAAGAACATTTTTGGTTCTGGGCGCCACCACCAGTGCCTAAGGCACAATTTTTCAGCCCCTGTTTAACAGGGGCGTGTAATTACAATTTTTGATGCAATACTTTGCAGCAGGGCTCGTTTCTGCATTCCAACTAGAGTGTCTGTGAGGGGTTGCAGTGTTGTGGCACCAGCACCAGTGCCTAAGGCCCAATTTTTCTGCCCCTGTTTAACAGGGGCGTGTAATTACAATTTTTGATGCAATACTTTGCAGCAGGGCTCGTTCCTGCATTCCAACTAGAGTGTCTGTGAGGGGTTGCAGTGTTGTGGCACCAGCACCAGTGCCTAAGGCCCAATTTTTCTGCCCCTGTTTAACAGGGGCGTGTAATTACAATTTTTGCTGCAATACTTTGCAGCAGGGCTCGTTCCTGAGTTCCAACTAGAGTGTCTGTGAAGGGTTGCAGTGTTGTGGCACCAGCACCACCACCACCAAAGGCCCAATTTTTCTGCCCCTGTTCAACAGGGGCATGTAATTACAATTCTTGATCTAATATTTCACAGCAGGACCCATTTCTGCACCCACCAAGAGCGAGTGAGGACTTACAGTGTTGTGGCACCAGCACCACCACCAAAGGCCCAGTTTTTCTGCCCCTGTTCAACAGGGGCATGTAATTACAATTCTTGATCTAATATTTCACAGCAGGGCCCTGTGAGGGCTTACGTTGTTGTGGCCACAACAACACCTAAGGCCCAAATTTCTGCTGAGTATATAGGGCAGGCCCCTACTTTCAAACATCTAACTTACAAACGACTCCTACTTGCAAACGGAAGGAGACAACAGGAAGTGAGATGAAATCTACCCTTAGGAAATTCTCTCCTGTAAGAGTTAATATGGGAAAAACTTTTCTCCTTTCCACTGATGCTTTCCAATCCTTGTTCCACAAAAAACCCCAAATTCTCAAAAAACATTTGTCATTGGGACAAAAAGTGAGGTGAACTCTTCTAAAGAGGAGGAAAGACAGCAAAACAAATGTCACAGGGGTGATGACCCTTCCCTATGTTTTCCAAAAAGCTTAAAAAAGATATTTTGGCTGGAGCTAAACACGTTAAAAATGTACCCGTTCAAAATGACAAACAGATTCTACTTAACAACAAACCTACAGTCCCTGTCTTGTTTGCACCGCCTGTATACTGCTGTTCAGAGTATATAGGGCCTGGTAGCCCCACACCTTTCCTTATTTTAATTTGGGTGTGGGGTTCCCCTTAATATCCATACAAGACCCAAAGGGCCTGGTAATGGACTGGGGGGTATCCATGCCGTTTGTCTCACTGATTTTCATCCATATTGCCAGGACCCGACATTACATTAAACCCGCAAGCAGTTTTAAATGAGATTTTTTCCTTTAAAAATGACATTTGGTGCAGGGACTGTTCTAAACACGGGAAACACGCGCCACTTTACAGGCATACTATAGACACCCCCCCAGGTATGATATTTAAAAGAATATTTCACTTTTTTTTTTTTTACTTTAAGCATCATTAAAATCACTGCTCCCGAAAAAACGGCCGTTTTTAAAAGTTTTTTTTGCATTGATACATGTCCCCTGGGGTAGGACCCGGGTCCCCAAACCCTTTTTAGGACAATACCATGCAAATTAGCCTTTAAAATTAGCACTTTTGATTTCGAACGTTCGAGTCCCATAGACGTCAATGGGGTTCTAACGTTCATGCGAACTTTCGGTCCGTTCGCAGGTTCTGGTGCGAACCGAACCGGGGGGTGTTCGGCTCATCCCTAACCCTTAGCCTAATGGGAAGAAATCTCAACAATCCTAATTATGAAGTGTAAGGTAAGCCTTCGGAGAAACATACATATTGCAATAATAGATTCCAGGATAATATTATCTGGCAGAAAAGAGCAACAGATACAGTATATAATATTACACTGTAGACTGTCCATCCAGTTGTGTCACAACATTGATGATGCCATATAAAATATAAACTACCTCATAGATTAGTGCATTAACATGACCATAATTACCATGAAATGTCACCCAGCTATGTTGTAGCATTTATGATGCCATATATATTATAAACTATCTCCATGGAGCAATAGTGCATTAGCATGACACAGCAAAATGTATTGAATATGCAGCAGTGATATTAGATTTATGCTATGATAGATTTGCTAGTGATCACTATGAATGCATACTTCCTTCCTTAATACAGCATGAACAGTAGTTTAGAAAGCATATAGCATGTCGTCATAAAACAGAGGTATATAAGCGCAGAGAGTGGTTCTTGGGTTAGTAAGTGGCAGAAGGAGCGGTGTAGCATTCTGATAAAATTCATGACAGGGCCGAGCAGGGTAGTGAACATTAATAAGGGATGC
Organism: Aquarana catesbeiana; assembly: GCF_042186555.1. NCBI lineage: Eukaryota > Metazoa > Chordata > Amphibia > Anura > Ranidae > Aquarana > Aquarana catesbeiana. The sequence goes on from NC_133324.1 coordinate 776,648,707, forward strand.
AGTAGCAGGGCTAAAGTGCAATATATATATATGAACAGTCTGTACTTGGAAATGCTATCATAGATCTTCACATAGACAGTGATGACAAAGGCTTACCCAAATCTGTATTACCTCTCTCTTTTGGATTAACACCTTTCTCCTGTGCTCACTCTCCGGATGCTTATATGCTAGCCTGATTGCTGCTATATATATAAAGCTCCTAGTATCCAAGTGGTTGTTGGGTGCTCCCTGTGGTCTGTTTGGATGAAACCACATGTCTTAGTAGCACAGTACTGTCAGCGGACATCTGACATCACCTTGCTAGCCCATGCTTTTCTTCCCTGTTCAGATACATGGATACAGAACATGTGGTTTGAATAGGGAGCCGGCCTTTTGGGACACCCTGTATATTGGGGTTGATCTACTAAAACTGGAGAGTGCAAAATCTGGTGCAGTTGTGCATGGTAGCCAATCAGCTTTTAACATCAGCTTGTTCAGTTAAAGCAGAGCTCCACCCAAAAGGGGAAGCTCCGCTTGTGCACACTCTCCCCTCCTCCACTGCCACATTTGGCACTTTTTTTGGGGGGGGCGGGTATCTGGTTTTGACAGCTACCCGCTCCCACTTCCTGGTAAGATCACCACACAGCGATCTGCGTCATGTCCAGCTCCTTCCCCTCACTGTCTTCTGGGACCTATGTGTATCCCAGAAGACGACGGGATTCAGAAAACGCAGTGCGACTCACGCATGCGCAGTAGGAAACTGTCTGTGAAGCCTGAAGGCTTAACTGCTGGTTTCCCTTACATGCAATGCTGGTGCCTGCACCCAGAGCTGATGGACGAATGAGCTTGGGGTGCCCACTTCGTGGGATCCCTGGACAGGTAAGTGTCCTTATATTAAAAGTTAGCAGCTACAGTATTTGTATGCATGAGCTACATTTGTATGCATGAGCCATAGCCATGTAAAAATCAAAGCAAAGTGATCTTAGAAACATGCTGCTTTTTTCCTACAAAGTAGCAATGAAGAATATTCTGATAGAGAAGATCAAAGCTTGTTTTGCTAAATTATTTATAAATATTCTACACAAACATTTTACCTAAAAGGGGCCTCTATTAAAGATAGATGAAAAAATATTTAGAAAGATTTTGAATTAGTTGAAATTTAATTAACAATTTCAATTACATTTTATTGAGATTGTTCAGTCCAGTAAAAAAGTAGACGAAAAAATAAATATTTGTGAGAAAAAGACCTGCCCTTTAATTAAAAAATATATTGTTCAAGTAGCATTTTTAGAGACAACTTCCTGATCTCTGTTGTAGGGTTTCTTTTAATTCCTGCAACACAAATTCTGTAGGGCAAATTTTGCTAAAGGAGTAGAGAATTTTCCCTTGGCATAGTCAATAACATGAAGCTGTGTTCACCACAATCATCTAATCATGTACAGGCTAAATCATATTGTTTTAATTTCCTTTAGCAATTGGGTATCCAAAGTGAACTTTATAGGGGTTGATTTTCTAAAGGCAAATAAACTGCTCACTTTGAAAGGGAAGCAGTGAATGCAGTTAAGTTGCAAAGAATACCCAATCACATGCAAGAAAAATAAAAAAAAAAAACAACACATTTTTGCTTGCACAAATGGATGATAAAAGTCACCCGAGCTTCTCCTCATTCACTAAGTTAAAGTGTTACTAAACCCACAACAGTAAAATCCGTCTGTATATGCAGTAAAACATTCTTGTTATACTCACTGTGGAACCTAGGGGGTTAATCCTCTGCATTATGTAAAAAGGCTGTTTGATCCTTTCTTCCATAGTCCCCAGTCTATCTGCTGATAGAACAGAGCCTTGGGGGCAAGCTGCACATGCTCAGTTGGGTGTGTATTGCTAGAGAGTTTTTTCTCTTGGGAGGGTGCATGTGATCAGAACAGGGTGAATCAGCACTGTTCAGGCAGGGGGTTAGGGGTCAGGGGTCCTGCAGGCTTATGGGACAATCAGGGGAGAATGAAAACTCCTCCTACAAGCTTTAACCAGACACTGATAGAAGTCCCAAGACTGCTATATACTGCTGATGAGAAAATGTATTTAGCAGTTTATATTTACTAAAGTAATTGCATTTGCATGTTCTGTGTACCATGGGAGACCAGATATAGTGAATGCAGGGTTCTGGGTAGTAACATTTTAAGTGAACATTCTCTACTCTTTACTAACCAACACCAGTGGTTTATGTAGTGACCTTTAACAGAGCCAAAAAAAGATAACTACTTTCAAATTTTCTGTAGCAGAAAACCAGATGGATATCGGTGTGGGGTACTTGTTGCTTCTCATTCCTCAGCAGTTGAAGGGGGTTTCCACTTTTTGCTAAAAACGGAGAACCTGTCAGGCACTATTTATAAAAACTGAGGCAACAAAATGAATGTGTACACATACAGTAAGTCCATTTGTGCACCTTATCCGAAATCTATATTTTCTTTCATTTACAGACATTCTGATTCTCCCCACAGTCATAGTACCTAATCGTGGTAACATTAGTCATCTGTATAGGAGGACATGTAGCAGGATGATTAACTGGCTAGCAATTCTGGTATTATACTGGAACACCTGACCAGTAGCCCTACTAGATCACACACTAAGAGGAACAGAATATGTACCTTGTCTCCCATTACATTCTGTACTGTTACAGGAAATATCTGGAGCCAATAGAATGACTTTATGCAAACATAAGATAACAAATACACAATAGTACTAATACTAATTCTACTACCAATAAATGTTATAGTTTATACTGACTCAAGCTTTACATTATATTTTGTCTGTAGTAACAACTTCCAATTTGTAATTCTACTGAAAACCAGACTTTCCCTTGGTATTATTATTGATATTACTACTACTACTACTACTACTGCAAACTGTATGCTTATGCATCTACTTGAAAGCTTTTTTAATCATACTTTTGTTATTATCCACCTTGTCCAACTACTGACTATGCGCAGCAACATTTCTTGCACTTTTAAGTAATCTTTTTTAACCACTATATGTCGTATTACATTTACTTTTGTTCAAAACAAAAGATAGCAAACTGAGTCTCTGTTTGTAAAGTGGAAGTAACAGAAATTCTAACTTCAACAAAGAATCACTATGACTACTGTTTGACACTTTCAAATTGGGCCAAAAGCAGAGACCAATCTGAGACTTTTTAGGAAGTCAAACAAAAACAGTTAAAACTTCAGCTGAGCAAATTGTGGTAATAATGGTATGGTAATTATGGTAATAATAAAGAATGAAGGTAACATTTCCATACAGTAGGCAGCATTGGTTATGTAGCAATAAAGTATTTCCTAATATTTTGTATTATTCCTTTGAGCCAGCCCCAGAAGAGTGATGATGTCAAACAGCGTAACACGTAAGGCGGAGTGTATAGGAGCGCACATAGTGACGCATTAGTAAGATTGTTCCCGCAGCAGCCCAACCCAACTTGAGTGAAGTATGGGCTCTCAGCTTGACCTTGGTGGATCAATAAGCTGCAGAGAGAGGCCCTGCTCCTTGGATTCTTTGAAGAAAGCAATCTTGAATTATTTATATGTGAGTGCATTTTTAATAAATTATTTGTCTTAAAATTTATATGGAAAGCACTATGGTCTGTATGTTTTTTTTCTCTGAATGGTAACATTGTACTTTCTTCCTGGAGCTGACTCTGATGTGAAATAAGATTTTTAACCTACAGTGCATCTTATTCCAACTGATTGGGAACCTGCCTGTTCTGACCTTTAATAATTTTAGGGTCCTACTTAGGAGGTGAAAATTTGTCTAGTTGGTTCACAATGGAGGAATGCACAATTTTCACTTTAACGAGTTCATTGTATGCAATCCAGGCTTTTTAGTTGTTGAAGGTCATTTATTAACTATTTTGTGTTTTTCACCACTTATATGAGCACTTTGTGGCACTATTTGTCATGAATATTGGAATAGTGACTGATTCCTAATGTGGGGACAGATACTGTTAGGAGATGCTGATGTAAATTCCAACACCTGTCTGTCTGTTGTCTGCTAAAATGTGTATTGTAAATAAGTCTCTAGTATGGGATCTAAGAGTCATTAGATCCCCATTGTTGTTTGCGTTAATTAACTCTGCTATTGTGTGAAGAAGAGTCTATGTTGATTGTGATAATGTTGATTGGATTTTCTGAACTACAAGACGGCCAGTCTAGCTTAAAGGTCATGTCTGAGTCATCTAGGCTGTCTAAAGGGATTAGTTAATTAGCTCATGTTAATTAGGTTAATTAGGTTACAGCTGCATTGTTAGAGTAATATAAGCAGGAGGTCTGCACCTCCACTTTTAGTGTATAAAAGCCTGTATTTTTCAATAAAGGATATTCCTGGTTGAACCTACATACAGCCTGCCTGGTGTTTGTTCTGAGCTATCACAACTGGACTAGAATGGCACAGAGCTGTAATTCTAGTCCTGGAGCATCAGATGACCGAGCAATCCGATGTTGCGATCTGCAATCTGATTCTATAGCAGCAGAGGAGTGTCTGGAGAGTGGAATCGAGCGAGCAAGGGGCTCGTTACATTGGTTGGCAGCCATGGGATTTGCTCTCCAGTTACTGGGACACTCCAAACCACCACAGTGAATGGCCAGCTATGCAGCCTGCAGGAGAGTCATGCTGAAAGACTTACTTGAGAGCCGTTGAGGGACCGGTGAGACAAAGAACAAGGCCACCCTGATCAGTGAGATAGCCAAGATGGATCAGAGGGATGGTGATGCGGGACCCCGGTCAGTTAAAAACTTGTTTCAGCAACGAGTTCGAGAGCGGTTGGCAGTATATGGTGCTAACCCATCAGAGACCGCCATACAGAATGCCATTAGAGACATCCAGCTGCAGTATGAGCGACAAGAGAGAGAACTAGAGCGGCAACATGAGTGGAGAATGGCGGAAATACAGCAATTGAAGACAACACCTAAAGATACAGCGCCTTTCCATAAGTTACCCTTTCGGGCGTTCAAACTATTTAAGGAAGGAGAGGAGGAAATTGAAGCGTTCTTGCAGGACTTTGAGAGACTATGCCAGATACATAATGTACTGTCCCAAGATTGGGTTGCTTTACTGGCGAGTAATTTGACTGGCAGAGCAGCCGATGCGTATTGGGCCCTGGAGGACAGGGACGCTAAAGATTATGACCGGGTAAAAGAAGCTCTGCTAGCCCGATTTGCCATTACACCCGAAGCCAGTCGGAGTAAGTTTAGAGAATCCCGGAAACAAGCCAACATAACATACATGGAGTGGGCACATCGTCTGCAGCGGAACCTTAAGGGCTGGTTCCAGGGAAGCCACGCTCATACCATAGAGGACATCACCCGCTAGTACTCTTATGCCCCGTACACACGGTCGGATTTTCCGATGGACAATGTCCGATCGGAGCGTGTTGTCGGAAATTCCGACCGTGTGTGGGTGCCATCGGACATTTTACATCGGATTTTCCGACACACAAAGTTGGACAGCAGGAGATAAAATTTTCCGACAACAAAATCCGATCGCGTCAATTCCGACCGTGTGTGGCCTGTTCCGACGCACAAAGTGCCACGCATGCTCAGAAGAAATTCCGACACGGGACAGCTCGTTCTGGTAAACTTAGCGTTCACAATGGATACAGCACTTTCGTCACGCTGCAATGTTCAAAATGGTTTAATACAGCGCACTCTCTTCTTCTTTAGAATGTGACAAGAATTAAGTCGTTTTGCTGCTCGTATTCACACACACTTCTCACAAACTTTTATTTGTGTTGTTTTAGTGGGATTCCCTCAATATATTGTTATTAGTTGTCACATCTGACAGTTTTATATTTTTTATTTTTTTTTATTTTGGATTTTAAGCCTTTTTTTTTATTTAATGTTTGGATTTTTTCCAAGGCTGATCTTTGTTCAATGTTATTTTTATTTTGACTCCAGAATATTTTTGGGTGTGTTTTGTGTGTCAGGTTACCCCAACACCATTGATATCTTTTATTATTTAATCTCAAGGAGATTGTTTGTTGTTGGTGTCCCTTGTTCATTTCACACTGTATATTTGAAATGTACCTGAGTCCTCACAAACCAACTGTCCTTTTTGAAGTAAAACACATAGGAGAGTAGAATTCAAAACAAAAATCCTTTATTAAGGGATCAGAACCAAACAAAGAGGAAGGCAACACTGGATCAACAGGAGAAATTAGTGAAGCCTGGGACCCCCACAGCAGACATCAATTCTTCAACATCAAAATTGGTGGCCTGAGGAGTCCATATGTAAGGGAGGGCAGTCTGGTCCGGGATTCACAGAGACTTGGATAGCAGCAGATAACATCTGTGTCCCCAGGCTGTGGTACCACAAGAGGCTGCATTTTTTGGCCCACCAGACTGGATCCAGGGTCCTCACTGTCTGGTCTTCCTTTCACACTTCCTTCCGGGCTGTGGCTGTGCAGTTGGAGATGTGGCAGGAGGAGGAGTAGGACCTGGAGGAGGAGTAGGACCTGCAGGAGGAGGAGGAGGACCATCCCAAAGCTGTGTGTGAGGTGTAATTTGGCCCCTCACACCTTTCGCCAGAGCCTCAGATATGAGGGCCTCACACATGGCTTTTTGGCCCTCCTCCATCCTCTGCATTTTATAGGCAATGAATGCAGCAATGTTCTCCTGCCTGGTGTGTGGTGCTCCCAGGACCTCTGTAGCCCTCCAAAAGAATCTGATAGCCGCCTCCTCTAGGGCACTCCTCCTACTGCCACTTTCTGTTTCCAGGGGGGGTGGAGGGACCTTGATATCAGCCAGCCGGCTCGGCCCGGCCACCTCCTGGCTGAGACTTCCCTGTGTATGAAAAAGGGACATAGTTGTAATGTTTTGCATCATCAATCACAATCCTTAATTAGTACTCCCAACTAACATATAGTTCACATCATTGATTGGACAAGCAGAAATATTTAGAGGAATGCTATACCTGGCTCAATCTGGGCTCCTCCACATGTGGCCTGGAAGGCCCAGGTTGGGCATCAGAAGCCTCAGCCGGGGGGGAAGGAAGCGTGGAAGGAAGACTGGAGAGGGATGGCCTGGGTTCAGTCTGGCCTGCCAGAAAGTGCAGCCTGTCGTAGTACAACATCCTGGGGACATAGATGTCACCTGCTGCTCCAGATCTCTGCGAATCAAGGACTTTATTGCTCTCCCTCAGATATGTGCTCCTCAGGCCACCAATGAAAATCTTTAAAAAAGTGATGTCTGCCGTGGGGATCACCTGCTTCACAATTTCACACAATTGCTCCAGTGCTGCCTTCCTCTTTGCTTGGTTCTTGTAATGGGGGTGTTTAATCTCCCACAGACAGGGCAGCTCCCTTAGCATCTCTATGAAGACTGAAATGAAGTCCTTATCTTTCAGTACCATATCCATGTTCACTGCAAGACACAACACAAGACAAAGCCTAATGTCACACAAAACTCTCCTAATCTTGTTACAATATAGGCCTCAATCTAGAAGCAGTATAGGCACAAGTTTGTCTCTTACCTTCGTTCTTACGATCGCCGCGTCCAATGCTCCTTCCTCCGCTCACAGATCAAACGTAATACGCACGCGTGTTACGCTTTATATACACTGCGCATGCGTGTAACTCCGCCCGCCCCTGACGTTCTTTCTAGTGTATTCCCCGCCCCTTTTTGTTCGGCGCAGTGGGTGAAGAGCATGATGGCGGACATACAGCAGGTGCGGGCTAATTGTAGCAACGAGGAGGAGGAGGAGGAAAGCCCGGATCCAGGCACGTCCCGATCCAGAAGGAGACATTTTAAGGCCACAAATATGTCGTTTGGGGAGATGTTGGAGATGGTCGACATCATGAGGAAGTCCGACTATGACGGAAAATATGGGCCTTACCCCAACCCGAACATCCGAAAGGCCAAGATCATGGCGAAAGTGGTCAGGAGTCTAGAGCGGAATTTCGGGGTACGAAGGTCTAAAGATCAGCTCAGGAAGCGGTGGTCGGACCTGAAGTTGAGAGAGCCAGAGCAGTACCGAAAGATCCGGAGAGTGCTGCAAAAAAGTAAGTAGTTGTGCTGTGTTCCTATTCTTTCTGTCTTTATTACGTTTGTTCTGCTCCATATGCTTTTATTAGTTGTAACGTTTCAAAAGGTCAACTTTAATGTTCATGGGCACATTATTCGTTCGTATCAAACATTTTTCTTTCGGCCTCTAGAACACCATTATTTAGGCCATATGCATTTTCACACATTTTTGGGGGCCTACTTGGATGCCAAATATTTGTTTGTGTAGATGGGTTTGTTACTAGAATGAAATGCAAACTAGATTGTGTCTAAGGAGAGGACACTGAGCAGCTGTTTTCACATCTGGACACTGGAGCACTAGTGTGGGACACAAGAACACCATTTTTATTAGGGGGGGCCACACAGGTGCTCCAGTGTATACTATAGGGGGGGCTACATCTGTGAAGCTTGTACCAAACAGGTAAAGTATTGCAGCTTGACAAAGGGCAATAAAAAATATACCTCTTGGAACTCTGCTAAAATAGACAATTGTACCCCACTTCCGAGCAATGTTTCCTATTTCTAGTTCTGCCATCAAATATCTGTGTGCTAAGTATACCATTTTTGTTTTACATAGGGGAGAAAAGACTCGGACACCCCTCATCCCAGGAGACCAGAGACCCCCCCCTCTGGAAGAAGGGGAAATACCCCCAACCCAAGCGGAGCAGGAGGAAGAAGAAGACGTGGTGGAGATTGGCACCACAACAGGTGAGTGTCTGCGACCACAGGCTCAGGTAAAAGAGATGGCTGGTGGCAGATTTTTGAGACCTTTTTTTTTGTTCTTTATCTCTTTTTAGGTGATCGTGATCCAGAACGCTTTACATCTGAAAGTGCCCAGATACTGATCGGGGAGATCATGGGGTGTAATCTCCAATTGCAAAACATCCAGCAACAAATCAGTGATGTTATTAAAAAAAATAATAACATCATTGATGTTTTGGGGTAAACCCCACAAAATCACCTGTTTTATCGTACCAAAATTTTTTAAATGTTTAGAAAAGCCAAATTTGGAGGATGCACACAGTGTGCCAACATGTGCTATCTGCCATCACGGGATATCAATGGACGCGTTTTGGGGGTGCAACCCCTTCCTCAATTATAAAGTAGCGATGAGGAAGGGCTTGCTCCCCCAAAACACGTCCCTTGATCCCCCCTGATGGCAGATAGCACATGTTGACATTCGTAAATTGGTGTGCATCTTCCAAATTTGGCTTTTCCAGGGGTGATTTCCCCCCATCTGAACGCTATATCAAACCCAGTTCCTAAATACTGATGTCTGATATAGCCTTCAGGTTTTACCTAATGTGAACTTTGTAAGTTCAAGTTTTTTGGCTTTCTTGTTGGTTTTACACAGGCCTGTTTTATCTGAAATGGATATTTTGATTTTTCATAATGCTACTGCAAACATTGTTATACAACAAACATGTTGGTTTGTTTTAAAAACCTTTGGGAAATGCACATGTGATTGTGCAGGTATAAAAAAGTGCCTTACTCAAGAATGTGTGGATTATTGTCTCAACACTACAACACTTTTGGGGTGATGTAATTGCTGTTTTATGCAAAAATGGGGGTTATTTCCTAAGGGCAAATCCTCTTTGCACTACAAGTGCAGGTTCAGTGCAGTTGCAAGTGCACTTGTAGTGAAATGTGTTTTTGCATTTAGGAAGTACCAGCCAACACTGTTTTTTATAAGGTTACCCAATCACGACATTTTCTGCACTCAACACATTTCTGTCAGGGTCAGCTAAAACAAACACAAGCAGTAAATGTCCACAAAGAATTTCTTTTGGTTGTTTTTTATTTGAAAAAGGTGTCACAGATTGTCTGGCATATTGATGATAGCCCCCCTACCCGCAAAGAACTCCAGGCAGCGTAACCGGACATCATGGGCATTCAGGGAGGGCAAGCCAGGACGGCCACTTTCAAGCGCCGTCAGTGTTGATGGATTAGGGATTCCGGCCTCAGGCCCAACTGAGCCAGCATAGTTGGCTGAATGTTTTCTTAAAAAATTATGGAGAACACAGCAGGCAAGTATTATATGGTTCAGTTTATACTCCGCCATATGGATGGGTGTCAGAAATAATCGGAACCGGCTGGCCAGGATTCCAAATGTGTTCTCCACCACTCTTCGGGCTCTGGCCAGCCGGTAATTAAAAACCCTCTGTTCCGGGGTGAGGGTCCTCATCGGGAATGGCCGCATCAGGTGGTCCCCCAGCGCAAATGCTTCATCAGCAACAAACACAAATGGGAGACCTTCAACATTGTCCTCTGGAGGTGGCAAGTCCAAGCTGCCATTCTGGAGACGCCTGTAGAACTCCGTCTGGGCGATCACTCCACCATCGGACATCCGGCCATTCTTCCCCACGTCCACATACAAGAACTCGTAATTAGCAGACACCACCGCCAACATCACTATACTATTAAACCCCTTGCAATTATAATAGTACGACCCCGAGTTGGGTGGTGGGACGATGTGAACGTGTTTCCCATCAATTGCCCCTCCGCAGTTAGGAAAGTCCCACCGCTGGGCAAAGTGGGAGGCCACAGTCTGCCATTCCTGTGGCGTTGAAGGAAACTGTTGAGGAAAAAAAAAATAAACCTTACTATTTTTTCACAGAAACATGGCAAGCAGATTAGACACAAACATTATGGGGCAACCTCCAGATAGCATTTACTAAGGGGAATTTAACAAAGCCAAAGTATAAGGTACACCTATCATATTCCCCCTCCCCCCTCTCATGGGCCATTTCTAACATTATAGGGGGGGGATTCTTGGACAGGTAACCCTCTTCACTTCATTGAGAGATGAATGCCTAAATACAGGGTATTACTTGGAACAGCCCCTCCTTAGTTACACTATTGGCAGACCACTGGACAGGTAAGAAGTGTCATAATACAAAGATATAAATACACACTGTACACATTTGAGGACATTTGAACATTCTGCTATTACCTATCAAGATAATAATAGGATACAAAAACTTTAAACAGTACCATTGGAAAGTATACAGGCAGGCCCTTGCACTACATGCTTTGGGGAATTCATCCATAAATCTGACCAGTAAAGAGGTGGGTATAGTGTGTATGGGTTTGGCAAAGTCAGCAGATAGATGATTGAAGATAGAGAATTGGGATCAGCTGACTTAGCAGTTGGGGGGGAGGGTTAAAAAAAATTTGGGGACACCACAAAAAAAAGCCTCTGGCACTCTGCCTGAATTTAAATCAAAAATAACATTTCCAAACATTTTAGGGGGTGTTTGGGGTAAAGCACTACTATGGAGCTGATAAAATACATTGTTAAGTGACTACATGAGGTGAATATAGGCCAGGAGACACCATGCTGGGGAGGTTATTGAAGGGCAAATATGTATGAAGGACCTAAAATAATAATTATATAAAAATCCAGCATGCATGAGAACAAAGGGGACATTCACAGCATATTACAATCATGGTAATTAGGGAATGAGGGAAGAAATACAATATATTATCAAACATTCAATACAATAAAATGTGATATAAAAGGATAAAAATCTTACCTTCATATACTCCTTCTGCAGGACCTGTACGATGGCAGAACAGGTCTCTGGGATAATGATCCCCAGAGCCTGGGGGGAGATGCCTGTCGAGAACTTGAGGTCCTGCAGGCTTCTCCCTGTGGCCAAATACCGCAAGGTAGCGACCAACCTCTGCTCCGGAGTGGAGTGATAGCTTGCCTCATGCAGGTATCCTGCCTGCTAATATAGGGGGTCAGCGAAGCCAACAAACGGTGAAACACGGGGTCCGTCATCCTGAGAAAGTTCCTGAAATCATCAGGATTATTCTCACGGATCTCACGGAGCAAAGGCATGTGACAGAACTGGTCACGCTGAAGCAATCAATTCTTGGTCCATGAACTCCTCCCCACCCTGTTCATGGACTGGACTTGTGTCAAGGTCAGGACCCCAACACCAAGCCCCCGCACAGCACGAACTCTACGAGGAGTACGCATACGAAACATGGCTAGAAAACGGTCGGCTGCTCAGAACGAAGTAACAGAACGCACTGAAGAACAGCAAGGCCTGTGAAGAGCGACCTGAAAAACAGCAACAAGCAGGCAAGATCACACAGAAAACTCCGATACGAACTGACTGCACGCACTGAAGAGCAGATACAAACCCACAAGCACAAACTGAACGTCAGAAAACGATCTGAAAGCCACGAGTCTGAAAAAGCGCGAATCGTCTCTCACCAAACTTTTACTAACACGAGATTAGCAAAAGGAGCCCAAAGGGTGCCGCGCTTGGTTCTGAACTGGCCTTTTCTAGTCTCGTCGTACGAGGTGTACGTCACCGCGTTCTTGGCGATCGGAAATTCCGACAACTTTGTGCGACCGTGTGTAGGCAAAACAAGTTTGAGCCAACATCCGTCGGAAAAAATCCGAGGATTTTGTTGTCGGAATGTCCGAACAAAGTCCGACCGTGTGTACGGGGCATTAGAACAGTTCTTTAACCACATCCCTCCGGTAGTACGGGATTGGGTGCGAGATAAGCGACCACAGACTGTACAGCAAGCGGCTACTTTGGCTGATGAATATCTGGACTCTCTAAGGTCAGGCGAAAGCGAGCGCTATCCACTATCTTGGCCCAGTTTACCAGCCTCTAACCCAACTTCAGTACCTCAGTGGTCTGCCTCTAGACCCCCAACCCGACGCAACCCTCCTAACGGACCTAAGTGCTATACCTGTAACCAAACCAGTCATCTGCAGCGATATTGTCCTACCTGATACACGAGGTACCGAGAGACTTCTCATCCATCCAGACCAGTGGCTCATTGCTTCCAGAATGAGCCCAACCATCGAGATGTTCAGGAAGAGTTTGGCGAACTTTTTGAGGCTGATCCCGTCCAAGCTGCTGCCGGAGATAATCGGCAGCACTATCATCAGGCAGTATGGGTTAATGGGCAGCCGGCCCAGGGACTCCGCAATTCCGGGGCTATGATTACCCTCATCCAGCCTCACATGATTCCCCAGTCGGCCCGGACCGGCCAGACTGTTGCAGTCAGGGTAGCAGGGGGCAAGGTGCTACGTTTATCCACCACCCAAGTCCTCTTGGATTGGGGCTCAGGGGAGCGACAAGTGATCACCCGACGTCAGAGCCAACTTCAAGGCAACTCCACTCCTATGGGGACCCAGGTAAGACCAAATCCTCCTACATTACCCCGACTTGACAACCCTGTGTCCTGGGATTCTCCCTCCGACATTAGGCAAGAGACTCAGAATGACCCCACATTAGCTGGTTATCGGGACAGGGCGGGCAAGGATCCAGGGGGGTTGGGGGAAGACAGAATAGAGTGGGAGGGGGGTTTCTATATCGTTACACTGAGGGAATGGGAACCAGTAAGCGACAGGGTCCCCACAAACAGCTAGTTGTACCCCAGAAATACAGACGGGAGCTACTGCGGCTGGATCACGACATCCCCTTGGCTGGACATTTAGGGATGGCTAAGACCCGGAGTGCGAGACAGCGTTTCATCAGTTAAAAACCGCCCTAACGCAAGCTCCCATACTGGCGGCACCCGATCCTAACAAACGCTTTGTCATTCATACAGATGTCTCCATGTTCGGACTGGGAGCTGTACTAAGTCAAGTTGGCGATGACGGGAAAGAGCACCCGGTGGCGTATCTCAGCCGCAAGTTGTTACCCCGTGAAGTTGGATATGCTGCCATGGAAAAAGAGTGTTTGGCCTTAGTCTGGGCTTTAAAGAAACTGCAGCCCTATGTGTATGGACGCTCTTTTACCGTCATGATGGACCACAATCCTTTGATATGGATTAACCGGGTGGCGGGAGAAAACGGCCGATTACTAAGGTGGAGCCTGGCTTTGCAACCGTACAATTTCACCATACAATATCGGCCAGGGCCTCAAAACGGTAATGCGGATGGGTTATCCCGGCAGACGGACCTGGAACCTTAAGACTACTTTTCCAACATCCTCGAGTTGACCCGTTCGGGGTCCCACTGTGGCTGTTGGACTGTTTCCCGGGGGGGAGTATTGTCATTAATATTGGAATAGTGACTGATTCCTAATGCTGGGACAGATACTGTTAGGAGATGCTGATGTAAATTCCAACACCTGTCTGTCTGTTGTCTGCTAAAATGTGTATTGTAAATAAGTCTCTAGTATGGGATCTAAGAGTCATTAGATCCCCATTGTTGTTTGTGTTAATTAACTCTGCCTACCTACAGTGCATCTTATTCCAACTGATTGGGAACCTGCCTGTTCTGGCCTTTAATAATTTTAGGGTCCTACTTAGGAGGTGAAAATTTGTCTAGTTGGTTCACAATGGAGGAATGCACAATTTTCACTTTAACGAGTTCATTGTATGCAATCCAGGCTTTTTAGTTGTTGAAGGTCATTTATTAACTATTTTGTGTTTTTCACACTTACATGAGCACTTTGTGGCACTATTTGTCATGAATATTGGAATAGTGACTGATTCCTAATGCTGGGACAGATACTGATAGGAGATGCTGATGTAAATTCCAACACCTGTCTGTCTGTTGTCTGCTAAAATGTGTATTGTAAATAAGTCTCTAGTATGGGATCTAAGAGTCATTAGATCCCCATTGTTGTTTGTGTTAATTAACTCTGCTATTGTGTGAAGAAGAGTCTATGTTGATTGTGATAATGTTGATTGGATTTTCTGAACTACAAGACGGCCAGTCTGGCCTAAAGGTCATGTCTGAGTCATCTAGGCTGTCTAAAGGGATTAGTTAATTAGCTCATGTTAATTAGGTTAATTAGGTTACAGCTGTATTGTTAGAGTAATATGAGCAGGAGGTCTGCACCTCCACTTTTAGTGTATAAAAGCCTGTATTTTTCAATAAAGGATATTCCTGGTTGAACTTAAATACAGCCTGCCTGGTGTTTGTTCTGAGCTATCACAACTGGACTAGAACGGCACAGAGCTGTAGTTCTAGTCCCGGAGCATCGGATGACCGAGCAATCAGATGTTGCGATCTGCAATCTGATTCTATAGCAGCAGAGGAGTGTCTGGAGAGTGGTACAGAGCGAGCAAGGGGCTCGTTACACTACTGACTACTATTAATTCATGCATCAGTTTTGTGATTGTTTGTGTTGTAACTGCTAATTACTCGGCATAGCTAATCATTGATTTTAACAGTTGTTTTTAAGCACTATTCAATTTTTTCTTCAAATGAAAATCAATTAAAATAAAACAGTCTCTAAACCATTAGAGATTCCCAAACCTTTAAAGTGAATTTCTGTAACTCTGGGGTGGCAGAATTTCCTCACTAACCTCTGAAGAGCTGAAAGTGCTACTTTAAGACATGAGTGGACCAGTGGCAAAGAGCTCATGAATTGACCATCTAAGTTAAGCAGAACTTCAGACTGGAAACAAAGCTACCCTTGCAGCGAGTTGCCATCTGCAGGGTAAGGACTGACTTCTCATTTTATCATCTGCAGGGTAAGGACTGACTTCTCATTTTGTCATCTGCAAGGTAAGGTCTGACTTCTCATTTTGTCCTGGGACGATGAATACAAATTAACCACTAGGTATGAGCTTAAAGTGGATGTAAACCCACCACTCACCCAGTATAAACTAATGGCACAATATTAATGTATATATACAGTGGGGACGGAAAATATTCAGACCTCCTTAAATTTTTTACTCTTTGTTATATTGCAGCCATTTGCTAAAATTATTTAGGTTCATTTTTTTCCTCATTAATGTACACACAGCACCCCATATTGACAGAATAACACAGAATTGTTGACATTTTTGCAGATTTATTAAAAAAGAAAAAATGAAATATCACATGGTCCTAAGTATTTAGACCCTTTGTTGTGACACTTATATATTTAACTCAGGTGCTGTCCATTTCTTTTGATCACCCTTGAGATGGTTTTACACCTTCATTTGAGTCCAGCTGTGTTTGATTATACTGATTGGACTTGATTAGGAAAGCCACACACCTGTCTATATAAGACCTTACAGCTCACCGTGCATGTCAGAGCAAATGAGAATCATGAGGTCAAAGGAACTGCCTGAAGAGCTCAGAGACAGAATTGTGGCAAGGCACAGATCTGGCCAAGGTACAAAAAAATTTCTGCTGCACTTAAGGTTCCTAAGAGCACAGTGGCCTTCATAATCCTTAAATGGAAAACGTTTAAGATGACCAGAACCCTTCCTAGAGCTGGTCGTCTGGCCAAACCGAGCTATCGGGGGAAAAGAGCCTTGGTGGGAGAGGTAAAGAAGAACCCAAAGATCACTGTGGCTGAGCTCCAGAGATGCAGTCGGGAATTGGGAGAAAGTTGTAGAAAGTCAACCATCACTGCAGCCCTCCACCAGTCGGGGCTTTATGGCAGACTGGCCCGATGGAAGCCTCTCCTTAGTGCAAGACACATGAAAGCCCGCATGGAGTTTGCTAAAAAAAACACCTGAAGGACTCCAAGATGGTGAGAAATAAGATTCTCTGGTCTGATGAGACCAAGATAGAACTTTTTGGCCTTAATTGTAAGCGTTATGTGTGGAGAAAACCAGGCACTGCTCATCACCTGTCCAATACAGTCCCAACAGTGAAGCATGATGGTAGCAGCATCATGCTGTGGGGGTGTTTTTCAGCTGCAGGGACAGGACGACTGGTTGCAATCGAGGGAAAGATGAATGCAGCCAAGTACAGGCATATCCTGGACGAAAACCTTCTCCAGAGTGCTCAGGACCTCAGACTGGGCCGAAGGTTTACCTTCCAACAAGACAATGATCCTAAGCACACAGCTAAAATAACGAAGGAGTGGCTTCACAACAACTCCGTGACTGTTCTTGAATGGCCCAGCCAGAGCCCTGAATTAAACCCAATTGAGCATCTCTGGAGAGACCTAAAAATGGCTGTCCACCAACGTTTACCATCCAACCTGACAGAACTGGAGAGGATCTGCAAGGAGTAATGGCAGAGGATCCCCAAATCCAGGTGTGAAAAACTTGTTGCATCCTTCCCAAAAAGACTCATGGTTGTATTAGATCAAAAGGGTGCTTCTACTAAATACTGAGCAATGGGTCTGAATACTTAGGACAATGTGATGTTTCAGTTTTTCTTTTTTAATAAATCTGCAAAAATGTCAACAATTCTGTGTTTTTCTGTCAATATGGGGTGCTGTGTGTACATTAATGAGGGAAAAAAATGAACTTAAATGATTTTAGCAAATGGCTGCAATATAACAAAGAGTAAAAAATGTAAGGGGGTCTGAATACTTTCCATCCCCACTGTACATGCAAGCCTCCTGCATGTATCCCTACCTTGCAAATGTAACCCTATTCAGCAGTAGGAGCCCCACAAAAGTCTGGAATCAGTGGGTGGGTCTCTTTGCCAGAGCTTGGTGGGCAGAGTCATGATGTCACAAGACTCCCCGCCCACCTCTACACTCTCTTACTCTTCAATCACACTGATTATGATGAGTAACATCCAGTCAAAACTCATGAAAGGCACCAGTATGGCCGGTATATACCAGTAAGGCTTCAGTATGCCCAATCATGCTGAGGTGTGGAGCAGCCAATCCTGGGAGAGCTGGAGAAGAAAGGAGGGGGGATGTGAAGCTGGAATTGTAACATACACTCCACTCTCTGCTCGTTCATGAGATAAAGAAATCAGATGTTAGTCACAGCAGTGAGTGATGTGGTGACACAAACTTATCTGTGTGTCATTTTTTATCTTACTAAAAAAAGACAAGAGGATTGCTCAGAGCCGGGTTAACACTGGGGGGAGAACAATCTATACACTGGGGGGAGAACCTCTGGGGGAATCTAGGATGGAAAAGGACCTGGGGGTCCTAGTAGATGATAGGCTCAGCAATGGCATGCAATGCCAAGCTGCTGCTAATAAGGCAAACAGAATATTGGCATGTATTAAAAGGGGGATCAACTCCAGAGATAAAACGATAATTCTCCCGCTCTACAAGACTCTGGTCCGGCCGCACCTGGAGTATGCTGTCCAGTTCTGGGCACCAGTCCTCAGGAAGGATGTACTGGAAATGGAGCGAGTACAAAGAAGGGCAACAAAGCTAATAAAGGATCTGGAGGATCTTAGTTATGAGGAAAGGTTGCGAGCGTTGAACTTATTCTCTCTGGAGAAGAGACGCTTGAGAGGGGATATGATTTCAATTTACAAATACTGTACTGGTGACCCCACAATAGGGATAAAACTTTTTCACAGAAGAGAGTTTAATAAGACTCGTGGCCACTCATTACAATTAGAAGAAAAGAGGTTTAACCTTAAACTACGTAGAGGGTTCTTTACTGTAAGAGCGGCAAGGATGTGGAATTCCCTTCCACAGGCGGTGGTCTCAGCGGGGAGCATTGATAGCTTCAAGAAACTATTAGATAATCACCTGAATGACCGCAACATACAGGGATATGTAATGTAATACTGACACATAATCACACACATAGGTTGGACTTGATGGACTTGTGTCTTTTTTTAACCTCACCTACTATGTAACTATGTAACTATGTAACCCTTTGTGGCAATATTGGACACAGATGACTTGACATCTTCTTCTGTACCAGATAAAAGTCTTCATTAAAAAATTGTTTTCAGGTTTACATCCTCTTTAACCAGTTCCACATCAGCCGCCGCAGTTATACTGCGGCAGGTTGGCCCGGCTGGGCGAAGCGTCGTAGCTATACGGCGGCTGCGACGATCGGATTCGCTTCAGAACTGATCAGTCTCCAGGCCCAGGCCAATGATTTCTGGCCTGGACCTGTTGATCGGTCCTGGCAAATGAATACCTTCCCCTGCCTGTGTAAGTGTAAACACAGCAGGGGAAGTGATGTCATCTCTCCTCGTGGAAGTCTTTTCGTTCCAGAGAGAGGAGAGAAGACATCTCAGAGTAAGTGCACCAACACAACACTGACACCAGTACATGTAGGTACACTTGTCAACCCCCAATCCCCCCCCAGTTAACCCCTTCACCCCCTGTCTAGTTTTTTTATAGCGTCAGGGCACCCACCGTATATTACCTAAATAAAGGTTTAACCCCCTAACACCCACGCACGCACCATACACCTCCCTTAGTAGTAAAGTGTCTGAACGGATCAATTTCTGATCTGATCAGATCTATACTAGCGTCCCCAGCAGTTTAGGGTTCCCAAAAATGCAGTGTTAGTGGGATCAGTCCAGATACCTGCTAACACCTGCATTTAGCCCCTCCGCCCAGCCAGCCCAGCCCACCCAAGTGCAGTATCAATCGATCACTGTCACTTACAAAGATACTAAACACATAACTGCAGCATTCGCAGGTTCAGGCATGATCCCTGCGAACGTTAACAGTTTTTTTGTAGCGTTTGAAGCAGTCGCTCTTTTTCCTGTGAGTCTCACTACTGTACCATTAAATTTAGAGACCAAAATGTAGTGAAGAGGCCTACACGTTTCTGAGCATGACAGATAGTAAAGAGGAAGTCACCCATCTGTCAGATTTAGGCTCAGAATACAAACCGGTAGACAGCAGCGGCACCCTAACAGATAGCTCTGATGACGGGGTAGTGGTCCCTGCCAAGGTCAGGTGTACCCGACCCTGTTCTTCTGCTGCCGTTGAGGTGCAAGAACCACAGGGCTCTCGTATGGAGCAGAGAGCCAGTACTAGTGCCGCTCATCCTTCTGGTGAACTGGCAAGCACCAGCTGCCTAGTACATCCTGGTAGTACATCCAGCACGGCAGTAACACTTGGTGATGTGGCGAGTCCCATAAGTGCAGTTCAAGCTGGTGAGGTGGCTAGCACGAGTAGTGTCCCGCAGCCACCAAGAAGACAAACACAGGCCAGTCGAGCCCATAGTGCCCTTCCTGCTGCATTTACCAATCTGAATTGTTAGCCCACCACTTCTGCAGCACCCGTACTTCCCCCATTCACTGGCCAACCCGGAATTCAACTGGAAACAGTTGGTTTTACATCACTTGATTTTTATTCACCGATTTTCACCGAAGATCTCTATAGATCTATTGTGGACCAAAGCTATTTGTATGCTGGTCAATTCATCACCGCTAATCCCCAGTTGACCCTTGCCAGAGATTGGAAACCTATGACGGTTTTCGAATTTAAGACCTTCCTGGGCCTATCCCTCCTCATGGGCATAACTAAAAAGAGTGAGTTGCGGTCATATTGGTCCACTGACCCAATTCACCATATGCCTGTGTTCTCTGCCTCCATGACCAGGACATGATACAAGCAGATCTTGCGGTTCATGCACTTCAATGATAATGAACTCTGTCATCCTCGGGGTGACCCTGGATTTGATCGGTTCTACAAAATTCGGCCCCTCGTAAACCACTTCAACCAGCAGTTTGCAGCCTTGTTTAAGTTATCAAGTTGTCTGCATTGATGAGTCCCTGATTAAGTTTTCTGGCCGCTTGTCTATCAAACAGTATCCTCCCAGCAAGCGTGCCAGATATGGGGTCAAGATGTATAAGCTCTGTGACAGGGCAACAGATTATACATATAGTTTTATGGTTTATGAGGGAAAAGATAGTCACATAGAGCCGGAGAACTGCCCAGACTACATATGGAGCACTGGTAAGATTGTGTGGGACTTGGTGTCACCCTTATTCGGAAAGGGGTACCACTTGTACATGGACAATTATTACATGAGCGTGCCACTTTTATCCACCTTTTTGATTGTGGAATTGGCGCATGTGGCACTGTGTGATGTAATCACCGGGGCTTCCCCCAATGACTTATAGAATCCCGACTTAGACAGGGGGAGACAGACTGCTTGAAGTATAATAATTTGTTAGCAGTGAAGTGGAGGGATTCACGGAATGTTTTCATTCTGTCCTCCCTTCACGCAGATACGACAGTTCAAATTCCTACGGCGACTGGTGTTGTAGAGAAACCCTTTTGTGTCTATGAACACAACCTTAACATGGGAGGGGTGGACCTCAACAACCAGTTGTTGGCACCGTACCTAATTGCCCGTAAGGCCAGACGCTGGTACAAAAAAGTGTCTGTATACTTATTTCAATTGGCTCTGCTGAACACTTTTCTGCTATACAAAGCTTCAGGAGGAACTAGATCCTTCCTTAAATTCCAGGAAGAGATTGTCACAGCCCTTCTGTTTCCAGACGGTGCTATGCCCCACCTTCCCAACGCAAATGCAGTGAGCCGGCTGCATGAGAGGCATTTTCCGTATGTCCTCCCTAGTACCCTGGCCAAAGAACACCCCAAAGGAGATGTCGTGTCTGGAGAAAATGCGGATTTAGGCGTGACACCCACTTTTATTGTCCCTCCTGTTCTGACCAACCTGGCCTCTGCATCAGTGACTGTTTCAAATGCTACCACACACTAGTGGAGTATTAGTGTAGGGTACAGCACTGCACAGTCCTAGGGCACACTAACACAGGGTCTCAAAAGATGATGGCATCACATTTTGAGAGACTCTAATCTGAAACGTTCACAGTTTACAGTTTTTATAAAATTACAAAAAAAACCCACACACAAATACACAAACAAAACATATAAAATAAAAAAAGACAAAAATAGTTGTTTTATTTTTCTTCTCTCTCTCTTTTTTGTTCGCTCTCCTATGTTCGCTTTCTACTGTCCGCTCTATTGTTCGCTCACCATTGTTCTATATCTAAATATATCAGCACGGGTTTATGTATTCTGACAGGAACAGCGTTTGCTGCCACGATACGTAAAGCCATGTCTCCACCACTATAGGAGGTGATTTCACCACCACAGTTAAAATAAAGAGCATATATGCCGAAGCATGGGGGCAGGAGTGGAGGAGTGATTTGCTCCTAACATTAGGGGTGGATTGACCCCATGCTTCAGCATATATTTTTTAGACACAGATTGCGTTAAAAATGTTTTATTTTTACTATGTTTTATTGTATTTGCTTTGCAGATCTTACTGTTATACTGTATTGTTACTTTGTTTTATTGTTAACCATCATTTGTTTAGCAGGTACACCATTCAACTGCAGCACTGATTTATTTATCTTGCCAGCAACAGCCTTTGAGCCCGTAAATCAGTGACTCCAGCACTGTAGGAGGTGATTTCACCACCACAGTTAAAAAAAACGGTGGGTGGATGAAGTGGGGTATTCTAATGGTGGGCATACCCACTGATCAACCTCTTTTTTTTGTTCAGCCCACAGGCTGCATGAAAAAAGAACATTACAATGTATGCCCGACAAGGACCAGTGACGTACTGGTATGTTGCTGGACTTTGAGTGGTTATACCAGAATGATGCCTGCAGGTTTAGCTGTCATCTTGGTATCATTCTTTTCAGCCAGTGGTCGGCTTTCATGTAAAAGCATTCCTAGTGACTAATTAGCCTCTAGACTGCTTTTACAAGCAGTGGGAGGGAACGTCCCCCCCACGTCCTCCCCTCCCACCGTCTTCCATGGTTTTCTCTGGCTCTCCTGTCCCAACAGGGAACCCGAGAATGCAGCCGGTGGTTCCGCCAGCTCACCATAGAGCTGATCAGAGACCAGAATGGCTCCAATCATCTCCATGGCCTAAGAAACCTGAAGCTACAAGCATTTCATGACTTAGGTTTCGTCGGATATAAACAGCGCCATTGGGAAATTGGGAAAGCATTTTATCACACCGATCTTGGTGTAGTCAGATGCTTTGAGGGCAGAGGAGAGATCTAGGGTCTAATAGACCCTAATTTTTTCAAAAAAGAGTACCTGTTACTAACTATTGCTATCATAGAGGATATTTATATTCCCTGAAATAACAATAAAAATGATAAAAAAAATAATAAAATGAAAGGAACAGTTTAAAAATAAAATAAAAAAGCAAAATAAATAATAATAAAAAAAAGCACCCCTATCCCCCCGTGTTTACGCTCAAAGGCGAACGCAAGCGTCGGTCTGGTGTCATATGTAAACAGCAATTGCACCATGCATGTGAGGTATCACTGTGAAAGTCAGATCGAGGGCAGTAATTTTATCAGTCATAAACTAAAAGCTGCGTAAATTCCAGAAAATGTACCCTAGTTTGTAGACGCTATAACTTTTATGCAAACCAATAAATATACCCCTGTCCCCCCGTGCTTACGCGCAAAGGCGAACGCAATCGTCAGTCTGGTGTCATATGTAAACCGCAATTGCACCATGCATGTGCGGTATCACTGCGAAGGTCATAGGAGGGCAGTCATTTTAGCAGTCATAAACTAAAAGCTGCATAGATTCCAGAAAATGTACCCTAGTTTGTAGACACTATAACTTTTGTGCAAAGCAATAAATATACGCTTATTGACATTTTTTTTACCAAAGACATGTGGCTGAATACATTTTGGCCTAAACATATGACTAAAATTGAGTTTATTGGAATTTTCATATAACAAAGTAGAAAATATCTTTTTTTTTTCAAAATGTTGGGTCTTTTTATGTTTATATTGCAAGGCAATCAAATACCATCAAAAGAAAGCTCTATTTGTGGGAAAAAAAGGACGCAAATTTTGTTTGGGTACAACATTGCATGACTGCGCAATTACCAGTTAAAGCAGCGCAGTGCCAAATTGTAAAAAGTGCTCTGGTCATTGAGCAGCCTAATCTTCCGGGGCTAAAGTGGTTAAGGTTTGGTTCGACTTGAAGTATGGATTGAATGTTGTCTGTTTGGCTATTTGGATGAACGGTCAAACTTTTACCCATTCATCAGGAGCTGAACATCATGTATATTAGCAGTATTACTTCCTCTATCATTGGGCATTGTGAATGACATGGTTCTACATCCCTGGATGACGTTATTGATGATAAATGTACATCGTGTGACTTATTTTTTTGTAAACACATGACTTGTCAAAAACACAAAAACAAGTGTTTATACTATTACCCCTTACTTATTCACATGGGGGGGCAGGAGGAGGCTTCCAATTGTCAAAAGCCCCCTGTCTGCAGATCCACATATGCTATATTGCCAAAAGTATTGAGATGCCTGTCTTTACAGGCACATGAACTTTAATGGCATCCCTGTATTAGTCGGTAGGGTTCAATATTGAGTTGGCCCACCCTTTGCAGCTATAACAGCTTCAACTCTTCTGGGAAGGCTGTCCACAAGGTTTAGGAGTGTGTCTATGGGAATGTTTGACCGTTCTTTCAGAAGCGCATTTGTGAGGGTAGGCACTAATGTGAACGAGAAGGCCTGACTCACAGTCTCAGCTCTAATTCATTCCAAAGGTGTTCTATTGGGTTGAGGTTAGAACTTTATGCAGGCCAATCAAGTTCCTCCACTCCAAACATGCTCATCCTTGTCTTTATGGTTCTTGCTTTGTGCACTGGTCTAAATCATTTGGTTGAGGGGGGAGATATGGTGCAATGTTGTTTTCCAGGGATTGGGCTTGGCCCCTTACTAACAGCGGGCAGTGAGCGGTAAGTGCGTATTTCCATCTTCTGGTGGGGCATCAATTGCCCTAAAGTAGGCAGATAGGTATCAAGTAAGGGGGCTTGGGGGGGTAGGTTATCCCTACTAGGGCACCGGGGAAGACAGCAAAAGTGTCATTTATAGATTACACGATATGTATGGTTGGGTGATTAAGTGACCTTCGTCATGGGACTTAAGTGCTAATCTCTTGGCTCCAATCCCTACTCCAGGTGTAGCTGCTCCTCCTGAACCCATGGCTCCCATATCTTAGCAAAGGGCAATTGCGTCCTATATAAGTCAGCTTGTAAAATGGCAGGGCCTTGTTTATGAGGGTTTTCCATTGCTGTATCATCGGTGGGATAGTTCCCTTCCATTGTAACAGGATCGCCTTTCTGGCATAGAAGGCTGCATAGAATACAAATAGTTTCTTGGATTGGGGGGCTTCCAATGTGTCAACTATCCCCAGCAGCAGTGGTATCGGGTCACATGGAACTTTTAATTTACTGACAGAGTTAATGTTAATAATATTGACTACTCCCCTCCAGAAAGTTTGTATATGCTGACAGGACCAAACAAAAAAAGAACCTTCCTCTGAGGCACATTTGGGACAGGCCGGGCTGTTATCAGGGTATATTCTAGCTAGACACTGTGGGGAGAAATATGCCCTGTGCAAAAACTTAATTTGAATGAATCTGTCCCTGGCGGAGATCATCATAGAGAGGTATTGCTGAATGCCCTCTTCCCAATCATCATCGGCCAATGTGGGTATATCCGTCTGCCACACCAAGAACAGCTGTGAAACCTTAGAGGTGTTCAGTCCTGCAAGGACAGAGTATAGGGTGTTAAGGGTTTAGTTTCCTCCACTGCACTCAACAGCCACTCGACCCCAGTGGTCTCCAGCACAAGGGACAGAGGGAACTGGGACAGAAAGGCATGAGCTGCAGATACCTAAAAAACATGTGGTTTGGTAGCCCTCTTTGCTGTTTTAAGACATCAAATATAAGTAAACCATTGGGGGACACTATGTCTGCCATCGTTTTAATTTCAAAGCAGGCCCACAGTACTGGATCCAGAATAGATTGGAAGTGTGGCAATAGTGGAGTGCGGGGGGGACCAGCCGTTGGGCTTCTGGACCTTGGCCCGGACAGTTTCCCAGACCCTTAGAGTGGCCCGCATCAAGGAGGTGATATGTGGGTTGGACCTAGGTCCACAGTGTATTAAATTTCTCAGTTCCGAGTAGGACCCAAGCAATGCCACCTCCAATGTAGATTGGCCAGCACCTCCGACAACCACCATCTGAGTGT
This sequence comes from Aquarana catesbeiana, assembly GCF_042186555.1. NCBI lineage: Eukaryota > Metazoa > Chordata > Amphibia > Anura > Ranidae > Aquarana > Aquarana catesbeiana. Next base: position 776,674,397 of record NC_133324.1, read on the forward strand.
GACAAGGACAGCGGCCCAGTAGTATTTGAGAAAGCAGGGCAGGGCGAGGCCTCCAAGGAGAGACGCAGCTGCAGAGTTGAGTTGGCTATTCTGAGGATGCCACCATTCCAAATAAATGAGATGATGAAGTTATCTAATTTTTTTAAGAATGTGTTCGCAATATGTACCCGGGTTTGTCTAAATTTAGGCAGCGCAGACATTTTGACGAGGTTAACCCTTCCAACTGTGGTAAGGGGCAGTGTTTTCCAGGCAGCGCATCTCTGAGTCAGGAGGGACAGCAATGGGGTCAGGTTGAGAGGGATGAACTGTGCTAGGTCCCTATGAATCCCCACTCCTAAATACGTAAATTGTGAGACCCTCTGTAGAGGGGTATCTGCTGGTATCGAGGCCTCCATTGGGTGCAGCGCGAACACCACAGATTTTCCCCAGTTAATGCATATGCTGGAATATCTACCAAAGGTGTTTATAAGTGACAGGGAAGCCCCTAATGAATTTGAGGTGTTCTTAAGGTACAGCAGACAGAACCGGTATTACGCTAACTAAGGGGGAGGAACTCATGAGAATCGCCATTGGTTCAATGGCCAACGCAAAAAGCGCAGGGGATAGCAGGCAACCCTGTCTGGTACCCCTGTGGAGATGGAAGGGTGGAGAAAGAGTTGACCCTGTGTAAACTCTGGCCTTTGGTGACCTATAGAGAGCTTGTACCCAGGATATAAAGTTAGGGCCAAAGCCAAAACGATGCAGGACCTCCCATAGGTAATTCCATTCCACCAAGTTGTATGCTTTCTCTGCCTCCAGGGAGGCCACTGCATAGAATTGGGCGAGGGACTCCTTGGCACCCATAACTGTATAGAGCCTGCAAAGATTTAAATCCTTCCACTTACTCTGGATAAATCCAGTTTGGTCTTCATGAATTAGGGTAAGAATAAGCTCATTAAGTCTTCTGGCTAAAACTTTAGTAAGAATCTTGGCGTCGGCATTAAGCAGAGATATGGGGTGATAAGAGGTGCATAGCTCAGGATATTTACTGGGTTTGGGGATGACAACAATGTTTGCTCCCGCCATAGAAGTTGGGAGAATGGTGTCCTTCAGGGTTCCGACTATCATCTTGTGTAATCTGGATGACAACTGTTCTCCGTATTGCCTATAGACCTCCGGGGGAGGCCTTCTACCCCCGGAGTTTTCTCGGCCTGTAGTTTGCCCAGGGCCTGCTGCACCTCTTCCAGGGTAATTGTACTGTCTAGACTTGACTGGCCTGCACACAGTCCTGACCTCAACTCGATAGAACACCTTTGGGATGAAGTAGAGTGGAGACTGTGAGCCAGGCAGACATTTAAAAAAATATATTTTTGCTTTGTTACAGTACATATTCATCAGGGCAGTGCCTGCTGCCATACCATGCATTTGACATTCCCTTGTCTATTAGCCTAGAAATTGGGCAGAACTAATTTTTAACATTCATTTCCCATTAACTTCAATGGGCACCCAAAGTTTACTCATGTTCACCAAGCTCAGTTCGAGCAGGACTCGGTGAACATGAGTAAACTTTGGGTGCCCATTGAAGTTAATGGGAAATTAATGTTAAAATTCAGTTCTGCCCAATTTGGGTGTGTTTGGCTCATTCACTATTATTATTAGTCTTGATTCCCCAGCAGCCAGTCCCCGTTGACAAAATGAGCAGTAAACTCCTTCAGTGTGAAGGGGAACCCACTGCAAGGATAACCTTCATTCTTTCAAGCTTCACATCAGAAGTTTACAGATTTTTCTTCCTGTACAAATTTACAATAGCATAAGCTGACCAACAGAGTCTGGATCTCTGGCAGATTAGCTTTGCAAATGCAACTTTCTAGAAGACAGTATTTTTTTAAATTGTTATAAAAATGGGATTGTGCTCCTACTTAATAATGCTCAGGCCTACCAATGTGGCATTCATTCTGGGTTGGAGGTGAGGGGTGAGTTTCTACATTTAAGTGGAGACATTTTAGTGAAGCCTTGGGAGGTAGCACCTTGAAGATCTTTGGTGTTTGTATGTGTTACTATATATACTATATAAACTATATATAGTTTAGTTTTACATATTTTATTTAAACAATATAAGATATAACAATATATGATACACTAAAAGAATGATAAAATCCTCAACTTTCACTATAAATATAATAGATTTTTTACTAATTGGGTTCTAGTCAATCAGAGGTGTATATGGTTGGGACATGCATGCAGACGCTATAACAATAACTTAAATAATAAGGACAAAATATTTTACGCCTGTGAAGACATTGTGATGAAACATGTCAGGCAGGTTGACACCAGCATGCTGAATGCTGCAGCCGATTGTCTCATTTGATGCATGCATTTCTACATGCGTTAAGTTACTACAATAAATTGTTTTTATTATTATTACGGGATTCACTATGGGTCACTTATTTCTCTTCATGGGTATTTGCTGACTACAAGATTGAAAGTCCCACTTCTGCTGTGATTTCTGGGAGACATTGATCTGTGGAGAAAACCATCCGGATATTGTTGTCTGTATTGATGAGGGGTTCCAGAGAGCTGAATTTGCTAGATGTTACTGAGAATATCTATACATGCCTACTTTTTACAGCCATCTGGTAAGCAGACTACCTTATCACGTGGTGTTGAGTGCTCCTTTATATTTGCACTATAGCTGGTGATTGGATTCCTCCTACTCTTCAGACCTTCCTTGGACTGTTTTTTTCCAGTTGTCAATTCTAGCGCCACATTACACATAATTTTGGATCTTCATGTTTGGATATCAACAAACTTTGCTGGCTTGCTTTTACCTATTATAGATTAGCACAGATTTTTCCTTGTGATCTAACCAAAAAATTTTATTTCCTACTGCAGAATTTGATGTAGATATGTCTCAACTGGGTTTCCAAATTGTGTAGCTATTGTCTGGCTATTACTACTATGGCTCAAAAGCTGGGTAAACTTTAAAAATACAAAAGCTATCTCTCGCCAAGAGTAATCAGTTTATATCATACAAATCAGGATTTAACCCTTTGGTGTGGCCGTGTTGAGTTGGGTTAGGAGATGGAAAGTAATATTGCTTAAGCAGACATGCTGGTTAAAAGCTTTAAAGAGCTTTTAATAATGTATTTTAGCAAAACATTTTTGTAATTATTTGCAAAGTTCACAATTCACTTCTAAATTTTCCGTAGTAGTTAAATGCTGCACTATATATTTTAACTTGCTTTGCACAGAACTAGGTTAAAATGAATTCTGTGGTATAAAAAGAAAAACACAACAGTAGCTGTAATAGCAGTTATACAATTTTAATTTGCCAGGGAAATCTAATTTTATGTACTTTATAAAAGTGTGACTTGCCTGACAAGGCACAGATGATCAAATAAATATACTTAGTAGGTTGTACTTGGGCTTAAGACTGGTAAAAAAAATCTTGGAAAGTCAAATAAATACAGAGAGGAACACTTGTGGGTTTAAATAAACATTTGTGTTGCCTAAAATGGCTTCACTGTGCTTGTTTGTTAGAAAAGCAATGCAACTTTACAGTGCCTTAGGATAACATCAGAAATCAAAGCATCTTAACCAAAGCTGGGAACCAGTCTGCCATTCTCCGTAGGAGGGTCACCCCTCGCCCTGTAGCTCAGAACAACTGATATACTTTTGATACATTTTAACTCGTACACCACTTGAAAAGTATGGTTCCCTTTGTGTACACGTCATCCTGTTTACAGATAAACAATGGCTGTTGTAGAGTTCCGTGATACCTGTGGTACTGCTATCATAGACTCATTCATCTTTTTTCCTATAGTTGCTCTTTAAGATTTTGATTGCAGTTAGGATTGTGACCCAGATTGTGTCATCACCACTATCTTCAGTCGGACATATATGATCATAAAGAACTGAAAAAACACTGTTGTTGCTCTGTTTTCAGGATAACTGACACACATTGTCTGCACAGCTCCTGGAAATGAAATGCTTTTTCATGGTAAAAAGAGCCTCAGTCAATTGTGCCAAAAATGCTCTCATGGACTTTAAGGACTGCATTCTGGAGCTATGGCCTCCACTGGACCAATTTCTGATCCAAGGGTTCCTGTGTTCTTTATTTATTGTGCTAACTGAATTACTGCATCACAAGGTAAACGACCTTGTCCACTGTAAGCATTTAAAGGTTAACCTTTGTCAGAATATATCAGTCCTAGATGATGAGTTTCAGGCACCCCTGCCTAATAAAAATAATATAATTCACAAGCACCTCTAGTGACTTATACCACCCTAAATAAATAATTGTGCCTTCTATAGCCAGAGTAGCTGCTGCTTGTTCAACCCCTACTCTCTAAAGCCCCTCAAAAAAAAAAAAACCTGCAAGATTTTTACATGTCACATACCTCCAATAATGCTCCTTACATAAATAAATAAAGATGGCAAAAAAATCTAACTTACACCACTGCCTGTGGCAAAATTCAATTTCCCCCTAAATTCATTTAAATCAAGAACCTTTTACATATGTGTTAATGGTGAGATTTGTCTGAGAATTTTTTCTGATTCTTCAGTAAAAAATATAACTCTTACTTTTTCTAACCCAATAAAAGACAAGAAATTTTCTGGCAACTGGATTTTACAAATTAGGTTTTAAGAAGTTTATCAACACCTAATTATTATTTCTGTACAATAATCCAATGCCCTGAGCATTGCTGTAATGTTATCTGTAATCTGTATTAGGGATGAGCTTCAAGTTCAAGTTGAACGTCGAATGTAAGTTCGACTCAAACATCGGGTGTTCACCCGTTCGCCAAACAGCAAATTTTATGGGGCGTTTGTGGCAAATTTGAGCGGCCCATAATGCACTGCAAGTCGGCAGTGCATTGCTGTATGATGATTGGCCAAAGCATACACCTGACCTGCATGCTTTGACCAATCACAGCACGCTCCTCAGCGAGAGCCATAATTGGCCAAAGGCAGTGTGCCTTTGGCCAGTCATGGCTCAGGGGTACTAAGTCCACGCCCCATACTATATAAGGCTGCTTGCACAGTGCCTGTATAGTGTGTTATAGTGGACAGAAATAGAGAGATTGACCTAGATTAGGCAGGCAGGTTAGTTCGTGGCAGTGTATTTAATATATATATAGATATATATATATCTATAGATATATAGATATATATATATATCTATAGTATATATATATATATATATATATATATATATATATATACAGTCAGATTAGTATATATTTAACCGCTTCCTGACCGGCGCACGCCGATGTACGTCGGCAGAATGGCACAGCTGGGCAAACGAGCGTACAGGTACATCCCTTTGAATTCACGTGCACGCCAACTGGGAGCTCCGTGAGTCAGGTTGCGGGTCCCTCGGACTCGATCGCCACGGGGATACCTGCGATCGCCTCACGGAGAGGACGAACGGGGAGATGCTGATGTAAACAGCATCTCCCCGTTCTCCCTAGTGACAGTGTCACTGATCTCTGCTCCCTGTCATCAGGAGCAGAGATCAGTGACATGTCACAGCTAGCCCATCCCCCCTACTAGGGTTGTCCCGATACTAGTATCGGTATCGGCACTGATACCGAGCATTTGCCCCAGTACTTGTACTGGGGCAAATGCTCCCGATGCTTCCGCCGATACCTGGAAGTCAGCTGTGATCGGCGGTGGGGGAGTTACAAGATTCTCCCCCAGCGGCTTTCAGCAGCTTTAGTGACATACAGCGGTGATCGGTCACCGCTGTATGTCACTGCATCCTCCTCCATGCCCCCTCCTTTCCCCTGTCCCCCTCCGTTCCTCTCTCCTTCCCTGTGCCTCTCCGCTGTCCCCTCCGTTCCTCTCTCCTTCCCTGTGTCTCTCCGCTGTCCCCCTCCGTTCCTCTCTCCTTCCCTGTGTCTCTCCGCTGTCCCCTCCGTTCCCCTCTCCTTCTCTGTCCCCTCCGTTCTGCTGTCTCTCTCCGCTGTGTGTATGGATAGAGTCAGCTGACTCTGTCCATTCACATAACTGAAACATTGTAATCTCCTGTGATTACGATGTGTCAGTTTATGAATGGAGAGGAGCCGCTGTCTTCTCTCCATTCATTCTCAGTGCAGCTGAGGCTGCAGAGAAAGGGACTGTCTCTTTCTCTGTCTCAAGGGGGAGATATCAGAGGTCTGTTAAGACCCCTGATATCTCACCAAAGCCCCCCAACAGGGCTGATTAAAAAAAAAAACAAACAAAAAAAAACATATAAAGAATAAAAAAAAATTATTGTAAAAAATAAAAATTGTAAAAAAAAAAAACAAAAAACACACACACATACACCATTCACACCCCCCCCCCCCAAAAAAAGAAAACACTGTTAAAAAAAAAACAAAACAAAAAAAAACACTGTCACGTGACATTAAAAAAAAAGTATCGGTAATCGGTATCGGCGACTACTTGAAAAAAAGTATCGGTACTTGTACTCGGTCCTAAAAAAGTGGTATCGGGACAACCCTACCCCTACAGTTAGAAACACTCCCTAGTACTGACTTAACTCCTCCCCACCCCCTAGTGGTTAACCCCTTCACTGCCAGTGTCATTTACACAGGAATCAGTGCATGGTCAATGGGACAATGGTCCCCAAAATGTGTCAAAAATGTCTGATGTGTCCGCCATAATGTCGCAGTCATGATAAAAATTGCTGATCGCCGCCATTACTAGTAAAAAAAATATTAATAAAAATGCCATAAAACTATCCCCTATTTTGTAAACGCTATAACTTTTGTGCAAACCAATCAATAAATGCTTATTGCGTTTTTTTTTTTACTAAAAATATGTAGAAGAATACGGATCGGCCTAAACTGAGGAAAAAAAATGTTTTTTTATATATTTTTGTGGGATATTTATTATAGCAAAATGTAAAAAATAATGCATTTTTTTCAAAATTGTCTCTTTTATTTTGTTTATAGCGCAAAAAATAAAAAATCACAGAGGTAATCAAATACCACCAAAAGAAAGCTCTATTTGTGGACAAAAAAGACGTCAATTTTGTTTGGGAGCAACATTGCATGACCGCGCAATTGTCAGTTAAAGCGACGCAGTGCCGAATCGCAAAACGTGCTCTGGTCAGCCATAGTATATAAACTGCAGTTCAGAGTATATAGTGCAGTCCGTATAGTATTTATACTGCAGTTCAGAGTATATAGTGCCTTCAGTGTAGTATATATAATACAGTGCAGGGTATATAGTGCAGTGTACAATATATAATATAGTGTATTGAAGTGGTTAAGGGGAGCCCTATGAAAGAATAAAAAAAAACGGCATGGGTTCCCCCCGTCCATACCAGGCCCTTTGGGTCTGGTATGGATTTTGGGGTTAGACCCCCACGCCATTTTACAAAAAAACTGGGGGGAACCAACGCTGATTTTTTTAATTATTTTTTATGTATATTGCCGGGATCTGGCAATACATTACAGCCGTGAGCAATTTTAAATGACATTTTTTCCTTTAGAAATGTTATTTTGTGGTACTTTTCTAAATATGGGAAAAATGTGCTTCTTTACAGGCAGACTGAGGGGACACCCCAGGCACGATATTTTAAAGGAATATTTCATTTTTATTGTTTCACTTTAAACGTTCTCAAAATCACTGCTCCTGAAAAAACGGCGATTTAAAAACTTTTTTTTGCATTGATACATGTCCCCTTTAAAATTCGCACTTTTGATTTTTCACGTTCATGTCCCATAGACTTTAACAGTGTTCGCATGTTCGCAATAATTTTTTTTCTGTTCGCAAGCTCTGGTGCGAACCGAACCGAGGGGTATTCGGCTCATCCCTAATCTGTATTTTTAATGAATCATTTAATCTTTAGGCTCTTGCAATATTTGTAATTTTGATTTGCAATATCTGCCATTCGTGCGTTTTGGCCATAAAGGGGAATCCTTTGTTTATTGGAAGTGGACTTAATAAACAATATGTATTTCTGTGTACACAGAGATGTTTGATTCATGGATGTTGTGTCACTTCACTTGTTTATGGAATTGTGGCTGCAGAAGCCCTTAAGCTGATAAATTATACCACACAGTTAAAAATTCTTTTGCTGCCAGAAACATGCCACATGATGAATGTAATTCTTAACCCTCAGGGTCAGACACTGATGCACTTGTTTGAGGTGTCAGAATACAGCAAACTCCTAATTAAAGGTTTATCTCTGTTTGGCTACAGTTAATGTAAACTTTGTACACAATAGCTTGATAAAATAGAATTAAAAGTTGGACTCCAGTGCAAGAGAAATGAAAAATGAATGTAAATCTAGCTGTGGATTATGCAGATCCTGGCTATTTATAGTGTGGAATCTCTACAAACTTTCACACGGTTCACAGATGTGGGCAGCTGTTAGGCTCAGCCGTTTGTACTCATAAGTTCAAGAAGTCGTGTTGATGTAGAAGTTAAATCCACTTTCTGCAGACAAGTTGTGTTTAGAAAGACACCTCAGTGAGTCACAAACCCTCAAACACGTCAGTTTTCGTCATAATGGTTAATCAATGTACTTTTTCCACTTTGACACTCACTTATCTTATTTGGCAACCTCTCAAACAACAAGCTGTTCCACTCCTTCTAATATGTTTATCTCCTTCAATGATGTCAGCAGACCTAAGTAAATCTAATATTCGTGTGGACTTAGATTGGCTGGCATTCTTTGATTGTGAGTCTGAATTCAATATCACCACGCCAGCTGCTTCCTTTTGATAGAAGAATCAGTCTCCACTTAGTATGTTTTTCTCTGTTCAGATATATTTGCCCTTTCAGTTTTTTTAATTTCTGGAATTTTTGTACAAATAACTGATAATTTTCCATTTTTTTCTTTCATGTGCTATTTGTAGCAGGGCTCATGTTAGTTGTGGGCACATTTAATGATTCACTGTCATATAGCCAATAATATATTTTATATCACTACATAATTTATTTCACTCCTCCTTATTAGGCTGTAGCTAGCTAGGGAATTTTTCTTAGTCAAACAATATTTAATGACATGCTAATTGTAAAACTGTTTGACCTAGGACCCTTCCGTGTCTGGTCACCCTAGGTGCAAACGCCATACTGAAGCCCACTCTTCGTATCCCCACACCAAAATCCAGAACAAATATCACTCTGACAATTCCATCCTTAGCATAAAAGCTATATTGATCCTGGTAAGCATGAATACAGCCCATTTGGGACCTCCTTTTCTGACATGACATGTTTGAGCTGGCTACTGGCTGAATTGCAATTACAGTGGAACCTCGGTTTACAAGCATAATCCGTTCCAGGACTATGCTCGTAATCCAATGTACTCGCATATCAAAGCAAGTTTTCCCATTGAAGTCAATGGAAACGAAAATAATTTGTTCCACATTGACTTCAATAGGATGCAATACCACATGCGGCCAGAGGTGGGGGTGCCGGAGAGCCTTGGAGACGGCCGAAAAGGCCCGAGGGAAAACCTCGGAAAGACTCCGTTCATGAGCCTTTCCGAGGTTTGCCGAGGTCAGCTGAACTGTCCACAGGCCTTTTCGTGCATTTCTGAACGGCGCTGATCGGTTACTTTCGGCTCTGCTCGGCTCTGGCGCCCCCCACCTCAGGTCAAAAGTGGTACTGCACACCGCTTTTGCCCTGAATCCTGCTCGTTTTGCGAGACAACACTCGCAAACCGAGTTAGGAATTTTAGAAATACAGTGCTCGGTTTGCGAAATGCTCGTTAACTGCGTTGCTCGCAAACTGAGGTTCCACTGTACTGTAAATCTTCTGATCCTGTGAACTCACATATTCTTCCTTTTCTCTTACGGTAGGTTTCACACAATAAAATATGGCTGCGTGACAATGCTCCCTCAGGGGGCAGGTCCACGACAGTCTGAGCTTAGAGGAAGCATCTGCTTTTTTGAGGCATCAAATGCTTATATGGGCCCAGCACCAGGTGATGTTTTCAGAGGGATGCCCATGCTTTCTTAGGGCTTCTGTGTCTTCTGTCATTGGACTTATGATGATAAGCATATGGTGAATGCCTGATACACTGGGCTGGAATGTCTGATGTGGGAATGCATACTTTTTTGTTATGAAAAATAAAAAAATAAAGGAAAAAGGGGAAAAATCAAATTGTTCATCATAATAAAGAAATATTTAAATCCCAGCTTCTCTTAATAGTAACCTGCTATGACAGAAACATTTGGGGTGCTGTAGTTGACTTCATCTTCTAAAAATAATAGTAATTTGGCTGTCGTGCTAACCTTCTTGCTTTAATGTTTAATAATTACTGACCTAGAGTAGCTATGCAAGTGAGGACCGTTTTCTTTATTTGACTTTTCTGCTCTTCAAACTTGTTCAAAGATAGGGATTCAATCTGTATCGAAGATAATGAGTTAGGATAACAGCCAGTCATTTATCATTTTCAGAAATGACAACCCCTATATTTCTCTTGCCACATGTTTATTGAGGAATATCATGATAACCTTATATAGGAATGATAGTCATATCTAAGCTGTTTATGATTAATACAAATGTGATAGTAAACCATACAAACTGCCAAAAACAATGTGCAATATAATTTATACACAACCTAACTATGAAGTGATATTAAAAAGAAAATACAGAGACTACACTAACTTACAGTTGGCAAGTTTGCCAGTTCTTGCAATAAATGTTCTTACACTTAGTGATGATTACAAAGACAATTATAACTCATTACTGAATTATGACATGCTCAAAATAGATAATTGCAGATAATAATTTAAATTGAATTTCTTTGATAGTGGCAGCACAGGGAACAGATATGGCAGAATAGAAAATGGGCAAGTGAGCTTTAGATTTAACATAATGTTAAAGGTGATAGGTAAAGATTGAATTCAGTTGAAAATTCAATGTTGGCATCTGAAATTTTCATCTCTTCCCCAGCAGCAGCTGTTAAAAAGATTTTAATCACTAGGGCCATAGAACCCTTCATACTGTATGTTTCATGAGCTGGACGTATTGGGTGTAAAAAAATAAAGTGGACCTCAAACAACAAATAAACATTTAAAACGGTTGTAAATCTTACATGTTTTTCCTAAGATAAAAAAATGATATTTTTACCTGCTTGGTGCAATGGTTTTACACACAATGGCCCATTGCCTTCTCTTCTGGGCCCCCCTGCCGGTGTTCTCTGCCCATCCTCCAATCCGGGCTGTGTGTGGCCAGAAAAAAGGAAAAATGGCTAGGAAAGGGGGGGCAATGAGCATGTGCCCCTCCTCCTGAACCATTATAAGCGACATCCCCTCAACATGGGGAAGGAGCCTTGCCAGGGGGGAGCCCCCTGCTGAAGAACCCTTTCTCCATGTTGATTGGAAAAAGGTCTTTTTCCTACATTCTTGGTCCTGTGAACATGAGGGTCTTCAGAGGGACTTATCAGATACCCAGATACCACCTTCCCACAAAAAAAGTCAAATAGTAAAAAAAAAACATTTATACTGTGACAAAGTTCCTTTCATCGTTCCAAAATTGTTTCAACTTTGGCAATTATGAATCCAATAATTGATGGGTAAGAACTGGGCCTTATGCACTCAGGGTGTCTGTTTTAGCCCCTATGAATGCCAGAACTCCTAACTCCTAGGTGAAGAATGGCTTAAAGTGGTTCTAAAGCCTAAACATGTTTAACGTAATGCATTCCTCAAGTGCTTGAGCATTAATGGATTCCATTGGGTGGAATATTAATTTATTCTGGCCATTGGAATGCTATAACATTCAAATGCCCCGTACACACGGTCAGACATTGATCAGACATTCCGACAACAAAATCCTAGGATTTTTTCCGACTGATGTTGGCTCAAACTTGTTTTGCATACACACGGTCACACAAAGTTGTCGGAAAATCCGATCATTCTGAACGCGGTGACGTAAAACACGTACGTCGGGACTATAAACAGGGCAGTAGCCAATAGCTTTCATCTCTTTATTTATTCTGAGCATGCGTGGCACTTTGTGCGTCGGATTTGTGTACACACGATCAGAAGTTCCGACAACGGATTTTGTTTTCGGAAAATTTTATAGCCTGCTCTCAAACTATGTGTGTCGGAAATTCCGAAGGAAAATGTATGATGGAGCCATACTAACACACGGTCGGAATTTCCGACAACAAGGTCCTATCACACATTTTCCGTCGGAAAATCCGACCATGTGTATGGGGCAAAACGCTAAAACGCACCTAAACGCATCAAATGTTTTGGCGCATTTAGGTGTATTTACATGCATATGCAAGTTTTTTTCTGCTCTTCAGCTCCTCTCTTGAATGCTGAGAAACAAAAATGCCAAATGCCTGTGAAAGCTGTGTTTTTTAAGCTCATTGTCATGAAGCCTTGATGTTTCTACTGACAAAGGGTAAAATTGCCAGTTTATGTACAATAAGTGTCACATGTTGCTGCTCTCATTGTTAAAATGAAATACTTTTGTCAAAATACTGATTTTCATGTACTTGTGAAATCTAAAATCTTGCTCACCCTCCTAGCAAAATGGCATGGGGGTGGGTTCAGATAATCCCATCCTTACTACATGAATGAGGCAGTGAGCTGTCTACTAATTATGGACAATCCCTTTGAGGAATGATGTGTTACATTATCCTTTTAAAATGTGTACCCCTTTTTTTACAAGTGATCAAAAAATTGCTTGCCATAGGTGACCACCAGCAGCCAATGATAGGGAAATCATTCATTTAGCGGCTTTTGGCTGCAGCAGCCTATATTCGGTGGATGGACAAACTGGCCTTTTAGTATATACATTAGATGAACTGCAAACCTGAAAAGAACAGGTCAAACTCTGCATGGTCCCAAACTTGTCTCTCATCCCTACTTCTAGCTATCCTGGACCTTTGCCAAAAACCACACCGCAATAGCCTATTTTTTTTATAACTTTTTTTGTAAATGCTTAAAAAGTATTAATAAAAACAAAACAAAAAAACAGCAAAACACAGAAAACAATCAAATGCATAAAAAAGCAACAAAATACAAAAACAAATAACATCAAACTCTCCTTCCCCAAATTCCACCCAAGCTCAACAAGTTTTGGAGAAATGCTGCCAGTTTGCCAAATTTTGCAAAAATGTAGCAAAATCACTTTTTACTAAAATCATTCTGCTCATCCATAGTAACCCGACACAGTATTCAGAGATTTATACATTAACAGAAAGACATAATGAAGTTTTATTATTTATTTACCATGATTACTAATATTCTGCTTCTACTGTGTATACAAGTATTAGTAGCTTTTTAGAATATATCATTTGTAATATGTGAAAAGAAAGCATGGTTAATTATCACTGTAGAAGCATTGCACTGTTTTCATTTTAACCAACACTATGGGGAATTTTAATTTGCAGCATGAATGCTGGTCAGTTAAATCCTCTTTCTAACCATGGTGCCAGATTGTTTTTAACTTTACTTTTACCTTTCACTTCTCTAAGTGCTCAGTGACAACCCGTAGAGGTTCCACCATAATCCACCTTTATCCATTAACAGACACTCAATCACTAAAGTGCTTACCAGACTAAACATATTTATCCAACCAAAAATCACATTTTACAATATGAATCTGCCAATCAGACCACAGCTATTAACAGACCACTGCTTTAAGAGGATTTTGGTGTTTGTGTTGTGAAGAGCCTGCTTACCTCCAACAAACCACTAAACCAAATTAACATAGCTGTATCCTCATAAAAGAAACCAGATATCCTGTTGTGAAAATAGAGCTGGGAAGGACTGGATTTCTTTGATGGTTAAGTGTGGCAGAGAAACACAACTATTGTACAATTCTTACAATGACTACAAAACATGAACACTTCTATATCTCTATTTTGAGATTTTAATTAAATCTCATCTTCATCAACTGGATACAATAGCAATCTATTGCTAAAATATTGAATCGGTTTTTCACTTTACATCATTTGAAGAATAGCATGTAAATTACAGTACAGCTCAACTCCAGGCACATTTTGTTGTTCTGAATAGAGTGGAAAGGGTCAGAACCATTGTTCAAATTTTTTTATTGACATATATTGTATGTCCCTACTGGGGAGATTAATCACTGTTCCTACTCCATGCACATGACTGAGGGGGAAAACTCCCTAGTGGACACATACATTGAAACAGGTTTTATTGCTTTTCAAGTGCAGTATAAAAGTAGTTTTTGTTGTGTCTGCATTGGAACAATTTCCCCCAGTGTTTGTACCAGTGATAGAAGAGAATTAAGAAAAGAGTGTGAATTTCTCTAAAGGGTATTAAACAGGCAATATTAAAGTGTATGTATAGCCAAAACCTTTTTTTTACTTTTTTTTTTTTTGGATAGGAAAGAGAAGGGTTAAAACCCCATTAAGTTTTTTTATTGCTGTACTGTATGTGTCCTCTATGGGTAGATTCAACTTCTCTATTCATCCAGGGGTCATTGTCAAGTGCAAGCTAAAACAAAATTTTAGCGTTGTTACCAGAATAAAAAGTAAGGTTACAGTAAGTCTTTCGATGAGTGCCCTTGTTATGGTAACAATACAACAAGGATATTTATACAAATACTAATGCGCTGCTATGTGTATCAAAAAAAATATAAAAAGGCGAAAAATATGTGCCAAAAAGTATATTGTGCAAGATTGCTGATCAGCTGCAACCACAAAGTGAACTCCAACCACTAAAATAATAGTATATAAAATAAAAAATGGTGCGCTGTCCAGGATACACAGACACAAACCTTAAACCAACACAAACCTAAAAGATTTCCAGAAACACCAGTAAAAGTGTCATATATATAAATTTGCAATGAAGTATCAGTGCTACCCATACACATACATGAGATTTTAAAAAAATCTTCCAAAGAAAACACATTGTATAGTAGTGAAACAAGAAAATACTGAAATGAAATAAACTCCTTAGGATGCAAATCGTATAGATAGGATAGTTCAATTCTAGTGGTGTATAGGAGAAATTGCCCACATCCCTGATATGGAACACAAAACAAAAAGAAACTCTTTGGTTGGACTTTGAAGGGCAATGACTCCAAAATGGCATATACAAAATCAGTAAAATATATTTGTAATATTACAAACTATAAATGTAAGACACAGCATAGACTATGTCAGACAAGATACAAAAATACATGAAAAATGTGTAACATATTGTTCATCATGAGATCACAACCACTAATTTAAATCTTGTGCTAATAGACAGAGTGATACCCAACACGTTTCGAGGTCATGCATTTATTCCTTTTCATCAGGAGAAAGTGGTAGAGGTATCTACTGTATGATATCTACAGTTTATAAAGCAGAAAAGAAAACAATACGTAAAAAATGTATATATGCATATAATTATACAAAAATGGATATACAGGCAAACAATCATTACATTAAGAAGAGCCAGTGTCTACTGACCATGTGGAAGCAGGTGTCTTGCAATGTCACATAAAGAATTTAAAAACAAGGAGATATGGCTGTGCTGGCCCTGCATCACCCAAGAGGACTGAAGACGAGAGCGGCCACCCCAATGTATGCAAATCAATCAATAGTGTGTGAGATATATATAAAGTCCATCTGTAGAACAGCAAATACGTGTCAGAAAGCCATCACCAAACAGCTCTGTCTACAATGCCTGCTCACCTTAGATTTTAACCCATTACAGGTTTTATTTTGCCTTTAATATATTAGTAATCAGGTGTAGTTCCACTCAGGTATAATACTCAGGGTCACTGAGGAAGTTACGTGACAAGTGACGCAAAGTGTTGGGCGGAGCCAATGACGTCACTTGCAGAGTTTCCGAGGCATGGAAATGAGCAGGAGATTCACTGTCCCAAGGATTGTTTTTACATGCGGTTTGGCAAGTACTGCAATTGTAAGAGTTCCTTATCTCATTCAGCCCCGGTTCACACCAGTGCGCTATGCAATATCGCATGTGATTCACACCACACTGCAGCGCAAATCACATGTGATGTCTGTGCGATGCGATTTAAGCCATACAGATAGTATGGCTGAATTTGCAATGCATTCGGACTGAACTCGCACTGAACCCTTTTTTTGGTCCACACCAAAATCGGATTGCATGGGTGTTCACACCCATGCGATCCTATTCATGTCAAAACTGACAGTTCGCACTGCGATATGCGAACAGATTTGGAGGTGTCATTAACTTTCTATTGACAGAAGTTTGCATAGTGCAAACTACCTTGCGAGTCAGGTGCGATGCAGGAACCCACAGTGGATTTGCAGGGTTTCCGCATTGCACAAGTGTGAACCGAGCCTTAAAGACATCATTTTTAAAGATACTACGCTATAAGCATATTCTTTCAGATTTTGAGTACCCATTCCCCAGCAGAGTATTACCCAGCAGAAGAAGAGTAAATACTCCACAACAATGCCACAAAAAGGAAATTCTCCAAATTTGCAGAGATTTCCTCTCACGTTCTGTTGTGTTTCCAAGAAAAGAAAGTAAAGGACAGTCTGATCAATGGGAAATAGCAACAAAGAAACTGACAGAGGTTTTAAAGTGATTTTAAAGGTTCATTTGTTTTTGCTAATAACAAACATGTCACACTTACCTGCTCTGTGCAATGGTTTTGCACAGAGTAGCCCCAATCTCCCTTTTCCTGGGTCCCCCCACAGGTGCTTCTGGCTCCCCCCGTGAGTGCCCCATAGGAAGCTGCTTCCCATTGGTGCACTCGTGCATGCTACTTTCTCAGCCGCATCTGTGTGTCAATGAGACACACAGAGAACACCTCGGCCCTGCCTCGCTGACTGTGATTGACAGCAGCAGGAGCCAATGGCTCCTGCTGCTGTGTCTCAGCCAATGAGAAGGCTTTATTGGGAGAGCTTTTGCTCTTGTGCACATTGCTGGATTGGGCTCAGGTGAGTATAAGGGGGAGGGGGGTTGCTGCACACTGAAGGTTTTTTACCTTCATGCATACAATGCATGAAGGTAAAAAAAAACTTCAGGTTTTAGATCAACTTTTGTCCCACTCTATTCCAACCAAAACCATAAATAGTTTTACCTATACCTACACTTTTACCTTTTCATTACTTTCACAATGGTTGTGGTGGCAGAAGTACTGGTATATAAACAAACTCAGGGCGACTATAGCAGCCAATAGTTTGTTTGTTTAGATTTTTTTTTCTACTTGCTGCCGACTTTCCCATAGAAGTCATTTGGGTGGCTTGTAAACCCCCATGTGATAGCAATGAAGTTAAGTAAAAAAAAAAGTGATTTATTAAAATAAATTAATAAAATAAATAAAAACACACCTGACATTTTTTAAAGCCCCCCCACTCCTACATACACACACACACACATACGAATGCTAATGTGTCATGATTTCTCATGCATATGAAAACTATATTTATGCCACACATATTGGTTATCACAATGCATGCTGGAGTGAGAGAACAAAATTCTGGGGATAAGAGGTAACTCTAAAATGATGACCTGTAAAGTCAATTTTTGGTACTGCAGTGTTTAACTAGGTGCACTAAATTTTGGGGCTTGACATATTTGGTGTCTGTTTACACACCATAATAATTAAATAAATGCAGCGCTAAGTGAACATCATAAACATCCAATGTGCATATGATTATAAATATAAATGTAAAAATGTAAAGTGTGATAATCTGTTAATAAATATATAATAGTAATCAAAATTCATCTGTGAAAAAAATTCCCATAAATGCCACAAATTAGCAGTAAAGTGCAATGTGCTCCATGCTCCACACAGTGGCCTTATAAATTCCAAACAATAGGGCAAACAGAAAAACAGTCCATTATGTGGTTTGTGAAATCAATATGACTGGACACAATATCTTCACACTGATCCACCTCTGTGCATATGCAAACAATCTTCATGTGACCTCCACCAGTTGTGCCCTCTCCTTATAGGCTTAATATATGCACCTTAGATAATAATCAATCCTCTGATTTAGCTCCTTTAAACAGTCCTCCTTCTTGTAGCTCATCCATTTGCTCAGGCACCTCTCACCATTGGATATACTCCTTTCTTATTATTACCCTTGGCCTCCACTCTCATCGCCCACAAATTGTATGTGAACCTTTACACATACAAATCCATGCAGTTGCTCCAGGTCAACAACAAATATTCTACAAAAAACTCTCACTCCACTTCCAACATCAGCCCTGACGGCAGCAAATTCTCCCAACGTCACCGGCCGTGCGCCATGCTGCCAATAGAGTGAGTGGGCAGTGCCTCTAGGCTCAATTTTGGGACTTGACATATTTGGTGTCTGTTTACACACCACAACTTCCTCTTTAATATTTTCCAAATAAATTGCGGATTATTTTGTGTTGGTGTGTGCTAAAACTAACCCTTTCACTGCCAGAGCTGTTTTTGCTTTGTTTTACACTCATATTTAATAAATTATTCATGCTATACAATAATAGCACAATTGTTTATGAAATGCAAAATTTCAGTAAAAATACATTAAAGTTAATTTTAGGGCACATAAACAATATATTACTTTTTTTTTCTGGTAAAATTTAAAAGATGAGGTTGCACCTCAGAAATAGAAATCAAACATGACAAAGCCTTAAAAAATGTGTGCGCCCGTGAAATGGCAGCAAACTTTGGTATATTTTCCACAGTGACAATTTAATAGCCTCTACAGGTCATCAATTTAGAGTTAACTGTGAAATTTGGGCATAGAATTATTACTCTCACTCTGTTGTGCACATAGATATATAACATGTATATAACATGCGTAGACACCCCAAATGCATGCATTTACATTTAAAGCAGATTGCACATTGCACAAGTGGCATTTTACATGTTACATCTGGGTTATTAGTAGAAAGGGGAGATGAGCGAATGGATACTCACTGATCTCCATCCCCTCCAGGTCTGCTGATGGATAGAGCCTGAAAATTTTTTGGGGGGGAGTGTGGGGAGAGGGGCATATTTGTTTCCATCTGACAGCCAATAGTCTGAGTTTGTGTAAAACCCACCAAACTCGCTGACATACTAAATACTTTGGTGGCAGTAAGAGGGTTAATGTAATTGTGTTTTTAACTCAAAATATAGATTTAGGGTGTGGTCTGGACGTGGTCAGGTAAAGACGCACAGCACCTGAACTCCCGAACTTCCAGCAGCCCTACCGATTACATTTCCAAATAGCAGCGGCCTGTCATCAGCTAAACATTGGACTAGAAACTCTTGCAGGACCCCTAAAATTAGGGGACCTAGAAAGGAGATCCAGAGCTTTTTCCCCGGTGCACAGAGATACAGTTCTGGGACTAAGATGGCAAATGTACATGGCCAGATGGACGAGGTTAAAGCTCCGCAGGTACCATGGATCTCTCCGGTCTCTTCATCAGTTCGGATGGGGCTTTGGATACCCCGCGGGCACTGGCAGGAGAGGGGCAGTTCTCCGCCTTGAACACGGGCAGGTCATCACCACAGCTGGGTGAGGAAGATATGCGGACACTTATACAGGTGCTCCCTACGAGAGAGGATATAGAGGTACTTATTAGCAGAGTGGAGGATGCCCATCGCAGGGAGTTCCAGCGGGTTCAGATAGAGGTTCAGACACTGGCAGACCGTCTTACAGTAGACAAGACTGTAACCACAGCTCTGGAACAGCGGGTAATAGCCTTGCAAAGGGACCAGGACTTTCAAGCAGACACGGCTGTAGTGCTGCAGTTGCATCTGGAGGACCTGGAGGACCAGAGCCTTTGGCATAACTTACGGCTCCGAGGCTTCCCTGAAGCCACAGGACAGAAGAATTTACAGGATACAGTCATAGCTATCCTGGGTAAGGTCCTGGATGATATTCCACCTGTTAACATGCAACTTGATAGAGCTCACAGAGCACTTGGTCCTAAATCTTTAGACCAAAACCACCCTTGGGATGTAGTTTGTCACCTCCTTCATTATAAACATAAAGAAGCTATACTTCGGAAGGCTTGGGAGGCAGGTACAGTGGATTTTGATGGAGCGCAGTTTAAAATACGACCAGATGTCTCCCAAGCCACGTTACAGCTTAGAGCTCGTCTTCATCCAATATTGGACCGGGTACACCAGCTGTGCCATACTTACAGATGGGGGTACCCTATATTGGTTACGGTACGGAAAGGATCTTCCTCTTCCTCTAACTTCATTTGCAGGTTGACTTACCGGATTTTTTTTCCTTTTTGGAGATTGATCCCTTTCCGGTCCCTAATTGACTTCAGTTATTCCCGCGGATTCCGGGCCGTACAGGGGTCATGTTCCCTCAGCATGACCAACATGCACGTCAATTTAAAGCTTGACGCCGGTCGGGAGCAGTTGTCTCGGAGGGGCCGTGGGAGTCTTAACTGCCTACATTCTATAGTCTTGCTGTTTGGGAATGCCTAACTCTGATAAACTGTTGTTGGAGCCTGCACCACCACCACTTATGAACTAAGATAATTCTTTTTTATTTATTTATATATATATATATATTTTTTTTTGGAACTTCCACTCTTGAGCTTTGTGGTGTTTTTTTTTTTCCTTTTTTTTTTTTTTTTTTTGAAGGACCTTGCACTTTGATTTCTTCTCCCTTTTAAATTTGATACTTGCCCAAGACACTATGTTATGGATTGATTATTACCTAATCGAATCTTTTTTCTTTGCGCCTCCTCTGCATCTTTTCATAGAGGTTCAATTGTTATAGTGTACCTCTGAAGGGATGCAGGGAGAAAACATTGGACTGCATGCTTTAGCAATGAAATAGAATTGCCATTTATTTTAAAAGGTCATATGGTAGTGGGATGGGTGTGGAATTGCAATGGAGAAGGGAAGAAATAGTATTTTTTATTAAATGGGTAATGGTGGTAAAATTAATGGGAGGGAATGGAAGAATGGTGTTTTTTTTGTTTTTTTTTTCTTTGAGGTAATGCATGATGAATGAATGGCAAGTGTGTGGTGTGGGGGTTTTTGTTTTTTGTGGGTTTCTGGTGTTGGTGTGGGAGAGTGTGTTGGAGTGTGGAATATAAATACTTTTCAACTAGACTACATTAGAAATTTGAGTAGTACTACTTATTTTAAGCACAAGGCACTTTGCATTCACACTTTGTTTATTGACTTAGGAATTACGTTTTTTCTTCTTCTTCCCTTTAATATGGGTCTTATATATAGTCCCCCTTCTTGGTTTGTGAATATAAGTAGGCGTGAGCACGTTGGGATTTCACCTAATTTTACACTAGTATAATATTATTAATTCAAACACAAGGCATGTTAGATTAAGATTATTTATATCAATTTATGAACTGGGTAGAGTCCCCCCTTTTTTATTTATTTATTTATTTTATGATTTTAATTTAAATCTGAACTGGAAAGAATATGAGTGGATTTAATTTATTTTTCAATTTTAGAACACTATTTTATAAGTTATTATAGACTTGAGTTATTCACTATCTTTATTAAAGAATTGTATATTTCAGGATATGTATGTGTGGGGGTGAGAATACTTAGAAGTATTTTTTTTTTGTAGTCTGGGAAGGTGGTGCAATAAAGACAGGGGGGAGGGAAAAGGAGGAAAGAGTGATATGTATTTAACTTCGGGGCTCACTTTTTGTGGGGATATTTTTGATAAATTTATCTATTAATTGATTCGGGGTTCTGAGTCTCCCATGAGGTGTATACCCCTAAAATTGGTGTAGGTTGGTGAGGAGAGTAGAGGTGGAGTTGGTATAAGAGAAGGAATTTTTTTTATTTCCTTTTGAGAGATATTATTATCTGGCCCAGCTTGGCTACCTGGAGTATCAATACTTGGGGGATTACCCCCCTGATGTGGAATCCCCCCTCCTTAAGATAGAAGATAGTTTCCCAGGGTAATGGCTTGGTAGAACCAATAATGAGCTCCCCGTTTACAGTAGGGTTAAGCAAATATAGATATGGTCTTAGGTGGTTACATCTAAGTTGTTTTTAGTTAGAATTTTGAGATTGGTGGGGTGCTTTTTCTTTTTTTTTCTTTTTCCCCAGATATATTAAGACTGTTGCTGTTTATCTACGTATTTGTTTCACATTTAGGCTGCTGGAGATTGCCGGAGACTTGGGTTCTGCTGGCCATGTTTAGCCATTATCCCCTGTTAGGCCTGCACCCTTATAGCTTGGAAGGTATAAGTGGAGTGCGTAAGCAATTTTGCTTTAGTAGCCCTCGAGGAGGATGGGACATTAGGTGCGTCCTCCACGATTGGCTATAGTCTATTTGTGTTTGTTTCCTTTTTTCCTCTCAGGAGCTGGTTATAAGGATGGATAACCTTTGTATAATGTCCCTTAATGTTAAGGGACTAAATACGCCTGAAAAACAAACGGCGAATATTACTTCATGACTTGAAACGTTCAAGTGTTGATATTGCATTTCTCCAAGAAACACATTTTAGAGAGAACCGCCTTCCTCTGCTTAGAAATCGATTCTATCCATTGACTTATCATGCTACTAACCCTGATGTTAAGTCTGAGGGAGTGTCTATTTTGATATCTGGTAAAGTTCCATGGACTTGTTCAGATTCTCTTGTGGATGCTGGGGGTCGATACTTGTTCCTCCAAGGGGTGATTGGAGGGGTTAAAGTAACATTGGCCTCTTTTTATGCTCCCAATGTGCAACAGGATTTTTTTCTTAGGAACATCTTGGTTAAACTGTCAGAATTTTCAGAGGGCCAAATGATCTGGGGTAGGGACCTTAATGTCCCTTTGATACCCAAAGAGGATACCTCCATGGGTTCCTCCTCGATTTCACTTAGTTCTCATAAGAGAATCTCTCAATCACTCTATGGGGCACGATTAGTGGATGTATGGCAACTTTTTAATTTAGGTGATAGAGATTATACTTTTTATTCTTGCCTACATAAGTCATACTCTCGTATCAACCTTTTTTTTATCCTTCATGGTCATGGGCGCCACAGTGGTGTAGTGGGTAGCACTCTCACCTAGCAGTAAAAAGCGTCACTGGTTCGAATCCCAACCACAACACTACCTGCCTGGAGTTTACATGTTCTCCCTGTGCCTGTGTGGGTTTCCTCCGGGTACTCCAGTTTCATCCCACTCTCCAAAGACATGCTGGTAGGTTAATTGGCTTCTGTCCAAAAAATTGGCCCTAGTATATGAATGTCAGTTGGGAACCTTGGATTGTGGGTTCCTTGAGGGTAGGGACCGATGTGAGTGTACGATGTATGTGTGGAGCACTGTGTAAATTGACAGCACTATATGGGTACCTTAAATAAATAATAATATAATAGATGAGCATCTTAATGAGACACAATGTACAAGGATAGGGACAATTGTAGACACGCACCTACACTCACTCAGGTTGAACTGGATGGACTGGTGTCTTTATTCAACCTTTGTAATTATGTAACTGCATTCTGTTAATGAGACCACTATTGGGTCAATTACCTGGTCGGATAATGCACCAATTTTTTTTAAATACTCAGCGACCTGGCAGAAACTTAATAAAAACTCTGGATAGCGAGTGGTGCAATTCCTCCTCCTCAGCTAAGCCACCTCAGGCAACCTCGACCCGGCATGTGAGAATATGGATCAGGATGGCAATGTCCCAGATGGTAAAAAACCTCCTTCCACCACAGAACCGTTTGGTAGGTTTATGGTTAACAGCATCCAAAAAAAAAACCAACAGACTGGCTCCACATAGTGAAAAAACGTATGGTTACGGGTTAATTTGGAATACCCTCTCTAACAACTTGATGGTTGCTTTTGTAACTCTTAAATAAGAGGGAACCTTGCTAACCAGCCGAATATCTGTCTGGCTCAGAGCCAGACAGATAAGAAATGTATTCTTCGTCACCTTTTAAATGCGGCTAAATCCTGTATCCCTCTTACCTGGAAACAGACACAGCCCCCTTCAGTAGGACTGTGGCTCATAAGGGTGGAGGAGTTGATCCGGATGGAGGATTTGGTCTTGACAGCCCAGCAGAAATGAGAGAAATACATGGAAACTTGGTCCTTATGGAATACATTTATTTATTCAGAGGAGGGAAGGACTCTCCTAGTTTTTTGAATATGTGTTTTTGGTCTCCATATCGATTTCTTTCTATTGTGTTTCTAAATAATAATAATTAAAAAAAAAAAGTTGGACAGTTCTATGTTTTCCTTAAGGTCACTAGTTTAATAGGGATTTTCCCCTTTTTACATTTTTGAAAGGAAATGTTGCATGTATATTTGAATGTATACTCGGAAGACTTGTTGATGTCTGTTCAGACTCAGCCAGCAGCTGTTGAGTTATGATTGTACTATGTATACAGGTGTACCGTTATTTTTGTACTACTATTTTATTGACTTAAATTTGCTATTTTCTGATGAAAATAAAATATTTGAAAAAAAAAAATAGATTTAGTAAATAGTAGTGTGAATATTCTGTGACATAAATTAAAATACCACCACTTTATCCTACAGGGTGTCTGCTTTTAGAGAAGCAGGATGTTTCTAAGTTTCCCCACCGGTATCCAGAATTTAAAAGGACACGGGGCATGGCTAGCTAATGATGCAGTAGGTGAAGCCTTTTACAGCTCCCTGCCTTTCAGATATCTCTGATAGCAATCTATTTCTTTGAGCTACTATGGGAAAAAAAACACCCTAACATGACACCCATCATAGGGGAGGGGGGTGGGTAGTTAAATCCTGCTAGCTTCAAGACTTTTTTTCAGCCATCTCAACCATTAGTTCCCTACAGATACTTCCAGCATGGAGTCAGCTGCTACAGTAATACTTATCAGCAGTCCAGCATCACCACAAAGTGTAGGCACTATACCAAGGAGATCCCCTTCCGAAGACTCCCTTCTCCAGGGCCAACATTTACCTTAGCCTGAATTGGATGAGGAGAATGATGGTCTCCATGACTATATCTCAAGCATAGAAAAGCTCCATGACAAAAATATTGTGCTGGCTTGAACAATGTACCTATTTGGGCATCCCTGAAATGTCTTCAATTAACTATTAAATATGGAATTTTTTCTTTTTGTTTTTGGTTTCTTTGATTTTTATTGCAACAGTTTTGTTTATATATTTTCCTTGTAACACTGTGTGCCTAACAAGAGTTATTCCTTTTATTGATATTTAATAAACACAAGTTGTGTACATTCCAACAAGTCTCATCTCTGTTCAATTAACCGCTCCTTAGCCCTGGTTGGGAGCTTTACACCCTCTGGGTGCAAATTTCTTCTTTTTCATAAACAGGGGAAGCTGTAAATAGGTATAATGCATTACACATTGGGATCCTACTTTTTTAGTGAAAAATACAGAGATATAGTTTTCAATATCCGTCGCTCCTTGAGCGAAATACAGTTCAAATTGATCCTTCCACTAGCCGTTTTTCCACATGCACTATTCTTGAAAACCACTGCTGGAATAAAATATAAACACATGAAGAACAATATAAATGGAGATACTCTTTTCAACTAATAGCCACTAAAGGTGGCCAATCAGCTCCCCTGAACACCCTGATTTTTCTTGCACCAGCATGGATCCGAGCCTCATTTCACTCTATGGAACTGTCTTCAAATACATTTTCAGTTTCTACTTTCTGTGTTTAATTTTCTTTTAACTTTAGTTATAACCTAGTGGCCCAAGCACTGCCTAAAATTCGGATGTACAGTAAAATGTAGTGGTAGAGGGGATCTGGACATGGATTTTCACAGGTTATCAAAATGTGGACAAGTCAAAGACAAAGTCTAATTGATCTGTATTTAGTAGCTAATGACAAAGACGAGAATTCCCCAGGAGAGGACATTCACTCAGGTTGAGAAATCCAAGTGTAATAGGTCAAAAAGAGAGCCAAACAAGTAACCCTTAGGAGTCCAAACTCTTTATTTCTCAACTGGTTACTGTTTGTTGTAACCAGATAAACATTAATGCCTTTTGACTCTTAAGGAATTTTCATTTAGTGCTCTTTGACCTATTACACATAAAGTTTGGATTTTGTCTATGCCAGCCTATTGTCAATTTACTTACAGGTCAGTTTTGTTAATTTGCAGAGCCTCTGAGTACATCTGACATCCAACGTATACTGTACATGGAAAGCTCAGAGTTAATTTGCTGTGCAATTATTGTTCTTCTCACTTATTTCAAAAACTTGACATTTGAACAATTATCTAATTCTTATCATAAGCTAATGCAGAACTACCTTCCTTTTGCTATACCAGAATGAAAGATCCATATACTTAAACTTCATACTACCTACATATACTTACAGTATGTGATGCTAACTTTGTTCCATATGGTGTTGTGGGATTTTAAAACTCAGGTACAGATACCTTTACCTCTATTAGTCAGGGATAGCCAATTCAAATATAATATGTAGCTTCATAGAGACCAGGCAGACTCAAGTATGATGAGTAAGCTGCTCTGACTTTAATTTTGTGCACTCTCAGATTGATGTACTGTATGTCATGTAGGTTGTGTCAAGATATAAAATTGACCAATCAAAGAATAACATGATTACAGCAAGCATTGAGTTAATCATGGTTCATCAAAAACTGATCATAGGAGGATGTTTATTTCTTGTGGCTTGATGTGCCATTTGAAAATAGCATCCAGATGCTGATTTCCAGGAACTTCCCTGCCACAGGTTTTCCAAACATAAATTATACGTTTCAGTAAGTCTTCAGAATTATTTTTGCGATATGCCAAGTGTACATGTAAAGAAAAAGAACAAGCACGGCTTAAATTTCTTATCCCGCGTACACACGATTGGATTTTCCTACAACAAATGTTGGATGTGAGCTTGTTGGCGGAAAGTCTGACTGTGCGTATGCTCCATCGAACATTTGTCGTTGGACTTTCCGCCAACAAATGTTGGCTAGCGGGTTCTCAAATTTTCTGCCAACAAATTTTTGTTGTCGGACTTTCCAATCATGTGTACACAAGTCTGTCGGACAAAAGTCCACACATGCTCGGAATCAAGTATGAGCCAGGAGCTATCAGTCTTGTAAAACTAACATTCGTAATAGAGATATCACGTACGTCTTGTACTTCACTACGTTCGTAATTGTTGGCCAACATTTGTGTGACCGTGTGTATGCAAGACAAGTTGGAGCCAACAACCTTGGAACAAAAATCCACGGTTTTGTTGTCGGAAAGTCCGATCGTGTGTACCCATTTCGTCTATAAACAGCCATCTTGCTTTGCCACTTCAATAGTGTGGTTTCAACTGAATAAGACTTAAACTGTTCCTAAAGATATCTTTACTTCTGACTGATAGGAATGTGTGGATGCCACAATCATACTAAAGCGGGCACTGCTGATCCAAAAGATACATCAGTGGTATCTACTGCATTGCCCTAGTTATCCAATTGCAAACAACAACTATCTTTGTCATTGAACTCCCAGATGCTCCTGCTTAGGCCTTCCAATATTGGCTTGCATGAGCCCCAACAAGCTCCAATTAGGCTGAATACTGCTCTACCTACTCTACTTCTCAGAGTAAGAGCTACATAATGGCAGTTCAGGACATACACTGGGGTTATTGCAGTTAGACTCTAAATGCACGTGTAATCTTGTTCTTCTTAGGAGACTCACACTATTGCTCACTAATTCAGTTAATTCAGTTAAGAGTATGTTAAAGTGTTTCAGATGCTTACTAGATGTCCCAGGTCTTACTTTTTATAGGGTGTTTTTTTTTTTGTATCAATCATTGTTACCATATGGCTGATATGTTACTGAGAATAATACGTTACTGAGAATACTGATTTCTCTATACATTTTCTCTTATCCTACATATTTACCTGGATTTACTTGGATTTTGTTGAGCAGCAGTCGTACAATTAATACACTACATAATTTGGGACACAGACCCTAGGGTGTTTTATCTCCCAGTTCTATAATCTCACAGTTTATTTGGCTATACAAGAATACTTGGATGACACCATTGGATCACTAAGGTTCTTCTTTCCCCTGTTTCTATGTTCTCAAGTGTGAATGTGGAGCAGATGTGTTCAATTTGGTGTTATCACTCTCACTCTCTCATACTGGTCACTGGAAGTTCAACATGGCACCTCATGGCAAAGAACTCTCTGAGGATCTTAAAAAAAAGAATGGTTGCTCTACATAAAGATGGCCTAGGCTATAAGATGATTGCCAAGACCCTGAAACAGTGCTGCAGCACGGTGGCCAAGGCCGTACGGTGGTTTAACAGGATGGGTTTCACTCAGAACAGGCCTCGCCATGGTCGACCAAAAGAGTGCACGTGCTCAGCGTCATACCCAGAGGTTATCTTTGGGAAAATAGATGTATGAGTGCTGCCAGCATTGCTGCAGAGGTTGAAGGGGGGGGGATCAGCCTTTCAGTGCTCAGACCATATACCGCACACTGCATCAAATTGGTCTGCATGGCTGTCGTCCCAGAAGGAAGCCTCTTCTAAAGATGATGCATAAGAAAGCTCGCAAACAGTTTGCTGAAGACAAGCAGACTAAGGACATGGATTACTGGAACCATGTCCTGTGGTCTGATGAGACCAAGATAAACTTACTTGGTTCAGATGGTGTCAAGCGTGTGTGGTGTCAACTATGTGAGGAGTACAAAGACAAGTGTGTCTTGTCTATAGTCAAGCATGGTGGTGGGAGTATCATGTTCTGGGGCTGCATGAGTGCTGCCGGCACTGGGGAGCTACAGTTTATTGAGGGAACCATGAATGCCAACATGTACTGTGACCTATTGGAGCAGAGCATGATCCCCTCCCTTCGGAGACTGGGTCGCAGGGCAGTATTCCAACATGATAACGACCCCAAGCACACCTCCAAGATGACCACTGCCTTGCTAAACAAGCTGAGGATAAAGGTGATGGACTGGCCAAGCATGTCTCCAGACCTAAACCCTATTGAGCATCTGTGGGGCATCCTCAAACGGAAGGTGGAGGAGCGCAAGGTCTCTAACATCCACCAGCTCCATAATGTCATCATGGAGGAGTGGAAGAGGACTCCAGTGGCAACCTGTGATGTTCTGGTGAACTCCATGCCCAAGTGGGTTAAGGCAGTGTTGGAAAATAATGGTGGCCACACAAAATATTGCCACTTTGGGCCCAATTTGGACATTTTTTTTACTTGGGGGTGTATTCACTTTTGTTGCCAGCGGTTTAGACATGAATGGCTGTGTGTTGAGTTATTTTGAAGGGACAGAAAATTTACACTGTTATACAAGCTGTACACTCACTACTTTACATTGTAGCAAAGTGTATTATATATATATATATATATATATATATTATCCATCCCCATTATTGAGACCTTAAGCTGCTACTCAACCTCAACCTACCTGGCAGGGTTACTTCCAAATTTTCTTTCCAGCAAGACCATTAGCATTCATTGGTATAGGTACATTTTATAAACATTTATGGGTAAAATTTTATACATTGGTAGTCACTCCTCAAACCTGATACCAAACAAGGACCCCACAAAGGAAAATATAAATTTGAGACTCCTAGATAACCAATCATTTTGAATAGAGCATCCATAGCCCCCACATTCCAATCCCTACACCCAAGCCTTCCATATCCCAGCCCTCCTTCTTTCAGGTAAATCACATTGCTCTTTTTTTAAATGCATAAACTCAAGTCACGATTAACTTAATAAAAGCTTATGGTTCTTTGCTGTACCCTACATCCCCTGGATAAAGACTATACTTTTTTTCTTATCAACTTACAACTCACATAGCTAAACTGATTACATTCTTATCTCCTAAAATCTTCTTGAGACCTGTCTCAGAACGATTTTAGTTCTAGGATATGGTTGGACCATTCACCTATTTGCTGAACCTAAATTCCAGTCCTGCTAAAATCAAAACTTGGAGGCTAAATGATAACTTACTTTTTGAACTACTTAGCATTGTAGACATTAAATCTTTAGACCCTAATTTAATAAAAGATAATGCATTCGATGACATACCTAATCCTTTTCAATATAAAGTCATTAAGTATGTTTTTAGGAGAGTTGTCATTTCTCATGGTTCCAGTTGAAAAACTTAATGCCAAACAAGTGTCATCAATAGGGATGAGCTTCGTGTTCGAGTCGAACCCATGTTCGACTCGAACATCGGCTGTTCGATCGTTCGCCGAATTGCGAACGTTATGGGCCGTTCGCGCTAAATTCGTGTGGCGCGTCACGGCCCATAATTCACTGCGGCATCGCAGTGCATTGCTGGCTGATGATTGGCCAAGCATGCACTATGACCCGCATGCTTGGCCAATCACAGCGCTGTCAGTAGAGAGAGCTGTAATTGGCCAAAGCCAGGGTGGCTTTGGCCAATTATGGCTCAGGGGATTTAGTACACACCCCACACTATATAAGGCCGCCTGCACGGCGGCCCTGTGTAGTGTGTGTTCCGGTGTGCTGAGAGATAGAGAGAGAGAGAGACAGTGTCATTTGATTTGAGTTAGATAGATTAGGCAGAACAGTCAGTCAGTTAGCTGCACTTACAGTGTATTGTGTATATATATGCATCCCAGGTGTTGCATATATATATATATACACTGTATTCAGTTTAGCTAGATCCGTTCCTGTTATCTTCTATCTAGACTATTTACATTTAATGCAGTGCGTCCTGCTCACAGTGTTCAGCTAGATCCGTTCCTGCTATTTACATTTAGTGCAGTGCGTCCTGCTCACAGTGTTCAGCTAGATCCGTTCCTGTTATCTTCTAGACTATTTACATTTAGTGCAGTGCGTCCTGCTCACAGTGTTCAGCTAGATCCGTTCCTGCAATTTACATTTAGTGCAGTGCGTCCTGCTCACAGTGTTCAGCTAGATCCGTTCCTGCTATTTACATTTAGTGCAGTGCGTCCTGCTCACAGTGTTCAGCTAGATCCGTTCCTGCTATTTACATTTAGTGCAGTGCGTCCTGCTCACAGTGTTCAGCTAGATCCGTTCCTGCTATTTACATTTAGTGCAGTGCGTCCTGCTCACAGTGTTCAGCTAGATCCGTTCCTGTTATCTTCTAGACTATTTACATTTAGTGCAGTGCGTCCTGCTCACAGTGTTCAGCTAGATCCGTTCCTGCAATTTACATTTAGTGCAGTGCGTCCTGCTCACAGTGTTCAGCTAGATCCGTTCCTGCTATTTACATTTAGTGCAGTGCGTCCTGCTCACAGTGTTCAGCTAGATCCGTTCCTGCTATTTACATTTAGTGCAGTGCGTCCTGCTCACAGTGTTCAGCTAGATCCGTTCCTGCTATTTACATTTAGTGCAGTGCGTCCTGCTCACAGTGTTCAGCTAGATCCGTTCCTGCTATTTACATTTAGTGCAGTGCGTCCTGCTCACAGTGTTCAGCTAGATCCGTTCCTGTTATCTTCTAGACTATTTACATTTAGTGCAGTGCGTCCTGCTCACAGTGTTCAGCTAGATCCGTTCCTGTTATCTTCTAGACTATTTACATTTAGTGCAGTGCGTCCTGCTCACAGTGTTCAGCTAGATCCGTTCCTGCTATTTACATTTAGTGCAGTGCGTCCTGCTCACAGTGTTCAGCTAGATCCGTTCCTGTTAAATTCCTACTGACCGGCAGGCTTGTCTGGTTACAGTATATAAAGCTACCTGAAGAAAATTACAGGTGTTCTATTTGATCCTATTAGTACCACGGTCAGGCAGCTAGACTATTTACATTTAGTACAGTGCGTCCTGCTCACAGTGTTCAGCTAGATCCGTTCCTGTTATCTTCCTACTGACAGGCAGGCTTGTCTGGTTACAGTATATAAAGCTACCTGAAGAAAATTACAGGTGTTCTATTTGATCCTATTAGTACCACGGTCAGGCAGCTAGACTATTTACATTTAGTACAGTGCGTCCTGCTCACAGTGTACAGCTAGATCCGTTCCTGTTATCTTCCTACTGACAGGCAGGCTTGTCTGGTTACAGTATATAAAGCTACCTGAAGAAAATTACAGGTGTTCTATTTGATCCTATTAGTACCACGGTCAGGCAGCTAGACTATTTACATTTAGTACAGTGCGTCCTGCTCACAGTGTACAGCTAGATCCGTTCCTGTTATCTTCCTACTGACAGGCAGGCTTGTCTGGTTACAGTATATAAAGCTACCTGAAGAAAATTACAGGTGTTCTATTTGATCCTATTAGTACCACGGTCAGGCAGCTAGACTATTTACATTTAGTACAGTGCGTCCTGCTCACAGTGTTCAGCTAGATCCGTTCCTGTTATCTTCCTACTGACAGGCAGGCTTGTCTGGTTACAGTATATAAAGCTACTTGAAGAAAATTACAGGTGTTCTATCCCAGCTTAGTGCAGCTACAGGCCATTAGTATGTCTGGAAGGCCAAGAAGGAGAGGCAGACAGTCACAAGCCAATAAGAGAGGGCAAGCAGGCTCTGTGTCTAGTGCTGGTCGTGGAGACGGTGCATCCTCATCAGCACGTGGCCATGGGACACGCTTGGCCTTTTTTTCGGCAGCTGGTCATGTTGAGCCGCAACATGCGGAAGACTTGGTCGAGTGGATGACCAAGCCGTCCTCATCCTCCTCATCCTCTCTCACCCATGCCCAGGGTGCTTTGTCTGGCAAAGCAGCGGCCTCTTCCCTCAGCTCAATGTCATCAGTGACTCCTTCCCTAGCTCCACCATGTCCTCATGAGGATTCCCTCGAACTGTTTGACCACAGTGTTGGGTACATGCTCCAGGAGGATGCCCAGCGTTTGGAAGGCTCTGATGACGATACTGAGCTCGATGAAGGCAGTAACATGAGCGCGGACAGAGGGGGTGCCCAAGAAGGACAGCAATCTGGCAGTCATGCTCCCCCTGCTGCAGCATACTGCCAGGTTTGCTCCAGTGATGAGGAGGGAGGGGATGATGAGGTCACTGACTCAACGTGGGTGCCTGATAGGAGAGAGGAGGAGGAGGAGGAGGAGGAGGCGGCAGCACATCACCAACGAGGCAGGATGCCCTCCAGGGGCCAGCCTAAGGGCAGCACATTGACTGCATCACACCCCAAAGCTCCACATGTGCAGGGCGCTGCAGTCTCTGCGCGTTATTCAAAAAGTTCTTTGGTGTGGGCCTTTTTTGAGACGAGTGCATCAGATCGCACCGCTGCTATTTGCAACATATGTCTCAAGCGTATCTCGCGTGGCCAAAATATCTCCCGCTTGGGTACCACATGCTTGACCAGACATATGTTGACCTGCCATGCAGTTCGTTGGCAAGCGTATCTAAAAGACCCACACCAAAGAACAAAGAGGATCTCTCCTTGCTCCTCATCAGCTGAGATTTCCAACCCCACTAGACCTTCAGTCCTCTCTGAGACCTGCAGTGAGAGGAATGAAGGTGTAGAATTAGGTGTGTCACAGCCAAGTACTTGTGGGCAATCTGCTTTTGGTACACCGACGTCAGATTGTACCAGGCAAATTTCCCTGCCCCAGCTGCTGCACCGCCGAAAGAAGTTTGCTCCCAGCCATCCACATGCCCAGCGGTTGAATGCTAGCTTGGCAAAATTGCTAGCACTTCAACTGCTGCCTTTTCAGTTGGTAGACTCTGCCCCCTTCCGTGAGTTTGTGGAATGTGCGGTTCCTCAGTGGCAGGTACCCAAACGCCACTTTTTCTCACGGAAGGCGATTCCGGCTCTCTACCGGCATGTGGAAGGCAATGTCCATGCCTCGCTGGACAGGGCGGTCAGCGGTAAGGTGCATATTACCGCTGACTCATGGTCCAGCAGGCATGGACAGGGACGTTACCTAAGTTTCACGGCGCATTGGGTGACTCTGCTGGCAGCTGGGAAGGATGCAGGACAAGGTGCAGTAGTGTTGGAGGTTGTTCCGCCACCACGCCTCCAAAATGCTGATTGTGACACACCTCTCTCCTCCACCCCCTCCTCTTCTTCTTCCTCCATGGCCTCTTCCTCGGAACCAGCGGTGCTCCGTAGGCGTTCAAGGGGCTACGCAAGTACGCAGGCCAAAAGATGCCATGCGGTGCTTGAGCTGGTGTGCTTGGGGGACAGGAGCCACACTGGGGCAGAGGTTCTGTCAGCTCTGCAGGGGCAGGTTCAGAGGTGGTTGACGCCACGCCAACTTAAGGCAGGAATGGTGGTTTGCGACAATGGCACCAACCTCCTCTCTGCCCTCCGACAGGGACAAATGACCCATGTGCCCTGTTTGGCTCACGTCCTTAACTTGGTGGTGCAGCGGTTCTTGGGCAGGTACCCGGGCTTACAGGATGTCCTGAGGCAGGCCAGGAAAGTCTGTGTGCATTTCCGCCGGTCATATAATGCCAGTGCTCGGCTGACGGACCTCCAAAAGGAGTTTAACCTGCCCAAGAACCGCCTAATCTGTGACATGCCCACCAGGTGGAACTCAACGTTGGCCATGCTGCAGCGGCTGCACATGCAGCAGAGGGCCATAAATGAGTACCTGTGCGACTATGGCACCAGGACAGGGTCAGGGGAGCTTGGTTTTTTTTCCCCACGCCAGTGGGCCATGATCAGGGATGCAT
Source organism: Aquarana catesbeiana (assembly GCF_042186555.1). Classification (NCBI taxonomy): domain Eukaryota; kingdom Metazoa; phylum Chordata; class Amphibia; order Anura; family Ranidae; genus Aquarana; species Aquarana catesbeiana. Next base: position 776,708,771 of record NC_133324.1, read on the forward strand.
GCACTGTCCTGTCACCATTCGAGGAGGCCACGAGGATGGTGAGCAGTGACAGTGCATGCATCAGTGACACTGTCCCCCTTGTCCACCTGTTGGAGCACACGCTGCGTGGAATAATGGACAGGGCACTTGAGGCAGAACAGAGGCAGGAAGAGGAGGACTTCCTTAGCTCTCAAGGCCCCCTTTATCCAGACAGTGTTCCTGCGTGCCCGCCGATCACACAGGAAGAGGACGAGGAGGAAGAGGAGGAGGAGGAAGATTGTGTCAGTATGGAGGTGGAGCCTGGCACTCAGCATCAGCAGCAGTCTTTAAGGGATCAGTCCCAAGAAACACATGGACTTGTACGTGGCTGGGAGGAGGTGGCTGCGGACCATGTCGTTCTTAGTGACCCAGAGGACTCCGGACCGAATGCCTCAGCAAACCTACGCTGCATGGCCTCCCTGATCCTGCAAAGCCTGCTTAAGGATCCTCGTATTCGTGGTATCAAGGAGAAGGACCAATACTGGCTGGCAACCCTCCTTGATCCACGTTACAAGGGTAAGGTTGCGGACCTTATCTTGCCATCGCAGAGGGAGCAGAGGATGAAACATCTTCGGGAGGCCTTGCAGAAAGGTCTGTGCAACGCGTTCCCAGAGACTGGGAGGTTACAAACTCCTGTTTCTGGACAACGTGTTGCTGAGGCTTCGGTCAGTCAAAGAAGGAGCGGTGGAGAAGGTGGCCGTCTGACCGATGCGTTCAGACAATTTTTTGGTCCGCAGCCCCAAGGTATGATCGGTTCCAGCAACCATCGCCAGCGTCTGTTTTACATGGTGCAGGAATACCTAGGGGCAAGATCAGACTTGGACACCTTTCCCACCGAAAATCCTCTGGGTTACTGGGTCTTGAGGATGGATCACTGGCCAGAGCTTGCACAGTATGCAATTGAGCTACTGGCCTGTCCTGCATCCAGCGTTCTTTCGGAACGCACATTCAGTGCTGCTGGAGGCGTGGTAACCGATCACAGGGTGCGTCTGTCCACCGACTCGGTCGATCGGCTGACCTTCATAAAAATGAATGAGTCTTGGATCACCACCAGCTACCAAGCACCTGATGCTGATGTAACCGAATAATTTTTTTTGAAATCTCAGATCCCTTCAAAGACTGCCTATGCTGATGCTGAGTGACTATCCCTGAGTAATTATCCTCTTCCTCCTCAATCATCACGCTGATAGCTTGTAAGAACATTTTTGGTTCTGGGCGCCACCACCAGTGCCTAAGGCACAATTTTTCAGCCCCTGTTTAACAGGGGCGTGTAATTACAATTTTTGATGTAATACTTTGCAGCAGGGCTCGTTCCTGCATTCCAACTAGAGTGTCTGTGAGGGGTTGCAGTGTTGTGGCACCAGCACCAGTGCCTAGGGCCCAATTTTTCTGCCCCTGTCTAACAGGGGCGTGTAATTACAATTTTTGATGCAATACTTTGCAGCAGGGCTCGTTCCTGCGTTCCAACTAGAGTGTCTGTGAGGGGTTGCAGTGTTGTGGCACCAGCACCAGTGCCTAAGGCCCAATTTTTCTGCCCCTGTCTAACAGGGGCGTGTAATTACAATTTTTGATGCAATACTTTGCAGCAGGGCTCGTTCCTGCGTTCCAACTAGAGTGTCTGTGAGGGGTTGCAGTGTTGTGGCACCAGCACCAGTGCCTAAGGCCCAATTTTTCTGCCCCTGTCTAACAGGGGCGTGTAATTACAATTTTTGAAGCAATAATTTGCAGCAGGGCTCGTTCCTGCGTTCCAACTAGAGTGTCTGTGAGGGGTTGCAGTGTTGTGGCACCAGCACCAGTGCCTAAGGCCTAATTTTTCAGCTCCTGTTCAACAGGGGCATGTAATTACAATTCTTGATCTAATATTTCACAGCAGGGCCCTGTGAGGGCTTACAGTGTTGTGGCCACAGCAACACCTAAGGCCCAAATTTCTGCTGAGTATATAGGGCAGGACCCTACTTTCAAACATCTAACTTACAAACGACTCCTACTTGCAAACGGAAGGAGACAACAGGAAGTGAGATGAAATCTACCCCTAGGAAGGGAAATTCTCTCCTGTAAGAGTTAATATGGGAAAACAAGTTCTCCTTTCCACTGATGCTTTCCAATCCTTGTTCCACAAAAAAACCCAAATTTTCAAAAAACATTTTTCATTGGGACAAAAAAGTGAGGTGAAATCTTCTGAAGAGGAGGAAAGACAGCAAAACAAATGTCACAGGGGTGATAACCCTTCCCTATGTTTTCCAAAAAGCTTAGAAAAGATTTTTTGGCTGGAGCTAAACACGTTAAAAATGTTCAAAATTACAAACAGATTCTACTTAACAACAAACCTACAGTCCCTGTCTTGTTTGCACCGCCTGTATACTGCTGTTCAGAGTATATAGGGCCTGGTGGCCCCACACCTTTCCTTATTTTAATTTGGGTGCGGGGTTCCCCTTAATATCCATACAAGACCCAAAGGGACTGGTAATGGACTGGGGGGTACCCATGCCGTTTGTCTCACTGATTTTCATCCATATTGCCATGACCCGACATGACATTAAACCCGCAAGCAGTTTTAAATGAGATTTTTTCCTTTAAAAATGACATTTGGTGCAGGGACTGTTCTAAACATGGGAAACACGCGTCACTTTACAGGCATACTATAGACACCCCCCAGGTACGATATTTAAAGGAATATTTCACTTTTTTTTTTTTACTTTAAGCATCATTAAAATCACTGCTCCCGAAAAAACGGCCGTTTTTAAAAGTTTTTTTTGCATTGATACATGTCCCCTGGGGTAGGACCCGGGTCCCCAAACCCTTTTTAGGACAATACCATGCAAATTAGCCTTTAAAATGAGCACTTTTGATTTCGAACGTTCGAGTCCCATAGACGTCAATGGGGTTCTAACGTTCGTGCGAACTTTCGGTCCGTTCGCGGGTTCTGGTGCGAACCGAACCGGGGGGTGTTCGGCTCATCCCTAGTCATCAATATTAAAGAAAATTACAGATTTAGATCTCCAACAGTGTACAACATACAATGACGCAATACATCTGGAACTATCCAACACCTGGCAGCAGTCAAAACTCACAGAGACTTAGAGAAAGATTCTTTAGAATGTCCTATGAATACAGTAACTAGAGTGGGTCTCAATTAGCTCATATTGTACACCCTTGCTGCCATCCTTTGAATAACCTCTCTACTAACTCACCTAGAAAAGGGGTAGTGCATATAAACTCGGACATTTTACAAACTTTTGAAGACTACTTTAGTAGCCTACTGTATATAACCCCCATTCCACTTAAAACTCTTCTACCTCTACCAAGACCAATGATAGTATCTCCATATATATTCAGAATGCTGTCCCAGTTGAACTTGATGCATCCTTCACTGAAAAATTCTTTCACGTTGTTAAGATCATTAAAAACAAAGGCAATGCAATTTCAGACTCTGAAGCAGACCATACATGATTCATTTTTTTTCTTTAATCAGCAGGTTTAACACATAAAAAAAGAGCTGATTGCCCCATCAACACATTCAACATGAATGGGGAAATTACTCCCACTGAGTTATTGTATTCAGACAGTGGGAAACTTGCCCACCGTTAGAATACAATGATCATTGTTGCTGACTATAGCCGGTGGCACTGATCACTCAGAAAAAACCCTACAGGCTGGTTGTATACAAGTGGGTCCTTAGATCCACTTATGTACAAGCAGCCTGTCCATACATGGATTGAAATTAGGTCAGTCCCGGATTGAATTTCAATCCATGTATGGCTGGTTTTAGCTTTTCTCTTCTCTCCTCAGACTTTGACCATGCATATTTCAGTCACAACCTAATAAACCAATTAACATAAAAAATATAAAATGATGGCCAGTCTGTTGTCATTCAATGCTGAGAAGGCTTTTGACAGGGTCAGTGGGCAATTTTTTTGATACTTGCTAATACAAATGAACCTGGGAGATAATCTTATCACCAGAATTATGGCCTGTATTCTCACCCTTCAGCCGAAATTCAGACAAATGGCAGCCCGCCAAATTCCTTGTTGATATCTAATGGTACCCCAAGGCTTCCCCTTATCTTTCATCCTCTGTATAAGCCATCCCACCTGGGTTCCTCCAAAAGTGTTTAGGTGTTCCCTGAGGTGTGGCTGCCCTATCCCCCATTTAATGGTGAATTCAAGCGCCACTTGACAGAGCCAGCAGCATGACACTAGTGATCTTTTGTAAGGGTGGCATTCTGATTACCACTGAATGGGAGCATTGTTTCCACTGACCACCAGTGTGAAGGACATTCTCCCATCCAACTCCAGTTATTTAATTTTAGCAGGGGTTCCCAGAGACCTGAAAATTATTTTAAAGGTTCTGCTGGGGTAAAAATGAAAGGTTGCTCTATAGTATTAACAATGGAACATTTAGCGATGGCCCAACAGAATAACACTTTTATCAAAAGAATTTCACTTGGTGATAGGGAATAAAAATTGTCTCCCTATGCAGACAATTTATTACTTTACATACTGTTCCTAATCCAATTACTTTTTCCGGAGACGCAAATTAATCATAACAAGTTTATATAGTATTCTTCTAGACCCATATTGAATTATCAAAACCAGACTAGGAAGAAGTAATACAGTAGAGTAGGCTTACCAGATTCTAAGACCTACTACAAAGACTGTTGGGCTAGTTTCATCTGACACATAATAAACAATGAGTCTAGTTGGAATGAACCCTACAAGCACATAATACCCTCAAATGCTGGGAGATATGCTTTTGATCTCTTTTATAATCTTCCATTCCAAGCTCTTTAAAGGATAAGTTCACAGCTTGAAAAAAATAAAAATAAATGCACATTTGTTTGCAGGTAAAAATTAGTTTTTTTTTTTGCTAAGAAGCCTGCCAAGCATTGCACCTGCAATCAGCAGATCAATGGCTTACCTCTTGACCATGCCTCTGTCTTCTGTCCTGCTTGATATTTGTCTCTGGGTTGTCGGCCACTGGCCACCTTCAGCTTGTCGTGGGTTCTGGTGCCTTTGTCAGCTGCTTGTTCCTGTCTGCTACTCTGTGGATTTTTCACCTGGTTCTTCATTACTCTTCTTAGCAGTCTACAAGGGTACCTCTCTGCCAAATTATCTACCATAGTTACATAGTAGGTAAGGTTGAATAAAGACAATAGTCCATCCAGTTCCTGTGTAGGGGTGTGTGTCAGTGTCGAAAATCATTTCCCATATCCCTGTATGTTTTTTTAAGATGCACATCCAAGAGTCTTTTAAAAATATCAATACTCCCCGCTGACACCACCAAATGTGGAAGAGAGTTCCACATTCTTACGGCCCTGAGAGTGAAAACCCCTCCTGCGCAGCTTAAGGTTAAACCGCTTCTCCTCCAATCTCATTGTGTGACCACGTGTCCTCTTACACTCCCTGAGACTGAATAGCTTTTTTTCCTATGCTGGGATCACCATTGAGGTATTTGTAAATAGCTATCATGTCCCCTCTCAAGTGTCTCTTCTCCAGCGAGAATACATTTAGTGCTTGTAGTTGCTCCTCGTAATCGAGGTCCTCCAATCCTCTTATTAATCTTGTTGCCCTTCTTTGGACTCTCTCCAGCTCCAGCACATTCCCTCTGAGGACTGGTGACCAGAACTGGACAGAATACTCCAGATGTGGCCCAACCAGAGTTTTATAAAGTGACAGGATTATAGTTTTATCTCTGGAGTATATCCCTTTTTTGTGCATGCTAATATTCTGCTGGTTTTGCAAGCTGCAGCTTGACATTGCATGCTATTGCTCACTCTGTCTTCCACTAGGACCCCCAGATCTTTCTCCATCTATCACCCATGCGATCCGATTCATGTCTGAACAGAAAGTTTGCAGTGTGATATGTGAGCTGAAATGGGGGTGTCATTAACATTGTATTGAGACTCCCAGTAGTTCACACATGGCAGCGTGAACTGCTATGCGAGTCGGATGCGATGCGGGAACCAGCAGTGGATTTGCAGGGTTCCCGCATCGTACAAGTGTGAACCAAGCTTAAATGTTATTATATCTAAAGAAATTATTGGCATTTTTTTACTCTCCTCTGCTATGTATCTCTAGCCTCTCGTTGCAATGCTGACAATGCCCCCTCCGCTTTATATTTTTTAACCACTTCAGCCCAGGAAGGATTTACCCACTTTCTGACCAGGCCATTTTTTGCGATACAGCACTGCGTAATTTTAACTGACAATTGCTCGATCGTGCAATGCAGTACCCAAACATGACTTTGATGACCTTTTTTATACTACAAATGAAGCTTTCTTTTGGTGATATTTGATCACCTCTGTGGTTTTTATTTGTTGAGCTGTAAACAAAAAAAGAGCGACAATTTAAAAAAAAAAATTTACTTTCTGCTAAAAAACATTTCCAAAAAAAAAATAAAAAAAAAATAAAAAATGTATTCATCAGTTTAGGTCGATATGCATTCTGTTACATATTTTTGTAAAAAAAAAAAATTGCAATAAGTATATTGATTTGTTTACAAAATAGCCAAACACAAGCACCCCCTATCGGAGTGCAATACCTCTAACGGGACTTTATGGCGGGGTCACCTCTGGTAAAGTAGAAAGTAGTAGGAAATTTTTAAATTTTGTATAAAAGTATTAAAGTTTATTCATTAAACATTTCTTAAAAAACATTACCATGACCTAACCGTATATACAGTAAAAATGGATGCGTATAATGGGAAGATACAATTGTAAAGGAAAATTGACCAATTGCAATGATACAGGTAAATAACCAATAATCATAGAAACCCAACGTTTCGAGGTATGTAAAAAAGTTGACCTCTTCTTCAGGGGTAACGATAATTAGTCAGAGTGGGTGTTTCATCTAAGAAGTTAACAAAAAAGCAGAACAGAAATAAGTGAAAGAAATTCTCAGATATTCATAACAGGAGGCAGTAGAAAGCATTTTGGTTTGCATTACAAGGTTCAGTTCACATTTCAACAGTTGTTAACATCATTGGTAAATTCTAGGCATCTATAAGCAAGAAATTCATACTGACCCCTTGAAAATTATGTAAAACTTCCTAAGGACATTTCCAGCATCCAGTGCGACTTAAACAAATTGCCGTCCGTCACGGCCACACAGAAATCGCAAGACCAAGGTTGAAGCAGATAGAGAAAAGACCAAGTAAACCGCAGGAGTGAAAGCCAGGGTGGGCTGAGGTTGCTTCACAAAGGATGTCCCCCAAAAGGCGTAACAGACACAGTCCTCCCCTTTTCCCCTATGAGGGCTGGAAAAACAGCCTGCTTGATGGAGTATGGAAGGTGGGGGGTAATAGCCCGCTGTAATAAAAATATACTTCAATGAGGATCTCAGAGAAGAAACTAGTATAAGTACAATATTCATCTCCAAAGTAGAGGTAATATTGGGGTAAGCAGATACAGACCACCCAGAATTGTACATATCAGACACATACCTAAAAAGATATAAAGGTGAGTGGAATCAGGTCACGGATTCCAGTATTGAGCCAAAAGGAGATATTTTGATAAACCTCAAATTAAAGTGGGCCGAGGTCCAGAGGGGTCTGCAGGTTCCCTGGTTAGGTATAGGCCCGCATAAGTCTGCAGATTGAAGGGCACAACAGGGAAATGTTGTAAGTAAATCAATAATCAGACCTCTGCATGGTTAGCAAGAATCCCAGTCAAAAATAGTCCTAAGGTTTACCTGCTTGTCTTAGCTTCCTCCAGGCACGTCTGTGTGGTATAGGAAACAGCTGATGAGTGCAGCGTCAGCAAGGTTTAAATCTGTGTGTGCTGGAGTGGGAGTTGGTGCCCAATCAGTAGCCTGATTGGCTGAGCCAGGGGTGGGGGGCGGTCTAGAGAAGGGAGGCCAGGACGTGTCTGTAAAGGACATCCCCCGGGCGGAGCGACGTACAGCGTCATCTCCACGATGCACTCCCTGGAGTGGAACCATCCACAACAGGGCGGAGATGGACCAATGCCGAGGCGCAGCGCTCGGCGGGGGGCGGAGCCAGCGCGACGTGGAGAGATCCCCCATACGTCTAAAGGTCCCGCAGCGCAAAGCTGGCGTGCCCGCTGTCATGGAAACCCATGCCACAGACTGCCAGAGAGAGGGGAGGCCGGGTGCGCTCAAAAGAGAGCGCATCTCAGTCTCCCCCGGGTGCGCTGAGTGAGCTGACACACAGCCCAAGCCTGGGAGAATTGAAGGGGAGAGTGAGGGTGATGGATTGTAAAGTAGGAAGGGGGAGGAGCAAACGACCGACAGTTAGAGAGTGCAGGCATGAAGGAAGGAATGAAGGGAGAGATGGAGATGACAGTAAGTGAAAAGAACAAAGGAAAGGGAAAGGGGAAAAAAGGAAGGAAACAAGTTGGGACTCAGAGGAAAAGAAGGGAGAAAAGCTGGTGTAAAGTGCAGGAGAAAAGAAAAGGGAAAAGGGAGGGTGTGTGCAGAGGAGGAAAAGAAAAAAGAGGAAGAAAAGAACCGAAGAGAAAAGGGAAAGGAGAAGAAAGAATGAAAGTGCATGCTGTGAGGATTACCAACACTTGGTGAGTTTATCTGTGTAGTCGAGAGGGGCAGTCCCACTGAATTAGAAAAAGGTCCTAAAATCATAAAACAAGGTTATTGTGTCATACATTGAACAATATGTTACATCAAGGGCCAGACAGAAACAAGCATATTCAAATTAAAGATACAGTCCTAGTGGTTCATGTGTCCTGTTGGTTTTAAGGACTATCCCCAAGAACCTGGGGTATATTGATAGTCCCGTATAGATACCCGATTGCTATATTCTGAATGAGGGGTACCAAAGGTCCAAGTGGGACAAAGGGCTGCATCAGTTTGATTGAGGGGGTGATTTTATTATAAGGACTCCCATTCGGATCCTCCTGAGGAGAATCCCTCCAGGAAGGGTCTGAAGGAAGTAGTAGCATTAAGGCCAGGTGGCATGGTCGCATTTAAGCGAAAAATCCACCTTTGTTCGGCCTGCATTAATGTTTTATTGGTGTCACCCCCTCTTATGCCAGGATGTATTCTGTCTAGGATCAGGAAGGAAATCTTTGGAGTGATTCCTTCATGTAGATCTCTCACATGTCTACCCAAAGGGAGGCTTGGGTTACAAGCCTGCATGGATAAGATATGTCGATAGGCACGTTGCCAGAAGGGCTGAATAGTTTTGCCCACGTAAAAACAGAAGCAGTTACATAGAAGTAGGTACACTACATTAGCTGTTTGGCAATTCGCATAGTGTTTAGGGCGGTAGCGTTCCCCATTTGGGAGTGTTATGTTGCGCGTGGTGTTCATAAACCGGCAGTAGTTACACCCACCACAGGTGAATGTACCAGGATATTTGCATGGATCCTGGTGTCCGGAATCATGATATTCACTGGACACCAGGTAATCCTTGAGAGATCTCGCTCTTTTGAATGTGAAGACAGGGTGTTTACTCACATAGGGGCCTACAGTGGGGTCCATTGAGAGAAGATGCCAGTATTTGTTGGCAATTTTTTTAAAAATTTCATGTTGGTTACAATATTTTGTTATAATCGAGATTGGATTTTTTTTATTAGTGTTTTTAGAAGATGGGTTGTAAAGCAGTTACAATGACTTTTGACAACTCTTCCATAACCTTCTTAGATGTAATTATCTACAAAGACGACAGGGGGCGTATTAGCAGCAGTTTATATAGGAAGCCAACAGCGGGCAATACTATATTACATGCCAGCAGCTTTCATCCATCACCCTTAATCGCATCCATCCCTTTCAGTCAGTATTTGAGGACACGGAGAAATTGCACAGACGACACAATTTTCAAAAGAGAGGCAGATCTCCTGAGAGAGAGACTATTACTTCGGGGCTACTCCAAATCTTGCCTTAAAAAGGCCTACAATCGGGCAATTATGAGACCTAGGAAAGAACTGCTTTACAACCCATCTTCTAAAAACACTAATAAAAAAAATCCAATCTCGATTATAACAAAATATTGTAACCAACATGAAATTTTTAAAAAAATTGCCAACAAATACTGGCATCTTCTCTCAATGGACCCCACTGTAGGCCCCTATGTGAGTAAACACCCTGTCTTCACATTCAAAAGAGCGAGATCTCTCAAGGATTACCTGGTGTCCAGTGAATATCATGATTCCGGACACCAGGATCCATGCAAATATCCTGGTACATTCACCTGTGGTGGGTGTAACTACTGCCGGTTTATGAACACCACGCGCAACATAACACTCCCAAATGGGGAACGCTACCGCCCTAAACACTATGCGAATTGCCAAACAGCTAATGTAGTGTACCTACTTCTATGTAACTGCTTCTGTTTTTACGTGAGCAAAACTATTCAGCCCTTCTGGCAACGTGCCTATCGACATATCTTATCCATGCAGGCTTGTAACCCAAGCCTCCCTTTGGGTAGACATGTGAGAGATCTACATGAAGGAATCACTCCAAAGATTTCCTTCCTGATCCTAGACAGAATACATCCTGGCATAAGAGGGGGTGACACCAATAAAACATTAATGCAGGCCGAACAAAGGTGGATTTTTCGCTTAAATGCGACCATGCCACCTGGCCTTAATGCTACTACTTCCTTCAGACCCTTCCTGGAGGGATTCTCCTCAGGAGGATCCGAATGGGAGTCCTTATAATAAAATCACCCCCTCAATCAAACTGATGCAGCCTTTTGTCCCACTTGGACCTTTGGTACCCCTCATTCAGAATATAGCAATCGGGTATCTATACGGGACTATCAATATACCCCAGGTTCTTGGGGATAGTCCTTAAAACCAACAGGACACATGAACCACTAGGACTGTATCTTTAATTTGAATATGCTTGTTTCTGTCTGGCCCTTGATGTAACATATTGTTCAATGTATGACACAATAACCTTGTTTTATGATTTTAGGACCTTTTTCTAATTCAGTGGGACTGCCCCTCTCGACTACACAGATAAACTCACCAAGTGTTGGTAATCCTCACAGCATGCACTTTCATTCTTTCTTCTCCTTTCCCTTTTCTCTTCGGTTCTTTTCTTCCTCTTTTTTCTTTTCCTCCTCTGCACACACCCTCCCTTTTCCCTTTTCTTTTCTCCTGCACTTTACACCAGCTTTTCTCCCTTCTTTTCCTCTGAGTCCCAACTTGTTTCCTTCCTTTTTTCCCCTTTCCCTTTCCTTTGTTCTTTTCACTTACTGTCATCTCCATCTCTCCCTTCATTCCTTCCTTCATGCCTGCACTCTCTAACTGTCGGTCGTTTGCTCCTCCCCCTTCCTACTTTACAATCCATCACCCTCACTCTCCCCTTCAATTCTCCCAGGCTTGGGCTGTGTGTCAGCTCACTCAGCGCACCCGGGGGAGACTGAGATGCGCTCTCTTTTGAGCGCACCCGGCCTCCCCTCTCTCTGGCAGTCTGTGGCATGGGTTTCCATGACAGCGGGCACGCCAGCTTTGCGCTGCGGGACCTTTAGACGTATGGGGGATCTCTCCACGTCGCGCTGGCTCCGCCCCCCGCCGAGCGCTGCGCCTCGGCATTGGTCCATCTCCGCCCTGTTGTGGATGGTTCCACTCCAGGGAGTGCATCGTGGAGATGACGCTGTACGTCGCTCCGCCCGGGGGATGTCCTTTACAGACACGTCCTGGCCTCCCTTCTCTAGACCGCCCCCCACCCCTGGCTCAGCCAATCAGGCTACTGATTGGGCACCAACTCCCACTCCAGCACACACAGATTTAAACCTTGCTGACGCTGCACTCATCAGCTGTTTCCTATACCACACAGACGTGCCTGGAGGAAGCTAAGACAAGCAGGTAAACCTTAGGACTATTTTTGACTGGGATTCTTGCTAACCATGCAGAGGTCTGATTATTGATTTACTTACAACATTTCCCTGTTGTGCCCTTCAATCTGCAGACTTATGCGGGCCTATACCTAACCAGGGAACCTGCAGACCCCTCTGGACCTCGGCCCACTTTAATTTGAGGTTTATCAAAATATCTCCTTTTGGCTCAATACTGGAATCCGTGACCTGATTCCACTCACCTTTATATCTTTTTAGGTATGTGTCTGATATGTACAATTCTGGGTGGTCTGTATCTGCTTACCCCAATATTACCTCTACTTTGGAGATGAATATTGTACTTATACTAGTTTCTTCTCTGAGATCCTCATTGAAGTATATTTTTATTACAGCGGGCTATTACCCCCCACCTTCCATACTCCATCAAGCAGGCTGTTTTTCCAGCCCTCATAGGGGAAAAGGGGAGGACTGTGTCTGTTACGCCTTTTGGGGGACATCCTTTGTGAAGCAACCTCAGCCCACCCTGGCTTTCACTCCTGCGGTTTACTTGGTCTTTTCTCTATCTGCTTCAACCTTGGTCTTGCGATTTCTGTGTGGCCGTGACGGACGGCAATTTGTTTAAGTCGCACTGGATGCTGGAAATGTCCTTAGGAAGTTTTACATAATTTTCAAGGGGTCAGTATGAATTTCTTGCTTATAGATGCCTAGAATTTACCAATGATGTTAACAACTGTTGAAATGTGAACTGAACCTTGTAATGCAAACCAAAATGCTTTCTACTGCCTCCTGTTATGAATATCTGAGAATTTCTTTCACTTATTTCTGTTCTGCTTTTTTGTTAACTTCTTAGATGAAACACCCACTCTGACTAATTATCGTTACCCCTGAAGAAGAGGTCAACTTTTTTACATACCTCGAAACGTTGGGTTTCTATGATTATTGGTTATTTACCTGTATCATTGCAATTGGTCAATTTTCCTTTACAATTGTATCTTCCCATTATACGCATCCATTTTTACTGTATATACGGTTAGGTCATGGTAATGTTTTTTAAGAAATGTTTAATGAATAAACTTTAATACTTTTATACAAAATTTAAAAATTTCCTACTACTTTCTACTTTACCAGAGGTGACCCCACCATAAAGTCCCGTTAGAGGTATTGCACTCCGATAGGGGGTGCTTGTGTTTGGCTAGAAATTGGGATGGGGGCCCACCTTTAGAAACTTACAGTGCCTACTGGGATGACACCTCCCTTTCTTTCTATATAATTAGGGTAGAAAATACCCATCTCCTCGCCTGGTAGTCTCCCTTAGACGCTGCTCCACTTCACTAACTACTTTATCCTTACCTGATAATTTTCACCATGACCAACTATGCTGGGAAAAATTGGGACAACACCATGTCTGGGCTATACAAAAATTTCTCTGAAAAGGAACAGAAAGAGTCGGAGCTATCTCAGATTTTCACAAATCTCAGAAGACTCCTGGAAAAAAAATCGACAAATCATTGGCACATACATTTCTTTCAACTGTACATAAGGAACAATATTAATCCGTTTGGTTTGCGGATCCAGATCTTCCCCACAATGGAACATGTGGACCCGTCCTTCAAACAAGCCTGGGAAAGCAAATTATCAGCTTGCTCACAGGAAATGATGGTACTCCTTATAGAGGAATATAGAGGGATTATTAAACAAACGGACAAGGAGCTGGAATCCCTCTATGCTCTTCTGACACCTTTCAAAACTCATACCTCCTTCATCCAACTTGACAATGACCTAAACGCACATCTAGAACAGTTTAACAGAAATATACTGATAAAAAAGGAAAACAAATTCCTACGAGACCGCACAGCTTTCTCCGAACACAAAGCTTACAATTGGAAAACTAATCAAACAAGACCCAAGTCTAACTTTAAAACCAAACCACGCTTTAACGAGTCTGATTTATCAGATGCCTCCTCAATATCCTCACACTCTGTGGGAGGACAAAATAGACCTTATAGATCACAAAAATCTAAACGCGGCTCAAATGGAAGTGGGTCCAACGGGAAATATCCTAAAAGACGCATTACGGAAACCCATGATACCCCCTCCCAACATCAGGGCACTGCGGGAACCCAAAAAAATTCAATAACGAGACACACAGTACCCTCAACCTCCCAACAAGAGATCACCTCCCTCTTCCCTAAATTGACGACCACAGGCACCACTGCAACACAGCCAAGCACAACACATGAGCGCGGTGGAGCAACAGGCGGTAACAATACCGGCCCACTATGACATGGGAATGGAGATGATAGGGCCTTAAAGATGTCTGACCAAGGTTTAAATGTCCTAAATGTGGTAAATTTATCCACATATGAACTTTCTTATGTTGAACTGCAAGTCCTCTCACGGGGACTGAGTTTTTGTCCCAATCATAACATCAACAAATTTGAAGCCATAAAAGATCTCCAATTGTTTGCACGCAAATTGATCCTTAAACAGATGTACTCTAAGTCAATCCCGGCTCAACCTAACTTTGAGTCACAGGAATTGAAGGCCCTAGACACTTTGGTCAGTCTACTGGAGGAGAACGAATCTCCTGATTTGATCGACCAGATCGACCTAGAACACCTGTTAGGTCGTTTCGACCAGACGGAACCTCCCCCCATACCAAAATTTAAGAAGAAATCCGATAAATTTCCCTCCTTGAATACCAATTCCAACGTCCTAGCGTTTGTTAAATTGGTAGGAAAGGAAATCTGTAGGATTAGAACCAATACCAAGGAAAGCGACAATCTATCTAACGATGAAAGGGCTGCCCTCAAAAAACTACGTGATCATCCACACATAACAATAAAGCCCTCCGACAAGGGGGGCAACATTGTAATCATGGATAATACACAATATGTGGAGATGTGCATGAAAATTCTTGAAAACAAAAAATGGTATTGTAAGATCGCAGCCAATAAGATTACCAAGTTCAAACAGGAATTTTATTCCCTAGTAGATCTAGCCTTTGAACAACAGGTGATTAGCAAATCAGAATGGGAATTTATTAGAACTAAACAACCCAAGATCCCTACTTTTTATGCCCTACCGAAACTGCATAAATGTGTTAAAAGACCTACAGGAAGACCCATAGTGTCGGGGAATGGCTCAATAACAGAGAACCTCAGTTCCTTCATCGATGGGCATCTCCGCCCTTTTGTGACCAACCTTCCCAGCTATCTTCGTGATACCCCCCACTTACTCCAGATCTTGGACGGAATGGCCATCCCCCCCACGTCGACCTTGGTGGCAATCGACGTGGAGGCCTTATACAGCTCAATTCCCCACACTAAGGGTCTAAGCTGTATCAGACAGGCTATCTTACAAGACAATAGATTCAATCCTAAAATGGGCGATTTTTTGTTGGACTCATTGGACTATATCCTACGGCACAATCACTTCACTTTCAATGGCTCCCACTTCCTCCAGGTGCAGGGGGTAGCGATGGGGACTTCCTGTGCCCCATCGTATGCCAACCTGTACCTGGGGGAGTGGGAGCGCATGATCAACCAATCCGATGATATGGCCCCCTTCATGATGAATGTGAGCCTATGGCTCAGATTCATCGATGATGTCCTTCTTGTCTGGGATGGCCCACAGGATCTACTCAAACCTTTCCTAGAATGCCTAAACAAAAACAATTTTAACTTGAGCTTTACAATGACTTTTGACAACTCTTCCATAACCTTCTTAGATGTAATTATCTACAAAGACGACAGGGGGCGTATTAGCAGCAGTTTATATAGGAAGCCAACAGCGGGCAATACTATATTACATGCCAGCAGCTTTCATCCATCACCCTTAATCGCATCCATCCCTTTCAGTCAGTATTTGAGGACACGGAGAAATTGCACAGACGACACAATTTTCAAAAGAGAGGCAGATCTCCTGAGAGAGAGACTATTACTTCGGGGCTACTCCAAATCTTGCCTTAAAAAGGCCTACAATCGGGCAATTATGAGACCTAGGAAAGAACTGCTTTACAACCCATCTTCTAAAAACACTAATAAAAAAAATCCAATCTCGATTATAACAAAATATTGTAACCAACATGAAATTTTTAAAAAAATTGCCAACAAATACTGGCATCTTCTCTCAATGGACCCCACTGTAGGCCCCTATGTGAGTAAACACCCTGTCTTCACATTCAAAAGAGCGAGATCTCTCAAGGATTACCTGGTGTCCAGTGAATATCATGATTCCGGACACCAGGATCCATGCAAATATCCTGGTACATTCACCTGTGGTGGGTGTAACTACTGCCGGTTTATGAACACCACGCGCAACATAACACTCCCAAATGGGGAACGCTACCGCCCTAAACACTATGCGAATTGCCAAACAGCTAATGTAGTGTACCTACTTCTATGTAACTGCTTCTGTTTTTACGTGGGCAAAACTATTCAGCCCTTCTGGCAACGTGCCTATCGACATATCTTATCCATGCAGGCTTGTAACCCAAGCCTCCCTTTGGGTAGACATGTGAGAGATCTACATGAAGGAATCACTCCAAAGATTTCCTTCCTGATCCTAGACAGAATACATCCTGGCATAAGAGGGGGTGACACCAATAAAACATTAATGCAGGCCGAACAAAGGTGGATTTTTCGCTTAAATGCGACCATGCCACCTGGCCTTAATGCTACTACTTCCTTCAGACCCTTCCTGGAGGGATTCTCCTCAGGAGGATCCGAATGGGAGTCCTTATAATAAAATCACCCCCTCAATCAAACTGATGCAGCCCTTTGTCCCACTTGGACCTTTGGTACCCCTCATTCAGAATATAGCAATCGGGTATCTATACGGGACTATCAATATACCCCAGGTTCTTGGGGATAGTCCTTAAAACCAACAGGACACATGAACCACTAGGACTGTATCTTTAATTTGAATATGCTTGTTTCTGTCTGGCCCTTGATGTAACATATTGTTCAATGTATGACACAATAACCTTGTTTTATGATTTTAGGACCTTTTTCTAATTCAGTGGGACTGCCCCTCTCGACTACACAGATAAACTCACCAAGTGTTGGTAATCCTCACAGCATGCACTTTCATTCTTTCTTCTCCTTTCCCTTTTCTCTTCGGTTCTTTTCTTCCTCTTTTTTCTTTTCCTCCTCTGCACACACCCTCCCTTTTCCCTTTTCTTTTCTCCTGCACTTTACACCAGCTTTTCTCCCTTCTTTTCCTCTGAGTCCCAACTTGTTTCCTTCCTTTTTTCCCCTTTCCCTTTCCTTTGTTCTTTTCACTTACTGTCATCTCCATCTCTCCCTTCATTCCTTCCTTCATGCCTGCACTCTCTAACTGTCGGTCGTTTGCTCCTCCCCCTTCCTACTTTACAATCCATCACCCTCACTCTCCCCTTCAATTCTCCCAGGCTTGGGCTGTGTGTCAGCTCACTCAGCGCACCCGGGGGAGACTGAGATGCGCTCTCTTTTGAGCGCACCCGGCCTCCCCTCTCTCTGGCAGTCTGTGGCATGGGTTTCCATGACAGCGGGCACGCCAGCTTTGCGCTGCGGGACCTTTAGACGTATGGGGGATCTCTCCACGTCGCGCTGGCTCCGCCCCCCGCCGAGCGCTGCGCCTCGGCATTGGTCCATCTCCGCCCTGTTGTGGATGGTTCCACTCCAGGGAGTGCATCGTGGAGATGACGCTGTACGTCGCTCCGCCCGGGGGATGTCCTTTACAGACACGTCCTGGCCTCCCTTCTCTAGACCGCCCCCCACCCCTGGCTCAGCCAATCAGGCTACTGATTGGGCACCAACTCCCACTCCAGCACACACAGATTTAAACCTTGCTGACGCTGCACTCATCAGCTGTTTCCTATACCACACAGACGTGCCTGGAGGAAGCTAAGACAAGCAGGTAAACCTTAGGACTATTTTTGACTGGGATTCTTGCTAACCATGCAGAGGTCTGATTATTGATTTACTTACAACATTTCCCTGTTGTGCCCTTCAATCTGCAGACTTATGCGGGCCTATACCTAACCAGGGAACCTGCAGACCCCTCTGGACCTCGGCCCACTTTAATTTGAGGTTTATCAAAATATCTCCTTTTGGCTCAATACTGGAATCCGTGACCTGATTCCACTCACCTTTATATCTTTTTAGGTATGTGTCTGATATGTACAATTCTGGGTGGTCTGTATCTGCTTACCCCAATATTACCTCTACTTTGGAGATGAATATTGTACTTATACTAGTTTCTTCTCTGAGATCCTCATTGAAGTATATTTTTATTACAGCGGGCTATTACCCCCCACCTTCCATACTCCATCAAGCAGGCTGTTTTTCCAGCCCTCATAGGGGAAAAGGGGAGGACTGTGTCTGTTCCGCCTTTTGGGGGACATCCTTTGTGAAGCAACCTCAGCCCACCCTGGCTTTCACTCCTGCGGTTTACTTGGTCTTTTCTCTATCTGCTTCAACCTTGGTCTTGCGATTTCTGTGTGGCCGTGACGGACGGCAATTTGTTTAAGTCGCACTGGATGCTGGAAATGTCCTTAGGAAGTTTTACATAATTTTCAAGGGGTCAGTATGAATTTCTTGCTTATAGATGCCTAGAATTTACCAATGATGTTAACAACTGTTGAAATGTGAACTGAACCTTGTAATGCAAACCAAAATGCTTTCTACTGCCTCCTGTTATGAATATCTGAGAATTTCTTTCACTTATTTCTGTTCTGCTTTTTTGTTAACTTCTTAGATGAAACACCCACTCTGACTAATTATCGTTACCCCTGAAGAAGAGGTCAACTTTTTTACATACCTCGAAACGTTGGGTTTCTATGATTATTGGTTATTTACCTGTATCATTGCAATTGGTCAATTTTCCTTTACAATTGTATCTTCCCATTATACGCATCCATTTTTACTGTATATACGGTTAGGTCATGGTAATGTTTTTTAAGAAATGTTTAATGAATAAACTTTAATACTTTTATACAAAATTTAAAAATTTCCTACTACTTTCTACTTTACCAGAGGTGACCCCGCCATAAAGTCCCGTTAGAGGTATTGCACTCCGATAGGGGGTGCTTGTGTTTGGCTAGAAATTGGGATGGGGGCCCACCTTTAGAAACTTACAGTGCCTACTGGGATGACACCTCCCTTTCTTTCTATATAATTAGGGTAGAAAATACCCATCTCCTCGCCTGGTAGTCTCCCTTAGACGCTGCTCCACTTCACTAACTACTTTATCCTTACCTGATAATTTTCACCATGACCAACTATGCTGGGAAAAATTGGGACAACACCATGTCTGGGCTATACAAAAATTTCTCTGAAAAGGAACAGAAAGAGTCGGAGCTATCTCAGATTTTCACAAATCTCAGAAGACTCCTGGAAAAAAAATCGACAAATCATTGGCACATACATTTCTTTCAACTGTACATAAGGAACAATATTAATCCGTTTGGTTTGCGGATCCAGATCTTCCCCACAATGGAACATGTGGACCCGTCCTTCAAACAAGCCTGGGAAAGCAAATTATCAGCTTGCTCACAGGAAATGATGGTACTCCTTATAGAGGAATATAGAGGGATTATTAAACAAACGGACAAGGAGCTGGAATCCCTCTATGCTCTTCTGACACCTTTCAAAACTCATACCTCCTTCATCCAACTTGACAATGACCTAAACGCACATCTAGAACAGTTTAACAGAAATATACTGATAAAAAAGGAAAACAAATTCCTACGAGACCGCACAGCTTTCTCCGAACACAAAGCTTACAATTGGAAAACTAATCAAACAAGACCCAAGTCTAACTTTAAAACCAAACCACGCTTTAACGAGTCTGATTTATCAGATGCCTCCTCAATATCCTCACACTCTGTGGGAGGACAAAATAGACCTTATAGATCACAAAAATCTAAACGCGGCTCAAATGGAAGTGGGTCCAACGGGAAATATCCTAAAAGACGCATTACGGAAACCCATGATACCCCCTCCCAACATCAGGGCACTGCGGGAACCCAAAAAAATTCAATAACGAGACACACAGTACCCTCAACCTCCCAACAAGAGATCACCTCCCTCTTCCCTAAATTGACGACCACAGGCACCACTGCAACACAGCCAAGCACAACACATGAGCGCGGTGGAGCAACGGGCGGTAACAATACCGGCCCACTATGACATGGGAATGGAGATGATAGGGCCTTAAAGATGTCTGACCAAGGTTTAAATGTCCTAAATGTGGTAAATTTATCCACATATGAACTTTCTTATGTTGAACTGCAAGTCCTCTCACGGGGACTGAGTTTTTGTCCCAATCATAACATCAACAAATTTGAAGCCATAAAAGATCTCCAATTGTTTGCACGCAAATTGATCCTTAAACAGATGTACTCTAAGTCAATCCCGGCTCAACCTAACTTTGAGTCACAGGAATTGAAGGCCCTAGACACTTTGGTCAGTCTACTGGAGGAGAACGAATCTCCTGATTTGATCGACCAGATCGACCTAGAACACCTGTTAGGTCGTTTCGACCAGACGGAACCTCCCCCCATACCAAAATTTAAGAAGAAATCCGATAAATTTCCCTCCTTGAATACCAATTCCAACGTCCTAGCGTTTGTTAAATTGGTAGGAAAGGAAATCTGTAGGATTAGAACCAATACCAAGGAAAGCGACAATCTATCTAACGATGAAAGGGCTGCCCTCAAAAAACTACGTGATCATCCACACATAACAATAAAGCCCTCCGACAAGGGGGGCAACATTGTAATCATGGATAATACACAATATGTGGAGATGTGCATGAAAATTCTTGAAAACAAAAAATGGTATTGTAAGATCGCAGCCAATAAGATTACCAAGTTCAAACAGGAATTTTATTCCCTAGTAGATCTAGCCTTTGAACAACAGGTGATTAGCAAATCAGAATGGGAATTTATTAGAACTAAACAACCCAAGATCCCTACTTTTTATGCCCTACCGAAACTGCATAAATGTGTTAAAAGACCTACAGGAAGACCCATAGTGTCGGGGAATGGCTCAATAACAGAGAACCTCAGTTCCTTCATCGATGGGCATCTCCGCCCTTTTGTGACCAACCTTCCCAGCTATCTTCGTGATACCCCCCACTTACTCCAGATCTTGGACGGAATGGCCATCCCCCCACGTCGACCTTGGTGGCAATCGACGTGGAGGCCTTATACAGCTCAATTCCCCACACTAAGGGTCTAAGCTGTATCAGACAGGCTATCTTACAAGACAATAGATTCAATCCTAAAATGGGCGATTTTTTGTTGGACTCATTGGACTATATCCTACGGCACAATCACTTCACTTTCAATGGCTCCCACTTCCTCCAGGTGCAGGGGGTAGCGATGGGGACTTCCTGTGCCCCATCGTATGCCAACCTGTACCTGGGGGAGTGGGAGCGCATGATCAACCAATCCGATGATATGGCCCCCTTCATGATGAATGTGAGCCTATGGCTCAGATTCATCGATGATGTCCTTCTTGTCTGGGATGGCCCACAGGATCTACTCAAACCTTTCCTAGAATGCCTAAACAAAAACAATTTTAACTTGAGCTTTACAATGACTTTTGACAACTCTTCCATAACCTTCTTAGATGTAATTATCTACAAAGACGACAGGGGGCGTATTAGCAGCAGTTTATATAGGAAGCCAACAGCGGGCAATACTATATTACATGCCAGCAGCTTTCATCCATCACCCTTAATCGCATCCATCCCTTTCAGTCAGTATTTGAGGACACGGAGAAATTGCACAGACGACACAATTTTCAAAAGAGAGGCAGATCTCCTGAGAGAGAGACTATTACTTCGGGGCTACTCCAAATCTTGCCTTAAAAAGGCCTACAATCGGGCAATTATGAGACCTAGGAAAGAACTGCTTTACAACCCATCTTCTAAAAACACTAATAAAAAAAATCCAATCTCGATTATAACAAAATATTGTAACCAACATGAAATTTTTAAAAAAATTGCCAACAAATACTGGCATCTTCTCTCAATGGACCCCACTGTAGGCCCCTATGTGAGTAAACACCCTGTCTTCACATTCAAAAGAGCGAGATCTCTCAAGGATTACCTGGTGTCCAGTGAATATCATGATTCCGGACACCAGGATCCATGCAAATATCCTGGTACATTCACCTGTGGTGGGTGTAACTACTGCCGGTTTATGAACACCACGCGCAACATAACACTCCCAAATGGGGAACGCTACCGCCCTAAACACTATGCGAATTGCCAAACAGCTAATGTAGTGTACCTACTTCTATGTAACTGCTTCTGTTTTTACGTGGGCAAAACTATTCAGCCCTTCTGGCAACGTGCCTATCGACATATCTTATCCATGCAGGCTTGTAACCCAAGCCTCCCTTTGGGTAGACATGTGAGAGATCTACATGAAGGAATCACTCCAAAGATTTCCTTCCTGATCCTAGACAGAATACATCCTGGCATAAGAGGGGGTGACACCAATAAAACATTAATGCAGGCCGAACAAAGGTGGATTTTTCGCTTAAATGCGACCATGCCACCTGGCCTTAATGCTACTACTTCCTTCAGACCCTTCCTGGAGGGATTCTCCTCAGGAGGATCCGAATGGGAGTCCTTATAATAAAATCACCCCCTCAATCAAACTGATGCAGCCCTTTGTCCCACTTGGACCTTTGGTACCCCTCATTCAGAATATAGCAATCGGGTATCTATACGGGACTATCAATATACCCCAGGTTCTTGGGGATAGTCCTTAAAACCAACAGGACACATGAACCACTAGGACTGTATCTTTAATTTGAATATGCTTGTTTCTGTCTGGCCCTTGATGTAACATATTGTTCAATGTATGACACAATAACCTTGTTTTATGATTTTAGGACCTTTTTCTAATTCAGTGGGACTGCCCCTCTCGACTACACAGATAAACTCACCAAGTGTTGGTAATCCTCACAGCATGCACTTTCATTCTTTCTTCTCCTTTCCCTTTTCTCTTCGGTTCTTTTCTTCCTCTTTTTTCTTTTCCTCCTCTGCACACACCCTCCCTTTTCCCTTTTCTTTTCTCCTGCACTTTACACCAGCTTTTCTCCCTTCTTTTCCTCTGAGTCCCAACTTGTTTCCTTCCTTTTTTCCCCTTTCCCTTTCCTTTGTTCTTTTCACTTACTGTCATCTCCATCTCTCCCTTCATTCCTTCCTTCATGCCTGCACTCTCTAACTGTCGGTCGTTTGCTCCTCCCCCTTCCTACTTTACAAT
Source organism: Aquarana catesbeiana (assembly GCF_042186555.1). NCBI lineage: Eukaryota > Metazoa > Chordata > Amphibia > Anura > Ranidae > Aquarana > Aquarana catesbeiana. The sequence continues at coordinate 776,731,836 of NC_133324.1, forward strand.
CCATCACCCTCACTCTCCCCTTCAATTCTCCCAGGCTTGGGCTGTGTGTCAGCTCACTCAGCGCACCCGGGGGAGACTGAGATGCGCTCTCTTTTGAGCGCACCCGGCCTCCCCTCTCTCTGGCAGTCTGTGGCATGGGTTTCCATGACAGCGGGCACGCCAGCTTTGCGCTGCGGGACCTTTAGACGTATGGGGGATCTCTCCACGTCGCGCTGGCTCCGCCCCCCGCCGAGCGCTGCGCCTCGGCATTGGTCCATCTCCGCCCTGTTGTGGATGGTTCCACTCCAGGGAGTGCATCGTGGAGATGACGCTGTACGTCGCTCCGCCCGGGGGATGTCCTTTACAGACACGTCCTGGCCTCCCTTCTCTAGACCGCCCCCCACCCCTGGCTCAGCCAATCAGGCTACTGATTGGGCACCAACTCCCACTCCAGCACACACAGATTTAAACCTTGCTGACGCTGCACTCATCAGCTGTTTCCTATACCACACAGACGTGCCTGGAGGAAGCTAAGACAAGCAGGTAAACCTTAGGACTATTTTTGACTGGGATTCTTGCTAACCATGCAGAGGTCTGATTATTGATTTACTTACAACATTTCCCTGTTGTGCCCTTCAATCTGCAGACTTATGCGGGCCTATACCTAACCAGGGAACCTGCAGACCCCTCTGGACCTCGGCCCACTTTAATTTGAGGTTTATCAAAATATCTCCTTTTGGCTCAATACTGGAATCCGTGACCTGATTCCACTCACCTTTATATCTTTTTAGGTATGTGTCTGATATGTACAATTCTGGGTGGTCTGTATCTGCTTACCCCAATATTACCTCTACTTTGGAGATGAATATTGTACTTATACTAGTTTCTTCTCTGAGATCCTCATTGAAGTATATTTTTATTACAGCGGGCTATTACCCCCCACCTTCCATACTCCATCAAGCAGGCTGTTTTTCCAGCCCTCATAGGGGAAAAGGGGAGGACTGTGTCTGTTACGCCTTTTGGGGGACATCCTTTGTGAAGCAACCTCAGCCCACCCTGGCTTTCACTCCTGCGGTTTACTTGGTCTTTTCTCTATCTGCTTCAACCTTGGTCTTGCGATTTCTGTGTGGCCGTGACGGACGGCAATTTGTTTAAGTCGCACTGGATGCTGGAAATGTCCTTAGGAAGTTTTACATAATTTTCAAGGGGTCAGTATGAATTTCTTGCTTATAGATGCCTAGAATTTACCAATGATGTTAACAACTGTTGAAATGTGAACTGAACCTTGTAATGCAAACCAAAATGCTTTCTACTGCCTCCTGTTATGAATATCTGAGAATTTCTTTCACTTATTTCTGTTCTGCTTTTTTGTTAACTTCTTAGATGAAACACCCACTCTGACTAATTATCGTTACCCCTGAAGAAGAGGTCAACTTTTTTACATACCTCGAAACGTTGGGTTTCTATGATTATTGGTTATTTACCTGTATCATTGCAATTGGTCAATTTTCCTTTACAATTGTATCTTCCCATTATACGCATCCATTTTTACTGTATATACGGTTAGGTCATGGTAATGTTTTTTAAGAAATGTTTAATGAATAAACTTTAATACTTTTATACAAAATTTAAAAATTTCCTACTACTTTCTACTTTACCAGAGGTGACCCCGCCATAAAGTCCCGTTAGAGGTATTGCACTCCGATAGGGGGTGCTTGTGTTTGGCTAGAAATTGGGATGGGGGCCCACCTTTAGAAACTTACAGTGCCTACTGGGATGACACCTCCCTTTCTTTCTGTTTACAAAATAGGGGATAGATTTATAGGATTTTTATTATTTATTTAATTTTACTAGTAATGGCGGCGATCAGTGATTTTTAGTGGGACTGCAATGTTGCGGTGAACAGATCGGACACCTAAATGACATTTCTGACACTTTTTTGGAAACCAGTGACATTATTACAGTAATCAGTGCTAAAAATATGCACTGTTATTGTACTAAAGACACTGGCAGGGAAGGGGTTAACATCAGGGGCGATCAAGGAGTTAAATGTGTTCCCTGCAGGTGTTTTCTAACCGTATGGGGGACTGTGTGACTGGGGAAACACTCAGATCCATCTTCCTGCTTAGCAGAAAGACAGGATCTGTGTGATCTCCCCTGTCAGATTGGAGATTTGCCTTGTTTACACAGGCACATCTCTGTTTTTTGGAACGATCGCGGGTAGCTGGTGGAAATCAAGTCCACCGGACCCGCTGATTGGCTCCCCTGCTGGCGAATGGGAGCGTGCTCGTGCCTCCAGCAGCGCGCGCATGCCCACAATAGCGAGTTCCTGAGCCGACTTACAGCTACAGTGATTTGAGGGATCGTGCCACCAGCAGCGCGCGCATGTCCACAATAGTGAGTTCCTGAGCCAACTTAAAGCTATGGTGATTCGTGGGATCGTGCCACCTTGCCACAGTATAATAACAACAGCTGGTCGCCAAGCGGTTAAAGTCCATTTTTTTCTCTCTAATAAGAATTTTTACATTACGGTTTAGCCACCCAGATTTAACCTTCACTCTTCTATATTTATTAGCCATTAGAATGCACTGTATGATACCTTTGTTTAATATGTTCCTTAAGCATTTCCATTTTTCCTCCATTTTCAATGTTTCTAGGATTAGCTCCCAACTGATGTCCTGTAGTATTGAGCACAGTTCAGCAAAGTTTGCTCTTTTGAAATGTAGAGTTCTTGTGCTACCCTCATGCCTCCTTTTCCTATGATTTACGCTAAATGTGATCATTCTGTAATCGCTAGATCCCAAGTTGTCCCGTATTGCCACATCTGAGATCAGACTTGGATCATTTGTAATTAATAAATCTAGCAATGAATTCTTTTTAGTTGGAGAATCCACCAATTGAGACATGAAGTTGTCCTGTAAGACATTAATGAAATGACGAGCCTTTAATGAGTGAGCTGTCCCCTCTGCACAGTCAATATCGGGATAATTAAAGTCCCCCATTATGATGACATTTCCCTGCCTCGCTTCCATTTCTAACTGTGATAGAGGTCCAGCTCCTCCTACTCCTTCAGGTTGGGGGGCCTGTAACATACCCCCATTATTCATTCTTGGCAGCACTGCTTAACTATGGCTACACAGTACAGCCAAAAACATTTAGCCTAAACACTGGAAGGCATCTTCAATACAAAGATATCATGCTTGTATCTTCACTTAAAAATAAATATAATGTTTTTTTGCCAATATAATTTGTCTTTATCTTGCAAATTAGGATGGTTCCTTGTTAAATTGTTTTCAGAGCAAGTAATTTTTTCTAATAAAAATGCTTGGCAAAAGTTGACTGTCTTTGGCTTTAAGTCTCAAAAGGAAACTAAACTGGAGAGAAAGGGGCATTATCTGTATACCTTTAAAAGAGTCCCCAAGGGTTTCTATTTTTTTTTACTTGCTATGCTCTTATGCAATGTGACCTGCTACATTGGACAGCAAAAGTAGACACTCTTGGGCCTCAAAGAGAGAGAGCAACAGGTTCTTCTTGTTTATCTGTTGTGGTGATATTGCCTTCCTATATATATATATATATATATATATATATATATATATATATATATATAGCTGTGCTCATAAGTTTACATGGCCATTTTACATCGAATATGAACTTTAACTTCAACCTGGCCGGATTATGACTGCAATGTGTAAAATATTTATGAAATAAGTGAAAACATGATCTAGAGCCATCACAAAGTACACCATGATACTATTAATTATTAAAAAAGATAATAACTAAAAAAAAATAAATAAATAAATATAAATATATATATATATATATATATATATATATATATATATATATATACACACACACACACACACACACACAGTTGTGCTCATAAGTTTACATACCCTGGCAGAATTTATGATTTCTTGGCCATTTTTCAGAGAAAATGAATGATGAACACAAACACTTTTCTTTCACTCTTGGTTAGTGTTTGGCTGGAGCCATCTATTATCAATCAACAATCAACTGATCAAAAGTTTACATACCCCAGTTCTTAATACCATGTATTGTGTATTGTCCCCTTTAACATCAATGACAGCTTGAAGTCTTTTGTGGTATTTGTGGATGAGGCTCTTTATCTTCTCAGATGGTAAAGCTGTCCATTCCTCTTGGCAAAAAGCCTCCAGTTCTTGTAAATTCTTGGGCTGCATGAACTACATGTTTGAGATCTCCCTAGAGTGACTCAATGATATTAAGGTCAGGAGACTGAAATGGCCACTCCAGAACCTTCATTTTATTCTGCTGTAGCCAGTGACAGGCCGACTTGGCCTTGTATTTTGGATCATTGTCATGTTGGAATGTCCAAGTATGTCCCATGCGCAGCTTCCTGGCTGATGAATGCAAATGTTCCTCCAGTATTTTTTGATAACATACTGCTTTCATCTTGCCAACAATTTTGACCAAATTTCCTGTGCCTTTGTAGCTCACACATCCCCAAAACATCAGCGATCCACCTCCGTACCTTTCATCAAAGGCCTTATTGACTCCTCTCCAAATGTAGTGTTTATGGTTGTGGCCAAAAAGCTCAATTTTGGTCTCATCACTTCAAATTAATTTGTGTCAGAAGGTTTCAGGCTTGTCTCTGTGCTGTTTGGCGTATTGTAAGCGGGATACTTTGTGGCATTTGGGTAGTAATGGCTTTCTTCTGGCGACTCGCCCATGTAGCCCATCTTTCTTCAAGTGCCTCCTTATTGCGCATCTAGAAACAGCCACACCACATGTTTTCAGAGAGTGCTGTATTTCACCTGAAGTTATCTGTGGGTTTTTCTTTGCATCCCGAACAATTTTCCTGCCAGTTGTGGCTGAAATTTTAGTTGGTCTACCTGATCGTGGTTTGGTTTCAACAGAACCCCTCATTTTCCACTATCTTGATTAGAGTTAGAACACTGCTGATTGGCATTCTCAATTACTTGGATATCTTTTTATATGCCTTTCTGTTTTATACAGTTCAACTACCTTTTCCCACAGATACTTTGACAATTCTTTTGCTTTCCCCATGACTCAGAATCCAGAAACGTCAGTGCAGCACTGGATAAAAGATGCAAGGGTCTGTCAGGAGTCCAGAAACGCATTGAACTTTTATACACACACTAATTACAAGCAAACAGATCACAGGTGAGGATGGCTACCTTTAATAGCCATTCAAACCCCTTTGTGTCAACTTGTGTGCATGTTATCAGGTTAAAATCACCAGGGAATGTAAATATTTGATCAGGGTCATTTGGGTAGTTTCTGTTGCCATTATGATTTAAAAAAGAGTAAACACAGTTGTTTGATAATAAATGGCTTCAGCCAACCATCAACCATGAGTGAAAGAAATGTTTTTGTGTTATCATTCATCATATTCTCTAAAAAATGGCCAAGAAATCATACATTCTGCCAGGGTATGTAAACTTATGAGCACAATTGTATATATATATATATATATATATATATATATATATATATATATATATATATATATATATATATTACAGGTTCTAGACACATTTTTTAGTACTCGGGGTTCTCACCCATGCATGGTTAGGGATTCCAAAGAGGTCCTCTCAGAAAGAGGAGAGGACTGATTTACAATACTCTCTAGACTGGTAAGTCCTCATTTGGGACGCAGAATTTGGGGGCTTGGAGAGACTCTGAGATGGGAAAGAGACTCAAACCCTTATTCTGGGGACTTTGGTCCTGGAGGGGTTAAACTATCTACAAGGGAATCTTAAAAAAGGGCAGGGAGGAGTCCACACTTGTTTGTGAGGGAACGTGTAGTGGTCCACAGCTGTGAGAAGGTGTGGACTCTTGGGAGACTAAGACAGTTGTGCTGAGTTCCTGTGGCATTTGCAGTATCTATGAAGCAAAGGGGAACCAAAAAACCTATGGGACTGGTGTATTGGTGGTGAGCCATTCTTTCGCTTTGTAGCAGGATTATGAAATGTTTGCTTTATTTTTGCTGAAGAAAGAGCAATAAGGACTGTTCACTTTTGCAAGCGGCTGACTGGTCATCTCGGGCTCCCCATATTACAATATATAGACATACACAACAATAAATATTTTTTAAATAAACCCCCTCACCCACAGATATTACAGAGGGCCCCTGTGCAGATAAATACAACTGTACCCATACTACATTCATCATGTCACTCTTCCCAATACTTTTCTGTATCCAGTACCCTCACAGCCATCACTTTCAGTCCATTCAGCTCTCCTCTGCCTCCTGACACCTATGCAACCATAGCCTCCCTGCTCTATCTTTGTACATTAACATCTTAGAGTCTGAAAAGCTAAAAAGGCAGCTGCATAAAGGCACAAGGTCATATGATGTAATTAATAGGGATGGGCCGAACAACCCCCTGTTCGGTTCACATCAGACCTTTTGAACATCGCGAAAGTTTGGAACCAAATAACAAACCCTATTGGACCCAAACGTGAAAAATCAAGTGCCCATTTTGAAGGCTTATATGCACGTAATTGAGCATACAATGGTCATGGGGGTCCGGGCACTGCCCTGGGACATGTATCAATAAAAATAAAGTTTGCAAAAAACATCATTTTTAAATGAGCAGTGATTTATTAATGCTTAAAGTTAAAGCATAAACATGAAAAATTCCTTTCAATATAGTGCCTGAGGGGTCCCCTTAGTCCACCTGTGGCACATCTGTACTGTGTATAGAAGCTGCTGCAGCAATAAGTGCATTTATAAAGCCAAAAAAATTACATTTTCTCTGCAAACTTTCTTTATTTTGTAGGCAACAGCTTGGGGAGCCAGTGTTTATGATGAGGCCACAATATAGTGCACTGGGAACAAGATTAGAGATTTTTTGGATATATTCTGGTGTCTCTACCACAGACTTTGGATAGAAAAAATTGGTCTTTGGGTATCGGTGGTGCCTTCACACCATAACCCTATAGAGGTACTCTTGATGAAATCAAGAGTTGTCCTTGCTGTCAAAAATTGCAATGATATGCACCTGTCAAACAGGTCTTTGGGTGTCGGTGGCGCCATCAAACAGGTGCAGAAAAATTGGTCTTTGGGTATTAATTGTGCCCATGAAACCTACACCAAAAACATTCTTCCAGATGAAATCAACACCCACAACACTAGGCAGCCTAGAAGTCCTGCAGAGATTCCACATCCCAAAAACACTTAATCGGTGACATCGGCATTAGGGGCTTCATAGCTCCTGGTAATCAAGGACTGATTCATTTTGATAAAAGTCAGACAGTACACGGAGTCTGTGGACAGACACGTTCTCTGATCAGTAACAAAACCTCCAGCAGCACTGAATGCCTGTTCGTAAAGAATGCTGGATGCAGGGTAGCCCTGCAACTCAATAGCAAACTGGGCAAGTTCTGGCCAGTGGCCTATTCTCATGACCCAGTAAGCCAGTGGATCGTTGAATGGAAAGCTCTCCATCTCTGTTTTCGCCCCTAGATAATTGGCCACCATGTGATGCAGACGCTGCTGAAGGGATGTGGAAGCTGACAGCCCTGGGTGGTGAGGACTAAAAAAGTTCAGAAATGCATCACTTAGGGGCGGCTTTCTCCACCACTTCTCTCTTGACCAACAGAAGCCTCAAAACTACGTTTTCCATGACACTGTAACCTACCGGAGTCGGGAAAAGTGTTTGATAAACTTCTCTTTAAGGTGCCCTCAAGAGATTTAATCTTCTGCATTCTCTGTGGGGAAGGGATGAGTTCTGAGACTCCCCCCTTTAATGATGGTCAATGAGGGTTGCCAACCAATTGTGATCCTTTTCCTTTACTCCACGTATTCGTGGGTCCTTTCGCAGGCTTTGAAACATGAGGGAGCCGATGCACCGCATGAGAAACAGACTCCTCAGGGTCACTGAGGATTCCAGTATCTGGAACTGCCTCCTCCCAGCCACGTACTACTCCCAAGGGTTCTGGGGAAGGAAAACCATCTTTACTGTTTGACGTAAGTCTTCCTCTGCTTCAATGCCACCGAAACTGCCCGAATCCTCCTCCTCTCTCTCCTCTTGTGTGTTCTGTGGCATAGGAACAATGGTGTCTGCATAAAGTGGGCCTTGAGAGGAAAGGAAGTCCTCCTCTTACTCCTGCTGCTCTGCCTCAAGTGCCCTGTCCATAATGCTACGCAGAGCCTGCTCCAGCAGGAACACAACAGGGATTGTGTCACTGATGTATGCATTGTCATGACTCACCATCCTTGTGGCCTCCTCAAATGGTGACAGTACAGTGCATGCATCCTTTATAAGCAGCCATTGGCATGAGGGAAAAAAGAAGCAGGGTTGGCTTGAGCCTGTCGTTGTGCCATACTCAAACAGGTACTCATTGACAGCCCTCTGCTGCATATGCAGCTGCTGCAGCATTGCCAAAGTTGAGTTCCACCAGGTGGGCATGTCACAAATTGGCAGGTTACGGGGAGGTGGAATTCCCGCTGGATTGCAGCTAACCGAGCACTGGCTGTGTATGACCGTCTGAAATGGCTACAGACTCTTCTGGCCAGCTTTAGCACATCTTGCAACCCTGGGTACCTATTTAGGAAATGCTTCACCACCAAGTTGAGGACATGTGCCAGGCATGGCACATGTGTCAACTTTCCCTGTCTAAGAGCGAACAGGTTTGAGCCATTATCGCACACCACCACTTCTGGGCCTGTCCCTGCAGAGCTGCAAGAATCTCAGCTCCAGTGTGGTTCCTGTCCCCTAAACACACCATCTGAAGCACTGCATGGCACTTTTTAGCCTGACTCTGGGAATAGCCCTTTGAATGCTTAGGGTATACCTGATGTTCATAGGACAATTCTGCAGAGGAGGGCATGGAGGTGGCGGAGGAGGAGGGGATAGTGCTCACAGGTCTGGCATCATCATCACCAGCTGTATGGAGACGTGGGGGCACAACAAGCTGCAGCACTGAGCCCTGTCCTGCATCCTTTCGAGTTGCAAGCAGCGTTACTCAATGTGTTGTGAACAAAATATTGTCCCTGCAAATGCTTGATGGACCACGTGTGAGCAGTAAGGTGGATTTTAATGCTGACTGCCTTGCCCAAAGATGGTTTGTGTCATTATCACAAACCACCATTCCTGGCTCCAGCTGGCGTGGCATGAACCACCTCTGGGCCTGTCCCTGCAGAGCTGCAAGAATCTTTGCTCTGGTGTGGTTCCTGTCCCCTAGACACACCAACTGAAGCACTGCATGGCACCTTTTAGCCTGACTCATTGAATAGACCTTTGAACGCTTAGGAGGTACTTAAGGTTCATAGGAAAATTCAACAGAGAAGGGCATGGAGGAGGAGGTGGAGGGGGTAGGAGCTGACAGATCTCGCATCATCACCAGCTGTATGGAGACGTGGGGGGCACAACAAGCTGCAGCACTGAGCCCTGTCCTGCATCCTTCTGAGTTGCAAGCAGAGTTACCCAGTGTGCTGTGAACAAAATATATCGTCTCTGCCCATGCTTGCTGGACCACGTGTCAGCAGTAACGTAGACTTTGCGGCTGACTGCCTTGCCCAACGATGCCAGAACATTCCCTTCCATGTGATGGTATAGAGGTAGAATGGCCTTACATGAAGTAGTAGCGACTGGGAACCTGCCATTGTGTTACAGCACATTGTGCAAATTCACAGAAGGGGGCAGAATCCACCAGGCATAAAGGCAGAAGTTGTAGAGCCAGCAGCTTTGACAGGTTTGCATTTAGATGCTGGGTGGCAGAGATTCAGAGATTGTATTTTTTTTTCCGCTGCAGCAGATGGGGCAGAAAAATTTGCCGGCTATAGTCTACAGCTGGTGGTGTGCTGCTGGCACATGCGCTATACCCCCTATCATCCCTGTCAGTGGAGGCTGCTGAGAGGTCATGAGGTATAGCAGAGACAGACTGTGGTGAGTAAGGAGGAGGGACAGATTTGTGCCCCTATTGTGTGACTTTTAAGTGCTCTTGCCAATGGGCTGAGTGGAGGGAGGTTGAATACCTTGTTAAGCATGTGGTACCCAAATGGTTGGTGTTTTTGCCATGATTGATGTGCTTGAGAGAAACTTTGCAAATAGCAACAGTGCAATCAGCTGCACATGTACTAAAAAAGGCCCAGACAGCTGAGCTGTGGGAAATCAGCCAGGAGATAACAGCTCCAGAATGTGATAGAATAGGGTGGCTGCTCTCTACTCTTCCATGATGGCTGCCTCATTGGGGTTGTGCTTCACCCTCACTTTCCACCTCTGCTCTATCCAGCACACATGTTGAGTCAGTGACCTCATCATCAACTCCTCCACCCTCATTACTACTGGAGACAACTTGGCAATATGCTGCAGCTGGGGTAACATGAATGCCAATTTGTGTACCAATGTTCTCCCCTCTCTGTAGGCTCATGTTCCTGCCTTCCTCAACCTCAGAACTAACATCTGAATTGAGTAATGGCTGTGCATTGTCAAGGAGCAAGTGGCTGACTCTGTGTTCAAATAACTCATCTGACTCCTCCATGCCTGATGCTGCGGTTATGGCAGGAATAGCTGTGGACAAGGCGGCAGGTTTTGCCACTCTGGCAGCTGCAGGGGACTGTGCACTAGTCTCTGCTTGGGTGATGTAGGATGAGGAGGATGAGGACGTTTTAGTAAGCCAGTCCACCACCTCCTCTGCATGCTGTGGCTGGATAGTACGGGCAATATCACTAAACAGAGGAAAATATGCCCTGACCATGTCCACCTTTGCCTGTGAACACATATGCTGCTGGCCCCCTTACAGTGCCATGGGAATGTCTGCCTCTCCTTGCTGTCCTCCCAAACATGAGTGGGGGTGGTTGTTAACAAAATGTAATAAAGATGTGTAAATGTGTACATGGATGCACTTTAATAAATGGAAAGTGGTGTTTGGTTCACTTTAATTTGAGTATTCACTACACAGACAAACTCCACGGATACACTATATATTAACGTTAAACTTGCAGTAACGTAATTAAATATATGTTGTTACACTTGCAGTAATGCAATGAAATATATGGCATTAAACTTGCAGCAACACATTGAAATATATGGTTTTAAGCTTGCAGTAGCACAATGAAATACAGTATATGGCGTTAAACTTGCAGTAACGCAATGAAATATACAGCATTATACTTGCAATAACGCACAGAACTATATTGCGTTAAACTTGCAGTAACGCAATGAAATATACGACGTTAAACTTGCAGTAACCCTCAGAACTATACGCCGTTTAAACTTGCAGTAATGCACAGAACTATATGGGGTTAAACTTGCAGTAATGCAATGAAATATATGACGTTAAACTTGCTGTAACGCAATTAAATATATGGCGTTAAACTTGCAGTAATGCAATGAAATATACAGCGTTAAACTTGCAGTAAAGCACAGAACTATATGGCGTTAAACTTGCAGTAACGCACAGGACTATATGGCGTTAAACTTGCAGTAACGCAATGAAATATACAGCATTATACTTGCAGTAACGCACAGAACTATATGGCATTAAACTTGCATTAACGCACAGAACTATATGGCGTTAAACTTGCAGTAACGCAATGAAATATATATGAAATTAAACTTGCAGTAATTCATTGAAATATATGGCGTTAAACTTGCAGTAACGCAATTAAATATATGGCGTTAAACTTGCAGTAAGACCCCTTTCACACTGGGGCCGCGGCCACTTTAGAAGGGGTTAAAAGCGCCCGGTTGCGGCGCTTCTGAATTCATTTCAATGTGCAGGGCATTTTGGGAGTGCTAAATACAACACTCCCAAACCACCCCAAAGATGCTGTTTCCAGGATTTTTCCTAACGTCCCCCAAGCGCACCGACCCAGTGTGAAAAGACACGCTGAAATGAATGAGAGGCGGTTTTCAGGCGCTATTTAGAGGCTATTTCTAGCACTTAAACACCTGATAACCTCCTCAATGTGAAATACAGTATACAGCGTTAAACTTGCAGTAATGCACAGAACTATATGGCGGGAAACTTGCAGTAATGCAATGAAACGTATGGCGTTAAACTTGCAGTAACACACAGAACTATACAATGTTAAACTTGCAGTAATGCAAAGAACTATATGGCGTTAAACTTGCAGTAACGCAATTAAATATACGGTGTTAAACTTGCAGTAATGCACAGAACTATATGGTGTTAAACTTGAAGTAACGCACTGAACAGTATTAAACTTGCAGTAACGCACAGAACGATATGGCGTTAACCTTGCAGTAATGCACTGAACTGTACAGCGTTTAAACTTGCAGTAACACACAGAACTATATGGCATTAAACTTGCAGTAACGCACTGAACTGTACAGTGTTAAACTTGCAGTAACGCAACTGAAATATACTGTGTTAAGCGTGCAGTAACACCCAGAAATGTTCTGCGTTAAATGGCACTGAAATATACGTTGTTAAACTTACAGTAACGCACTGAACTGTACGGCGTTAAACTTGCAGTAACACAATAAAATATACTGTGTTAAATGGTCACTACACTCATACTGACTGAACTATCCCTACATTCACAGTAATGTAAAGATAAATGGTGGTCGTATTACACTCACACTGACTGAACTATCCCTACATTTACACTAATGTAAAGATGAATGGTCGCACTACACTCACACTGAACTATCCCTAGATGCACACTAAACTGATATTCTACACTGACAATAGAATCAGAATAGCACACTATCGCACACTGTCTCGTAGCACTGAACAGAGCCCTCTTCTATCTCTCTCCATGCCACTATCACACTACAAATGGCCCTATGGAAAGAATACTATTAAGCTTTGTACACACGATCCGATTGTTGGCCAACAGAGCATCAGACTTTTGTCTGAAGGGCTTGTGCTGAGAACTTGTCTTGCATACAAATGGTACACAATTGTTGACCAACAAACACGAACGTAGTGATGTACTAGACATACTACGAGCCGATAAAGAGGAAGTTCAATTGTCATGCGCCACCCTTTGGGCTCCTTCTGCTAATTTCGTGCTAGTAGAAGTTTGGTGAGTGTTGATTCGCACTTTTCAGTTCGTGCTTTTCAGTTTGTTTCTGAACGGCCGTTCGTCAACCAGCCATGTTGAGGAACCGGAGAAGAGAATGTGCTATTATTGGTGACATCTCAGTGTTTATGGAAGTTGTTATATCACAATTCCCCTCTTTTTTCTTTTTTCTTTTTTCATTCATTCATTTTTTTTATGTTTTATTTATTTATTCATTTATTTATTTTTTATTATAATTATTTTCATATATATTTTACAGTTAAATTTTTCCATTTTGTGCCTTTTTTATGCAATTTTTGGCACAATATATTTATTATTATTTTAATTTGTCCCTTATAACTATGTAAGGTATAGATTTACACAATTATTATAATACACCTTGAGACGTTTCTGCCTCCTGGTCCATACGGGACATAAAGTAATTAATACGTTTTTTCCTTTCATCACCACAAGATGGCAGAGTGTCGTGTTTTACACTCCATTTGCATAAACATGGAGGGGTAATGAGCTGGTCTGACCCTTCGGTTAGGGATAAAGGGTCCGAGGTTTTTAGATTGTAATTTTTTTTTTATTTTATATATTTGTATCCTTAGATTGGGTTACAGTTTTAAGTACATGATGCATTTTTTGTTTCCCCCTCTCCTCTTCTAATCTGAGCCGCGATTTAAGAGGCTATTTTCCTTCCCACCGCTGAGATCTCAGAACGAGGCGTGGTTTTTGTATTCTATTTAAGGCGATGACTCTGAGCGTCGCCCTTTCCCCAGACAATGCCATTTGTAGGTGAAACGTACGTCGGGAGGTTGACGCTTTGACGTCATTGCCATTCTGTTGTGGACGGGTGCTCGCTATGCCGGCCAGCGACTTGCTGTTTTATACCTTGTTTATGTAAGTTTTCTACCTTTTTTAAATAAACAATCCTGCCAGATTTACACTATGGGCAGTTTTCTTTTATCCACATGCCTTTGAGTCGAGTGTTTGGGTTCCCTGCTGTATCTTCGTAGCTATGCTACATACAGTCAAGTGTAAAATCTATGTGGTGGCGGATCACTGAGTGGGGTGTCTTTTCCATCTTCACCACCGAGTTCTCGTTGCACTTATTGATGGGCTTTGCTTTGGGACTATTTCCAGTTAAAATCATATGCATAATGATTCCCATGTAAATCATATGGACATCACTGTTTGATTCACATTTACATGTATGGACATCACTGTTTTTTGACATTATTTTTTGATCATCGCATTAGCTTGCAATCTTTATGGTATATGAATTCCCTAGAGGAGTTCCTAAATATGATTGCGTGGTAGTATCACATGTATATTTATTTATATATATTTTAGCACATTTTTTTCTTTACATTTGCTATTATTGGCCTTGGAGTTATTGCTTTGTCCCAAGTCCAGTCCAGGAACAGAAGGAGGAGTTCTTGGACCAAAAATTGGTTGCTTAACCACTTCAGCCCCGGAAGGATTTACCCCCTTCCTGACCAGAGCACTTTTTACAATTTGGCACTGCATCGTTTTAACTGCTAATTGCGCGGTCATGCAATGCTGTACCCAAATTTGCGTCCTTTTGTTCCCACAAATAGAGCTTTCTTTTGATAGTATTTGATCACCTCTGCCATTTTTATTTTGTGCGCTATAAATGGAAAAAGACCAAAAATTTTGAAAAAAAAACAATATTTTCTACTTTTTGTTATAAAAAAATACAATAAACTCAATTTTAGCCATACATTTAGTCCAAAATGTATTAAGCCACATGTCTTTGGTAAAAAAAAAATGTCAATAAGTGTATATTTATTGGTTTGCGCAAAAGTTATAGCGTCTACAAACTAGGGTACATTTTCTGGAATTTACACAGCTTTTAGTTTATGATTGCCTATCTCATTTCTTGAGGTGCTAAAATGGCAGGGCAGTACAAACCCCCCCAAATGACCCCATTTTGGAAAGTAGACACCACAAGGAAATTGCTGAGAGGCATGTTGAGCCCATTGAATATTAATTTTTTTTGTCCCAAGTGATTGAATAATGACAAAAAAAAATTTACAAAAAGTTGTCACTAAATGATATATTGCTCACACAGGCCATGGGCATATGTGGAATTGCACCCCAAAATACATTCTGCTGCTTCTCCTGAGTATGGAGATACCACATGTGTGGGCTTTTTTGGGAGCCTAGCCGCGTACGGGGCCCCGAAAACCAAGCACCACCTTCAGGATTTCTAAGGGCGTAAATTTTTGATTTTCACTCCTCACTACCTATCACAATTTTGAAGGCCATAAAATGCCAGGACAGTTCAACCCCCCCCAAATAACCCCATTTTGGAAAGTAGACACCCCAAGCTATTTGCTGAGAGGCATGTTGAGTCCATGGAATGTTTTATATTTTGCCACAAGTTGCGGGAAAATGACAAACTTTTTTTTTTTTTGCACAAAGTTGTCACTAAATGATATATTGCTCAAACATGCCATGGGCATATGTGGAATTACACCCCAAAATACATTCTGCTGCTTCTCCCGAGTATGGGGATACCACATGTGTGGGACTTTTTGGGAGCCTAGCTGTTTACGGGGCCCCAAAAACCAAGCACCGCCTTCAGGATTTCTAAGTGCGTAAATTTTTGATTCCACTCCTCACTACCTATCACAGTTTCCAAGGGCATAAAATGCCAAGATGGCACAAACCCCCCCAAATGACCCCATTTTGGAAAGTAGACACCCCTAGCTATTTGCTGAGAGGCATGTTGAGTATTTTGCAGCTCTCATTTGTTTTTGAAAATGAAGAAAGAAAAGAAAAATGTTTTTTTTTCTTTTTTCAATTTTCAAAACTTTGTGACAAAAAGCGAGGTCTGCAAAATACTCACCATACCTCTCAGCAAATAGCTTGGGGTGTCTACTTTCCAAAATGGGGTCATTTGGGGGGGTTTGTGCCATATGGGCATTCCATGGCCTCCGAAACTGTGATAGGCAGTGAGGAGTGAAATCAAAAATTTACACCCTTAGAAACCCTGAAGGCGGTGCTTGGATTTTGGGGTCCCACATGTGGTATCCCTGTACTCAGGAGAGGAGAAGCATCAGAATGTATTTTGGGGTGTAATTTCACATATTCCCATGGCATGTTTGAGCAATATATCATTTAGTGACAGCTTTGTGCAAAAAAAAAAAAAATTGCCTTTTTCCCGCAACTTGTGTCACAATATAAAATATTCCATGGACTCAACATGCCTCTCAGCAAATAGCTTGGGGTGTCTACTTTCCAAAATGGGGTAATTTGGGGGGGGGTTTAACTGTTCTGGCATTTTATGCACAACATTTAGAAGCTTATGTCACACATCACCCACTCTTCTAACCACTTGAAGACAAAGCCCTTTCTGACTCTGTTTGTTTACATGAAAACATTTTTTTTTTTGCAAGAAAATTACTTTGAACCCCCAAACATTATATATTTTTTAAAGCAAAGGTCCTACAGATTAAAATGGTGGGTGTATCATTTTTTTTCACACAGTATTTGCGCAGCGATTTTTCAAACGCATTTTTTTGGGAAAAAACACACTTTTTTTAAATTTTAATGCACTAAAACACACTATATTGCCCAAATGTTTGATGAAATAAAAAAGATGAACTTAGGGCGAGTACATGGATACCAAACATGACATACTTTAAAATTACGCACAAACGTGCAGTGGCGACAAACTATATACATTTTTAAAAGCCTTTACAGGTTACCACTTTAGATTTACAGAGGAGGTCTACTGCTAAAATTACTGCCCTCGATCTGATCTTCGTGGTGATACCTCATATGCATGGTGCAATTGCTGTTTACAATTGACGCCAGACCAACGCTTGCATTCACCTTTGCGCGAGAGCAGGGGGGACAGGGGTGCTTTTTTTTTTATTTGTTTTTTTTTGCCTTTTTATTTTATTTTTAAACTGTTCCTTTCATTTTTTTTATCATTTTTATTGTTATGTCAGGGAATGTAACTATCCCCTATGATAGCAATAGGTAGTGACAGGTACTCTTTTTTGAAAAAAATGGGGTCTATTAGACCCTAGATCTCTCCTCTGCCCTCAAAGCATCTGACCACACCAAGATCAGTGTGATAAAATGCTTTCCCAATTTCCCAATGGCGCTGTTTACATCCGGCGAAATCTAAGTCATAAAATGCTCGTAGCTTCCAGTTTCTTAGGCCATATTGATGATTGGAGCCATTCTGGTCTCTGATCAGCTCTATGGTCAGCTGGCTGAATCACCGGGTGCATTCTCAGGTTCCCTGTTGGGACAGGAGAGCTAGAGAAAAACACGGAAGACGGTGGGAGGGGGGGACATTCTTGTAAAAGCAGTCTAGAGGCTAATTAGCCGCTAGGATTGCTTTTACAGGAAAGTTGACTGCTGGCTGAAAAGAATGATACCAAGATGATACCTAAACCTGCAGGCATCATTCTGGTATAACCACGAAAAGTCCAGCAACATACCAGTACATTGCTGGTCCTTGTTGGGCATATATTGTAATCTTTTTTTTTTCATGCAGCCTGTGGGCTGAACGAAAAACAGAGATTGATCGGTGCGTATGCCCACCATTAGAATACCTCCCTTCATCCACCCACTTCTAATGATGGGCATACATGCACCATTTATATATGCCGAAGCATGGGGGCATTTGCAAATCGCTCCTCCCCCCCTGCTGCCCCCATGCTTCGGCATATATCACCTCCGCTGGAGTCATGGCTTTATATATCGTGGGAGCAAATGCTGTTGCTGTCAAGATAAATAAATCCACGCTGCAGCTGAATGGTGTACCTGAAGACAAAAAAATGGTTAACAATAAAACACAGTAAACAGTAAAGTATAAAAAATTGCATACCTAAAAAGCAAACATGATAAAACATAATAACAATAAAACATTGCAGAATAGAATACAGTAAAAAAGGACAGAACAATAAAGAGAGAATAGAGAGAGAGAGAACAATAAAATGACAACTATTTTTGTTTTTTTTATTTTATATATTTTTTTGTGGTTTTTTTTCCCACTTTTTTTGTAACTGTAACTTTTATAACTGTATCCGGTTCCAGGTTCGGGTCTCTCAAAATGCGATGGCATCTTGGGAGACCCTGTGAAAGTGTGCCTAGTCTGTGCAATGCTGTACCCTATGCTAATACTCAACTAGTGTATGGTAGCGTTCAAAACATTCACCAATGCAAAGACCAGGATTGTCAGGACAGGAGGGACGATAATAGCGGGTGTCACGCCTATATCAGCACTTGCTGCAGACACAACATCTTTTTTGGGGGGGTTCGTTGGGTAGGGGTACTCAGGAGGACATAAAGAAAATGCCTCTCATGCAGCCGACTGCATTTGGTTGGGGATTTGAATGGGTACGGGTGCTGCAGAAGTGGGGGGTTCCCAATTAGGATTAGCGAATGCAGCAGGAAGGGCATTATGGACATGACGGGCCTGTGTTTTCTTCTTCTTGGTGGCAGCGGGAAACTACTTGTGCTTGCCACCTCACCAGCTTGAACTGCACTCATGGGACTCGCCACGTCACCAAGTGTTACTGCAGTGCTGGTTTGACTACGACCGGGGTGTACTAGGCCGCTGGTGCTTGCCAGTTCACCAAAACGCTACCAAAAAACTGTTAGCGATCGCAGGGATCAGGCCTGACTCTGCGAACGCTGCAGTTATGTGTTTAGTGTTTTATAAGTGACAGTGATCGATCAATACTGCACTTGGGTGGGCTGGGCTGGGCCGGGCGGAGGGGTAAAACGCAGGTGCTAGCAGGTATCTGGGCTGATCCCTCTAACACTGCATTTTTGGGTACCCTAAACTGCTGGGGACACTAGTATAGATCTGATCGGATCAGATATTGATCCGACCACTAAGGGAGGTGTATGGTGCGTGTGTGGGTGTCATCGGTACTGGCGCTAACCTGACACTGCCTGGGGCGACGCAGACCCTATCTGGCCCTAAAACCTAAGTTATATCTCCGCCGGGCAATCAGGGGACTAAACCTTTATTAGGTAATAAACGGCAGGTGCCCTGACACTATAAAAAATAAACTAACTAACCAGCATCACCCATAACAGTTATACGGTGATCACTGGTGAAAGGGTTAACTAGGGGGCAATCAGGGGGTTAAAACCCTGACGCTATAAAAAGCTGACGGTGAACCTATATATTTACCTCCCTAACTAGCATCACCAGTGACACTAATACAGCGATCAGAAAAATGGTCGCTTAGTGACACTGGCAACGGGGGGGTGATCACGGGGTTAAAACTTTATTAGAGGGGTTAGGGGGGTACCCTAGACCTAAAGGGGGCTAACCCTAACTGCCCTACCACTTCTAACTGTCACAAACTGACACCAATGCAGTAATCAGGAAAAAAAAAAACCTGCTTGGTGTCACTGTGACAGGGGGGGTGATTAGGGGGTGATCAGGGGGCGATCGGGGGGTGATGGGGGGTGTAAAGTATGCCTGGTGTGTTTTACTGTGTGTGTAGTGTTTGTGCACTCACATCGATGTCTTCTCTCCTTGGCACCGGAACGGAAAATAGCGAGCCGAGGAGAGATGACATCACTTCCTCTGCCGCTGTTTACTATACAGCAGCAGAGGAAGAATCTCATTCATTGGGAGCGATCGCGAGGGGGTGGCCACGAAAGAGTGGTCTCCCCCTCAGCCTCTCCCCCTGACCGCCTCAGCCACCGGGGGGCGTGATGCGCCCCCCGCTTGCGGGAGGCAGATCACATATCAGGTACGTGATTTTGCCTGCCCGTGCCATTCTGCTGCAGTATATCTGCGTTAGGCGTTCAGCAAGTGGCTAATGGTGACCAAATATGTCATACACCTTTGCTGCGGGAGCTTCAGGAGAATAATCCGGATGATTGTCGGAATTATCTGACGGACCCCTGCTTTCACTAACTCTTGGCATTGGTGACCCCCTATATTAAGAAGCAGGCTATATTAAGAAGCAGGACACATGCATGAGGCTTGCCATCACTCCAGAGCAAAGGCTCATAGCCACCTTGCGTTACTTGGCAATGGGGAGAAGTCTCCAGGACCTCAAGTTTACCACTGGGATCTCCCCCCAGGCTCTGGGACTCATTATTCCAGAGACCTGCTCAGCCATTTTTCAAGTACTGCAGAAGGATTATATTCGGGTTAGGTTTTCCCTTTAAGATCACATTCTATGTATTAATGTTTGCTAATGTATTGTCTTAATTTGTTGATTACATCATTTTCAATATTGTAATATGCTGTGAATGTCCTCTTTGTCCTCATGCATGCTATAAGCTTTTCCTGCTCCTTTGTTGGCCTAAATGCATATTTTCCATAACTAACCTCGCCAGCATGCTATCCTGGGCCCATACACACCTAGCCTAGTAACTTCACAGTGTTTTTTGTCAGCTAAATTTTGGAGCTTACCCTAAACAACCCCTAAAATGTGTATACATGTTATTGTTGTTCTCAAATTCAGGCAGAGTGCAAAAGACCATTTTTTGAGGCACAAACTCATTTGTAATCCTCCCTCCCCCCCAAAAATGCAAAGTTAACAGATACAAATACTCTATTTGCTGACTTTGCCAAACCCATACACACTATCGCTCTTTTGTGTTTAATTTTCTGTATAAATTCACCCAGCCATGTAGTGCAAGGGCCTGCCTGATTACCTACAAATTGTAAAGCAGACAGTTTTTGGCTCCTATTATATTGATAGGTATTTTCTGAATGTCAAAATGTGCTGCAATTTGGACAGTGTGGATCCATATTTTTAGATTATGATACTTCTTACCTGTCCACTGGGCTACCAATAGTGTAAGTAAGGAGGGACTGGCTAAAGTATCCCAGATTATTTATACAAACAGCTCTCATGGAAGTGGAGAGGGTTATCTGTCCAAAACATCTACCCATTTCCTCCCCCCAACCCTAAAATTTTGCTAATGGGCGACCAGAGGGGGAGATGAATCACATAAGTTGACCTTACCCTTTTGTCTTTAAATACTCTTTTAAGTTTTCTCCTTATGTTGGCTAAGCATGTTTGTGTCAAATCTGCTTGCAATGTTATGTGCAGAAGTAGTAATTTTTTTTATTTTTTAAATCCACAGTTTACTTCAAACCCACAGCAATGGCAGGTCCTTGCAGCCCAGTTCCACCATCAGTGGGATTTTCCCAGCTGTGGTGGTGCTATTGATTAGGGATGAGCTTCGTGTTCGAGTCGAACCCATGTTCGACTCGAACATCGGCTGTTCGATCGTTCGCCGAATTGCGAACGTTATGGGCCGTTCGCGCTAAATTCGTGTGGCGCGTCACGGCCCATAATTCACTGCGGCATCGCAGTGCATTGCTGGCTGATGATTGGCCAAGCATGCACTATGACCCGCATGCTTGGCCAATCACAGCGCTGTCAGTAGAGAGAGCTGTAATTGGCCAAAGCCAGGGTGGCTTTGGCCAATTACGGCTCAGGGCATTTAGTACACACCCCACACTATATAAGGCCGCCTGCACGGCGGCCCTGTGTAGTGTGTGTTCCGGTGTGCTGAGAGATAGAGAGAGAGAGAGACAGTGTCATTTGATTTGAGTTAGATAGATTAGGCAGAACAGTCAGTCAGTTAGCTGCACTTACAGTGTATTGTGTATATATATGCATCCCAGGTGTTGCATATATATATATACACTGTATTCAGTTTAGCTAGATCCGTTCCTGTTATCTTCTATCTAGACTATTTACATTTAATGCAGTGCGTCCTGCTCACAGTGTTCAGCTAGATCCGTTCCTGTTATCTTCTAGACTATTTACATTTAGTGCAGTGCGTCCTGCTCACAGTGTTCAGCTAGATCCGTTCCTGCTATTTACATTTAGTGCAGTGCGTCCTGCTCACAGTGTTCAGCTAGATCCGTTCCTGTTAAATTCCTACTGACCGGCAGGCTTGTCTGGTTACAGTATATAAAGCTACCTGAAGAAAATTACAGGTGTTCTATTTGATCCTATTAGTACCACGGTCAGGCAGCTAGACTATTTACATTTAGTACAGTGTGTCCTGCTCACAGTGTTCAGCTAGATCCGTTCCTGTTAAATTCCTACTGACCGGCAGGCTTGTCTGGTTACAGTATATAAAGCTACCTGAAGAAAATTACAGGTGTTCTATTTGATCCTATTAGTACCACGGTCAGGCAGCTAGACTATTTACATTTAGTACAGTGTGTCCTGCTCACAGTGTTCAGCTAGATCCGTTCCTGTTATCTTCCTACTGACAGGCAGGCTTGTCTGGTTACAGTATATAAAGCTACCTGAAGAAAATTACAGGTGTTCTATTTGATCCTATTAGTACCACGGTCAGGCAGCTAGACTATTTACATTTAGTACAGTGTGTCCTGCTCACAGTGTTCAGCTAGATCCGTTCCTGTTAAATTCCTACTGACCGGCAGGCTTGTCTGGTTACAGTATATAAAGCTACCTGAAGAAAATTACAGGTGTTCTATTTGATCCTATTAGTACCACGGTCAGGCAGCTAGACTATTTACATTTAGTACAGTGTGTCCTGCTCACAGTGTTCAGCTAGATCCGTTCCTGTTATCTTCCTACTGACAGGCAGGCTTGTCTGGTTACAGTATATAAAGCTACCTGAAGAAAATTACAGGTGTTCTATTTGATCCTATTAGTACCACGGTCAGGCAGCTAGACTATTTACATTTAGTACAGTGCGTCCTGCTCACAGTGTACAGCTAGATCCGTTCCTGTTATCTTCCTACTGACAGGCAGGCTTGTCTGGTTACAGTATATAAAGCTACCTGAAGAAAATTACAGGTGTTCTATTTGATCCTATTAGTACCACGGTCAGGCAGCTAGACTATTTACATTTAGTACAGTGCGTCCTGCTCACAGTGTTCAGCTAGATCCGTTCCTGTTATCTTCCTACTGACAGGCAGGCTTGTCTGGTTACAGTATATAAAGCTACTTGAAGAAAATTACAGGTGTTCTATCCCAGCTTAGTGCAGCTACAGGCCATTAGTATGTCTGGAAGGCCAAGAAGGAGAGGCAGACAGTCACAAGCCAATAAGAGAGGGCAAGCAGGCTCTGTGTCTAGTGCTGGTCGTGGAGACGGTGCATCCTCATCAGCACGTGGCCATGGGACACGCTTGGCCTTTTTTTCGGCAGCTGGCCATGTTGAGCCGCAACATGCGGAAGACTTGGTCGAGTGGATGACCAAGCCGTCCTCATCCTCCTCATCCTCTCTCACCCATGCCCAGGGTGCTTTGTCTGGCAAAGCAGCGGCCTCTTCCCTCAGCTCAATGTCATCAGTGACTCCTTCCCTAGCTCCACCATGTCCTCATGAGGATTCCCTCGAACTGTTTGACCACAGTGTTGGGTACATGCTCCAGGAGGATGCCCAGCGTTTGGAAGGCTCTGATGACGATACTGAGCTCGATGAAGGCAGTAACATGAGCGCGGACAGAGGGGGTGCCCAAGAAGGACAGCAATCTGGCAGTCATGCTCCCCCTGCTGCAGCATACTGCCAGGTTTGCTCCAGTGATGAGGAGGGAGGGGATGATGAGGTCACTGACTCAACGTGGGTGCCTGATAGGAGAGAGGAGGAGGAGGAGGAGGAGGAGGAGGAGGAGGAGGAGGAGGAGGAGGAGGCGGCAGCACATCACCAACGAGGCAGGATGCCCTCCAGGGGCCAGCCTAAGGGCAGCACATTGACTGCATCACACCCCAAAGCTCCACATGTGCAGGGCGCTGCAGTCTCTGCGCGTTATTCAAAAAGTTCTTTGGTGTGGGCCTTTTTTGAGACGAGTGCATCAGATCGCACCGCTGCTATTTGCAACATATGTCTCAAGCGTATCTCGCGTGGCCAAAATATCTCCCGCTTGGGTACCACATGCTTGACCAGACATATGTTGACCTGCCATGCAGTTCGTTGGCAAGCGTATCTAAAAGACCCACACCAAAGAACAAAGAGGATCTCTCCTTGCTCCTCATCAGCTGAGATTTCCAACCCCACTAGACCTTCAGTCCTCTCTGAGACCTACAGTGAGAGGAATGAAGGTGTAGAATTAGGTGTGTCACAGCCAAGTACTTGTGGGCAATCTGCTTTTGGTACACCGACGTCAGATTGTACCAGGCAAATTTCCCTGCCCCAGCTGCTGCACCGCCGAAAGAAGTTTGCTCCCAGCCATCCACATGCCCAGCGGTTGAATGCTAGCTTGGCAAAATTGCTAGCACTTCAACTGCTGCCTTTTCAGTTGGTAGACTCTGCCCCCTTCCGTGAGTTTGTGGAATGTGCGGTTCCTCAGTGGCAGGTACCCAAACGCCACTTTTTCTCACGGAAGGCGATTCCGGCTCTCTACCGGCATGTGGAAGGCAATGTCCATGCCTCGCTGGACAGGGCGGTCAGCGGTAAGGTGCATATTACCGCTGACTCATGGTCCAGCAGGCATGGACAGGGACGTTACCTAAGTTTCACGGCGCATTGGGTGACTCTGCTGGCAGCTGGGAAGGATGCAGGACAAGGTGCAGTAGTGTTGGAGGTTGTTCCGCCACCACGCCTCCAAAATGCTGATTGTGACACACCTCTCTCCTCCACCCCCTCCTCTTCTTCTTCCTCCATGGCCTCTTCCTCGGAACCAGCGGTGCTCCGTAGGCGTTCAAGGGGCTACGCAAGTACGCAGGCCAAAAGATGCCATGCGGTGCTTGAGCTGGTGTGCTTGGGGGACAGGAGCCACACTGGGGCAGAGGTTCTGTCAGCTCTGCAGGGGCAGGTTCAGAGGTGGTTGACGCCACGCCAACTTAAGGCAGGAATGGTGGTTTGCGACAATGGCACCAACCTCCTCTCTGCCCTCCGACAGGGACAAATGACCCATGTGCCCTGTTTGGCTCACGTCCTTAACTTGGTGGTGCAGCGGTTCTTGGGCAGGTACCCGGGCTTACAGGATGTCCTGAGGCAGGCCAGGAAAGTCTGTGTGCATTTCCGCCGGTCATATAATGCCAGTGCTCGGCTGACGGACCTCCAAAAGGAGTTTAACCTGCCCAAGAACCGCCTAATCTGTGACATGCCCACCAGGTGGAACTCAACGTTGGCCATGCTGCAGCGGCTGCACACGCAGCAGAGGGCCATCAATGAGTACCTGTGCGACTATGGCACCAGGACAGGGTCAGGGGAGCTTGGTTTTTTTTCCCCACGCCAGTGGGCCATGATCAGGGATGCATGCACTGTCCTGTCACCATTCGAGGAGGCCACGAGGATGGTGAGCAGTGACAGTGCATGCATCAGTGACACTGTCCCCCTTGTCCACCTGTTGGAGCACACGCTGCGTGGAATAATGGACAGGGCACTTGAGGCAGAACAGAGGCAGGAAGAGGAGGACTTCCTTAGCTCTCAAGGCCCCCTTTATCCAGACAGTGTTCCTGCGTGCCCGCCGATCACACAGGAAGAGGACGAGGAGGAAGAGGAGGAGGAGGAAGATTGTGTCAGTATGGAGGTGGAGCCTGGCACTCAGCATCAGCAGCAGTCTTTAAGGGATCAGTCCCAAGAAACACATGGACTTGTACGTGGCTGGGAGGAGGTGGCTGCGGACCATGTCGTTCTTAGTGACCCAGAGGACTCCGGACCGAATGCCTCAGCAAACCTACGCTGCATGGCCTCCCTGATCCTGCAAAGCCTGCGTAAGGATCCTCGTATTCGTGGTATCAAGGAGAAGGACCAATACTGGCTGGCAACCCTCCTTGATCCACGTTACAAGGGTAAGGTTGCGGACCTTATCTTGCCATCGCAGAGGGAGCAGAGGATGAAACATCTTCGGGAGGCCTTGCAGAAAGGTCTGTGCAACGCGTTCCCAGAGACTGGGAGGTTACAAACTCCTGTTTCTGGACAACGTGTTGCTGAGGCTTCGGTCAGTCAAAGAAGGAGCGGTGGAGAAGGTGGCCGTCTGACCGATGCGTTCAGACAATTTTTTGGTCCGCAGCCCCAAGGTATGATCGGTTCCAGCAACCATCGCCAGCGTCTGTTTTACATGGTGCAGGAATACCTAGGGGCAAGATCAGACTTGGACACCTTTCCCACCGAAAATCCTCTGGGTTACTGGGTCTTGAGGATGGATCACTGGCCAGAGCTTGCACAGTATGCAATTGAGCTACTGGCCTGTCCTGCATCCAGCGTTCTTTCGGAACGCACATTCAGTGCTGCTGGAGGCGTGGTAACCGATCACAGGGTGCGTCTGTCCACCGACTCGGTCGATCGGCTGACCTTCATAAAAATGAATGAGTCTTGGATCACCACCAGCTACCAAGCACCTGATGCTGATGTAACCGAATAATTTTTTTTGAAATCTCAGATCCCTTCAAAGACTGCCTATGCTGATGCTGAGTGACTATCCCTGAGTAATTATCCTCTTCCTCCTCAATCATCACGCTGATAGCTTGTAAGAACATTTTTGGTTCTGGGCGCCACCACCAGTGCCTAAGGCACAATTTTTCAGCCCCTGTTTAACAGGGGCGTGTAATTACAATTTTTGATGTAATACTTTGCAGCAGGGCTCGTTCCTGCATTCCAACTAGAGTGTCTGTGAGGGGTTGCAGTGTTGTGGCACCAGCACCAGTGCCTAGGGCCCAATTTTTCTGCCCCTGTCTAACAGGGGCGTGTAATTACAATTTTTGATGCAATACTTTGCAGCAGGGCTCGTTCCTGCGTTCCAACTAGAGTGTCTGTGAGGGGTTGCAGTGTTGTGGCACCAGCACCAGTGCCTAAGGCCTAATTTTTCAGCTGCTGTTCAACAGGGGCATGTAATTACAATTCTTGATCTAATATTTCACAGCAGGGCCCTGTGAGGGCTTACAGTGTTGTGGCCACAGCAACACCTAAGGCCCAAATTTCTGCTGAGTATATAGGGCAGGACCCTACTTTCAAACATCTAACTTACAAACGACTCCTACTTGCAAACGGAAGGAGACAACAGGAAGTGAGATGAAATCTACCCCTAGGAAGGGAAATTCTCTCCTGTAAGAGTTAATATGGGAAAACAAGTTCTCCTTTCCACTGATGCTTTCCAATCCTTGTTCCACAAAAAAACCCAAATTTTCAAAAAACATTTTTCATTGGGACAAAAAAGTGAGGTGAAATCTTCTGAAGAGGAGGAAAGACAGCAAAACAAATGTCACAGGGGTGATAACCCTTCCCTATGTTTTCCAAAAAGCTTAGAAAAGATTTTTTGGCTGGAGCTAAACACGTTAAAAATGTTCAAAATTACAAACAGATTCTACTTAACAACAAACCTACAGTCCCTGTCTTGTTTGCACCGCCTGTATACTGCTGTTCAGAGTATATAGGGCCTGGTGGCCCCACACCTTTCCTTATTTTAATTTGGGTGCGGGGTTCCCCTTAATATCCATACAAGACCCAAAGGGACTGGTAATGGACTGGGGGGTACCCATGCCGTTTGTCTCACTGATTTTCATCCATATTGCCATGACCCGACATGACATTAAACCCGCAAGCAGTTTTAAATGAGATTTTTTCCTTTAAAAATGACATTTGGTGCAGGGACTGTTCTAAACATGGGAAACACGCGTCACTTTACAGGCATACTATAGACACCCCCCAGGTACGATATTTAAAGGAATATTTCACTTTTTTTTTTTTACTTTAAGCATCATTAAAATCACTGCTCCCGAAAAAACGGCCGTTTTTAAAAGTTTTTTTTGCATTGATACATGTCCCCTGGGGTAGGACCCGGGTCCCCAAACCCTTTTTAGGACAATACCATGCAAATTAGCCTTTAAAATGAGCACTTTTGATTTCGAACGTTCGAGTCCCATAGACGTCAATGGGGTTCTAACGTTCGTGCGAACTTTCGGTCCGTTCGCGGGTTCTGGTGCGAACCGAACCGGGGGGTGTTCGGCTCATCCCTACTATTGATGGCAAGCACGTCCGGATTGTCCCACCACCCAACTCTGGCTCATATTATTTTAATTATAAGGGCTTTTGCAACATAGTAATGCTAGCTGTAATGTCTGCCAACTATGAGTTTTTGTATCTGGATGTTGGAAAGAACGGCCGCAACTCTGATGGAGGAGTGATTATGCAGACAGAGTTCTACAAGCGGCTCCAGAATGGCACTCCTTAAGTTCTGACCTAAGCCCATGGCCTTTGGCCCACCAAAAAGCACCCCTGTCGGTGGCTAAATGAGTGTGTTTTAAGTTGTCACTTATATTTTTGGGGGGAAGATGCCCTTGTTGCCTCCCCTGTTGGGGCCAGAGCAAGGGTAGTCTCCCTTCGTGCGCTGTGGTGGCTTGGCTGGTGTCTCCTTTTTTGGTCCCTCCCTGTTGAAAGAAGATAAAAAAATTTGTTACACAAATAAAGAAATGTCCAAAAACATGACCAAATAAGAATGTTCTTATCTGCTTTATTTTTACCCTTATCTTTCGAATACCAAGTCATACAAAGATTTTAGACCTTATATATTCTCTAGAGCTACTTGGAGAAAGAACCTATACAGAAAGCTAATTTACACATATACATATTGGTTACATACAAATCTTGCTTACTTTTTTTATGATCTGATGTATGTACTCCATCTGGTCTTGCTCATGGTGTTTGAGATCAGACCATTGTTCTCTGATTTGGTCCTTTGATCGTTCCACCGAAAAATCACTCTGCAAAGTGGCGATGACCTTCTCCAAAATGCTGTCCTTTCAGCTGTTGGGCCTTTCATAATTGCGCAGCTTGCAGTCGTAGTCATGCTTCTCTAGGATGCGCACCATATCATCCTTGCTCATGGGGGTTGCTTTATGCCTGCTATGAGCTCCACCACTGCGGGGCTGCCTGGAATCCACCGAATCCGCCATGTTGTCCCTCCCGAATGTTCCGCCATGTGTGTCACATGCAGAAGAGAGATGGTCACGCCCCAGCATCATGACGCACTGAGAGAGGAGTTTCACGCATGCGCAGTGTATATAAAGCCATAATGCACGGTCGATGGAACGGCCGTAGGAACGATCTAGGAGTGGAGGGCGAACGATCGCCATCACCAACACACAAAAGGAGCTAGAAAACGAAGGAACAATTGGAGATTGGGGCATAGGTGGTTAGTCGCATTTACTGCTTAGATTGAGGCCTAGATTGGATTCAGCTTATTAACTAAGCCAGACATTATGTTTTGTCTTGTGTTCTGTCTTGCAGGCATCATATCATTTACTGCGCCTGATTTTTTGCCCCAATTCATGGACCTGTAACGGGAGCTGCCCTGTCTCTAGAAGGTCAAGAAAGAATCGAGACTACTCAAATAAAATCTTAAGGAAGGCAGTGTTGGAGAAACTGCTTGAGTTGGTGAAGCCAGTGTACCCCAGGGCAGATATCAACTATGTCAAGACAAAAATATCAAACCTGAGGAGTACTTTTAAAAGGGAACTCAACAAGGTGATGGACTCACAGAGATCTGGAGCATCAGCAGATGACATGTATGTCCCCAGGCTGTGGTATTACCACAGCCTGCAGTTTTTAGTCCAACCAGACAGAACCCAGGCTATCGCTGTCTACACTCCCTTCGACATCTGTTGAGGCCACAGCTCCAGAGGTCCACACAGGTCCTGCTGCACAGGATGAAGATGTGGAGGAGCCCAGCTTGACCCAGGTATAGCATTGTTGAACACACTTGTATCCAAAAATACAATGATGTTAACTAGACGTTATTGGAAAAATATTTCTGCCTTAACAAAGTGGTTTCCATATTAATAGACAGTAGTGACTAAAAATGATTTGTACAAGAATAAAAAATGCTGGGGTCAGAATGATAGTCTTTTCTATTTGTCCACATTCAATTTGCAACAGTGAGAAGATCAAAATTGTGTGTGATTGATGACCAAACCCTAAAAAAGATTCTAATTATGTCCCATTTTCATACACAGGAAAGTGTCAGTCAGGAGGAGCCCATGGCCAGCAGCCAGATCCCTCCCCTACACCCTCCTGCTAAAAGGGCCAGGAAGAGCAGGAATCTGGATGAGGCCACAGCTGCCTTCCTCAGCCAGGCCACTACTGCCATACGGACAGACCCAAATGTGGCTGAGGCATTTGGGTGTCTGACGGCAAACAAATTAAGGGAGATGGATGTTGAGCAAAGGAGAAGGTGTGAGGAACTCATCCTGCAGCTCCTCCACAAGGGGGGAAGGGGCCAAATTTCTGAAAAATTACACTTTTCTGATTTTGAGGCCCCACCTCCACCACCCCTGCAGCCACCCCATCCACCACAGCAGCATGGTGGACAGTGAGACCCCCAACAAGGCCGCTGGACTGGGGATTTTCAGCCCTTCACCAATTACTAATTTCTTTTTTTTTGGGTTTAGAAGTTCGGGCTCAACAGCCAAAGTTCGGCCCGAACTCATGCTCTAGATGAACCGTTTGCCCATCCCTAGTAAGTAATAACATAACTGTACACAGCTAGTAACAGGAAGGCCCTCTGTGGCCCCAACATTGGCATTCTGTTTCAGCTGCAAAATCCCCTGTTCCTGCAAATTCAGTGCCTGTATAGCCAATTGTTAATTGTGAAGCATTGCAGTCATTCTGTGTCTTCCAGTGTATGATTATAATTTGCTGAATAAACCAATATAAAAGAGTTCAATATGGTAGTAATAATAGTTCTCATCTAATGGGCTGACAAAGAAAAAGCAGAACAAAGCTTTATAAAGACTTCAACGTTTCCCTGGAAAACGTAAGGACTGCTGAAACAGCCATGGCCTCAAATATTTTATTAATCTGCTACAAAGTGTCATCGCTGTAAGTGAAAGCTTTGCAGCCTCTCCCCTTTCTAGTTAACCAGGCAGTAGTTACACCATACATGTTACAAGTCTAATTTAAATCCTCTGTCAAATGCTACATAAAACAATCCTGTATGTTTTCACCACAAAACAGTAATAGTTTGTGACTTCTTGGTATTATGCTCTCTTTAAATATCCATATTTTAAAGTAAGACTTGACATTTGCTTGGACTGAGTACATTTTTTACCACTATAAAATAAAAATCATGTTTTTACTATGAAAAGTCAATATGTGGTTATCATGGCTTTTTAATTAACATGCTTTGTTAACCAAAGCTTGAAGTTAGTCTTTTATGCATACCTTTTGGTTTTATGATAAACTGAGTGCATGTCTTACCATTTGGATTTGTTTACACAGAAACACATTGCTGCTCTATTTAATAGCTATTATAAACACTTGTAGGGGACATTTTATGAGCAGTTAGGACAGGATTTTGTTTTCTGAAGAATGAATGGTGTTCTGGATCCATTTCCAGCAAGAACAGGTTATTTGACCTAACTCTTTTTTTCTTACACTAGTAGTCTGAACGATGTTGCTGTTTTATTACAAATGAACTTGTGCTGTATCCTAATGTTGGACCTTGTCAGTAACATAGTTTAGGTAAAACCAATTGGATTAAGTCAGTGCTTTTCTGTTATGGTTAAAGGAATATTATTGTGAAATTTGTGGGCTGATGAATACAGTATAGCAAATGACCCATTCTTTTCCTAACTACTCTCTCTAGTATATTAAAGAAATGTGGTGTATTCAAGGTTAAGTATGATTTTTTAAATTGAAGGCATGTGCATGTCATTACATCCGACCCAAAAAAGCAAAGTGTTTATTCTACATGATAGTGCAGTGGGTGCAGCCATGTAAATAATTCCATTATGCATGTGGCAAAGAGTGTTTCCAAAAGTGCTGACAAAGTGCTTTACCGGATCATATTTTCCAAAAGCTGCATACCAAGTAAATGTTACCACCCTAAGCCGTCCACTCTTGTCCGCAAAAAGTTTTCTTGGGTGCACATCCAGGCCATTACTGTGTATACAGACCAAACAAATGTCAGGTTGACAGCACTCCAAGCTTTCGGTGCAAACAGGGTACAGCAAGCAGATGGAAACTCTACTGAGTTTCATGCCTATTAGTGCTAACAGGTGTTAAATGCATTAGAGTTTCCATCTGCTTGCTGTACCCTGATTTTTATGGAATAAAGGTATTTGCATCAAGAACATTATAAATATTTTTTAAAGGGTCCTCAAGTACCCCCAACAGGCCATGTTTTGGTCATTTCTTTTAGATAAAATAGCTGTTTAAAATACCAAGCCATTGACTCTGATTTAAAGCTCCTGTGCAAGATAAAGGAAAACCAGCAAACATGGCCTGTTGGGGTACTTGAGGACGGGGTTGAGAACCACTGGCCTATACAATTGCGACACAAGCCATATTGTAATTAAATGTTATTAAACATTACCTTTCCTTTTCAATCTGCAGTGCTGTACTTTTCTGTAAAATGCAGTGCAATATGACTACCTGGAGGCATCCTGTACACAGATGGTGTACAGAGCGCCCCCCAGATATGTAATTTCCTGCTTGCGTGATTGGCTTACTCGCCAACATCACAATACTATTAAAAGATAGAAATATGTGGCGCTAGTCTAAATTAGCCAATCATCATACCTCTCCGTAGAAATCTCAATGTTTCCTTGATGCACAACAACCAATAATATCTTCTCTCATTAAGGGGCAGCTAAATCAGCCAAAATAATAAATACCATAATCCTCACATTAAATCATCCTAATAAATAATGGGTTCCTCAATCAAACTAAGTATAACAAAAAATGTGGCCAAAATTATTAAGTGATACTAGTGGGAATTCAACAAAGGTTCCTCAAGCTGTGTCATAAATAGTGCTAGATTTCCCTCACCTTGATCCATAAAAATAAAATTACAAAATACATAAATGATTAATGCTGATAAATAAATAACATGCAATAATAAATATAAAGTGCAACTCAATATCACATATGTGATGCAATAATAAATATAAAGTGCAACTTAATATCACATGTGTGAACAAAAGTGATCAGATGCAAAAAAGTGATGGTAGTGCAAAGCTGTGCATAATATAAAAAATCAGATTCCGAACTGCACTCCAATAATCTATATATAGAACACCTCTTCCGCCTGAAAATTAATTCTTAAAATCTGAAAAACTGTGACATAATCTGTGATCAAGTCCAAAAGTAGTAATGCTTCATGCAGTGTATTTTTAAAATGTCCAACCCAGTGGTTAATAATCAAGTGCCAGTATCGTGACTTTGTGCTGGATTCATTCACTTGACGAAAGCTGGTGCAGCACACAGGTGTTTCCCCCAGCCTCTCACCTTAAGCAGCGGCCCCCATTGGGCCAAGTCAGGCAGATAGTAAATGTTTAGCCGTGAGGGATGATGATCCAGCAGCCGTCCCCTTCCTCCAACGAATGTGCGTGGGTCAGATTTTCACTAACTAATCACCAACACTCTCACCGACCCCAAAATGAAGAAGGAGATGCTTCCATAGTGCAGTAATTTCAATAACGTTTATTGCGTCACACCACGTGACTTTATCAAACCCTTTGATAAAGTCACGTGGTGTGACGCAACGCGTCAGGGTAGGAGGAGCCAGGTGCCGACGCTTCCAGGGGACGGCCGTACCCGGAAGCTTGTATTGTCTCTGTGGTTTACTGCTGCTGACAGTTCCATTTTATACATGTAAGTTACTATGTTTTTACAATAAACGTTATTGAAATTACTGCACTATGGAAGCATCTCCTTCTTCATTTTGGGGTCGGTGAGAGTGTTGGTGATTAGTTAGTGAAAATCTGACCCACGCACATTCGTTGGAGGAAGGGGACGGCTGCTGGATCATCATCCCTCAC
This sequence comes from Aquarana catesbeiana, assembly GCF_042186555.1. Classification (NCBI taxonomy): domain Eukaryota; kingdom Metazoa; phylum Chordata; class Amphibia; order Anura; family Ranidae; genus Aquarana; species Aquarana catesbeiana. The sequence continues at coordinate 776,765,523 of NC_133324.1, forward strand.
GGCTAAACATTTACTATCTGCCTGACTTGGCCCAATGGGGGCCGCTGCTTAAGGTGAGAGGCTGGGGGAAACACCTGTGTGCTGCACCAGCTTTCGTCAAGTGAATGAATCCAGCACAAAGTCACGATACTGGCACTTGATTATTAACCACTGGGTTGGACATTTTAAAAATACACTGCATGAAGCATTACTACTTTTGGACTTGATCACAGATTATGTCACAGTTTTTCAGATTTTAAGAATTAATTTTCAGGCGGAAGAGGTGTTCTATATATAGATTATTGGAGTGCAGTTCGGAATCTGATTTTTTATATTATGCACAGCTTTGCACTACCATCACTTTTTTGCATCTGATCACTTTTGTTCACACATGTGATATTAAGTTGCACTTTATATTTATTATTGCATCACATATGTGATATTGAGTTGCACTTTATATTTATTATTGCATGTTATTTATTTATCAGCATTAATCATTTATGTATTTTGTAATTTTATTTTTTTGGATCAAGGTGAGGGAAATCTAGCACTATTTATGACACAGCTTGAGGAACCTTTGTTGAATTCCCACTAGTATCACTTAATAATTTTGGCCACATTTTTTGTTATACTTAGTTTGATTGAGGAACCCATTATTTATTAGGATGATTTAATGTGAGGATTATGGTATTTATTATTTTGGCTGATTTAGCTGCCCCTTAATGAGAGAAGATATTATTGGTTGTTGTGCATCAAGGAAACATTGAGATTTCTACGGAGAGGTATGATGATTGGCTAATTTAGACTAGCGCCACATATTTCTATCTTTTATTACGCTACTCCTTTGGGTGGGTGAGACCACCTCTTATGTTGGCAGCTTCTCTAATCTGTGTACCCTTGATCTTTTGAGAACGTGGTTGTGCGCATTAGTTTTCCATTATTTCGATTTTATCACAATACTATTGAACCCCTTGTAATTATAATAGTATGACCCCGAGTTGGGGGGTGGGACTATGTGGACGTGTTTCTCATCAATTGTCCCAACGCAGTTGGGACAATTAATCATTTTGCACAAAAACATGGAAAGCAGATTAGACACAAACATTCTTGGCCAACATCAGTATAACATTTATTTTAGGGAGTATTTAAAGACAAAGGTATATAGGCCACTTATCAGATTCCTCCCCCCTCTCATGGGCCATTTTCAAAATTTTAGGGGGGGGATTTTCTGGACAGGTAACCCTCTCCACTTCATTGAGAGATGAATGCCTAAATAATGTGTATTACTTTGAGCAGCCCCTCCTTACTTACACTATTGGCAGCCCACTGGACAGGTAAGAAGTGTCATAATACAAAGATATAAATACACACTGTACACATTTTAGCACATTTTCACATTCTGCTATTACCTATCAAGATAATAATAGGATACAAAAACTTTAAACAGTACCATTTGAAAGTATTCAGGCAGACCCTTGCACTACATGCTTTGGGGAATTCATCCATAAATCTGACCACAAAAGAGGTAGGTATATAGTGTGTATGGGTTTGGCAAAGTCAGCAGATAGAGAATTGGTATCAGCTGAGTTAGCAGTTGGGGGGGAGGGAGGGTTCCAAATGATTTTGGGACCCAAAAAAAAAACCTCTGGCACTCTGCCTGAATTTAAAGCACAAATCAAATTTTTCACATTTTAGGGGGTATTTAGGGTAAAGCACCACTATGGAGCTGACAAAATACATTATTAAGTGACTAGACGAGGTGGATTTAGGCCCAGGAGAGCATGTTGGGGAGGTAAGTGAAGGCAAATATGTATGAAGGACAAAAACATTTTTGAAAAAAATCCAGCATGCATGAGGACAAAGGGGACATTCACAGCATATTACAATCATGGTAATTAGGGAATGAGGAAAGACATACAATATATTATCAAACATTAAATACAATAAAATGTGATGTTAAAGGATAAAAATGTTACCTTAATATAGTCCTTCTGCAGGACCTGGATGGTGGCAGAACAGGTCTCTGGGATAATGATCCCCAGAGCCTGGGGGGAGATGCCTGTCGAGAACTTGAGGTCCAGTAGGCTTCTCCCCGCTGCCAAGTACCACAGGGTGGTGACTAGCCTCTGCTCCGGAGTGATGGCTTGCCTCATGCAGGTATCCTACCTTCTGATATAAGGGGTCAGCAAAGCCAACAAACGGTGAAATACGGGGTCCACCATCTGGAGAAATTTCTTGATTCGTCAGGATTATTCTCACGTATTTCATGGAGCAAAGGCATGTGACAGAATTGGTCACGCTGGAGCAACCAATTCTTGGTCCATGAACTCCTCCTCGCCCTGTTCATGGACTGGGCTTGTGTCAAAGTAAGAACCCCAACACCAAGCCCCCGCACAGCATAAACTTTACGATGAGTACTGTACAGGACGCGATAGCTGGGTCCTGGAAGGGCGCTATGTTTCCCCCCTGTTTGGACTGTGGTCCCTTTAAGGGAACAAAAAGGGTTAACTCACCTGTCAGAGGAAGTGGGTTTAAAACAAGACAGGAAGTTATAGATGGGTGTGGAGGAGTGTAGAGGAGAATGTGGATGGTGGATGGTGGATGGTGTTTTGGATGTGCAGCAACAGAAGTGAACAGCAGTGTCCTGCCTGGAAGCCTCCTGGCAGGGGAAGCTACCTGCAACAGAAACCAAGGACTGTTTAATCTGCGATAGCAGTTCTGGACTTTACAAGTTGTTGAGACTGAAATCTCTTTCTTTTGTTTTTGCTGAGTGAAAAGCCTGTGTCCTGCGATCTAGATGGTTCCCCGAACTTTACAAGTGGTGCTCGAAAGCGGGCAAGACAGAGTAACAGGCATTTTTCTTGCTGTTTTTTTTTTGCATTGGACCTAAAACTGACATTTAAAGGGACAGTACAGTGTCCTGGGTTAAAGCCGCACAAACCCTGAAAGCTGAAGCAATGGAGGAGCTAATTAAACAGCTGTCCTTGGCTAATATACAAGTGCAGACTCTCCATGAGGAAGCTAATCAGCGCTTAGCAACCCAGCTGGAGGTACAGCAAGAAAATACTCGCCTGTTGGTGGCCCAGTTGGCAGCCCAGCAAGCGACCCAGCAAGGGGTTATGCAGGCTCAGGTGACTGCCTTAAAAGAAGTAGTGCAGCAGCTTTCTCAGGGTCGTGAGCAAGTGGCTTTTGCCCCTGGCAACCAGGTGACCGTGAGGGCAAGCCATTTTTTGCAGAAGTTGTCCTTGAGTGGTGATGTAGAGGCATTTCTTGCTACATTTGAGAGGACGCAGAGAGAAAAGGGTGGCCCCAGGACCAGTGGGCCGGCCTAATTGATCCTTTCCTAACCGGAGATCCTCAAAAAGCCTACTTTGACCTGCCACCGGATGAAGCTAAAGAGTATCAAAAATTAAAGGCAGAAATACTGGCTCGTTTAGGGGTGACTACAGCTGTTCGGGCCCAACGAGTGCACCAATGAAAGTATCCAGATCGTCCACCACGGTCTCAAATGCATGACCTGGTGCAACTGGTAAAAAAATGTCTGCAATCCGAAGTTTTGTCTGGCTCCCAAATCGTGGAGCGGGTCGTGCTGGACCGATACCTAAGGTCACTGTCAGGCGACCTTCAACGGTGGGTCAGCCATGGAAACCCCAAAACAGTGAACCTCCTTGTCGAGATGGTGGAACGATATACAGTGGTGGAGGATCTGCTTGGTCCTACCAATCACGAAGGACCCAGTCTGCCACGGCCTATTCGATTGACTGCTGCCCTTCGAAAGGATGTCCCCTGGAGCCCTGAAACCAACACCCCGGAAGGTCAAGAGTCACTCCTGATACCTCCTCAGTGATCTGTTCCTGTTTGGAGAGGAGGGGATGTACAATGTTGGTGATGTCATTCCTGGGGCCATACCCGGGCCCACTGCAAGAGGAGCCCATGGAATCCGGGGTTTTTCGGAGGGGGTCTTTTTATGCCCATGAAGCATGTACAACACATCTTGACCTTGGAGAAGAGAAATTTGAGTGTGAAGTCCAAGTGAACCATCTCCCTCCCGGGGCTTTGCTGGACTCCAGAAGCATGGTAACCCTGGTTCATCCTAGAGTAATTGGTAAGATCGGTCCGGTAAGCAAAACTTTACGGGTTGTGTGCATTCATGGGGACACTAGAGAGTACCCTCTCATCTCGGTGTCCATCTCCACAGCATGTGGCACTGGTACTCAAGAGGTGGGGGTGGTAAAGAACTTGGTACATGATGTTATCATAGGACGAGACTGTCCATTATTTGCAAAACTGTGGGGACAAGGAGAACTACCTGAACGGTCCAGAGACTGGGGAGAAACTAGTCCCTCTGTTCCTGCTGTTGAGAGGAATAACCCTGAAATGCCGAATGTTCTTAATGTGGATCCAGTTGATGAAAATGCTGATGATTTGGTTAATGGTGATGAAAGTAGTGTTGATACTGTTAAGGATGTCAAAATGTGTGGTTCACAGACCTACCTGAACACTGAAGAGGGGAGGAAACCTTCCCCACTTCAGGTAATGCTGGGGGAAGAGGATGAGGAAGTGGCCGGATTCGGGTGTTCCTCAGGGGGCATTTGGTACTGCCCAGATGCAGGACCCCACTTTGGCCCATGCACGGGAATAGGTTGTAGTAGTAAATGGGGTCCCCCAAGAGCCAGGTGGGAATGAGCGGTGGCCACACTTTGCAATATGTAATGAATTGCTTTATCAGGTTACCAAAGTGAGAGAAAATGTGGTAGAGCAATTATTGGTACCCCAACAGTATAGACGCAAGGTCCTGGACCTGGCCCATGACGATGTTTTAGGGGGACACCTGGGAGTTGAAAAGACAGAGGCACGGATCTCCGACCAGTTTTGCTGGCCAGGTCTGAAAGCAGAGGTAAGGGGATACTGTACCTCTTGTCCCACCTGTCAGTTGACCGCTCCGGTGCCCCACTTCCGCAGTCTTTTGGTCCCTCTGCCCATAATTGAGGTCCCATTCGAGAGGATAGCCATGGATATAGTGGGTCCCTTGGTAAAGTCGGCTCGAGGTGACTCCTACATACTGGTGATCCTCAACTATGCCACCCGATATCCTGAGGGGCTACCCCTGCGGAATACCTCCTTTAAGGCTATTGCCTGGGAATTATTCCAGTTGTTTACATGGACTGGTTTTCCCAAGGAAATACTCACGGACCAGGGAACCCTGTTTATGTCGAAATAAAAAGAAGACAAAAGCGCACCAGCCTAGTGCATTAACTTTTAAAACATTTATTTGATAAAAAATAATAAAGGAAATAACTCACAGGCGATTGGTGGAGGAGGCACAACATAAAATTGCACCGGTATACAGTCTGCGATTTGGAATGAGCGGAACCTTCCAGGGGTCGTGGAGGAACGCACAGACGCTGCAATCCGCTAACGCGTTTCGAGGGGAATGTCCCCTCTTCCTCAGAGCTATGCAGTGCAACCTCACTCAGCGAACCTCACTTATAAATGCCTGCAAGCCAATAAGACAGGGGTGGGGTGTGGGGTCTCCTGCAGCAGGGTGGTCTTCATCATCTTTTTTTATATATTGACTCACTGACAATGGTTTTATCTATTGAGGAAAGACAGTTAAGAAGATCCTCATTGGCGAAGGGATTCACTACCAGCATTGACTCATTTGAGATACAGAACCCCACCAATGAAGAGGTTACAGCACATACAGTTGATGAGCCGACCCCATCGAGAGAGGACAGAATGATATCTCTGTTTCACAACCTAAGAGACTTATTGGAGAAGGAGATGTTACAATGGTGGGACATTTTACTTCTACAAAAGTATGTTGAATTCAAACGAGTCCCCAGGGGCTTAAGAATCACCAAACTATGCTCATTCCTTGATGATGATCTTAATGACAAGTGGATCTCCTGTTTGTATGATTGCAACCAACTATGGCTGCAATACATCATTGTTCAGAGAGAACGTAACCTTGATAGAATTCGTGTGGACATTAACACTCTACATGAGAGTTTGTCCACATATCTAGATGTTGCAACATTTGAAAGTTGGGATCGTAAGATCAATGAACAAATGATGGCGTATGAGACTAACCTCATCAGCAAAAAATCAGGGAAATTTGAGCGTGATCGGTTGGACTACCTTAACAATAGGGAATTCAACTGGAAGAAGCCCAGATCTCCTACTGATTCGGTGAAAGGGGCGAAAGTCTCTTACAATAGGTCCAAAAGTAACAACAACAATACCTATTAACGTAACAAAATAAACAGGAAGAATAACACCACTAATGAGCACAAACACTCCACCGATTCATCTCAGGCTGCATATCCATCTCAGCCACAATGTACTAAGTACCCTGAGGATCTTAGTCACAATAGGAACGGTCGATCACATAATAAGATCGTAAACCATTTTCCAAAGTGTACAGTAAGAGCACACTTCACAGACAGCGACCCCCTGTCGAGGATCGTATGTATGGGAAAAGTGTTTCTAATCCTACCCCACCATCTAATGCTGTTGTTACTATGGTGACGGATGCTGGGGGTGGAGGCTCGGTCAGCCCCTCACCTCGTGTGAGGCGAGCTTCCACCGCCCATGCAGCCTCACCACAGCCCCCCACTGTCAGGTCCACGGTCTTCCCTTCCACCTCTGATCCTGAGATCACATTTGACCCCTCCATAGTCACCCACAATCCTTTTACTATCTTGGAGAACCTAGAATCTGATCTTACTGTAACAATGGCAGCATTGCCAACATAACACCTCCATTGATTTTTTTAGAGACAGAAGTTGCAAGGATAGAGGGGATTGCAACGGAGTACGAGACGTTGAACCCTCAGCCATGCACTATGTCAACAAAGAAGTCAAGGAAAAGGGAAGAAGAACTAGAAGAGGTAGAAGAGGTGGTAAGAGACACAAAAAGAGGCAGAGTTTGAATCACACTCTTGAAACCATTAGGATCTTTAACCTATCCAGTTCCGTGTTCACGGACACTGACCTGGATCTACTTAGAAAAGGTCTTAATTACGCCCCTCCCAGTGTCCCTAACCTCTTTCGAACTATTTGTTGATCTCAACAAATATGTGCGTAAACTTACTTTGCAGCGGTATTACATACTAAAAGATACCGATAAATCCTCGGTAACTATCAGTAATGCGGAACCACCGTCTACCCCGCTCTCGGACAAGAGCTTTGACGATGACTCTGCCCTGAACATTTTGGAGGAGCTTTACATAGAGGCAGAGCATAGTGATGCACCATCCTCTTCTTGTGCACCTCTTAGCGACACAGCGATAGTCCACACCTCCTTTGCCCCCAAATCCTCCTTTTACCCACATTGGGCTAAGGGGAAATACATCTCGACATTCTACGATGTGGTTTTTGAATCTTTCAAAAACAGTTTTCACCATACTAACAAAAAAGGGAACAAGTTCAATAAGCATCTTGACCCCCTGGGGCTATCCATCACTAGCCTTAGGCAGAACCAAGATGTTATCATCAGGAAAGCTGATAAAGGTGGGAGTCTAGTGATTCAAAACAGGGAAGACTATGTAGCCGAAGCTATGAGGTTATTGGGGGACACAGACACTTATACCAAATTGAAAGGTGACCCTGTTGTAGAGTATACGAAAGATCTAAAATCACTTTTGGATCAAGCATTATTGAACATGGTCCTAACTAAAAATGAGCTTCAATTTCTCTACAACAGACATGCCTTGACCCCACACTTTTACCACATCCCGAAGGTTCATAAAAGCGAGGTGAACCCCCCTGATAGACCCATCATTGCGGGTGTTGATAGCATCACCAGCAATGTAGGGTGCTACATTGATCATTTTCTGCAGGGAATAGTTACGAATCTTCCATCTTTCGTTAGGGACTCGAGCCACATGTTAGATATTTTATCACACTACGTATGGCAGCCTAGATATAGATGGCTCTCCTTAGATGTAGCTTCGCTCTACACGTCGATTGATCATGTCTATGGCCTTAGAGCTGTTAATCACTATTTGTCTAAGGAAGGTGGCCTTAACTCTGTACAGGCTAAGCTTATACTTGACTGTGTCGAATTCTCCCTCAAACACAATCATTTTTCCTTCCTTGGAGAACACTATTTGCAGATTAAGTACACCGCGATGGGGGCCAGGTTCGCCCCCAGCTATGCTAACATCTTCATGGGTTATTGGGAGGAATTGTTCATTTGGAACAACAACCCCTTTGGGGCGAATATAGACGATATCCTTATCATTTGGGATGGATCCGACCAGGAGCTAGGACAATTCCTTGAGCACTGTAGAAGCAATCCGTTTGGGATTGAGTTCACGCATGTCATCAGTAGTGACAATCTCGTATTCCTAGATCTGGAGCTCAGGAATGGTTTTGATGGGAAAATTATTTCCAAAACACATTTCAAACCCAGCAGTGGTAATTCTTTTCTACATGCTGAGAGTAACCATCATCCTAGATGGATCAGGAATGTCCCGTATGGCCAGTTTTGTCGCCTTAAGCGCACTTGCACAACAAAAAGCGACTATCTGGAACAGAGTAGGATCCTCCGTAACAAATTCATTGATAAAGGATACGACTCCACCCTTATTGATACGGCCTGCAATAAATATGTCCATCTATATGAGGAGCCCTTGGTACATGATTCACAGCCTACCCCTGCGAGTGATGAAGACACTATACAGACTCGGTTCTCCACCCAATATACCAACAGAGCTTTCGAAATACAAAGTATTCTACGGAAGAACTGGAGTATCCTCAAACATGACCCCATTTTGAGTAAACACCTTCCTGATAGACCTAATATAGTCTATAGAAAACCTTGTGACCTAAGAAGCCTGATAGCCCCCAGCATGGTGAAAAAACCTTTAAACAAGTCCATCAATGTCTGGTCGACTATTTTTGATCAGAAGGGCAGTTACAAGTGTGGCGTTAGGAACTGCGGTACCTGTCAATACATGTGGCACAGGAAGAAGTCTGTCACTGGTATAGATGGCAGGTCTCACCACCTGAAGCAATTCATCAACTGCGGTACTGACCATGTAGTTTATGGCATTATTTGTCCGTGTGGGCGCCTTTACGTTGGCCGCACCTCCCGTCCCATGAGAGTGCGCATTGGCGAGCATAAATGTGACATTATTAACACACGGGTCAAATACCCTGTCCCTCGGCACTTTCAAGATGTCCACCATGGAGACCCCATGGGTATGAAAGTGTTCGGGATCGAATCTATCAGGGGTGATGTTGACAGAGGTAGAAGACACCAGAGACTCTGCAAACGCGAGGCCTATTGGATCTTCACCTTAGGCAGTATGGCCCCTGGGGGGTTGAATGAGGATCCCGAGGTTCATAAAATTGTCTGACCGTGTAGATTTCGATGAGTATTCATCTGCCAAACCAACCCAAAACCCCCCCCGCCCCAAAACCCCCCCCCTGTGTTCTCTGCCTTTTCCCGGTTGTATACATTTACGCTGTCCCGCACGCACAGGACAGCGTCAATGTACTTCCCAATCTATCTGTTGTAGCCGATTTCCTGTTTTGTTGATTATTAGTGGATCACTTATGGTCTTATACCAATATAGTGTTTTACTTGAGATATCATTCATGATATATATCTAGTGGTTAAGTATAGATATCATTTTGCTTGCACAGTTATTGTCACAACTATCGTTTGCACATAGCGACTGAAGATGCTACATTTACCATTTGTATTGTTATTATATAATACGTAAAGTATAGCAGTCGCAATATGTTGTTGCATGCGCATACCTCACTCAGCGTGATCCTAATTCTTAATTTTATTTAATTTAATTAAATTCATTTTATTCACTATTGGCACCACCATTATTATGGGAGCTGATCAGTAGCCGAATAGTGGCATGTGAGTCTGTGGGCACCCATATACGCATAAGAGCTACATGTACAGTGCGCTAGTCGCGCTGATGGTTGGATGATTTATCATCTACTACAATATATATTTTTTATTATTTTTATTATTTTTCATTATTATTATTCCTACTATTTTTATTACCAGATAACACACTTCTTATTATTACTATTATTATTATTAATGATTTCATCATCATTCCTCCTCCTACTACACAGTCTATTTTCTTCTAGTGGTATTTGTATTCTCATCTCCAGTCTTTTCAGCATTTTTTCATCTTTATACATGCTGGCTGTGTATTGTGGCAATCTATAGTCTAGATGTAGCCTGGCTCATGGTCTGTGTGACAGCTGGTCGTTTTGCTAGACACCAGGATGTTTCTGGTGGGCGGAGGGCTCTTCACATGTTGGCCCCGCCCCTAGCTGCACATCACTAGGCTTTCTCACGCCGCCCGCACGGCCAATGTGCTGTGCTTCCTGCGGAGGGGGAGATGTCTACCCCACCTCCCTCCTCCAGCGTGACATGCACACTCCACCTTCTCTTCCTGTAGCTTGGAACGCAAGCACATCGGTGTGCGTTCCTCTCTGATCGCAGACACGCTGCATGTACCAGCCCGTGGTGCAGCTGTTGTGGAGGCTCTTTACAGGCACTGACCCCCACAATACTAAGTGTAAGTACATGCGCACGTCCATTCACTGTGTACATCCTGAGATGTGTAGTATGATGTTTTGAAGTGTGACTCTCACCCATTACGATGTGCATTGTTTACTGTCATTTTTATTTGGCAGTACGACTGGTTATGTTTACTGTGATGTATATCTGCTATGTCTAGATACCACATGTTGCCCTTCAGTCCGTATGCACAGTACATTGCTGTTTACTTTCTATTTCATTTATCAATTGGTCATTTACTAGCTGCTTTTTTGTGTGTATATATATGTGTGTGTGTGTATGCATGCACATGTACATATGGTGTGTGCATACGTCTGCATATGCACTTATGTGTATAGGGTATGCCTGATCAGAGGACTTAGGAGGGAGGGATTTCTTAAGGGGGAGGAGCCCCGCACCCCACCCCTGTCTTATTGGCTTGCAGGCATTTATAAGTGAGGTTCGCTGAGTGAGGTTGCACTGCATAGCTCTGAGGAAGAGGGGACATTCCCCTCGAAACGCGTTAGCGGATTGCAGCGTCTGTGCGTTCCTCCACGACCCCTGGAAGGTTCCGCTCATTCCAAATCGCAGACTGTATACCGGTGCGATTTTATGTTGTGCCTCCTCCACCAATCGCCTGTGAGTTATTTCCTTTATTATTTTTTATCAAATAAATGTTTTAAAAGTTAATGCACTAGGCTGGTGCGCTTTTGTCTTCTTTTTATTTCGGTTTTCACTAGGATCCCCATCCTTGAGGGCAGCAAGGCCAGTGCTCAGCCTACTACATATGGTGATCCACCTGTGCGCAGGAGTTGCTTTCTTTTTTAACCCTGTTTATGTCGAGGGTTATGGCCGATGTGTGCAAGCTCTTCTAGATTAAACAGCTGCGCACATCGGTCTACCATCCCCAAACGGATGGGTTGGTAGAACGCTTTAATAAGACCCTTTAATCTATGCTCAAGAGAGTTGTACAAAGGGATGGGAAAGACTGGGACTGCCTGTTACCAGCTCTCCTGTTTGCTATCTGGGAAGTGTCCCAGGCCTCCACTGGGTTTTGGCCTTTGAGTTGGTATATGGGCGAAGACCTCGCAGACTACTGGATTTTGTTAAAAAGGAATGGGAAAGTGAATCTATTCAGCATAAGAGTGTTCTTGAATATGTTTCCCAAATGCAGGAGAGAATCCGAACTGTGATGCCACTAGTCAAGGAACATTTACAAAAAGCCCAGGAGGCTCAACGATGAGTCTATAATAGGGCTGCTAAAATAAGGAACTTCCAAGTGGGGGATCGAGTAGCGGTGTTGATTTCCACTGTGGAAAGTAAATTCTTGGCCAGGTGGCAAGGCCCCTTTGAAGTTGTAGAAAAAGTGGGAGAGGTAAATTATAGAGTCCACCAACCAGGTAAGAGGAAACCCTATCAAATATATCATGTAAACTTGTTAAAGCCCTGGACAGATTTTCAGTACAAAAGTATGCGAGCAATGGATAGGATTTTACGACCTCACTGGAAGTATGCCTCAGTGTACTTGGACGACATAGTCATTTTTTATCAGAGACTGGGAATCACACTTGCCCAAAGTCCAGGCAGTGCTGGACTCTCTTTGGAAGGAGGGGTTTACAATAAACCCTGAAAAATGTGCTTTGGGAATGGAGGAGGTGAAATACCTGGGCTATATCGTGGGTAGAGGGGTGGTGAAACCTCAGGTCAGCAAGGTAGTGGCTATACAGAGTTGGCCCCATCCCCTCACAAAAAAGCAGGTACGTGCATTCCTGGGCATGGTGGGATACTACAGGAGGTTTGTACCCAACTTTGCCACAGTGGCGGCTCCATTGACCGATCTGACTAAGGGTCGGAAATCGGTCATGGTGGAGTGGAATGCAGATGCTGAGAAGGCCTTTTTGGAGCTCAAGTCGGCACTGTGCCAACACCCTGTCCTGGTAGCACCCAATTTTTCAAAAGAGTTTGTTGTCCAAACTGATGCTTCCGATGTAGGATTGGGAGCAGTGCTGTCACAGGTGGTTTGTGGAGAGGAGCACCCGGTCGTCTTCCTCAGTAGGAGGTTAACACCAGAAAAACTACGCTATAATTGAACGAGAGTGTCTGGCCATTAAGTGGGCTCTGGAATCCCTCAGATATTACCTTTTGGGGAGGAAGTTTAGGCTGATTTCTGATCATGCCCCTTTAACATGGCTGAGACAAGGTAAAGGGAATAATGCCAGGGTTACTCAGTGGTTCCTGCCACTCCAGGAATTTAAATTTATAGTGGAGCATAGGCCCGGGAGACTGCATCAAAATGCAGATGCCCTCTCCCGAGTCCATTGTTTGAGCTCCACTGTTGCCTCCACCTCCTTGGCATTGGGGCACAGGGGGAGGATATGCAGCGCTAAGTGACAAAAAGGGATATATTACCCTACATACATAAGTGACGTGTGTACTTATCAAACAGGTGTATAGTGATATTTAAGAATCACGATAAATCTCATAAACCATAAATAATGTCCACAGGTGTAATGAAAAATCATTGACAGCAACACTGTGTTGTATATGGTGAGGAGGAAATCCAATAAATGTTGCTACATCGGGTGGGTAATCCTCATATATTCAGACTCCATGTAGAAATGAAGGGGTAAATGTGCTTACCAGAAGGTGTGGACACTCTCACCATACGGCGGGGTGTCATACGAGCTTATGGATCCACTGATCCTAGGGGTGTTCACTGGAGACTCGCTGGGAGGTGCCGATGATGGATACCGGTGAGCGCATCCGGGACAGCCTCAGGAGCGGGATGGTCTGTAAGTCTTCAGACAGATGGATGGATTCCCCTCTTGCAGTACACAGGTGACTAAAAGATGTAGCTCTCACCACGTCAGATAGAATCCATATGAGGAAAAAAAGGGAATCTCCACATGGTACAGGTGCGCTCCAAGTCTCGCTTCCAGTTAGCAGAGAGCGAGACTTGGAGTGCAGCCGCTGCTGCGCGATGATGACATCCCCATTGAGGGTGTCACATGACCCAGCCTCAGAAGCCCTGATTGGCCAAAAGCATCACATGCTTTTCAACTGAATGATAGACACCCATTGCTTGTCTCGGATTGGCCGGTTTAGCGGTCTGGGGATGAGACGCACACAGCTGATTATTATTATGTTTTAGTATTGTTGATATATGTAAAGCGTGGTCTCGGGTATCAAGCTATATGCCCCTGTAGATGGACACTAGTCCGAAACATGTCAGGTTGCTGAATGCTGTTACCCTGTTACCACACAAACTATCTCTCCATTGGACTTGTGATCACTTGTTTTATACATTTTACCTGATGTTTGTGAAGCATCCGCTCTGTTTTTGATGGTTTTGAATAAACCTGCTTTTATTGGTTCATGCACCATGTGGAGATTCCCTTTTTTTCCTCATATGGATTCTATCTGACGTAGTGAGAGCTACATCTTTTAATCACCTGTGTACTGCAAGAGGGGAATCCATCCATCCATCCGTCTGAAGATTTACAGACCATCCCGCTCCTGAGGCTGTCCTGAATGCGCTCACCGGTATCCATCATCGGCACCTCCCAGCGAGTCTCCAGTGAACACCCCTAGGATCAGTGGATACATAAGCTCGTATGACACCCTGCCGTATGGTGAGAGTGTCCACCCCTTCTGGTAAACGCATTTATCCCTTCATTTCTACATGAAGTCTAAATGTATGAGGATTACCCACCCGATGTAGCAACATATATTGGATTTCCTCCTCGCCATATACAACACAGTGTTGCTGTCAATGATTTTTCATTACACCTGTGGACATTATTTATGGTTTATGAGATTTATTGTGATTCTTAAATATCACTATACACCTGTTTGATAAGTACACACGTCATTTATGTATGTAGGGTGATATATCCCTTTTTGTCACTTAGCGCTGCATTTATTTTTTGTTTACACTCACTTCTACATGGTTACTATACTGGTGAAGCTGCCTGCTATCATATTTTTAAAAGAAAAAATTTTTTTTTGAGTAGCGCAACAATACTTTTGTTTCTGTTCTAGTAGGAGGATATGTACAGGACGCCGTGGCTGGGTCCTGGAAGGATGCTATATTTCCCCTCTGTTTGGACTGTGGTCCCTTTAAGGGAACAAAAAGGGTTAACTCACCTGTCAGAGGAAGTGGGTTTAAAACAAGACAGGAAGTTATAGATGGGTGTGGAGGAGTGTAGAGGAGAATGTGGATGGTGTTTTGGTGTGCAGCAACAGAAGTGAGCAGCAGTGTCCTGCCTGGAAGCCTCCTTGCGGGGGAAGCTACCTGTAACAGAAACCAAGGACTGTTTAATCTGCGATAGCAGTTCTGGTCTTAGCAAGTTGGTGAGACTGAAATCTCTTTCTTTTGTTTTTGCTGCTGTAAAGCTTTTTAAGTTCAAAAACCTCCTTTTGAGTGAAAAGCCTGTGTCCTGCGATCCAGCTGGTTCCCCAAACTTTACAGTACGTACATGCAACATGGCTAGAAAACAGTCGGCTGGTCAGAACGCAGTAACAGAACGCACTGAAGAACAGCAAGGCTTGTGAAGAGCGACCTGAAAATCAGTAACAAACGGACAAGAACACAATGAAAAATCAATGGGAACTCGCTGCATGCACTGAAGAACAGATACAAACTCACAAGCACAAACTGAACACCAGAAATACGATCTGTAAACCACGAGTCTGAAAAAGTGCGAATCGTCTCTCACCAAACTTTTACTAACACGAGATTAGCAAAAGGAGCCCAAAGGGTGGCGAGCTTGGTATTGAACTGCCCTTTTATAGCCTCATCGTACGTGGTGTACGTCAGCGCGTTCTTGATGTTCGGAAATTCCAACAACTTTGTGCAACCGTGTGTATGTAGGACAAGTTTGAGCTAAGATCCGTCGGAAAAAAACAATGGATTTTGTTGTCGGAATGTCCGATCAATGTCCAACCGTGTGTACAGGGCATAAGAGTTAAAACCATGGTTTTTATTCAAATTTTTAAAATGGTTGAAAGTTTTTTCTTTTAATTAAAATAATAAACAGGTTTATACTTTACAGTTCTGTGCAAAGGTATTGCACAGAGTGGCCCTTAACCTCCTCTTATGGGGTCCCCAGCCAAAGCCATTGACTCCTCCTTTTCTGTGACTTGCTATGGGGTCAGACGTGCGGAATCACTCCCGAGTTGGGCCATGTATGTCCACAGACACACGTGGTGCAGCTCAGCCCTGCCCCTGCTCCCTCCTTACTGGATTTGATTGACAGCATTAGGAACCAACTGCGATCAGCACAGCCCTGTGAGACCAGGAAGAGAGGGAGAGAAGACCTGCAGCCATCACAGCACTGGCATGATACAGGAGTCTGGTAAGTGTTAGGAAGGAGGAAACAGACAGTGCAAGGTTTTTTACCTTAATGCAGATGTAGCGCTGGTAGATCTATGATCTACCATCTGATAGGTAAATTTAGTGAATTGCTGGTTAGGGGGAGTTAGATTTGCCTCTGTTCCAGCTTGGCTGACGTTGCGTGTGGTTCCACACTGAGCCGGTGGGTGTCGTTGTTACCATTGGCTGGTGTTGGAAGGGCAACGTGTCGAAGCGTATGGGTGCTCCTCTGTCCCGGAGACAACTCGGTGGAGGTGGTCCTCCGAGTTGCATTCTGGGAGAGGGTATTTATGGGTCAGACGCCATGTTTTAGGGTTCGTTTTACAGCCACCTGCTGGCCCTCCTGGCTGACAGGTATGCGTTAGAGTGCTATCTCGCGGTCCCCCGTTCCGGAGGCCCGCATCGCTGGATGGGCCCAGAAGTCTGTCTGGGGCCTACCACAGCAGCCGAGGAATGGTCCTGAGCTGTCTATCCAGAGTGAAGAAGCTGGACAAGGTATTTGATCTTCCCTGCAGTTTCCCTCCTGCCTCTTTCCTGCTACTTCCTTCGTTACTTGGTTCAATAAAGCATTGAAAACGTACTCAAGTGTTGGTGCTTTTATCATCCAGAGGTAAACTCAACGGAACCCTAGACCCGGTGTCGGTGAAACAGAGGTGTCGAGAGTGAAGGTAACAAGCCTGCTTAAACCAGCAGCTCCACCGAGAGTTAGTGCTACACAGAGAATGCAGTAAATAGAAAACCTTTAGTGTTTAGAACCACTTTAACCCCTTCCCGACCAGCTGCCGCAGGTTGGCTCCCCTGCGCGAGCCGTAGTAGCTGTACGTTGGCTCTTAAAGACGCTGTAGAAGGCACGCGATGACCGCCGGGCACCCGCGATCACTCGTGACAGAGTGAGAACTGGGATCTGTGTGTGTAAACACACAAATCCCGGTTCTGTCAGACGAGAGGAGAGAGATTGTGTGTTCCTACTAAGTAGGAACAACGATCTCTCTCCTCCTCTAGTCATTCCCTCCTTAATTACAACACATCTAGGAAACACAATTAACCCCTCGACCACCCCCTAATGTTAACCCCTTCCCTGCCAGTGACATTTATACAGTAAGCAGTGGCTATTTTTATCTCTGATCCCAAAAAAGGTGTCAAAAGTGTCAGATGTGTCCGTTGCAATGTTGCAGTCCTGATAAAAATTGCAGATCACCGCCATTACTAGTAAAAAAAAAAAAAATAAAAATTAATAAAAATTCCATAAATCTATCCCCATGCAATTGTCAGTTAAAGTGATGCAGAGCCGTATCGCAAAAAATGACCTGGTCAGGAAGGGGATAAATTCTTCTGGGGCTGAAGGGTTAATAAAAACAAATTGTTCCTTCAAGCCAGTGCAACATTTTGAAATGCCCTATCCCTTTATTGGTTTAGAAGTGGTAGTGAAAAAAAGAAATGTGTTTTTCTTGCCATTTAATGTATCTGGAATAAAAAAAACTTGTTCTTACCTCTATAGGACCAGCCTGCCAATACCAGTTGTGGCCATAGATACATAAAAGAGTGATGACAGAAAAAAGACCAAGTAGTCTATTGAGTCTGTCTCATTTTTTTTCTTTCTTTTTTTTTTTTTTTTTTTTTACTTTTTAGTATAGATCTATGTTTTCCCAAGCATGTTTGAATCTACTTACTGTTGGCTGACTCCCTACCTCTGCTGGGAGTCTATTTAAAGCATCAACTACTCTTTCAGTAATAAAAACCTTTCTAATATTAGTTTTGGACTTTCCTCCTGCTAATTTGAGGTTATGTCCCTGTGTTCTTGACCTTGACTGGATATTGAAAATACTGCCCTCATAAACATTATTCACTCCCTTGCTGTATTTAAAGCGGAACTTCACCCAAAAGTTTGTGCCCCTTCCCCCGCAGCCTTCTGGGATACATTACAGGTCCAAGAAGACTGCAGGATCATTCAAATAGCACAGCACAGCTTGCGCACTTTAAGCCGCAAGCAGTCACAGCCAGCTGCCCACATTTAGTATGCCGGGACCAGGGACTGAAGCCCCGTGAAAAAAACGTCCATGTGAGGACAGAGCTGTATCCTGGCATAGGTAAATGTCTGTTTCTTAAAAAGTCAGCAGCTACAGTTTTTGTGGCTGTTGACTTTTAATTTTTCCAGTGGTCACTGAAGAACCACTTTAGAGATTTAAATCATGTCTTCTCTTTCCCATCTTTCCTCCAGACTGTACATATTAAGTTCCTGAAGTCTCTCCTGATATGTTTTATCCCTCAGACATTTCACCATTTTTGTTCCCCATCTCTGGACCAGTTCTTTCTTATCAATATCTTTTTGTAGATGAGGTCTCCAGAGCTGGACACAGTGTTTGGAATGAGGTCCAACTAAAGATCTATATAGGGGAATCAGGACTTCCTTCCTCACTTTTTTAATTTTTCAATCACCTGAAGTAAGTACTCCCAAGTCTTTTTCCTCCTTAGTGCTGGCCAACACTGTACTCCCAATAATGTACTCTGTCAAGGTGTATTATTTTACATTTTTTTTTTTAGAAACAGTTTTCACTGCAGTTTTCACTGCTTTGACCAATATTCCAACAATGTCAAATCATTTTCCATGCTACAGACACCTCCAGGGCTATCAACTCTATTGCACACCTTTGTGTCATCAGCAAAAAGATATACCTTTTCCACCAAACCATTAGTTATATCACTTGCATATAGATTAAATAGAACAGGGCCTAAGACAGAGCCTTGTCTTACACCACTAGTGACTGGACCCTGTTCTGAATGAGCCCCATTTATAGCCACACTCTGGTATCTATCCTTTAGCCAACTGCATATCTACCTAAATACCCAGGATTGGTTCCTAGGTTGTATAACTTTTTTTATTAAATCATTATATGGAACTGTATCAAATGCTTTTCTGAAATCAAGATAGTCCACAGCACTACCCTGTTCCAAAACATTAGTGATTTAGTAAAAAAATCAAATTGGTTTGACATGATCTGGCCCAGTAAAGCTCTGCTGCTTTGGGTCCAGGAAATTGCGTACTTTTAAGTGATCAATGATCCTTCTATTTAGGGGTGATTCCATTAACATGACTACAACAAATGCTGAACTCACTTGCCTGTAATTGCCAACTTCTACCTTACTACCCTTTTTGTAGATAGGTGCAACATTAGCTGTCTGCCACTGATAGAGGACCTGTTGGAAGAGACTGATTACAAATATCAGTTAATAGTCCAACAACTATACCTCAAAGTTCTCTTAGACCCCTTTTACACTGAGGCGTTTTCAAGTGCTTTTGGGCTAAAAATAACGCCTGTAAAGTGCCTGAAAAACGACTCCCCTGCAGCCTGAGTGTGAAAGCCCGAGTGCTTTCACACTGAGGCGATGCGCTGGTAGGACGTTAAAAAACTCCTTCGAGCAACATCTTTGGAGCAGCGAAGGAGCGGTGTATACACCGCTGTGTTCTGCCGAATTGTGTTCTGCTGAATTTTTTGACTGTTCGCATGTTCTGCTATGAACTGAACAGGAGGGTGTTCGGCTCATCCCTACTGATAACATGTGTGTCCTTCTTTTCTTTATTTTTATACACTTCTCTATCAGCTACACTTTCTGTTTTCCTATCCTACTTACCTCTTTAGTGAACTATATTGTTTTTCTCCTCAGTTTACTCTAATCTGCCTGATATGTAATCCAGTTGCCTCCAGGATGGTAAACTTTAACAGTGTCCACTGATTACTGACACCTGTCCTTTTACTCTAAACTTATAATTCATTTTTAGAAATTCTACCATTTCAGCAAAATTTGGCCTTTTCCAGAAAACCAGAACTTTAGTTTTTGAATATGATTTTTCAGTTCTTGTTTTTTCAAGCTAAAGATATTGGTGATAGCTAGAACCCAAATGTTCTCCCACCTCAACATCAGACAATTGATCTACATTTTTTAGTAAAAGATATAAAATATGATCTCCTCAGATTGGGCTTTTTACTGTTTCATAGAAACTCAATTGAGTGCCTCCAGCTTATAATTCCAGTTTGAGAATTCCAGTTAATGTCAGGCATGTTTAAGTCACTCATAATAAAACCTCTTCTTTCATTGCCATATGAGTTATCTCATCAGTCAACAAGTTATCATAATCTTCAGACTGTCCTGGGATTCTTTATAGTACACCAATTCTAAGGGAAGAACCCTCTCTGATTGGAAGGCAGACCCAGAGGATTTCAAGTATTTAATTTGTTTTTTGAATTAATGTTAGCCTTATGTTTTTTTGACACATATGGCAACTCCACTTCCCCTCTTCCCTACTCTGTCTTTCCTGTATAGTATGTACCCTGGTATAGTTATTTTTCAGTCATTTGAATCCTTAAACCATGTCTCTGTAACAAACTCAAAGTTGTCCCTAGACATAAGAGCTGTTAACTCACAAAGCTTGTTGCCTAAACTACGAGCATTAGTGAACATGATGTGACAAACCCTGCTATCTACTGCTGTATTTTTAACACCAGAAACTTTAACTAAATTAACCACCCCATCAGTCAAGTCCTTAGCAACACAAACCCTCACATTTGTATTAACCTGCTGGGGTGGGGATATACTTGTTCACATTTAGCTAGACATGTCAATATTATTTTTTGTATATGGTTAATGTTAGTTTGGTGTTCCTAATTAGTAAATTTGGTTTACCTACTTTGTCTCTCTTATTAATACCTTGTCATCCAGTCCCCGTCGGCACTTCTCTACCTTTAACTCTCTGGTTTGTCCCCCACCCCCTCTACCCACTAACTCACTCACTGCCCAAGAGATTGCCAATCACTTCAAAGACAAGATTGATGCAATACATGAGAGCACCTCCACTGTACAGATATCTTCCCCACTTAACATACCTTGCCTAACAGCAAAGTCAACACTTAACTCTTTTGAACTGGCTACAACTGAAGAGGTTACAAAATGTTTCTCAGATGTCCACCTAACCAATTGTCCCCTGGATCCTATTCCCTTGCAACCACTACGGTCACCCTCTTATTCTATCCTATGCCCCCTCACTCACATCTTGAATCTCTCCCTCTCTTACTGGACCCCACCAACCTGAACAACTTAAGACTCATCTCATTGCTCCCAAGTTTTAGAAGGCTTAGTCTACAACCGTCTTGGCTCCAACCTAATTGAAAACAATCTTCTTGACCCCTTACAGTCTGGCTTTCGCTCGCAGAACTCCACAGAAACTGCCCTACTAAAAATCACTAAGGATTTACTAACTGTTAAAATCAATGGCCGCTACTCCATACTCCTACTACTTGACCTCTCTGTGGCCTTTGACACCATTGACCACCCGCTCCTTTTCAATTAACTCCATTCCCTTCACCTCCAAAATTCTGCTCTATCCTGGTTCTTCTTCTACCTATCACATCTCTCCTTCAGTGTTATCTATAAATCTATCTCCTCCTCTCCACTTCCTCTTTCTGTAGGGGTCTCCCAAGGCTCTGTTTTCGGACCTCTTTTCTTTTCTATCTACACCTCCTCCCTTGGTCACTTGATAACCTCCCATGGTTTTCAATACCATATTTACACCGATGACACCCAAATCTATCTGTCTACTCCTAACCTCATTCCTTCAGTCTCCTCTCGTATTACCAACTCACTAACTGACATATCAGCATGGATGTTACACCACTTCCTTAAATTAAATCTCTCTAAAATCTAGCTGATAATATTCCCCCCTGCCTGTGCCCCCCTCAATGACATTTACATCAAGGTCAATAATGCAACCATCAATTCCTCCCCTCACACCAGGGTACTATGTGTAATCCTAGGCTCTGACCTGTCCTTTCAGCCCCAGATCCAATAGTTGTCAAAAGCTTTAAGACTTCACCTCCATAACATCTCTAAAATTTGCTCCTTTTTAAATAATGAAACCACCAAGCTACTCATTCCCTCCCTTGTTATCTCTTGACTATTGCGACTCCCTTCTCATAGGCCTACCTCTCCATAGGCTATCCCCTCTTCAGTCGATCATGAATGCTGCTGCCAGACTCATCTACTTTACCAACTGCTCAGTGTCTGCCACTCCTCTCCGTGAATCCCTACGCTGGCTTCCAATTGCCCAACAAATTAAATTCAAAATACTAACAACAACATACAAAGCCATTCATAACTCTGCCTTGAGCTACATCACCAATCTTGTCTCCAAATATCACCCAAACCATCCTCTTCGCTCCTCTCAAGACCTCCTGCTCTGAAGCTCCCTTGTCTCCTTCTCCCATGCTCATCTTTAGGACTTCTCCAGAGTCTCTCCCTTCCTCTAGAACTTTCTACCTCAATCTGTTTGGCTATCTCCTATTCTGCCTTTAGATGATCCCTGAAACTTCATCTCTTCAATGAAGCCTATAACGCCTCCAACTAATCTTTTATCACTTC
Organism: Aquarana catesbeiana; assembly: GCF_042186555.1. Classification (NCBI taxonomy): domain Eukaryota; kingdom Metazoa; phylum Chordata; class Amphibia; order Anura; family Ranidae; genus Aquarana; species Aquarana catesbeiana. Next base: position 776,787,829 of record NC_133324.1, read on the forward strand.
CATCAGCTCATCCCCCACATTTACAACCTTTTTAGGGCCCTCTTAATCCTCTTGTATTTTATTGTATTGTAACTGTACTGTCTCCCTTTTATATTATAAAGCGAAGCATAAACTGTTGGCTCTATATAAATCCTGTATAATAATAAAAATAAATTTGCCAATGATGTAATGTACTAATGAATACCAAGATGCAAACATAGTGTTTTATTTATCTTGTTTGGACAATTTTTTGAAGAAGTTTTCTCCAGTGAAACCTAATGATGACACAATCATGTGCAGGTATTCTTACAAATGCCAAATGAAAGGTAAGTGCGTACTGTTCCTGTCTAACAGCCCTGTGTAGAATATTGATAAACAGCTCAAACATGCATTGTTACCATGTATTGCGAACAACTGCTGCAACAAACATTACAGATCGACTTTCTCCTGATTTCATCTCACATTCCATAGCTTTGAATCCCAATACACCCCAGTATGCTTTAAGTGAACCCTTCCCCAGAATATTGTACACTGTATATTTTTGAACATATACAGCATGTAATCTTTTGCAACTCTACATAGCTGCTTAGTGGCAGTAATTGACACTCCTTCCTGATTTCAGATTGCCTTCCACCCTGAGATTCCCAGTAGAGAATGGTATGCTATATGTGCAACCTGCACACAGTATTGTACCATTATACTTTATGACACATATGCATATATGAGATCCTATAATGGGGGAATTGGCGCTGTTCAAAATGGTGTTCAGTAAATGTTAGATAATAGGTATTAAATTGATACCAATCAGTGATTTAAATAAATAAATAAAAATAAATGTGAATCGATAAATAAATACGTACTCCAGGTAAGAATATACCAAAATACAATATTATACTGTAAAGTGCAAAGTGCTAGAAAATATGTGATTTGAGTATATCAGTTAAATACAATTCATAAAAATAAAGGAATAGCTGACGGTGATATTAAACACCAAATAACATGTTGTTAAAAAGTCTTTCAATTAAATCCACATTAAACCACTGTGAAAAAATAGCAATAAAACAAAAATTGTGATATGGAAAGTACTGGGTGTAAAAGTAATAATAAAAAATTAATAATAAAAATTCTGTGTCCTGAGAAAAGATGAATAAAGTCTGTAAAAAACTATAGTGTATCAATCCAAAAAGAAAGTTCTTGATATAGTGGTGTAACAAGTGCTCCCCGTCTTCAACTGCAACCCCAATCGTGCCCTCACTCACCAGAGCGCCTAACCCCTGCAGGGGTAATAGGCGTGTAGGATAGGATCCAGCAGTGATGTTTCTTGATGATAGATGATCCTCAGCACGGGTGCTGTTTTCTTCCCCTTTTTCCTATGTACCAGGGATGTCCTCTTAATGGTCCCCAACGGTAGACATCTTTTCCCATCAGCAGTTAGAGCAGTCTTCTGACTTCTATAAATGTCTGGTTAAAGCTTGTAGTCTTCATTCTCCTGTGATTGTCCTATGAGGATGCAGGACCCCTGATCCTCTGTTTGGGCAGTGCTGATTGTCCCTTTGCTGGTCACATGCACTCTCCCAAAAGTCAGACTGAAGCTGCTAGCAGAGCTAGAGAACAAGCTGCACATGCTTGTAAAGAAGCATTTATTGCTAGAGTTTTTTTTTGGGAGAGTGCATGTGACCAGCAAAGGGACAATCAGCACTGCCCGAACAGAGGGTTAGGGGTCCTACATCCAGGTAAGAATATACCAAAATACAATATTATACTGTAAAGTGCAAAGTGCTAGAAAATATGTGATTTGAGTATATCAGTTGAATACAATTCATAAAAATAAAGGAATAGCTGACGGTGATATTAAACACCAAATAACATGTTGTTAAAAAGTCTTTCAATTAAATCCACATTAAACCACTGTGAAAAAATAGCAATAAAACAAAAATTGTGATATGGAAAGTACTGGGTGTAAAAAGTAATAATAAAAAATTAATAATAAAAATTCTGTGTCCTGAGAAAAGATGAATAAAGTCTGTAAAAAACTATAGTGTATCAATCCAAAAAGAAAGTTCTTGATATAGTGGTGTAACAAGTGCTCCCCGTCTTCAACTGCAACCCCAATCGTGCCCTCACTCACCAGAGCGCCTAACCCCTGCAGGGGTAATAGGCGTGTAGGATAGGATCCAGCAGTGATGTTTTTTGATGATAGATGATCCTCAGCACGGGTGCTGTTTTCTTCCCCTTTTTCCTATGTACCAGGGATGTCCTCTTAATGGTCCCCAATGGTAGACATCTTTTCCCATCAGCAGTTAGAGCAGTCTTCTGACTTCTATAAATGTCTGGTTAAAGCTTGTAGTTTTCATTCTCCTGTGATTGTCCTATGAGGATGCAGGACCCCTGACCCTCTGTTAGGGCAGTGCTGATTGTCCCTTTGCTGGTCACATGCACTCTCCCAAAAGTCAGACTGAAGCTGCTAGCAGAGCTAGAGAACAAGCTGCACATGCTTGTAAAGAAGCATTTATTGCTAGAGTTTTTTTTTGGGAGAGTGCATGTGACCAGCAAAGGGACAATCAGCACTGCCCGAACAGAGGGTCAGGGGTCCTACATCCAGGTAAGAATATACCAAAATACAATATTATACTGTAAAGTGCAAAGTGCTAGAAAATATGTGATTTGAGTATATCAGTTAAATACAATTCATAAAAATAAAGGAATAGCTGACGTTGATATTAAACACCAAATAACATGTTGTAAAAAAGTCTTTCAATTAAATCCACATTAAACCACTGTGAAAAAAATAGCAATAAAACAAAAATTGTGATATGGAAAGTACTGGGTGTAAAAAGTAATAATAAAAAATTAATAATACAAATTCTGTGTCCTGAGAAAAGATGAATAATGTCTGTAAAAAACTATAGTGTAGCAATCCAAAAAGAAAGTTCTTGATATAGTGCTGTAACTAACAAGTGCTCCCCGTCTTCAACTGCAACCCCAATCGTGCCCTCACTCACCAGAGCGCATAACCCCTGCAGGGGTAATAGGTGTGTAGGATAGGATCCAGCAGTGATGTTTCTTGATTATAGATGATCCTCAGCACGGGTGCTGTTTTCTTCCCCCTTTTCCTATGTACCACGGATGTCCTCTTAATGGTCCCCAACGGTAGACATCTTTTCCCATCAGCAGTTAGAGCAGTCTTCTGACTTCTATCAATGTCTGGTTAAAGCTTGTAGTTTTCATTCTCCTGTGATTGTCCTATGAGGATGCAGGACCCCTGATCCTCTGTTAGGGCAGTGCTGATTGTCCCTTTGCTGGTCACATGCACTCTCCCAAAAGTCAGACTGAAGCTGCTAGCAGAGCTAGAGAACAAGCTGCACATGCTTGTAAAGAAGCATGTATTGCTAGAGTTTTTTTTTTGGGAGAGTGCATGTGACCAGCAAAGGGACAATCAGCACTGCCCAAACAGAGGGTCAGGGGTCCTGCATCCTCATAGGACAATCACAGGAGAATGAAAACTACAAGCTTTAACCAGACATTGATAGAAGTCAGAAGACTGCTCTAACTGCTGATGGGAAAAGATGCCTACCGTTGGGGACCATTAAGAGGATATCCATGGTACATAGGAAAAGGGGGAAGAAAACAGCACCCGTGCTGAGGATCATCTATCATTAAGAAACATCACTGCTGGATCCTATCCTACACGCCTATTACCCCTGCAGGGGTTAGGCGCTCTGGTGAGTGAGGGCACAATTGGGGTTGCAGTTGAAGACGGGGAGCACTTGTTACACCACTATATCAAGAACTTTCTTTTTGGATTGATACACTATAGTTTTTTACAGACTTTATTCATCTTTTCTCAGGACACAGAATTTTTATTATTAATTTTTTATTATTACTTTTTATACCCAGTACTTTCCATATCACAATTTTTGTTTTATTGCTATTTTTTCACAGTGGTTTAATGTGGATTTAATTGAAAGACTTTTTTACAACATGTTATTTGGTGTTTAATATCACCGTCAGCTATTCCTTTATTTTTATGAATTGTATTTAACTGATATACTCAAATCACATATTTTCTAGCACTTTGCACTTTACAGTATAATATTGTATTTTCTTATATTCTTACCTGGAGTACTTATTTATTTATCGATTCACATTTATTTGTATTTATTTATTTAAATCACTGATTGGTATCAATTTAATACCTATTATCTAACATTTACTGAACACCATTTTAAACAGCGCCAATTCCCCCATTATAGGATCTTGTTTGCTTGAATTTCACTAAGGTGATATTCTTTGTCGGGGGGCTGCAGTTCCTCTTTTCTTCCCAAGCGCGGAATAATTGATTTTTTACATATGCATATATACCTTTACAAAGCTGCTTGGTGGTAAATGGTAATAATTGATTAAACAACCTAATTTCTATGAAACTTTCTAGATGTTTTCTTTATGGGAATTCCAGAAACATGTGGATATGGAAAAATCCTATTCAGTGCCTCATACAAGATAAGCAAAGTATAACCTTCACTTATTTTTATAACTCTAAACATACATTTAATGAATGTAATAAATTACGTCCATATGTATGGTTCACATATCCAAACAAATGAATGGTACATATAAATGGGACATACTTTATCTTCTGTTTGCAAGAAAAATTGAGAATGTATAAGGTCAGACAGGAGAAATAATGTCACTTTTTGTTAAATACTTTGCAGAAGAGTTGCTTTGTAACAAACATTCATAATTTGTATGTCAGAAAAGCAAATTCCTCTATGGTAATAACAGAAATATTCCTTTATCAGCATTAACTTTTCAGCACATATGTGACTTTATATGCCAGTCAATATCTTAGAAGTTTTCTTTATGGATCAAATTTAACTGTAAGATTTGTCTATAAATCTCTTCCCAGTATTTGAAGCCCATTTTATGTCTGTTCTAATATTTGGTTATGAGCATATTCAAAGAAATAAGACAAATCTTGGACTTTGTGCACATAACTTACATTTAAATGTCTTTCTCACAAATTTTCTATGTATTTTCTATATAATTTTCTATCTGCTTTTTCTATGTAATCTCCATACGATTCATGCCCATTTTTATTGCAGCTCCAAAGGGAGTGAGGCAGTTATAGTCTGAAGCTACTCAGATATCCTGGGACTGATTTACTAAATAAACAGACAAGTTCCACTTCTAAAAGTGAATGTTCACAAAATTAGTTCACAACTGCAATTCACAGCTATAGTATTTTTTTACCATATGCATTTTATTAAAGTTATTTTTGTGTCCTTGAAGACCAAAGAAAATTGAGCATAACGGTACACGTATTGGCAAGTATATATATATATATATATATATATATATATATATATATATATATATATATATATATATATATATATAATCTCTAAACTGCAATGAAAATTGAAAAACTTTAAATAAGGGATGTAAGTTGCAAAGAACCTCAAGCTATGACATAATTATCATATACAGACTGGAGGTTTCATTGAAAAAATAAAATCAATCTGCACGTGAACACTGCTAATTTCAGGCTGCAGTGGGATCTGCAGTGCACAATGTTTAAAGTGAAAATTATGTGCAACTCTTTGCTGAAAAGATCCAGAAGGTGGCTGGAGATGCTAAAAATGGTATTGTTACTATGCTGGAAACTGATTGAAAGCTGTGAGCTTTCACAGCTCAGACTGTCAGTTCTAGCTTGTGAACAATGAAGGAAGCTATACTTGCTCTCCCATTCCTTTGTCTTCAGCCATTCACAGAAAGCCATGTATTTTTTTCACTGAATATAAGGCTTTCTTTGAATAGATGAGGAGAGCAGTGGTGGGTAAACCACTCGATCACCTCTCACCCATTCACAGAATGCCCTTGATTAAGTGAAAAGGAAACATGGCTTTCTGTGAATAGTTAAAGAGAGAGAAAGGAGAGAGTTAGTGATACTATGATTTCTTGTACACAAGCCAGAACTGTCAGTCTGAGCTGTGGAAGCTCGTGGCTTACAATCACTTTCTGGCAAGTTAAAAGTAATATTTTTATTATCCTCCGTCACCCTCCAGATGTGTTTGGCAAATGATTGCACATATCTTCTCTGGACCAAACCAAAATGGGTAAAAACTTTTTAAAATGTTTTGTGCATTTCTCAGTCTTTTAAAAAAAATAATACATTTCCAAGGCATACAACAAATATAAGAGAACCCCAAGGAGAATTGAAATAACATCAGTTGCAAGCCACTTTCTTGTTTTTCTGGAATAATTGTATTGCTCCAGGCTCAAGGAGACAGAGTAAGGCTTGATTCACATCTATGCATGTTGCTTTTGAGCGTTTCTGCAGTGCTTTTTGCGGTGCTTGACGTGTTTTTTGGCGATGCGTTTTTACCGCGATTTGCATTTTCTTTACTAGGTATATACCCTGTTTCCCTGAAAATAAGACCTAGCGTGATTGTCGGTGATGGCTGCAAAATAAGCCCTACCCCCCCAAATAAGCCCTAGTTAAAGTCCTTGTAGGTCTTATTTTCAGGGTAGGGCTTATTTTCGGGGAAACAGGGTAGGGCTTATTTTGGGGGTAGGGCTTATATTGCAGCCATCACCGACAGTCACGCTAGGTCTTATTTTCGGGGAAACAGGGTAGCTGGTTGCTAAGGAGGGGGCCGGGAATCTGGCCATCGCGTCCTTAACAACCGATGAGTCATCAGTTGTCAGCGGGCTTCACGCTGAATGTAAAAAAAAAAGAATTATCAGCTAAAAAAAATGAGAAAAAACAGCGTGGGGTCCCCCCCCAGGTCCATACCAGGCCCTTGGGTCTAGTATGGATTTGGAGGGGACCCCCACACCAAAATTAAAAAAAAAATGGCGTGGGGGTCCCCCCAAAATCCATACCAGACCCTTATCCGAGCATGCAGCCCGGCAGGTCAGAAAAGGGAGGGGACGAGCGAGCGCCCCCCCTCCTAAACCATACCAGGCCGCATCCCCTCAACATGGGGCTGCGCCCCCCCACCCCAAAGCACCTTGCCCCCATGTTGATGGGGACAAGGGCCTCTTCCCGACAATCCTTGCCAATGTGCAGCCCATGAAATCTGGTGTCAGGAAATTCTCACTCTCCAGCATGCAGGATGGGAATTCTTGTCAGTAAGCTGCCTGGGCATACGCGCAGGTGCATCAAAGTGCACACGTCTGCACGCACTAGTGAATGCCCACAGATGCCCAATATCAGGACTGGTGCAAAATGCCTTATTTAAAGGATGGAGTGATGACCATTATTCGCTAGATGACCTCCCTGTGATCCTTATTCCTGTGCTTCCTGGTTGTGCCTAGATATTTCCTTGATTCTCTCATGACCATGCCCTCGTCTTGCTGCTTGACCTCGCTCCTGTTTGACCTCCCGTGTATGACCTGACTTCCCCCCAGACCCTGCTTTTGTTATCTGCTCTTCATCTGTGCATGACCCTGGCTTGTCACTTGACCCTGCCTCTGTTACTTCTGCCTACCTGTGTATGACCCCGGTCTGCCTACTGACCACATCTTCTCTCCCAGTCATCTGAATGTGGATGTCCTTAGCTCAGCTTTTAGACTATGTCTCCCTGCCTACTAATATCAGATCCTGGCTAACCTATCTACCAGATCTGCCTTCCGGGTCCTACTCTGCACTTCTATGCTACTAGTGCGGGGGCTACCTACCTATCACAATTGATTATGAGGTGTCCTTCTGCTGTATCTATCACCATCTCCACAGAGCATCTTTAAGGATCACCATCTGCTGTCCAGGTCTCTGGCACCCATGCTACCCTGAGCCTCACACTCCTGTTCTCACATTCAGGTGTGTTTGAACAAGAGCTGTAAAGGAAGCCCTCTCGTCACTTCGGCCTCCACCAAGGTACATGTCAGAAAGCTTTTTAGCAGTGGTGCAAACCTCAGGGGCAGAACTTTCAGGGTCACAGCAGTCGCACTTGCGACTGGGCCCTGCCGTTCTGTCGCTGTGGAGGGGCCCAAGACCCAGCATCTCCCCCTGCACTTCTGGATGTCAGTTTGGGATGCAGTGGGGGAGTGGGAGGCTGTGATCAGCAGCTCTATGGTGTCCACGGGATCTCCCTGGGGCTAGTAGTTCTCCTCCTGAGTATATACAGTGGAGAGGGGAGGGGCCTCTGGCCCAAGCATGTATCAGTTTCACTCTTCAAGTGAGTCGCTCTGCTTGTACAGTGTTGCTGATACATGCCCCTCCCCTCTCCACTGTATACACTAGAGAGGAGAAGTACAAGCCCCAGGGGAGATTTCGTGGTCCACGAGCACCATAGAGCTGCCGATCCCCCCCTTCCACCTCCCCCCCAGAGAGGTGCACAGACAGCGGAGACCAGCCAGGTACAGGAAAACCTCTGCAGGGGGGCAGCTGTCTGTGGACCCTGATGTAAGGGGGAACTCTGGGGACACAGAAATAAGGGGGGCTCTCTGGGGACCCAGATGTTAGGGGGACCCTCTGGGGACCCTGATGTAAGGGGGGCTCTCTAGGGACCCTGATGTAAAGGGAGGCCTTCTGGGGACCGTGATGTAGGGAGGGGCTATCTGGAAACCCTGATACATGGGGGCTCTCTGGGGACCCTGGTGTAAGGGGGCTCTCTGGGGACCCTGATGTAAGGGGGGGCTCTCTGGGAACCCTGATGTAAGGGGGGGCTCTCTGGGGACCCTGATGTAAGGGGGGGCTCTCTGGGGACCCTGATGTAAGGGGGACTCTCTGGGGACCCTGATGTAAAGGGGAAGCGCTCTCTGAACCCTGATGTAAAGGGGGGCTCTTTGGGGACACTGATGTAAGGAAGGGGCTCTCTGGGGACACTGATGTAAGGAAGGGGCTCTCTGGGGACACTGATGTAAGGAAGGGGCTCTCTGGGGACCCTGATGTAATGAGTGGGCTCTGGGGACCCTGGTGTAAGGGGGAGGCTCTTTGGGGACCCTGATGTGTCTTTTTTTTACAGATGATAAATGACTGCTCAATCTCTTGGAAACTGCAGCCTAGTCAAACAGTCTTTCTAGCTGTGTTGCAAATCTGTATGGTATTTCCATCTTCAGTGTCCAAAAAAAGAAACTGATTTTTTTTCATAAGGATGCTAAATGTCCATTCATCCTCCACCCACCCACTTTTCCCAGGGCTTCATTTAGCATCAGGGTGCCACCCGCCCTCTTCCCATGGTGCTCACGCTGGGAATGGTGTCATCTGTCCATCCATCCACCTACCTTCACTGGGACCCCTGCACGCCTCCCGGGCATCCACCGCTTCAGTCATAATTCTGGAATATCATAACACACTAACCCAGATATACAGATAAATCAGAAATGTGAAAAACTTTCTTAAGCTAAATGCGGTTCATTTATCCAGCATGTTATCAGCACTCCTCCTTGATCATAAAGGCAGCTCCCATACAATGTGTAATTCCTTAGAGTGAGTGCAAGCTCTAAAAAATCGCCTCTGATGTGTCTGAAGCCTCACACTGAAATACAATCTGTGTAAGCTGCAGTTCATTCATAGGGCAGGTAGGTAATCACAAGCGCCTATATCAGCAGCTTCCCATACAGCAGTGTCCTTCTGTATGACTGGCAGATCAATAATTACTCCTTTTACACTGATGTATCTTTAATACTTTTCCTGCTCGGCATAGAATGTATGACCCTCCACCACAAGTTCCTCTAGTTGTCATACTTCTGTCTTTGCAGTCCAGGTCTGAGCTTTCCTTAGGTCAGGGGAGAGTGGATGCAGGCATTTCTTTCATAGCGTTTCTGCCCCAGAATTTCTGTCATAGCATTTCTGTCCAGGCGTTCAGTCTCAACGTTCCTGTCATAGTGTTCCTGTCGCAGCGTTTCTGTCATGACATTTCTGCCCCAGCATTTCTGTAATAGCGTTCTGCCCCAGCATTTCTGTCGTAGCGTTCTTCCCCAGCATTTCTGTTGTAGCGTTCTGCCCCAACATTTCTGTCATAATGTTCTGCCCAGCATTTCTGTCGCAGCGTTCTGCCCCAGCATTTCTGTTGTAGCATTCTGCCCCAGCATTTCTGTCATAGCGTTCTGCCCCAGCATTTCTGTCATAGCGTTTATGCCCCAGGGTTTCTGTCATAGCGTTTCTGCCCCAGGATTTCTGTCACAGAATTTCTGCCCCAGGATTTCTGTGACAGCGTTTCTGCCCCAGGAATTCTGTCATGGCATCTCTGCCCCAGGATTTCTGTCATGGCATTTTTCTGTCATAGCATTTCTGTCATAGTGTTCTGCCCCAGCATTTCTGTCTCTGCTTTCAGTCTCAGCATTTCTGGCTCGGCGTTCAGTCTCGGCATTCAGTCTCAGCATTTCTATCATAGCGTTTCTGCCCCAGGATTTCTGTCATTGCATTTATGCATCAGCGCTCAGTCTCAGCGTTCTGTCATAGCGTTTCTGCTCCAGGATTTCTGTCATGGCATTTCTGCCTCAGCGTTTCTGCCCCAGGATTTCTGTCATTACGTTTCTGACTCAGCGTTCAGTATCAGCATTTTTTTGTCATAGCGTTTTCTGTCATAGCATCGCCGTCCTTGCGTTTCTGCCCCAGGATTCATTTCATAGCGTTTCTGCCTCAGCGTTCAGTCCCAGCATTTCTGTCATAGAGTTTCAACCTCAGTGTTTCTCAGAGGAGCATTGTTGTTCAGTCACGGCATATACTCCGGTAGCTGTTTTCATTTTCGTTATTTGTCATGTCTCATCGTATCTTTGTTCATGTTTGTACCTGGGTCAGTTAGCTAGGGCTCACATGTCGGGATCTGTCCATATGGGCTGAGGTTTCATTTGTTAATGATTGTTGACCACAATCTTCTCGCCCGTATACCATATGTCATACGATGCACGTTCATTCACCACACCTGTACGACCACACACCACGGTCTGTGGGTACACCAGCCCTGAGTTTTCAGTTTAATTACCTGTATCTGCGCTGCAGGTTACTCGGGCTCACTTACACGAGGTAGGGGGGTCCGTCATCAGGTTTATTTACGCGCAGTGGTCTTGACATTTCTGGTCATGTTCTCATACTTAGGTAGGCACAGAGGGGCATTGTTGTTCTCATGTCTGGTTGTCTCTCATTTCTGCAGTTTGTGTACTCAGGTTGGGCTGTATTGGCATCCATACTGGCATCAACCATGCTTGCACTCACTTCCATTGGTCCTGCCCATTGTTAGGGTATAGTTGATTGGTGTAGATGTCGTTTCACCACTGGGCTCACCCTTGGGTCGGAAGCAGTCGTCAATTTTCTTTCAGTTGACATCCTGTTGCAGAGGCCCTGGTTACTGCCCAGGGATTTATAGTCTCTCTCAGTGTGTGTGCTGAGCCACGTCCCCTTGATGGTCCTTAAGTGGTAGGTTTGGGCAAATGTCGTCATATTTCTGCATTCCACTCTCGGCTTTGATCTCTTGTCTAGGATGTTGCCTGGAGAACTGCTCAGGGACAGCAGTCCAGTCATTTTTTCCGATCCCCAGCCTGTTCCAGGTAGGGGGGGCTTCAGTCACTTTGGGTATGACTGTATCATGCCATGGGACTCATTTCCCTGGGATGGAGTCTGGCCCTCCTTCCTCGGTTCAGGATTCAGACTCGGTTGTCAGGTTTCAGGCTGAAGCACGACCTGAAGGAATCAGGTGGGACCGGTGTTCTGTGTCTGGCATGGTTTCTCCATGTTTGACAATGCTTATTGCCATAGCGTATGGGCCTTATCCGCCTACTCCATCACATCCATCAGGTATCCAGCATTTCGAACTCCTGCCAGTTGTCTTTTGCCCTCACCCTCTCGCTTCCCCATATCAAGTATGTATAGGCCAGGGGCTGGGGGCATTTCAATGAGCTACTTCACTGGTGTCCGTGTGAAGTATTTTGTTCTTCACAGCCATCATTTTGCAGGGGCTCCTCGGGCCAGCCCTTACTCCTTTTCCCCCATGTATCCTCTCATTCACAAGCGGTTCATTCTCATGTCTGGGTTGTCTCGGGCATCAGGCTCATCCAATCTTTCACGGGATGTTTAGTTGGGTTCTGGGTAGCTTTGCAGGTTCTATAGGGGGTTCCTTCTCATTACCAAGTCAGGAGTTGGTGGGTTTCTCCTGTCATAGCAGATACTTACCAGATACATACTGTTGCCATCCGGGCGCATGCTACTCCACTTAATGGATTTTTGCCCTCTTTTCAGGCATACTGACCAGTCAGGTCAAGGCACACCTCAGGCGTTGGTTATTAGGAGTATCGCATTTCACACTTGAAGACTCTGACTACAAGTGTAAGGCTGACCAGAGGCTAGCCTGTATTTGTGGGAGGAGTCTGAGAGGGCTATTTAAGCCTCCTCCTCTGTCAGGGCCGATGTTGTCGGCGTTTCTGGGTTCCCACCCACCCATTTCCCCCAGCCTTTATACATACTCATAGTACTTTTTTCTTATTCTTACTTTCAGGGTATGCCCTCTTTTCAGGCATACTGACCAGTCAGGCCAAGGTACACCTCAGGCCTTGGTTACTAGGAGTATCGCATTTCACACTTAAAACCCTGACTACAATAACATATAATCACACACATAGGTTGGACTTGATGGACTTGTGTCTTTTTTCAACCTCACCTACTACGTAACTATGTGACTATGGGGGTTATTTAGGAGAGACAAATCCACTTTGCACTAAAAGTGCACTTGGAAGTGCAGTCGCTGTAAATCTGAGGGGTAGATCTGAAATGAGGGGAAGCTCTGCTGATTTTATCATCCAATCATGTGCAAGCTAAAATTCTGTTTTTTATTTTGCTTGCATGTCCCCCTCAGATCTACAGAAACTGCGCTTCCAAGTGCACTTGTAGTGCAAAGTGGATTTGCCTTTCGTAAATAACCCCTATGTCTCCTGAAGGTCGGCTGCCATGACAGCTAGATGCAACTGCATAAATTGACAAAATGAGACAGATAATCTTTACGTTGTGAATGTGCAGTTCATTTTTGAATATTATGTTTGCTAATGATTTCAGTCTGTGTATCTCTTTTTTTTTTTTACAAAAATGTGTATAAGAACTGAAGATAATATTAAAAAAAAGCCTAATTTGAACTTGTGTTTTTTTTCTTTTGTTTTTTTGATAATAAAATTATTTTCACACATAGCAATCCAGCTGTTGTGGAACTACTGACAGTTATAAGCACTCCCAGAGGCTGAGACATGATGGGACTTGTAGTTCTGCAACAGCTGCAGGGCCAAAGGCTGAACACCAATTATGCAGATGTCTCCTAAATTTCTAAACTAAGAGCTATTTAATCTCCTTCACTTTTGGGAGCTACAGTTACTGGAAAGTGACAACAGTGACAAAAAAGTGTACATTGGAACTTTGGCATATGCATAGATATAGCCTCTTACATTTTATGTCTGTCTGCTTCTTGGAAAATGAATCCCATTGTGGAAGTTCTTTTGCAGTTTCCAGATATCCCTGGTCCCATTTTTGACAATCCTTGTACTGTGGAACAGCAGGACTGTTCTTGGAATGGTCTTGGCCTCCTCAGGCTGATCAGAACCTCACCATGTCTCTTTATGTAAAATATGGAACTTCCTGGTTCTCAGGGCAGCCTGGGAAGTTTGTTGTTAAGGGGAGATGTTTGAGCTCAGGCTGGTTTAAAAAATGCAAAACGAATCAAACTTGCATAAAAAATGCATTACTTGCATCTTTGATGTGGTTCCATTTAAGTCTATGGAACCAAAAATACAACCTGCTGCAGGAAAAAAAAGTCCCTGCACCTTTCCAAAAATGCAGAGGCACAAAAAAGCATAGATATGAACGTATCTCTTAGTAAACCATGTTAAATGAACTGTAGTACATTTCTACAAAAAGCATTAAAAAACATATAAGTGTGAACCAAGCCCAAATGTCCATACAGGCGTAATAACTGTGGTGAGAAACTGTCACAATTTCTCCATTTTTTTTTTCTTTTTTTCCACTTCAGCGAACAATGATTAGAGGGCTAAATCAGCTTGATGTTCATTAACTGTCGCCTTCTCAGATTCACATCATAGTGGATTATTCATTTTCTCATTACCTTTTATACCATCTCAATAAAAAAACTTTATTACATAACTTTACCAACAAATCCCCTATCTCTCCAACCTCATAAGCCCGTCTGTAGCAATGCTAAAGCTCGATATCAGATGAGGCTTATCTTTTTCTGAGCCAGTTTGGAGAGAGAAGGGACCAGTAAAAAAGAGATAGAGAAACATAGGAGAATGAAAAAGGAAGGGAATATAAAAGCAAACTTATGGGCTCCCTATGCCCATCGTCTACTAGCTTAGCCGGCGTTGTACGAAAAATTACCTATTCCCCAATCCACCCCCCCACCCTCCCCCAATGTTTAACATGTGCCCAACTAGACTATTTGTTTGGCTAAGAATATACATATCCAAACCACCTCATTATAACACTCATTGCCTTCAAGGGTTCCGATTAACCATATACCTATATTAAGCCCGTCGCTTGGTCTGCTCCGCATCGTGCCCACTATTAGGGGCACCCCACCTTCTCTGTCCACATCTTCCACATACTTTCGAATTCCTGAAGGTTGCCCCTCTTTATGTACTCCAATCTTTCCCTACCCAAGGTTTCGTTCATTGTAGAGATCCAGTCTTTCACAGTGGGGGGATCCTTTGATTGCCATCTTAGTGCTATCATCTTTCTGGCTTGAAACAGGGCCCACGTAATGGCTAGTGTAGTACTCAGCCTCTCTCCCAGCGCTCTTCTATGCCCTAGAATACAAACTAAGGCCTCCTTTGCCACTGTAGTACCAAAAATATTTCCCAAACTCCCAGTCACCTCCTCCCAGTATCTGAACAACTTGGGGCACCTCCACATCATGTGGACCAGATCTCCCATCCCCCGGCATCTGGGGCAATTGTCATTGGGCCTTCTCCCAAACTTAAAAAGTCTTTTAGGGGTATAGTAGGCTCTATTTAACAGCAACAAATGTGAGAGTCTCTGTGAAGGGGACACAGAAACCTGAACTCCCAGCTCCAAGGTTCTCACCCATTGTTCCTGGGTCATTCCTCCTATATCCTCTTCCCATTTAGCCGGAGTATCCCCCCGCTGTTGTCTGATTTACTTAATTGATCATAAATTCTTGATATTACCCCTCTAGTGGGAGTTACCTGAATTATATTCTGAAATAGAGGCATCTCTTCCCATCTCGGAATCTGGGCTTTAAATTGCGCTTTAAGGGCATGCTCTAGCTGGAAGTACAGGAAGAAAGAACCCTGAGGCAGGGTAAACTCCCTGACCAATTCCGGAAATTTCTTTAACCTGGTGTCATTATAAAGTTGGCTTACCCTTCTGATGCCAAGATTCTCCCACTCTCTGAATGTAACTATTTTAAGGACTTCCTGTAAGTTGCGATTGTTCCAAATAGGAGAGTAGACTGTTAGGCCTTCATACCTCATCATTTTCTTGACTGTTTTCCATAGTTTAATTATCAGTTTAATTGTTGGAAATTCGTCATGGAACATGTCCGCCTCTAGGGCTTCAATTATTGTATTATGTGGGGTACTTAACAATAGCAACTTGCCATTAGGGGTGCCTCCTTTCGGTATCCCACATCCCAATAACTGCTGCAACTGAGTTGAAAGAAAATAGCGCTCAGGATGTGGGAGGGCAAAGCCCCCCTCCCGAGTGGGGAGCTGGAGCACTCGAAGTCGAATCCTGGCTTGCTTCCCCTTCCATATCAATTCCCTAAAGAGGCTATCAATTTTTTTAAACCACTTCTTGCCAATCCAGACTGGAGAGTTGTGCAGAACGTATAGCAGTTGTGGCATCCATACCATTTTTATTAAACTACATCTTCCTGCAGCTGACAAACTCAGGTGTCTCCAAATTCCTATTTTTTGTTTAAATTTTGTTAGTAGAGGAACAAGGTTTTTACTGATATATAGGGTGGGGTCCTTCGTCAGAGCAATTTCCAGATATTTCAAGGCTTCCACCATTACCAACTGGGGCTTATCACATGCTATTATCTCATTTATGGGGTCTATCGGCAGAAACTCAGATTTCTCCCAGTTTATCTCTAGGCCAGAGAAACTACCAAAGTCCTCCACTATCCTCATCGCTCCCGGTAGTGACTTTCTCGAATCCCACAGAAATAACAGGATGTCATCCGCATATAGCGCGATTCTTTCCTCGCCCGTTTTTCTCTGGAAGCCAGTTATCGCACGGCTTCCCCTTATGGAGATGGCCAGAGGTTCCATTGCCAATGCAAAGAGCAGAGGAGAGAGTGGGCACCCCTGCCTCGTCCCCCTCTCCAACTCAAACCAATCCGAAAATTTGTTATTAATTTTTAATCTTGCCTTAGGGCGGGTATATAGCATTCTGATCCACCCTATAAAAGAAGGGCCAAATCCAAATTTCTCTAGCACACACCACATATAGCCCCACTCCACGCTATCAAAAGCCTTGGAAACATCGAGGGTCATTAACGCTCTTGAGCCCTCGTTCACCGTTGGAGACTGTAAGTTCAAAAACGCTCTTCTAATGTTCAAGCTCCTAGATCTATTGGCTATAAAACCCGCCTGGTCCTCATGAATCAGTTTATGAATAACTCCATTCAATCTTGCTGCCAGAACTTTGGCCAGAATTTTTACGTCGGTGCATAGGAGAGAGATTGGTCTATAAGCGGCCACATCCAGGGGGTCTTTCCCTTCTTTCTGTAGTACGATGATAATTGCTTCTAGCATTGATGCAGGCAGCTGGCCCCCCTCAAGCGCCCCCCCTCAAAACTTTCAGCAGTTCAGGGATCAACACTTTGCCATAGTATTTATAGGTCTCAATTGGAAGACCATCAGGCCCGGGTGACTTAAGGGTTGCCATGCCCGCTACTGCTTGATATAATTCTGCTATAGTTATTGGAGTGTCTAATGTGTCTCTTTCTTCTTATGATATGGTGGGGATCGCCAGCCCCTCTAGGAAGTCCTCCATCTTGGCCTCCTTTCCCTTTTTCTGAGAGGAATACAGTTTTTCATAATAATCCCTGAACGCTTGTACTATTTTTGAGGTGTTCGATACTACCTCACCACTCTGCGATCTAATGGCGAGGACCGTGGATGGAGCTGCATTTGATTTTACTAGCATAGCTAGTGTCCTTCCCATTCTCTCACCCTCCACCATAGATTCCTGTCTCTGGAGGAAGCGCCTAGTTTCTGCTTTCTGTATGACCACTAGTTTATATACTTGTTGTTTCTCTTGCCAAGTACTTTCTATCTCCGGGGTTGGGTTTATAATAAAATTATTTTCGGCCTCAAGAGCGTCCCTCAGAGAGCTCTCCTCCTCACTTCTAGCCTCTTTATTGAAGTTAGCCATCTGCTGTATTAGTACCCCTCTAAAAAAAGCCTTGAGGGCATCCCATAGCACAGGGGGGGACACCGTTCCCTGATTAATCTCAACAAACTCCCTTAGGGTGGGTAAAATCCCATCCGATTTTTTAATTACTTCAAACCAGTACGGGCTTATACTCCAGCCCTTCCGGCTGGCTAGGCTCTCCAAGATTTAATGTAGCTACCATAGGAGAATGGTCTGAGATGCCTCTTGGCCAATACGTTATTTTTTCTAGCTTCTGTAGTGCCCTGTCATTTCCCAGGACTAGATCTATCCTTGAGAGCGTGGAGTATGACGCAGAGCAGCAGGTATATTGCAACACGCCTGGGTTCCGCACCCTCCATAAATCTACTAGCCCCACTTCCTCCAAAAATAAACTTAACCGGCTCCTTACTGAGTCCTCTGAGCATTTTCAAAGCGGGAATTTATCCAGCCCTTTATCTAAGACCTCATTAAAGTCCCCCACCACTACAATCGGTACCTCTTTTTTATCTAGCAGAAATTCGTTCAGTTTAAGCAGGACATCCAGATTAAAGGGCGGAGGAATGTATATATTTGCCACGACATACATGACACAATCAATGGAGCAGAGTAGAAAGATATATCTACCCAG
Source organism: Aquarana catesbeiana (assembly GCF_042186555.1). NCBI lineage: Eukaryota > Metazoa > Chordata > Amphibia > Anura > Ranidae > Aquarana > Aquarana catesbeiana. The sequence goes on from NC_133324.1 coordinate 776,805,777, forward strand.
CTCATCTATACTGACCTGACTGCAGGAGAATTTCACCCCAGCTTTCACTAAGATACTCACCCCCCTACTAAAGGAGGAGTGGGCCGCATGAAATTGGGGTTGAAATTTTTTCATCTGTAGCTGGTGAATGGTGTCCTTGGTTAGGTGGGTTTCCTGCAGACAGACCAGATCTACCCCACATCTCTCCATTATAGAGAACACTGCCAACCTTTTAAGAGGTGTTCCCAGGCCCCTGACGTTCCAGGATCCTATTTTCAGGGTCTTAGCTAACATCGGAAAACTGAAAAATATCCTTTACCCCAACAAGTGCTACCATATGTATCAAATTTCTTTATAAAGTAAGATTTATGTACCCCTACACTCAAAATTAGTTTTTCCACCCTTGTGTATGTTGTGCCAGTTCTATATGTATACATGATGTGAACTCTAAACCACATGCTCATCTTAGCTATGTCAACCCTACTTTGGATAAGAATTTGCCACAGACAGTGCTTGCATGTACATGTATTAAAAGCCAAAAACCTCTAAGTGAAGGTCTGGATACCTCCAGATTAATTTCTAGTGATATATATACTCGAAAATAATATTTTACCCCCCCCTCGCACCCCTCCCTCCTGCCCTCCCACCCCTTCCCTTCCCGCCTCCCACTCTCCCACCTCTACCCCCCATCCCCCCCTCTTCCCCACCCGCACCCACCTATCTAGGTGAACCCCCTGGGGGTTTACCATGACCGTTAACTCATCCACTACCACCACCCTTTTACACCAAGTCTTCCCACTCACCTCCCCTCATGCAGACAACTGTGTGCACCTATCCCCCCCCGCCCCCCAGTAAGCAAAGACCATTAGCAGATGGCAGGTAGGGGTGAAATATTAAGGAACATAAACCACAAAAAAGAAAGAAAAAGGAAAAATAGGAATAAAACCCCTATACCCCCCCATACCCTATTGTATCACCCTATTAACACACTGGCCTATTTCATCTTCCCTATCCCTCTACGTGAGATTCGTAATTTTTTCTCTATTGTCTGCAAGCCACTTCTCAACCCCAGCAGGAGAGTTGAAAAACAGAGTTTCGTAGAGGGTCGTAACCCGCAGCCTTGCCGGGTAGAGAAGAGCGTATGGCAGCTTAAATTTTTGTAAGTTGCGTTTTGCCTGAGTATACTTCACTCTACGCCTCTGCAGATCCGGTGAAAAGTCAGAGTAGAACGAATTTTTTGCGCCTTTAAAGAGGACCTCCCCTGCCTCCCTGGTCTTCCGTAACAGAGACACTTTATCCTTGTAGTCTGGGGTGGCCCCCCTCCGGCGGTGCCCTGAAGGGGATCCTGTGAGCTCTTACACAGGCAAACGAGGCCGAGAACGACTCTTTCCCAAACAGCTCCCCCAGCCACTTTTCTAGGAACTCAATCGGGTTGGCGCCCTCACTTCTTTCAGGTAGTCCTACCAGTCTCACCTTATCTCTTCTGCTCCTGTTCTCCATCTCGTCCAGTTTAGAGGCTTGCTTGGATAACTGTTCCTTCAGCCATTTTATTTCTTTAATTATTGGGGACACATTATCTTCTAGTCCACTGACTCTTTCTTCCAGGGCTGTTGTTCTCTCTGCCATTTTCTGTAAATCTTGTCTGACCAGTAACAGGTCTGCTTTAACTCCTTTCATCTGTTCACAGAGTTCTTTAAGCGAGCCGTTGCACGCCCCTACTGCCATGAATACATCCGTTAAGGTTGGCTCTTTATCCAGTGGCAGGTTCGGGTCACTTATTGGCTCCAAATTCACATTTATATTTTGTTCACTTGGCCCCGAACCTTTATTACTATGTATTTTAGAAGGCTGGGTGGCTGGCACAACCCCGGAGGACTGTGAATAAGGCTGACCCTGGCTTTTCCTATCCGATGCCCCACCCTGCTGTGACTTCAGCTGTGCCCCCTTTTTTGGAGGGGTCAGAGCCGAGGCATGAGCAAATTGCTCCAATTTTGCTGCTGCTGATGCTGCTGCGGTAAGTTGCGAGGTTTTCTCTTTAGAGGAGCGTAGGCTCTGCATCATTTACTCTTATATGTGTACTCTTATAGCGACTGATTAATTTCCGTTGGCATCCAAAAAGCCCAGAAGTGGCTAAGGGGAGGAAGAAGAAAGGGGAAACCTATACACCTATCCGCTCGTTGTGCGGAGAGTGCACCAAAATGCTTTTTTTTTTAAAAAGGAATAGTGCCCAGAGCAAGGCAGCTCTGTCCACCCTTATGCACCCCAGCCGCCTTAACAGCCAGTGCTACTCCCCCACCAGACTTCACCATAGAACGCAAAGACTATCCAAGGCGGCTCAAGTAGACACCTGCAGTATACAACGGCTGGGGTACACATACAACATATCCCACCCCACCACCAAGCCTGCCGCCCCTACAGTTGCTAAAACAGTCCAGAACCCTTTGCTTTTGCTAGTTCGTGGGTAATAATTAGAAGGTAAACCCGCCTGAGGAGGTGGGGATGGAGGGTTAATACACAACCCTGCTACTCCCAAACCCAACCTAGACTCGGTGCAAAAAATGAGCGATATTTACTCTCAGTGTTATAGCTTTTAGCTCCCGAGTATTGTACACCCAGCCAGTCAAACAGGTCACTAAAACAACTAGGTATCCTGTGTTGTTTGTTTGTTGTTATTGCAGAAGTATCACATTACCAGGTGTTGAGCCGATTCGAAAAGGAAAAGATATCAATAATTCTATGTTTCTTTAAACGGCCTCTGGCTTACATATTAATGTCAATAACTGTACATACATACTGTACCGCTCTAGAGGTCTTCAGCTCTCTGCCATCATGAGGATAAGAGCCGTTTGCCATTTGTCTCACACCAGAACATAGCAGAGTGTAAAGGGTGACGTCACGCCTGGGGGTTTCCTCTGCATTCACAGCCTACCATGGAGTGAAAGAGTCCAGCGGGGGGAGCGGTGAGACAAGGCAGGGGGTCACCCACGCTCTGTCATTGCATCGTCCGGCCCGCAGCAAGCCTGCTTCTCCCGGCCAGCAGCCGTGTGTTTGTAGGGGAGCGGGGGTGAGATAGAGCACACAGCGTCCTCACTCACACTCACTCCATGCTGCAGCTCGGCACACACCCGCCCATCCGGTCACGCCCCCCCCAAAGATGAGCACGAATTTCTCCATATTTAGTTTTTAAAAGAAGACACAAATTGTAGATTCAAAGGTGCAGTCTAATTTATGTTTCTCCTTCCAAAAATTGCCGCCTATATGATAAGGGCTTAAAAGTTGTCTTTAAAAATAGTTCAATTTTATGGTCTTCAAACTAAGAAAGTAGCTTTTTTATATGTCTAAACTGCTTGCTATCTCCCTCTGGAATACTGAAATAACATAAATGCTTCAAGAAGTCCACATTAAATGTTTGTAAGTGTTTAGGTCCAAGATCTGAGGAAAAAAAAAAAAACATTACCCCCCTCCCTTTCCATCTCACTTACTGTTCTATACAGCTCCAAACAGACTTTCACATAGACAGGAAAAACTACAGCAGTGCTCCCAACCTTAGGCTTGAGTACACTATTAAACAAAAAAGTCTTACAAATGTAAAACAAATTAAAAAATAAAAAGATATTAACATAACAGAGAGAACTCCTATAAGCAAAAGAACCATTCTACTGTAAATTGTCCTGCGTAGATATGCTAATGATTATGTAACATCAGTGGTGGAAATGAAGCTGTTTCCATGGCAAAACAATAGGGACAACAGCACTGAGGACCCTATAGTCTCAGTACTAATGGGACATTACCAAATGTAACAGGAGAAGGAATGATAATTTAAGTGGAAGTATGAATGTGATCAATGTCATCTCAAAGCAACAAAAGGAATGAAAGTGCTCAGCCCAGTAAATTCACATCACATTTAGATGGTTTCCACCAAACAAGCAAAAGTCAGTTGTATAATTTTCTGTATTTTTTTGCATCTTTAGTTGGTTGGTCAATATATGGGTGAATAATTACTGTCTGTGCATGAATTGGTTTGGCCTGCATATGTCAACATTCTATTACCTTATTTAGGAAGAATGTATTATGGAAATGTAAGATTTCTTCATGGCTGAAAAAGAGATTTGTTTCAACGCTGCTTCAAGAAAAGGGAATGAATGTAAAAACTCCCTCTGAGGTGTTTCTTTGCCATCTGTGTGCCTTTGGGGAGATTTCCCCTTAGTTCATGTCCTATTAACACAAGAGGAATGAAGAGAAACCTGTAAACAGTGAGACTAATTCCCTACTAGGCAGATTTGCCCACTGAAAGATTTCCCCTCTACTTCTGTTCCAATGAGAGAATCAACCCAACAAAGACACAAACAGCAGTAAAACTTGACAAGTGTTCTAAGCCCTCAACTTTTTATCCACAATTTAAGAAAATGTTTTGGCTTTATATATAATACACTTTACCTCCTCATTTTTCTTCCACTATTAATTGCTAGCATGGTTCTGTATTCTTCCACTATGCATTTCTTCTTTAATAATTTTGCTATAATCGATCAAGAGCATGTGAACATTGGTTTAACAGAAGCTATACTCTGCCTTGAATTTAGTAGAGTTTTGATCTTCTCTGGAACAAATTTCTCAGCTACTTTCCATTCTACATTACTTCATTACACAATGTTCTAACCAAGGTAAATGAAATGAAGTAAAATAAATTTGGTTTATGTAAAATAAAAGCCAAGGGTATGTGTGAATATCTGTATTAAAGAACTGAATATAAACATCCAAGTGATTCCATCTGCTGCTGCTCATCCACTACGTGATCTCTAAAGCATTTAGTATTGTCACTTGAATAAGTTGATCCTTATTATTTCCTGAAATAACCAGCAAAAACTTTTTAAAATTGAAAAGCATCTGTGAAAATGCTGGGACTGATTTTAATGAATACCAGCTTTTGAGCATTTTTTTGGCAGCTGTGCTGTAAAGGGGTTCCAACAATATTTGATTTTGCAAAAGTCCACAAAAATCACTTTGATTTTCATAAAAAAATACATACAGCACTAAATGTGCAACAGCTTTGTTAAAAGTGTCATCTATTTTTCTGGAATGATCCTTTTTTTGGCGAGTGGAATTAATCAATCGTTTAGGAGTTGTGGAGATCTCAGTAAGCTCCTGTGAAAAAAGAGATTTTTTTTTTTACTGTAACATTTGTATGTCCCAAAGATTTAGGCTATGTTTCTACTAGTGCGTCCCCAAAGTCACGCGATTTACACAGCGATTTTGTTATGCGATTTTTGTTGCGATTTGTTGCGACTTTAAAAATGACTTTGTGCGACTTTGATGTTCTGTGATTTAGTCATAGTGATGTATCTCATTATCCTGCTTAGTTATTTCCCCTTCCTCTTTCGTTGTCGTGTGTTGTATGTTGGTTAGCAAACATGTTGGCTGTGCAATATGTTGGGTCAGCAGTCATTTTGGCTGCTGTGGCAGCATTAATAGGTGAAGAATAGGGATGAGCCGAACACCCCTCGGTTCGGTTCGCACCAGAACCTGCGAACGGACCGAAAATTTGCATGAACGTTAGAACCCCATTGATGTCTATGAGACTCGAACGTTTAAAATCAAAAGTGCTCATTTTAAAGGCTAATTTGCATGGTATTGTCCTAAAAAGGGTTTGGGGACCTGGGTCTTGCCCCAGGGGACATGTATCAATGCAAAAAAAGTTTTAAAAACAGCCTTTTTTTCTGGAGCAGTGATTTTAATGATGCTTAAAGTAAAAAAAAAAAAAAGTGAAATATTCCTTTAAATATCGTACCTGGGGGGTGTCCATTGTATGCCTGTAAAGTGGCGCGTGTTTCCCGTGCTTAGAACAGTCCATGCACAAAATGTAATTTTTAAAGGAAAAAAGGTACCGTATTTATCGGCATATAACACGCACTTTTTTCCCCTGAAAATCAGGAGAAAATCGTGGGTGCGTGTTATAGGCCGATCCCCCCCAATTGTGTGTGATCGGAGCGATCGCGGCAATTGCCGCGATCCCTGCCGTCATACACAGCCGTGTGGAAATTCAAATACGGCGCCGAGACTGCAGGGACTCGGCGGAGCGGAGCTACACATAGCCGAGAGTCCTCGGGTTTTCTCGGTGCCGCTTACAGTCCCGCCCATAGGGCGGAACTGGGCGGGACTGTAAGCGGCGCCGAGAAAACCCGAGGACTCTCGGCTATGTGTATCAGCGCTCCGCCGAGTCCCTGCAGTCTCGGCGCCATATTTAAATTTACACAGGGCTGTGTATGACGGCAGGGATCGCGGCGATCCCACAAAACTGCACGGGGGCAAGGCTGCACGGGGGGGCAAGGCTGCATGGGGGGGCAAGGCTGCATGGGGGCAAAGCTGCACTGGGGCAAGGCTGCACTGGAGAAAAGCTGCACTGACATGGCTGCACTGACATTGCTGCACTGACAAGGCTGCACTGACAAGGCTGCACTGGGGCAAAGCTGCACTGACAAGGCTGCAATGGACACTGGGGCAAGGCTGCACTGACACTGACAAGGCTGCAGATGGACACCGATAACGCTGCATTGATGGGCATTTTAATGTAAGTTTTTCTTCCTTAAACTTTACTCTTAAAAGTTTTTTTCCTTAAAATTCCCTCCTTAACTTGGGTGCGTGTTATACGCCGGCGCGTGTTATACGCCGATAAATACGGTAATTTAAAACTGCTTGCGGCTTTAATGTAATGTCGGGTCCTGGCAATATGGATGAAAATCAGTGAGACAAATGGCATGGGTACCCCCAAGTCCATTATAAGGCCCTTTGGGTCTTGTATGGATATTAAGGGGAACCCCGCACCCAAATTAAAAAAGGAAAGGTGTGGGGCCCCCAGGCCCTATATACTCTGAACAGCAGTATACAGGTGCTACAAGATAGAAACAGGAAGAACCAACATATAAGACACCACATCCCGTATTTATAGATAAATAATAGGGAAGGGGCTGTTAGGCATAAAGCCTAGGGACTTTTAAGGTGTCGGTATTTTACAATAGGTATTTAGACCAAGTTGAAGTAAAAAAGGAATTTTTATTACAAATAGATTAAAAAGAGCCTAATCAAGGCCACATATAATACAATGTTTTTCAAAGATATGATATAAATTGTAACAACAATTTTTTATTCCAGATACCACTATTCTTCTCTACATGTTTCGCTCTATGGAGCTTCCTCAGGAGATCATGTGGTAACGTTAGAACTGTAATTTACATGAAATAGAAAATATCAATGAATCATTACAATACAAGATCATAAATTTCAAGAGTTGTTAATAATGAAAAAGATTAAGAGATCAAATTGAAAATCTACACGATATTATAAACACATGTTATAGATCTGCATTGATACAATGCAGATACTGCAATACAAGCATCTATATATATATATATATATATATACACAAAACAAAGAAAAAAAAAAAAAAAAAAAAAAAAAAATTTCTACACCTTACCTAAAAGCAAAGGCTCTGTGACCAAAATTTATCAATTAGAGAATCTAAAATGCAACTGAGGATCACCAGGCAGTAAGAAAAAATTCATCCATGGAGGAGCACGCTCTCACTAGATTTCTGAATCCCCACAAAAGTGACTTGCAGAGGTGGTACTTTTTAAGGTTAGGCTATTAAATTGTCCTAGTTTAAAAAACAGGGCAAAAATAATTATAATTGTATAGAGTATTCATATAAAATATCTGTATAAAACTCTGATTGATTATTTACAAAAACAAAAATCATGGTAAATAAATAATTATCAATTGGTTTTACCTTTGATGTATTTATTTGATAGAATCAATATTCATTAAGAATGACATCCTGGGTGTAGAATGGGACATGAACACCGTTTTGGGATGTAAGGAACCAAAAAGCTTCAAAAAAGAGATGTTTTGATAGGTCTGGAATTAAAAGGGGCTAGATCAATCTGTTTGAATATCCAAAACCTGAGCAATAGAGATAACCATATCCAGTTTTAGTGTAAAGTTTAGGGAAAGATATAGGCTGCTACCAGAGAGATACAGCTTCATACCTGGTGAAGAGTTGTCCAGAAATTCAGTCCGAGGAGGAAAGATCCTCCTTGCTTCGTGGTGTCCAGCAGAGGGAAAGACGGGGAACACAGATGAGTTTCCCCGTTTAAGTACTCAGCTCCGGAGTGGACGGCGTCTGACGTCACCGCCATTCCGCGGACGTAAGAGAGGAATCACTGCGCATGCGCTCCAAACTGAAAAGGCAGATGGGAAAGACTGCCTAGGTATGCAGTCCCCAATCGCCATTTTAGAAAGTCTTTTGCCCTCACCTGATGGGAGGGGGGTTAAAGCGGCTGAAGAGAGAGTGAACACGGCTGATGATAAACACCGGCCGTTCACTGTGTAGATCAATACGCCGTTTAGAGTGTATGGATGCTAATTCAACAGTGTGGGAGACAGCGCAGGGAACCAGAAGGCATTTGGAAGGGGGATCATTGATTAGGAGCCCCAATTTCCGAATGCCTGGGTGTCCGTGCAAGTAAAAAAGGAGGGAGATTCAGATTGGAGAACGAGCTGCACATGGAATAGATATTACAAAATGTATATAAATCAGTATAGTTAACTGAAAGTAAAAAAATTTGTTTAATCCAATAGCATGGTTTCAATACTTTGTCTGGTGATCGTTTCACAAATTGTCAGCAATATACTATGCTTGGTAGACAGAATTAGTTATGGCAAGGTTAGATATTGAAAAATACAACAACAAAGCAAAAAAAAAAAAAAAAAAAAAAAAAAAAAAAAAAAAAAATATTATAAAAAAGGTTTATAACTTAAAGCATCATTGAGGCCAGGGCTTTTTAAGGCATCTAAATTTACAATCCATTTCGCCTCCCGCTGTAATAAAATTTGATCGTAATTGCCCCCCCTATCACCTGGAGGGACATGTTCCAGGGCGACAAATCGCATCAAAGTGTCATCAAATTGATGGAATAAGCCCATATGGCGGCTGATCGGTGTTTCCATTCTTTTTTTACACACCAAAGAAACATGGTCTCGTATTCGGTGAAAGAATGGGCGCTTGGTTTTGCCTATGTAGAAGGCATTACAGCCACATGTCATTAGGTAGACAATGCCGACTGACTGACATGTGACTGAAAATTTTGGAGAATATAAGCGGCCATTGGGAAGGGCAATGGTTCGTGTTGCGTGAATATACCTACAGAAACCACATTTATGGCATGGTCTTGTGCCTCTGGGGGTAATGATGTTAGTGGAAGATGGATCATAATGACTATGGACAATTTTATCCTTAATAGATCGTGATCGTCTGAAAGTAATTTCAGGATAATCTTTTAGATGTTTGGCAACACGTGGATCACCCATTAGGAGATACCAGTATTTCTGTAATAGTGAACGTATTTGTTTGTGTTGGCCTGAGAATCTGGTGATCAGTCTCAGTTCTGGAGAAGATTTAGGTATTGAGTGACCATGAATGAGATCTGATCTATTTTGTTTCTTTGCTCTAGCGTAGGCTTTTTTCAAACTTTTGTTGCTGTAGCCACGAGTTTTTAGGCGAAGTTGTAAAGCCTTCGCTTCATTCTCAAAATGGCTATGGTCACTACAATTTCTTCTTAGGCGAAGATATTGCCCATAGGGGATATTTGTTTTCAGTGATAGGGGGTGGGAACTGTTGGCATGGAGGAGTGAGTTCCCCGCTGAGGGCTTACGATAAAGGGTAGTGCCTAGAGTTCTATCCTTATTGATGAAAATTTGAATGTCCAAAAAGGTCAAAATTTCTTGATTTGCTTCCATAGTGAAGCTTAAATTATATTGATTCGTCTTAAGGCTTTCGAAAAACAAGAGTAAATCAGAATGGCTTCCCGTCCAAATGAAAAAAATATCATCTATATATCGTCGCCAAATTGGCATCCAATCGAGAAAATATTGCATATTGTCATCAGAAAATAAATCACGCTCCCACCCCCCCAGATACAGGTTTGCATAGGAAGGGGCACATTTGGTTCCCATGGCTACACCCTGTATCTGGAGGTAGTGGGAGCGTTCAAAGATAAAAATATTGTTGTGCAGAATGAATCGCAGAAGGTCTAGAATAAATTGATTGTACTCAGAAGAGGATTCTCTGTTGAGAGAGATAAAGCCCTCTACAACTCCCAGCCCCTTTGTGTGGGGGATGGAGTTGTAGAGGGCCTCCACATCCAGGGATACCAACCAGGCCCCCTCAGGTAGGGCCAAACCGTCAAGGGCTCTCAAAAGATCTCTAGTGTCTTGCAGGTATGAAGTTAAATCTTCTACAAATGGTCTGAGATGGTCGTCAACCATCTGGCTTGCTTTTTCAGTTAGGCAGCCGTTCCCTGACACTATGGGACGACCCGGGGGGTTTTTTAAATCCTTATGGATTTTAGGAAGTGCGTAGAGAGTGGGTATGCGCGGGAAAGGGACATTAAGAAATTGCCAGGTATGTTTATTAATGAGGTCGAGGTGATAGGCTGAATCGATAAGTTTCTGGTACCGGGTGTTCATATGTTGTACATGAACGTCCGATATTTTTTTATACCAATCTCTGTTATTAAGCAACCGTTTCACCATGGTTACATATTGGTGGCATTCCATGATGACCAGATTGCCACCTTTGTTTTGTTTGTTTCTACGCACTTCCTAAAATCCATAAGGATTTAAAAAACCCCCCGGGTCGTCCCATAGTGTCAGGGAACGGCTGCCTAACTGAAAAAGCAAGCCAGATGGTTGACGACCATCTCAGACCATTTGTAGAAGATTTAACTTCATACCTGCAAGACACTAGAGATCTTTTGAGAGCCCTTGACGGTTTGGCCCTACCTGAGGGGGCCTGGTTGGTATCCCTGGATGTGGAGGCCCTCTACAACTCCATCCCCCACACAAAGGGGCTGGGAGTTGTAGAGGGCTTTATCTCTCTCAACAGAGAATCCTCTTCTGAGTACAATCAATTTATTCTAGACCTTCTGCGATTCATTCTGCACAACAATATTTTTATCTTTGAACGCTCCCACTACCTCCAGATACAGGGTGTAGCCATGGGAACCAAATGTGCCCCTTCCTATGCAAACCTGTATCTGGGGGGGTGGGAGCGTGATTTATTTTCTGATGACAATATGCAATATTTTCTCGATTGGATGCCAATTTGGCGACGATATATAGATGATATTTTTTTCATTTGGACGGGAAGCCATTCTGATTTACTCTTGTTTTTCGAAAGCCTTAAGACGAATCAATATAATTTAAGCTTCACTATGGAAGCAAATCAAGAAATTTTGACCTTTTTGGACATTCAAATTTTCATCAATAAGGATAGAACTCTAGGCACTACCCTTTATCGTAAGCCCTCAGCGGGGAACTCACTCCTCCATGCCAACAGTTCCCACCCCCTATCACTGAAAACAAATATCCCCTATGGGCAATATCTTCGCCTAAGAAGAAATTGTAGTGACCATAGCCATTTTGAGAATGAAGCGAAGGCTTTACAACTTCGCCTAAAAACTCGTGGCTACAGCAACAAAAGTTTGAAAAAAGCCTACGCTAGAGCAAAGAAACAAAATAGATCAGATCTCATTCATGGTCACTCAATACCTAAATCTTCTCCAGAACTGAGACTGATCACCAGATTCTCAGGCCAACACAAACAAATACGTTCACTATTACAGAAATACTGGTATCTCCTAATGGGTGATCCACGTGTTGCCAAACATCTAAAAGATTATCCTGAAATTACTTTCAGACGATCACGATCTATTAAGGATAAAATTGTCCATAGTCATTATGATCCATCTTCCACTAACATCATTACCCCCAGAGGCACAAGACCATGCCATAAATGTGGTTTCTGTAGGTATATTCACGCAACACGAACCATCGCCCTTCCCAATGGCCGCTTATATTCTCCAAAATTTTCAGTCACATGTCAGTCAGTCGGCATTGTCTACCTAATGACATGTGGCTGTAATGCCTTCTACATAGGCAAAACCAAGCGCCCATTCTTTCACCGAATACGAGACCATGTTTCTTTGGTGTGTAAAAAAAGAATGGAAACACCGATCAGCCGCCATATGGGCTTATTCCATCAATTTGATGACACTTTGATGCGATTTGTCGCCCTGGAACATGTCCCTCCAGGTGATAGGGGGGGCAATTACGATCAAATTTTATTACAGCGGGAGGCGAAATGGATTGTAAATTTAGATGCCTTAAAAAGCCCTGGCCTCAATGATGCTTTAAGTTATAAACCTTTTTTATAATATTTTTATTTTTTTTTTTTTTTGCTTTGTTGTTGTATTTTTCAATATCTAACCTTGCCATAACTAATTCTGTCTACCAAGCATAGTATATTGCTGACAATTTGTGAAACGATCACCAGACAAAGTATTGAAACCATGCTATTGGATTAAACAAATTTTTTTACTTTCAGTTAACTATACTGATTTATATACATTTTGTAATATCTATTCCATGTGCAGCTCGTTCTCCAATCTGAATCTCCCTCCTTTTTTACTTGCACGGACACCCAGGCATTCGGAAATTGGGGCTCCTAATCAATGATCCCCCTTCCAAATGCCTTCTGGTTCCCTGCGCTGTCTCCCACACTGTTGAATTAGCATCCATACACTCTAAACGGCGTATTGATCTACACAGTGAACGGCCGGTGTTTATCATCAGCCGTGTTCACTCTCTCTTCAGCCGCTTTAACCCCCCTCCCATCAGGTGAGGGCAAAAGACTTTCTAAAATGGCGATTGGGGACTGCATACCTAGGCAGTCTTTCCCATCTGCCTTTTCAGTTTGGAGCGCATGCGCAGTGATTCCTCTCTTACGTCCGCGGAATGGCGGTGACGTCAGACGCCGTCCACTCCGGAGCTGAGTACTTAAACGGGGAAACTCATCTGTGTTCCCCGTCTTTCCCTCTGCTGGACACCACGAAGCAAGGAGGATCTTTCCTCCTAGGACTGAATTTCTGGACAACTCTTCACCAGGTATGAAGCTGTATCTCTCTGGTAGCAGCCTATATCTTTCCCTAAACTTTACACTAAAACTGGATATGGTTATCTCTATTGCTCAGGTTTTGGATATTCAAACAGATTGATCTAGCCCCTTTTAATTCCAGACCTATCAAAACATCTCTTTTTTGAAGCTTTTTGGTTCCTTACATCCCAAAACGGTGTTCATGTCCCATTCTACACCCAGGATGTCATTCTTAATGAATATTGATTCTATCAAATAAATACATCAAAGGTAAAACCAATTGATAATTATTTATTTACCATGATTTTTGTTTTTGTAAATAATCAATCAGAGTTTTATACAGATATTTTATATGAATACTCTATACAATTATAATTATTTTTGCCCTGTTTTTTAAACTAGGACAATTTAATAGCCTAACCTTAAAAAGTACCACCTCTGCAAGTCACTTTTGTGGGGATTCAGAAATCTAGTGAGAGCGTGCTCTTCCATGGATGAATTTTTTCTTACTGCCTGGTGATCCTCAGTTGCATTTTAGATTCTCTAATTGATAAATTTTGGTCACAGAGCCTTTGCTTTTAGGTAAGGTGTAGAAATTTTTTTTTTTTTTTTTTTTTTTTTCTTTGTTTTGTGTATATATATATATATAGATGCTTGTATTGCAGTATCTGCATTGTATCAATGCAGATCTATAACATGTGTTTGTAATATCGTGTAGATTTTCAATTTGATCTCTTAATCTTTTTCATTATTAACAACTCTTGAAATTTATGATCTTGTATTGTAATGATTCATTGATATTTTCTATTTCATGTAAATTACAGTTCTAACGTTACCACATGATCTCCTGAGGAAGCTCCATAGAGCGAAACATGTAGAGAAGAATAGTGGTATCTGGAATAAAAAATTGTTGTTACAATTTATATCATATCTTTGAAAAACATTGTATTATATGTGGCCTTGATTAGGCTCTTTTTAATCTATTTGTAATAAAAATTCCTTTTTTACTTCAACTTGGTCTAAATACCTATTGTAAAATACCGACACCTTAAAAGTCCCTAGACTTTATGCCTAACAGCCCCTTCCCTATTATTTAAGCAGTATACAGGTGGTGCAAGCAAGACAGGGACTGTAGGTTTGTTGTTAAGTAGAATCTGTTTGTAATTTTGAACTGGTACATTTTTAACATGTTTAGCTCCAGCCAAAAAATCTATTTTAAGCTTTTTGGAAAACCTAGGGAAGGGTTATCACCCCTGTGACATTTGTTTTGCTGTCTGTGCTCCTCTTCAGAAGATTTCATCTCACTTTTTGTCCCAATAACAAATGTTTTTTGAAAATTTTGTTTTTTTTGTGAAACAAGGATTGGTGATAAAGCATCAGTGGAAAGGAGAAAAGTTTTTCTCATATTAACTCTTACAGGAGAGAATTTCCCTTCCTAGGGGTAGATTTCATCTCACTTCCTGTTGTCAAGTAGGAGTCGTTTGTAAGTTGGATGTTTGAAAGTAGGGGCCTGCCCTATATACTTAGCAGAAATTTGGGCCTTAGGTGTTGTTGTGGCGACAACACTTTAAGCCCTCACAGGGCCCTGCTGTGAAATATTAGATCAAGAATTGTAATCACATGCCCCTGTTGAACAGGGTCAGAAAAATTGGGCTTTTGGTGGTGGTGGTGGTGCTGGTGCCACAACACTGTAAGTCCTCACAGTTACTCTTGGTGGGTGCAGAAACGGGCCCTGCTGTGAAATATTAGATCAAGAATTGTAATTACATGCACCTGTTAAACAGAGGCAGAAAAATTGGGCCTTTAGTGGTGGTGGTGGTGGTGTTGCCACAACACTGGAACCCCTCACAGATGCTCTAGTTGGAGCGCAGGAACTAGCCCTGCTACAAAGAATTGCATCAAAAATTGTAATTACACGCCCCTGTTAAACAGGGGCTAAAAAATTGGGCCTTAGGCACTGGCGCTGGTGCCACAACACTGCAACCCCTCACAGATACTCTAGTTGGAGCGCAGGAACTAGCCCTGCTGCAAAGAATTGCATCAAAAATTGTAATTACAGGCCCCTGTTAAACAGGGGCTGAAAAATTGGGCCTTAGGCACTGGTGCTGGTGCCACAACACTGCAACCCCTCACAGATACTCTAGTTGGAGCACAGGAACTAGCCCTGCTGCAAAGAATTGCATCAAAAATTGTAATTACACACCCCTGTTAAACAGGGGCTGAAAAATTGGGCCTTAGGCACTGGTGCTGGTGCCACGACACTGCAGCCCCTCACAGATACTCTAGTTGGAGCGCAGGAACTAGCTCTGCTGCAAAGAATTGCATCAAAAATTGTAATTACAGGCCCCTGTTAAACAGGGGCTGAAAAATTGGGCCTTAGGCTCTGGTGCTGGTGCCACAACACTGCAACCCCTCACAGATACTCTAGTTGGAGCACAGGAACTAGCCCTGCTGCAAAGAATTGCATGAAAAATTGTAATTACATGCCCCTATTAAACAGGGGCTGAAAAATTGGGCCTTAGGCACTGGTGGCAGAACTGGCGGCACCCAGAACCAAAAATGTTCTTACAAGCTATCGTCATGATCATTGAGGAGGAAGAGGATAATTACTCAGTATAACAGGATAGTCACTCAGCATCAGCATAGGCAGTCTTTGAAGGGATCTGACATTTCAAAAAAATTTATTCGGTTACATCAGCATCAGGTGCTTGGTAGCTGGTGATGATCCAATACTGATTCATTTTTATGAAGGTCAGTCGATCGACTGAGTCGGTGGACAGACGCACCCTGTGATCGGTTACAAAGCCTCCAGCAGCACTGAATGTGCGTTCCGAAAGAACGCTGGATGCAGGACAGGCCAGTAGCTCAATTCCATACTGTCCAAGCTCTGGCCAGTGATCCATCCTCAAGACCCAGTAACCCAGAGGATTTTCGGTGGGAAAGGTGTCCAAGTCAGATCTTGCCCCTAGGTATTCCTGCACCATGTAAAACAGACGCTGGTGATGGTTGCTGGAACCGATCATACCTTGGGGCTGCGGACTAAAAAATTGTCTGAACGCATCGGTCAGACGGCCACCTTCTCCACCGCTCCTTCTTTGACTGACCGAAGCCTCAGCAACACGTTGTCCAGAAACAGGAGTGTGTAACCTGCCAGTCTCTGGGAACGCGTTGCACAGACCTTTCTGCAAGGCCGAAGATGTTTCATCCTCTGCTCCCTCTGCAATGGCAAGATAAGGTCCGCAATCTTACCCTTGTGACGTGGATCAAGGAGGGTTGCCAGCCAGTATTGTTCCTTCTCCTTGATACCACGAATACGAGGATCCTTCCACAGGCTTTGCAGGATCAGGGAGGCCATGCAGCGTAGGTTTGCTGAGGCATTCGGTCCGGAGTCCTCTGGGTCACTAAGGATGACATGATCCGCAGCCACCTCCTCCCAGCCATGTACACGTCCATGTGTTTCTTGGGACTGTAAATGATCCCTTAAAGACTGCTGCTGATGCTGAGTGCCAGGCTCCACCTCCATACTGACACAATACTCCTCCTCGTCCTCTTCCTGTGTGATCGGTGGGCACACAGGAACACTGTCTGGATAAAGGGGGCCTTGAGAGCTAAGGAAGTCCTCCTCTTACTGCCTCTGTTCTGCCTCAAGTGCCCTGTCTATTATTCCACGCAGCGTGTGCTCCAAAGGGGTGGACAAGGGGGACAGTGTCACTGATGCATGCACTGTCACTGTTCACCATCCTCGTGGCCTCCTCAAATGGTGACAGGACAGTGCATGCATCCCTGATCATGGCCCACTGGCATGGGGAAAAAAGGTTAAATTCCTTTTGGAGGTCTGCCAGCCGAGCACTGGCATTATACGACTGGCGGAAATGCACACAGACTTTCCTGGCCTGCCTCAGGACATCTTGTAAGCCTGGGTACCTGCCCAAGAACCGCTGCACCACCAAGTTAAGGACGTGAGCCAAACAGGGCACATGGGTCAGTTGTCCCTGTCGGAGGGCGGAGAGGAGGTTGGTGCCATTGTCACAAACCACCATTCCTGCCTTAAGATGGCATGGCGTCAACCACCTCTGAACCTGCCCCTGCAGAGCTGACAGAACCTCTGCCCCAGTGTGGCTTCTGTCCCCCAAGCACACCAGCTCAAGCACCGCATGGCATCTTTTGGCCTGCATACTTGCGTAGCCCCTTGAACGCCTACGGAGCACCGCTGGTTCAGAGGACAAAGCACAGGAAGAGGCCATGGAGGAAGAAGAAGAGGAGGGGGTGGAGGAGAGAGGTGTGTCAGAATCACTAGTAGTGGCATTTTGGAGGCGTGGTGGCGGAACAACCTCCAACACTACTGCACCTTGTCCTGCATCCTTCCCAGCTGCCAGCAGAGTCACCCAATGCACGGTGAAACTTAGGTAACGTCCCTGTCCATGCCTGCTGGACCATGAGTCAGCGGTAATATGCACCTTACCACTGACCGCCCTGTCCAGCGAGGCATGGACATTGCCTTCCACATGCCGGAATCGCCTCCCATGAGAAAAAGTGGCGTGTGGGTACCTGCCACTGAGGAACCGCACATTCCACAAACTCACAGAAGGGGGCAGAGTCTACCAACTGAAAAGGTAGCAGTTGAAGTGCTAGCAATTTTGCCAAGCTAGCATTCAACCGCTGGGCATGTGGATGGCTGGGAGCGAACTTCTTTCGGCGGTGCAGCAGCTGGGGCAGGGAAATTTGCCTGGTACAATCTGACGTCGGTGTACCGAAAGCAGATTGCCCACAAGTACTTGGCTGTGACACACCTAATTCTACACCTTCATTCCTCTCAGTGCAGGTCTCAGAGAGGACTGAAGGTATAGTGGGGCTGGAGATCTCAGCTGATGAGGAGCAAGGAGAGGTCCTCTTTGTTCTTTGGTGTGGGTCTTTTAGATACACTTGCCAACAAACTGCATGGCAGGTCAACATATGTCTGGTCAAGCATGTGGTTCCCAAGCGGGAGATGTGTTGGCCACACGAGATACGCTTGAGACATATGTTGCAAATAGCAGCGGTGCGATCTGATGCACTCATCTCAAAAAAGGCCCACACCAAAGAACTTTTGGAATAACGCGCAGAGACAGTTGAGTCAGTGACCTCATCATCCCCTCCCTCCTCATCACTGGAGCAAACCTGGCAGTATGCTGCAGCAGGGGGAGCATGACTGCCAAATTGCTGTCCTTCTTGGGTACCCCCTCTGTCTGTGCTCACATTACTGCCTTCATCTAGCTCAGTATCATCATCAGAGCCTTCTAAACGCTGGGCATCCTCCTGGAGCATGAACCCAACACTGTGGTCAAATAGTTCGAGGGACTCCTCAGGAGGACATGGTGGGGCTAGGGAAGGAGTCACTGATGCCATTGAGCCGAGGGAAGAGGCCGTATTGGCAGCTGCTTTGCCAGACAAAGTACCCTGAGCATGGGTGAGAGAGGATGAGGAGAATGAGGACGGCTTGGTCATCCACTCAACCAAGTCTTCCGCATGTTGCGGCTCAACACGGCCAGCTGCCAAAAAAAAGGCCAAGCGTGTCCCACGGCCACGTGCTGATGAGGATGCACCATCTCTACGACCAGCACTGTGCCTCTAGACACAGAGCCTGCTTGCCCTCTTTTATTGGCTTGTGACTGTCTGCCTCTCCTTTTTGGCCTTCCAGACATACTAATGGCCTGCAGTGAGATGTAGCTGCACTAAGCTGGGATATATATATATATATATATATATATATATATATATATATATACTGATACTGCAGCTAGCAAAATCAACTGCCTGCCTGTAGTATGAGAACACCACCAATCTTCTACAGGTAGCTTTACATGAACACTGTGCAGAGGTCGCACTACACTAACTTGTAGCTTTAGCTGAACACTGTGCAGAGGACGTACTACACCAGCGTTAAAATAATGTAGCTGCCTGCGGTAGTGATAGGATTAGAGAATACCACCAACCTTCTACAGGTAGCTTTAGCTGAACACTGTGCAGAGGTCGCACTAGACTAACATGTAAATAATGTAGCTGCCTGCGGTAGTGATAGGATCAGGAAAACACCACCAACCTTCTAAAGATAGTTTTAGCTGAACACTGTGCAGAGGACACACTACATTAACGTTAAAATAATGTAGCTGCCTGCAGTAGTGATAGGATCAGGAAAACACCACCAACCTTCTGCAGGTAGCTTTAGCTGAACACTGTGCAGAGGTCACACTACACTAACTTGTAGCTTTAGCTGAACACTGTGCAGAGGACGCACTACACTAACTTGTAGCTTTAGCTGAACACTGTTCAGAGGACACACTACACTAACTTGTAGCTTTAGCTGAACACTGGGCAGAGGTCACACTACACTAACTTGTACCTTTAGCTGAACACTGAGGAGGACGCACTACACTAACTTATAGCTTTAGCTGAACACTGTGAGGAGGACGCACTACACTAACTTGTAGCTTTAGATGAACACTGTGAGGAGGATGCACTACACTAACTTGTAGTTTTAGCTGAACACTGTGAGGAGGACGCATTACACTAACTTGTAGCTTTAGCTGAACACTGTTCAGAGGACGCACTACACTAACTTGTAGCTTTAGCTGAACACTGGGCAGAGGTCACACTACACTAACTTGTACCTTTAGCTGAACACTGAGGAGGACGCACTACACTAACTTATAGCTTTAGCTGAACACTGTGAGGAGGACGCACTACACTAACTTGTAGCTTTAGCTGAACACTGTGCAGAGGTCACACTACACTAACTTGTAGCTTTAGCTGAACACTGTGCAGAGGTCGCACTACACTAACTTGTAGCTTTAGCTGAACACTGTGCAGAGGACGTACTACACCAGCATTAAAATAATGTAGCTGCCTGCGGTAGTGATAGGATCAGAGAATACCACCAACCTTCTACAGGTAGCTTTAGCTGAACACTGTGCAGAGGTCGCACTAGACTAACATGTAAATAATGTAGCTGCCTGTGGTAGTGATAGGATCAGGAAAACACCACCAACCTTCTAAAGATAGTTTTAGCTGAACACTGTGCAGAGGACGCACTACATTAACGCTAAAATAATGTAGCTGCCTGCAGTAGTGATAGGATCAGGAAAACACCACCAACCTTCTGCAGGTAGCTTTAGCTGAACACTGTGCAGAGGTCGCACTACACTAACTTGTAGCTTTAGCTGAACACTGTGCAGAGGACGCACTACACTAACGTTAAAATAATGTAGCTGCCTGTGGTAGTGATAGGATCAGGAAAACACCACCAACCTTCTACAGGTAGCTTTAGCTGAACACTGTGCAGAGGTAGCACTACACTAACTTGTAGCTTTAGCTGAACACTGTGCAGAGGTCGCACTACACTAACTTGTAGCTTTAGCTAAACACTGTGAGGAGGACGCACTACACTAACTTGTAGCTTTAGCTGAACACTGTGCACTACACTAACTTGTAGCTTTAGCTGAACATTGTGCAGAGGTCGCACTAGACTAGTGATAGGATCAGGAAAACACCACCAACCTTCTAAAGATAACTTTAGCTGAACACTGTGCAGAGGATGCACTACACTAACGTTAAAATAATGTAGCTGCCTGCGGTAGTGATAGGATCAGGAAAACACCACCAACCTTCTCAGGTAGCTTTAGCTGAACGCTGTGCAGAGGTAGCACTACACTAACTTGTAGCTTTAGCTGAACACTGTGAGGAGGATGCACTACACTAACTTGTAGCTTTAGCTGAACACTGTTCAGAGGACACACTACACTAACTTGTAGCTTTAGCTGAACACTGGGCAGAGGTCACACTACACTAACTTGTACCTTTAGCTGAACACTGAGGAGGACGCACTACACTAACTTATAGCTTTAGCTGAACACTGTGAGGAGGACGCACTACACTAACTTGTAGCTTTAGATGAACACTGTGAGGAGGATGCACTACACTAACTTGTAGCTTTAGCTGAACACTGTGAGGAGGATGCACTACACTAACTTGTAGCTTTAGCTGAACACTGTTCAGAGGACGCACTACACTAACTTGTAGCTTTAGCTGAACACTGGGCAGAGGTCACACTACACTAACTTGTACCTTTAGCTGAACACTGAGGAGGACGCACTACACTAACTTATAGCTTTAGCTGAACACTGTGAGGAGGACGCACTACACTAACTTGTAGCTTTAGCTGAACACTGTGCAGAGGTCACACTACACTAACTTGTAGCTTTAGCTGAACACTGTTCAGAGGACGCACTACACTAACTTGTAGCTTTAGCTGAACACTGTGAGGAGGACGCACTACACTAACTTGTTGCTTTAGCTGAACACTGTGCACTACACTAACTTGTAACTTTAGCTGAACACTGTTCAGAGGACACACTACACTAACTTGCAGCTTTAGCTGAGCACTGTGCAGAGGTCGCACTACACTAACTTGTAGCTTTAGCTGAACACTGTGAGGAGGACGCACTACACTAACTTGTAGCTTTAGCTGAACACCATGAGGAGGACACACTACACTAACTTGTAGCTTTAGCTGAACACTGTGCACTACACTAACTTGTAGCTTTAGCTGAACACTGTTCAGAGGACGCACTACACTAACTTGTAGCTTTAGCTGAACACTGTGCAGAGGTCACACTACACTAACTTGTAGCTTTAGCTGAACACTGTGAGGAGGACGCACTACACTAACTTGTAGCTTTAGCTGAACACTGTGAGGAGGACGCACTACACTAACTTGTAGCTTTAGCTGAACACTGTTCAGAGGACGCACTACACTAACTTGTAGCTTTAGCTGAACACTGGGCAGAGGTCACACTACACTAACTTGTACCTTTAGCTGAACACTGAGGAGGACGCACTACACTAACTTGTAGCTTTAGCTGAACACTGTGCACTACACTAACTTGTAGCTTTAGCTGAACACTGTTCAGAGGACGCACTACACTAACTTGTAGCTTTAGCTGAACACTGTGCAGAGGTCACACTACACTAACTTGTAGCTTTAGCTGAACACTGTTCAGAGGACGCACTACACTAACTTGTAGCTTTAGCTGAACACTGTGAGGAGGACGCACTACACTAACTTGTTGCTTTAGCTGAACACTGTGCACTACACTAACTTGTAGCTTTAGCTGAACACTGGTCAGAGGACGCACTACACTAACTTGTAGCTTTAGCTGAACACTGTTCAGAGGACGCACAACACTAACTTGTAGCTTTAGCTGAACACTGTGCAGAGGTCTCATTACACTAACTTGTATCTTTAGCTGAACACTGTAAGGAGGATGCACTACACTAACTTGTAGCTTTAGCTGAACACTGTGCACTACACTAACTTGTAACTTTAGCTGAACACTGTTCAGAGGATGCACTACACTAACTTGTAGCTTTAGCTGAACACTGTGCAGAGGTCGCACTACACTAACTTGTAGCTTTAGCTGAACACTGTTCAGAGGACACACTACACTAACTTGTAGCTTTAGCTGAACACTGTTCAGAGGACCCACTACACTAACTTGTAGCTTTAGCTGAACACTGTGCAGAGGTCACACTAAACTAACTTGTAGCTTTAGCTGAACACTGTGAGGAGGATGCACTACACTAACTGTAAATAGTCTAGCTGCCTGACTGTGGTACTAATAGGATCAGAAGAACACCAGCAATTTTCTTCAGGTAGCTGTAAATACTGTAACAACACAAGCCTGCCTGTCAGTAGGAAGATAATAACAGGAACGGATCTAACTAAACTGAATACAGTGTATATATATATATATATATATATATATATATATATATATATAAAACACCTGGGATGCATATATATACACAATACACTGTAAGTGCAGCTAACTCACTGACTGTCCTGCCTAATCTATCTAACTTAAATCAAATGACACTGTCTCTCTGTCTCTCAGCGCCGAAACACACACTACACAGGGCCGACGTGCAGGCGGCCTTATATAGTGTGGGGCATGTACTAAACCCCCTGAGCCATAATTGGCCAAAGCCACCCTAGCTTTGGCCAATTACAGCTCTCTCTACAGACGGCGCTGTGATTGGCCAAGCATGTGGGTCATAGTGCATGCTTGGCCAATCATCAGCCAGCAATGCACTGCGATGCCGCAGTGAATTATGGGCTGTGACGTGCCACACGAATTTGGCGCGAACGGCCCATATCGTTCACAATTCGGCGAACGGGCGAACAGACAATGTTCGAGTCGAACATGGGTTTGACTCGAACACGAAGCTCATCCCTAGTGAAGGAGAAGAGGATAACCATAGGA
Organism: Aquarana catesbeiana; assembly: GCF_042186555.1. Lineage (NCBI taxonomy): Eukaryota > Metazoa > Chordata > Amphibia > Anura > Ranidae > Aquarana > Aquarana catesbeiana. The sequence continues at coordinate 776,829,039 of NC_133324.1, forward strand.
GAAAAAGGCATAGGTTTTGGATCCATCCCATCATCGCCCAAAAGGAAGTGAGAGGCCAGTTTTAGGGTCCTTTACAATGACCTCTGTGCTCATGAAGACAAATTCTTCAACTACAAACGGATGTCAATTAGAAGGTGAGAACATTTTTTGATGTCAACTTGCAAATGCTCCAAGATATATTTATGAAAATGTGTATATGCCTGGTCAGTATGACTCTTTTTTATAATTTTTAGCTTTCAATAGCTAGAAGTGTTAACTATAACCGGATCAAATTTAAAAAAAAAATGGATCTAGATTTTTAAATGTTTTATTTTTACATGGTCAATGTAGATAATAGCCATACATTTTCTATTTACAGTTTTGATGAATTGTTGGCTTTTCTCTCTAGCCATCTAGAGCGACAAAACACAAGTTTCCGAAGGAGTATTCCAGCTGTTGAAAGACTCATTAAAACATTGAGGTAACTTTTCATACCTACTTTTACTTCAATATACCCTATATGTGCCATTTGGATATCCACATCATTCTTTCATCCTCTTTACATGAAGTGAAATAATAAATACTAGCATGTAATTGTGGGTGAGATTGTTTTTACAATATTAACTTTCCCTCTACATCACCAGTGTCTTTCTCCTGCTCCTCTTCTTCACTTCCTCAGGCACCTTCTTCCAAGCTCATTTTTTGATCTAATATAGAGGTAGCTTATTGTTAATATGTATCATTCCAATAAACGGTATTTACTGTTCCATTTTAGGAACCTGGCAACTAGACATTCCTTTGCAAGTTTGCATTTTGAATTTTTGGTTGGAAAAACTACTGTCAGCAATATTGTCCACACTACCTGCAGAGGCATCTGGAATATCCTTAGGGATTTGGTCCTGAAGAAGCCCACTCGCGAAGATTGGTGCAAGATATCTGAAGTTTTCTGGGACCAATGCAATTTCCCGAATTGCGTCTGGGCAATTGACGGAAAACATATTAGGGTAGTGATGCCCATCAGCAGTGGAACAAAATACTTTAATTACAAAAAATATTTTTCTTTTGTATTACTAGCAGTGGCTGACGCCAATTATTGTTTTACCTATATAGACATAGGATCGTATGGCAGCAGCTCAGACTCCAGTATTTTCCAAAGATCAACTTTTGGAAGAATGTTGAGGGAAAATGGCCTGGACCTGCCACAGGACTGTCCATTGCCAGGAAGAAATGGGCCGCCAATGCCATTTGTGTATGTTGGGGATAAGGCCTTTGTTCTCAGTGAGCATCTATTAAGGCCTTATTCCAATAGGTGTCTGAGTGAAGAGAAGCAAATCTTCAATTACTGGTTAACGAGGGCAAGACGAGTGGTAGAATGTTCATCTGGCATTTTAGCGAACAAGTGGCGTTTGCTGCATACACCTATGAATTTAAAACTTGAGAATGTAATATATGCAGTAAAAGCAGCATGTGTGCTTCATAATTTTGTAAGAATTTGCGATGGCCATCTTTTTGAAGATTCCCTCATGCACCTTCTGGAAGGTGCACAACGGAGTGCCAGTAGGGGCACCACCAATGGTACCACTGTGCGTGAGGGATTCACGCCGTTTTTTATGTCTGCTGCTGGTTCTGTCCCCTGGCTGCAGGATGCCATTGCATAATGTATGTCATGCATTTTTTATTTTATTAATATGTATATGTCTGTTATGTTTAATTGCATCCAAATGCAGAATAACAGGTCTTTAACACAAATTTAAAAAATGGATAAGTATAAAACACATAATGTAACCAGAATATTTTTTATTTGTCAAAATGTTGGGCAAGAATGCACCAAAAAAAAAAGTTTTTTGGGTGAACTACACCATTTGTTGTTTTTTATTTTAAACAACTAAACAAAGAATAAAAAAATAACATAAATCAATTTGAACAACACAAAAATAAAAATCATACAAAAAAAATATACAGTGGGTACGGAAATTATTCAGACCTCCTTAAATTTTTCACTCTTTGTTATATTGCAGCCATTTGTTAAAATCATTTAAGTTCATTTTTTTTCTCAATAATGTACATACAGCACCCCATATTGACAGAAAAACACAGAATTGTTGACATTTTTGCAGATTTATTAAAAAAGAAAAACTGAAATATCACATTCAGACCCTTTACTGTGAAACTATTATATTTAACTCAGGTGTTGTCCATTTCTTCTGATCATCCTTGAGATGGTTCTTTTGAGTCCAACTGTGTTTGATTATACTGATTGGACTTGATTAGGTAAGCCACACACCTGTCTATATAAGACCTTACAGCTCACAGTGCATGTCAGAGCAAATGAGAATCATGAGGTCAAAGGATCTGCCTGAAGTGCTCAGAGATGACCAGAACCCTTCCAAGAGTTGGCCGTCCGGCCAAACTGAGCTTTCGGGGGAGAAGAGTCTTGGTGAAAGAGGTAAAGAAGAACCCAAAGATCACTGTGGCTGAGCTCCAGAGATGCAGTCGGGAGATGGGAGAAAGTTGTAGAAAGTCAACCATCACTGCAGCCCTCCACCAGTTGGGGCTTTATGGCAGAGTGGCCCGACGGAAGCCTCTCCTCAGTGAAAGACACATGAAAGCCTGCATGGAGTTTGCTAAAAAACACCCGAAGGACTCCAAGATGGTGAGAAATAAGATTCTCTGGTCTGATGAGACCAAGATAGAACTTTTTGGCCTTAATTCTAAGCAGTATGTGTGGAGAAAACCAGGCACTGCTCATCACCTGCATAATACAGTCCCAACAGTGAAGCATGGTGGTGGCAGCATCATGCTGTGAGGGTGTTTTTCAGCTGCAGGGACAGGACGACTGGTTGCAATCGAGGGAAAGATGAATGCAGCCAAGTACAGGGATATCCTGGACGAAAACCTTCTCTGGAGTGCTCAGGACCTCAGACTGGGACGAAGTTTTACCTTCCAACAAGACAATGACCCTAAGCACACAGCTAAAATAACGAAGGAGTGGCTTAACAACAACTCCGTGACTGCTCTTGAATGGCCCAGCCAGAGCCCTGACTTAAACCCAATTGAGCATCTCTGGAGAGACCTAAAAATGGCTGTCCACCAACGTTTACCGTCCAACCTGACAGAACTGGAGAGGATCTGCAAGGAAGAATGGCAGAGGATCCCCAAATCCAGGTGTGAAAAACTTGTTGCATCTTTCCTAAAAAGACTCATGGCTGTATTAGATCAAAAGGGGGCTTCTACTAAATCCTGAGCAAAGGGTCTGAATACTTAGGACCATGTGACATTTCAGTTTTTCTTTTTTAATAAATCTGCAAAAATGTCAACAATTCTGTGTTTTTCTGTCAATATGGGGTGCTGTGTGTACATTAATGAGGAAAAAAATGAACTTAAATGATTTTAGCAAATGGCTGCAATATAACAAAGAGTGAAAAATTTAAGGGGGTCTGAATACTTTCCGTCCACACTGTATATAATCATAATCTTTTTTTACAGCAAAATCTTTTTGCAAGAAGGCAAAAAATTAAAAAAATAATTTCCATGAATTGAAACTTTTTTGGGTTAATTAACAAGTCTCAAAACAACAGCAAAAATAATATAAACTTACAATTGCTGGTATGTTTTGGTTTCAGTGGTCCTGGAAACTGAACTATTGTTTGGTCTAGGGCAATCCACTGATGGTCCCGAGTAGTATTTCCTTTCAAGAAAAGGCGGAACCTGACTGGGTGTAGGCTGCCTAAGTTGCTGGGTGTTCGGGGGGCCAAGGGTAGAGGTAGTGGGGGCAGGCCTTGAGGGATTCAGCATATTACCATACTGGTCACAGTATGGCCGGTTTATTGGTGGAGCATACTGTGTACTTTGAAAGTGAAGGTATTGTTGATAAGGGTGATATGGGGGGGTTGCATATATTTTGAAGATGTTGTTGGCTCCTCACTCATAAAGGATCCTGAGTGCATATTTTTTTTCTCGGGGGACCTGTTTACATATGCCTAAAATTACAGTGGGAAATACTGTGTCTTAACAATGGTTTTCAGCCATTTTAGTGGACATCTGACTGACTACATCTAAGATGTTATCCATGGGTTTCCCAGCCCTGGCACTTCCCCTTGAAGATCTTCACAAAGGCCTAGAGACATTGCTAGGCCCTGGTTCTGCATCCTCCTCATTCATTGAGTTTTTTGCTGACCTTGATTCATCTACGAACAGTTCCTTGTCAACGTTGTCTTGAAATTGTTCTTCTTCCTCCACAGCAGCAGCTTCCTCTGACTCATCTTCCGGTGGCAAACCCTGTGTGCTGTCTTCCCAGCTTGCTTGGGTTCTGAAATACAAATAACATATTTTTCAAGTAAGCATTACAATTTGATATGTCAAGTTCCTAAAATATGCCTGCTGATAACTTACTCTCGCATTTCCAACACTGGTTTTAAAAAATCAAGATCTCCGGCATGGGCATATGGGGCTAATCTTTTTGAGCCGGAACCACTCCTTCCGTCTTTTAATTTACGTAAGTACCGGTTGTAACAGTCTTTGAGACTTCTCCATCGAGTTTGTAACGAGTGCACTGCAAAATATAAAGACAATACCAAGTTAAAAATATAAATCATTATTAACTGCCCATAGGTCATTCATTTGCTAGGCTGCATAACTGATGTTGATAGTGGGAAAACAACCGCTAGATATATTATACATGACACCTGCATAATTTGGCATGTGCTGAAGGACGTGAACAGGGCCATCTTTAATATTGTTTGGACCATGGCCAAATATTATTTGGTGGCCCACACACACACACACACAGATTTACTTTCCTGCAGCCACAGGTTGCATGAAAGAAACTAGCTAAACTCCACCATCAACACAGATAGTGTTGACAGGGAATTCCCTCCTGTCAAACCATTGTCATCTCAGGAGAAGAAGCGGTACCCACCAAGAAAACACAGTGCACATTGTTAACACACACCCATTGTTTGCTGAATAGTTAAATAGGTGCAAGCCGCAAAGTGCTAAGCAGCATATATCAACCACTTACTTTTTGAAGACTGTTCTGTAGCTGATAAAGAGTCCCAGGTATCATAATATATGCGAGCCACTTCCAACCATGCTCTCTCCTTCTTAACATGATCTTTGTAACCTGGATCTCTGAGGTCATATATTGCCGGACATTGTCTGACAAGCTGAATAATTTCTTCATTGTCATGAACATGTCGCTTGTTCTTTCTAGCCCTAGGCATGATTCCTGCTGTCTTCCACACTCACGTACATCAACATAGGAAGTGATGTATTTGGGAGGAGCAGAGATCATGTGCTTCCGTAGACTTCTGTGGAAGTCGCAACAAAGTCGCGGTGTCAGACACGTACATGCGACTGCATTGCGACTTAATACCTTTCTATGGAGAACAAGTCACGCCGAGGACGGAACAAAGTAGTGCAAATACCTTTTTTGGAGTCACTGCGACTTGAGTCACACCAATTAGAACGGGGACCATTGAAATACATGGGTTTTGACTTGTCATGCGACTTCACATGTGCCAAGTCGCACAACAACTCGCAGTAGTGGAAACAGATCCTTACTTAACAAATTGTCATGGTGTAAGAAACAAATCAAGCGTAAAGTGTTTTTACAGCTTCTTCAGAATATGTAAGTACTGTACTTTGATAAGCATTGTCTGGGACCAGGCATATCTAGGTGATATGCAATCCCAGGTCATGTTTGATTGCATAGTTATATAGTTATATATATAGTTTAAAAAATGAAAAAAGACACAGGTCCTTCCAGTTCAACATGTGTGTGTGTGATTCCTATACATTCCTTTACATTCCTTTAGCTTTAAGAATAAAGAACCCTTTCTGCAATCTAACACTAAACTGCCTCTTTTTGCACCTCAAATCACAGTTGTGTGTCCGCTTCAGGGACCTTAACCACTTCAATACAGGGCATTTATACACCTTCCTGCCCAGACCAATTTTCAGCTTTTAGTGCTGTTGAAGTTTGAATGGCAATTGCGCGGTCATCCATCACTGTACCCAAACTAAATTTTTATCATTTTGTTCTCACAAATAGAGCTTTCTTTTGGTGGTATTTGATCACCTCTGCGGTTTTTATTTTTTGCTAAACAAATAAAAAAAGACAGAAAATTTTGAAAAAAAATATAAGTTTTGCTTTTGTTTCTGTTATAAAATTTTGTAAATAAGAAAGTTTTCTCTTTCACTGATGGACACTGACAAGGCAGCACTGACAGGCACTGATAAGGCAGCACCGATGAGCGGGCACTGACGATGGGCACTGATATGAGGCACTGATGGGCATTGGTAGGCGGCACTGATGGGTGGCACTGATATGCAGCACTAATGGGCATTGATAGGCAGCACTGATGGGCACTCATGGGTGGCACAGGTGGGCACTGATGGGCACTGAAAGGCTGCAAAGATGGGTTTTTATGGGAGGCACTGATAGGCGGCACTGCTGGGCACTGATGGACACTGATAGGCAGAACTGCTGGGCACTGACGGGCACTGATAGGTGGCACTGCTGGTCACTGATGGGCACTGATAGGTGGCACTGATGGGCATTGATACGTGGCACTGATGGGCACTGATACGCGGCACTGATATGAGGCACTGATAGGGATCCCTGGTGGCACTGGCAGTGGTAGGCATTGTGAGTGGGCACTGATTGGCAGCTGCCTGGACATTGATTGGCAGCTGCCTGGGCACAGATTAGTATTTCCCCGGGGGTCTAGGGGGGGCATACCTGGTGGTCCATTGTGGATGGCCATCCTGGTGGTCCTGGGCAGCATGATGGTGATCCTGGGCGGGATCCGAGGGGGGGCTGTGCTGATAAACAATCAGCACAGACCCCCTCTGTCAGGAGAGCAGCTGATCGGCTCTCCTCTACTCGCGTCTGTCAGACGCGAGTGAGGAAAAGCCGATCACCGGCTCTTACTATTTACATCGTGATCAGCCGTGATTGGACACGGCTGATCACGTGGTAAAGAGTCTCCGTCAGAGACCCTTTACCTAGATCGGAGTTGCGGTGTGTCAGACTGACACACCGCAACAACGATCGCCGCGATGCGCTCCCCCGGGGGCACGCAGCAGCTTAAAATCCTGAGGATGTCATATGACATCCGGTCAGGATATTGAAACCACTTTGCCGCCGTCATTCTGCTATATGTCACCTTTGATATATTTTTACATTGTAATCATATCCCCCCCTTTTCCTGAGTGCATAACTGTGTAATTAACCCTCATAGCTAATCGTTTTCACCAGCCTTATTCATTTTGTTGCCCTGCTTAAGCTCTTTCTAATTTAAAGTGGTTGTAAATGTAGAAGGTTTTTTTGGGGGAAAAAACCTTCTGTGTACAGCTCCCCCATGCCCATCCGCCCCTTATATGTACCTGTGTCCCTTCTCGATACAGCACTATGCCCCAGAGCAGTGGCTCTCCTCTCTCCTCACATGGCATATCCATAGGGTTAATAGATGCAGACAGCGTGGCTTGTGATCAAGCCTGCAGGTGTGCCACAATAGGAAGTGACTTTCTATGGTGGCACACTGAGAAGAGGAGTAGCAAAGTGCGCCAGCTGGGGGCCTGAGAAGTGGAGGATCAGGGTTGCCCTGTGCAAAACCATTGCACAGAGCAAGTAAGTATAACAAATCCTAGTCTTGAAATTTGAACTAAGCACATACTGTATATCTGCTGTGTTTACTTATCTCTCTCCAAAGCTCTAATGCCCCGTACACACGGTCGGATTTTCCGATGGAAAATGTCCGATCGGAGTGTGTTGTCGGAAATTCCGACCGTGTGTGGGCTCCATCGGATTTTCCGACACACAAAGTTGGAGAGCAGGAGATAAAATTTTCCGACAACAAAATCCGTTGTCGGAAATTCCGATCGTGTGTACACAAATCCGACGGACAAAGTGCCACGCATGCTCAGAATAAATAAAGAGATGAAAGCTATTGGCCACTGCCCCGTTTATAGTCCCGACTAAGGATGAGCTCCGGCGTGTTCGCATGGCGCACGTGCCGAGCCCGCCAGGAAGTCGGCACGGCGCAGCGCTAATCACAGGCAGGGAGACATTTCCCGATCTCTGCAGCCGCACATCGGGAAATGTCTCACTGCTTGTGATTAGCGCTGCGCCGTGCCGACTTCCTGGCGGGCTCGGCACGTGCGCCATGCGAACACGCCGGAGCTCATCCCTAGTCCCGACGTACGTGTTTTACGTCAACGCGTTCAGAACGATCCGATTTTCCAACAACTTTGTGTGACCGTGTGTATGCAAGACAAGTTTGAGCCAACATCCGTCGGAAAAAATCCTAGGATTTTGTTGTCGGAATGTCCGAACAAAGTCCGACCGTGTGTACGCCCTATATGTGTTGCTTTTCTCATGTGTTTCATTCCTTTCCTCCAATCAGCTCTCACAGATGCAGAAAGATTTTATCACGAATCTGTACTTTTGAAGGGTTGTAGACAAGAAAAGTCTGCAGATTAACAAGTAAAACTTATGTAGGAGGATTTGTTTCATCTCTGTGTATCATCCGATGGTTTTTACTTTACTGGGTATATGTGAGGGTTTACAACCATTTTTTCCTGAGGATTGGTAGCCAAAACTGAACTGCATATTCAAGAAGTACCAACCATTGTTTAGTAAGGTGGTAGAATTATTGATTTATCTCTTTAATTATTGCCCTTTTTAATACTTGAAAGTATTTTGCTAGGTTTGTTGCTAAAATATATTCTACATACTTAGTTTTGGCACCAAAGTGCCAGCTTAACATTTCTCAATACTGAATCTCATCTGCTACATATTGTAGTAATTCAACCCCCCGTTTTATCATCTCTACAGGATGTAGAGATGCTACAACCAATGCCTAATTTATATCCCTTAATAATTTGGTATTAAAGGCATACACTGAAACTGAGCTCTTAATTCCAACCTCTATATCATTCATAAACAAAGTGAATAGCATTGGCCCCAACATAGAATGCTGGGACACACTCACCCACAACATAACTTTAGACCAGAGGTTTCAAACTGGTGGCCCTTCAGCTGTTGCGAAACTACAAGTCCCATCACGCCTCTGCCTGTGGGAGTCATGCTTGTAACTGTCAGCCTTGCAATGCCTCATGGGACTTGTAGTTCCACAACAGCTGGAAGGTCGCCGGTTTAAGACCCCTGCTTTAGACCATTTACAATGAGTTATTTATCACTGCTCTCTGGACCGATTTATGTAACCAGTTTTCTATCCATCTACATACAATTTCATCAACTAGGTTTTTTTTTCAATTAATCTTTCATGTGGTACTGTATTCATTATTTTGCAAAATCTAGATAAACCAAGTTAACTGGACTTCCTCCATTCAATTTCTCACTTACTTCCTTATGGAATGATAACAGGTTGGTCTGATAATAACAACTTTGATAAATCCGTGCTGGTTGTCACTTATGATACCTTAATTTCTGAATAGAGTCCCTTACCTTTCCCTCAAATACTCTACATACCATTAATGTTAAGCTGATTAGTCTATTGTGTATGTAAGAAAATTAATAATGATAATATGTACATTAAAAATTCTAGAAATATTATTCAACAATAAAGTTCACCTGTAAGTTTGAAAGGTGGCTTGTCGATAAAAGCTCCTTATCATTTATTCTTCTGGGATGGTCAGGAGTAGCGGCGATCACTTTACATTTACTATTGGTATCTGGACAAGCATGCACCCCATGCTCTGGGACACAGGGATATGCTTTCTGCTCTGAGGTAGAGATATATGTGTTAAATAGAGAATTGAACTTTTGGCAAAGAGCAGATTGTATTGTATTGTCTACATTGGAAATTGAGACCGAAAGCATTATTTTTGGGACGTCCCCAGGTTGAGGCTATTGCAAGACTATCCCTATCTGTGCATACCCTATGGTTACGTGAAAAAAGCAATATTGTTCCACCCACTTAATGTCCAGCAGTGGAATTGTTTGCTAAGAAGGTGGAGGCAGATGTCTCACAATTTCTACTTGATGGGACTGTCTCAGGATAGCTGTCTGCCAGTACCTCCAATGCGGGCAGGCAGTTACTCAAGAGCAGGAAGATCAATGGGCTATGAGCGTGCTCACTAGTGCCCTCACAGTTCATTAAGAACTACAAGCCATCAGCCGCAATGGCTAGTGTTACTTATAGTCTATTAATTCACAGATAACTGTTATTGAATAAAGTGGCAGCGTGGGTAGAACCCACCAGGGCCACTCTGTTTTCAAGTTTTGACAGTGAGTTTGGGGAGAGGATGCCTCGACCACTGTCACAAGAGGAGGGGGGATCAAGGGGAGAGGGAATGTGTCCTGGAGATGTCATATGTTACACCCTAAATATGGGAGTAATATGTAACATGTTTAGAAGGGTGAACTTAGCCTTCAAACTGCCTGGAAAAGCTTGGAGCTTTTGCACCAAGGATCTGAACTATAGAGGACTTCTGCTCACTGGTTCCTTTTCACCAGAGGTCTGGCCGGAGAGAACATGATTCTGGTAGAGAGAGATGTGAATGTCTGTTGCAGCATAGCATCGGCTGAAAATGCAACACCCATGCCTCTGCCATGAGGACACTGGAGCATGTATCCAAAGTTGGCAGACACACCACTGTTCACTGAGGGCTTCAGGGAGAGACTGAGGGGTTCTCTTCTGCCGTGGATGCCTACTATTGGCCCATCATTATCAATAAAGTGGCACCAGGTTCTGCAGTGTTCAGTATTACCTTGGGAAGGGGGGTGGGAGGAGCACCAGCAAAAAAAACACTAATTGTTCATGCACAATAAGTGTTTGTTTAATTCAAAAATGTTTTAATACATTTTAAAGTGTTTGTTTGTCTGAGTGTGTGTGTCTGTGTGTGTATGCATATTGTAGCAGGGTGACCCTGTGTTACTCAGTAAATTGGTGGTTTAGATTTTGGGGGAAGCAAGCACACTGATGGCTCAGGTGTGTGCTGGCTTCCTAATATGGCCAGAGTTAGATGTCAGGACGCCACACTCCTGAGGGAGGTCACTGTGTCTGAGGGAAGCCGTGTGAGATGCTGCCATGCATCAAGGTGTTCAGGTTGAGCAGAGGAAGTTCCAGGCCTGAGAGGAAGTCCATGTAGGATGGGAGCAGCCAGGAAGCTGTAGAAAGAGTCCAGGAGGGACAAGCGCAGCTAGGGAGCTGCAAAGAAAGATACAGAGCTAAAGTACAGTGTCTTTGCATATCCCTGGAATGTATTTGATGGTCATCCATCCCGGACCCATAATGCAATGCATTTTGCAGGCCCCTCTATCTTGGACCTGAATCCTTTCCTTTCTGAGGCCTCTGGTGAGACTCTTGGAATATCTTTTGATGCAGTACTTTTTCATGGCCTTAATCTTTGCTTTAAGTTCAAAATTTTCCACTGGCATACTTTACTACATCTAGGCATGCTTATATGGATGCGTTTTCCTTTTGAGCATATTTAATTTCATTCCTTGGGTTATTTAATATGTAATGTTTTTGCAACTGGGTAAATTTACCATGTACAATGATTAGGCACACTTTTTTAACCATATGCAGTGCTATGCTAGCTATATTTGTAATGACCTTATTGACTTAATGTGCCCCTTTAGTTGTTTGAAAGGATCATTAATCCTGGGTTTTTGCTCAATATCCTAATGATATACATGCTCCCTATACTACCACATAAGAGCATTCCTGTGGTCAACTTCCACATTACCATACAATTGTCTAAAAAAACAATTTCTGTTTTGTTTTTTATCAGACCAGGTCTGGCTTTCTTGCTGGCTGTTCCTTGGCTCTGCTCCCCACGGGTCCTTGTCTTGTACTCCCACATAGGTGCATATGTGGCAATGGCCCTCCTGACACTATGTTGGATGTCGTTTTTGGTGTTTTTAATCTAGTTGGCTGACGTATACAGTCAGTATTTGTCAGCAAAGGTAAGCCAGTAACCAAAATGTCAGAAGAACATCTGTGCTCAGATTTCCAGTAAGAAGAGCCACACGGCGCATACGCAGATGAGCGAATGGCGGTACACGTGTGCGCACGTCGTAATAGTTCTTGGCGCCAGATGCACTATTTAAAGGAGACTGATGCCTAGATTCTTTGCTGTCTGGTCTACAGCGTTCCCTATGACCCCTGCTACCCGTTGATCGTGAAAACCTGTTCCAGTAGACTTTTGACTTGTTCCTGACTACTCCTGCCTTCCGCCTGCCTCTGATCCTGGCTTGTCCTGACTTCACTCCTGTCTCTCCCTTGGTCACCCTGCTGCCTGCCTGTTACTGACTCGGCCTGTTCCTTGACTCTGCTCCAGCTACCACACTTGTTCCTGATCTGTCCGCTAGGGTATGACCCTGCTTGACTGTACCTGTCTGTGTTCCGATCTACAGAACATCTCCTTGCTGACTGCTGAGTCCTGCTTCCAGTCTGATCCTGTCTCCAGCCTGCCTGCCGTTTCAGCCATCTTCCTTGCTGAGAATCTCTCAACAGCTTCATCGGAAGTTCCGACCAGCTCCTACATCAGCAATCCTGCTGGCACTTGTGCCATTCTGCACTCCCCAGCTCCCTGTCTGTTCTATCAGGGTTTCTCGAGTCAGAGGTGTAAGAGAGGCCTTTCCCTGCACCCCACACACCCCTAAGGAACCTTTCACATGGGGCAGACCTGTCAGTGGAATCTGTTTGCTCAGTGGGGGATCTCTCCCCTGATTACTGCTGAGCAAGTGGGTGACATCTCTAAGTCCACTCCGCTGATGCGGAGCGGACATGGACAAAGCACGCCGCTCTCTGTTTGGATGGAAACGGATCACCATCAACTGTCATCCAATCTGATCTGCCAGACGGATGGGAAATGGATCTTCCATCTGTCTGTTTTTAGAGGACAGGATTGGATGGTGGCAGGTGTCAGCGGACACAGGTCCACCGCACCAAAGAGTGCTATGAATGGTCTGATCGGATCTGCCTAATAAATGGACAGGCAGACCCAATCAGTCCACCAGTGTGAAAGGGGCCTAACACATCTGTGCTCTGTACCCACTCCACCTTCAACCCCCAGCACATCTCTATACCCCCCATTCCACACTGTCATCCCATGGTCACTCAATGGGAATGTTGAGAGTCTGTGGTCAGCATCTGCCCCTGCACTGCAGATTACTAATATTGCAGTCAAGTATGCAGTGGGGGAGTGGAAGGGGGCGATCAGGAGCTCTATGGTACACGTGGGCCGTGGGATCTCCCTGGGGCTATTGGTTCTCTTCCCGAGTTTATACAGTGGAGAGGGGAGGGAAACTAAACAAATCAACATGGGAGGAAAGCGCTGGACCTCAGCAAAGAAATGAAAACAGGCCTCTAGTAAGTAAATACATGTTTTATTCCATAGGTAATAAGGATGTAAAGAACTGTGGTAAACAGCAACCTGGTGACAGTTATGCAGAGAATGTAAGACTGGAACAATCTGTACTTGGAGACTGGGACTACATGGATGACAGGGAGCTCTGATGGATCACGGATGGGGGGGGCACGAAGTACAAAGATACTGAAGCCTGTGAGCTGGAACCACAGGGTGAAGGTGCTGCAGCAGTGACCCCGACCACCAGAGCCCGACGGCCGTACAGACCATGCTTGAAAGGGAAGGGGCCTCTGACCTGGGCATGTATTGGCTTCACTCTTCAGTGTACAAGTGAGTCGCTCTGCTTGTACATTCTTGCCGATACATGCTCGGGTCAGAGGCCCCTCCCATCTCCACTGTATACACTTGGGAAGAGAACTACTAGGCTCAGGGATATCCTGCAGCCCGCGGGTACCATAGAGCTGCCAATCGCCCCCTCCCACCTCCCCCCACTGAATACTAAGCTGACAGCCAGAGGTGCAGAAGGAGATGCCCGATCTTAGCCCCCCTCTGCTGCCCCTTCAATCCGAGGACTTGGGACAGACAGGCTCCAGGGACAGTGTCCTCAATCCGGGGACTGTCCCCGGAAACCGGAGATGTGTGGTCACCCTAATGTATTTATAACTTGTAAAAGTATTATACATGTACTGTATCATGACCATGTGGGAATAGGTAAATCCCTATATTTGGCTGTATATACTTACACAATGTTTATCTCATATATTTAGTTCTGAAAACAACATTTATCGGTCTCTTGAAAAAGCTGAGTCTATCTGAAAAACACATTGAGAGCAACCTACCTAGCTATCCAATATGCAATATACAATACTTACCCTAAGGCAACAATGGTTGGAATATATAGATGTGAAATGGAAGTGTCACATACGGCTAATGGGTGTTGGATGGGGAAACATGTGAATAAAGGTGCTATAGTTACTACATTTGGCATTCTTTTTTTACTATTCTGGCTTTCTTTTTTTAAGTGATATTAATAAAAAGCTATATTTACAGTATACATAGGATAGTTGTACTTGGGGGTACCTAAAAAGTCTGCTATTCCTTTCTTTTGCATAGTAATAAATATTGTGAAAATTCACTTTGTAAAGAATACCCATTCATATGCTAGGAAATAAGAAATCACATTATTTTTGCTTGCACATGATTGGATGATAGAAGGCAGCACAGCTTATGCACATTCACTAAGCTTAAAGTGGATGTAAACCCGAAATTTTTTTTTTTTTTATATCATACTGTAGAGAATAAGATTTCCTATCATTTAAACCCAGTCTTGCCACACAGAGTTAATCCATCTCTGAGCAATCCTCTTTTATTGTTCAGTGAGAAAAATCTTGACAAACTGAGAAAAACTTTGTCAAATACTCCCCCTTGCTGTGAGTGACAGGTGATTTACATCTTGTGCACCAGCCTAAGACACAGGCATTATTTTTTAATTCCCTCCCCCAATCCTTTCTTCAGAAGCTCTGCAAGGATTGGCTGTTCCACACCTCAGCATGATTTGGCATTCTGAAGTCATGTGGTTACTTTCCTGTCTTTTCACTGGATGTTAGAGATCATAGCAGAAGTTCAGCAGAAGTTCAGTGTTAGAAATACACAGGAGAAAATGCATATTGACAACGGGAGTGTAGAGGTGGGCGGGGAGTCTACTGACATCATGGCTCCACCCACCGAGCTCCAGACAACAGATCCACCCACAGAATATGCAGTTTTTCGGGCCTAATAACAGACAGAGGGGAGACATTTGACAGGTAAAGTTACATGCAGGAGGCATGTATATCCTTATACTGTAGATAACCCCTATGGCAGTAGTTTAGAAAGGATGACATTGGGTTTACATCCACTTTAAGGAAAGTGTCAATGCAAAGTGCAAATTCCCTTCCAATTTTAACAACCTACTTGCCTTTAGTAAATCAAACTCATTTCTCTAAATGGACTGCCATATACTTGTCTAAACAGTGCTAATGAGTTCTATAAACAGCAGCAAAGCACATAAAAGGTAAACAATACCAACTTAATAAATTGATAATAGAGCCTAGGGATGGAAATATGAATTATGCAAATAGGAAAAAGGGAAAATTACACTTAGCCCAGAACATATTAAATAAAGGATATATACTGTATATATAAAGATACAAAGCTCCTTTGCATATATTTTATATACATATATATATATATTGTCAAGTTGGTGGTTGTAGCTCCACAGGATCTAGTGCAAAGCCGGTAAAACTTTAAACAAAAAGGCTTTTATTTTCACCAGGGAAATCAAAATAAGGCTTCCAGGAGCACAGAAGCATGAAAAAAACTAAATAAAGTCTGCTTATCTTCAGCACAAAGTGAAAGTAAAAAGGTACCTACAGTTCATGGATAGGTTTTCACCCTAAGGTTTTAGCACAGTCCTTGTCAGCTATTTCAGCAGCCTTCCGCACACTCGCAGCTCTCCAAGACAGGTGTATTCACCAATGCCTCCCCACTAACACACCTAACACTACTTTCTTTCTTTAAGAGCTGCTTCCTGGAGGCTCTTAACCCTGTATGTGCTGGAATCAATGTAGTCAGGGGTGGAGACCCTTTCCCACCCGAATATCACTTCAGGGCCTCCGAAATTCCGGGTCCCAAATTTCTCTCTATTAATACAGAGAGAACTGCTTGTCAGTCCTCTCCTGATTAAGGCTATTCCTGGGAATTCCTCACCCATCCTGGGTGACCCCTGAATACTTCTACACTTCCCTTAAAGGGACCATAACCCAAATATCGGTGCTATATAGCACCCATCCAGGACCCAACCTTGGCATTCAGTACATATCCCCCCTTCTGCCTCAATGCTGAGGTGTTGGAGGCTTCATTCAACACCATACAATGGACTTGGGAGAGGACATCCTCATTCTGATGTTGTCTCCCGGGTCTGTGCTCTACCACAGAATAAACTCCTGAAGAGAAAGGAACCACCTTGTCACCCTGGCATTGGTGTGCTTGTTCTGTCTCGTTCAGGTCAATGGGGCATGGTCTGAAACCAGGCGGAACCTTCTCCCTAACAGAAAGTAACGTAGTGAGTCCAGAGCCCATTTGATGGCATGACACCCCCGCTCAACCACCGCATAGTTTTTCTCCACTGTCATCAGCTTCCTACTCAGAAAAAACACGGGGTGCTCTTCCCCCTCTTGAGACAGGACTGCTCCTAACCCTTCGCTTGAAGCATCTGTTTGCACCACAAAATCCTCAGTAAAATCTGGAGCTACGAGCACCCAGTGCTGGCACAATTCCATCTTAAACTTATGAAAAGCTTCTTCGGCATCGACATTTCACTTTATCATCACTGACTTTCTACCTTTGGTCAAGTCAGTCAATGGTGCAGCAATGGCTGCAAAGCTTGGGACAAACCTCCGGTAGCAGCCAACTATGCCCAAAAATGCTCTGACCTGCTTTTTGGTTAGGGGGCGGGGCCAGTCCTGTATGGATTCTACTTACTCATTTGAGGCTTCACCAGCCCTCTACCCACAATGTACCCTAGGTACTTGGCTTTCTCTATCCCAGCTGCACACTTCTCAAGATTGATGGTGAACTTTGCTCTTCTCAAGGAATCTACGACTGCCTGAACCCGGGGAAGATGGGACTCCCAATCAGGGCTGAAAATGACTATGTCATCCAGGTAGATGGAAGCATATCGTTGATGTGGACGCATAGTTTTATCCATGGCCCATTGGAATGTGGCGGGGGCAGAGTGTAGACCAAATGGCATCCTTTTGTAATATTGGAAGTGGCCTTCCAGGGTGGAGAAGGCTGTTTTCTTCCTGGCTTCTTTGGTTAGGGGAATCTGCCAGTACCCTTTTGTGAGGCCCAGTGTGGTGATATACCTGGCAGGACTCAACCTCTCAATTAGCTCGTCTATCCGGGGCATGGGATATGCATAAAACTTGGAGACTGCATTAAGTTTTCTAAAGTCGTTGCTGAAGTGAAGAGTGCCATTGGGTTTAGGTACCAACACGATTGGACTCGACCACTCGCTCTTCGACTCTTCAATGACTTCAAGTTCAAGCATTCTTTTCACCTCTTCAGACACTGCCACCCTATGAGCTTCTGGGATCCAATAAGGCTTTAACCAGATTTTTACATTGGGCTCAGTTACAATGTCATGCTCAATGACAACGGTGAGACCAGGCAATCCTGAAAACATGTCCCTATTTCTTTGCAGAAACTCTTTCGCTTGTTGGGTTTAGGGCCTAGACAGGGTAGCAGCAACCTGCACCAGATCAACTCCTCAGAGGCGTAACTGCAACTTTCAGGGTCCCGGTGCAAGAAACCATGAAGGGCCCCCTTGACCTCTGATCCCGGGCCTGGATCCCTTTACTCTCATTGTGGGGCCCTTTATTAGGGTGCGTTCCACCTGCATTTAGCTACTGCCATAAATGTGATAGATTTTACCGGCATGTAAGACCTGCACTCCCAGCATCTGAAAGGCTTTTAAACAGGATGTTACTGACAGGCTCAGTGAGCGGACCCTGAGTAGATCACCCATGACAGGAGAACCAACATACCCGTTACCAACCCCAGGAATATGAGCTGCAGTGGTGCAGGAGGAAAGCTATGACAGCAAGTGGCTCACATTGGGGACACTGATGGAGGTTGGAATATCAGACTGGCAGCATTGGGCTAGCAGCGGTGGGGAGTGGTGGGGGGCCAAGTCAGGAGGTGGTTATAATGGTTAAAATAGCGCCTGCAAAACGCCCCAAAACAGCTGCTACATTCATTCCAGTGTGAAAGCCCGAGGGCTTCCACACTGGAGCGGTGCACTGGCAGGGCGACAGAAAAAGTCCTGCCAGCAGCTTCTTTGGAGCGGTGAAGGAGCGGTGAACTCACAGCTCCACCACCGATGCTCCACATTGAAATCAATGGGGCAGCGCTGTGATACCGCCGGCAAAATGCCGCCCTGGTGGCATTTTGTGGGTGGATTTAACCCCTTTTCGGCTGCTATTGGGGGTTAAAACTGCCCCGCTAGCAGCCGAATAGTGCAGCTAAAACGACGGCAAAGTGGCGCTAAAAATAGCGCCGCTTTACCGCTGATGCCCGGGCGTCAGCAGTGTGAAGGGGGTCTAAAAGTAGAGCCAGTGCAAGAATTTTTGTCTACACAGGTGAAGGTGCATTTGGTTTTTTGATGCTCTTCAACTCCACCATCCACCTGCCACCCCTCTCCCCTCCACAATGCAACCCCACCACCCCTACTTTCCACAGCCATGCTGGGACCTTCTTCACGTTATGCCTGTGTTTGTGATGAGGTGCAACATGAAGGACGTCTCTTCAAATCCCCCCAGGACAAATCCATCCCTACTAAATCCCCCTCTCAGCAAAAATCCTCTCCCCACCTCTAGCACAGATCCTCTCCTCCAGGTCCTCCCTTCCAGCAGAACCTCCCCCCCTCATCCTGGGTCAAATCCGCTCCCCCCCATGCTTCCCAGCACAAATCCTCTTTCCCCTATGCCAGCATAAGTACTCTCCCCAATTCTGTCACAAATCCAAATCCATACTTCCCAACTGGTCTGGTTTTGGTGGGACCTTCCTGAGATACAAATGAAATCCTGTGTATCCGGATTAAGGGTCTGTTTGTACCAGAATGCTGTGAGGGAAACTTGTGTTTTGTCTGCATTTCCCACACTGCATTCAAAATGCACTGCCATAGCGATCTGTAATGGGTGTCAACTTAACCTCTTCACACTGTGCCTCCTGGCAGTCATGTGAACCAAAAACTCCTGATCGCTTGCAGTGATCGGGAGCTTTCAGTTAGATGCCGGTAACTGATAAGGGGGTGCTCAAGGCATGCACATCGCTACTGATCACAATTCATGCAAATATGTGGCCTCTCTGTGCCAAGGCCCAGGCACCGAGAGGCTGCATATTTGTGTGTGGCAAGGGGTTAATGACAATGGTCTCAAAAGCAGTGTTTGCCTGCACTAGAATGTTTGATCAGCAGTACCATGCGATCCAGTTGCTGTGCACTTTATAAAGCAGTGCATGCACAGCTCTTAATGCAGATTGACACAGTTTCAGCCCATTAAAATGAAAGGGCTGAAATCGCATAGCACCTGGAAGGCATGTGAATTGCAAAGGAACGCACAGTGCGTTCCTATGTGATTTGCAGTGTGAACCGGGTCTGAGTCTTGGGGCCCAGTGCCAAAAAAAGTTCAGGCACTTGGCTCCACTAACTTGCCTGACAAGGGGGCACTAGCATAGGTACCTGGAGCAATTGCCCTGAATCTCTAGCAAGGTGCCAAGGATCCCAGACACCATGATTGTCCCCTCAATAGCAGCAAGTTTGTCTTTTAAGAAGGGGGGAAGGGGCAAGTTATCAAAGATGAATACATGCAGTGATTTGGGGGGATAAGAGGATGCTTTAAGTGTTAGGGGGTACTTTGGGAGGGGAGAGAAATTGTGCTGTAAGGGAGGTTAATTAAAAATTCTGACCAACCTATTAACAAGTCCCCCCCCCCCAAAGTGCCCCCTAACACATAAAGCATCCTCCTATCCCCCAAATTAACTGCAAGTATTCTTCTTTGACAACTTGCCCCCTTCTCTGAGTCCCCTTCACTGTGTCTGTTTCCCCTCCAAGTGCCAAGCATTAAGATTCAGTACAAACCTCAGATCAGCATGTCCCGTTCTGTTGATGCTGAGTGCTGTGTCCATTCTCCTCCCCCTCCTTCTTCTGTCTCTGACATCCGAGCCGAGGAAAAGAGTGAGGGGATTTCAGTCCGTGTGTTAGTGTGAGGTGGGCAAGAGGGAGGAGGAAGGGGGGAGAGAGGGAGAGATGCCTTACAGTGTAATCGCAGCGTGTGGGAACAGAAACACCCCGCACACGCTGCGAGCCAATCACTGGAGCTGGAGGTGAGAGAACCAGGTGACCGGAAGTCTTTCATGCGGTCGTGGGGTCCCCTTACAGTGGCGGGATTTGCCAGGGCCCAGTCGCAAGGGCGACTGTTGCGACCCTGGTAGTTCAGCCACTGCAACTCCTGCAGGGTCCCCTGACTGGACACCTACCACCACGGATACCTGCTCTCTATCTCTCCAGGGTTTTAACAAATTTATGTGACAAATCTGGTATGGCTTAATTTTACCTGGCTGGTGTACCTTGTAGTTCACCTTACACACCTTTTCTACTACCTCATACGGACCTTGCCACTTGGCCAAGAACTTGCTCTCCTCTCTGGGTATTAGAACAGCCACCTGGTCTCCTACTTGAAATTGTCTGACTTTACCCGACTGGTTGTACACCCTTCTTTACACCCTTCTTTAGGCATCCTGAACTTTCTGCAGATGCTCTCTCACTAACGGCATCACCTTAGCCACCCTCTCTCGCATTTGGGAGATATGTTCTACCACAGTTTAATGCGGTGAGGACTCACTTTCCCACATTTCCTTTACTAGATCGAGCAACTCCCAGGGCCTTCTCCCATACACTAGTTCAAATGGTGAGAAGTCCGTGGATGCTTGTGGAACCTCCTGGATGGCAAACAATAGGGCAGGGAGTAACATATCCCAATCTTTCCTGTCTTTCTGGACCACTCTTTTTAACAAGGATTTTAGAGTTTTATTAAACCTCTCAACTAGGCCATCGGTCTGCGGGTGATAGACGGACGTCCGCAACTGCTTAATCTGAAACAGTTTGCACAAGTCCACCATCACCTTTGGGATAAAAGGGGTGCCCTGGTCCATCAGTATCTCTTTGGGGAACCCAGTTCGCGAAAACATTTGAAATAATTCCCGGGGAAATGGCCTTAGAGGAAGTTTTTCTTAAAGGGACTGCTTCTGGATACCTAGTTGCGTAGTCTAGGATGACTAATATATATTGGTGCCCCCTTGCTGACTTTACCAGTGGTCCTACGAGATCCATAGTGATCCGCTCAAATGGAACCTCAATAATTGGCCAGGGTACCAGGGGGTTTCTATAGTGGGACACTGAGGCAGTTAACTGGCAAGTGGGACAAGATGCACAATATCTTTTAACCTCGGCCTTCATCTCTGGCCAGTAAAACCGGTCGGTTATCCTGGCCTCTGTTTTTTCCACCCCCAGGTGTCCTCCCAGTGCATTGTTGTGGGCTAGATCCAGGAGCATCTGCCTATACAGCTGGGGAACCAGCAACTGCTCTATGGTTTCCCCTCTGCTTTCAGCCACTCGATAAACCAAGTCCCCCCCACACAAAATGAGGAAACCTCTGATCTGCACCTGGTATTTGTGGGACACCATCAATAACAGAGACCTGCTCTTGAGCATTGACCAAGGTGGGATCATGTAACTGGGCAGTGCCAAACGCACCCCTGGATACAGCCAGGTCTGGGTGCACTGGCCTTGAGGATGTTTCCCCTTCCCCCTCCTCAACCGGGAACTACAACTGGGAGAGTTCCTCGTCATCCTCCCCCAGAATAACCTGTAATGGGGAGATCCCCCCCAGAGGTGAACTCGGTTTTGATACCTGAAACAAGAACATTATCAACCAAATTAACATTTTCTGCAGTGTCATTATCAATGACAGGTATCTCCACATTAGGGGGGTGTGTTGTGGGGGGTTTAGGCCCTGACACCTCAGACTCTGTCCCTTCCAGGCCCAGTGTTCCCAGTCCTCTTGGCTGTCCTGGCAGTCCACTCTGTGACTGGTTCCATAGTTTAAGAAACAGTGGACAGTCCTGCCCCACTATGATGTCATGTATTAGACTTCTTACAAGCCCAACTTCTTGTGTCACCGAGGTACAGCCATAGGAAATAGTCACTGGCACCATGGGGTACTCTCTGGTGTCCCCCTGGATACACACTACCCGTAGGGTCCTACTTACTGGGTCGAGTCTCCCGATCACCCTGGCATGTACCAGTTTCAACATGCTACCGGAGTCCAGTAGAGCCTTGGCGGGAAGGTGGTTTACCCACACTTCACACTCAAATCATCCTGCAGCCAGATCAAGATGAGTGGCACATGCTCTTTGGACATAGAAGGAACTTGTCCGACCAGTCCCACAATCCATAGGCTCCTCCTGAAGTGGGCATTGTGAACGGGTATGCCCCCGGGACCGACATCGCCAACACTGTATGTCCCCAATCCGTGGGACAGCAACCAACCTCCATGTTTCTGCGAAAGATGATGCAGGTTTGCGGGTTCCAACATCTGGCAGGGCTTCTCCCTAGGTGCTGTGGCCAGCCTGATTGCCCTTGGTGTGGGTTCCTGATGCTTGGCAGGCCGAGCAGGTCCTCCACCATGGTGTATCTTTCAACCAACTCTACCAGCTGGTCAGCAGTTGCTGGATCTCCATGGCTTACCCAGCTCTGTAGGTCATCTGGCAGGGACCGCAGTCCATCACCATTTCACCATTTGCGGGCCTGTCAACTTTCCTGGTAGCAGCCATTTTTTAACCAGCTGTACCAGTTCATGCATTTGGGTCCTGGGTGGTCGGTCAGGTTTGTACCTCCAATGGTGCACCCTCTGAGCCCGGACGGCTGTGGTCACTCCCAGGCGGGCCAGGATCTCTGCTTTCAGATGTTCATAGTCGCTGATGTAAGGAAAGGGAAGATAATGCCAGCCCATTGATTATGGCGCCACCCCTCCGCTATCCTCTCAAAGGTAGTGAGAAAGGCCTCTACATCATCGATGGGTGTCAGTTTTTGCAAGACATGGCTGGCCCTCACAGATACTTGGTTGCCAGTGGCGACGGCCGCTTGCTCTCGTCCCTGAGCCAGACGCTGTACTGCCTCCTGCAAGGTAGCCACCTGTGCTTGAGTGGGCTCCTGCTGGGCAGTAAACTGGGTGGCTAGCAACCGTGTGCTTTCCTGTTGTGCAGCTATAGCCTGTGCCAGGGCCTGCTGCTGCTGCTGAGCCATCGCTTCGTCATGGCAAAGGTTTGCCTCTGCTGAGGCTTTCTGCTGGGTCACGGTGGCTTGCTCCAGTGCCTTGATGATAGGTACCCTGTCTCTTTAAATGTCAGTTTTCAGTTTTAAATGGCTTTTATGGCTGTAAATGCACTATGCCCACATCCAAGGCACCAGTTGTCAAGTTTGGGGTTGTAGCTCCACAGGACCGAGTGCAAAGCCGGTAAAACTTTAAACAAAAAGGCTTTTATTTTCAACAGGGAAATCAAAATAAGGCTCCCAGCAGCACACAAGCATAAAAATACAAAATAAAGTCTGCTTATCTTTAGCACAAAGTAAAAGTAAAAAGACATCTACAGTTCATGGATGGGTTTTCACCCCAAGGTTTTAGCACAGTCCTTGTCAGCTACTTCAGCAGCCTTCAGCACACTCGCAGCTCTCCAAGACAGGTGTATTCACCAACTCCTCCTCACCAACACACCTAACACTACTTCCTGGTTTTTAAGAGCTGCTTCCTGGAGGCTCTAAACCAGTGTTTCTCAACTCCAGTCCTCAGGGCACACCAACAGGTCATGTTTTCAGGATTTCCACTATTTTGCACAGGTGATTTGATCAGTATTACTGCCTTAGTAATTACCACAGCTGTTTCATCTGAGGGAAATCCTGAAAACATGACCTGTTGGTGCGCCTTGAGGACTGGAGTTGAGAAACATTGCTCTAAACCTTGTGTGTGTTGGAATCCCTGTAGTCAGGGGTGGGCTTCCCCCCTGAATATCACTTCAGGGCCTCCGAAATTCCGGGTCCCAAATATCTCTCTATTAACACAGAGAGAACTGCGAGTCAGTCCTCTTCTGATTAAGGCTATTCCTGGGAATTCCTCACCCATCCTGGGTGACCCCCTGAATACTTCCACACTTTGCTTAAAGGGACCATAACCCAAATATCAGTGCTACATAGCACCGTCAAGGACCCAACTTTGGCGTCCTGTACAATATATATATATATATATATATATATATATATATATATATATATATATATTTATTTATTTATTTTTTTTTAACCTATATTGTCTTTTTAAGTTAATGCTAAGTTAAACACCACCTAGCACTCCCTAAATCTGGATATTTGGGTCATTGCCAGTTTAACCCTCAAAATGCTGCACCACCGCGATGCAACCATGTGTATTGCAACAGGGCTCCATTTACTTGAATGGTTCATATTCAATGGGAGTACTGCCAGCTGAAAGCAACATGCCATTTAATTTTTGTGGCCGCAGAATGTGTACAGCAGGAATGGCTGGATACCTTTGTTCAGGCAGATGCAGCTCAATCACCTGATTTAAACACCCACTGATGACTTGCATGAATAAGTTCTTACTTGAGCTGGGCCAAACACCTCCCTGTTTGGTTTGCAGCAGAACTCTCGAACAGAGGAAAAGTTCTAACCCGAACAGCGAACCCCATTGAAGTCAATGGGAGCCGAACAGGAAATATAAAAAGTGTCCATTTTAAAGGCTTATGCCCCGTACACACGGTCGGATTTTCCGATGGAAAATGTCCGATCGGAGCGTGTTGTCGGAAATTCCGACTGTGTGTGGGCTCCATCGGACATTTTCCATCGGATTTTCCGACACACAAAGTTTGAGAGCAGGATATAAAATTTTCCTACAACAAAATCTGTTGTCGGAAATTCCGATCGTGTGTACACAAATCCGACGGACAAAGTGCCATGCATGCTCAGAATAAATAAAGAGATGAAAGCTATTGGCCACTGCCCCGTTTATAGTCCCGACGTACGTGTTTTACGTCACCGCGTTCAGAACGATCAGATTTTTCGACAACTTTGTGTGACCGTGTGTATGCAAGACAAGTTTGAGCCAACATCTGTTGGAAAAAATCCTAGGATTTTGTTGTCGGAATGTCCGAACAAAGTCCGACCGTGTGTACGGGGCATAATATGCAAATAATTGGCCATAAAAGGGGTATGGGGGTCTGGGTACAGCCCTGGGGGACATGTATCAATGCAACCATTTTTTGTAAAAAGGATAGTTTTTTCAGGAGCAGTGATCTTAATGATGCCTAAAGTGCAACAATAAAAACGAAAAATTCCTTTAATAATAGTGGGGGAGGGGGGTTACTGTAAAGTAGCACATCTGTAGCATGCAGAGAACATGCTGTAGCAAAAATTAAATTTCTAAAGAAAATAAAACAAGTCAAATCACATTTAAATTGACTTGCGGTTGCAATTGGCAACACCTAGCTATTGAAAAAATTAAAGAAAAAAGACAGTGTGGGGTCCCCCCCAGTCCATACCAGACCCTTATCCGGGCATGCAGCCTGGCAGGTTAGGAAAGGGGGGACAAGGGAGCACCTCCCCTCCCTGAACCATACCAGGTGATATGCCCTCAACATGGGGAGGGTGCTTTGGTCAGGGGGCTCTGTGGGGGTCCTGTGGGGGTCTGCAGGCAGGGGGCTTATCGGAATCTGGAAGCCCCCTTTAACAAGGCAGCCCCCAGATCCAGGCCCCCTCATGTGAATAAGTATGGGTATGTACCCCTAGCTATTCACCAAAAAAGCGTAAAAAAGTAATAAAAACACAGAGACAGTTTTTGACAACTCCTTCATTAAAAAAAGAAAAAAAAAGACAGTGTCCCCCAATGTATATCCATCATCAATCACGCCGCCCGCTGCACCCAAAAAAAACCCCTTCTCCCGCTGGCCGCCCACTACAGGCTCTGCCGTTTGACAGTTCTTATATAGGTAAGAGGCAGAGCCACCTGCTGATGTCACCTGGTGGCACTGCCCCCTTGTGAGGTCACGGACCGTTGCATTACTTTATGACACTTTTTTGGTGAATGGGTAGGGGTACTATGTACCCCATAATCATTCACAATGGAGGGGGGGATCCGGGGGCCCCCTTGTTAAAGGGGCTTCCAGACTCTGATAAGCCCCCTGCCCGCTGACCCCTACAACCACCGGCCACAGTTTTGGGGATGAGCCCTTTTCCCCATCAACATGGGGACAAGATGTTTTGGGGTGGGGGGCGGAGCCCCCTCTGCCCAAAAGCACCCACCCCCCATGTTGGGGTCATGTGGCCTGGTATGGTTCAGTAGGGGGGGCACTCGCTCATCCCTCCTCTTTCCTGACCTGCTAGGCCGCATGCTCAGATAAGTGTCTGGTATGGATTTTGGGAGGAGCTCCACGACATTCATTTTTAAATTTTGGCATGGGGTTCTCCTTAAAATCCATACCAAACCCGAAGGGACCCCATGCCGTTTAAAAAAAAAAAATTTGCTAAACCGGCAATTTTTTTTATTCAGCAGTCAGTGGGGAAACCAATTGACAGCTGATGACTCATCGGTAGTCAAGCCGTGGCTGGCTTTCCGGCCCTGCTCCCTAACAACCAGCTTATACTGCACCCTGATTGGGCAAAGCTTTACCTAATCAGGGTGTAAAATGCACTGTGCAACACACAGTGCATTGCAGGGCGTTCGGTAGGGTGTACACCTGCCGAACACCCTGCAAATTCGGGTGTTGGAAGAACAGGCCGAGCAGCCAATGTTCGGCCCGAACTTATGCTCGGGCCCAACTGTTCATCCAACACTAGTGCTTACTCACTGGCATAAGAATGCTGTGCTGATTTATTGGAGTCCTTGTGCTGAGTTCTTACAAATCAAGATTATTTACCACAAACATGTTGGTGACCCATATACTGTATATTTTCTGGCTCAGATGTTTGCCCTTGAAAGTCTCCCTGCAGCATTCACAAAATGGTTCCCTCTGCAGCTCCCTATGGTTAAGCAAGAAGCCCCCTTTGTACAAAGACTTGTGCCAAACATATGTGCATCCAAGCAGACCTAAGGCCCTAAGGCCCAATATCATAGATCTAAAGTTAAGCATTTTTGTCCAACTGCAGACCAATAGATACTCAAAGGCAACCATTAAACAGCTAATTACCAAGGATTTTAGGTTTTTAGCCATACCAGTCAACATTATCTCCAGAACAAAGGGTCTCCTACCTCTTGAACCTGGTAGATGTTTTAAATGCTTGAAACCTATTTAGAATGTAAAATTGATTTTAACTCTTTTAAAATGTGTAATTACATTTTTTTCAAAAATAATCATTCTGAGTTTAGTTTAACACAAATATATAGTGATATTAAAGTGTTGTAGATATTTTAACAGTGAAAAATACAAATGGAACAGTCAAATTACAATGTTGATATCAGGGTTTAATCCCGCAGCTTCCAAACTTTACTAATGATTATTTATTATAACCAGATATAGCTGTAAAATGAAATTCATCTTTAATATTACGGAAAACATTTGTGATTAATGTTACTGCATCTGCTGGAAACACTGTGAACATTTTTTAATAGGATGGTTTTCTCTGAACCACAAGCTGAGTAGAAGGAATATTGACACATTAAGATTAAAAAAACGCAAAGAAAACAATCAGACTAACTTGATTAAAATGATGAATTTAGCTATAGCATACACAGTCTTTACGTAAATCACTTCAGTATTGATAATGCTGA
The DNA here is from genome assembly GCF_042186555.1 of Aquarana catesbeiana. Lineage (NCBI taxonomy): Eukaryota > Metazoa > Chordata > Amphibia > Anura > Ranidae > Aquarana > Aquarana catesbeiana. The sequence continues at coordinate 776,856,797 of NC_133324.1, forward strand.
CAGTAATGAGCATGGCATTGAATTTTTATGGGGGATACCTTATTGTTGTATTGAAAAAAAATTTTATGATATGCTCTGAAGGACAAAAATAACAAGAATTCAAGCACTGTTATTTGTTTCCATCAGAACTCATCCTTAATTACCTTGTGTTCCCTTTCACATGGCATACCAAAATAATTAAAAAAAAAATTTCTTACATTATAGATGTTTCTCAGAAGAAGACCTCATGGCTGATTTCAAGGATTTTTCTACAATGTCAGAGTGAATCTGTCCCAAGGACACGATGAGTCTCCTCTCAATAACATACAATGCAAGAAGCCAAGCCTCTTAACCCTTTGTTAGGACAGACAGTGTTCAAATCTGAGAACACGAAAAAAGAAAAGTATGACCAAACATTTTTGGCCATTCTTCTCTTGTGCGTAACAGAAATGCACTTTCTTGTGCTCTCCTGTGGTAGAGAAAAAGCCCACTGTCTGCTGATGTCACAGAGCCGCTCCAGGCTCTGGAAGGTTCCAGACCACATTGTCAGGATCCATCCAGTTTGACAGCTGTCTCAGTCTCTCAGCGCACCACTGAGAGCCTTAGCCAGCAGCTCCCACCCCCTCTCCAGCTCAGCACTCCAGTGGAAGCTGGAGGGGCAGAGCAGAGAGTGATGACTGGCAGTCACCACTCTCTGCTCTGAGAAGATTGAGAATTGAATGATCAGCAGTCATGTGATTGTTCAGCTCTTGGCAGGGAACAGCTACATATGCAAATTATGTTCTGCGCTAAAGTGCCTAATAAAACAACAATAAAGTAAAGTGTCCATTAATCAATATTTGAAAAGTGTTGCAAAAAGGAAGAATCCAATCTTCATTTAAATCCCACTCCGCGAAGCCACCACAAAAGGAAGAGACTCAATTCTACTTACCAGTTGGATATGACTCTCTATCTTTAAGAGTCATAAAACACTTAAAAATGCATACAGGTCCACAATCCCAGCCTCCAATGTCTCCCTCTGCAAGAATGATCCTCTTTTCAGGGAATAGCAGCACAGGGCTCACTTCCCAGTCATTAGTGTATGCATGCAGGCATATACCATTAAAGAGAGAACCAAAGGCTCCACATAGTGTGAAAACCGTTTAATATGTACAGTATTAAAACTAATAAAATTGAACTTGCAAGCAAAGAGAAGTAAATAGCGCTGTATAAAATTCTAAAATACAAACAAAGCTCTGCACATCCGGTTCACTTCCACACTTCCGATTTGGTTTTAAAACAACAACTATTTACCAGGGTGTTTTTTTTTAGGATTAAACAAAAGATCGGGATTTTCTCAGATATGGACAGATCAGAGGGTAAATATGGTCATATAATATAATAGTCATTTCCACTGTCCCTTGCAACAAAACAGAAGATTAGTTTGGCACACAAAAGTAAAACTTGTTTAAATTACATATTTAAACACATTTAAACATTTTACACATAACATGTTATGTCAGGCACGTTTTTGTTAGTGTTTTACCTATGTTAATGTACTGGACACCCTATGCTTGAGCAGCACAGAAGAACATTGTGACATAGAGGCTTCTTCACTGTTGGGAACCTAAAGCGGTAGTAAATGGCTGTTTTTGTTTTGCTTTTTTTTAAATCCGGTAAGTCAATGCTATAATGTGCTAGTATGCATTGCACCCGCTTACAACCGCTAACCTCTCTATGAGTTTGTGTATTTATACCCCTGATGAAGAATGATACTCAAAACATGCCAGGCCGCTTCTACATCAAGACTGTAATGCCCCGTACACACGGTCGGATTTTCCGACGGAAAATGTGTGATAGGACCTTGTTGTCGTAAATTCCGACCGTGTGTAGGCTCCATCACACATTTTCCATCGGATTTTCCGACACACAAAGTTTGAGAGCAGGAAATAAAATTTTCTGACAACAAAATCCGTTGTCGGAAATTCCGATCGTGTGTACACAAATCCGACGGACAAAGTGCCACGCATGCTCAGAATAAATAAAGAGATGAAAGCTATTGGCCACTGCCCCGTTTATAGTCCCGACGTACATGTTTTACGTCACTGCGTTTAGAACGATCAGATTTTCCGACAACTTTGTGTGACCGTGTGTATGCAAGACAAGTTTGAGCCAACATCTGTCGGAAAAAAATCCTAGGATTTTGTTGTCGGAATGTCCGAACAAAGTCCGACCGTGTGTACGGGGCATTACGCTTAAACCTATTAGAATTATTTATGAGGTTTTGTTCCTCTATGGTCTAAGCCTTCAGTGTATGTTTTGAGAAATGGTTTTATGTTTTTTAATAAATATGTTTTTTTTTTAAATACAACATGTATTTTCTGTTTTTGAATTATTTTTGGTGCCAGGAAAGTCCCATACACCCAGAATACAATTTGTTGGATAGACTATTTCTGGGATGTTGGCGCCCTAATAGCCTACAATCACACCAGTTATCTTCTGTATGTTACAGAGTTACATAGTTGATAAGGTTGAATAAAGACACCAGTCCATCCAGTTCAACCAGTGCATTAATTTACATTTATCAATAATAAACCTAATTTTCCATGTACGGTAGTTGCCCATCCCTATATTTTATCGAGGTCTCCTTTTAAAGTTTCTATATCCTGTTGTGAACTTATTTCCCACTTTATATCGTCAGCAAACACTGAGACTGAACTTTTTATTCCAACCTCTATATAATTTATCTAAAAGTTTAACAGAATTGGTCCTGGGGCACCACACTCACAAATCCAGACCATTCACAAAATATGCAATTTATTACCACCCTTTGAACGTGCTTCTTTAACCAGTTTTCTCTTCAGGTACTCATATTATCATCAATGCCAATAGTCCTCAATTAGTAAATTAAGTGTTTTTGGGTTACTGTATCAAATGCTTTGGTGAAGTCCAGATACAATACACCACGTCCACAGTCCTTTCCCTATCCAAATTACAGCTTGTAGTCAGAGTCCTCCTAAACCGACAATAGTGATTTTTACCAAGACCTGCGGTGTGCCTTGGTCCGATTGGTCGGTATGCCTGAAAAGAGGGCATACCCTGTATGAATGAAACTGAGTAAGACTGAGCAATTATGACTGAAAAGAGTGTGGGAACCGGGAGGGTGGGAACCCGGAAGTAGAGCCGACGCTGAACTCAGCTGTGAAGGAGGGCTATATAGCCCCGGACTCCTCCCACAAATGCAGGCTGGCCTGCGGCCAGCCTTTCAACTTGTAGTCAGAGTCCTCCTAAACCGACAATAGTGATTTTTACCAAGACCTGCGGTGTGCCTTGGTCCGATTGGTCGGTATGCCTGAAAAGAGGGCAAAAGACACATGAGTAGGTGTGAAGTACAGAAAGTTTAATGAAATGAAATAACAAAAGATCAATCCAACAAACAGGCGAATGCCCTAATGACCTCCGTATGTGGTTCAGGAATGTACCTGCTAAAACAGGAGGATCTCCATCTCCCCATGTACTTGATGATGAAAGAAGGTACCCCCTGTTTGGAAGCGGCAGACGCCGCCCCGATCCTGAAAGAATGGCTGGTAAATAGTGTTGGATTTAAACCTAATTTTGCTATCAGGATCCTGACATGTGCCATGAATTGTTTGGAAGTTAGGGGATCTAAGGGAAATGGCAACAATGGACTGTCTGGTGAGGAAGTGGCCAGAAATTTGGAAAGAGAGTCCAGAACCTTAAATGGACACCATCTGCTATTGGTACCGTAAAACTTGACCACATGACCTTGACCCACCTGTCTGGTTTTGTTGTTGTTAAGCTGCAGAGCGAAATGGTCAGGACACTTACTGAGACTGCCCTTGGACAGGAAAGGTGCCTGAGGATTGACCCGTGAAACCTCCCCTGGTCTGAGTAACCCAAAGAAACTTAAGTACACCACAGCTTTGATCACCAGACTGGGACCTAAACCAAAAGGGGATGATGACAGTAAGTCCGAAATATCCCGTACCATCTGACCAGTGATCGGCAGTCTGGAAACCTGCGATTGACCTTGCGATTTCTGAATGCCCCTCAACAAGGCCTTGAGAGGGTGAGCAGCAAAGATGGATGGACTAGAAGGGTCTTGAAGGGTCTTGAAATGCTGTACGCCTGCCAGATATAACTTGATGGTACTAGCGGACAAAGCCAACACACTGTGGCAATAGGCCGCAAATGCCATTACCGTTTTGATGTCCCACAGACAGCTGGAAGAATGAAGCTCCAAAAATTTTTGAAATTTCATCCAACCCGTGGAGTAAGCTTTGAATGTGTTGATGGATAAAGATGCGTTGGCCAAACCGATCGCCTGTGTCCAGAACCTTGTCAGTCCATGGTGAGCAAGGAGAAAGGAGGAACCGGTTTGCCCACCCTCTCTGCTTCTGGGTGCTGTAAGAAAAATTTGTCAAATTTGAATCGAGACAATGCATCGGCCGCCCTATTGAAATCCCCGCTGATGAATTCCCCCTGGAAATGGAACCTGTATGTCAAACCTAACCAAGTTAACCTGCGCAAGAAAGACATGATGACCAGGGATCCTGACCTGCCTTTGTTGATGATGTTGGCGGTAGCCAGATTGTCCGTGAAGAAAATGACTGAACTACCTGCCCAACCTGGCCCCCAAGTGACAGCTGCCGCCACAATCGGGTAGATTTCGAATAACGCTGAAGTCTGTGCGAATTTAGGTAAAAGAAAAACTTCCCGGGGCCAACGGCTAGCCAGCCATTCAACCCCACACGTGGCCGCAAACCCCCCTGACGCAGCTGCATCAGTGAAAACCCTGGGCGATGTGCTAGAAGGCTGGGGAATGAGCAAAGAAATGCCATTCCAGTCCCACAGGAACTGATCCCACATGACCAGATCAGCGCGTGCATCCGCTGGCAAGCTGACACCAGCAACCCCCTCCTGAAAAAGGGGCAAAAGGGCCAGCAACCTGGAGACAAAAGCCCTACCTTGCGGAATGATCCTCATCGCATGATTTAGCATGCCCAAAAGCGACTGCAACCCCTGTTTTGAGCAGACTGGAGACCTGACGAATGCGTGTATGGTCTGCCGAATTCTGTCCAACTTCTCTTTGGGCAAACTAGCAATCATGCGATCGGAATCCAGCATGATACCTAAAAATTTTATGATATTGGCAGGACCTTCCACCTTGTGAATTGCCAGAGGCACATTCAATTCGGCAAACAGATCCGTGAGACACTGCAAATCCCTGGGTGGCCGGCCAGGGTCCTCTACAAGCAGAAAATCATCCAGGTAGTGTACCACACCAAGACAACCTTTGCAGTGACCCAAGATCCAATGTAGAGCCTGGGAGAAAATGTCGAACAAACAGGGACTACTCTTTGACCCAAACGTTAATTTGGTGGCAAAATAATATGATGCCGTGCCATTGCCAAAGCGCAGGACTGATAGGCAGAAGCTTGAAGGCATCAGCAATATTAGCTTTTGACAACCAAGCCCCTTTACCCAACTGAAGAATGAGCTGAATGGCTGAATCCACCGAAGAATATTTCAATGAAAATTCCTCAGAGGGGATCAGTGAATTAAGACTCGGAACATGCGAAGAATGAGGTGCGGACAAATCATAAATAAGACGATGTTTATTGGAAAATTTTCCACACACAACCCCAATTGGACTGACCCTCCACATGCCGAAAGGTGAAGACTTGAAAGGCCCAATCACAAACCCTTTATCCACCTCAATAGCCAACAGATCGTCTACTAGTGAAGCATGGTGGTCTGCAGACAAAAGATTCCTACATTCAAAGGTCTCGGTAGGCAACGTGATTAACCCTGTGTGGAACCCAAATGTGAACCCATCTAACAGGAATTGCCTGACACCAGAGGATGGGTGACCCTCTAGGTAAGCCCCTAGAATAGATACCTCCACTCGGCTTAGTCATACCGAAATGAAGGGTTTGACCATGCAGGAAGACTTGGGATGTGCCCGAAAGCAATTAGAACACACGTGCAGGAGCCTACACTGGTTGTAATTGCAGCCGGAATTATTAAAATTGTTGCATACCTGTGACTTGCCTAAAAAATGAATGGTCCTACCCAACTTGTCCACTTGTCCGGACGGTCCTGTGGAGGACACACCGGCCCCCTGCTTGCTAACCCCTGATGGACCTGGGGCCTCAAAAACTGGACACCAGGCGGAAGTATGCGCAGAGGACTGGCAGGTGCTGCATACCGGAGACTTCTGGCTGGCAAAGTGCCTACAGAAAAGTTCCATGTCTATATTGCTCCAACACATGACCACCTGGAACTGAGTCCAAGTGACCGCTGCTTTGGCCAAGAACGATCGGTGATAGTCATAAAAACTACACCCACCGTACTTGTGCGCCAGATCCACCACCTTGTGAAGATACAAATCTAACTCTACCCTCCTATCCGGGCTGACCGCACAAATGATATCCCGAAAGATGCCAAATGCGAGCACGAATTCCGCCACGCTAAGCTTGCGGTTGAGCCTGGGGTCTTTGGTTTTTAAGACAACCGACACGTCACCGCAAGCATAGGACTTGTTCTCCGTGACATCTTGTGAAGCTATCAGCAGGGAAGCCAAATTGACGTCCTTCCCTTCCAATATGTCTTTCTTGAGGTTGGCAGGAATTAAATGAGATGGTGACACCGCTGGGAAAGTTGCTAAAGGTGATGGAGCTGCCACCGGCAAGGAAACAGCAACATTACCTGCTGTAACACTGGGAAGAACTGGAGCTGGGGGTGCAGGTGACACCTGGGTTCTGGCTGCATGTGCTTCCACCACCTCCATTCTGTCCTGCATCTGAGACATGGATGTGGAAAGTGTGTTCAGCAACGCATGTATCTGCGTGAGTGAATTGTGCACCGACACCTGACTCGAACTGGTAGAAGGGAGTGGCTGCGCCAGATTGGGGAACAACAACCTAAAAAGTTCCGCCTTCCTGGCCATGGCTGGAAAAGAAATGCCCCTACGGCGAAGTTCTGCCGTAAGCCTGGGCACAGTCCAACTTCTTAGTGACGGGGTGCTGCCGTGCTCCGAACCCCCAGTAAGGGATGGAGGAATCAAGGCGAACTCATCGCTTTCTGATACCGCCCGTCCCACCCTCCCCCCAAATGACCAGACTGGAGAAACGTGGGTGCAGTAATGTGCCAACCAGCGCGTGCATGAAACTTAATGTGCAACCACCCTATGTGTGTGTACTGCGTGAGCCCGAGCAACCTGCAGCGCCAAGACAGGCAATTAAAAAGGAACACTCAGGGCTACAACTACCCACAGAGCGTGGTGGGTACAGAAATGAGAAATAGGAAGTGAAAGTGCAACGTATGACGTATGAATGTCGTCCGAGAACCTGTATTGACACTTACAAATGACTTCTGGCCCGTAAAGATCTAAAGTCGTGCTAAATCCTGATTGTGAACTGACTGCAACCCTTCGTGACCCAAAATGACAAGCACACACCTGTGTTGGGGTGAAAGCAGGGACAACATGAACTAATCACCTGCGAGGTGATGCACCTGGATGAAAATTGACAGACAGTGAAAACCAAGCTGAAACACTTATCCAGCAAAAGAAATGAGTCCAACCATGCCCCTGACAACCTACTGTTCCAACCCCCCCTTTCTTTTTTTTTTTTTTTTTCATTTTACCTGAACACACCTGATGTTTAGCAAACACAATGATCCCTGTGAACAAAGACTGCAGGAACAAACCTAAAATAAACATAAGAAAATGCCATGTCAGCAAGGACGTTCCAGACATGCATGGCAAACTCCCCCCCCCCCGCAGTACATGGTGCACCAGAAGGATTGGTGCTGTACTGGACCCCTGCACAGAACCTGCCCATGCCTGTGTACCCACACATGGAATGCGGACCAGTGGAGAGTGATTCCTGCTGTGAGCCCTCCCCTCCCCCTGGCGTACCTGGGGGCCACTGAAATGCGCTCCCCCTCCCGCTGAGCATCCATCTGCAGAGGAAACTGACCAGCCTGCAGCTCCCCCCCCTCCTCCAGGACTGCCGCCGTCCAGGATGACCCAGCCTGCTGAGCATGCACCTTGCCTTGAAAAGGAAACTAACCAGTCTGCAGCTCCCTCCCCCCCCAGGACTGCCGCCGTCCAGAATGACCCAGCCTGCAGCCCCCCCCTCCGACCGACAAGCTGTGCATCCAAGGCTTGCTAGCATGCCCCTCCCCCTTCCTCGGCCGTCTGATCGAGACAAGTTTGCGCCACATGCCCTGACACCCCCCCCGAGGCATCGAAGAGGGGCACCCCACCCCACCTACCTTCCGCCCACGCTACTTGATAACTCAACGAGGTGCTGCGGTGCACTGAGTTGAGTGAAACCACCGGAAATGACATCGGCGACCCGGAAGTAGAGCTGACTCTGAACTCAGCTGTGAAGGAGGGCTATATAGCCCCGGACTCCTCCCACAAATGCAGGCTGGCCTGCGGCCAGCCTTTCAACTTACCTCCTCATAGAATGTTAAAAGTTTTGTTTGGCAAGACCCTTATTCGAGCACGCAACCTGGCAGGCCCCAGGAAAAGAGGGGGGGCGAGAGAGCACCTCCCTCCTGAACCATACCAGGCCACATGCCCTCAACATGGGGAGGGTGCTTTGGGGTAGCCCCCCAAAGCACCTTGTCCCCATGTTGATGGGGACAAGGGCCTCATCCCCACAAACCTTGGCCGGTGGTTGTGGGGGTCTGCAGGCAGGGGGCTTATCAGAGTCTGGAAGCCCCTTTAACAAGGGGAACCCCAGATCCTGGCCTCCCCCTATATGAAGTGGTAACGGGGTACAAATGTACCCCTACCATTTCACAAAAAAAGTGTCAAAATGGTAAAAAAAGACAAGACACAGCTTTTTTATTAAAAAATAAGAAAATAAAAATGTCCCACGAAGTAAGTTCACGCCGCTCGACGGACTGAAAACAAAAAAAGCCACGACTGACCCGCCTCCATGGGAGGCTCCCGCCATCTGACGCATCTTTGCTGTGACAGCTCTTATATAACTGAGGGCGGGGCCATCTGGTGATGAAACCGGGTGACCCCACCCCCCTCTGATGCCACGGGACTTCCCCATGGCTTTCCTGTGGCGTCAGAGGGGGCGAGGCCACCTGGTTACATAAACAGGTGACCCGCCCCTCTGACGCCATGGGGAAGCCATGGGGAAGTCCCCGTGGTGTCAGAGGGGGCAGGGTCACCCAGTTACATCACCGGGTGACCTCAGTTATAAAAGAGCTGTCACAGCGAAGATGCGTCAGACGGTGGGAGCCTCCCATCCGGGAGCAGCCCGGTCCGTCGGGCAGCATAAACTTACTTCGTGGGACTTTTTTTTAATAAAGGACTTGTCCCAAGCTGTGTCTTGTTTTTATTACCATTTTGACACTTTTTTTGGTACCCCCGTTACCAGTTCACACAGGGGGAGGCCGGGATCTGGGGGTCCCCTTGTTAAAGGGGGCTTCCAGATTCCGATAAGCCCCCCACCCACAGACCCTCACAACCCCCGGGTAAGGGTTGTGGGGATGAGGCCCTTGTCCCCATCAACATGGTGACAAGGTGCTTTGGGGGGCTACCCCAAAGCACCTTCCCCATGTTGAGGGCATGTGGCCAGGTATGGTTTGGGGGGGCGCTCTCTCGTCCCCCCTCTTTTCCTGCGGCCTGCCAGGTTGCGTGCTCGGATAAGGGTCTGGTATAGATTTTGGGGGGACCCCTATGCATTTTTTTAAAAAATTTTGCCGCAGGTTTCCCCTTAAAATCCATACCAGACCCTTCAGTTCTGGTATGGATTTTGGGGGGCCCCTACGCCATGTTTTTTTTTAATTTGGCACAGGGTTCCCCTTAATTTACATATCAGACCCGAAGGGCCTGGTATGGATTTTAGGGGGACCCCCATGCAATTTTTTTTTTAATTTTGATTCGGGGTTCCCCTTAATATGCATACCAGACCCAAAGGGCCTGGTGATGGACGGGGGGGATCCCGTGCTCTTTTTTTCAATTATCAGTATCTATATTGCCGAGACCCGACAATTCATTACAGCCACAATCAGTTTTAAATAACAATTTAGAAATATCATTTTGCTGTGGTACTGTTCTAAACACAGGAAAAATGCGCCACTTTACAGGCATACTATAGACACCCCCAGGCACGATATTTAAAGGAATATTTCATTTTTATTGTTTCACTTCAAGCATTAAAAAAATCACTGCTCCCGAAAAAACGTCCGTTTTTAGAAAAAAAAATTTGCACTGATACATGTCCCCTCGGGCAGGACTCGGGTCCCCAAACACTTTTTATGACAATAACTTGCATATAAGCCTTTAAAATTAACACTTTTGATTATTCATGTTCATGTCCCATAGACTTTAATGGTGTTCGTGTGTTCTGCTGAATTTTTTGCCTGTTCGCATGTTCTGATGCGAATCGAACAAGATGGTGTTCGGCTCATCCCTATTGGTGATCCAAAGTGAACACAGGTTCACTTTATTTACTAACATTCATTTTACTAAGTGAACAACCTTTATTACTTTGGTAAATCAACTTCACTGCATACCCTAGATTGCTATGTTACATGTTAAATCTTTTTTTTTTTTTTTTTTTTTTTAATTGAGCAATAACGTTATAAATAATATGTAAAGCAGTGATATTGGAAAGTTCTTGGAAATATGAAGGAGGAAATTTCACTGTAGTCATTTACAAAAAAGGGTAAATTCTAGGAAATGGAAAAAAGCGATAGAGTAAAACGTTGATGAATATGTTCATTCTTTTGAAAGCGGTTTTAATCTTTCAGGGTGGTCCTGGCACATTAGAAGAAAAAGAAAAAGTTCTTAAAAAAATCAAATTATTGTTGACCTACACTAATTACGTGGCACCAAAACTAATTAAACTTCTGTATATTACCATTCTCTGTTGTATGTGCAGCCTGCTACTTGCATGATTCATTCATTATAGAAAAAGAATAAGTTATTTGTCTTTAAGCATTGCTTATTAAAGCTGTTTGTAGGGTGGGCAGCAGCATTCATTGCAGGGCTGTATCAGAGGCACAGAGCAGAAGTCGGAAGAGACAAGCTTATCAGAGGCTAAAAAACAGAACCACATGGCTAAGATTACTGTGACTTGGGGCCTTGTTTGAATTGTATGACTCAATGTAAGGCAGCCAAAGATACTTGGCCTTTTCAGCTTCCTGTGACCAGCTATTGACAGCTCTAATGTTTAGGTTGCGTGCCATAGTCTGATTACTATAAGAACCAATCTTAGCAGGCATTCTTTTTTGTAATTGCTATTCTTTTATCAATCACTAGTATAGTTTTTTACTAGTATGGTTTTGTTGTAGCAGCCAAAAGTATCAAGAAAATGTTGAAGTATCCACAATTACACTAGGAATTGTGTCACATGTAAATGGTGATAGTGTGTAAAGCAGATCTAAAGAAAAAAATATGAAGGTAAAAATAACATCAACTCTCTGGCTATTTTTTTAAACAAACGTAGGTTAATTTATTAATGAGGTTCATTTTTTAACAATACAAAATGCCCAAAACGAAGTTCTGCTAAAAAAATGTTAGCACAGATGTCTTAAAATGATTGTAAACCTTTATTTATTTATTTATTTTCAAATAAAAAACATGTTATACTAACCTGCTATGTGCAATAGTTTTGCACAGAGCATCCCAATCCTCTTCTTCTCATGTCTCCTGCCAGCACTCCTGGCTCCTCCCCCACCGCCAAGTGGCCACCATAGCAATCCACTTGCTATGGGGGCACTCATGCGGGCTCATTCCCAGCTTGCTCTGTGTGTCCATAGACACACAAAGAGTGGCTCAGCCCCTCCCTTGTTGTGATTGACAGCAGTTTGAGCCAATGTTAGAACATTTGTTCTGTTGCTAAGAGTTCCAAGTGTCACTCTTGCCTCTTTTCTGTCCCAGCATGCCCAAATTCTACATTTATGCAAGTATGTTCACAAAATTGCCATGACCAGACTTGCCCAGAGGTTGCCTTCTTTCAGATGAGCCCCAAATCTGCTTATGACAGTGTGAGCCCTGAACTATGTTTATGGGGAAGAGATATGACCACTTTAGCCTCCAAGTCATAGTTGTTTAGTGACTTAGTATTGAAATTTTAGATTAGAGTGGAGATACCTTGGTGGGAGCATTAACCCTTTCACACAGGGGGGCGGGATCTGGGGGTCCCCTTGTTGAAGGGGGCTTCCAGATTCCGATAAGCCCCCCGCCCGCAGACCCCCACAACCACCGGCCAAGGGTTGTGGGGATGAGGCCCTTGTCCTCATCAACATGGGGACAAGGTGCTTTGGGCACTACCTCAAAGCACCCTCCCAATGTTGAGGGCATGTGGCATGGTATGGTTGGGGGGGGCGCTCTCTTGTCCTCCCCTCTTTTCCTGCGGCCTGCCAGGTTGTTTGCTCGGATAAGGGTCTGGTATGGATTTTTGGGGGGACCCCACCACACCATTTTTTTTTTTAATTTTGGTTCGGGGTTCCCCTGTGGGGAAATCCCATGCCATTTTTATCGATGAACTTTCATGTGTATTGTCGGACTGACAATTCATTAATAGCCGCGAGTAGTTTTAAATGACCTTTTTTCCTTTGAAATGTAATTTTGCTGTCAGACTGTTCTAAACATGGGAAACATGTGCCCCTTTACAGGCATACTGTAGACACCCCCCAGGTACGAAATTTAAAGGAGTATTACACTTTTATTGTTTCACTTTAAGCGTTATTAAAATCACTGCTTCCGAAGTTTTTAAAACTTTTTTTGCATTGATACATGTCCCCTGGGGCAGGACCCAGGTCCCCAAACACTTTTTATGACAATAACTTGCATATAAGCCTTTAAAATTAGCACTTTTGATTATTCATGTTAGAGTCCCATAGACTTTAATGGTGTTCACGTGTTCCAAAGAATTTTTTGCCTGTTCGCATGTTCTGGTGCGAACCGAACAGGGGGGTGTTCAGCTCATCCCTATTCCTGAGCTATGCCCACTGGAGACCAAGCCTAAATGGCTGAGACAGGTTCCTTTGAAATCCCCAGTAGAATATAGGACTCATGGGTGAGGAGCTTCTCCAGGTGTGCTATGTACAATATTAAAGCCCCAGGTAGCTCCTAAGAATCTCTCAAAACCTAGGCTACAGAGGAAGTCTCCAGCATTAAGACAAACAAAGAGCAGTGGTGACATTAGGGCTCATATAATTTTCAAAATGTTTTATTTCAAAAAATTTCAGGCCTGAGGAAGGAGCATGCATTCTGGTCCCACGTCTTAGCTGTCACTGGAGTGGCGGCGTGCAGCTGTTGATTCAGCCGGGGATTGTTGGGAACCACCGATGTGGCTGTGGCTCCCTGCTGGCTTGCCAGAGACTGACCCAAGGATACAGCAAAGATTCAGCAGGACTGAACCAAAGACACAACGGGACACCACCACTTATATGCTATAATCAAGATCCTTTACATGTTATTTGTTTACCTCAGAATACGTGTTTATCCATACATTTTACACTTAGTAAACGCTGTATTTCTTCCCTTTAATCTTCTACAGAGCCGCTTCTCTCTCTCAAGCTAGCAGCCACAGTGTAGCCCCAGGATGGATTTCTAATGGACTGTCCTATTTTAACTCAAAGACTTATCTATTTGGCCCCTTGAGTTCCATCCACCCCCCCCTTCACTGGCTCCTTATCCTCCAGCTCAATGCGCCACTTTGTTCATATTGTTTTCCACACGTTACAACATACAGCAGGTTTAGCCCCTTTCACAAGCGCATTTGATTTCTATATAATATAGACATATAATATAATAATATATATTTCTGGTAAGAAGCTGGCACTTTTGGTGGTTTGGAAAGTTGTGAGCACTGAATTCTTGACTTCAACGCACAAATGCTATAATATGTTTTGGCGTTAATACCCCATGTACAGTATCTCACAAAAGTGAGTACACCCCTCACATTTTTGTGAATATTTTATTATATCTTTTCATGTGACAACACTGAAAAAATGACACTTTGCAACAATGTAAAGTAGTGAGTGTACAGTTTGTATAACAGTGTAAATTTGCTGTCCCCTCAAAATAACTCAACACACAGCCATTAATGTCTAAACCGCTGGCAACAAAAGGGAATACACCCCTAAGTGAAAATGTCCAAATTGGGCCCAATTAGCCATTTTCACTCCCCGGTGTTATGTGATTCGTTCGTGTTTGTATTACAAGGTCTCAGGTGTGAATGGGGAGCAGGTGTGTTAAGTTTGGTGTTATCGCTCTCACTCTCCCATACATGGCACCGCATAGCAAGGAACTCTCTGAGGATCTGAAAAAAAGAATTGTTGCTCTACATGAAGATGGCCTAGGCTATAAGAAGATTGCCAAGACCCTGAAACTGAGCTGCAGCATGGTGGTCAAAACCATACAGTGGTTTAACAGGACAGGTTCCACTCAGAACAGGCCTCGCCATGGTCGACCAAAGAAGTTGAGTGCCCATGCTCAGCATCATATCCGGAGGTTGTCTATGGGAAATAGACGTATGAGTACTGCCAGCATTGCTGCAGAGGTTGAAGGAGTGGGAGGTCAGCCTGTCAGTGCTCAGACCATATGCCGCACACTGCATCAAATTGGTCTGCATTGCTGTCGTCCCAGAAGGAAGCATCTTCTAAAGATGATGCACAAGAAAGCCCGCAAACAGTTTGCTGCAGACATGCAGACTAAGGACATGGATTACTGGAGCCATGTCCTTTGGTCTGATGAGACCAAGATAAACTTATTTGGTTCAGATGGTGTCAGGCATGTGTGGCGGCAACCAGGTGAGGAGTACAAAGAGAAGTGTGTCTTGCCTACAGTCAAGCATAGTGGTGGGAGTGTCATGGTCTGGGACTGCAAGGGTGCTGGCACTGGGGAGCTACTGTTCATTGAGGGAACCATGAATGCCAACATGTACTGTGACATACTGAAGCAGAGCATGATCCCTGCCCTTCAAAGAATGGGTTGCAGGGCAGTATTACAACATGATAACAACCCCAAACACACCTCCAAGATGACCACTGCCTTGCTAAAGAAACTGAGAGTAAAGGGGATGGACATTGGTAGCATGTGTCCAGACCTAAACCCTATTGAGCATCTGTGGGGCATCCTCAAACAGGAGATGGAGGAGCGCATGGTCTCCAGCTCTGTGATGTTGTCATGGAAGAGTGGAAGAGGACTCCAGTGGCAACATGTGAAGCTCTGGTGAACTCCATGCCCAAGAGGGTTAAGGCAGTGCTGTAAAATAATGGTGGCCACACAAAACATTGACACTTTGGGTCCAATTTGGACATTTTCACTTAGGGGTGTACTCACTTTTGTTGCCAGCAGTTTAGACATTAATGGCTATGTGTTGAGTTATTTTGAGGGGACAGCAAATTTACACTGTTACACAAGCTGTACACTCACTACTTTACATTGTAGCAAAGTGTCATTTCTTCAGTGTTGTCACATTAAAAGATATAATAAAAAAATTATAAAATGTGAGGGGTGTACTCACTTTTGTAAGATACTTGTAGGTCTTTTTTTCCTCCTAATACACTTAAGGCGAGCTGTGCTTTCTAGGATATTGGCTGAATTCCAGAAGTAAACATACATGGA
Organism: Aquarana catesbeiana; assembly: GCF_042186555.1. Classification (NCBI taxonomy): domain Eukaryota; kingdom Metazoa; phylum Chordata; class Amphibia; order Anura; family Ranidae; genus Aquarana; species Aquarana catesbeiana. The sequence continues at coordinate 776,872,392 of NC_133324.1, forward strand.
AACATACAATGAATCCGACAGGGTTTGACCCTTTTCACAAGTGCATTTGATTTCTGTAATGCGGAGGTCATATATTTCCAGTAAGAAGTTTGGTGACGTTTGGTGATGTTCTATAGCTTTCAGTTTTGCTGGGCATCACTGAATAGACTTGTGTTATCTTGGATTTGCTTGACATGAAAGACTCCATTAGCTTGATCTTCAGCTATTATTTTGAACCCAGTGATTCCCTTGTTTTAGGTTTGGCTGCTACAGGACTTCCTAACATATATGCTGACTTTTGCTAGGACATTCCCCCAGCAGTCCCCTCCAGGAAAGGGCCCTAGGAGTGGCCAAAGCTGATCTGTCACCTGTAGTTCTACAGACATGCAAGGTTGACCTGTTCTTAGTTCCTTAAACAGGCAAGGTTGAAAAGTTACCTGTAGCTGGGGGGGGCAGGAGGCGGAGCCTAGCGGAGCAGACATGCATTGTTAGAGCTCCACACCGCTGAAGAGAGAAGAGAAGGACAAAGTGGAGCCTGCAGGCTCAAAAGGTATCCATTTGAACCTTTTTGCCCCAGGGAACAAACTGTGAAAGTTTGGGCAGGAAATATGGTACTGGGAGGAAACCGTGGCAGAAATAAAAATCACCTCACAAAGAGCTCACAGGCACTCACTGCAGCTGAAGCAGCTCCAGTCACCTCACAAGATACAGCACCAGGGCGCTCTCACAGACAGAAAATGTCACAGCAAGACTCTCAATTTGAGTCAGATACAGAACAAATCCTCTCACAAACTTCTCCACAAGCCTCCTCAGCATCCCCAGTAATATTATTACAATTTGAAAAGATGCTTTATAAGGCTTTAAAACAAACCTCAGACCAAATAACAAAAAGCCTAACCAAAGAAATAAGAGAGCTGGGAAACCGCACCGCAGCCTTAGAAATAAAAATGGATGAAATTGAAATTACAACCCAAGAAAATATTACAGAATTGGAACAATTAAAAAAAGAGAATTTAATACTTCAAACTAAGCTCGAAGATTACGAAAATAGAGCCAGACGTTCAAACTTGCGCATAAGGGGAATACCTGAAACTGTGACAGACCTGCAATCTACTATTACTGCTCTATTACAAGAACTAAAGCCAGATATCCCTATTGAACGTTTAGAACTGGACAGAGTACACAGATCCCTCACAGCCAAAAAGAAAGATGGACACCCACGTGATATAATCACAAAATTTCATTATTACAGAACGAAAGAACAAATACTAATTGCTGCAAGAGAAAAAAAGGAACTTAATTTTCAAGGACACAATTATCAAATTTTTGCTGACCTATCCCAACTTACTATTACTAAAAGACGATCCATGAAACCCCAACTAATGGAACTGCAACGCCACAACATTATGTATCAATGGGGCTTCCCCTTTTCAGTCAGATTTAACCACCAAGGTACAATTTACAGAAGCAGATCAGCAGATGAACTACAACAAACCCTTTTAAAATTAAATCTGACAGAACCCACAAGCAGCAACACTCCCACACGCAGAAGAATGGCATCATCTTCACCTTCAGGCAGCACCCAGAAAATTTCAGAACAAAATGGGAATCATCATTCTCACAAAAGAGGCCGTTATGCCACATCATCCATGGACCAAGAAGATTCAATGGACTGACATCCTAATTCCTGATATCTCTTCATTTATTATACTAAGAGATGGTTCTCTATAAAAAACCTGTATTTATAACTGAATGTAACTGCATTCTGATAGTCACATACTGTGTGGGATCATGTTACATTCCAGTTATATTTCTTATTACTTCTGATTCATATAGCCTTAGAATATATAAGTGAAATAAGGAAATTCTTGTTCAGTTATATATTATCAGGTAATAACAATAGATTTATTACTTTTTAGGACAAATATGTTCAATAATCCAGAAGTAATGGAAGCTTTTTCTTTCTTTTCTTAAAACAAATATATTATTACCTAACTAGTTCCTAGAATTATGTTTTTGTTTATTCTAATCTGAAGCAATACAACCTCAATTTTATGAGTTAACATATCTAAACAGTTACATATGAATAAAATATGTAATTGTTTACTCTAAAAGGGTTAAAATCCCAAAATAATTCAAACTATCTTCATCAATACCAAAGTTATTAACAGTACCTTTCTAACTGAATTATTTAGCTTAGGGCAAGACTAAATATATACAACCACCCTGGAATAAATAATTTCAACAAAAACTATATTCTGCACTCCAATTAATGAAACATCATTTTGATGTCTTTTGACACTTCTCTCCTGTAAGCGGAAGATCCGTGTACCCCCATTAGCCCTCCTCATTCTCCCAACCATATTATGTGGGAGTGTGACGAAGGCACTTATTCCCCTGAGATATTTATTCTCTTTCACGGGTAAATTGTGATTACTTGCAAAAAATAATTTATACAATGTATCATCTAATCTCATATGTTTTTTGTTTACTCTTTACTCCAGAATTCACTGGTTTCTTTTCTATCTATTCATCTCTTCAGTCCACACAGGTTGATCTGCGCAGTCAGCTCTGCATAACAAAAAGTAAGTCAAAACTATTTGATCTATTGCCATGGCACCACTGAATATACTTTCCCTGAATGTTCAGGGAATAAATGTCCCTCAAAAAAGGACCAAAGCCTTCCGTACTTTCCATAACAAGAAGGCTCACATAGTATGCCTCCAAGAAACACACTTCACCAAAGATTCTACTCCAAAATATATTTCTCCTTTTTATCAACAAATTTACATGGCTTCTGCCTGTACCAAGCAAAGGGGAACTCTAATTGCATTTCACCGATCCACACCATTCACCTTATCATCAGAAATTAAAGACCCAGAAGGTAGATACCTGATACTCATGGGTTATATAATGGATACAGCAATCACGGTGATTTCCTACTACGCTCCTAACAAACAACCTACACCATTCCTCTCACATATATTACAAGTGATTAATACACACAAAATAGGAACAGTGATAATGTGTGGGGATTCGAACCAGGTCCTCCTCCCATTTCTAGATAAATCACCTTTTACACCATCCAAAATAACCTCTAGATTACCTTTTTCTCAACTTCTTTCCAAATACAATCTGGTAGATTCGTGGAGAGAAAGTAACCCAATGAAAAAGAAATTCACTTATTTCTCGCACCCTCATCAAACCTTCACCAGAATAGATCATATTTTTCTAACAATAGGAATGATACCAGAAATTATTGCATCAGATATAATTCCGATTCCGTGGTCTGACCATAATGCAGTATACACTACTATAGCCTCAGCCATACCAAAAGCGCATGACCCAACGTGGTACTTACCGGACATAATGCTCAAACACCCACTACATCAGATGGCCATTGAACAAGCTTTAAAGGAATACATATCAATTAATAATACAACAGACATCTCCCCAATAACACTGTGGGAAGCTCATAAGCCTGTCTTGCGTGGTACAATACAAAGACAAATGGCACTATTTAAACGGGAACGCAAAAATCTAGCAAAAAACTAGAACTCAATTTTAATGCAGCCTACATATCATTTCAAGATAATCCATCTCAGAGTACAAAATCTCATCTGGAAAAATCTAGATTGGAATACGATCTATTTCTCACTGAGTTAGTTGATAAATCCCTCAAACGCTCCAAACACAATTTCTACATGAATACAAACAAACCAGGTACATATTTGGCTCGGGCATTAAATTCAACTAACAAATCTTTCAAACCAATACGTTTGAAATTATCAAAAAATGTTTACACTTGTAATCCAGTTAAAATAGTCCATAAATTTCACTCACATCTCGCAACTTTATACAAGACAAACAATGAATTTAATCCTACAGAGGCTGAATCCTTCTTCTCAAAAATAACCTTACCTGAGTTATCTCAGAATCAAAAAAGCAGTTTGGATGAGCCTATAACTATAGATGAAGTTGCTAACGCCATAAAAGACCTAAAACTTAACAAAAGACCAGGCCCAGACGGCTACTCGGCTTTATACTATAAAACATTCTCAGAAATACTCTCTCCCATTCTCACTGAAACTTTTAACAAACTTCTAGATGGACATTCTTTTCGGGAAGAAACACTAATGGCAATTGTTTGTATGATCCCAAAACCCCTTTCTGATGATACTTCCTGTGTGAATTATCGGCCTATCTCTCTGTTAAACCTCGATATTAAATTATTAGCAAAAATAATAGCAAAACGCCTCAATAGCATTATAGGAAAATTAATACATAGAGATCAAGTAGGCTTCATGCCAAATAGACAGGCAGGCGATAATATACGCAGGGCAGTGTTATTGGCACATATTGCTAAAAAACTGAAAATCCCTTTATGTTTTCTATCTCTCGATATTAAGAGGGCATTTGACACAGTATCCTGGCAATATATGCAATATTCATTACAAAAATGGGGTTTTGGACCCCACTTTTTAACATGGATCAAAGCATTATATAATAAACCCAAAGCCTATATAAAATATGCTGGATACAAATCTGAAGCCTTTAATATCGAAAGAGGTACCCGACAGGGTTGCCCATTATCTCCCTTATTATTTGCCCTTATACTCGAACCCATGGCCCAATACATCAGAACAAACCAAACTATAACTGGCATTGAAGTAGGAGGTATTGCACACAAATTATGTATATTTGCAGACGATATATTACTTTTTCTATCATCACCACAGGTCTCTGGTCCTAACTTAATACCAGCTCTTGATGGATTTGCAGCCCTATCCGGCCTTATGATTAATCCTAAGAAATGCCTAGTGCTTAATATTTCACTCACAAACATGGAATTGATCCTGGCTAGGGCTGCACTCCCATTCACATGGGCAGAAAAATTAATCCCATATCTTGGAATTCATTTAACAGCATCTCATTCTGACTTATTCTCAACCAATTATCCTCCTGTATTAAGACAGATCACAAATCTAATAAAACAATGGTCGCAACTTCCTTTATCCTGGATAGGGAAGATTAATGCAATCAAAATGACTATTCTACCCAAATTGCTTTATCTATTCAGAGTCCTCCCTATTCCAATTCCTTCCTATTTTTTGAGAATAGTACAAAAAAGAGCAACTTCGTTTATATGGGGCTCTTCTAAACCACGTATACCTATACACACACTACATCTTCCCAAAAATAAAGGAGGCCTGGGATACCCTAATTTTACTAACTACTACAGAGCAGCACATTTGGCCAGTCTGTCCAAATACCATGCAAAACAGGAAATCCCATTATGGGTATTTATAGAGGCTTCAGAAAATGACCCTCTATTAATATCAAATTTATTATGGCTTGATCCTAAAGACCGCTTTAAAATTCATAATCCCATAACTAAACACTTCTTATCTCTCTGGGATAAACTAAAAACCAAATATCAGTTACAATCTCCACACAATCCTCTCCTTTCTTATATCAGAAATCCGGCCTTTTATCCGGCATGGATCTACCCAAATTCTTTTAAAGCTTGGACAACATCAGGCATTCAGACACTAAATGACTTCATAGCATCTAAATCATTCCTTTCATTCCCATCGCTTAGAGAAAAATATGATCTACCAAACTCTGAGATATTTAGATATCTCCAAATCAAAAAATTTCTATACACCATTCCTAAAGGGGGATACACCATTATCCCAATTATCCATTTTTGAATCAATCTGTACAAAAGATCCATTTGCTAAAGGTACAATTTCATCACTTTACAATCAATTCTATGGAGTAGTAAATCTTAATAGACCCTCTTACGTTCAGAGGTGGGAGGGGGACCTGGGACGAACTTTAGAAGACACGGACTGCTCTAACATATGGCTCACATCTAAGTCATCTTCACCCAACATCTTAGCACTGGAGACAAATTATAAAGTCCTAACTCGCTGGTACCTTGTACCCGCTAGAGTGGCAAAATATTCACCTAATACCTCAGCTCTTTGTTTTCGAGGATGCCCAGAAATAGGCACATATTTACACATATGGTGGACGTGCCCAGTAATCCAAACCTTCTGGAAGGAAGTCTTCGTGATTGCATCTAAAATATTTAAAAAAATAATACAACCAGATCCATATTTAACTTTACTTAATCTAAAACCGGAATGGTTAACACTCTCTCAATTCAAACTTATGATCCAACTAATAACGGCTGCAAAACAAACAGTGGCCAAGGCATGGAAATCTCCTACATTGGTACTAGCAGAAACAATTCACAGAATGAATAATACAATGTCCCATGCTAAGATGGTAGCCATCGATCAAAATCAAATTCCAAAATTTGAAAAACTTTGACATCCTTGGATAAAACAACAGTTCCTGTCAAACTTCAATGACTCTGTCCTGTTGCCATGGTAACAGATTAAATGACTTACAGAGACACCCATTCTAAGGCTTCAAAGAGAACTAAAAAGAATAATAAACTGACGAGCGGGACAACCTTGTGGACCATACCTCTACCTTTCTACCCTTTTTCTTCTTTCTCTTTCCTTTTCTCCACCTTACGATTAAAGCTCATTATCAGAATTTATTTGACCTATATACACTCTACTTGTAAACAATATGTATAGTAGGTATAAATCATTTAAATACCTACAAAAGTAACTAAGGAAATGATATATATCTTTAATTTAGGTTTACGTGAACCCAATGTTTAATATTTGAAATTTCATGATATTTACCTATATAAACCCTACTGTAAAACAATGAGCTTACTTTATAGATCCTTGTAAACTTACTTTATGTATCTTTATAACATTGTATACTCAATAAACTTCTTTTGACAAGGAAAAGTTACCTGTAGCTGAGCTGTTACTTGTAGTTACTCAGACCAGTAGGCAAGTTGTTACTTGTAGTCCCACAACTCTACATGCAAACTCTTCTGTTATTTTTTGTCCCATAGTTAAGTGTTCAATGATTGGAACTTTAGGCATCACCCAATCCCACGTGCTGTTTATTCCAGGTAGTTTCTGCCTAGTCTCTATCAGCAGCATTTTTAAATTTTTGCTCAGACTAGCAATCTTTGCCTGAACAATATGCAGCTTTCCTAGCCGCAGGTTCCTGTTCCAAATTCTTAGTACCTTTTCTGAGTTCTTAGTGTCTGTTGCAGCAACTGGTACCTGTGCCAGCTCCAGTGTGCTCCCTGTGCACCCCATCCACATCCAGCATTCCTCCTTCAGCATGTCTCCTGTGCACTCCAGACAGCATTCTGTCTCCCAGCTCCTGTGCACCTCTGTGCACTCCTGCTTGTAGTCCTGCCTTCCAACTTTCCTTACTCCTGACTCCTGAGCCTCTCTGAATCTAGTCATCTGTAGCCTGTATGGGTGTGCTTGAGCGATGCAATCTGGGAGCTGCCCTGCAGCAAAACCCATCTCCACCATCAGGAGATCTGATAAAGGCTAGGTGCGCCTTAGACTCTTCCTCCCCAAGCCCACCACCATCAAGTGTGCAGGCTATACAGGAGGTTTACAAGCCTCTAATCTTTGACAGCCAATTACTGTGCTTGCTCTTGCATTGCTAGGTTACGTCTCTTGCTCAGCTAGGAACACTTTTGGGAATCCTCCTTAGGCATTGTGGCCAGTGATGTCACCTTCTTCAGAGCACCTTCCCTGTGGCCTTGTCTTCACTTGTTTCTTCCTTGAACTGATATCCCCCGTACTTACCTCACCCATCTGCTGTCTGCCCAACCCCTGGCAAGTATTATAGCTTTCCTTCAACTATGCCATGTTCCAGCCTGCTCTGGTGAGATTCACAGTCCTGATGTTTGGGTCAGTCTACTGTTCATCCAGTGCTGGGGGTACTTGCTGCTTGGTCCAGTTTGCTATTTATCCACTATGCTCCTGTGTTGGGGTACGCAGTCCTAATGCTTGGTTTGGTTCGCTATTCATCCAGTATGCTCCTTTGCTAGGATTCATGGTTCTGCTTCATAGTCATATTCTCTATTTACTCCTGTATGCTCCAGACCCACGTTATAGCATGTTCTGTAGTTTTAAGTCTCTTTTTGCAGCATGGTTCCTGTCTATGCCACTGCCTCCAAAACCCCCCTGCACTCATGTGATTCTGCAAGTGCAGATTACAGATTGAAGCAGGGTGAACCTAAGGCCTTATGCCCACGGACGTTTTTACAGCCGCTTTTTTGAGAATTTTTTGCAGCTCAAAAACGTCTCTCCATGTTAGCCTATGGCCTCATGCCCACCATGCGTTTTTGAGCTGTAAATGGCATAGTCGTTTTTAGGCTGCAAAAAAAAACCTCAGGACCAGTGCATTCTGAGGCTCCAGCACCAGAGCTGAAAAAATGTCAGATGCCGGCAAAAAGTGTTAAATGCGATTTAACGAGGCTTAACGCTGTGTTAAGCCTCGTCCGGCATTTCTGTCTCTGTTCCCTATGGGAGCCCATTGATTTGAATAGAGGTCGCACCAGAAGTCCGATCAAGATGATCCAACTTGCGGTGTGACTTGTGTGCTGAGAATCTTGAGGGGGGAACCCAGCGATGCCCCGGGACTGTGATGTCATAAGAGGCGGGGTCACCGGATGACATCACCCGGTGACCCCGCCCCATGCTTATATAAGTCGTTGCGCACCGCGCACACGGCATTACAGTGGGAGAGAGCGTCGAGTCAACATCGGAAGAAGAGAAGAGGGAAGAAGACAACGGAGAAGACCGGGCAAACGCTAGCAAAAGAGCGGGCAAAAGAGCAGAAGATAGTGGAGGAGCCCAGCAGAAGACACCGGACAGTGGGAGAAGAGACCGGAGAGCGTGGAGAAAGCCAGAGAGACCCCCGAAGTTGGAAGAGACACCCAGAGCTGCCTAATAAATTACTTTAAAAACCTGTGTAGTGTGTTTTTTATTGACGCTTTTTTCCCCAGGTGAATGGGTAGGGGTACGATGTACCCCATACTCATTCACATAGGGTAGGGGGCCAGAATCTGGGGGCCCCCTTATTAAAGGGGGCTCCCAGATTCCGATAAGCCCCCCATCCGCAGACCCCAACAACCAATAACCAGGGTTGTCGGGAAGAGGCCCTTGTTCTCATCAATATGGGGACAAGATGCTTTGGAGTGGGGGGGGGCAGGGCCCCCCTGCCCCAAAGCACCAACCCCCCCATATTGAGGGCATGTGGCTTGGTATGGTTTAGGAGAGGGGGGAGCTCGCTCACCTCCCTTTCCTGACCTGCCGGGCTGCGTGCTCGGATAAGGCTCCGGCATGGATCTTGGGGGGGACCCCCACGTCATTTTTTTTGGTGTGGGGCCCTTAAGATCCATACCAGACTGAAGTGTCTGGTATCGTCTTAGGGGGGAACCTCACGCAAATCTTTTTTTTTTATTTTCGCTGGGTTCCTCTGTCAAGATTCTCAGCAATCTTGTTAAGTCGGATCCTCTTGATCCGACTTCTGGTGTGACCTCTATTCAAATCAATGGGCTCCCATAGGGAACCATTTATTTTGAAAAGAGACAGAGAAACGCTGCTGAAAGCCAGCGCAGAGTAACATGCATTGAATTCAATGCAAAACGGGGATAAAATCGTGTTTTTAATGCCGCTTTTTTCCTGGCGTCTGTACTGGCTTTACAGCCCTTTGTTAAAGCGTCCGTGGGCATGTAGCCTAAGAGTCAAGAACTGGGATAAGCATGCAACTAATTCCAAACCTTAATCAGGGAGTCCCTGGCAGGACATCTGCTGATCTTTAGATCCCACATTCTGGGGGTTCCCATGTCATGTGCTCACATGTGGGTTCACTACAATCACCTTCATGACACTGATGTTATTTATTTTTTCATTACTTGAATAATAATTAGGCCCAGCACTATCTACTCACCAACTGACTGCTTCTATCTTATTAGAAATATGTAGTTCTCTGTGGGGTTGATTTACTAAAACTGGGGAGTGCAAAATCTGGTAAAACTGTGTATGGTGGCCAAGCAGCTTCTACTTTCAGCTTGTTTAATTAAAGAGGTTGTAAAAGTTCGTGTTTTTTGCATAGGATGCATTAAGGTGAAAAAACACCTGTCAGTGATCGGCCCCCCAGCCCCCCGTTATACTTACCTGACTCCTCAAACTTGACCCACGGGGATGCGCTGTCTCTCTGCCCGGGGTTCTCGGATGTTGATTGGATAGATTGATAGCAGCGCAACCATTGGCTCCCGCTGCTGTCAATCAAATCCAATGACGTAAGTGCCGGGGGCGGGGCCGAGTCCTGCATTCGGCCTCTATGGACGCCGAATGCTGGACTCGGGAGCACGCCCACATGGTAACCCCCTAGGATAGCGCTTCTCCCAGGGAGTTATCTGATGTGGGGAGGAGCCGCGAGAGACCCCAGAAGAGGATGTTCAGGGCCACTCTATGCAAAATGAGCTGCACAGTGAAGGTAAGTATGATATGTTTGTTATTTAACCACTTCAGCCCCGGAAGATTTTACCCCCTTCCTGACCAGAGCACTTTTTGCGATTTTGCACTGCGCCGCTTTAACTGACAATTGCGCGGTCGTGCAATGTTGCAACCAAACAAAGTTGACATCCTTTTTTCCCACAAATAGAGCTTTCTTTTGGTGGTATTTGATCGCTTCTGTGGTTTTTATTTTTTGTGCTATAAACAAAAAAAGAGTGACAATTTTGAAAAAAATGCAATATTTTTTACTTTTTGCTATAATAAATATCCCCAAAAAATATATAAAAAAACATTTTTTTTCCTCAGTTTAGGCCAATACGTATTCTTCTACATATTTTTGTTAAAAAAAAATTTGCAACAAGCGTATATTGATTGGTTTGCGCAAAAGTTATAGTGTCTACAAAATAGGGGATAGTTTTATGGCTTTTTTATTATTAATTTTTTTTTTACTAGTAATGACAGTGATCTGCAATTTTTATCGGGACTGCGACATTATGGCGGACACGTCGGACAATTTTGACACATTTTTGAGACCATTGGCATTTTTACAGCAATCAGTGCTATAAAATTGCATTGATTATTGTAAATATGTCACTGGCAGTGAAGGGGTTAACCACTAGGGGACAGTGAAGGGGTTAAGTGTGTCCTAGTACGTGTTCTAACTGAAGGGGGAGGGGATTGTGCAGGGGAGATGACAGATCGTCTGTTCATACTCTGTTTACACAAACAGATCCCAGTTCTCCGTGTGCCCCGAGCAATCACGGGAGCCTGGCGGTGATCGCGACCGCCGGGCACAATCGCTCGCATCAGCTCCGCAGGCAAGCAGGGGCATGTGCGCGCGGCTCCAGCGGCCCGCACGCGCCCCCTAGTGGCCGTCTATGGTACGCACCCCCAGTGGCCGTCTATGGTACGGTGATTCACGCAGCTGAGCCATATTGCCACAGTACGACTGCGTCGGCTGGTCGGCATGCGGTTAAAAAAAAAAAAAAACCTTTAGTGTCACTTTAAGCTTTGACAATAAAACCTGGAAGCTGACTGGTTTCTATGCAGAGCTGCACAAGATTTTGCACTCTCCAATTTAAATCAACCCCACTATGTTTTAGCTGGTGAATGGGGACCAGTTGTTCTCTGAATTATTCAGCTGTGTATATGTTGTAAAAAAAGATAAAATAATGTAGACTATTCGCAGAATATTAGAAATAACTCAGCCAAAGTAGTGTAAAACCACCAGCTCTATGCAAATGACACCATATATATAAAAAAAAAACAATATTGAACATTTCATACACCTAACTAAAAATTGAAAAATATGTTTTAACCCTTAACATTATAAATAATGAAAGAGAATGTGTGCCATCATACATGACATTACAGAAATAAAAAAAATATAGGAGGAGTAATTTTTTTTTTAAATTTTATGTATTTTCAGGTAGAGTGAACTAAACTACAGAGACCAGTGATCATTTCTGTTAATATGTTTCAGTACTTTGACTATGGAATGTATGATTCAAACATATAGTATTTTGTATAAGTATTCACCTCTTTGGACTTTTCCCCAGTGAAATTAAATTGGATTTTAGTGAGATTTCTTTTTAGGTAGCCAAAGTAGTGCATATACATGAGTGTGTGTGTGTGTGTGTGTATATATATATATATATATATATATATATATATATATATATATATATATATATATATATATATATATATTAACTTGATGTTTCATATTATTTACAACCTAGAAATTGAAAAATTTGGTTGCATAAGTATTCACGCTCTTTTCTATGAAGCCCCTTGATAAACTTTGATGCAGTCAACAGTCTTCCGAAGTCACATAGTTTATGGTAATTTATTTAATGAAGTCAACCTGTGTGCAATTAAAGTGTCACATGACCCAAAATAAATATACCTTTTCTTGAAGGCCTCAGAGTTAGTAATTTGCAAGCATATCTATGCGAAGACTGTTATACCGACCAAGCTATCAAACCAAGCCTCTGATGTTCAAATAAGCCCTCAAGAAGCACTAATCAGAGTTACATTAAAAAAAAATGTCCCAAACTTTGAACATCTTTCCAAGGAACATTGAATCCATTATTAGCAAATTGACAGAACATAACACAATAGTTATCTGATTAGAGGAGACCATCTACCAAGCGCAGTCACTGAATAAGGATGGTATTACATAGAGATCCACTAACGGGCCAATAAAACAGCTAAGGTTGTGCATAGATCCATAACTGAGATTAACATCTGAGATAGAGAAAACCATTCAACTGACAACTATAACCTTTATATTCCACAAAGTTAATCTTTATGTAACAGTTTAAAGAATCTAGTAATTGTTGGAAATTGTTGGAATAATTGTTGGATCAAATCCATTAGGTGAATACCAAATGTCAGGTGGGAGACTCAGCAAAAATATTAGACATGGCAAATATGTGGAAAAAAGGTTCCCTGGTTTTCTAACATCTAAGTTTAACTTTCAAAAAATCTTGTGAGTTTCAGAAAGACAACACTACTCATCCCCCTGAGAACACCATTCCCATTCCTAAGATGCATGCGTTAGCGTCATGATGTGGGAATGCTTTTCATCTGTAGGACTCAGAAACCTGTCTGGATTGAAGGCAGATGGATGAAGCCTTATCTAGACATACTGTATATAGAAAAATTCTGGTAATTTTTTTTTCAATCTGTAGGAATCTTGAGGCTGGGGTAGGTGTTTAATGTCTAGCATGACAATTACCTTAAATACGCTAATAGTGGAGTCTTCCTCCTCTTTATGCCAGGGATAGGGCAGCCTTCCTCCCATTAACAACAATGCTAGGGAAGTCTTTCACCTACAAATACCAAAGTAAGGGGCAGTATTCCTGAATACCACTGTATTCTGCTTGTTTTTCTGTACGTTTACTACTCCTAGACACTTCATTCTGTGAACTGAATAATACATACTCCCAATGACTTACAATAACACTGGTATGTTTGTTTCAGTTCTTAAATCCGAATTCCAGGTATGGATTAACATTGTGGTCCAGTTCGGACCAATGTAAATATGCATGTTCCATACCTGGTCAATCCCTGTGGAAGAAGAGAATCACTGTAGTAGCCACAACTACTACATTAATCCATGTTGTCGTCCAGGCTTCATACCAAGCGGCTAACCTGCTGCATTGCAAACACAGAGGGTCTCATTTACTTAGCATGAACACCATTCAGAGAACACCTTGCTTTATAAATGCATCAGTTTTTATTTTTATCCCTACTTTACATTTAATTGGATATTATTTACCAACTAAGATTATAATGGATTGTTATGGAGACCTGCTGTCTATGAAACTGCTTTCTATAATGTTTACAATATACAATGTTTACAATATAAACCCATTTTTACTACACTGTATTTATGATACATTTTATTTATGATGTAAGACTTGGTTTTCATAGATCTGGGTTTTTTATAGTACCAATATGGACCATGTTACAATCTGTACCTTTGTTACCATCTTACATTATTAAACCATGTTATGCCAATTGATGTCATGTGATGCTTCTACTCAACGTTTTTGGTTCTGCTTTATTTCTGGGTACCTGCCATATTCATGGTTGCGGTGTTGTCTCCTGGAGTGCATGTTTCATTTAAAGTCCCACCTTTTTTGTTCCTTTCCTTGTCCATTTTTTCCAATGGATGCAAAGATTTTTTTAGATTGGAGATTGCAGATTGCTGATAGAGCAACCCTCTGTGTTCAATATGCAGCCGGGCAGCTGCTGGATATGGCTTGCTCAGCTTCACTGAGGTCTGGCCAGGTATGGATCATGCATGCTGGACCAATTTAAAAAAAATACCTGGAATGCAGCTTGTAGTACATTAACTGCTAACAGGCGGCAGCCCCAAGGACCACAACATACTCGTACTTCGCAGTGTACTTCCTGGTTTAGAGCCACGTATGCATGCACCTTCTGCTGACCTGTGCACAAGTTTGTCAACAGGTTACAGCCAATCATTTTGGCTGTATATCTGCTCATCGGCTGTGGCCAATCACAGCACAGAGATCTATGTGTTGGTAAACATAACACACAGATCAGTTACCTTTCAAGACTATAAGCAAGGAGAGACCCAGGTAGATGATCTGTAAGTAAATGCAGCACACATACACTTGCATGCACTTTTTAGGCATACAGTTAGCCCCTTGATTGCCTTCCTAATCACTTCTGTCACCCAGCCAGTAAATTGTATAATATTATCACTAATCACTGTATTAGACATCAGTGTCAGTTAGTCAGTTAGTGTCCTTCCCAGCCAGTGTCAGTTAACGCCAGAGTACCCACCACACTATCACGGTCACACTATAAGTCGCTGATCACCAACATGATGAGCCTGATATGTGTGATATGTGGTGTTCACGGCAAATTCGAAAGCTGCTGAAACACCGTTAAAGTCTATGGGACACTAACATGAAAAATCAAAAGTGCTCATTTTAAAAGCTTATATGCATGTTATTGTCATAAAAAGTGTTTGGGGACCTGGGTCCTGTCCCAGGGGACATGTATCAATGAAAAATTTTTTTTTCAAAACGGCCGTTTTTTGGGAGCAGTGATTTTTTTAATGCTTAAAGTAAAACAATAAATTAAATATTCCTTTAAATATCGTGCCTGGGGGGTGTCTATAGTATGCCTGTAAAGTGGCACATTTTTCCAGTTTTTAGAACAGTACCACAGCAAAATGACATTGCTAAAGGAAAAATTGTTATTTAAAACTGACCGCGGCTGTAATGAATTGTCGGGTCTCAGTCAGCAATATAGATAAAACTCATAAAAAAAAAGAGCATAGGACCCCCCCAGTCCATTACCAGGCTGGTTTAAGTCTGGTATGAATATTAAGGGGGACCCCAAACCAAAATTAAAAAAAAATTGCGTGGGGGTCCCCCTAAAATCCATATCAGGCCCTTAGGGTCTGATATGGAAATTAAGGGGAACCCTGCACCAAATTAAAAAAAAATGGCATAGGGGTCCCCCCAAAAATCCATACCAGACCCTTATCCGAGCACGCAACCTGGCAGGCCGCAGGAAAAGAGGGGGCGAGAGAGAGCGCCCCCCCTCCTGAACTGTATCAGGCCACATGCCCTCAACATGGGGAAGGTGCTTTAAGGTAGCCCCCCAAAGCACCTTGTCCCCATATTGATGGGGACAAGGGCCTCATCCCCACAACCCTTGCCCAGTGGTTGTGGGGGTCTCCGGGCGGGGGGCTTACTGGAATCTGGAAGCCCCCTTTAACAAGGGGACCCCCAGATCCTGGCCTCCCCCCTCTGTGGATTGGTAACGGGGTACAAATGTGCCCCTACCATTTCACAAAAAAAGTCAAAATGGTAAAAAAGACAAGACACAGCTTGGGTCAAGTCCTTTATTAAAAATAAAAATGTCCTACGATGTGCATTCATCTTCTTCTATCACGCCGCCTGACGGACCGAAAAAGAAAAAAAAAAAAGCCGCAACCGACCCGCCTCCATGGGAGGCTCCCGCTGTCTAATGCATCTTCGCTGTGACACCTCTTATATAACTGAGGGCGTGGCACCCGGGGCTTCAGGCGGCATGAACTTACACCATGGGACATTTTTATTTTTTAATAAAGGACTTGCCCCAAGCTGTCTCTGTTTTTTTTTTACCATTTTGACACTTTTGTTGTGAAATGGTAGGGGTACATTTGTCCATCGGGTGGCATGAACTTACACTGTGGGACATTTTTATTTTTTTATTTTTTAATAAAGGACTTGTCCCAAGCTGTCTCTTGTCTTTTTTATC
Source organism: Aquarana catesbeiana (assembly GCF_042186555.1). Lineage (NCBI taxonomy): Eukaryota > Metazoa > Chordata > Amphibia > Anura > Ranidae > Aquarana > Aquarana catesbeiana. The sequence continues at coordinate 776,888,594 of NC_133324.1, forward strand.
ATTTTGACATTTTTTTTGTGAAATGGTAGGGGTACATTTGTACCCCGTTACCAATTCGCATAGGGGGGAGGCTAGGATCTGGGGGTCCCCTTGTTAAAGGGGGCTTCCAGATTCTGATAAGCCCCCCCGCCAGCAGACCCCCCACAACCACCGGGCAAGGGTTGTGGGGATGAAGCCCTTGTCCCCATCAACATGGGGACAAGGTGCTTTGGGGGGCTACACCAAAGCACCCTCCCCATGTTGAGGGCATGTGGCCTGGTACTGTTCAGGAGGGGGGGCGCTCTCTCATCCCCCCTCTTTTCCTGTGGCCTGCCAAGTTGTGTGATCGAATAAGGGTCTGGTATGGCACAGGGTTCCCCTTAATTTCCATATCAGACCCGAAGGGCCTGGTATGGATTTTAGGGGGACCCCCACGCAATTTATTTTTTACATTTTGGTTTGGGGTTCCCCTTATTATTCATACCAGACCCAAAGGGCCTGGTAATGGAGGGTGGGGAAGGTCCTATGCTCTTTTTTTTCAATGAGTTTTATCTATATTGCCGAATGAGACCCGACAATTCATTACAGCCGCGATCAGTTTTAAATGACAATTTTTCCTTTAGAAATGTCATTTTACGGTGGTACTGTTCTAAACACAAGAAAATGCGCCACTTTACAGGCATACTATAGACACCCCCCAGGCACGATATTTAAAGGAATATTTCATTTTTATCGTTTCACTTTAAGCATTAAAAAAATCAGTGCTCCCGAAAAAACAGCCATTTTTATTTTTTTTTTGCATTGATACATGTCCCCTGGGACAGGACCCAGGTTCCCAAACACTTTTTATGACAATAACATGTATATAAGCCTTTAAAATTAGCCATTTTGATTATTCATGTTCGTGTCCCATAGACTTTAATGGTGTTCATGTGTTCTGACAAATTTTTTGCCTGTTCGCATGTTCTGCTGCGAACCGAACAGGAGGGTGTTAGGCTCATCAATAACCAAGATTACTAGTATAGTGTCTGTACAGGTCAGTATCTTGATTAGAACAATCAGAACTATACTAGTGTCCCCAATAGTATAGTGTCCCCTAAAATGCAGTTTGGTTTTTTATCAAAGACATGTAGATGAATAAATTTTGGCCAAAATTTATGAAGAAAGATATTTTATTGGATATGTTTTATAACAGAATGTAGAAAATATCATTTTTTTCGTATGTTTTTATTTATATAATAATAGTCTGTGTACAGTGTTGCATGACCAAGCAATTGCCAGTTAAAGTAGTATAGTCCTGAATAGCAAAAAATGCCCTGGTCATAAGGGGGGGGTGAAACCTTTCCGGCGGTCAAGTGGTTACACCTTATCTACCTCTCTTGTTTATTTGTTTATGAATGGCAAAGTGGTGGATGCCTTTTTCTGCAGAAAACAATGGCATTGCAGAAATCACCCTTGGGCACTGCAGAAATCATCATTAATGGCTATGTGTCATCTGAGAATGGCCCGGTTCACAGATGCTGTGTACAGAGTGGCTATATATTATATGATTTCTGTGATAACCAATCATAGTAATTACAAATATAAACATTGTAGTGTTTACATTGGTGGGCCCGTCCCTTCCTCTGACAAAAAAGGAAGGGGAGGGTGGAAGAATAAGTGAATGAATGACTCATTTGCTCATTAGTTCCAGATTAGTGGCAGCAGCTGAAGCAAATATTCAAAGTTGTGGGTAGTTTTTTTTAACCCTTTAACACACACCCCCATCTCCTGTATACCTCATATTCATGTCTCTTCCGTGACCTGTATATTAAAGTGATTGTAAACGATCACCCTGTAAAACAGCCCATTCATTTTAAAATAGTGATGTAAGGCAAACCATTTTTGTATAGATTTAAAAAAAACATTATAAATACCTTTTTTTCCCTTTTGTATAAGTGCTCACATTCCTTCTGTTATCAGCTGCATAAGAGCTTGGGGGGGGGGGGGGGAGCAGCAGCACACTGAGCTTCCCAGTGAATGGCTGTGCACCAGGGGCATGTCAGAACAAATCTGATCATTGAAGGAGAGCATACTGAGTTCCCAGCATAGCTAGAGAACTGACTATATGATATGCTCTCCTGCTTAGTGTAGTCAGTTTTTAATAGAAAAGCAGAGGGACTGGCAGAACCACCTGGGATTTCACACAAAGGAAGAAATACAAACAGAACAGGATACTTTATCATACAAGTACATGGTACAGCAGGCACAGGAATATTAAGTTTTGGGATAACAAAACTTTAACCTCCTCTATCCTGCACACCTTCATCTCCATCCTCTCACTGTATGTGACCTGTACATTAACCCCTTAACCTCCCATACCCTCCCCATATATGTATGATCTGTACATTTAATGAATCTAGTGTACCTTTACCGAACTCCATGTTTCCTCATTTCTAAGAAATTGTGCAAAAAGTGAGACCACAGCTGGGTGTTTTCAGTACTTTCCAAAAAGGGGTCATTTTTTTTTTTGGGGGGGGGGGGTCCACACTGTCCTGACATTTTATTGGATGTGTTTTTCAGCAAAAAGTAAGGGAAGGTTGCATAGCAGAGTAATTGTCAACGCACTGAAAACTTACAAATGGCCTGCTAATTAAAGGGGTATTACAGGCATGTCTTGAAGTGAATAAACTGTTTTTTTTTTACAGTCTTGTCTGTTTGTCATGGATTATGGCAAGTGATTGAATGTCTAACTTGGCAGATAATGATGAGAAAGTCAAGTGACACAAAAACCAACATATTTGTAATGGGACATAGAGATATTTTGTGCCACTGTCACCATCACCAGCACGCTCAAACAGTGTTTCTTTTAGCAGAAGGGAAATAGTGAACCTTTTATAAAAACAGAAACTTTTACACTCAAAAAAGAGTAAGGTTCTGGAATATGTATGTATTTCTGTCAAATACTGTGCTCATAGCCTGTTAAGTGATATGATAATGACTACAGCAATAACAGCATCCTGGCCAGGTCACAGAAACCTAGTGAGGGTTTACTTGCTAATAATGCAAATTAATGAGTACATGCTTTTGCTTCCTGTGCACAAAATCCATGATGGATAAATGGATGGATGGATGGCTATTGTTGGAAGGAGCATGCTGGGAGGCTACTGTGTGTAATAAAGAGGTTGGTTGTATATTTGCTCTTTGGATAACTTTCCATTACTGCTGGATGAAATAGTTTCTATCCAAAAGAAGACTGGGCATAGGAGCCACAGCAAAGGAAAAGTGGACAATGAAAATAAATAAGAGACAGGCCTACAGTGACAGAATCATGTGAGTTACATTCAGTTTGGGGAATGAGAATTAAGAGAAGGTGGTTGGAGAACCTCTGTACAGTGGTAAATCAGTCCTTGGTGCTAATGAATCCAGTTGCTTAAAAATCCAGACCATGTCATATTCACCAGATGGTAAGAAACTAAATAAAAAGGGTTATAAAATGAGGTAATCACCAGAGTCAAATAAATCATATTTCAAAAACATGTTGTCAACCATACAACTCTCCATCTCCATCATCCCAAAAGACAACAATAAAATAGTGCCATCAGGAACTGAATAAGCCCGACAATAGTTTAAAATCATTGGGCTTTACATTGAAAACCACTCAGATATAGAACTGGAATATGGTGCATAACTATAAAATTCAACCTGAAATCCTCATTCAATTAAATTTATTGGGCATGGTAATGTGGTGACTTTGGGGTTGATTTACTAAAGGCAAATCGACGTTGCAAGTGCAGCTGCTCCAGAGCTTAGTAAATAAAGTAAAGCTTTACTTTGCAAAGAATACCCAATCACGAGCAAGGAAAATATAAAACAGCATTTTTGCTTGCGCATGATTGGATAATGGAAGTCAGCAGAGCTTCTTCACATTTACTAAGCTTTGAAGTAACTGCTCTTGCAGAGTGCAACTGTAGTTTTTGCCTTTAGTAAATAGACCCCATTACGCTAATGTAACGCTCATTAAACCACATCTATTTGTACTTTTAAATGCCTTTAATAACTTTACAAGCTGTTTGTGCTGATAATATTTACATTGGAAATTGTGATATAGGTGTAGAAAAAGGTATTTTTTGGTACATGGATTTTTTTGACCATGCAAAGTGGATCTACATTCTCTCTTCCCATATTTAACATTTGATTGTTCTAACCAAGCAAATTAATTTAGCTAATTCATATTGCTCAGATAGCTCTCAACCTTGAAAATATGCAGGAGGAATTCATACCAAGAGAAGTTTCAAAGAGATGTATTTCTTGAATTGTCTGAATATACAGTATGTGGACACCTCTGCTTATGCATTTATAACCAAACCCAACACAGATCTTATAGCAAGATACTGGCCATCCACAATGTACAACTCTCTGTACTGTATGTACGAAAAAAATAAGCATTCTATACTCTGGATACCCTGTCAGCAGTTTTAAGTAGAGCTGCACTTATACTAAAAAATGTAATGTAACATATAAACAGTAACTGCTGCAGAAGACATTTTGTTATGTAATGTTATTAAAAATGAGCATTCCATCTTTTATTAACCACTACAACTTTTTTAAACTGACAAAAAAGTAAAATGTTGCGTTTCATCATAACAGCCAGAAACCCTCCTGCACTCTGTATTCAGAGTTCCCTTTGAAGTTCTATTTCCTGCTTTTGATGTTCCATAAACATATAAAGTGTCCATCCACTAAAATAGTGTCCATTCTGTATTAAAATATCAATAAAATTGGTACAACTCACAAAAAGAGCGCTCAACTCAGAGCTAGGTACAGCAAGCACAGATGTATCACAGGATCCCACACCATTAGCGCTTCCTTCTTTGGTGTGTGTGGTCTTCCCATTTGTGATGATGTCACAATTTTAAGCTCCCCCCAATGCCCAATCAACGTTCACTTTATTGGAGCCACATTAGCACAGAATGGATTCTGAAAGGTTGCACAAAATACTGCACTTTGGGCTTTGTTTTTAACACTATTTTATTGAATACCCCCTCTAACACAAGCCCAAGAGCTTTCCTTAGTATTGGCTAATAAAAATCTCTGAATATATTACATTTTATTTATGTATTTGTTTATTTTACTTCCAGATATTCCTGAGTATAGGTAAAAATTAGACTGCAATCTTTGCAAAATGTACATTAATCATTTTACTCATTGCAAAGGCTTTTATTTTCAATGACTCCTTCCTCTTGGTCTACATGGAAGATCATAGTGTCCTCACATTAGTGGTCAGACTAGTCACATCAGTCAAACTCACAGAGAACCGGTGAGCTAAATTTGGAAAAATGGTACACTCGGAATAAACAAAGATATAACAAAGTTGAACCTTTGTGACAGACAGTCTGCACAGGGCAATCTTGTTTCTAAACATAGTAGCTATTTCTGCCACCCTCCCCTGAAGGCAGTGAAGACAATTATTGCCAAAACAAATAAACTAGTGTCTCACTACCTAAGTCATTTACTAAACACTTAGTCTAGGACCTTCCACCATTACGTAGAATCTACAGCTTCACGGGCACTGTAACACAGTATTCAATGAGCAGCAGATGGATGTCAAGTCATTTTGATGGATTTCTTTTTAAGTAAGGATTGAAAAACCTGGCGGTGTCTGCTCATGGCTCCAGCTTTGTAATTATTATATGTTAAATATGCTTGGGAGCAATCAGCTTGCTCTAAATTATCCCTTAATTACAAACAAATAAATTATAAGGGAAATCTCTGTGCTTGAAGTTTGTTTTCACTTAAATGGTTAGAATAGCACTGAAAAAAGAAAAACATCAATTATTATAGTAATTTAAATATATATATATATATATATATATATATATATATATATATATATATATATATATATATATATATATATATATATATATATATATATATATATGTATATATATGAAATGTATTTAACCATATTTAAATAAACATTAGCATCTTACTACTTTTTTTTATTACAGTACCTCTTTGAATTTTCTCAAAAAGGCAAACTTGAATGATTGAATAATGTAGATGGGAAGGAAGATCTATAGAAGTCTATTTTAAACCCATAGCATCAAATAAACATGCTGTTCCTTAACATTTTAAACATTTTATGATTTTATAGTGATGATTTTATTTGAAGCCAACACTAACACACATTTTAAAGTCAATTGTTAGCTTATTTAATAAAAATTTGCTAACCTTCTTTCCTGTATTCTTTTTTAAACATGTCTGTTAGACATATTTAATAAAAAAATCCTAAGTCTACATTGTCTGTGTTCGGTGGCCTGAAGAAACTGAGAAATATGTTGGTTGTGATCAATACATATATATACTGTATATATATATATATATATATATATATATATATATATATATATATATGTACATTATTTCACAAAAGTGAGTATACTCCTCAAATTTTTGCAAATATTTTATTATATCTTTTCATGTGATAACACTGAAGAAATGACAGTTTGCTACAATGTAAAGTAGTGAGTGTACAGCTTGTATAGTGTAAATTTTCTGTCCCCTCAAAATAACTCAACACACAGCCATTAATGTCTAAACCGCTGGCAACAAAAGTGAGTACAAAAAAATGTAGATGTCCAAAAATTGGGTACAAAACTGTAAATATTTTGTGTGGCCACCATTGTTTTCCAGCACTGCCTTAACCCTCTTGGACATGGAGTTCACCAGAGCTTCATAGGTTGCCACTGGAGTCCTCTTCCACTCCTCCATGACAACATCACAGAGCTGGTGGATGTTAGAGACCTTGCGCTCCTCCACCTTCCGTTTGAGGTTGCCCCACAGATGCTCAATAGGATTTAGGTCTGAAGACATGCTTGGCCAGGCCATCACCTTTACCCTCAGCTTCTTTAGTAAGGCAGTGGTCATCTTGGAGGTGTGTTTGGCCAATAACATGGCAACAATTCAGTGCATTTAGGCATCTAGAAACCAATCATCAGAATGGGGAAGAAAATGGATTTAAGTGACTTTGAACATGTCATGGATGTTGGTGCCAGACGGGCTGATCTACTGGGATTTTTATGCACAACCATCTCTGAGGTTTACAGAGAATGGTCCATAAAAGAGATAACATTTAGTGAGCGGCAGTTGTGTGGCTGAAAATGCATTGTTGATGTCAGATGTCAGAGGAGAATGGGCAGACTGGTTTGAGATAATAGAAAGGCAACAGTAACTCAAATAACCACTTGTTACAACCAAGGTATGCAGAATACCATCTCTGTACACACAACACATCGAACCTTGAGGCTACAGCAGCGGAATACCACACCAGGTGCCACTCCTGTCAGCTTAAAACAGGAAACTGAGGTTACAATTCGCATAGACTCACCATAATTGGACAATAGAAAATTGGAAAAATGTTGCCTGGTCTGATGAGTCTTGATTTCAGCTGTGACATTCACATGGTAGGGTCAGAATTTGGTGTAAACAACATGAAAGCATGGCTCCACCCTGCCTTGTATGAACAGTTCAGGCTGGTGGTAGTGGTGTAATGATGTGGGGGATATTTTCCTGGTACACTTTGGGCCCCTTAGTACCAATTGAGCATTGTTTAAACTCCATGGCCTACCTGAAGATTGTTACTGACCATGTTCATCGCTTTATGACTACAGTCTCATGCCACAAAGCTCAAATCATCTTAAACTGTTTTTTTGAACATGACAGTGAGTTCACTGTACTCCAATGACCTCCACAGTCACCAGATCTCAATCCAATAGAGCGCCATTGGGATGTGGTGGAATGGGAGATTCGCATCATGGATGTGCAGCCAACAAATCTGCAGCAACTGTGTGATGCTATCATGTCAATATGGACCTAAATCTCTGAGGAATTTTTCCAACACCTTGTGAAACTTGCCACAAAGAATTAAGACAGTTCTGAAGACAAAAGGGGGACCAACCTGGTACTAGCAAGGTGTACCTAATAAAGTGGCCGGTGAGTGTATATATATATATATATATATATATATATATATATATATATATATATATATACAAGGTGTGTCTAAAATGGTTGGTGAATGATATCAGAAAATAAACAAAACAGAAGATACAAACAAGTTACCTCTATTGGCCTTCAAAATAATTGCCATCCTTCACAACACACTTTTGGCAATGTTCATAAAGCTTCTGGAAACTGTCAGCAAAGGTCTCTCAAGGAATCAATCACAGAATTGCTGTCACACATTCTTGGATTGCTGCCACATCTACTAAATGTGCACCTTTCATGACGCTCTTCAGGCAGGGAAACAGAAAGAAGTCCGCAGTCCCCAAATCAGGGGAATACGGTGGGTGATCAAGAACAGGTATGCCACTTTGATTCTGGATCGAAATAGTAACACCAGGTCTCATCCTCTGTGACGATGGTTCTCTGAAAGGATGGATCCTGGTTACACATGGTAATGAAATCATTCATTAATTTTTCTTTCTGTTCGTCTGTCAGCTTGTGTGGCCAAAACTGGGAACAGATCTACCACTTACCCAAATATTCACAGACAATGGCGCACATCGTGTTTTTGCTTTTGCCCAATTCCTCCGACATCAATTGTAGAATCAGTAGTCTATCTCGTGCTAGCATTTGTCACACTCACTTGATGATGTCTGTGGTTCTGCTTATTGACAGCGGTTACGAACGTGGCTATCCTCAGTCGCTTCCTTCCCATCATGAAAGCATTTGAAACAGTCATAAACACATTTTCTGCTCACGGCTTCTGTCCTGTACACTTGCACCAACATTTCATGCATTTCCGACCCAGGTCACACCTGTAGAACAGGTCTGCTCATTGAGGTTCTGGTATTTCTGAATAGAGCTTCAAATATTCTCCTGGGCCTTGAGATGCAAAATCCAGTGTGCCCTCAAATGCCATAGAGATCTATTGTGAAAGTGACAGGTCCTCAGTGTTAATGCTAGTGGGCAGTGATCTGGGAGGCCGCTTGGGAGATAGCTGATTTCATGCAAATCAGCCAAAAGAGATGAGTTGACAAATGCTGGAGCTATGCGGGAGGAGGTTTTATGTGTGGAGGAAAAGCAGAAATAGGATCTAATGTTGGGATGTTTCCACTGTCAAACCTCCATGAGATCTGTGGCTAAGGCCAAGCTGGTAAATCATCTGTAAAGTTTTTAGTGGGATCGGGACAATCAAGGGATGGGTACATGGTAGTATTAAAGTCACCCATAAATAGCAATTTTGCAGGACAATAAGGGGTCACCTTCTCCAGGATGACATATAGCAAATCAGCAGAAGGCAGATATACATTGAAAAACACATATCCCTGATTCCAGAGTGCAAATATCAAGACTACAAATTTGCTGTATTCGTATGAAAATTGGGGATCCATATGAACACCATCAGTCATGCAGGGAACAGATTTGCTAATCAGCATAGTGACACCCCTGGAGAAAGAGGAATACGTAGCGCAAAAGGCCTTTTGTACCCAGGGCTTTTTGAATGCAAGTTGTTTGCTGCCCGTCAGGTGCGTTTCCTGTAAGAATGAGATATCTGGGGTGTGAATTTTAACACACTGAAACATCAGTTACTTCTTGCGTAGGGAATTGAGTCCATTCCAGGAGAGCACCTTGAAGGACTTTAGAGTGCTGCTAGATATAGAATAATCCTAGATTAAATATGTAGAGAATGAGTAACATATTCAGCTGGGGAGGACCAGAAGGGCAGCAAGAACTGTGCAAGCCAACACACCAAAACAACTAAAGAAAGAAACATCAGTAAAAATGAACCAAAATGAACTCCCTGCCCTATTAGCGTAATTATTTGCTCCTATTAAAAAAATGGAGAAACTTCAGGCTATCCCTACCCTTTTAATTACTGGCTTGCACTATGACATCAAAATGGAGATTTGTCGGGGTGACGTGTCCGGCCGGGATCCAAGATGGCCGCATAAGGGCTTCTCTCCTGCTACACCAAGGGTTTCAGTGGCCTGTATTGGCTCTCCAGTGACATTATCAGCGTTCTGATCAGCGTTCTGAGCTCTGATGGGGACACAGGGGAAGATACAAGAGATCTGCCTGACACCATAGAAGAATTTCCCACTAACAATCAGCCAGTGACAGACACTGTCCTTAAGGACATGCTCATGTCCCTCAGATCCTCCTTACAATCAGATCTAGCCTCCTATATGCACAGATTCAATATTGATCTCCAAGCTGTTGAAAATAGATTGGATCACGTTGAAACAAAAATGGGTTTGCGACCACCACCATTAATGATCTGATTGATGCAAATGAGGACAAAGATGAAGATATGGAGTGGGTTAAAGCCAAATTATCTGACACAGAGGACAGATCGAGGTGAAATAACCTCAAAATTAGAGGGGTCCACGAGAATATTCAGCAGGGCAACCTCCACTCATATGCCACAAACTTGTTCAAATCCATCCTTCCTGATGCCATGGAATTGGATGTGACAATAGATAAAATACATCGCCTGCCAAAACCCTCATGCTTACCTGAAAAAACTCCCAGGGATGTAATTCTACGACTGCACTTTTTCCATATAAAAGAAAAAATCATGTCAGCTGCCCACAACAGATCGCAGATTCCTTCTCAATATTCAGATCTGCAATTTTTTGCAGACCTGTCGCAGTATACGCTCCAAAAATGAAGAAATCTCAACCCCATAATGAAATCTCTTCGTAAGCATCAAATCAGCTATAGATGGGGATACCCAACAAAAATTACCATCACGCACGAAGGATCCACCCATGTGGTTGGCACCTTGGAAAAAGGCCTATCCCTCCTGAAGGCATGGAATATAATCCCCGAACCACAAGGATCAGCAGCGCCTGGGAGAAACACTAAACATGTAACCCCAGATTGGCACCTGGTCACAGCAAAAAATTCACGCAATCACAAATAACTTCTGGATGAGATCTTAACCTTGATTGCTTTACCTCGAGTAGCAGAAGTTCCTTATGGACCCATTTCTGTTTGACTGTTCAGTTATTTACCCCTCCTTTTCTCTGAGCAGCATGAACGCTGCACCTAGGTTTAAAAAGCCTACCTTTCTCCTGTCTGTTCTAGGAGACTTGCAACCTGTTCATCATTACCTTTTATTATGTGTTTTTTTTTCCTTTTTTCTTTATATTTTTCTTTTTTTGTGTACATCTTATTTGTGCCACAGTCTTCAACTGCACTAGAAGTGGAAATCCAGCAGACCCTTCCTGTGGTCACCACTATACTGAGAAGAATTCTGGCAGGAAATACCGACTCCAACCACTAGAGTTCATCCGATGCTTACTGTAAGTAGAATGGAATCACAATCCTCTCAAATACATTAGAACATTATTATGGGCATAACCCTTTTATCAATTAACACCAAGGGTCTCAACCACCCTGTCAAACGCAAATCCCTCTGAGAAGAAGCTGTGCAATACAGATGCAACATCCTTTGTGCTTAGGAGACGCACTTCAGCACCAAGGCTCCCCCAAAATGTACCCATAAAAATTTTCCCTATGTTTTCATGGCTAATGCTGACACCAAAAAGAGAGGAGTGATGACAGCCATCAAGGAAACTGTTTGCTTTAACCTAAAAGAAATCAAGGACCCACGGGGTCGCTACCTCATCCTCATCTGTGAACTAAACACGACTATATATACCCTAGTGAATGTATATGCACCCAATGTTCATCAACTACATTTTCTAAATAGCGTTTAGTCCACAAGGAACAGAAAGGATCTTTGATAATATGCAGGGACTTCAATTTCACTCTGGACCCCAACATTGACACTGCCTCTTCTCCAAGGAGAAATCCACTTGCACGACAACCCTTTAATCACTGCCACAAGCTTTATGATGGATGGAGATGTCTAAACACAAATGAAAGAGACTATAGTTTTTTCTCTGTTCCTCACCACAGTTATAGTAGGATTGATCTCTTCCCTGTGGATCGAGGCATACTGCTGAAGGCAAAATCATCTTCAATTAATAATATTACATAGTCGGACCATGCTTCAATCTCCTTCACAATAGAGGATTCACTGTCTTCCAACACCACGTTTATGTAGAGATCGAACACTAGGATTCTTCAACTGCCGGAAATCAAAACAGAAATTGAGCAATGTTTAAATGATTATTTCACTGATAATGTTCCCTCGGTAGACGATCCCCTTCTATTGTGGAACGCCCACAAGGCTGTCATCAGAGGAACCTTTATCAAACGGGGGCTAGAATGAAGAGGCAGTGACTCAAATGTATAGATGACCTCACCAAAGAAATTCAAATATTTGAATCCCAAAACAAAATTAACCCCTCCCCTAGTATAACACAAAATTTGAACTACGCTAAACAAGAATTCCGCTCACTTCTCTTAGATAGCTTTGAAAAAAACTAAAAAAAATTTAAAATGTCATATTACGCCAACAGCAATAGAGCCAAAACTCTTAGCTCAGCGCCTAAAAGGGATAAGGTATAAAACCAGGATCCCTTTCATCATGTATCTAAAAACCAGAGATAAACTCCTCCATCCCCAAGCGATAGCAAACGCTTTCAGCGAATATTATGAAACACTGTACAATCTAAATTCGGATGTTGGTACATCTCAGCCCACCCCAGAAATTATCAATAATTTTCTCAACAACTTAAAAATCCTCCAACTAACTCCTAAAAACTTACAATCCCTAAATTTTCCTTTTACAAATAACAAAATATCTAAAATTATAGATTCTCTACCCAACAACAAATCCCCTGGTCCAGATGGATTTACAGGAGAATATGATAAAACATTTAAACACATCTTATCCATTTACATGAAGAACATCTACAACGTTGCTGCTGCCCCTTCTGCCTTCCCTCCTGAGATGCTTAAACCAATCATAGTGACTCTGCCAAAGTCAGGGAAAGACCCTGTCTCCCCCAAAACTTTTGTCCGATTTCATTATTGAATAATGACCTAAAAATATATGCTAAGCTAATTGTCACAAGAATGGTTGATGTCCTGCCCCAATTTATCCATCCAGACTAATCCAGTTTCAATAAAAACCGTCAAACTACTGACGCCACTCGTAGACTCGTTAACATTATCTACATTGCCAACCAGGAAAAAACGCTTTCTCTGCTCCTGGCGTTTGACTGCTCCTGGCGTTTGACAGAATACATTGGACATATCTGGCCCACACACTATCTGCCTTTGGATTCCAAGGCTCAATTTACTCTGCCATAATGGCACTTTACACCCTACCATCTGCACAGGTGTTCACATCAGGGGCTTTATCTAACCCGTTTCCAATAACAAATGGCACACAACAGGGTTGCCCCCTTTCACCGATCATTTTTAACCTACTGATGGAACCATTGGAAATTTACATACGTTCTCACCCTAATATCTCTGGTTTTGGGGTGAATAATACCATGTACACTATCAGTCTTTTCACGGACTACATCATTTTGATGTTGACTGATGTGGAGATATTCCTAGCTTCAGTGCACGATACATTAACTTTATTCAACAAGGTGTCCTACTACAAAGTTAATGACTCCAAATCTCATATCCTAGATCTGGGTGTCCCTAAATCCATCAAAAAGTAATTGGCCTTCTCTTTTCCCTATGTAAGGAAACAAACAGGTATAAAATACTTAGGAATCACTCGCACCCCCCAGACAAAGGACCTAGCCGCAGCAAATTACTTCCCCTTCCTCATTACCCTAAAATCCAAACTTCAAAATCTGGAAAACGTATAACTAACTTCTCTACTTATTCAGAACTTACCCAATTCCTGTCCCCCAAACCTTTTTTTATGAAGGCACAATCCTTACTTAATGGTTACCTTTGGAAGGGAGGAAAGCAAGACTCACTTTCAGTAAGCTTATCCTCACTAGAAACGCGGGAGGAATGGGACATGTGGTAATCAAGGATTATCACAAAGCCACTATTCTCACTCAAATAAAAGGATGGTTCCCATCTGTCAACAGCACACTATGGGCAGACCTAAAATGTTAAAAAATACTAGGGGATAACCTGTACAATTTTATACTAACAAACCTTTTTAGTAAAACCTCCCACTCTTGACTCTTACCCACTATGGAAGCCGCAATAGCAACATGGCAACAATTCTCAGACCTACCGTTTGAGCATACAAAATATACCAATATCCCACTCCCTATTCTTAGTTTATCACATGTAATACCTGACATCAATATCACAACTTGGCCAAACAGAGGTATATCAACAGTAGACGATCTATTAATAGGCCCTTCTATTAAGACTTTCCGATCCCTACAAATTGAATATACAATCCCTAACCAAGAGTACCATATGTACTTACAGGTTCAACACTTTCTACACAACAACAAAAATACAACACTAGCACTACCATGGCGTATTGTACAATTCTATAAAGAACCATAAACTAAAAGAAAGGACATGCTCCATGCTCAACCAAAAGGACACTTTTGTCAAAACTGTTCCATTCAAAGAGTGGGAAACTGATTTTGGGGCAAATTATCTACCCTCCACTTGGCAAAAAGCCCTCTCCACCACCTATGCATCGACCAAAAGCACCAACCTGTGGGAACTAACCCAGAAAAAAACTCTGAGGTGGTACTTAACGCCACAGCATATAGCTAAATTTGCTCCTCAAGCTTCTCCAGTAGGGATGAGCCGAACACCCCGTAAACGGGTGATCCCGTCCCAATGGTGGAGCATGGTGGTGGCAGCCCTGACTTAAACCCAATTTAGCATCTCTGGAGAGACCTAAAAATGGCTGTCCACCAGCGTTTACCATCCAACCTGACAGAACTGGAGAGGATCTGCAAGGAGGAATGGCAGAGGATCCCCAAATCCAGGTGTGAAAAACTTGTGGCATCTTTCCCAAAAAGACTCATGGCTGTATTAGATCAAAAGGGTGCTTCTACTAAATACTGAGCAAAGGGTCTGAATACTTAGAACCATGTGATATTTCAGTTTTTCTTTTTTAATAAATCTGCAAAAATGTCAACAATTCTGTGTTTTTCTGTCAATATGGGATGCTGTGTGTACATTAATGAGGAAAAAAATGAACTTAAATGATTTTAGCAAATGGCTGCAATATAACAAAGAGTGAAAAATTTAAGGGGGTCTGAATACTTTCCGTCCCCACTGCAGATATATATATCTATATATATCTATATATATATATATATAGATATATATAGATATATATACTCTGCATTCAGCGTAGCCTATATACAGTATCTCACAAAAGTGAGTACACCCCTCACATTTTTGTAAATATTTTATTATATTATATCTAGTGACAACACTGAAAAAATGACAATTTGCTACCATGTAAAGTAGTGAATGTACAGCTTGTATAACAGTGTAAATTTGCTGTCCCCTCAAAATAACCCAACACACAGCCATTAATGTCTAAACCGCTGACAACAAAATTGAGTACACCCCTAAGTGAAAATGTCCAAATAAGGCCCAATTAGCCATTTTCCCTCCCCGATGTCATGTGACACATTAGTGTTACAAGGTCTCAGGTGTAAATGGGGAGCAAGTGTGTTAAATTTGGTGTTATCGCTTCCACTCTCTCATACTGGTCACTGGAAGTTCAAACATGGCACCTCATGGCAAAGAACTCTCTGAGGATCTGAAAAAAAGAATTGTTGCTCTATATAAAGATGGCCTAGGCTATAAGAAGAATGCAGAGACCCTGAAACTGAGCTGCAGCATGGTGGCCAAGACCAAACAGCAGTTTAACAGGACAAGTTCCACTCAGAACAGGCCTCGCCATGGTCGACCAAAGAAGTTGAGTGCACGTGCTCAGCGTCATATCCAGAGGTTGTCTTTGGGAAATAAATGTATGAGTTACTACATCAAATTGGTCTGCATGGCTGTCGTCCCAGAAGGAAGCCTCTTCTAAAGATGATGCCCAAGAAAGCCCGCAAAAGCTTGCTGAAGACAAGCAGACTAAAGACATGGATTAATAGAACCATGTCCTGTGGTCTGATGAGACCAGGATAAACTTATTTGGTTCAGATGGTGTCAAGCGTGTGTGGCAGCAACCAGATGAGGAGTACAAAGACAAGTGTGTCTTGCCTACAGTCAAGCATGGTGGTGGCAGTGTCATGGTCTGGGGCTGCATGAGTGCAGCTGGCACTGGGGAGCTACAGTTCATTGAGGGAACCATGAATGCCAACATGTACTGTGACATACTGAAGCAGAGCATGATCCCCTCCCTTTGGAGACTGGGCCGCAGGGCAGTATTCCAACTTGATAAGGACCCCAAACACACCTCCAAGATGACCACTGCTTGCTAAAGAAGCTGAGGGTAAAAGTGATGGACTGGCCAAGCATGTCTCCAGACCCAAACCCTATTGTGCATCTGTGGGGCATCCTCAAATGGAAAGTGGAGGAGTGCAAGGTCTCTAACATCCACTAGCTGGAGTGGAAGAGGACTCCAGTGGCAACCTGTGAAGCTCTGGTGAACTCCATGCCCAAGAGGGTTAAGGCAGTGCTGGAAAATAATTGTGGCCACACAAAATATTGACACTCTGGGCCCAATTTGGACATATTCACTTAGAGGTGTACTAATTTTTGTTGCCAGCAGTTTAGACATTAATGACTGTGTGTGGAGTTATTTTGAGGGGACAGGAAATTTACACTGTTATACAAGCTGTACACTCATTACTTTACATTGTAGCAAAGTTTAATTTCTTCAGTGTTGTCACATGAAAAGATATAATAAAATATTTACAAAAATGTGAGGGGCGTACTCACTTCTGTGAGATACTGTATTCAGTGTAAACACTATATTCAGTGTCAGTACAGGCAGTGTATTTGAAATATATATATATATATATATATATATATATATATATATATATATATATATATATATATATATATATATATATATATATATACAGTCTACTAGTATATATATATATATATATATATATATATATATATATACACAGACATGGCCGAAATTGTTGGCACCCCAGAAATTTTTCCAGAAAATCAAGTATTTCTCACAGAAAAGTATTGCAGTAACACATGTTTTGCTATACACATGTTTATTCCCTTTGTGTGTATTGGAACAAAACAAAAAAAGGGAGGAAGAAAAGCAAATTAGATATAAAAATCACACCTGAAAGCAAATAAAAAGGAGTGAAGTTCACTTAGTCTTTGCATTGTGTGTCTGTGTGTGCCACACTAAGCATGGACAACAGAAAGAGGAGAAGAGAACTGTCTGAGTACTTGAGAACCAAAATTATGGAAAAGTATCAACAATCTCAAGGTTACAAGTCCATCTCCAGAGATCTAGATTTGCCTTTGTCCACCGTGTGCAACATTATCAAGAAGTTTGCAACCCATGGCACTGTAGCTAATCTCTCTGGGCTTGGACGGAAGAGAAAAATTGATGAAAGGTTGCAACGCAAGATAGTCCGGTTGGTGGATAAGCAGCCCCAAACAAGTTCCAAAGAAATTCAAGCTGTCCTGTAGGCTCAGGGAGCATCAGTGTCAGTATGAACTATCCGTTGACATTTAAATGGGAAAACGTCTTTTGGACAGATGAGACCAAGATAGAGCTTTTTGGTAAAGCACATCATTCTACTGTTCACCGAAAACGGAATGAGGCCTACAAAGGAAAGAACACAGTGCCTACAGTGAAATATGGTGGAGGTTCAATGATGTTTTGGGGTTGTTTTGCTGCCTCTGGCACTGGGTGCCTTGAATAGGGATGAGCTTCGTGTTCGAGTCGAACGATATGGGCCATTCGCACCAAATTCGAGTGGTGCGTCACGACCCATAATTCACTGCGGCATCGCAGCGCATTGCTGGCTGATGATTGGCGAAGCATGCACTATGACCCGCATGCTTGGCCAATCACAGCGCCGTCTGTACAGAGAGCCGTAATTGGCCAAAGCCAGGGTGGCTTTGGCCAATTATGGCTCAGGGGGTTTAGTACATGCCTCACACTATATAAGGCCGCCTGCACGGCGGCCCTGTGTAGTGTGTTCTGGCATTGAGAGAGAGATAGATAGACAGAGAGACAGTGTCATTTGATTTAACCACTAGAGATCCGCGCTATAGCCGAATGACGGCAACAGCGCAGATCTACATTGTCGGGACTATGTCTATTGACGTCGTCCCCTTTCCTCGCTCCCTGTGTGCTCTCGTGAGCACACATCGGGGAAAATCTGTGTTGGCCGTGTCCCCAAACACAGATCGCTGTAAATGGCCAATCACAGTGGCCGTTTACAGTGCGATCGCCGCCTCCAATGAGAGATGATCTCAAATGTAAACATATGAGATCATCTCTCATTGCCGGTGTCTCTCTCCTCACACAGAGACAGCGTGTGAGGAGAGAGAGGATCTGTGAATTGATGTTAGTAATTCTACAGTTTCTACAGTTGAAAAAACAAAGTGTGCCCTAACAGTGCCCAATCAGTGCCCACAGTGACCCATTAGCATCAATAGCTAGTGCCATCTGTGACCACCTGTGCGCATCAGTGCCCACTTGTGCCATCAGTGCCACATCAGTGCCCCATCTGTGCCATCTGTGCCCATCTGTGCCCATCTGTGCAATCAGTGTGCATCAGTGCACATCTGTGCAATCAGTGCGCATCTGTGCCACCTTATCAGTGCCCATCTGTGCCACCTCATCAGTTCCCATCTGTACCAATCAGTGCCCATCTGTACCAATCAGTGCCCATCTGTGCCGCCTCATCAGTGCACATCTGTGCAATCAATCAGTGCACATCTGTGCCGCCTCGTCAGTGCCCATCTTCCGCCTCAACAATGCCCATCTGTGCCGCCTCAACAGTGCCCATCTGTGCCACCTTAACAGTGCCCATCTGTGCCAACTCAATAGTGCCCATCTGTGCCACCTCAACAGTGCAAGTGCACACCTGTGCAATCAGTGCACATATGTGCCGACTCATCAGTGCTCATTTGTGACGCCTCAAAAGTGCCCATTTGTGCCGCCTCAACAGTGCTCATTTGTGCCGCCTCAACAGTTCCCATTTGTGCCACCTCAACAGTTCCCATCTGTACCAATCAGTGCCCATCTGTACCAATCAGTGCCCATCTGTGCCGCACATATTTGTGCCACCTCAACAGTGCCCATCTGTGCCACCTCAACAGTGCACATCTGTGCAATCAGTACACATCTGTGCCGACTCATCAGTGCCCATCTGTGCCGACTCATCAGTGCCCATCTGTGCCGACTCATCAGTGCCCATCTGTGCCATCTCATCAGTGCATAAAAGGGGAGAAAAGGGAAGGGAGGGTTGGGGAAGGAAGGTGAACATAGGTGTACCTGTGTGGAGGAGCAAGGAGAGAAATCAATCCAGCAGTGAATGTGAGGCTGTTGTGGAGGAAGGTTCGCTCAAAGAAGCCCGGACCAAACCAGGGCGGCCGCCCATATATGGACACCGCCAAAGACACGCCCCCTACGTCACAGACATGAGCATAGAGGGGGCAGGGGCGGAGACACCGACGTATGGGCGAGGATACGTCCAGCAGCCGCCCCCGTCAACCCGCCCACAGCTTGTGGAGATGGATAGTACGCGGCCAGTGGGAATGCGTCAACATGATGCCAACACATCCGGCGCATACCTGTGACGTCGATGCGCAGTGGCTGCAGAGCCGCCCCCCGAGCGTCAAGGGCGGGCAGGGGAGCACGGCACCAGTGCGCATCACGGCTCCCACACCAAATGAAAGTCGGTAGCACAAGGCAAACAGCATAAGATCAACCATTGCACACAAAGGTAGTCAGGGAAGTATGGACATTTAGGCATACTAAAAAACAATGATTAACAGTGAAAGGGTAAAATGCATCTAACGTAAAATAATAGAACAATTAATAAGGGGAAAGCTATTATTAGAGCCAATATGGCTGTGTACAGAAATACCGGTTACAACAATACAAACCGTGGATGTCATCATGAGTTTCCATCCCTATTCATACTAAATTGGGGGGGGAAAGAGAAAGATTGGGACTTTAAATGAGGCCATGACTGGGTACAGCCATGCGCCTCCATCCCTATAACTCAGGCAATAAAACACAATTGTGGCAGAAGGCAGCAAAGAAACTAAAGAGTGGGACTTAAATGTCTTTGGGTGGCTTATGGCAATCGGCATCCTCCTTCCTTGTGTACACATATCCGTAAGTTATGTTATTTCAATGGTTTTGTTTGGGAGGGTATCTACCCCACCCCCCACCCCCGCCTTGACATAGCTAACTTACTTAGCCAGTATACCTTCTTATTTCAGATATCGCATCTGTCTGCTCCTGAAGAGCGGCTTAAAGCCGCAAACGCGTCGAGCTACCTGACATTGTATCTCTCAGCTACATAATTATCATGATATGTATTCATAACCTTTACCTCAATGGGGTTTTTAGACTATTGATTGTACAGATGCTATCTTCTTAAACTCTTTATCCTATCTTGAGAATTGGTGGACCCCCTATAATTACCATGTATATCCTTGTTTGTTAAACATGTCATTACTAGTACTTACCCATTTGGAATCGGCACCACGACTATGGATGCAATTCCTTTCCTGTACTTGTGACTCAATGTTATTAAACATGTTTTTTATATTCTAATAAACAATTTTATGTTCCACCAAGATATTCATTTTGTCATCATGGGTTTCATTTTAAGTCCCACTCTTTAGTTTCTTTGCTGCCTTCTGCCACAATTGTGTTTTATTGCCTGAGTTATAGGGATGAAGGCGCATGGCTTTACTCAGTCATGGCCTCATTTAAAGTCCCAATCTTTCCCTTTCCCCCCCCAGTTTAGTATGAATAGGGATGGAAACTCATGATGACATCTACGGTTTGTATTGTTGTAACCGGTATTTCTGTACACAGCCATATTGGCTCTAATAATAGCTTTCCCCTTATTTATTAATACAGAACAATGGCTTCCCCTAGGTGGACTTTACCGGCACTTGCATAAACAAAAAGAAATTGTAAAAGTAGAAACTGTTGTACATAGTAAAAACATATACATTTTATTCATGTTGAGAAATACAAATATTAAAAACAAAAATAGATATCTAGAGTGACATGGTAGTACTACACAGTAAACATGATAACATCAAGTAATAGGCAATAATGAAAAGAACCAAAAAACTCTTCTCAAGCCCGACGCGTTTCGGGGTATTTAGTGTTTGTAGGGTCCTTCTTCAGGGGCATAGTTGAGAAAGAGGGGTTCATCTAGACTGAGACGATTTGATTGGTTGCTTGTAGAAAGGAGATATTTGTTAAAAGCAAAGAGAACCACAGAGAAGGGGCAGGATGTGGGAGTAAGCACTAATAGTATAACAAGTATAGGATACTATTGTTGGGTAGTAACGGCTGCAAATAGGTGGGCTATATACGCCGGACGCTGGGCTGTGAGGCTGGCTATATGATTGGTCTTTTCAAGAGACGCCTTCCTGTGACCCCAGCATATCGCTCTGGCTTGCGCACGCCCGGGTCGGGCGGGACTGGAGCACTGCCATACTCCTTTATGGAGACTGCTGCCCACCTATTTGCAGCCGTTACTACCCAACAATAGTATCCTATACTTGTTATACTATTAGTGCTTACTCCCACATCCTGCCCCTTCTCTGTGGTTCTCTTTGCTTTTAACAAATATCTCCTTTCTACAAGCAACCAATCAAATCGTTTCAGTCTAGATGAACCCCTCTTTCTCAACTATGCCCCTGAAGAAGGACCCTACAAACACTAAATACCCCGAAACGCGTCGGGCTTGAGAAGAGTTTTTTGGTTCTTTTCATTATTGCCTATTACTTGATGTTATCATGTTTACTGTGTAGTACTACCATGTTACTCTAGATATCTATTTTTGTTTTTAATATTTGTATTTCTCAACATGAATAAAATTTATATGTTTTTACTATGTACAACAGTTTCTACTTTTACAATTTCTTTTTGTTTATGCAAGTGCCGGTAAAGTCCACCTAGGGGAACCCATTGTTCTGTATTTATGCATTATTGGACGTGGCACGGCTTCTTTCCTAAACGAGTTGGTCACCCTTTCTTTGTCCCCTTATTTATTGTTCTATTATTTTACGTTAGATGCATTTTACCCTTTCACTGTTAATCATTGTTGTTTAGTATGCCTAAATGTCCATACTTCCCTGACTACCTTTGTGTGCAATGTTTGATGTTATGCTCTTTGCCTTGTGCTACCGACTTTCATTCGGTGCGGGAGCCATGATGCGCACTGCTGCCGTGCTCTCCCCTGCCCGCCCTTGACACTCGGGGGGCGGCTCTGTAGCCACTGCGCATCGACATCACAGGTATGCGCCGGACATGTTGGCGTCATGTTGACACATTTCCACTGGCCGCATACTATCCATCTCCACGAGCTGTGGGTGGGTTGACGGGGCCGGCTGCCGGGCGTATCCTCGCCCGTACGTCGGTGTCTCCGCCCCTGCCCCCTCTATGCTCGTGTCTGTGACGTAGGGGGCGTGTCTTTGGTGGTGTCCATATATGGGCGGCCGCCCTGGTTTGGTCCGGGCTTCTTTGAGCGAACCTTCCTCCACAACGGTCTCACATTCACTGCTGGATTGATTTCTCTCCTTGCTCCTCTACACAGGTACACCTATGGTCACCTTCCTTCCCCAACCCTCCCTTCCCTTTTCTCCCCTTTTTCCCCCCTTTCTTTGGGGTGTTTTGGTGGTGACCTCCCACTATGGTCCTTCACCCCTACTCCCGGTTGCCCACCAGTGTTTCTCTGATTGTTTCAGTGTTTCTCCGATTGCCATAAGCCACCCAAAGACATCGGTGCCGGGAGCCAAGGGAGCATGTCTGGTGGCGACACCCAGCACAAGCGAAAACCCCGGCGGATCAGGGCTCTCCAAGCGCACCTAATAAAAAGTGAGAGGAATGAGGTAGTGTAAGTGATGTGTGATGATAGGAATAGGAAATGGATGGGAGGGTGGTGGTAATGGTAACCTAATAGAGGGAAAGTGATGAGTATAAGGTGAAAGAAACACTGGTGGGCAACCGGGAGTAGGGGTGAAGGACCATAGTGGGAGGTCACCACCAAAACACCCCAAAGAAAGGGGGGAAAAAGGGGAGAAAAGGGAAGGGAGGGTTGGGGAAGGAAGGTGACCACAGGTGTACCTGTGTGGAGGAGCAAGGTTTGGGAGGGTATCTACCCCACCCCCCCGCCTTGACTTAGCTAACTTACTTAGCCAGTATACCTTCTTATTTCAGATATCGCATCTGTCTGCTCCTGAAGAGCGGCTTAAAGCCGCAAAACGCGTCGAGCTACCTGACATTGTATCTCTCAGCTACATAATTATCATGATATGTATTCATAACCTTTACCTCAATGGGGTTTTTAGACTATTGATTGTACAGATGCTATCTGCTTAACCTTTTTATCCTATCTTGAGAATTGGGGGACCCCCTATAATTACCATGTATATCCTTGTTTGTTAAACATGTCATTACTAGTACTTACCCATTTGGAATCGGCACCACGACTATGGATGCAATTCCTTTCCTGTACTTGTGACTCAGTGTTATTAAACATATTTTTTATATTCTAATAAACAATTGTATGTTCCACCAAGATATTCATTTTGTCATAATGGGTTTCATTTAAAGTCCCACTCTTTAATTTCTTTGCTGCCTTCTGCCGCAATTGTGTTTTATTGCCTGAGTTATAGGGATGGAGGCGCATGGCTCTACCCAGTCATGGCCTCATTTAAAGTCCCAATCTTTCCCTTTCCCCCCCCAATTTAGTACATTAGGCATCATACCGCAGGATGAATGTAATTTATTGTATGCTTGAAACTGTATTCTTATGTAGTGCATTTATGTCCTGCGTAGCAGTACAGGGTGGAATGTACCCCATTGAAGTATTTGTTTTGTGTATATTTTAATGCAAAATAAAGCATACATTATCAAAAAACAATAAAATCTGTTCTTATCTGTTTAATATCTGATACGTTCCCTATCTGGGGACCATATATTAAATCGATTTTTAGAACAGGGAGATGCACCCCTCAGTGCACCCCTCTCTAAAAAAAAAAAAACTTGTATGAAAACGTATTTTGTTCTCTTTGTATTGCTTTCTTTGTGTGAAATCCCTGGTGTTCCTGCCAGTCCCTCTGCTTTCCTATTAAGAACTGACAACACTAAGCAGGAGAACACATCATGGTCAGTTCTCTAGCTATGCTGGGAACTCAGCCTGTTCTCCTCCAATGATCAGACTTGCCCCGACATCCCTCCCTTGCACAACCATTCACTCTGAAGCTCAGTGTATTGTTGTTTCTCCTCCCCTCAGCTCTTATGCAGCTGAGAACAGAGGGAATGTGGTGATCACTTATAAAAAAAGGGGAAAAAGGTATTTATAATTTTTTTTATATCTATACACATGTGTTTTGCCGTTTGTTTCAATTTTAAACTGAATGGACTGTTTCACAAGATGATAGTTTACAATCATTTTAAGAGTTTCATATGCAGTACCTTTTGCAGATGGTGCATGTTTTGCCCCCTCTGTGATGGCAGGATGAGCTTTGGCATTTTCCCCCAATAATACGGATTTAAAACGATGTTCAACCAGCCATGGTCTCTCTCCTTTATTATATGAATCCTGGGGTATTTGCATAGACACTGCAGCATGAATGAGCCCATCTACCACACCCTTCTGATGACAGAGGAATCTGAAACCTCTATGTAACTGAGAGCAACGGTGTCCTCCATAATCTCAGCCCACTCATGTAAAAATTCCTGGTGTTTGGAAGGGGTGAATTATACCCCTGGAAGCCTGTCCCATGTCCTTCTGACCATTGCTGACACCCTACCCTAAAGATTCCCCAGTGCCTGGTGCTGGGACAGAGGGAGCTGAGACATCAGGAAGTCTTCCTTTTCCTCCTGATTAGGGATGGGCCGAACATCCCCCTGTTTGGTTTGCATCAGAACATACGAACAGGCAAAAAATTTGTTCGAACATGCAAACACCATTAAAGTCTATGGGACACGAACGTGAAAAATCAAAAGTGCTAATTTTAGGGGTTTATATGCAAGTTATTGTTATAAAAAGTGTTTGGGGACCTGGGTCCTGTCCCAGGGGACATGTATCAATGCAAAAAAAAGTTTTAAAAATGGCCGTTTTTTTTGTGAGCAGTGACTTCAATAATGCTTAAAGTGAAACAATAAAAGTGAAATATTCCTTTAAATTTCATACCTGGGGGGTGTCTATAGTATGCCTGTAAAGTGACGCATGTTTCCCGTGTTTACAACAGTAAACTGACAGAGCAAAATTACATTTCTAAAGGAAAAAAAGTCATTTAAAAGTACTAGCGGTAGCGCCGGCAGCTATAATGAATTGTCAGGTCTCTGCAATACTCATAGTCAAAAGTCATTGAAAAAAACAGCCTGGGGTTCCCCCACAGTGCATTACCAGGCCCTTTGAGTCTGGTATGAATATTAAGGGGAACCCCGAACCAAAATTAAAAAAAAAATGCGTGGGGGTCCCCCCAAATTCCATACCAGGCCCTTCAGGTCTGGTATGGATATTAAGGGTAACCCCCAACGAAATTTTTTTTTAAAAATGGTGTGGGGTCCCCCTAAAAATCCATACCAGACCCTTATCCGAGCACGCAACCTGGCAGGCTGTATGAAAAGTGGGGGGATGAGAGAGTGGCCCCCCTCCTGAACCGTACCAGGCCACATGCCCTCAACATGGGGAGGATGTCCCCATGTAGATGGGGACAAGGGCCTCATCCCCACAACCCTTGCTCGGTGGTTGTGGGGGTCTGCGGGCGGGAGGCTTATCGGAATCTGGAAGCCCCCTTTAACAAGGGGACCCCCAGATCCTGGCCCCCCCTGTGTGAAGTGGTAATGGGGTACAAATGTACCCCTACCATTTCACAAACAAAGTGTCAAAAATGTTAAAAAAGACAAGAGATGGTTTTTGACAATTCCTTTATTAATGTCTTTTTCTTTCCCCGCTTCTTCTTCCATCTTCTTCTGGTCTTCATTCAGTTTTCTTCCTCCATCTTGTTCTTCCCCCGCTTCTTCCTCTTCTTCCTCCTCTGCTTCTTCCTTCGGTCTTCTTGTCCACATCTTCCTCCGGCATCTTCTTCCCCGCTTCGTTCTTCGGACGATCCACATCTATGGGAGGTTCCCGCTGTGTGACGCTTCTGTTCTTCTGACAGTTCTTATATAACCCGGTGACCCCGCCCCCCTCTGGTGCATGGGGACTTCACGGGGACTTCCCTATGGTTTTCCCATGATGTCAGAGGGGGCGGGGTCACCAGTAACGTAACTGGGTGAACCCGCCCCCCTCTGACATAAGGGGTCTGGCATCAATTTTGAGGGGGCCCCCACTCCATTTTTAAAAACATTTTTGGAGCGGGTTTCCCCTTAATAACCATACCAGACCTGAAGGGCCTGGTATCGAATTTGGGGGGACCCCCACGCATTTTTTTTTTAGTTAGTTCGGGGTTCCCCTTAATATTCATACCAGACCCAAAGGGCCTGGTAATGCACTGTGGGGGAACCCCAGGCTGTTTTTTTCAATTACTTTTATGTGTATTGCAGAGACCCAACAATTCATTATAGCTACCGGCGCTACAGCTAGTACTTTTAAATAACTTTCTTTTCCTTTAGACATGTCATTTTGCTCTTGGACTGTTGTAAACATGGGAAACATGCGAAATTTAAAGGAATATTTCACTTTTATTGTTTCACTTTAAGCATTATTAAAATCACCGCTCCCAAAAAAATGGCCATTTTTAAAACTTTTTTTTGCATTGATACTTGTCCCCTGGGGCAGGACCCAGGTCCCCAAACACGTTTTATGACAATAGCTTGCATATTAACCTTTAAAATTAGCATTTTTAATTTCTCCCATAGACTTTTAAAGGGTGTTCTGCGGCTTTCAAATTTACCGGGAACACCCCAAATTGTTCGCTATTCGGCGAACGGGAGAACAGCCAATGTTCGAGTCGAACTCATGTTAGACCTGAACAGACAGCCCATCTCTACTCCTGATGCTGTGCCTTCAGTGCCCAATATATTACACCATGCCTCGTAGTGTTTGCTCCAGCAGGAACCTCAGAAAGATTTTGTTGCTGATCTTGTCCTCGCTGCAACTCACCATTCTGATTGCCTCTTTGCGTGGTGACAACATGGTACATGTATCCCGAATGAGGAGCCACAGATGTGGTGAAAAAAAAACAGATCCCCAAAGCTAGTCCTTGCTCTGTATTCACATAAATACTCATTTTTGGCCCACTAATGCAAGTGCAGCCACTGCAGCATGGCCAAGGTAAAGTTCAAGTGAGTGGGCATATCGCACATCAGGCAGTCAGCCACCTTTCAGTCTGCCCCTGAAGAGCTTGCAGAATCTGAGCCCCATTTTGGCTCCTTGTATGCCAGACATACCAGATGCAAAAGATCCCAGACATACCAGATGCAGCACTTTGCATGGCACATTGCATAGTTGGCTGGGGTATGACTGGTGGCTCTGAGGATTCACCAGATGAGGCTAATGAGAAGGCTAGGGTAGAGGGGACTGAGCTGCCACCATCATCAAATTGCATAACTGCAGACAGCACCACTGTCATGGTTATGCAATAGAGTTTGTTTGTCAGCTTACCTGTCTCCATGTGTTCATCTCCAAAGACCAGCTGTCTCTCACCTGACTGCTTTTATTAACTCTCCTCTAGCATGGCTCCACCCCAGCTCCTATCATAGAACTCTATATTAACCTCTGCACTGCAGGTCAACCCTGCTGATCAACCTTTGTGTGTTTGGCTTCCTGTTCCTGTCTGCCATGTGCTCTACGTTTATTTCTGTTACCGACCTTGGTGTGTTCTATACTATTCCTGTCTGCTCATGACCCTGACCTTTGGCGTCTTTTTTCTAGGGACCTCTCCTGGAAACGAATGTCAATCTGATTGCACAAGGAAATTACATCGTCCAGACCAGCGGGGGTGGCTCTTCCTGCTAATTCGTCCTTCACTCGGTCAGAGAGGCCATGTAAAAAGGTTGGGATCAGGGCCTCATTGTTCCAGCTCAATTCAGCTGTGAGGATACGGAACTGAAGCGCATATTGTCCCACTGAACAAGATTCTTGGTGAAGGCGTAAAAGGGCACTAGCCGCTGAAGAAACCCGAGCTGGGTCCTCGAAGATATTAAAGCTTCAAGAAGTCGGACAGGCTGGAAACCACCGGGTCATTCTTCTCCCACAGGGGGGCAGCCCAACTAAAGCTTCACCAGAGAGGAGGGAAATGATATAGGTTACCTTAGCCCGATCAGACAGAAAGATTTGAGACTGGAGCTCAAAATGAATTGTGCATTGGCTAAGGAAGCCCCTGCAAGCCTTGGAGTCCCCAGAGAAACGGGACGGAGCTGGCAGTAAATATGAATGTGTGGCTGCGACTGGTGCGATAGGTGCAGCTGCTAATTGTACTTAACAAATGATAAAGATAAAAAATATGTAGCACTACCTCAGTCCCAACGTGAAAAAATATTCAGTCCAAGGCTTAAATAAATACATACAAGCAAGACTAAGTACAACAATGTGTACATGTAAAGTGCAAAGTTAAACTCAAAAAAGGTAATCCAATCTTACATAGCAAGTGTGTGGAAAGGATCAAATAACACCTAATATAGTGAAAAATCCAACCTCACGTGACAAAGTATATAAATATAAATAAAATGTGAATAATGTCACATGATAAGTGTCCAATCAATCAATATTGAGCATCTAACATAACAGAAGTGTCCAATCAATCAATATTGAGCATCTAACATAAACTAAAGCACCAAAAAATAATAACAATATAGTTTGCTAGTTAGTATATATCTTTTTAGTCGCATTTGATTATCGCATTTGTGAAGCGTTATACTTGTGAATACATTAATTTTATGATTATATGCACACTAAACTTTGCAAGAAATCCATTAATATTATTTTTTGTTTGGAAGTCGCATTTTATCATTGCAGTTGTGAATTGCTTACCTGTGAATATATTGTTCTTCAGCTATCTTGTTTGATCACGTACACTGCACTTTGATAAATTTTGGGAAGTCACATTGTTCTATTGCATCTGTGAATAGCACACTTGTCAACTATATTGTTATTATTCTTTATTTTTTGGTGCTTTCGTTTATGTTAGATGCTCAGTATTGATTGATTGGACACTTCTGTTATGTTAGATGCTCAATATTGATTGATTGGACACTTATCATGTGACATTATTCACATTTTATTTATATTTATATACTTTGTCACGTGAGGTTGGATTTT
The DNA here is from genome assembly GCF_042186555.1 of Aquarana catesbeiana. NCBI lineage: Eukaryota > Metazoa > Chordata > Amphibia > Anura > Ranidae > Aquarana > Aquarana catesbeiana. The sequence goes on from NC_133324.1 coordinate 776,917,855, forward strand.
TAAGCCTTGGAATTAATATTTTTTCACGTTGGGACTGAGGTAGTGCTACATATTTTTTATCTTTATCATTTGTTGAGTAAGGTTATGTGAGTATACTATTTATGTTGGTGGCTCCTTGTCCATTTTATTCTTTATTGTGGTTTTTGTGCATTAGTTATTATCTTTTATATGCTAATTGTACTTGAGGCTGCAGGTTCGGGTTTCCCAAGGAGGCCTGGAGCTGCTCGAAGCGGGAAGCCAGATTCTTAAGGAATAGCATCACCTGAGTCTGATTAGATTCCTGGGTCTCGAGTCTGTGAACTATGCCCTGCAATGGATCGGCTGTAGGAAGCGGCATGACAGCCGAGTCCATGGCTGATAAAACTGTCAGGTCACCTTGAGGCTAGGTGACAGATGCACACCATTGGGATCAGGAGTGCACCGCAAGGCAGTGGACCCTACAGCTGACTGCTGCGGATGGGAGTCCGGGTATAAGGAAGGCAGGGCCGCTGGAACACCAACACGGATCCCACCGGGGTTAGAGCGTAGGATTCCCTGGGGCGCGGAGTCTGAGAGCCAGCAGGTGTTCACCAGAGCCTCTAGTGGTGAGGATGGACTGGGCTGCAACTGGCTCCAGGTCACCACCCCCAGTGTCCCCCAGCTCACACCCACAGTAGGCAATAGAAGGATAGGGTTAGTAAGGAATAAGCCAAGGTCAGGGCCACAAGCAGACGAGGACAAGAGAGTACACGCCAAGGTTCAGGGTCACAGGCAAACAGGGATAGTCGGGGACACACCAAAGGTCAGGGTCACGAGCAGACAGGAATAGTATAGAACACTCCAAGGTCGGTAACAGAAATAAACGTAGAGCACATGGCAGGCAGGAACAGGAAGCCAAACACACAAAGGTTGATCAGCAGGGCTGACCTGCAGTGCAGAGGTTAATATAGAGTTCTCTGATAGGAGCTGGGGTGGATCCATGCTAGAGGAGAGTTAATAAAAGCAGTCAGGTGAGAGACAGCTGGTCTTTGGAGATGAACACATGGAGACAGGTAAGCTGACAAACAAACTCTATTGCATAACCATGACAACCACAGCTCCAGATCTCAAGTGGTGTGCACCATCCTGCATCCTTCCAGACTAAAAAAGTAAATTGACCTAGTGAGTCATGAAGGATATGTAATGTCCCTACCTGTGCTTGCTGGACCACATGTCTGTGGTCATGCTAACCCTACAGGTGACTAAATGTTTCAGCTACAGTAAACCATTACTACCTATATGCTGGTGGAGGGCAGAGATGGCCTCCTGCATGAACAAAATGGCAGCTGGGTACCTGCCACTGTGGTGTCACTTCACTAAATGGAACAGAAACAGCTATTAAGCCAGAAATGTTGCCAGGCTAACATTAAAACGCTTCCACTCCAGCAACTGGGAAATAGACACTTACCTGAAGGATATAGCTTACACTTACCTGAAGGATGTAGCTGAGGACAGCAGGGTGGGCTTAGGAGACTTTGATCAAGGATGAAATCTACGCTTGGCCCTATTAGATGTGGCTCCATGTTGACCCTCTTCACCACTTGATATACCATGAACTATATCTCTCTAATCCCTAATCAGACTTTTATCCCTATCGCTTGAGGCAGCAGTTTTAGAAACATGAGAATCGCCGTACACAATCGGACAGACCTGCCCTACTGGAAGTGAAAGCAGTGACTGGAGGTGACGTCAGCACGTCGTCCTGCTCCACCCTACGCGTTTCATAATAGAATTATGTCATCCAGGGGCAGCAGATGCAGATGAAGATTCCTGTGGAGTGGTGGAAGAGTTGGAAAAGGGAGAGGGAGGAAGGATTGCAGGCCTTTGGCACTATATATAGCACTGTATAGCTCTGTAGGTTGCACACTTGCATTGTACAGTAGTAATAAAACAAGTATATGTCTCTGAAATAACTGTCAACTGTCCCTTTCTACCCGAACTCAAATATACACAGACAAAAAGCTGATGGAAAAGCTGTAAGAGACAGGCACATCCCCATGCCTTATTATTAGCCATATTCTGCTACTTTACCACAGTTCGCAGTTCATGCAATGACCTGTGGGGGTTAATTTTTGGTGCTTAGGCAAACATTTAAGTTAACTGCAAACAACCAATAACCCAGCCTGGTGGCAAACCCAAACCTCCTACCTAGTTAGCATTGCCAGGTACAAAAAAACACTGGAACTAAAAAACATACAATGTAGTCTGCTGATTTCAGTTTTAGGGAAAAAAAACCCCAGCTGACCAAATGTTCAGCTAGCAGTGTATTATGCTAATAATGCTTAACTTAGCACTATAAGGTTCAGATTTGCCATGATCATGGATTTTCAGAGAATTCTGCAGGTTTTAAATTTATGGTCCTGGCAAATTTATGGGCAATTTTGCCAGGGTAAATTTTTAGCTTTACTTAGTGATCACTTTTAGCTGCTCTCTCATCGTTTGCTGCAAGGCTTTCCTTAAAGGAAAAAAAAAAAAGTGGGCTTTTGTTGCAGGGGTGATAATTTGGGGTTTCATTCCGTTTTGTGGATATATTGTTTTCTTATTTTATGTTATGATAGGGCTTTTTTTATATTTTGGGGTGCTCCAAGCTCAGCATTGACTTGTGGCTGACTTTCTATTCTTGGAGCTGCTTTTTGTTCACAGCACACCACTGCTTAGCTTTAACACAAAAGAAATAACCAGAAAACAGTGTGTACTTTAACCACCTCACATTAAAATCACATACATTCATTGCATTTCCACAGTAATGGGGGTCTCTTTGCAAACTACACATTGTGGCATAGTTTTACTCATTACAACTGTTCTGCCTCTAGTCAAGGAAACAACTGCCTTTGCTACATTTAGCCTACTCTTGCTTATTAAACACTTGCACAGATTTAAGGCATCTCTCAAGCCTGTAATCTACAGGATTACTGTTTTTTTTCCACATTGTACACAAATCTCTTTGAAAGGACCCTTTCCCACTGTACAGTATTTTTTTTTTATTTGGAACTGGTAAATCTTTTCCATAGCAGTTCTGAGCTTCCCAGACGATGGTTTGCTTAATTTCCCTAAAAATATCCAAAATCTATCCTTGATACCTCCTTTTTTGCCCCTGCTTATGACAATCCTCTTGCATTCCGATGCTGGACTTAGACACAGCTATGAACTATTTTACCTGGATGTCATAAAGTCCTTTGCCTAGCTTCGTGAACACTGGGACCTGCCGGAGGGAGAATGCTTCTGTTATACCCAAATACAACACTGTCTTTCAGATATAGTCACATGTTGTACCAAAACTCCTCAGCACCTGACTTCTTTCAAAAACTGCTATAGGAAGGGCCTGTACTCTAAAGGCCTAGTGCCTACCCTTTACACGTGGCATATGGACTCTATGGACCCAAATAAGTGCACATATATGGGTAGGTGGGAACATGATCTAGGCTCCACTCTTACACAGGACTGGAAAGACATTTGGCTGGCCTCCTCCAAATGCTTAATTAACATGCTCACTCAGGAAAACGCCCATAAATTGATGTCCCGCTGGTACATGACCCCTTATTGCCTGTCTAAATTTCTTCCTAATGTTTCTCCATGCTGCTTTCAGGGCTGTACTGACTAGGATACCTTATTGCATATTTGGTGGACCTGCCCTGTGGCCACCCACTTCTGGATAAAGGTCTATAACATGCTTTGTTTGGTCCTCCATATGAATCTTCACGAGATCCATGATGGCCCTCCTATACAAACCCATCCCACACCTAAGTAAACACCAAAGGAAGCTGGTGGGGTTCATATTCTTAGCAGCCTGGCAGACCCTGGCCAGAGCCAGGAGATAAATTTCCCTGAAGTCAAACAATAGCTCCTGGGGACCATGACACATGAAAAATGTACTTATGTACTTACTGATACCCATTCAAAGTAACTCAGAGACTGGGTTCATGGATCATGTTGAGCACTTGAACATTGACTGCTTTCTTCTCTCTTGTTGTAACTACCAACCATGAACCAGCAGAATGATGTCACTGGTTGGACCTCACGGACACCCCTTTCTCCCCCACCCCCTCCTCGACTTGTCCACCTTCCTCTCTTTTCTCTCTTTCTCCACCTTTCTCTTATTTCCATCTAGCCTACCATTATTCTGCTTACAAAACCTTGCCAATTGGATGCTGTGTGAGCTCCCCCTTCCCCATATTAGGTTGATGTTTACTAGCTGACTGAGGGAGGTCTCCTCATGGGTCTAAAAACCTTGTGCCATTGTATCAAGCTGTGTATTATGTACGTCCCCATGAGAAACCTTGGCAACCCTCGTACTTAAGCACTTTTTTACCTCAAACTGTGCAGAGCTACCCTCCCTTTGGTGTAATGCACTCCATAGTTTTGTGTATGCAAATTTCATATTTCCTTATTGTTATTGGCTCACAGTATCTAAGAATGAACTCTAAGCCTGGTTAACTTAGCTGATTTTATTCCAAAGGAATGTCATTATAAACTGACCAAATGACCAAGTCCTTAAGGGGGGTTGGTCAGATGTTATCAACTATTCCTGTATATACCACAGCCAAAACTTGGAAAAGTGAGTCTCGTACCAGAGCTGCGTTATGCATGCGTCTGGTTTGATCATTGTACTACACTGCAAAGACCGAGGACTCCATGGCGAAAAAGCATCAATAGCTAAGTATTCTTGTTACGTTTTTCTAATATTATTACATTTGTTATCTGTATCTGTCATTACCTAATCAATATTATACTTGAAAGTGTTTGTGTGATTTCTCTTTGCACAACTTGAATAAAACCACCAACACGTAAACCTGATAAAACAGCAAATCGAACCTGGGCAGATTCATTCAGTACTTCTTAGCACTGCTTGAATTATACTCTATAAACTGTGTTAAAGAGACCCTGTCACTGTCATCTTCAAAATACAGGATTAATACTTATGGTACTTTATGTCTCCTGCCTTTCATACCACTGATACTTGCTGTCTTCAGGAGCTCCACTAGTGGAAACATGTGATCATGAATATTGATGCCAAACAAGTACTGTCAATAAGCAATATAGTGAATATTATGTTATACTGTATGTACCTATTTTTTTTTTAAATATGAAGTAGCATTTAAGACATTTTTTACATTATATTTGGTCTTTCTTTTTGGGATGTCAGTTTCAGTTTTTTACATTTCTACATGACCCATAGCTTCAATTTGTAACATACAACCATTGATTTTATACCTGTTTAACGCTTGTGTTAATAATTTATTATAAATTAATGTTATGGTGAGACAAGTATATTTTAAGGTGTCTGAAGCATTTTATTGAAAGTATGTGGCAATAAATATATTTTTCTTGTCTAATATTTCGAAAATTTGTCATTTAGCAGCAATGCAATGAGTGAATGTTAACCAAAGAAAGTAATTATTATAAATCAAAATTTGGCTTCTTACTTTTCAAACTGCTCCAGCTTTTGAGCTTTATATATTTTTCTTACAATGTGAATTTGGAAAGACTTTGTGACCTATGGCTGGTCTACTCATAAATTGATTTGTTATGGTTTGAATAATAAACTACTAATAACACATGCAAAACTAATAAAACTGATTTATGGGTCATCACTCAATAAATCAAAGTTAAATAATTATAATACATTTTAGTGATTTGAGTGAAGAGATCACAACTTCAGACTGCCTTTGAGTAAAACTACTATTGCCGTAGACCATATACAGAGCTATAGAATTACTCTGTAATAGATTGGCCAAGAATACAAGAAACATATAAAAATAAAAAACTCATCAAATTTAAATCTTATAATAAAAAGATTATTTAGGAAAGTTGGCATGTTCAGAAACAAGGCTTGTTTTTGCACTATTGGTAAGAATCTGCTACAGGTGTACATGGTACTTAGAAGGCAGTTACCACATATACTAATACAAACAAAGATGCTTGGCTTCAGAGGTTGTAAAAACAAAAGTCCAAAAAGTTCAAATTTTACGAGGAAACTATTATATGCATTTCACAAGGAATAATATATGTTGATATTTTTTTAAATGACTTAGCAATATCATTTAAATACATCATTAAAATATGGTGAAGGCAAAATATTAAAAAATAAAATAAAAAAGAGGTAACACTTACCTGTTCTGTGCAATAATATTAAACAGATACAATTCTTTTGTACATTTCTAGCAATTTTTAATATTACTGTAGGCTTTTCCGCTCTTCTTAGTGCCTCCTTTAGTAAGCTAGGTGGAAAGGGGGCACACATGCGTGCGTGTACCCAACGGGTCCCAGTCTGATCTGTGTTTGTGGTGACATGGAACAAGGTAAGTGGTTAGGAATATGGTAGGACAAGTAGTGGGGCCATTTGTATTTACCTTTTTTACCTTAATGCAGAGAATACATCAAGGTAAAACAAATGTAGATTTTAGTGCTGCTTTGTCTGGGAAGATACATAACTGAAATTCCTTATTAACTATTCTCTAGATCAATATTTTTATTGATTTTCAAAAAAGGAGGAGGAGATATAACAAAACAGTTACCCACACATGGACTACATAAGAACAGTAGCATTATATGCCAGAGACAAGCAAGAGAGCCAAACAGAGAGGGCACTGCAGTTCACAGAAAGGTGTCCTATAAAGAAGTCCAGGGATGTAGGCTCTTGGTTGCAGTACCAGCTAGGGATAAAAGAAAAGTCACAAAGATTCCAGAAAGGGAGATAGGAGAAAATAACTAAAAACAGGGAGCTCAGAGTTAACCACTTCCATACCAGACCTATTCTGGCACTCCTCTCCTACCTGTAAAAATCAGCATTTTTTTGCAAGAAAATTACTCAGAACCCCCTATACATGTCTTTTAGCAGAGACCCTAGGGAATAAAATGGCGGTTATTGCAGCTTTTTATGTCACACGGTATTTTTGCAGCAATTTTTCAAATGTGTTTTTTGGAAAAAAACTGTTTCAGGAATTAAATAAATAAAATAAAAATAAAATAAAAACAATACACTAAAGTTAGCCCAATTTTTTGTATAACGTGAAAGATGATGTTACGCCAAGTACATAGTTATCTAACATGTCACGCTTTAACATTGCGCACACTCGTGGAATGGTGCCAAACTAAAAAATCTCCATAGGAGACGCTTTAACAATTTTTACAGGTTACCAGTTTAGAGTTGCAGAGGAGATCTTGGACTAGAATTGCTGCTCTCACTCTAACATTCGGGGTGATACCTCACATGTGTGGTTTGACCGCAATTTACACATGTGGGTGCGATGTACGCATGCTTTCGTTTCTGCATGCGAGCACATGGGGATGGGGGCGCTTTAAATGTATTTTATTTTTTTATTGTTTTTTTAAATTTTTTTTAACTTTTACACTTTCCCTTAAAAAAAAGTGATCACTTTTATTCCTATTACAAGGAATGTAAATCCCTTGTAATAGGAATAGGGCATGACAGGTTCTCTTTATGGAGAGATTTGGGGTCAATAAGTCCCCACATCTCTCCTCTAGGCTGGAAAGACCAAGATCAAAAAAAAAAAAAATCTTGGCCGTGTTTACAACTGCCAGGCCTAACATGACATCATAACATCTTAGAGACTGCTGGGGACCATTTGATCCTCGGTATTCTCTATGGTTAACATCCACCACCAACAGATTCCTTATCCGGCTCGCCGAGAAGCACCGGAGGGTAAAAACAATCAAGCAGCTGAACTGCCCTATGATTATTCATACGATGCAGGGAATGGTTGACTGAAAACAATGATATCTGGATGATGCCTGCAGCTGCAGACATCATTCAGATATCCCCATTCAAAGCCCAGGATGTCATATGACGGCCATGGCCAGGACATGGTTTTACAAAGGATGCAGGGATGTTTACAAAAAGCTGAGGGCAAATGGGTTCAGGTTTCGGAGTGCATAATGAAGCCAAGGCTTTTTTTGATTGAATTAATTGTTATTGTTTATAACAAAATTACAAGGTTACAACAAACATACCAAATAAGGGTAGTACAGTGCAACTTTCAAAGTACAGTCAGTCAACAACTACTCAGTGCAATTATCAACTTACAACTTTTTTGTTGCAAAATCATATCTTTCTGTTCATGTACACCAAGATTTACTGAATGCATGGTAGGTCAGTGAATTTATGGCCAGCAATATCTATGTGTGGTTCTGGTGAATTATGTTTATTGTTTCAGAAAGGTTTGCTGCTAGAAGTGATTTCAATTGCTTGAGAATTACACAGCAGCATGCAGCTAGAAGTATGTGAGAGACAACCGGGCAGTATGTATGTGGGTATCTATCTAAACCAACATTATGTAAGGCCAGTGCAGGGCAGGGGGGAGTTAATATCCCGGTACATGTTGATATAAGTTGGAATATTTGTCTCCAAAAGCTAGTTAGGGTGGGGCATTCCCAGAAGGTATGTAGTAGATTCCCTACCTGGCCACAATTGCACCAGCATTGAGGGGAGCAGGAAGAGGAAAATCTCGCCAGCCGAAATGGGGTATAGTACCATCTATTAGTAATTTTCAATGCCATTTCCCAATGGGAGACACAATGAGTCACCTTGGAGATAGAGTTGAAGGCAGCTCGCCATTGACTAGGGGTGAATGTAGATCTAAAGTCTGTTTCCCATTTAGTCACTGTACTAGATTTACAAAGGTTGTCTTTATCTTGCAAGATGTTATAAAACAAGGAAGTGCCTTTCACCTTTTTACTAATAGAGATATAGAAGCTGATGTGTGGCAAGTGCTGGAATGGGATGCTTAGTAAGAAAGTGTAGTAGGTGTACACCTGTGAACATTGCAGATTTAAGCAGAATAAATTCCTCCTCCTGCTCCCCCAGGGTTACTTTGGGTGAAAATGTCTGTAAATTCAGATATAGTGCATTGTATCAGGGGTCTAGTATCTAGCATAGGTATCATGGATTTAAGAATGTTTATAGGGAGTGACACTTTGGTAGGGATGGGCCGCACAGACCCCTGTTCGGTTCTCACCAGAATTTCAGAACACTGCAAAAGTTCGGACCCGAATAACGAATCCCATTAAAATTAATGGGACCCGAACGCCAAAAATCAAAAATGCCCATTTTTGAAGGCTTATATGCAAGTAATTGGGCATACAATGGTTATAGGGGGCCAGATCCTGCCCTTGGGGACATGTATTAATAAAAAAAAAGTTTGTGAAAAACATCATTTTTAAATGAGCAGTGATTTTTTTGATTTTTAAAGTGAAAGCCTAAAAATTAAAAATTACTTCCAATATAGTGCCGGGGGGTTCCCCTTAGTCTTCCTTTAAAGTGGCAGATCTGTACCATGTCTAGAATCTGCTGCAGCAATAATTGCATTTATAAAGCCAAAAAAAATGACATTTTCCCTGCAAGCTGCCTTTATTTTGCTCAGCAACAGCTAGTGAGCCAGTGTGTAGGATGAAGCCACAGTGCAGTGCACTGGGAACAAGATTAGAGATTTTTTAGATATATTCTGGTGTCACTTTGACTTTGTATAGAAGTAACGGCTGCGTAAAAATTGGTCTTTGGGTGTCAGTGGCGCCTTCTCACCGTAACCCTATAGAGGTGCTCTTGATGAAGGCAAAAAAAATTGCAATGATATGCATATGGTTGGTGGTTTTGCCACGTTTGATGTGCCTGAGACACAGTTTGCAGATAGCAGCAGTATGATCTGCTGCAGAAGTGCTGAAAAAGGCCCAGACGGCTGAACTTTGCCGAGTGGGCCGGGAGATAACAGCTGCAGAATGTGATGGAATAGGGTGGCTGCTCTCTACCCTTTCTTGATGTCAGTCTCCTCAATGGCTGATGTTGGGGCTATGGCAGGAATAGATGTGGACAAGGAGGCAGGTTTATCCACTCTGGCAACTGCAGGGGACTGCACACTTGTCTCTGCTTGTGTGACAGAGGATGAGGAGGATGAGGAAGGTTTAGTAAGCCAGTCCACCTCCTCCTCTGCATGCTGTGGCTGGATAGCATGGGCAAACTCACTAAACAGGAAATGATGCCCTGCCTGAGGACTGACCACCACGTCCACCTTTGCCTGTGGACACATTTGTTGCTGGCCCCCTTACAGTGCCAAGGGAACATCTGCCTCTCCTTGTTGTTCTCTCAGACATTATTGGGAGGGAGGGGGCGATGCTTATAAGCAAATGTAAAGAAGAAGTTGAAATCTTTACGTAGATGCACTTTAATCAATGTAAAGAGGTGTTTGGTGCACTTTAATTTGAGTACTCACACTACACAGACACACTCCACGGATACACTTTAATATACTGCAATATAATGTGCCAAACGTACAGTGACCAACAGAACTATATGGCGTTAAACTGGCAGTAATGCACACAAAAGTAAATGGCGTTAAACTGCCAGTAATGCACAAAACTATATGGTGTTAAACTGGCAGTAATGCACACAGAACTATATGGCGTTAAACTGGCAGTAACACACTCCAAAGGGATGTTAGCTAATGAGTCACAATCAAGATAAGCAGGGCCCTAAAAATATATAGGAGCTGGGGTAGTATAGTCAATTTAAACCTGTCAGCCAACCATACCACAACAGTGCAAATTGTAACATGCATTGGAGCTCCATAGTGATTTTGGTTACCAACCATTTAAAGTTAGGGAGTTCTAGTCTAGATAAGTTGGCTGTAAAGGTGATACCCAAGTATTATATACCCTCTGTGCCCCAAGAGAATGAGAGCTATTTTTTGAGGATGTGTTTGCGCTCACTCCTAGGTCTAGGATCATGGCTTTTTAAGTGTTTACCTTGTAGTAAGATGTATTGCGTTAAAGTTTGGAATGCATGAGGAAGGGAAATTTCTGGGCTGGTCAAAAGGAGAATAATGTCATCCGCAAACAGGTTGATTTTATGTGAGCCCTTTCAAAATCGGAACCCCATGATGGATGGGTGGGAGTGGATTGTTTTGGCCAACAGCTCGATCATTAGATTAAATATTGTGTGGGGAGAGAGCACATCGCTGTCAAATTCCATTGGTTATACTGAATGTTTTTGATAATAGGCCATAGGTATAAACCTGTGCTGAGGGATTGGAATATAATGCTAGTATAGCAGAGGAAATATTGCCCTGGAAACCCAAATTTAATAGCACCACGGACATCTATAGCCAACAGCAGAAAAGGCGTTTAAGTTCTTTCAGCATAATGATGCACATTGAGAATTCGCCTGGTCGCGTCTGAGGTTTGCCTGCCTGTGAAAAATCCCATCTGATCTCTCTTAACCAGAGTGGGTACAACGTTCACTAGGCACATGGACAGAAGTTTGGCAAAAACCTTAACATCAAAGTTCAATAAAAATTATAGGGCGGAAATTAACAGGAGTGGTGGGGTTCTTTCCTTGGTTTAGGAAGAGTAACCACATATGCCTTCAGCATGTCCCGGGGGAAATTATGTCATTTGTGTCGCTCGGGTGAATACATCGGTCAGGTGCAGGGTAAGAGTAGTTTTAAAAATTTTGTAATACTTATTTGAGAAGCTGTCTGGCCCAGGGGATTTGCGGTTTGGGAGAAAGTGTATGATTTTTGATACTTCTGAAGAGGAGAATGGGGCATTCAGTAGCTGGAGCTGTTCTTTAGAAAGGGTGGGAAGGTGCAGTCAAGCCAAGAACTGTTGAATATCAGAATTAGATGGCTGGGGAGTTTCAGGATCCCCCCCTTAAATTGTAGACTGCTCCATAATAGTTAGAAAATTCATCCGCTATCCCTTGTGGGTTGATTATGTTATGCTTAAAGTGGTAGTAAACTCTCAAAGTACACACTCATTTAAATAAGCACAACATACTGTGCAAATTGCTGTCTTAAGATCTCTTCTATGCTTCTTACTTTTCTTGCAAACCGTTCCTGTCTAATTGTATGAAGTGACCTCTGTTTATGGCACACTTCTCGTGCTGTTGGTCCCTGTGATAACATGCCGTGCCTTGATCATGTCCTCTCTGTGGAAGGAGATTGACTGTATTGAATAAAGATACTGTACTCACTGCGCATGCGCAAAATGTCCGACAGAAAGGACGGAAGCCCAAAGTGCTACAAAAAATAAAGACAGTAATCAACAGGGTGCTGGCTTCGGCCGAAGGAGAACAAATTCTAAACTACACCAAACAAAGTAATAGACACCCCAAGTGGTCACCAACTGGGCAGAATGAATTAGAAACCTTGAACATACTGACTGAATTGATAAGGAGTGCTGGAGCGGCAGAGTTTACTACTGCTTTAAAAGTAGGATGAATGAGATGGGAGATTCTCGATCTAGCCTGTAGGATCTTAATCCTATTTGTGAGATATTTCCCTGCCTTGAAGGCGTGTGCATAATAGCTAAGTTTGAGTCTCCTGAGGTGTTTATTGTATTGATCAATGGGCAGTATGGATTGTAACTCATCCCTTAGTTTGGAAAGGGAGTCAGAGATAGTTGGTGTAGGAGTGATTTTATTTTGGAGTTCCAGAGCATGGACCTCTGAAAGGAGGTTAGACATTTTAAAATTGTATTGGCTCTAGATCCCTGTTGAATGCATATACCCCGTATGAAGGCTTTGTTGGCATTCTATAGCACCCATGGATCTGTGACCCACTGGCTATTAAATTGTAAGAATTCCCGGAGATGCTGAGAAATAGCTTTAGCAGTACCCGGTCCAGAGGTGCCTGCTCCTCTAGCGTCATTGATATTGCAGCACGGTCAGACCACGTTATCTTGTGAATAGAGGAGGAGGAGATCCCTGGAGCAGCCACTTATCGGCAACAAAAAGATCTATGTGAGAGTAGATACAGTGCCTGGAGGAGAAGAACGTGTAATCTCTTTCATTAGCATGCTGGTACCTCCAGGCATCGTAAACCTCCTCTGCATGGAACAGGGACCTTAATGATTGGACTCGACCTTTAAAAGGGGAATTAGAATCCAGTTGGGGGTCAACCGGTTAAAGTCCCCACACATTAACAGATGCCCATACTTAACAGATGATACAAGTTTAAATGCTCTGCGGAAAAAGTGAAGCTGGTGAGAGTTAGGTGCATAAATGGTTACCAGGGTGAATGGTTCTTGAGTGAAAATTATGTATCCTCCCTCCTTATCCAATAAGGAACTCTTCAATTGAAAAGCGACAGTGTTCCTAATGGCCAACATGACTACCTTCTTCTTTTCTGATACGCACACTAAAAAGATGTGGGAGTAGTCCCTGTGGGCACAATTAAGAGCTGTAGTTGCTTGAAAATGTGTCTCTTGAACACTTACAATGTCGGCCTTGGCCTTGGATGCCTCTTTCCATAATGAGAACCTCTTTGCAGGGTGATTAAGGCCATTTACAGTGATGGAAAGGCACTTGAGCGACAATAAATGTCAGGAAGGGGTCCAATTAAGTTGCTATGGGTCCTAGAGATGTGATATGGTGTGGGCTCTTCAGCGATAAATAAGTAGTGTGTAATGCAGTTTGTTAAGCATTCAGATTTGCAACTCATAAGAGATGCACTTGTACTAACTAACCATGGTTAAGAAGGAACAAATGAAGTGAAAAACGTTAACAACAAGTAGAACATAGGGGCCAGAGGATGGATCGGTGAGCAGATAAAACCACAAAAATATCTGAGGGGACCATAGGAATGTTATTGAAATTTTGGAATTCAGGAACCCCTAGTAGTGCATTTTTTGGATGAACATTTGTAGGACACAACTTGCCAGTCGTCGGTGTGGGCTTCAGGCCTAGGTGGTAGAGAATCAACAGAAGTAGAGTCTGGGAGTATACCCCATTGGCGCAGGGCTTGTAGGCCTTCTTATAGTGTTGTAACTAAAGAGATACTTCTATCTGTGGAGAATGTTATGGTTCCATAAAGCTTTTGTGACAGTGGAGAGATTCCTGCGATGTTGAAGGGTGTGTTGTGACAGATCAGGAAACAGTTGCAACATGGAATATCGATTTGGTAGGTTAGCTGTTTGTTGAAAGGTTGACATGATTCTTTCTTTTGTTTGGTAAAAATGCACCCTTAAGAGGACATCCCGCAGCACTTCAGAAGGTAAGAAAGATGGTTTTGGTAATCTGTGGATTCTATCTATGTCCAGCTCAGTTGTCGACAGTGACAGCACCAAAGTGGAAAATAGCTCCTGGGCATAGTGCTGCAGCTGGGTGGCAGGAACAGATCCAGGAACCCCTCAGATCTTAATGTTGTTCCTTCTTGACCTGTCTGCGGTATGTGCATTAACTAAGGTGTTGAAGAATGTGGTGTATTCTCCCATGGAGTATTCTACATGATAGATTATATCTCCCAGGACCTGCACTTCAGTGTGGAATTGTTTTACACATGACATCAGGTCAGAATGTAGGGAAGACCTTAGGGAGATTAACATCTCCTTCAAAGTGATATCAGGAATAGGCTGGCCCAGGATAGGGAAAGCATCAATGGGATCAGTATTGGCTGGAAGAGGCCCAGTGGAGGAAGCCTGTGCTGCACTCACCTCCATATCAGGGTCCTGTCAAGGTCCTGTTCAGGCCCCAGTGTGGAGTCCTGGCATGGCTTGGACTTTACTGGGGTCCTTGCTGATGGTGTGGAGGCGCCCAAGGACTCTCTACTGTCCAGATTGCCCATCTGGACATTTTCTGCCCATTCAGGAAAATGTTGTGGCCCCGCTGTGAGCTGGCAGTGGCGCTCTGTGGCTGGGGCGGCCATAGACCGTCATCATTTTGTTGTAGACCACACTGTGTCAGCCAGAAGAAACCTGCCAGCTTGTGGGCATTGTGGCATATGTGATGTGGTGTGGTAAATCGGGATGGCAAGGGGGTTATCTGATGTTCTCTGTGGGTGTCGGAGGTCCTGATGCAAGCAGAGTCCCCAGCAGCCAAGCGGAGCTGCAAGATTAAGCATCCAAGGCTCCCTAATTTTAGGTAATCTAGGCTGGTGAGAATACTTAAAGCTGACTATCCACACAAGCGAGGTAGATGGAGGAATCCTTCCTGCTATGCTATTGTATTCTGAAAGTAAGGACTCCTCTGGTGTCAGAATACACTGATCAGCACATCAGCCACTTTGTCATTTGATAGAAGTCTAAGGATCAAATTTGAATGAACAGGGAGGGTCAACCAACAATCAAAATTCAGTCACTCCCTGGGAAATTGGCTGAATTTCGTTCCATGTGTACCCACCTTTAGAGTTTTTTTTAAATGATTAATTAGCAAGTAACTCATTTATGTGCATCTTAACTTCTGCTAAATCAAATCTCATGTTTCTCTATGCTTTGGCTATCATTTGTTTTTGCCATAATAAAAAAAAAGATGGTGAGCTTTTGTTGAGCTTCTGTAAGCCCGCAGCTGGGCGGTTCTGTCAAAAGTGTCATTCCAGGGTCCTTCGGAATAGATATGTAAAACAGATTGTGAATAAGTCCAAAGCTTCTTGAGCAAAAGGAGATCAATTTTGGGCCACTCCACCAAAAGTGGAACTTTCTGCTCACAGCCTTTTAAATATCTGTCATTGTAGGATGGGAGGGAGTTTGCTATTTGCGCTGATACCCAGTACCATTGAAAGAGACCTTTGTAAATGGATTCAAGTATAGTGGTGTTGAGAGAGCATATACGTTTAGGACAGCCTGGTGTGTGAAGGCAGACGTGTTTGAAAACTTTGCTTAGAAAAACTCAAATTTTTAGCAAGGACCATGATCCAGCATCTTTGAATTTCAGTTATCTGTAGTGTTCTGCCCAAAGGGGTGTTCTGAATTTCTTGTAGGCCAGTTCATGCGGGGAAATGTCAGCAACAAAAGAAGTGACAGATGTGAAAATCCATGCATAGTCCATCAGACAAAGGAACAGGGGTTCTCCATCCCTGGTTGAAAAAAAGGATTTTTAGTCATTGGTAAAAGAGGTAAGAAAAGGGACTGGAGTTTTCTGGAGTTCCCGATCATGTTCAACAATTTTAAACTTTTAAAGAATCAATGGACTCAGCTAGTAGACTGGTGGAGCCAAGTAGTGCAGAGTAGAACAGGACCACAGTTTGAAATGTCCCAAAAAATCCAGAGGGGATCTTGAGTGGAATGTAATATCATGTGCTGGAAGATCTGAGCCGCCTTGCAATATTTTTATGTATACTAACACCTGTTGCAATTTATGTATGTAAAAAAAGTTGTGGGCTATTGTAGGACATTTATGTGCCCATATCTATAAATGAGAGGATTCAATGTTGAAACAATCTTAGGTAATGGGGTGGAACCCATACAGGAAGAGTTTGGAGGTAATGTGAAATCTTATTCAGTAGAGGTATTTTTACTGCATTGAAGTTGCCTAAGACATGCAATGGGAAGTTCCAGGTTTTCAAAAAGGCAGATAGGGTAGTAAGTAGAAGCAAATAAGGTGGAGTGATGTTGACTAAGCTTCACCCCCAGATAGTGCAGTACTAAGAAGTCCAAGGGAGGGGGAAAAGTGCATAAATATGACCAATTTCCACAGGAGAGATAAAAATGTTCAGAGCTTAGAACTGGGAATGATTAAATTCAAACCCAGAGAACTGGTCAAACTGATCTAGGACACAGCATAGGTTGGAGTGAGATATATGTATATTGGTGAGGGTGAGCTTCATCGTCTGCCAAGAGACATACATGTAGCTTATGGTCAAGACCCAAACAGTCAATCCCCACAGTGTCTGGGTTTTCCCTAAAGGCAAGCACCAGAGGCTCCAAAGCCAAAATGCATAAGAACTGGGATAACAAACACTGGTATATGCTGGAGGAATACAGTGGTGGTGGTTGGGGGGGGGGGGGGTGGACTTCCACAGCTAGGAACATGGCTGCTGAAAACAAGATCTGTATAGGGCTTTAGAGACGTGTATGGAACTTCAGGGAAAAGAGGAGAGAGTAAGGCGGGCAGGGGAAAGAAGAGGGGAAATAGGAAGAGGGACAATATCAGTGGTCTAGGCAATAAACATAAGGTAAGCACACCTACAGGTTGCCCTCAGGTCTTAATACACAATATTATAGTTTATGACCACATGACACCGAGATTGGGTCTGTTTAAGATATGGTGCACAGAATTATGTTCCCTACACAGTGATGGAGATCTTAGGTCAGCTCAGGGGGTTGTATTGCTCATGGGTGGTAGAGATGCCCTTGGGATCAGTGAATGAATGAATGAAAGACTTGTATAGCGCTGCAAATGCAAACTGAATCGCCTCAAGGTGCTTATCCGTCCTGTGTCATCCAGCTCCTTAGAAGAGGTAGGTCTTAATTTTTTTCTGAAGGCCTGATGATTTTCTTCCAAGCGGATGTTAGTTGGTAGAGTGCTCCATAGCCGTGGTCCTTGGACTGCGAATCTTCGGTCTCCCTTCGATTTGTAGCGGACTTGGGAGTGAAGAGTAGGTTTTGGTTCGCTGATCGAAGATTGCGATTAGGTGTGCAGTGTTTTATTTTCTCGCATAAGTATTGAGGAGCGTTTCCTTGTATGCATTTGTGGGTGAGGCAGAGGGTCTTGAATGTGATCCGATTCCTTACGGTTAGCCAATGTAGGCTCCTCAGGGACGGAGAGATGGATTCCCAGGGTTTTTTTCCTGTTACCAGTCTTACTGCCATATTTTGGATGCGTTGTAGGCGTGCAATATTATATTTAGGTAGTCCTATGTAGAGGGAGTTAGCGTAGTCGAGTCAGGAATGAATGATTGTACCAACTACTGCTGCTTTGTCTTCTTCTGGAATGAAAGAGATGAGTCTACGTAGCAGGCAGAGAATGTGATGAGATCCGCTGACTATTGATCCTATTTGTGCATCCATTGACATTTCTGAGTCAAAGATGACTCCGAGACTTTTGGCTTTGGTGCTTTGGGGGATAGTTTGTCAAAAGATGGTGGGAGGTGTCCACGAGGTCTTGGTTCCAGTATTTCGGTTTGCGTGTAGGAGAAGGAGCTCTGTTTTGGATCCATTGAGTTTGAGGGAGCTAGTGGTCATCCAGTCGTCTATCAATGTAAAGCATTTTTCTAGTTGGTGATATTGGTCTTTTTGTCCAGTAATGTGAAAGTAGAGTTGAGTGTCATCGGCGTATGATGGAAGCAGAGGTCCAATTTTCTGATGATTTTGAGGAGAGGGCTGATGTAGATGTTGAAGAGCACTGGTGACAAGAGTGAACCTTGAGGGACTCCATAAGAAATAGCGCAGGTTTCAGAGGTGAAGGCTCCAAGTTTCACTGTCTGAGAATGATTTCCCAAGAATGAGGCAAATCATTTTAGATCTGAATCTGTGACTCTTGCAACTTCTGGGAGGCGGATGAGTAATGTATTGTGGTCCACTGTATCAAATGCTGCACTGAGGTCCAACAGTACTAGGAGACATGATTCTCCGTCATCTGCTGCTTCGAGGGCGTCGTCCCATATTTTGAGGAGTGTCGTTTCTGTGTCATGGCCTGGGCAGAATCCTGATTGCAGAGGGTCCAAGAGTTTGTGTGTGTCCAGGTGGCATTGTAGCTGTTGTCCTACTGCTTTTTCCATAATCTTGGAGATGGTGTTAAGGCTTGTTATCGGTCTGCGGCAGTTAGGGTCCTTAGGGTCAAGGTTGGGTCTCTTTAGGAGGGGTTTAACGATGCCTTGCTTGAGGGTGATCGGAACAATCCCTTCTTTGAATGACTGATTTGTGAGATGTGTTATAGTAGGAGCCAAGATATCGGAACATTCTTTCAGGAGTTTTGTGGGAATTATGTCGTTTGGTGATGTGCTGTCTTGGAGGCTTCTGATGATGTTTTTGGTGGTGTCAATGGTGATAGGGCTCAGTGAAAAATGTGGTGATTTTGTGATGTTTGAAGTGATTTCCTCTTTTTGATTTTGTGGAATGAGGTTGGTTGTTTTTTCCTGTTGAATTGTTTTCCGAATGTTGTTGATGTTGTAGATGAAAAAATCTGATAACTCATTACAGAATTCTTGGGTTTCGTTTGCTGGGGGTTCTAGGCAGGTAGAGTTCATAGTCTGGGCAACTATTTTGAAAAGTTCCCGAGGGCGGTTTAAGGCTGTTGAGATGGTGTTTGAGAAATTATCTTTTTTTGCTTTGAAGATTGCTTTGTGGTATTTACCAGTGAGTGCTTTGTAGTTTGTGTGGTTTTCCTTAGTAGGATTTCTTCTCCATGCTCTTTCAGCTCTTCTGCATTCTTGCTTCAGTAGAGTAAGAGTGCCATCAAACCATCCCGAGTTTCTTTTGCGGATGAGTGTTCTACGTTTAGGAGCCACTGAGTCTGCTGTTTGTAGTAATGCCTTGTTTAAGAAGTTGAGGGTTTGTTCCGTTGAAAGGTTTAGATTTAGCATTGCTATTTTGTTTGATAGCGTAGTTTTGAAGAGTTCGGAATGTAGTTTCCTCTGAGGTCTGGTCCAGTGTGCTGTTGTTGCGTGTTTCCGTTTTTCGAGGGTGGTGTTAGTGGCGATTGTGAATTTGATAGCGTGGTGGTCCGTCCATGGTAGCAGTACATTGCCGAATATGTTGATGTCCATATTTTGTTGAAGATGAGGTCCAGAATGTGTCCTGAACCATGCGTGGGGGCTTTTATCAGTTGCTGAAGACCTAGTTCTTCCAGTTGGTTAATGCAGGTGGTGGCGATGGGGTCTTCGGTAGAGTTTGCCCAGAGGTTGAAATCCCCAAGTACTAGAAGGTTTTTGGTTTTCAGGGTGTGTATCGAAATGAATTCAGTGAACGGTGTCAGGAGATTAGTCTTCAGTCCTGGTGGTCTGTAGCATAGTTGTATGTGGATAGTGTCTTGAGGTGTTGTTTGAAGATGTAGGGTGAGTGTCTCCATGAAAGGCATTGGGTTCTGTAAGGTTGGTTTGATGAGCGCAAGGTGAGATTTGAAGATTACTGCAAGGCCTCCTCCTTTTTTTCCTATTCTATGCTCAGTTAGGATGCTGTAGTTCTCAGGCACCAATTCAGTTAGGATAGCGTTGCAGTCAGGTGTTAGCCAACTTTCTGTGATGAAGAGGCAGTCTATGTTGTTTTGGGTGATGAAGTTGTGGACTTCCAGTCTATGCTTGACTGCAGATCTGGTGTTGATCAGGGTGCATACTAATTGTTTTGGTTGAATTGGTGTCTTCTGGTGATTGATGGTTGATTGTAGGTTGGTCCTTAGTAGTTGTTCTTTTCGTAGTATTCTTTGAATGGAGGTTGGTAATGTTAAGGTGGTATTTCTTAGTTTGTGGAGAGCGTCCTCTGAGTATTTGAAGTTGCACATGGCGAGAAAAAAATTGATGGTGAATAGGATGACTACGATGATGATACTGATGTAGCAATGATGAGGTTGCTGAGAAGATGATGGTCTGAATGATGCCACTGATAGCCAGGTGGTGTGCTGATGGTGCAGATGGTGGTGAGAATAGTCCGGAAGGAGGTGATGGAGGGGGGCCCCGCTGACCTGCTGCCCTCCCATTGATCCAGAGGAAGGCGAAAAACCCGTATCTGAGCTGGCCAATTGCTACAGTAGAGGAAAAAAATTCCTTCCTGACCCCCTGAGAGGTGGTCGGACCAGAGGACCCTGGATCAACTGCTGGTGGGTGATGCCCTGGGGTACAGTCATCAGTATAGTCAAATATAGTGGGTCAGGTTTCTTTCCTCTAATGGGGACAAGAAGGTCTAAAATCTGGGTACGCACCGTAGCGTCCCAAACAGCAAAGTTAACAGAATTAATGTTCTGTAAAATCAACAACTTCAAATAATGGCTACAGTAAAAATAGCTAGGCATATTGTCATTGAGCAAGCCAAATAGGGATGGGCGAATGGTTCGGCCCGTTCGCTGAAGTCCCGAATTTGCAGGGTGTTCGCCCCGACACCTTGCAAATACACTGAGCACTGCACAGAGCATTCTGTGCCCTGATTGGGCAAAGCTTTGCCCAATCAGGGTGCAGTATAAACTGGTTGTTAAGGTGCAGAGCTGGGAAGCTTGCCACACCATCCTTAACAACTGATAAGTCATCAGCTGTCAATGGGTTTCTCCGCTGACAGCTGAAGAAAAGAAAAAAGTGCCGGTAAAAAAAATAAAGAAAAAACGGTGTGGGATTCCTCCTAGAATTCATACCAGAACCTTATCCGGGCATGCGAGTCCTGGTTACAATGCACTTGCTGACTTCAGTTCAGCTAACAAGGGGTTACAGCAGCATGCCAAGGGAGGGGCCTGCCTATCAGTTTCACAGACGCCAGCCTGTCTGAAAGCGAGGGGGTGGTACCAAGCCCTAGAGGAGACCCAGTGTTCCCTGCTAGCAGACACCACAAGGCTGAGGAGCAAGATGGTGGAGTGTGCTCATGTGTTTCCAGTGCTGACCTGGTTGCCTGCTTTGCAGGAGCGGACACTGGTGGACACCGAATGTCTGGTTGGAGTATCACAGTGGATTTGCCTTCAGGATAATTGAGGGGACAGAGCAACTGAGCTTGCTGTGTCCAGAATGCCGGATATCGCGGTGGTCATTACCTGGATCTGGTATGGTCATTGTGGCGAACCACTCCCACGTCTTGCATACAGCCAGCAGGAGCCACAATAATAAAATGTGGACCTGCAGTCAGGACTGTGTTGCGTGCAGCCGTGTAAGTCTCAGATTATTGAAGTGGGCCTGGAATCATCGCCGAAAGGTGGGGAGGAGTCTGAGCCTGATGACTCCCCTGCGAACATTAGCGATGTAAGGGAAGAGGAGTCTGTCTTGGACTGAGGCCTGGTCGGGGACCTGGCAACTTTAAGAACTGCCCAGCAAGAACCAGTAAAAGTCCCTGAAATGCCGACTGCGTCTATGTTCCTTGCCAGCTGGAAAGAGCCAGTGTTGGAGGGAGATGCGCCCTCAGGTGAGCCAGAGGGGGAAGGTGAGGACAGGGCAATAGATTGGGGTTCTCCCAGACTACTAGCCGAGATCAGGTCCCTGGAGAAGTTAGCAGAGTGTTCATCTCACAGCAGCAGCTTAGAAGAGGAGTGGGAGACGGGAGACTGTCAGGTCCTGGAGGTCCAGTCCGAGGTAGGAGATGTGCCAGACTTTGCTAAGGGAGCTGAAGAGGCTGCAGGAACTCATCAGCAGCAGATAACACTTTTACAACAGACCCTCCATCACCCAGACCAGAGCAGCTGAATACAGGCAGTGGGTCAAAAGGTCCCCCAACAATTGTGTCAGGAAAAGGGGAGCCCACAGAACTGAGAGTGGAAGGATGACCTAGTGTGGGAGCAGTGGCCGCCCGTGCACTGTGGGCGCACGGGCGCCACCCCCATCCATGTCCCCAGGCCCCTTTCAGGACACTGGACGCATGGATTCCTATGGTGGGGGTGGGAGGGGTGGTACTTTTTGAAGCACCTGATTAGAGCCAGAGGCTGGGCTTGGTTGCAGAGAGTGTGTCCTGATCCCACCCAATTGTGTGACAATAGCAAATTCATTTTCGCTATTTTCACACTAGCCTACCTCCCCGCCAATCAGGAGGCAGGGCGCCAGGCCACCTAATGGATTCCTGGCACTTAGGAAGAGGAGCAGACCCAGCGAAGGGGAGACAAATGCTGGAGCGGAGGTCGCCGCCGTCTGGTGCACTCACTACACTGAGAGGAGCTGCTGTCTGGTGGTAAGTGCCAGGGTGTCTGTCAGAGCAGTGCGCGGGGGGTTGGGGGTGCTGCCAGAGCCATGCAAGTGGGGGCATCGGTGGGCACAGTGGCTGCACATGATGGGCACAAGTGGCTGCATATACTGGGCACAAGTGGCTGCATATACTGGGCACAAGTGGCTGGATTTGATGGACACAAGTGGCTGCATATGATGGGCACAAGTGGCTGCATTTGATGGGAACAGTGGCTGTGTTTGATGGGCACAAGTGGCTGCATATGATGGACACAAGTGGCTGCATATGATGGGCACAAGTGGCTGCATTTGATGGGCACAAGTGGCTGCATATGATGGGCAAAAATGGCTACATATGATGGGCACAGTGGCTGCATTTGATGGGTACAAGTTGCTGCATACCATGGGCACAAGTGGCTGCATTTGATAAGCACAGTGGCTGTGTTTTGATGGGCACAATGGCTGCATATGATGGGCACAAGTGGCTGCATATGATGGGCACAAGTGGTTGCATTTGATGGGCACAAGTGGCTGCATATGATGGGCACAAGTGGCTGCAAATGATGGGCACAATGGCTGCATATGATGGACACAGTGGCTGCATTTGATGGGCACAATGACTGCATTTGATGGGCACAATTGCTGCATTTGATGGGCACAGTGAGGCTGCAATTGATAGGCAATTGATGGGGGGTTTCAGTATTTTTCAATTTGTCTGCACCCCCAGAAAAAATTTTGAGCACCAGCCGCCACTGTGTGGGAGTATTTGCACATCCCCAAGCGTTTGTGGGTGCCAGAGTGTGAGGAGACCTGGGCTCGATTTGAAGACATTCAGAAGGAATGGAGGCTGGGAAGATCAATCTACAAGGACAGATTGAAAGCAGTATCAGTGCAACCCTAATGTTCATCATCTGTATCAGGTTCTGTCAACAGGGGAAACAGGGGAAAAAATAAAGCAAATTTCATTTGGGTACAGCGGCGAACCACCGCGCAATTGTCAGTTAAAGCGACGCAGCGCCAAATTGTAAAAAAGTGCTCTGGTCAGGAAGGGGGTAAAATCTGGTTAAGTGGTTAAGGAGCCTGATAGTCCAGGGAGGGGCCCCTCCCACCAGGAACTCCAAAGAGAACTGTTCACTTTTCAAATTCTGCTTTTCTGTCAGCAGGACAGTAATCCCCTGTTGACAGAACCTGATACAGATGATGAAAATTAGGGTTGCACCGATACCGATACTGGTATCAGTGCCGCTACTACGCATTTACACAGGTATCGGTACTCGTGAAAATGCACCAATACTTAAAACCGATAACTTCTGGCTCAGTTGTTAGTGGGATTAGAGGAGGAGGAGGACGTAGGATGACAGCATGGTCCTCAAAGTTGTGGGGCCAATAGTGCTGAGTGTTGGGAGTGATGTGTTTCTTTATCACTTGGTCTCATCCAGATGGTAATATTACACAGCACACTGATAGATGATGGAGACCCCCCTCCCTGCTCCTCCTCATCTTGATCTCCCTATATGGTGGAAATAGATGTCAGTAATTGGTATCGGCGGTAAATTGGTATCAGTACTCGTTGCTAAAAAAGTGGTATCGGTGCAACCCTAATGAAAATGATGATGTGCTGATGTTGTGTACAATTATTTTTGCTAACCCCCTTCTGACAGAAAATCCTGTAAAGTGTATATGTATTGTTTCTGTGTTTCTGTCTTCACAGGTCCATCCATCTATGTCTGGAGTCAAGAATCCTATGGGCAGAGGGTTTCCCTTTAGGGGGAGGTGCTCTGGCCTAATGTACAGTGTTCATGTATATGTTATTAGCTGTAGGTTCTTGCAGTCAGGTGTATAATATGGTGTATGTTGTGCATGTTGTGTAAATATCAACAAAACTGCTATATTTTTGTACGTATTTATTCATGTATAGCCCTGTTCCTGTTTGTTCCCTTTTCCCCTTCCAAAACTGTATTATTAATAAGATGTCCTTGCCTATTTTAGTAAATTTCCCAGTCAAGGGACTGGCTGGATTGGGGGGGGGGGGGTTGAGTTTAGGACCCTCTAGTCAGTGTCATAGAGAGATAGCTTTTTTTTGGTAGTGTAGGTAAAATTTCAGGGCTAGGCAATAGTGGCCTTAGAGGCAGCTCCCCAGTCTGGGGGATGACCTTGGGCCTGGGCTCTGGTATGGATGGGACCCTCTGAGAATATGTGGAGGTGTCCTGGACAGGACGCATGGGAGCAAGGAGAGGACAGCAGAAGAGCACTGCTGGGCAAGTCTCCAGGAGGAAGTACAAGTCACAGCCAGGGGGACTGGTGAGTGTCATACAGTCAGGAGGTCTGGGAGGCACGCCTGAGGGGACTGGTAGCAAGCAGTCTGGGATGGGTGCAGAGCCAGTGGAGTGGACTGTGGTACTATGGGCAGTGGATAGAGGCAGCTGCAGCCAGGAGGGTTGGCAGGATCTGAAGATCTGGTACTGGGCTCAGTAGCCACGTGGATGGCTAGCACTAGGACTACCTATATATTTTTGCTACACCATAGGGGCCCGACAGGGTGGTGTCAGGCCTGCATATCAGTGCTACCTGGGCCTGGAGAGGGAGTTCTGTAGAAGCAAGTGAAGTGTTGGAGAGTGAGAAGCAAGTGAAGTGCTGGAGTTGGAAGTGAAGAAGTGTATATAGGTGTCCCACAAACCTTTCTGCAATCAGTTGGGCATCTCATGAATATCCTATCCCTATCCAAGTTAAATCCCCCCAATAAAAATACAAAAACAAAGCGCAAGGTCTGGTTTTCTGCCTGAGGGTGAATAAGAACTGTGTGCCTGGCTGGGCAGGGTGACAGACGAACTCAGGGTACCCCTACATTTATTTGTTCAATAGCTGGGTGCTGGCAATTGTAACTGCGAGTCATTTTAAATGGGATTTGACTTGTTTTTTTGTTTTTTTTAGAAATGTAATTTTTGCTGTAGCATGTTTTATGCATGCTATAGATGCACCACCATTACAGGCACATTAAGTGGACCCCCAGGCACAGTTTAAGCATAATTTAAATCACTGCTCCTGAAAAAAAAAAATATATTTTTTATTATTGACACATGTCCCCCAGGGCAGTACCCAGACCCCATGCCCCTTTTATGACCAATTACTTGCATATAAGACTTCAAAACGGACACTTTTGATTTTTCCTGTTTTGCTCCCTTATATTTCAATGGAGCTCGCCGTTCGGGTTAGAACATTTCCCCTGTTCAGGAGTTCTGCCTATAACCGAACAAGGGGGTTTTCAGCCGATCCCTACTTTTAACGTATATTGTATCCACTTCAGTGGTAATCCAGTACAGACTTACCCTTTCCGAGGCTTACCCGGATCCAAACTTGGTGACCAAGAATCTAGTGTTGTTTGTTGCAAGGAATGCTTGTGGCTTCAAACTCTGATGTTGATGTCTCTAAGAGGGTAGGCATTCTGGTCTATTTTGGTAGAATGTAGAATGAGATGAAGCCACTGAATCTTGGTTTTGGGTTCCTCTGGAGTTGACACAGTGTGGATTTGGCCCTTGTAAGACAAGATCCATCTAGAGGAAAACCCACATTTGTACTTGACCTAGAGAGGCACCATTTATATATAGTTTTTGGGGCACAGTCCACAAAATAATTGGAAATGGGTGGCTCTGAAAGCTGAGGTTAGATTTGTCTCAGGCAGCCTGCAGTAAAGTTTCCTTCATGCAACAGAATGTGAATTTGACAATGATATAATGAGATGGTGCGTATGGTCAGCGCGGTGGTGCGTATGGAAAGCTCAATGAATGTGATCAAATTCTAAGCTTTCAAGAATCATAAAGATTTTAGCAATTCACTATATATAATACTAATGTATCCTTATGCTACTGCACTGACATTCTCTTTTCTTGCCACAAACAGTATGTATAAAATATATAAACACATAAATATATGTAATAAAAACATACATATTCTGTATGTTTACGTTTGTGTAAATATTGAACTAAAGATGGTTAAAGAAAATGTAGGTATTTTTTGGGGGATGGCAGGTGCTAATACTTGAAATCTTTAAAGCCGTGGCAATTGATGCTAAGGGGTTGATTTACCAAAGGCAAATATACCTTTTTTTTTACTTTGCAAGGTTAAATGCACTTTTTAAGGACATTCTCCTTGACTTAGTGAAACTTTGCTGACTTCCCTTATCCAATCATATCCAAGGGAAAAAATATATATATTTTTTTCCCCTTCACGTGATTGGGTATTCTTTGCAAAGTGAGCTTTAACCACATTCATTAAGCTTAGGGAAAATTCCCCTGCACATAGTAAAATCTCTTGCAAAGTGAAAGGCCAATTTCCCTATAGTAAATCAACCTCTAATGCAGCGTACACACGAGCGGACTTTTCGACTGGACTGGTCCGATGGACCGAGTCCGGCGGACAGTCTGATTGTGTGTGGGCTTCATTGGACCTTCAGCGGACTTTTCCAGTCGAAAATCTGACGGACTTTAGATTTGAAACATGCTTCAAACCTCTCCGACGGACTCGAGTCCGGTTGAAAAATCCCCATGTCTGTATGCTAGTCCGACAGACGAAAACCCAAGCTAGGGCAGCTATTGGCTACTGGCTATCAACTTCTGATTTTAGTCTGGTCGTACATCATCACGCAAGACCAGGAAAGTCCGTCGGACCAGACTGGGTCGCAAAAGTCCACCCGTGTGTACGTGACATCAGTCTATTACAGATTCAGGCTCTCCTCTTAGATGGACAGGACTGGGTCCTCAGTCATGGGAAGTGGGGATAGCAACACACACAGGCCTGGTGATCTGGATCGAATGTTGTGTGAATAGACTGCACCTCGAAATGAGCTCATGTTCCAGGCACACGATCCAGGCACAGTTTCAGTGCCACTGTTGTCTAGGGGTAAAGGGCAGGTGCTGGAGTGTGAAAAGTGGTCTCCTAGCGATAGCTGTGCTGGCCAATATGCCTGGGAGGTGAGCCAATGTGCAACCACTTTCTTCCCCCTCTTATTAACATTTTGCAAGCAAGCGTATACCTAATGGATTCAGGAAAGGTTTACAACTCAAAACATGGGTGCTGATTTATTTTACCATGTAAATCTATGCTAACCTCACTCATCCAATCATGTGCAAACAAAAATTTTAGTTTTTTACAAATCTCTTGCAAATGATGAAATGGGTTTCAAATTGAACAAATCATTATCTTAATATACAAACCTAAAGCTGGGTACACACTATGAGGAAATTAGGCGAATGATCATCCGGTTTTCCTTGTTTTTTCACAGCAAGTCGGAACAGAGAAAGGAAATAATAAAGAAAATTGTGCTACATGTTTTTGGTAAAAAAAAATTACAATAAGCGTATATTGTTTGGTTTGCACAAAAGTTATAGCGTCTACAAACTATGGGATATATACTGAAATTTTCATTTATTTTTATTTTTTTCAAAAGCAGTCCTTCTACTAGAGGCACATGTGTGCAAGAGCCAGCCTGTCTAATGGAAAATTCAGCTCTGTGTACTGGTCTTTTCAGGAACACCATGTTCCCGTATGAATCTGGCGTGAAGCGGCAGATGATGAAGTCAATATATTTGTTAAGCTATACCCACCTACAGGTGATATAGTTTATAAAAAAGTTTTTTGGAAAGTTAATTACTACTTACTAAAGGAAGCACATTACTAACATTTTAAAACAAATGAGAAATACTTTAATTTTTTGTTAGTAAATAAGTAATATTCTCTAATTTTGCTTAATCACATACAAAATAAGTCAGCAAATCACTTCACATAAATGTTAGCTTTTCCAAAATAGTTCTTTTATAAAGTATTATTTTTTGCCTTTACGCTACCTTGCATATTTTGGTAGAGATGAAGAAAGGCATGTTCCAGTTATGTAAATAGGATTTAGGAAGTGTTAAGTCTAGTGATCATATCCTGCTCCTAAGACTTGGATTTTCTGTATTGCTTTCTAAAAAGACAAAAAGCATGTGTGTCACCTGGAAGTGCTTATTGCAGTTTAGAGGAGCCTCTAAAACTAACAGGAAAAAATGAAATTGCCTAAGTTACTAAATTCTTAAAGTAGCATTACTCAAATAAATGTGTCCTTTTTAAGCAATATTGATTTAGAAATTCTTAAAATTAATTTTGATCAAACGCTATAGATAATTCTTTGGATGCACATAGCTCAGACAGAAAATTCTACTAGGAACTGTATGACATGAGTTTTTAACGAAAACTTCATAGCATATTGGTAATCTTTGAGATCCTGTCCTCTTAACCAAAACTTTACCGTTTGCAATTTTGTCATACAAAGCATATTCATATGTCATTAGCTGATTACATGTACTATTTAATGGTTTTAATAAAGCAAAACTCCAGTGAAAAAAGTAACAGCCTGGTGAAAGTTAAACTCCACTTTTGTTGGAAAAAAATAGCAAATAAAAAAAAAATAATATAGCATATACAATTGCGACACAAGTCATATTGTGATTGAATATTATTAAAAATGACCTTTCCTTTTCAATCTGCAGCTCTGTAATTTTCTGTAAAATGCAATGCAATATGGCTACCTGGAGGTGTTTTGTACACAGAGCATAATTTCCTGCTTGTGTGATTGGCTCACTGATTTTCCCAGAAGTCTGCACTAAGATACAAATTAGATTTCAGTAGTGGTGTTTTTGGTATTCGGCCGAAAGAAGAAAATCTGCAGATAGTGACACCAAAAAGGGGGCGGGGTCCACCCCGAGTGCCGCATGTTGCGGGAGTGTCGTCCGTCCTCCCCTCCCTCCTCCTCTCCTCCCTCCTCCTCATGCAGAGCGGCAATCTCTGTGTTTCACAGAGCTGAATTGTCTGGGCAGCTGCAGTAACAATATCCCACCTCCTGTGATAGACGGCACACTGATCCAGTGCCGGGACATTAAATCAGTGTGATGCATGACAGGAGGTGGGAGATTGTTACTGTGGCTGTCTGAATATGGTTATGGATTATGTTCATAGTTGTTAGTGCTACACTTTTCTTTATACTGTGGCTGTCTGGCCTGGCATATTCAAATCCAGCTCCATGACACAGCGGGAGATCGCCGCTCTGATCCGGGCACTGGTGAGGCTGCATCTGACAGGTAGACTGCATCTGCCAGGCACTGGTGAGGCTGCATCTGACAGGCACTGGTGAGGCTGCATCTGACAGGCAAGCTGCACTGACAGGCACTGATGAGGCTGCATCTAACAGGCAGGCTGCATCTGACAGGCACTGGTGAGGCTACAACTGACAGGCAGACTGCAGCTGGCAGGCACTGGTAAGGCTGCATCTGACGGGCACTGGTGAGGCTGCATCTGATGGGCACTGGTGAGGCTGCATATGATGGACACTGATGAGGCTGCATTGATCTCTTGCATCATGTTGGCAGTCTCTGACCATCTCCTGTATCAGGTCTGTTAGAGGTGCACCGAATAGAAATTTTGCTAATACTATTAGCAATGCATTTAAGTTTAGGTAAGAGATTGCAGACATGATACAAGAGATGGTTAAAGACTGAGGACATAAGACAATTACCTCCCTCCTCCTCACACAGAGCAGCAATCTCTGTGTGTCACGGAGCTGAATTGTCTGGGTGGGTGCAGTAATAATATCCCACCTCCTGTGATAGACAGCACACTGATCCAATGTCGGGTCATTGAATCAATGTGATGTGTCACAGGAGGTGGAAGATTGTTACTGTGGCCGCCCAGCCTGGGATATTCAAATCCAGCTCTGTGACACAGCGGGAGATCCCTGCTCTGATCCGGGCACTGGTGAGGCTGCATTTGACAGGTAGACTGCATCTGCCAGGCACTGGTGAGGCTACATCTGACAGGTAGGCTGCATATGACAGGCAGGCTGCATCTGACAGGCACTGGTGAGGCTGCATCTGACAGGCACTGGTGAGATTGCATCTGACAGGCAGGCTGCATCTGACAGGTAGGCTGCATCTGACAGGCACTGGTGAGGCTGCATCTGACAGGCACTCAGGCACTGGGGAGGCTGCATCTGACAGGCATTGCTAAGGCTGCGTCTGACAGGCAGGATGCGTCTGACAGGCACTGGTGAGGCTGCATCTGACAGGAAGGCTGCATCTGACAGGCACTGATGATGCTGCATCTGACAGGCACTAGTGAGGCTGCATCTGACAGGCACTAGTGAGGCTGCATCTGACAGGCACTGGTGAGGCTGAATCTGACAGGCACTAGTGAGGCTGCATCTGACAGGCACTGGTGAGGCTGCAACTGACAGGCAGACTGCATCTGACAGGCTTTGGCGAGGCTGCATCTGACAGGCACCTGTGAGGCTGCATCTGACAGGCAGGCTGCATCTGAAAGGCACTGGTGAGGCTTCATCTGACAGGCACTGGTGAGGCTGCATCTGACAGGCACTGATGAGGCTGCAACTGACAGGCAGACTGCATCTGGCAGGCACTGGTGAGACTGCATCTGATGGGCACTGGTGAGGCTGCATCTGACAGGCACCGGTGAGGCTGCATTTGATGGACTCTAGTGAGGCTGCATTGCTCTCTTGTATCATGTCGGCAGTCTCTGACCATCTTCTGTATCATGTCTGTTAGAGGTGCACCGAATAGAAATTTGCTAATACTATTAGCAGTGCATTTAAGTTTAAGTAAGAGATTGCAGACATGATTCAAGAGATGGTTAGAGACAGTGGACATGATACAAGAGATGGTTAGAGACTGAGGACATGAGACAAGAGATGGTCATAGACTGCAGATTGCATTTTACTTGAGCCTTTCTTGCACTAAAGGTGCCAATAATGGCCAACAATAAGCTCATATTAATTTAAATTGATGATATTACGGTATATAAAAAGTTGAATATAATACAATTATGTATAAAAATATAAACATTTTTAAAAACTGTCATTTTCGGTTTCGGTTTTCGGCACCAAAATTTCCATTTGGTGCACCCTTAGATTTCAGGCATCCCCTGCAACAAAAATTAAATTTTTGGTGAGCTACTCCCAATAGGAAATCACATCTAAAGGGATGCAGACCCTGCAGTTATCCTCATCAAAGCCCTGCAGGTGCAGCAGCTGATTAATAATTATGAAAACACTCCCATTAGATTAACTTTCCACATGGACACAAACAAACAGTGATTTCTTCAGAATAACAGAAGGTAGGAATCTGCAACAAAGTTTGTTAAAATCCTTGCAATGTACATAGATCATAATCCATAAGTCATAAAGTTCATTCTGAAAAAAGTCCTTAAGGCAAAGCAGTGCTTTCAAATGATTAGGACGCCTATTGATAAAGAATTATGAAACACGTCTAGGCATGACTACACGGCTTGCTGCACTAGTCTACTGTTTCAATCTCCTCCCGGGAATCACCGCAGATGAACAGATCCTCATGAGCGGTGAGAGAGTATCGTATGACGTACACAGTGCTATGTTTTGTTGAATGCTTTCTTTTAACCATTGTTTGTAAGTGCATAGGGTTAGGGGGGAGTTGTTATACAAAGAAATTTTAACAGAGTTACGCTATGAGGGTTGTTTTCATTTATGTTTGAGCCCATGGAACTACTTATGGTCATATGAGTGATAATAATGTGAACTATTTGAGATATCCTGGAAGACAACCCCTTGATATTACTGCCTGGGCATAACATATCCAAAGCGTGTTTTTTTTTTCCAATTTTTTTTTTTTTAATTGAGAAAACAAAAAGTTTACAAATAGGTTTAACATTATACACATTCCATTTGTCCTCGTTTAAGCATCAAACATGTTATAACATTTTGTAATTATCTAGTCTGTCAACCTATATAGCATAAGGAATATACAATTAGTATGTAGTAATCAAGTCTTTCAACTAGTACGGTCTTATGCGATCTCTCTTTATGGTCGTCTCAACTGGACCCGCTATATATTATCATACATATATCCCTTTTGATCTTGTGTCTATTGAAAGGACTACTATGGTTTTGTGTATGGTTTAAAAGAATTTGTTGGCAACATAATAACTTTTGAAAGTAAAACAAATAAACTAAAGTGAAAATGAAAACGAAAATGAAAATCAGTCAGAATGTTCTACATATCTTTTGTATTATCCCAGTGTTATCAGATTGTTATACCACTATTCTTTTGTAATACCATTGATGCCATGGTGTCCATAGTTTGGACACCATGTTGTATTTTCCCGTTGCAGAAGAATGTAAGACTTCATATGTGCCATGTGTGTGAACAGTTGCTATTACTTCCGATATTGATGGTACCTCCATATCTTTCCAGTGTCTGAGAATTGTCAGTCTAGTGGCTAGCATAATGTGAGATATTACAGTTCTGTGGGGAAGTGGTATGGATTCTAGTTCTAGCGATAGTATGGCCATTACTGGTGTAAGTGTATGGTTCACCTGTGTAATATTACTCATGATGTTTTCGCTCTGGGGTCCCAGTTTTTTAAGTTTGGGGCAGCTCCATAGTATATGTATCAAAGTACCAGATCCACCACATAGCCTCCAGCAGTTCGGTGAGGTGTAAATCTTTGATAACCGACTTGGGATCAAGTACCATCTAAGGAAAATTTTTTGTTGCATTTCCCACAAATTTGTGCTTTTGGTAGATGTGTATATAAGTTTAAATATATTCCCCCACTGTTCTGGTGGGTATTCTATTCCCAGTTCTCTTTCCCATGCTTTACACAAAT
This sequence comes from Aquarana catesbeiana, assembly GCF_042186555.1. Taxonomy (NCBI): domain Eukaryota; kingdom Metazoa; phylum Chordata; class Amphibia; order Anura; family Ranidae; genus Aquarana; species Aquarana catesbeiana. Next base: position 776,951,061 of record NC_133324.1, read on the forward strand.
GTTCTTCTCTTGAAGACCTGAGTATAAAATTGATATTCCTTTGTATAATCTTGGGGTTTGTAGGTAGTATTGGGTTATCTTTTTGGGTAATATGGTGAGTATATGAGGTTTCTTCTTAAGGAGTTGTGATATTTGTATATGCTTGTATTGTTCTGTTGTTGGGAGTTGGAACTCAGAGATTAATGTATGAAATGTTTTAATTGAGGTAGCATCTAATATATCTCCCAGATAATGGATTCCCTTATCCTGCCATGTACTTAAGTTGATGTCTGGAATTAATTGGCTAAGTGCCGAGATAGGAAGTTTTAGTGGTAGTGTTGTGCCGGACCAGTTTGGGTAGTTTCTGAGTTGGACCCATGCTCTTATGGAGGCTAGTATAGGGGGGGCTAGTTTGCTGTCTAAAAAGGTGTTAAGATGAGCTGTCATTAGGAAATCTCTCAAAGAGCCCTTTGATATTTGTGTTTGCTCTATTTCTGTCCATAGTGTCTTTGAATCTGGGATTAGCCAGTGTTGAAGTTGTGCCAGTACTGTTGCAAAGTAGTAGTCCTGGAGATGTACGTGGCCCACCCCTCCTGCTTTTCTGTGCTTGATTAATTTACTGAAAGCACATCTGACTTTCTTTGCTTGCCATAAATATCTGTTCAGTATTGGTTGTAGGGTATTAAAGTATGAATTCCACAGTGGGATTGGAAGGGTTCTAAAGAGGTATAATAGTTGTGGTAGTACTTGCATCTTGAAAGCTGCCAGTCTACCTAGCCTTGATAATTCCTTACTGGCTAGTACATTTAGTTTGTCTTCTAGGGATTTCAGAAATGGGGTATAATTGGCCACTAATAGATCTTCTGTTTTAGGGGTTAGTGTGATACCTAGGTATTTGATCCCTTCTGCCTTCCATATGTAAGGGAATTGTTGTTCTAAGTTTTGTTTAGTTTTTGCTGAGATTCCTACATTTAGGATATATGGCTTGGTCTCATTCACTTTGTAGTACAACACTCTATTAAATGTTTGTAATGCTTTGTGAACCATGTTCAACGAGGTGTCAACTTTTGTGAGCATCAGTATTATGTCATCTGCAAATAGACTAATTATATGTTGTCTTGGGCCTATATGTATACCAGTGATATGTTGGTTTGATCGTAAATGGGAGGCTAATGGTTCCATTAATAGGTTAAATATCAAAGGGGATAAGGGGCACCCCTGCCTAGTCACGTTGCTAATTGTAAATGGAGTGGAGAGTCCTTCTGAAATGTATACTTGAGCTGAGGACTGGGAATAAAGGGCCATGATGGCCGAGTATATGAGGCCCTCAAAACCAAATTTCTTCAGTACCTGTGCCAGAAATTGCCAGTGTATTCTGTCAAACACCTTCTCTGCATCCAGCGCAAGGAGCAGAGAAGGCGTTTTGTGTTTATTAGCTACATGGATCACGTTTACCAGGCGCCGGGTAGCATCTGACGTCTGTGTCCCCTTGGTGAATGCTGACTGGTCTACGTCTATTATGTTAAGTAGGATGTCTATCAGTCTAGTAGCTAGCAGTTTTGCATACATTTTGACATCATTATTCAGTAAAGATATAGGTCTAAAGTTTTGCGGAGAGACTGGAGCTTTACCTGGTTTGGGTAATGCAGTAATAGTTGCCTTTATCATCTCTGGGGGGAAGGATGAAGAGGCAGCAGCAGAGCCAAATGTATCCATCAAATGCGAGATCAAAATGTCTATAAAGGTTTTGTAATATTCCCCAGTAAAGCTGTCCAGGCCTGGAGACTTGTTGAGTGGTAGAGAGTGTATGATTTGCCTTACTTCCGTTTCCGTGATTGGGGAATTTAGTGCAGTATGTGAAGTTGATCTGCAGTCAATATTGGTAGATTCACTGTTTGTAGAAATGTTTCTATGGTGTCTGGAGTTGGTTGAGGTATAGTAGTGTCATCCTTGAGGTTGTACAAAGAGATGTAATAATGACTAAAGGCATCAGCTATGTCTTGAGGGTGTTGGTGTTTTATTTGTGTCTTTGGATGTATGATATGTTGAATGTGTGTTTTGTATCTGTGACCTCTTAACTGTTGGGCTAGTAATTTTCCTGCTCTATTGCCACTCGTGTAGTATGCCAGTTTTAGTTTCCTGGATGCTTTTTCAAAGTCCTCCAGGAGCAGTAATCTAAGCTCTGTGCGTAATTGTGTAATTTGGTCTGTTAGGATTGAAGATGTTTTTGTCATGTTTTGTTTTTCCAATAATTCAATTTGGTTTATGATTTTCGCGGTATGCTGCTGCCTCAATCTCCTGACCCTCGCCCCTTGTTGTATTAAGATACCTCTAGCGAAAGCCTTATGAGCATTCCATAAAGTAAACGAATTCAAGACCTATTCTTGGTTGATTATAAAGAACTCTTTGAGCTGCTGTTCAACATAGAGCTTGGTCGGACCATGCTGGAAGAGACGAGGGTTAGCTCTCCACATGTAGGTGTTTTTATGATTGGACATTACCTCCACCAACAACTCCACTGGGGCATGATCTGACCAAGTAATACTATGAATTTTGGCAGATTTACACTTGAACAACAGCTGTTTGTCGACCAAGAAGAGGTCTATCCTGCTATACATTTTATGACAATGCGAAAAAAAGGAATAGTCTCTTTCATTTGCATTCAGGCACCTCCAAGCATCAAATAGTTCATATTTCCGGAGTAAGGGTAGTAAAGATGGCTGAGAGCGTTTTGGATTGGAGGTAGAGTCTAGAGTTGTGTCAGGGGTGATGTTGAATTCCCCACAAATTACCAATGTGCCTTGTTGGTTTAGGTGCATACATGTTTACCACCGTGAAAGTAGTAGAGTTGATGTCGCACACCAGTATTATGAAGCGACCCTGTGGGTCTATGATACTTTTATGTATTTGAAAGGCAATTGTGTCCCTGATTGCTATCATCACTCCCTTTGCCTTTGTTTCCGCGTTGGTGTAGTAAATAAATGGGAATTTTGGGTGGGTGCATTTTGGTGGTGTTGTGGATTGAAAGTGTGTCTCTTGGGTGCATAAAATATTGCAGTTCCTTTGTAATGCTTCTTTCCATAGAGACCTGCGCGTAGCCGGGTGGTTGAGACCCTTAGAATTAATGGTCAAGAAGTTCACCGCCATGTGTAAAAGGTGGTAGGTGTTATGTAGTTTTGTGTGCTGTTTATAACACTTACAGTTGGTGAGGTCCCGCCAAGTGGACAAGGTGAAGACGTATCCTCAAGAGATCTTGGAGGTTCTGGGATTGGTTTGTATGTTGTTCCTGATTTCTCTGGAATTGAAGTGGTATTTCTGACTGAGAAGGTAAAAAAACAAATTATGCAAGAACATAAAGTCAACATAACTGTGGCTGAACGCCAACTGACAAAAAAAATGGTTGGGTGTGACTGATAGTCACTCATGCTGTAACACAGGGGTAGGAAGTCCATAGACCATTCGGATCGGAGGTTTTTCCCTCCCCAGTGGGTGAAGTATTAATCATCTTGCCCACTGTAGGGTCAATTGTGAGTGCAGGCATTTCTGCGATCAACAGTACGCCATTCAGGCTCAGCTCTTGTAGTGGGATTACCCTGATGTGGATGTGTTTGGGGTTCTGGTATGATCCCCAATGTATTCAATAGCGTTAATCCTTTGGCGACAGAGTCTATCACGTATTCTTTGTCCTCCCTTGTGACGATCAATTTGGTTGGGAAACCCCATTTGTAACCGAGCTTATGGTTTCTAAGGGCTTTCGTGATTGTGTTCATGTTTCTGCGCTTTTGTAGGGTATACTGGGATAAGTCCGCATACAATTGCAGGTTGGAGTATGGTGATGATATCTGGTCTTTTTGCCTTGCGGTTGACATAAGTCTCTCTTTCATGTGGTAGAAATGTAATCTCAGGATGACATCCCGTGGCACCTTATCCGAAAGGAAGGAGGGTTTAGGGAGTCTGTGAATCCTGTCCACTGTGAAATCTAGTGCTGACATATCAGGCAAAATTGTGGAGAAGAGCTGGGACACATAGTTCCTCAGATCATGTTGTTTGACAGATTCCGGGACCCCCCTGATCTTCACATTATTCCTCCTGGACCTGTCCTCAATATCTGCCATTTTGGCTTTTATTTCTTCTATGTCCTCCTCTCTATCTTCATTAGCATCAATCATGTCATTAATTGTGGTGGCAAACTCCCCCATCTTGTGTTCCACATGAGATACTTTGTCTGATACAGACCGGAGTTCAGTGCTAAACTATAGATTTTTATTGAAAAGTATTTATGTAATGCAGAGTAAAAGAAACATTTATAACATTGTTTTACAGGACATTTAGTCATTGTTATGAGATTTGGTACAATATGAGACTATGGTTCATCTTACCTAGTAGAAAATAAGTAAAGAAATAGCGTTGCGGTATACACAAGGAAATATGTGGTAATTTGATTGGTTTTACGATTCTACAATTACAAGGAACAGTGCTAGTTAACCGACTGTGGTCTTAGCCTGGAAGAGGGTTGTAGGACGACAGTTCTACCCGGACACCCCGCAAGGGTGCTAGACTGTGACCGTGAAGAACTGTCCTCCCCTCCCCTATAAGTTAACTTCTGACTTCATCTGTCTAAGTTTGTAACCATTGAGAAAAACATATCATAGATTGAATTTAAAGTGAGTTCTACCGAGTTGAATGGGTGGGTTATACACTTAAGAGTTATGATTGTCAGATAAAGTATTTTCGTCAGATTTAAGGTTAAAAATTTCGACAAATGCTGGAGAAGTAGTCCAATCAGTCCACGGTTGGATAATTTTCATTTTGTCGTGGCATAACGCTAGGGTTGTTTCATGTGTGAAGTGAACATGTGTAGTGTGGACTACATCCTTTAATGTGGGGGGTCTGGGTCTTTCCATTTCCTAGATATACTAAGTCTAGCTGCCAGAAGACCGTGTGTAATGATATTCCTTATCGTGTAGGGGTATTGTTCTATGTCTAATGAGAGTAAAGCCAGAGATGGCCTACTTCTGATGGTCAGGTGTGTAATTTCTGAAAGTAGTTGAAAAATTGAGCTCCAATATTGTGTGAGCTTGGGGCAATCCCAAAATATATGTAGCAAATCTCCTTTAATTCCGCAATTTCTCCAGCAGGTGTCGTCAAGGTCTTTACTAAATTTAGAAATTCTATCAGGGTCATATACCAACGATATGTTAGTTTGTATGCTAGTTTCCAAAGGGTGGAACAGCAGGTAGCCTTATAAATGGATTTGCAAGCTTTTTCCCATTTGTCTATTGTGAATGATTGTCCTAGATCTCTTTCCCATCTGATTATCGGTGACGATGCGGTGAATGTGGTCTTGTGGTGAATCAGGTTGTAAAATAACGATATGCCCTTACGGTGTGTTATAGGAGACCTAAAGTAGATCCATGCTTCTTGGGGAAGAATACATTTCCAGGTTGTGAGCGATGTGAGGCAGTGATGGGTGCGAATGTATAGGAATATGTCAGAGGACGGGAGGTGGAATTCTTTTTGTAGTGAAGAGAATGATTTAGGTTTATCTGTGTCTATCAAATCAGACAGGTGGATAATGCCTTTTTCTTTCCATCTTAAGTAGGAAGTTGATAGTATTAGATGATGTAGAGATTCTATAGGGATGTGAACATTGGAGGGTATAGTGTGAGTTAAAGGTGTTTTTTGGAGTCTGAACCAAGCTTTGATAGTCGCCAATATCGTCGGCGAGACGTGGGGAGGGATCTTTGCTCCTAGCGTAATAGCAAATAACCAAGAAGATATATTACCACCGGGGATTGCAGATGATTCTATTTTGCCCCACAGTGTGGGGAGGGGGGGTTTAGGAACCATTCTCTAGCTTGGGTGAGGATAGAAGCCATGTAATAGTCTAAGAAATCTACATATCCTGTTCCTCCCGCTATTCGGTGTTTAATTAGTTGAGAATGTCCGCATCTTGATTTTTTACCCTGTCAAATAAAGTTTGATAAATGTTTTTGTAAGGATTTGAAATAATGGAGGGGTACGGGGATGGTTATTGTGCGAAACAGGTAGAGTACTTGGGGTAGATGAAACATTTTGAACGACGCCAAGCGTCCCAGCCATGAGAATTCAATTGACGCTAGCCTGGTAAGATCGTTTTGAAGTTTGGTTCTATGTGGTAGGTAGTTCATAGTATATAATGATTTAGTTGATTTGGTCAATTGTATTCCCAGATACGATATGCTGTTATCTGCCCATATGTATGGGAATTGTTTTTTGAGTCGATCGCTAGTAGGGTTGTTTATACGCAAATTTAGTATATAAGATTTATTCATTGATTTTGTAGTATGAGACATCACTGAACCAAGCGATCGTCTTTTGTACCTCAGGCAAGGATCGTTCAGGGTCAGTGATCATTAGGATCACATCATCTGCGAACAGACTGATTTTGTGTTCTATGGTTGCTAGGGAGATTCCATATATTTTGTTGTTAGATCTAATGTGCTCGGCCATGGTCTCCATGATGAGGTTGAATATTAGTGGCGATAATGGGCAACCTTGTCGTGTACCGTTCAATATTTGGAAAGGTATAGACAGGGTATCTGCAGAGAACACCTGAGCAGAAGGGTTAGAGTATAGGGCCATTATTGCATTGTGTATTTGTCCCGTTAGGCCGAACTTGTTCAGCACTGCAGATAGGAAACCCCAGTGGACTCTATCAAATGCCTTTTCGGCATCAAGGGAAAGGAGTAGGGAAGGCATTTTAGAGGATTCTACATGGTGGATTATGTTAATCATTCGTCTAGTGGTGTCTGAAGCTTGACGACCTTTGGTGAAGACGGACTGGTCTTGGTGTATTAGAGAGGGGAGTATATCTTTGAGTCTGTTGGCAATGATTTTAGCATAGATCTTTACATCCAAATTAAGCAATGATATGGGCCTAAAGTTTTTTGGGGTGGTAGGTTCCTTGCCGGATTTAGGCAAAGTAACTACCATGGCACTAAGCATTTCAGTGGGAAAGGAGGCGGATTGCACATTTGAGTTGAAGGCATGGCATAGGATGGGAGCTAGGATATGTTGGAAACGTTTATAGTATTCCCCCGTGAAGCCATCTGGGCCAGGAGATTTGAAGTTAGGGAGGTTGTTAATCACTTTTAGAATTTCATCAGTCGTGAATGGATCATTTGGTTTAGAGAGTTGTTGTTGGTTTATAGATGGAAGCTGTATATTATTTAGGAAGGTTTGTATCATTTCTGGGGAGGGTTGGTTGGTGGTTGGGTCATTTTTGAGATTATACAGATCTTCGTAATATGTGTTAAAGGCGTTTGCTATGGAGTGTGGTTTAAGAAGTTTTTCTTTGGAGTGGGGGTGGAGAATGAAAGGGATTTTTGTTTTGTTTCTGTACCCCTTGACTCGTAAGGACATTTCCTCACCTGCTTTGTTATTTGTGTTATATGATGTGGATTTAAGTATTTTGTATGATTTTTCATATTTTTCAAGAAGGTGGGATCTCAATTCGTGTCTGACAGTGAAGAGTTTGGATTTTAAGACAGGAGATGGGTTTATTTTGTTTAGGGATTCAGTCTTGGATATGTCAGCGGTCAGTTTATCTAGTTTCTGAGTCCTTTGTTTCCTAGCTCTAGCACCCATTTGAAGGAAAACACCTCGTATTACAGCCTTGTGAGCGTTCCATACCACCAGCGGATCAGATACCGACGCTTGGTTCAGCTTGAAGAATTCTTCTAGTTGTGTTTGAATAGGTGTTGAATAGCATGGTGTATTAAGAAGGTGGTTACTTACTCTCCAAATATAGGAATTGGGTTGGGGCATATTGTCCTCAATAGTAATACTAATTGGAGCGTGATCTGACCAGGTGGTGGTATGGATAACAGATTTCGATATTCTCTGTAGTAGCCAATTGTCAGCTAGAAAGAGATCTATTCACGAGTAGGTGTTGTGACGCGCCGAAAGGAAGGTAAAGTCCCTCTCGTTCGCGTGACAACACCTCCACACGTCATATAAATCATTAGTTGAAATAAAACTTTCTAAAGGAGAAACATGGCATTTGAGTTCTGCGGTGGAGTCCATTTTGTTGTTTGGGACTAGGTTGAAGTCTCCACATATCAGTAAATGACCTTGTTGGAATTTTCGTGCTAAACGCAGTGTCTTCCTAAAAAAGGTAATTTGACCGTGATTGGGAGCGTAAAGAGAAATTAAGGTGTATGGGATATTGTTGATCGTGCAAGATAGAAAAATGTATCTTCCTTCCGGGTCTGTGACACATCGATGAAGCTGAAAGTTCACAGTGTCCCTAATGGCGATCAAGACTCCTTGTAGTTTTTTCGGAAATGAGGTCTGGAATACGTGCGGGAACTGACGGTGTTCACATTTGGGGGAGGTATCAAGAGCAAAATGTGTCTCCTGTAGGCAAAGCACGTCGCAGTTCTGGGCAAGTGTTGTTTTCCATAAGGAGGCCCACTTTGCTGGGTGATTTAACCCTTTCGCGTTGAGGGAAAGGATAGTGAGTCCCATGCTAGGTGGTTGTGTGGTGTGTCAGGGAGATCAAAAACTTACAGTTGTTGGGCGTTGGATTGTTCCTTAGAGGTCCGATTGATGCTGGAGGAGAAGGCTGTAGTTGATGTCTGTTCATTCAGTCGAGAGTAGGAGTAGATAGGTTTTCTGTGTGTACCTTAGAGTTCCAATTACCTAGGCTTGATGACCATAAAAAGGTAAAGAAAAACAAAAGAGAAGAACAAAAGGGTGTAATTAAATAACAAAACGAGTTTAAGTGCACCTTGTGGTGGGCAAACAGGTTATTCAGAAACAGGTAGCTCAGGTGAACAATTGGCCAACTTTGGGGGTAAAGTTCAGTGAGCAAGGATAAAGGCATATTTTCAGACCGGACTTTAGAAGTTGCTCAGTATAGTAGCTGGGCTGAGTAATCAGTGACGTTTGTCCTTAAATTTCCCTCGATCCATCCCAAAGGAGAAAGGATTTGGTTTCTCAGTGGGGTCCGGTAGGTTGCTGGGGGGGTTCTGTTATGATTCCCCATGTATGAAGAAGTTTCATACCACCTTCTAGAGTTGAAATGGAGTGGGGTACGCCGTTATGGGTGACCAGAATTGTGGCTGGGTGATGCCATTTGTACATGATTTTATGGTTATTCATGGCTTTGGTGATGGTTTTCAATTGTCTCCGCATTTGGAGAGTATATTGTGATAGGTCAGCATATAGTTGGATGTCTGAGTACGGTGCTGGAAGTGGGGACATCTCCCTTGCTTTCATGAGGATTTGTTCTTTTGCTTTGTAAAAGTGGATTCGCAGAAGTACATCTCTGGGCACATCCGCTTCTAGGTGGTGGGGTTTGGGCAGTCTATGTATGCGATCTATAGTGAGCTCAACTGGGGATAGCTTAGGAAGCATACTGGAGAACATGGTGCTGGCGAAGTTTTGTAGTTCTCTAGGTTGGATGAATTCTGGAATGCCCCTTATTTTGATGTTATTGTGTCTGGAGCGGTCCTCGAGGTCCACGAGTTTAGCTTTGATCAATGTGGATTCTTCTTTTTGTGTAGTATAAGCATCTACTAGGTCATTTACAGGGTCAGTGCATTCCTCCATTTTGTGTTCCATAAACTGTACCCTGTTATCCATGTCTTTCATTTCCAGTGAGAACTGGTGGATTAGGGATGATAAATTAGACATGAGGGTTGATTGTAAGGACAGGAGCATGTCCTTCATAGTGGTGTCCAGCACCGGTTGGCCTGTGGTGGGGAACTGTGCTATAGAGGACTGGAGTGAGGATATGGCAGAGTTATTATGCAGGACTGTACTTACTGTGTCTGAGGCCTGGTCAGGGATATCCATCCGCATCCTCGATTTTGCTGGGCTCTGTAGTGCCTGCGATGCATCAGGTGGTGGATGGGACATCATTTCAGGGAGTGGGACCTGTGAGGAGGCTTCGGGCCGGTCCGAGTAATGTAGTGATTGCCTTGCTGATCATCAGGCGGCGCCATCTTGGGATCCATGCTGTGGATGGTGGGGCTGGAAGGAGAAGGATTCTAGCCGTCTTGGCTCCTTCATCTGGTTCCTTTTGTGGGACATTGTGGCTGTGGGGCTTAGGAGAAGTGATCGTGCCACTTTGGAGCTGGATGCTGCAGTAATTGTGCCTGTTCGTCGCTGTATGCCGGTCTGTCTGACGGAGCTCACAGCTCAAGCGTCCATCTCGGTGTGCGCGCAAGCCACGCCCCCATTCAGTGCTAAACTTATGGATACATGAAATCATATCCGAATTAAGTGAGCCCCTCAGTGAAACCAGCATCTCCATCAGCATTGTATCTAAAACAGTTTGGCCATTAGTGGGGAAAGTGTCTATGAAGTCTGGTAACTCCCTGGTGTCATCCCCTGAGTCTGGGAGAGAGCTCACCTCATTGCTGGCATCTGTGGCATCTGCCTTGAATCTTGCCTTTTACGGGCTCCCTAATGATGGTGTGGATGGTGGGGATTGTGATCCCTTAGGGGGGCTGCTTCTTTTTTCTGTTCTCCCCTGTTTTGAACTACGAAGCTGGGCTGCAGCTGCTGGCGTGGATGAGGAGCCGGCGCCATTTTTCTGGAGCTCAAGTGGATAGAACTCTGTCAGGCGTTTAGGCCGGTTTTCTTCCTTCTTCCTCCGCGGCATTGCTGTGCTGTTCTCCCCGGGTGGTTAGGAGCTGGATCGCCTTGGTTAGGTCAGTTTAGATGGCCCAGGTGGGTAGTTATCAGCCGCTATTGTCCCGCTGGTGCTGGAGCTCCGCTACTGCCCGTCCATCTTGGTCTCCAGCTAGCTCCGTCCCCTGTCCAAATCGTGTTTTGACATAATTCTGGTAAGTGCATCACCTAGGGGAGTGGAATCACGTGGTGTGGTGAAGGTGGATTCTCCATACACCTGACGATTTCCTATGAACTATTGCCCAAGCACGTTGACCGGATTTGTCTCACTGGGTGTTTTTCACTATACAGCCACCTAACGGTGTACAACTTATCATTTGAAATCGCTGCTTTGCCTTTTTTCGGAATGAACTTCATGGCTTATGGATTATGATGTATTGTATGAATATAGCGGCTGCTAGTTTCACCAACTTTATTAAGAGTAATTAACCCTCATATATATTGAAGCGCCGGATAAGTGACCCTGTTTACTTTACTTTGAATGTACATAGATCACCCAGAGGGAAATGTTTTTTCTCAACAAAAGTGGAGTTACTCTTTAACATATAAATGTAGCAATACCTACCTAGAATCCATTGCTGTTCCATGCAAAAAAAGTCCTTTTCTTCTCTAGATGATGCTCCTCTTCTGAACTGAATAAATAAATCATTAAATTCATTTCATGTGAACCCAGACTGTCATTGATCTGCCCCTAGGGATGTATCGTCATACTGGCCTAGGCTGACAACCAGAGCAGAATCTATGATCTCACTGGACCAGCCAGAAGACTGTTGGATATAAGGTATATATATTTGATTTAATAGGTACAAGTGGGAGCTTTTGGGAAGGGGAACAGTGATGTCGCTTTGACAGAGCTGGAAACTGGTCTTAACTGGGGAAAAAAAATATGGTAAGTTCTATAGCACTGAAGTGATCAAGGATTGCTAGAACAGGTCACTAAATCTTATTTGGGTGCCAAATAGAATAAATTAACCTGCTAAAAATAAAACCGGACAATGTAACACAAGTCATTTATCAGTGTAGATTACACCCTTGTTCTTGGATACAAGTAACATTTTTAGGCCAGAAAGGGTGCATCTGAGGTTTTGTACAGTTGTATTGCCTAAAGTTAGCAGACAGTTTTGTAAAGTCATTTAGACAGTAAAGTACAAGATTATCAATTTGCCCTTTTGATAAGCCACCAGAACAAGTGTTAATCACATTCATGCCCTTATCACTTGCCAGTCTCAAAAAAGCAGGACATTTTACCTCGTTGGAAACATTCTAATTTTATTTTAAGTATCCCTTCAGTCAGTGATTCATCCTTGTTTGGTGAACAACATTTGAAGATAATATTTCTTTTTGTATTCATGGGAAAATCATGGCATCCTATGTTTGCCAACAGTCTATTTTGTGCGTACCTATTAATCAAACTTTATTTAGCATAGGAAAAGTCATAGACACTGCAATATATGTGTATCAGTAACTCCATGCTCTGCTAAGCTTTTAGCTACAAATATAATATAAACACAGAGGAAAAATCCTGTTAACTCACATATAAAAATGCATGAATCTAATCCACAAATTTACTATAACTAAATATAGTGCAGAAACTGGTAATGATAAGTGCACTAAAATGTATTTTGGTAAAAAATATCTTTGGAAAACATACAGTTGTACATAGATGCTATTCTGTAGATTTTTAAAAAAATCTTTTGACATCTATTGGTAGCTCTGCTTAAAGAGTAATGCCGCGTACACACGGTCGGACTTTCCGGCAGGAAAAGTCCGACAGAATCTTTTCAGCGAACATTCTGATCGTGTGTTGGCCTCATCTGACTTTTTGTTTTGAAAATTCTGACAGACCTAGAAATAGAACTTGTTTTGTATCTTTCCGACGGAATCAGTTCCTATCTTGAAAACCGCTCGTCTGTATACTGTTCCGACGGACCAAAAATGACACATGCTCTGAAGCAAGTACTAGACGGCAGCTATTGGCTACTCGCTATTGAACTTTCTTTTTCTAGTCCTGTCGTACGTGTTGTACGTCACCGTGTTCTAGACGGTCGGACTTTGGTGTGATCGTGTGTACGCAAGACAGTATCAGTGGAACTCCGTCGGAACGCCGTCAGAAAAACCTTCAGAGTTCATTCCAACGGAAATAACGGTCATGTGTACACGGCATAACTCCACCTTTGTTCTGAAAGGATTTCTACATTGCAAGGATTTGCAAGGATTTTACCAAACTTTGTTGCAGATTAATGCCTTGTGTTATCGTAAAGAAATAGCTGTTTGTTGTGTCCATGAGCAAAATAAAGGGGAATGAGGGTGATTTCCTAATTATCAACCAGCTGCTACACTTGCAGGATTCTAATGAGGAAAGTGGCAGAGTCTGAATCCCTTTCAACGCTATTTCCCTTTGGCAGTATCTCCCCAAATGTATCACCCCAAAAATGTTATTTTAGTTGCAGGTCAAAATCAGACTTATATCATGCAGACTTCTGGGAAAATCAGTAAGCCAATCACACAAGCAGGAAAATACATTTCTGGGGAGGTGTTCTGTACACCATCTGTATACAGAATGACTCCAGGTAGCCATATAGCATTGTATTTTACAGAAAGTTACAGTGCTGCAGATTGAAAAGGAGAGGTCATCTTTAATAACATTTAATTATAATACAATTTGTGTTATATTACTTTTTTTTATTTGCAATTTTTTCCCACAAAAATGGAGCTACCCTTTAATAATCCTAAAGTGCATTGTGTTCATAAAATAAAGCTAGCTAAAAAACACATAGAATAACAATAAATCCCAATAATTAAATGTTCACTGTTATCAATATCCAATCAAATCTTCAATGATTTGTAATTTAAAAAGTGTTGACCCTTCCTTCTGAAATGGATACTCACCAAATGCTGTGGACTATTATATTTAATGTTCAATTTGCACTTTATATTATCAATTCACACTGTATGGTACACATGTCATATGTATGTCTCAACCACACCACACAGCATATTACCACAAACAAACAACCAATAAGAATCACACTCAGAGTAAAGAGTGCTATAATAGCATTACACAAAGGCTCTAATTGAAACTGATGTACTCCACTCCAACAGTGTCTTCAGTGCAGCATAATATATAAAATGTAAAAGGTACCAAAATTTGCTATAAAAATACATTAATCCAGCTGTACTTCACACATATGCTGGCCATAGATGAATCTTTTTTTCATGAAGCCAATGGGCTGAACAAAATAGAGTAAATGGACAGTGGTGTAGTGGGTAGCACTCTCACCTAGCAGTAAGAAGGGTCGCTGGTTCGAATCCCAACCATGACACTACCTACCTGGAGTTTGTATGTTCTCCCTGTGCCTGCGTGGGTTTCCTCTGGGTACTCTGGTTTCCTCCCACCCTCCAAAGACATGCTGGTAGGTTAATTGGATCCTGTCTAAATTATCCCTAGTATGTATGAATGTCAGTTAGGGACCTTAGATTGTAAGCTCCTTAAGGGTAGGGACTGATGTGAATGTACAATGTATATGTAAAGTGCTGCGTAAATTGACAGTGCTATATAAGTACCTGAAATAAATAAATAAATGGATTCCTCCATCTACACAATCAAGGTGGATGAAGGAATCCTCCCTACTGAGACATTGTATTGTGACAGTATGGGCTTTCTGCTGGCATAATACACTGATCAGCAGCTAGACCTGATAAAGAAAACATTTTCAACAAGCCCAATTAATAGAAGTCAATCTAACGATCAAATTTTGTCAAGTGAGATTAGTCAAATATAAATCGAAATATGTCCAGTTCCTGCTGAAACGACCAATCCATCTATGTCCATCTTTATGCTCCCCCTGAAGTGGATGAACTTACCAGACATGATAGGTCACTACAGTTTATGATCAAATAGCATTTGATGGAATCAGTTTATGACTTTCCCATTTGAACAATTTTATCACTTAAATGATTTTGCCATTTAGAATTCCCCTTAAGTTAATATATGCATATTGAGCTGTGAGCAGGTCTCATAGAGTATATATAATTAGTACTGTAATAGTATGTCTCTGTGAGTGTTTTTGCTTTGTTTTATCCATTAAATGTTTGCTGTTTTACACTATGGAGATTCTGTCTTCTCTTTGTACTATTTTTACATATACATTGACCATCACTGATTCAGTGCATAGGAGAAAGACTTAGGGAACAACGAGGAGGTATAACTGAAATGATAACAAAAAAAGACAAAAAAAAGCCCTCCCACTGAACCAAAACTACAGAGCCTACTTAGAACAGAAGATAATCTCATGTTTCATTTCACCACATACACAAAAATAAGGCTTATTCATCATTTCAGAACAGTTCATCCAGAAATACTGGCAAATAGTACAGACACAGCCTAACATTACATGTATTTCAAACTTCATACAACTGTTTTAGGCTTTATGCCATCCATGGCTACTCTGTGCAGTGCAGTGCATGAAAACTATGACTCTTAATGGGTTGGGCTTGTGGACCAACAAGAAAGTAACTGTGAAGGTCTATAAAATCTCTTATTAATGACTATTGGTATACAAGAAAATAAAAAAAATATATATACTTGCTGCAAAACTGCTATCAGATAGTTACAGGATGAACCAATAAGACAGTGTATTGTTCTGAATCTGTATTAGTACATTGATAAATTTGTATTGAGAAGACACGATCACCACCACTGTGCAGCATCACTTTTATCTAAACACAAATAATCATGTGATATATGTGTTTTTCCATACCCTTTCTATTATTATTAAAAAAAAAAAAGTTTAATTTACCTTTAAAAATGTGTTACATTTGATAGAGTTTGTTTTCTGATCTGTTGACTTTTTGAGTGACAATGCTCACACACTGCTTTATAAAGCAGTAATGGTGGTGTTGTCACCCTTGTGTGTTTAATCTGAGCCTACGGGCAATATCTGAAAACTCTGCCATTCTTTGCCACTACACGAATGAAATGTCCAGCACAGATATCCAGCATAGGCACAAGCAGAGGCATCCATAGAGGTACATGGGTGCTGGCCTCCCCTATACAGAGGCTCTAATAGGCTTCAAAAAAGGATGGCCTCGGAGCACAGAGCATTGCGCTCCGAGCCCACCCAGTTGTGTGATGATAGTGAATGAATTTTCACACTAAAGTTTCTCCCTGCCAATCAGGAGGTAGGTCGTGAAATCTGTTTCTTGATTGGCCAAAGTGTCAGGCGATCCTATTGGATGCCTAGCACTTTGACGGAAGAGGAGACACATGTTGGAGGATGCTTGAGGAAAGGACACCAGAGCCGCTGCTGCCCGCACTCCAGGAGAAGAGGAGAGGACACCACAGCCCCACCACATGAGGGGGTAAGTGCCGGACCACTCGCGTGGGGGTGCTTCCAGTGCCGCACTGCCCGGTGGAGGGGGGGTTGGGGGGCTGTATCAGTGCCACGCTGCCAGGGGGATGTTGTGTGTTTTGCTCCTCCCAAAAGAAGAACCCACTGGCCTCCACTGGGCACAAGCCATGCCGCTGTGCCTTGCACTCTGCTCATAACTCCTGTCTAGGACTGTGACCACAAAAATAATCAGTCACACCACAATTAAAATATATCTAGGTAGGGTTTATTAGCACAAACAGCCTTGTCTAAACTATAGATTATGACTATGTTAGATTAGTAACCCCAATGTAGTGCATTGTGTGAGGGGGTTAGCTCGGCAGCGGGTGTGTGTGTGTGTGACCCCCTGGATGAGTTCACAACACAAAACTTAGGCACAGTAAACAGCAGTAAAGGTGAAAAAACAAAGGTGAGGTTTATTTACACTAAGTTCAATGGACAAAAAAAACAGAAAAACAAAAAGAAACATGAAAATAAATCCTTGCCAACTTGGCCAATTACTACACACAGGTTTCCCTGGCTATCAGCTAGGTGCAGCCTTGTGCTGCCCCCAGCACCTATCTTACTGTTAAAGAATCTTGCCACACAGGCGTTGTCTCACCACACAGACAGGTATCATGCTCCCCAGTCTAAACAGGCACAAAACTAGTTCTAGGATGGAGCAACTCCCTAAGCATGTAATGAGCCAACTTAACTCAGCTGGGCTCATTACCTCTACCCCTCCAGGATTCTCAGCACCCCCCCTAGTGGTACAAATCTGCATAGAGCCTGAATCTGGGACACACATATCTGCCATCCTGGTTGCAACCAGGCGATTTTACCTGACTGCTGTCACAATTGGCACTTATGCTAGATGTGCTTAAATTAAATTTTTGGTGCATTTTGTAAAAAAGAGATAAACTATTCTGTGTTAACCTTTTACAGAACGCCCGCCATTGTTTAACGGCAGCAGAATGGCTCCCCACGCACGAATCGCCATAGCTGTATGGCGGCCGCTTTAAGGGGTTTAGGGGGCGCGCACGCCTGCCAAGGTGCTGAGGAGCCGATTGCGCGGGCCACGCATGATCGCTCCTGACAGAGCCAGAATGAGGATCTGTGTGCGTAAACACACAAATCCACATTCTGACAGGGGAGAGGAGACAGATCGTGTGTTCCTAATATATAGGAACACCAATCAGTCTCCTCCCCTTGGCAGTCCTATCCCCCCCACAGTTAGAACACACTGAGGGAACACATCTATCCCTTTTATCGCCCCCTAGTGTTAACCCCTTCCTTGCCAGTGAAATTTATACAGTAATTAGTGGCTAGTTATAGCTCTGATCGCTGTATAAATGTCAGTGGTCCCAAAAAAGTGTCAAAAGTGTCTGATCTGTCAGCCGCAATGTTGCAGTTCAAATAAAAATCGCAGATCACCGCCATTACTAGTAAAAAGATTAAAAAATAATAAAAATGCCATAAATCTAACCCCTATTTTGTAGGCACTGTAACTTTTGCGCAAACCAATCAATATACGCTTATTGCAATTTTTTTTACCAAAAATATGTAGAAAAATACATATTGGTCTAAACTGCGGAAAACATTTTTTTTTTAAATTTGAGGATATTATAGCAAAAAGTAAAAAATATTGTGTTTTTTTCAAAATTGTCACTCTTTTTTTGTTTATAGCGCAAAAAATAAAAACGGCAGAGGTGATCAAATACTACCAAAAGAAAGCTCTATTTTTGTGGAAAAAAGGACGTCAATTTTGTTTGGGGACAGTGTCGCGCAACCGCGCAATTGTCAGTTAAAACGATGAGGTGCCGTATCGCAAAAAATGGCCCGGTCAGGAAGGGGGTAAATCCTTCCGGGGCTTAAGTGGTTAATCAGGATGAAGGCAGTTCTGATTTGAATGGGCGAGGTTTTGATAAAAACAAACATTATATCATATCAACACAGGTACAAGGGTCTGCTATGTGGGAGCCATAGGGCTCCTTCAGAATATGGTACACTGAACACCATAAACAATATCGAGATTAGTGTCGGGTAAGGCTAATGTGGTGCTTTGAGAGTAAGGCATTCATCAATGTTACAATAAAGTGCATTACAAAACTGATTTGATTCTTGAGTATTTTGGATTTCTTGTTTTGTTGAAATTGGTCATTGTATTCTGTCCATGTATAGTTGTATGAAAGTTATTTACAGGTTCGGCCTCCTGGTACTTTGTGCTAAACAGCTGCACGGCACTGTTTAAGAAGCTTAAGATCTGAGAGTATATTACTTCAACATTATATTACTCAACAGCGTTGAGGAAGAATTAAATAAAGGGTCTTAAAATTCTGTATGTCTGATTGCATTAAGTAACAGGTCTGTGTGTGTGTGTGTGTGTATGTGTGCGATAAATGTTTCTGAAGATCACAAGGTGCTGGCTGCAAAATTAAATGGAACGTTTTTTCAACATTTATTACTTAATAGCTTGTACAGCCATTATACATGTTATAGCAATGTTTTAATGAACATAAAGATTTCTTTTAAATACAGAACCCATTCTGAAAAACATGAGATTATCTTGAAATGAAGTAAGTTTTATATCATTACATTATATAGGAAATTAGGTTGATTAGCTAGACCAGATGGTCCATATCTGCTGTCAACTAGTATTTATGTATCTGTGTATCTATTATCTTATGGAGGCCTGAGGCTCAATATGCACTCTGTGCTTGGATTAACTCTTCATAAAATCAGCTTTACAGAATAAATGGAAGTCCCTATCTCCTGTGTTTTGTGAGTGCTACTTAATAAGATATCTTTATGCTTTTTTTTCCTGATCATTTTAATTTTACAATGTATCATTAGGTATGAGATATTTTGCTCTTCTACTTTTAGATATATTAGAAAACAATACATGAAATATGAAACATAAGCGCTAAAAAAAAGCTATTTTCATTTTCCACAATCAGGGAAAGTGCATTGCATACCTTATTATATGTATAAATATTGAGAAGTTAAAAGGTTTGTCTGTATCCAACTCAAATATTCTAGCTAGGAATGGATGCTAACATTGAGAAAGGGGTATCTGTATCTTTTGTTTATGCAACATGTATAAAGCAAAATATACTTTAAGAGCAGTACAGAAATTATTTTACCTCCTAAATCCAGGCTGCCACTGCCAGCTGCTGAATTTATGGTACATCCTTTTAAAATCTTTAATCTATGACAGAACTTTACATACAGTACATTCAGATTTAACCTATTGTCAGGGAAGCTGAAATGTAGTTCTTAGGGTAGGGGCATATTTATCAAGTTACAGATTCATTTTTCTATTATAAATCAATTTTTTGGTGCATTGGTCTCAAGTATTTATCCACAAAATAAGACTGCCAGTTGGCTATTGGGTTTTCTGGGAAGTCCCCAAACCTTAAAGGGGTTGTAAAGGTATTTTTTGTTTTTGAAAATAACAAACATGTTATACTTACCTCCACTGTGCGGCTCATTTTGCACAGAGTGGCCCTGAACCTGATCTTCTGGGGTCCCTCGGCAGCTATCTCAGCTCCTCCCCGCAAGAACTAAACACCTTCATGCGAGCTCTCTCGCATGGTGTTTAGTTCTTGCGGGCGCGCTCCAGTGATACAGTCGGTGGCTATAGCTGCTGACTGTATCACTCGGCCCCGCCCCCAGCGCACCGCGTCATTGGATGGGATTGACAGCAGCGCGAGCCAGTGCGTCAGTGCATCGCTCTATTAAAAGTCTCCGTACTAGCAAAAATTGTAGGTATGGCGTGAGGTATGGTGTGCGTCTCCGATACAGGCTTCTTGCTGCTCACTCCATCCTGGCCCCTCCCCTACACGTGTTTGACACAGGGATCACGTGTCTTCATCAGGGGGATTCATAGAGCGGTGCACTGACACACCGGGACAATGTGAGTACCCCATTGTGGGGAGTGTAATCTATTCAATAAATTTACATTTACCCAACGATATCACACTATTGAGCTTCTCTTTTGTTTATGATCATGGAGCTGCAATGAACCAGCTGGAGATCGGCACCTGTTAATCAGTACAGAGCCCGGGGGTGGCTCCAAAGCATGTTCTGACTCAGTGTAGCAGCTGGGTCACACACTCTGAGGTGAGCGCAATTACCTGGGGGGGCCACTGAAGTGCACCGGAGCATGGTTTGCAACACCAAGGATTTCATGAGCATGTTGGATAACACTATTCCTGGACACTGTTTCACACACTTGGATGTTGATCTTTAGGATTTTTTGCACGTATTACTTTATGAATATCCATTAGGAATATTGATTATAATAATTGTGGAGCACTAAACACTTTTGCATCGATTGTATGCACTCTATTATTTAGCAATATTTATAAGCACATTGCACTTTAATATTGTTTGAACCATATAAATTATATATATGTTTTTGTTTATCACATTTTTGTATGACCCAGAGAGGGTCAATTTGCATACATCTCATACTCAAAAGTTAACATATTGGTTTATTTGCTCTAGCGCAGCGTATACATTTTTTTACACTATATAAGGCTGCTGCTTACATGGCGGCCCTATAGTGTAATGAATGAAGAGAGATTAGGCAGCTTAATTAGTGGTGTGCAGGCAATGTATTTGATATATATATTGTACAGTCTAATATATATATACAGTGGGGAGAATAAGTATTTGATACACTACTAATTTTGCAGGGTTTCCTACTTACAAAGCATGTAGAGGTCTGTAATCATAGGTACTCTTCAACTTGAGAGACAGAATCTAAAACAAAAATCCAGAAAATCACATTGTATGATTTTTAAATAATTAATTTGCATTTTATTGCATGACATAAGTATTTGATCACATACCAACCAGTAAGAATTCTGGCTCTCACAGACCAGTTATTTTTTCTTTAAGAAGCCCTCCTGTTCTCCACTCATTACCTGTATTAACTGCACCTGTTTGAACTCATTACCTGTATAAAAGACATCTGTCCACAAACTCAATCAAACAGACTCCAACCTCTCCACAATGGCCAAGACCAGAGAGCTGTGTAAGGACATGAGGGATAAAATTGTAGACCTGCACAAGGCTGGGATGGGCTACAGGACAATAGGCAAGCAACTGTTGGCGCAATTATTAGAAAATGGAAGAAGTTCAAGATGACGGTCAATCTCCCTTGGTCTGGGGCTCTATGCAAGATCTCACGTTGTGGGCCATAGTTGATCATGAGATGGTGAGGGGTCAGCACAGGACTACATGGCAGGACCTGGTCAATGACCTGAAGAGAGCTGGGACCACAGTCTCAAAGAAAACCATTAGTAACACATTACGCCGTCATGGATTAAAATCCTGCAGCGCATGCAAGGTCCCCCTGCTCAAGCCAGTGCATGTCCAGGCCAGTCTGAAGTTTGCCAGTGACCATCTGGATGATCCAGAGGAGGAAGGTCATGTGGTCTGATGAGACAAAAATAGAGCTTTTTGGTCTAAACTCCACTCGCCGTGTTTGGAAGAAAAAGAAGGATGAGTACAACCCCAAGAACACCATCCCAACCGTGAAGCATGGAGGTGGAAACATCATTCTTTGGGGCTACTTTTCTGCAAAGGGGACAGGACGACTGCACCGTATTGAGGGGAGGATGGATGGGGCCATGTATCGCGAGATCTTGGCCAACAACCTCCTTCCCTCAGTAAGAGCATTGAAGATGGGTAGTGGCTGGGTCTTCCAGCATGACAATGACCCAAAACACACAGCCAAGGCAACTAAGGAGTGGCTCCGTAAAAAGCATCTCAAGGTCCTGGAGTGACCTAGCCATTCTCCAGACCTGAACCCAATAGAAATCCTTTGGAGGGAGCTGAAGGATCTGGAGAAGGTTTGTATGGAGGAGTGGGCCAAAATCCCTGCTGCAGTGTGTGCGAACCTGGTCAAGAACTACAGGAAATGTTTGATCTCTGTAACTGCAAACAAAGGTTTCTGTACCAAATATTAAGTTCTGCCTTTCTGATTAATCAAATACTTATGTTATGCTATAAAATGCAAATTAATTACTTAAAAATCATACAATGTGATTTTCTTTTTTTTAGTTTTAGATTCCGTCTCTCACAGTTAAAAAGAGCACCTATGATAAAAATTAAAGACCTCTACATGCTTTGTAAGGTAGGAAAACCTGCAAAATCGGCAGCGTATCAAATACTTGTTCTCCCCATATATATACTCTGCATTTAGCGTAGATTATATATTTAGTGTAGAATCTATATTCAGTCAGTACAGGCAGTGTATTTGATATATATATATATCACATTTTTGTAAATATTTTATTATATCTTTTCATGTGACAACACTGAAGAAATTACATTTTGCTATATTGTAAAGTAGTGAGTGTTCAGCTTGTATAACAGTGTAAATTTGCTGTCCCCTCAAAATAACTCAACACACAGCCATTAATGTCTAAACCACTGGCACATCACCCAACACATCACATCACCCAAAGAACACCATCCCCACAGTGAAACATGGTGGTGGCAGCATCATGCTGTGGGGATGTGTTTCAGCAGTCGGGACTGGGAAACTGGTTGGAGTTGAGGGAAAGATGGATGGTGCTAAATACAGGGATATTCTTGATCAAAACCTGTACCACTCTGTGTGTGATTTGAGGCTAGGATGAAGGTTCACCTTCCAGCAGGACAATGACCCCAAACACACTGCTAAAGCAACACTTGAGTGGTTTAAGGGGAAACATGTAGATGTGTTTGAATGGCCAAGTCAAAGACCAGACCTCAATCCAATAGAAAATCTGTGGTCAGACTTAAAGATTGCTGTTCACAAGAGCAAACCATCCAACTTGAAGGAGCTGGAGCAGTTTTGCATGGAGGAATGGGCAAACATCCCAGTGGTAAGATGTGGAAAGCTCATAGAGACTTATCCAAAGTGACTTGGAGCTGTGATAGCTGCAAAAGGTGGCTCTACAAAGTATTGACTTTAGGGGGTGAATAGTTATACACATTGACTATTTCTGTTATTTTGTCCTATTTTTTGTTTGCTTCACAATAAAAAAAAATCTCAAAGTTGTGGGCCTGTTCTGTAAGTGAAATGATGCAAATCTTCAAACAATCCATGTTAATTCCAGGTTGTGAGGCAACAAAACACAAAAAATGTCAAGGGGGTGAATACTTTTGCAAGGCACTGTATGTAGGGTGATTTGTTTCACCTCTGTGTATCATCTGAGGCTGTCCACTTCACTGGGTATATGTGAGGGTTTACATCCACTTTACCAGCTGGAGGAACAAAAGTTGTCAACCCCTGGTAAGGTACTTCTTCATTAGATGCTATTCTAAATATGGTGTATAGTGCTTTCCTATTAGGGGCTATCCTAATTAGAAGGTGTAGTTCTTCCTTACTAAGGTTGTCATGTCACACAGAAGGCTGCAATCAAAGATGATCTGTAAAGTTCCCTATTATGATAGATAAAATTAATATTTGACCAATGTGATTTGCCTTTTTGTCTCACATAGCTTATTTTTCATCATGTGCCTTAAATAAGTTGCAATAACTTCTTTTTGACTTGAAAAATCAACAAAACATAATTTGATGAGGGTTCCCAAGTCTGGAGGGAAAATAGCGAACATGGCTTTGTAATGAATAGTAAGAATGGCATTAGAGTAGAACAAAGCTTTTATGTTTCTACAATGGCCTTCAGGCATCTGAGATACTCACATACAACTAAAACCTATACTGTACACCAAAAGAGCAGTTTCTCTGAAAGCCTAGTGAGGTTTTATTAAGAGATAGTTTAGATGTAAATATTTCTTATTTGATTTTTGTTTAATGATTAGGGCTGTGGAAAGCTGGTGCAACCAACATATTTTCCTAAAAATAAATTTCACAGCTACTCCACCTCTATTTGGATTGATGATCATTTTTTTACAACACGATAAATACCTGTTTTGAAGGTTAGAAAACTCTAATTTACAAAAGAAAACGCTAGTATGCAGAGTTATCCGAATTTTAATAAATATGTCCTTAGTTTTAAAGGAATGTGAGCCATCTACATGTACTAATGACCCACATATGTATTTTGTTACTTAACTGACATGGTTATATATTTTTATAAAATCACATATTAGTGGGCAATATATAAGGATTTTCTCCATCTAGATTAGAAATCATATCATAATCTTTATCACATTTCCCATATCAATTGCTAAAGACAGGGATATTTATAGATTACAATATACTGTAATTTATTATATGCCAGAGCAAAATTGTTCTGCTAAGAATGTCAAATAAATTACACTTTGTGTTGTGTCACTGAACAATAGAAGGGTCCTGTCATATAATCTTTATTTTTGTAACATGAAACCAAGGTTGTTAACTTGTTAGCAATCAATTAATGAATAGCTATCCTGTTTTTTAATTCCTTCTGTTTTCTACTGAGAAATGTAACAGTGGAATGCTTGGAAAACAATGTTGTCATAGAAAAACGTTCCTGATAAAAACACAGAAGCTGATGTTGCACTTTGTTCTGCAATCCTGTGACCCTTATTCAGCCGACAGTGGGATAAGCCCATTGTCGGCAGACATGATTTAGCCTGTCTAAACTCTGGAGAGATCTTGACTTTATTGTTGGGATCCACCCAGATGCCTGACCAGTAGCTAGCTCAGCCTCACAATGCACTGCAGAGAGCCTGAGCCAGCTGCTCTCTCCTCGCTACAGCCCGGTGCTCCAGTGAGCGCTGGAGGGGCGGAACAGATAGCCATTGATTGACAGTCACGGCTATCTGCTCACTGAAGAAGACCAACAACTGAGCAATCAGAGGTCTTTGATCACACCAATGCTGCATCTACCTATCTGTTTCCAAGGCTCATTTACTGAAGAACCACTTTTTACTAGCCTATAATAAATTTGTATATCCAATTAGACAAATAGGAAAAAGAAACAAAAACAGCAAAAAGACATCCTCAAATATGATGAAGCATCAGACAATAGTCAGCAATACCTAGGGGGTTATTTACGAAAGGTAAATTCACTATGCACTGCAAGTGCTCTTGAAAGTGCACTGAAAGTGCACTTGGAAGTGCAGTCGCTCTAAATCTATGGGGTGGATCTGAAATGAGTGGAAGCTCTGCTGATTTTATCATCCAATCATGTGCAAGCTAAAATGCTTGTATTTTCCTTTCATATCCCCCTCGGATCTACAGTGACTTTACTTCCAAGTGCACTTTAAGTGCACTTTCAAGTGCACTTGCAGTGCAAAGTGGATTTGCCTTTAGTAAATAACCCCCCTGTTGTTTGAGATTTAATTTCTTTGTGTGAGTCATGGTCCACTCATACAGATCATATACCACTAATCTCCATTTGTCTATTCTTATGAAGCCATGGGATTGCACTTGGCACTGTTTTCCCTTATCCCCAAACGCAACCATTAACAAAATAATAATAAGATAGATATGACATAAATTGGCCACAGCACTTTTATAAGTTTAGAATAAAATTATATCTTTCAACAACCATATTACAAATACATCAAATCAAATTATCACTTTCAATATTGCTTAGCCGTAAGGACTCAAGCTAATTAAGTTACATCAGCTTATAACAAAAGTCCCCCTGTGATGCAAAGGTGACACATCACATAAAGTGCTTGTGACAGGAAGAAGGGTGGGTAGCCCTTTTTGCTTTACCCTGGCCAACGCCAGCATACATACCTATGGCAGTGGGCTCTTGATATACTAAGCACCACTGCTTCTAGAAACTTCCAACAAATCCTATTGCCCAATTTTTACCTGACCAAGGGTGAACAGAAATATTTAAAGGGCCAGTACCAGCCCCTCTCTTTTATCCAGCTATAACACACAGCTGCTCCAGATGATGTCCCAGTGACGAAACGCGTAGGGAGGAGCTAACAGCATCTTTGCATTACTTCTGGTTTAGAGCCATGGAATGCAATCTGTCCCGCCTTCCTGTATTTTAAAGCTCTGTATTACTGCATTATATCTGAGTACATTTCCATCTTTATATAATTAATTCTACTTTTTAAATGGTAATACACAATGGAGATGTCTCTTTTCTGCATGTGGGAGCTACAGAGGGAAAGCTACAGGAGGCCCTTATATCTTATACCGTAAGCATGGAAACAAACAGCTGACACAGGAAAAAGCCTTTTGTTTGCTACACAGTGGCAGATACTGTGAAAGCGCAATACCCTTGCTTGGGGCGAATGGTTCCGGTGAGTGCATTACCTGTGGGGTACCCATAAGAAGCACGGAGCATAGTTTTGCAGAGCACCTGTCACTTTTGTATCTTTTGTATCTGACCTTATCAGCCACACTGAGGCTAAACAATAGCAGATTGCTGTATTAGCACACAGGTCACATTTGCATATTACATTTGGGATTTCTTGAAAGTTGCACCCCAGAACAGCACCACTTCTACCTCCCTCTTTTATACATTCATAAATACCATAACATTTAGATTCCCATCTACCCAGTTTCTTGATCAAAGTCGCATTAAGTCCTAGTTTAGCTGCTTCCATAGCAGCCCTTTTAAAACATTTCAAAACTGCATGTGAACCAGAACAAAAACAACACTCGTGTCTATATTTGCACAATGTATTCCACTTGCAATGATTCTGATTAAATGCCTAGTAGACACCTTTTTTGTAGGAAAAACTGCTATTAGAGGGCAGCTGTTTAGACCAAGGAGCTTTCTGAGGGACAATTAAATTGAGCCAGAGGCCCACATCCTTCATGCCCCATCTTAAGTTAAGATAAATAGGTATTTTTTGCCTGATGAATTAAAACCTCTTAAATTTATATAAGCTTCTAGCACATTTTTAAGGTGCTGAAACAATCTGCTATACTTATTTGGGTATTTTTCCCCAAGGACGCTAGCAAAAATACAGTAGGCCTGCAGACAATTGTGAAAAGATCTTGAAATGGGCCTACATCTTTGATTCTTCCCCCCGTTCCTCAGATTTTTTATTATTTAGATGTAAACTCTTTACAAGATGGAAAAAGAAATAATAAATCCACAAACTCCCCTTTCCATATTTCTTTCCTTTCACATTCATTGATAAGGGTATCCTAGTGGAGAAATTTCACATGGCAGCGCTTCTTTAAAACAAGTCTTGGGCACTAAAGGGTTTACCACATTGGCAGGTACAGAAAATTAAGCACACAATGAAGGGTTAGTGTGAGTGGGAATGCTAATGGCAGTATTCTCTACTGGAAAACTGACACTGAAGAGTTAATAGTAGTAGCTGCAGGAGACTATACAGATATCAGCAGGAGGTACACCGGCTGAATTGCCAAGCATATTAACTCATTTAGACAGAGAAGTCATTAAACTATTTAGCATCTGCAACTCACTATGTGGACCGGCAGATGCTGTCAGTGTACTACTGGAGGCCTGACTGCATATCTATCAAAAACTTTGGGCTACAGCTGCCTACCTGGACGTCCTCTTAGAGGAGCCAAAGCGCATTTGGCACTGGGGGCATAGGCTATCTCACAGGAGAAGTGACACTCACCCCTGGTCTCCTGCTGCCATTTTGGATGGGCGATGAATAATAGGCATGCCTCCTCATTTCCACATGGCGGCCAAGTCCGCCCTCAGCGCCGACAACGCCAGGCTCTTCAGCACTGCTCAGGGGTTCCAGCTCCTGACTCGCTGGTCTCTTCTGCTCCAAAGGTCAGCTGCAAGGCAGCCAATGGAACTGGTACCGTTCTCCCACTGCTTCTGCTCTTCACCTCCGCAGGGCTGGCTGGGGTTCAGGGTTCCTCCCCTTGCCTTCACCAGCAACTTCCTGAACAGCGACTTCATGGCCAGGGAGCAGTTACAACAAGTACTATAGCACCTTTTGCTCTATTCTGGCCAACGGCAGCATATCTATGGCAGTGGGATCTATATATACTAAGCCCCACTGCTTCTAGAAACTTCCAACAATTCCTATTAGCCAATTTTTTCCTGCCCAAAGGTGAGCAGAAATATTTAAAGGGCCAGGACAACGAAAATGGCAGTACATCTTAAATTCCATATTAAGGCCCAAAAACTTGGGGAAAGGGCGGAGGCAACCCCATGAAGGTGTTCCCAAATAAATTGTGCCCTCCTTTAACAAGAGCCTGTGAAGTGTACTGGGCTTATTTCTGCTATGCCTTAAAACTCTAGAATATGTCTTCATTTTAAAGTTTCCAATAGATAAACATTCCTTGCTGTTTATAGCAAATGATCAGTATCTCCTTCTCACTGCAATTATAATTGGTTAAATTGGATTGGTTACCCGGCCTTTTCTGGCACTTTTTGTTCACATGTAACAATCAGTATTTTTTGCTAGAATATTACTTAGACCTCTCAAACATTACATATATTTTTTTAAGCAGAGGTCCCAGAGAATAAATTGGTAGGTTTTGACATTTTTTTTATGTAACACAGTATTTGCGCAGCGTTTTTTCAAATTCAATTTTGTGGGAAAAAATACACTTTTTTCAATTGTAATGCAAAAAAAAAGCACAATACATAACCCGATTTTTTGTAAAATATAAATATGATGTTACACTAAGTAATTATGTACCAAACATGTCACGTTTTACTATCCATAGGCAATGCTTTAGGAGCTTTTACAGATTACCACTTTAGATTTACAGAGGAGGTCTGGTGCTAGAATTACTGGCCATAATCTGATGTTCACAGTGTTACTTCACATGTGTGGAACGATCGCTGTTTGCTTGTGTGCGGGACTGAAGCACCCATAGTGCGTGTGCATGGGATGAAGGAGACACTTTAAATATTTTTTAATTATTCATTTTTTCATTTTTTATTTTTACAATGTTGCTTTAAGTTTTTTTTGCCACTTTTATTGCTGCCACAAGGAATGTAAACAGTCTTGTGACAACAAAAGGCATGTGACAGGTACTCGTTATGTCCATAAGACCCCCAATCCCTCCTCTGAACTTAGAAGCATTCAACACACCAAGATCAGTGTTTTTGAATCCTTTCCAATTAAAAAAAAATAGTGTCAATTGTAAACCAGAAGTGATGTCATATCATCGCTTCCTGTTTACTATTACGAACAGCCAATCAATGCCGATCCAGCATCAGCCGCTTCAATCACTATTACAAGAGAGCTGACAACTGGCCCTAAAAAAAGGATACCGGGCTGATGCCTGCAGCTGCAGGCATCATACCGGTAAAACCACCAAAAGTCCAGCGACCTGTATAAATGACGCCACGTATGATCTGCACCAGTTGAACAGCATTATGTATGTATTATTTTAATGAATGCTTACAGATTAATACACTACTTCTCTCTTCTCGCCAAGAAGAGAAATGGATCACCAAGA
The DNA here is from genome assembly GCF_042186555.1 of Aquarana catesbeiana. Classification (NCBI taxonomy): domain Eukaryota; kingdom Metazoa; phylum Chordata; class Amphibia; order Anura; family Ranidae; genus Aquarana; species Aquarana catesbeiana. The sequence continues at coordinate 776,980,419 of NC_133324.1, forward strand.
GATTTTCCAACAAATTCCAAAAGCCAGAAAAAGGAGCATGTTACTGAAAACTGGCCTGATCCTTGCCTAAACATCATATTGGCAGTCAGATGGAAGACAAGATCAGTCTGGGTAATGCTCCCTTAGGTATGACAGACACATATGGTATTCAGCAACTAAAACTATCACTGGGACATCAAATACTCTTGCATCATAAGCTCCATAAAGTAACCATATAGAAAACAAGATGGAGTCTCTAGAAGGAGGAATATGTAGTACAGAGTTTTGCTATGGGATTAAACTAACTAAATTACTAAAGTTTCCAAGAGCACTGCATATCATGTTATAATTTTTTTTAAATAAAATGCTTGTTACCTTTTTTTTTAACAATTAACTGTATCCCAATGTAGTTGATCTCATTCAGTCAATTTGCAGTCTATTCTTATCTAAATGCATGCAGTCCATTGATGGTGGTTCTAATGGGCCCAACAATGTTCATGACACTTGTCCCCCTACACCAGGAAGGCAATGCAAAAACTTTCATGGCAGGATTACTAAGTATTTTTTTAACAAAAGCTGCATAGTGACTGAAAATTTCTTTTGAAATTACAGTAACATGTCAAATAAATGAGATTTTAGTGACTGGGTTCACATATACCTTCTATTGATTTATCTAGTACGTCATGTGGACTTTAAATCAGACAATTAAAATATCTGAATTTAGCAATAATTAATTTAATAATACTAATATAGTATTATGACGCGTACACACAAGCAGATTTCTCATCGGAAAAAGATATGACGGCTTTTCCGACAGGACTCCACTCAAGTTTGCCTTGCATACACGCTGAAATTACGACCATCGAGAACGCGGTGACGTACAATATTGCGACAAGCCAAGAAAATGAGGCTCAATGCTTCCGAGCATGCGTCGAATTGTTTCCAAGCATGCGTAGGGATTTTGTGCTTTGGAATTGCCACAGACGATCGCATTTTCGCATAGGAACTTTTCCTGACCGAAAAATTGAGAGCATGCTCTCAATCTTTTGCTGGCTGGAATTCCTCCAGCAAAAGACCGATGGAGCATACACACGGTCGCATTTTCTGACGAAAAACTCTCATCGGTCTTTTGTGGGCCGAAATTCCGATCGTGTGTACGCAGCATTATTCCATATTGTTTTGTTTTTGCTTATGAATGAAAACATTTTTAAAAATGATAACATCCGTTTGTTGTGTTATGAATGATTCCCCCAAGGTAAAAAAAAAATGGTAATTCCAGGACTTTCTAAAGTATCATTAATGCGTAAAATAAATAACTGCTGTTTGCACAAATAATGTGCTATATGATGGAATAAGCAGAAAAATGATACCATATGACGGTCAGGGTAACATAGTCATTAGAGAGGATTTATATGTAATAATATTAGATACAAAGTAAGATGACAGGTTTCTTAATGAGCTGCTGATCTGTGAAATGCTGAGACATCTGCAAATGTACATAGACAGGGTAGATTACTGTCATGTGTCTCCAAATAGATGCTGATGTGCTAGAAATGAGCTCAGCCAATGAAGTTTTTAACTTGTATTTAACAAAATAATTCAAAAAACAATCATGTAGTGTTGTCCAAGGAAACCAGTCAGATTTCATCAGTCTAGTTTTGTTAGTTCAATATTAATATTTGCTAGGCTTCAGTGGATTATTGTATGTTTGTCTCTGCAGGAATGTCTACTTTTCTTTGTTTATGTTCAGTTACTTTTTAATCTTTTTCCATTATTTTTCTTGAATTTAGCAGCAAAATGTTTTTCTTAATAAATAACCGCTATCTCTTAGGACAGGGTTATGCAATTATCGGACATCCAGCTGTTGCAAAACTACAAATTCCATCATGCCTCTGCCTCTGGGTGTCATGCTTGTGGCTGTCAGAGTCTTGCTATGCCTCATGGGAGTTGTAGTTCTGCAACAGCTGGAGGTCCGCTAATTGCATAGCCTTGTCTTAGGATATAGCATTTTAGATGGAACGGCAGCTATTTGTCTCAGCACCATTTTAAAACAACATTGGGAATTGGTTGTTCCTCTAGTTCCCTGCAGGGATGTAAGCGGGAACTTTAGGCACAGGGTGAAAGCCAACATCCAGGACTAGACCTAGGAGCTGAAATGATCAACTCCTGGGCTTTGAATCTTGCTACACAGTGCTTCAAAGGAGCCCTTGTAGTAGATCACTTTCACTGTTGTCCCAGGTCTCAATATTGACTTTGGAGGATCTGGATGAAATTTGTGTTTACTGCACAAATAGGAAATGCTCAAAGAAATGAATGCAATGTAATTTGGATTTTTCTTGTTCATATTGTTTATTAGTATAACATAGGTAGAATAACAACAAACAGGTAAAGGCACCTGTGTGAGACATGAAAAATTAACATATAACTGCACAGGGTTGGGTGAACAGCCTTAAAGCAAACATGGTAACATCACAAGTGAGTCAAGTCCCTCACAGCAAAGGTTATTTAGCAAGGCAAGGTGCAGTCAACTGAGGGCTGAGGGACATGTTGTTTATGCATTTAGGTGAGTGCCAGGGGGGCACGTAGTTTTAAAATCACTAGTTTGGCTAGAGATTCGGGGACCGGACTATTGCTCACTCTTTGGCGCTACTGAGTGGCAAAGCAGGCGTGGCTTATACAATGATTTCTCATGTTTCATATCAGCCTACCTGGGAGGTTGATTAGGCCAGCTGATGTCATTTGGATTTTTACTAGTGGCAAACCTGTGAAAAAGTTGCTGTTGTGTTAGTCTGTGTCTTTGTCAATCTAATCATATCTTAATGTCCTGCTAACAGTTTATGCAAACATTTTTTCTCCCTGATTGTATTGCAACGTGGCATCAAATGGGTACAAATATCTCCTAAAGTAAATGCACATGTTCACTTTGAGAGTTGTCATTTTGCTATGTTATATAGAGTTTAAACGTATGTGATACATTTTTCACCTGCAGACTTTGACAGTCCTTTTTTGAGGTTATTATCTGTAAGTGTGCAAATTATGTAAATGTTATGTTGGTGAAAAATTACAGGAAAATATATTTTTTCACTATTTGCTTCCAAAAAAATAAAATTATATTATGCATTTTTGGTTTTAAATTAATGCCCTGAAAAAAAAATATATCAAAGGCTAGATATACTAAACGACTTATTTACAGAACTGAAACATCTCCAAAATGAAAAAAAAGGCTCTGGGACCCTAGGGGATTAAGAGATTAAAAGGCCTGGTGACTCAAGTAGTTAATCTAGTTCCTGAAAAAATGAAAGAAAATATTGGTGATCATTTGCTTTTATGGGCCCGCCTTTGTGCTTGGCTTTATGCATCTCTCAAACACACATTTCTGTTGTCCATCATATGAAATTGGTAGCTAGCAACTGAACTTTAAAAAATTATCACTGCAGTAATTTGTTACCTATCAGCCCACCCTGTGAAATGTAGGAGATGTATCCACTTGTTAAAGCAAATCAAAACCCAACCACTAAAATCTTATAAAATCTTTAATCTACTGTGACAGTGTTGGCCTGCCACTGTGTGAGTATAGGCAGAAGACACACAGGGTTCCCAAAGATGCAGCTTGAGGGGCTCCATTTTGCTGTGTCTAAGTGGAGAGGACTAGGTTTTCAGTTTTGTCTGGGTTTTGTAAACCTGGATCAGGGTCTGGAGCCTGGAGGCTTTGAAGTATTTTAGGTGAGAAGAAGCTGCCAATCCTGTGTCCAGGTCTTACCGGAGACCTGTAAGCTATGTGGGTGTTTAGGTGTGCAAAAGCCTTGTATAAACAAGGCTTGGCCATAGCTCTGGGCTTCCTTCAGGAGACAGGTGTGTGCCCACATCCTTCACTACATGTGGTCTTGTGAATTATTAAGCTCAGCGGTAGTAGCAATTTCAGTGAGTCATGCCAGCCCCAACTGTGGTTAAGGGCTTGCCAACCCACATTTATTAAACAAAACAAAGGTAAAGCAAATGGTGAAAACCCCTGTGTGGGAAACCCTGATGTAAGCATCAGGGTTTCCCACACAGGGGTTTTCACCATCAAATCAGGCACCGACACATCTCTCCGACAGCTAGAGTGAAGGTGAATGGACTACTGTCAGATACCTTCCCGATCAGTAATGGGACACGTCAGGGTTGCCCACTGTCCCCTCTCATCTTTGCTCTGACCCTCGAACCACTGCTTAATAGAATTTGCCTTAATAATAATATTAAAGGCTTTAAGGTGGGTCCGACGGAACACAAGCTGTCTGCTTATGTGGACGATGTGTTGTTCTATGTCTCCGATCCCCTGATATCATTGCCTAACATTATGGCAGAATTGAGAGAATTTAACCTTCTGTTCAATTTTAAAATAAATGATAACAAGTCAGAGATCCTCTCACTGAATATCATCTCTGGGCTGCGTACACAGCTGCGATCTGCCTTTTCATTCACTTGGTGCCCAACCTCCCTGAAGTATTTAGGGGTATATTAACCCACGAGTTGCTCCCTGCTGTACCAGTGTAACTACACACCCTTACGATCTACTATTAGACTGGACTTGAAAAGATGGGATAGGGCTGTATTTTCTTGGATGGGCCGAGTCAGTGTTCTTAAAATGAATGTGCTACCTTGTATACTGTTTTTCCTGCAAATGGTGCCAATCTCATTAGCCAGGACTTTCTTCTCAACCCTCAATAGCGTGTTTATACGGTATATATGGAATGGGAAATGCCCCCCGGCTAGCTCTTCACATGTTACAGCGCCCCAAGTTGAGGGGTGTATTCTGGATTGGTATCATGGTGTCCCTTATAAACTCTGGGTAACCCTGGACAAATTCTTGGCAGAGCGTAATCTTTCCCATGCCCCCTGGGTACATAGGGGTCTCTCGACGCTGGTTTGTCCACTCGCCACTCATGCTTTAGCAACCTGGGATGCCTTAAATAAAGAGGGGAGGCTCGCACGTCCGACTTCCCCGTTGGCACCCTTAAGTGGCTTCCCATGGTTTATTCCGGGGGAACACCCTTCCTTTTTTTGAACTTGGGCAGCTGATGGAGAGTCCAGATGTGGTAGATTTGTCCAGCACCAAGGCCTACTGCCACTGGCTACATTGAGGGAACAGTATGGCCCCTTCTTAATGGATGAGTGGCGCTATAGACAGCTCCAGCACTTTATTATTGCTTACCCTAGGGGGCCCGGTCACCTACCCTGGCCTCGCCAATTGAGAGATTATGTATGTCAATGTCGGCTATCCCTCATGCTATTTCAGTATTGTATGACTTATTGCAAGCCTTGCATACTGAGGGGAAGCCGAGGTTCATTAGGGAGTGGGAGAGGGACCTTCAGCGTGTCTTTACCGAGCCTCAGCTGGACCATATGTACAAACTTACACATTCGAGCACAGTAGATATGAAAATGCAGGAGAATAGTTATAAGGTTATGACCAGGTGGTACAGAGTAACCTCCAAGCTCTCCAAAATATACCCTTCTTATCAGATGCATGCTGGAGGGAATGTGGCCTCAGAGGCTCATTCCTTCACATTTGGTGGGAATGTCCCAAGCTACGACCCTTTTGGCTAGATATTCATGCTCAGATCAAGATTATTCTAGACTTGGAGCTTAATCCCAATTCACTGGAAGACACCCCGAGTACCTACTCGCAATAAATGGGTGACCTTAGTCAACAATATTATGGCCGCAGAGGAGTGGATGGTGCGGTATAAAGATAAATATGAGAAGTTTTATACCATGTGGGCCGTTTGGCTGAACTATGCAGGTTCAGCTGGGAGGGTTGTCACAGGGCCCTCACTGACAGCGGCCCCCTCTGTTTGATGGGTCGAGTCGGGAGGAGCCCGAGGCACTAGTAATCTGAAATGCAGGTGAGACCGAGCCTGGGAGAACTGCCACAGTTTATGATAGCTCAATATACTAGCGGGTGTTTTTTGTTTTTGTTTGTAATTTATTTCTCTTACTCTATTTCTTTTGTATGTATGGGCATGATACTTAGAAGTGCAGTCTTAGTATTGCCTCTGACTGTAGGTTTTCACCCTCCGCGGAATTATATTAGACAGGGATGATAGGGGTAACCCATTGCTGTTTGAATTCATATTGTGATTGTAATGTGTTGATAATCTATCCTCTGGGATGATCCCCAAACTGTATACCTCCCTGAGTAATTTCCTTGATGACTAATAGCACCCGGAGAGAAGTTCCTAATGCCATACATTGTCGTTTCAACCTATGTATTTTGTTAAAATGTATATTTGTCTGTTTGAAAAATATTCAAAATAAAGATTACATAAAAAAAAAAATCAGGCACCGACAAAATGATACCAAGCCATCTGACTCTCTCTCGCAGTGCTGCTCTTTTCACTAGTCCCTCCGACCATCTCACCCAGTTTCCTGGCTTTCTGGGCTCTCCTGGCTCACTCAACTTGAAAAAAACAGCACCCTGCTGCACAGACCCAATCTTTGGCCTTTCATTAGGGGATCTCCCAGTGCTCCAGGATTTCTTTTTCCAAGATCTTTGATTCCCATAGTTCCCTGGATTTCCCAGTCTCCTGGACTCACATAGCTGCCTCTACCCTCTCAGTCCTGTGGGTAAGGAATCTCTTCTCCAACGTGGATTGCTGTCTGCTGGGCGGATCATCTCCCCTATCCCTCTTAAGGAGTATGCCTGTCTCCTGGATGGAGCATACACCTCTCTCCTGAAGGGAGCACAGAACTATGGCCAAGCCTTACTTATATGGAGTGTGCACACCTGCACACCCGCACAGCCTGCAAGTCTCCAGTAAGACCTGGAAACAGGATTGATGGCTTCTTCCCACTGAAAACACTTCTAAGTCAGCAGGCTCCAAACCCTAATCTGGGATTACAAAACCGGGAGAAATCCGCCCAGACACAATACTCCAAAACCCCTCAAGCTGTGTCTTTGAGAACCCTGAAACAAAAAGCTTTTTTAAAGTTTTGGCATGATTTTAAACCCTAAATTGATAAGAAAACCCTACAGCAAATATTTATTATAGTGTAGCTTACTAATTCTTGTATAATATTATTACAGGTACTTATATAGCGCCGACAATTTTTGCAGTTGCAATTTTTTTTTTACATACCTATTGCACATTTGCATCAGTCTCTGCCCTCAAGGTGCTTACAATCTAAGGTCCCTAACTCACATTCATACATACACATACTAGGGCCAACTTAGACAGGGGCCAATTAACCTACCAGCATGTCTTCGGGATGTCGGAGGAAACCCATGCAGGCATAGGGAGAACATACAAACTCCAGTCAGGTAGTGTCATAGTTGGGATTCACATTGACGACCCTAGTGCTGCCAGACAGAAGTGCTAACTGCTTAGACACTGTGTTGATATGATGGCTGCATTCATTTTTTGTTAAGCTTTCTTTCTTTTATTTTCATCTGGTGATCCAACCAGTAAGTCTATTGCTTTTCAACAGAACAACCTATCCTGCAGATGTGGCAGTTAGAGGGTTGAGACAAACCATTTAACACTGACAGGGGTGCTTACAATAATCAGCTTTTATGTATTTATTTATTTATCTATTTATTTATGTAAAACCTTTATCCCAAAAGGAAAAAAAACAGTTGATGTAATGTTTATAATGTGTTAGCGGGAATTTGGGTTCAATTTGTTAGTGTATCTTAATCTGCTAGTACATGTAACACTCCCCACTCCCCAGGTTAAAATTGTTGCTGACCAAAGTAGGCATGTACAATTTGTTTCATTCTGAATTTGTTTTTTAACGAATTTCGACAAATTCGTTAATTCGGAAACATCCGAATTAATGAAAACCTATTTAACAAATTTTTCCAAATATTTGTAAATTCGATAGTCAAAAATTTGTAAATTTGTAAATTCTTAAATTCGAAATTCGAAAATCTGAAGACCCGAAACTTCAAAAATCTAAAATAATAACTAACTATTAAATTATAGATATTGGAATTTCCATTTAAATTTGGCTGTTAATGAACGTAAGGAATACAAATTTATCCAAAGTTACAAATTATCCGAAATAATGAATGTTGTATCTAAATGAATGGAACGTAACAAATTAATATATATAAATAACAATAATAATAAAAACTTTTTATTATTATTATTTATTATTAATTTGTTCCATTCCATTTGTTTAGATGCAGCATTCATTATTTCGGATAATTCGTAACTTTGGATAAATTTGTATTCGTTACGTTAACTAACAACCAAATTTGAAAGGAAATTCCAATACCTATAATTTAATAGTTAGTTATTATTAGTTAGTTAGTTATTATTTAGAATTTTTGGGCTTTCGCTCTTTCAAATTTTCAGATTTTCTTTCTTATTTTCGGATTTTCGAATTTATGAATTTTTAAATTTACAAATTTACAAATTTTCGAATTTAAGAGTTGCAATCATAACGAATGACCCGAAAAATAAAAAAAAAAAACAAATAAATGAAATGAAAACAAACACATTTTTCTGCATTGCACATGTCTAGTCCAAAGGTATCTTTGTTACACCTTAATACAGAGTGTAGATACTCTAATACAGGATGTGTGTTACTGGCCAGGTCACCAGGTACAGCCACCACATCTAATAATTGGTAGGCTGCAATATATTACATTTTTGATTTTGGGTTTAATACGGCCTTCTGCCTCTAGTTATATAGAAGATATTTTTATTCACAATGACGGTGATGTTCACATGTTTTTACTGCAATTGCTCACTTTATATTTTTGATGTTACCTGGATCTTCATTAGAAATGTGTTGGCTATTTTCAGAACTCTAATGCCCGTACACACGGTCGGATTTTCCAATGGAAAATGTTTGATGGGAGCTTTTTGTTGGAAATTTCTGACTGTGTGTAGGCTCCATCGGACATTTTCCATCGGAATTTCCTTCACACAAAATTTGAGAGCTGGTTCTCAAATTTTCCAACAACAAAATTCGTTGTCATAAATTCCGATCGTGTGTACACAATTCCGACGCACAAAGTTCCACGCATGCTCAGAATCAAGCAGAAGAGCCGCACTGGCTATTGAACTTCATTTTTCTTGGCTCGTCGTACGTATTGTAGAAAACAGGAATTTACCCCCAAAAAGTAAAGGGGCTTTAAAGGCAGCAAACAACAATGAAGATGTTGTGTGGTTTAAAAAGTTACTTTATTATGCATGGGACATCAAAGTAAAAACATGAACTGTATACATAGAGTTATAAAAACACAGAAGTGTACAACAAGCTATACATAAATCGTGTATTACAAAAGCGCTTGGATAGTCCTGATGCGTTTTGACCCCATCGGGTCTACTTCAGAGGCAATGCATGCTCTGTAGGAGAATTTTGTATACATGAAACAACGATACCAATAATTGTATATAATTATAACAAATGAGCACAATTATGTATAGTAAATATTTTTGAGCATAATTACCCAAGGGTATATGTATAGCTGTATCTTCTGAGCTTACAATTTTCCAAGCGACCTCTACCATCAGGTTCCAACAACAGGGCCCCACGGTCCACCAACACCCCCAGGGAGGGAGCTTGAGCAGCAGCTGTGCGACTTACAATGGCTTACATTTAGGAAAAACCCCCACACCCGGTAAGGGGTATGTGGATCAGCAACACCTGCGATCCAAACATCAAGCAGCAACATCAGTGAGAGCATGTAGAAGTGTCATCAATTTTTTGAAAATTATGTAAATCAGTAATAAAAGTATTAGGATGTTATAAGATTTATCTACAGGCTGATGGGCCTGAATTGTATCAAAGTACAAATCTTTGTATGTTTTAGTAAAGATTTTATTGAAAGCAGGTATCTGGGCATTTGCATTAAGAGGAAAATGAAAAAATAATAATAATCAAGACCAATTTAGAAAGGTGAAAAAAAAAAACAGAAAGAAAGAAAGAAAAGAAGGAGGGGGGAAGGGGGGGCACCGGGATGGGAATGAAAGTGAGGGAAGGGGAGGAAGGGACAAAAAAGGGGGGCCTAGATGCCCTCTAGATGCCCTCTTGAGAGACGTGGATCTGTCTCCCCATTTTGCCATCAAGTTTAAAAAGGCATCCACAAAATTTCCTCCTGCCAATACGAACCCAAATGTTAAAATTTTCCTTCAACAAACAATCCGGGATATATGTAAAATACCACGCACTAAACGAAATCCCCAAAATGTATCTCCTGACGAATATGAGGCTTTGATATCATTAAAAAAGAATCCAACTATTGTCATAAAATCTTCTGACAAGGGTGGGAACGTGGTTATCATAGATAACCTGAATTATACAACTATGTGTTTGAACATTTTAAAAAATCGAGACTGGTATAAACAAATTTCTATTCTGAATATTAACCAATACCGCCCACCCTTTTACCAAATGATAGATCAAGCCTTTTCCAGAGGCTCTATCACAAAAGATACATATGACTACAGCTACACCAAACACCCCAAAGTGGCTACATTCTATAGCCTACCAAAAATCCACAAAAACTTAATTGAATCACCCGGCCTCCCTATTGTCTCCGGCAATGGGGCAATATCTCGAAAATCTTAGCCGAGTATTTGATGCCCACCTCCAGCCCCTTGTTCATTCTTTGCCCTCTTTCGTGAAGGACACAATACATTTTTTGCAGATTCTTGATAAACTGGAAATTTCTGACCATTCCATTTTGGTTACCATCGATGTGGAGGCTTTGTACAGAAGTATTCCCCATGAATTGGGGTTGGCTGCGGTGCGAAACGTCCTCCAACGTCATGCACATTATGATTCATCCATGAATGATTTCATTCTTGCTGGCCTACGATACATACTGTATCATAACTTTTTCAGCTTTGACAACTCCCACTACCTCCAGGTGCAGGGTGTCGCAATGGGGACCTGTTGTGCCCCCTCCTACGCGAACCTATACCTGGGGGAGTGGGAGAAGTCCCTCCTAGGCGACGAGGGACTCGTCGAGTACACTAGCCATATATCTCAATGGCTACGGTACATCGACAACATCTTCGTCGTCTGGGAGGGACCAGAAGCTAAACTCGTGGACTTCCTTAACATGATGAATGTGAACAAATATGGTCTTAAGTTCACTATGTCTTACAACCGTGAAAGTGTCACCTTTCTGGACATTCGGGTAATAAAAACGCTGAAAAATAAACTCATCACCACCCTGTTTCGCAAGACTACAGCTGGAAATACTGTGCTGGATGCCACAAGCTTTCACCCCATACCCTTGAAGAGTTCTATACGTTATGGGCAATATTTGCGCCTCCGTCGCAATTGCTCATCTGATATACTCTTCAAGGAAGAGGCTAGGCTCCTCCAGGACCGCCTCCTGTCACGTGGGTACAGTCGATCATGCCTAAAAAAAGCTTACAACAAACCTTTTCACAATCTCAAACTACCCTGTTGCAGAAACCCAAAATCTCGGATTCTTCCAACATAACTCGCATAATCATGCGGTTTTCACGCCAACATGTTACCATCAAAAATATATTACAGAAACATTGGAGCATCCTAACTGATGACCCCAAATTAAAAACGCTTCTTCCAAAACAACCCTCCATAACCTTCAGAAGAGCCACCTCTCTTAAAGATATGCTTGTCCAAAGTGAATTTAAAAATCAACAAAAAAGATCCAAACAATGTTCCATCACTGGATCTTTCCCTTGTGGTCACTGCACTTTTTGTCCACTCATAAAAAAAGCCAAATCCTTCCGCCTTCCCAATGGTGAAATGTTCAAGCCGTCGCACTTCACGAATTGCCAAACCTGTGGGGTGGTTTATTTTATGGAGTGCGACTGCGGTGCATATTACATCGGCAAAACCAAGCAGGAATTATGGCAGCGAATACCAAAACACATGTACAGTATGGAAATTGGAGATAGATACCTCCCAATTGGCAGACATGTTGTCTATGAACATAACTATAAGGTACCTAACGTAACCTTCACTGTACTGTACAAAGTACGAATACCAGAAAGGGTAGGCGACTGGAATAAGGTCCTTTTCCAAAATGAGCAAAAATGGATCTTTCATTTACAGGCCACATCGCCCCCCGGACTCAATGAATCAATTTCTTTCACCCCCTTCCTTTCAGGCTTTTCTTCAGGCAAGACACACTAAAATAGGGGAAAGTTTGGCCTATACATGGCTGAGCTATCTGTTACTGGGAATGTTGGCTTTCTTTGTGCTTACTGTATTGCATCCTAGATATTGCATTGAAGCTGCCTTTTTATCCTCCCCTTTTCTTCTCCATGCGATTTGTACTCAATATGTTTTTTGTTCTGTCTATATAATGTTTTAATTAAAATATGTTTTTATTGCATGCATCCCCTACACGAGGTGCAAGAATAGCACAAGTAATTCCAAAATAAAAGGATATAACGTGTAAATAAATGTAGGGACTCGTTAACTATGGGCCAATAAGCTCTCAGTGTCTAAAATAAACATTTTCATTCCATGCCTTACGGTATGCATCAAAACATGTGGTTATAATTGTTGTAATGAATAGAATGATTCCATCGGTCATGGGCTGGCATTTAATATCCTAAGTGCTTTGTAATTGAATTTGCTACAAAGTATATGTATGTTTTGCATGCCTTTTCCATTCAGGTCCGCATCTGGTCCACCTATTCGGCCGCCTCCCCTTCATGGGGGGTGGCGGTTGCAGTGCTGAGCTTCTTCCTGGCAGGGGGAGACAAGCGTAGTTACCTGCGCTTATATACACGACCACTAGAGGGCTTGACCCTCAGGGACCTGCATCCCCCCCTGCCAGCGCCATCCCGAACCCCTCTGGGCACCGTTCCCGTGCCTGCACGCGCATCCCGGGGTGCGCGCATGCGTGTGACGTCACGATGCCACGGCATTACGTCGGCAGGGGCGGCGGAGCCGGAACTCAGTCCTTCGGAATGCCGGGTGACCTACATGGAGTGCTTTCAGTCAGCACTACTTCCGCACAGGTGAGTAGGGTGGGGGTGGCTGGCATACACCTGCGATCCATCATTAGCAACCAATCAGAATTAGAGGCCGTTACTTCTTAAAGAGTGCAGGTCCCCCACAAGGGATCTGCATTTGATATCCAAAGTTCCAGCAGGAAACACTACCTTCATAAGAGGCTCCTTAAACTCAGGTATTTATCAACCCTCACAATAGACTAACTTTTGCATTATTGGCCTGATTGTAATATATTTTACAATCTCATACACAGCCACGATACCTTCTTTGGTGCAACTTCTCAGGTTGTTTTCTGCACATCGGGCACGGCCACACGCTTGGCACTTAAAGGTAAATTCCAGATCTGCACTCTGACATTCCCATATTATTCACCTATTATGGTCTTACCCCCATATACTGTCATCTTTATCTCCATCACACATATGTCACTTAATCTGCACCATTCCCATTCGTTTCTTCCTTAGTAGTCTATCTCTTATTCTTTTCCTTGTCAAAAGAAGTTTATTGAGTATACAATATTATAAAGATACATAAAGTAAGTTTACAAGGATCTATAAAGTAAGCTCATTGTTTTACAGTAGGGTTTATATTGGTAAATATCATGAAATTTCAAATATTAAACAGTGGGTTCACGTAAACCTAAATTAAAGATATATATCATTTCCTTAGTTACTTTTGTAGGTATTTAAATGATTTATACCTACTATACATAGGTAGAGTGTATATAGGTCAAATAAATTCTGATAATGAGCTTTAATCGTAAGGTGGAGAAAAGGAGAAAAGTGGAGAAAAGGAAAGAGAAAGAAGAAAAAGGGTAGAAAGGTAGAGGTATGGTCCACAAGGTTGTCCCGCTCGTCAGTTTATTATTCTTTTTAGTTCTCTTTGAAGCCTTAGAATGGGTGTCTCTGTAAGTCATTTAATCTGTTACCATGGCAACAGGACAGAGTCATTGAAGTTTGACAGGAACTGTTGTTTTATCCAAGCATGCCAAAGTTTTTCAAATTTTGGAATTTGATTTTGATCGATGGCTACCATCTTAGCATGGGACATTGTATTATTCATTCTGTGAATTGTTTCTGCTAGTACCAATGTAGGAGATTTCCATGCCTTGGCCACTGTTTGTTTTGCAGCCGTTATTAGTTGGATCATAAGTTTGAATTGAGAGAGTGTTAACCATTCCGGTTTTAGATTAAGTAAAGTTATATATGGATCTGGTTGTATTATTTTTTTTAATATTTTAGATGCAATCACGAAGACTTCCTTCCAGAAGGTTTGGATTACTGGGCACGTCCACCATATGTGTAAATATGTGCCTATTTCTGGGCATCCTCGAAAACAAAGAGCTGAGGTATTAGGTGAATATTTTGCCACTCTAGCGGGTACAAGGTACCAGCGAGTTAGGACTTTATAATTTGTCTCCAGTGCTAAGATGTTGGGTGAAGATGACTTAGATGTGAGCCATATGTTAGACCAGTCCGTGTCTTCTAAAGTTCGTCCCAGGTCCTCCTCCCACCTCTGAACGTAAGAGGGTCTATTAAGATTTGCTACTCCATATAATTGATTATAAAGTGATGAAATTGTACCTTTAGCAAATGGATCTTTTGTACAGATTGATTCAAAAATGGATAATTGGGATAATGGTGTATCCCCCTTTAGGAATGGTGTATAGAAATTTTTGATTTGGAGATATCTAAATATCTCAGAGTTTGGTAGATCATATTTTTCTCTAAGCGATGGGAATGAAAGGAATGATTTAGATGCTATGAAGTCATTTAGTGTCTGAATGCCTGATGTTGTCCAAGCTTTAAAAGAATTTGGGTAGATCCATGCCGGATAAAAGGCCGGATTTCTGATAAAAGAAATGAGAGGATTGTGTGGAGATTGTAACTGATATTTGGTTTTTAGTTTATCCCAGACAGATAAGAAGTGTTTAGTTATGGGATTATGAATTTTAAAGCGGTCTTTAGGATCAAGCCATAATAAATTTGATATTAATAGAGGGTCATTTTCTGAAGCCTCTATAAATACCCATAATGGGATTTCCTGTTTTGCATGGTATTTGGACAGACTGGCCAAATGTGCTGCTCTGTAGTAGTTAGTAAAATTAGGGTATCCCAGGCCTCCTTTATTTTTGGGAAGATGTGATGTGTGTATAGGTATACGTGGTTTAGAAGAGCCCCATATAAACGAAGTTGCTCTTTTTTGTACTATTCTCAAAAAATAGGAAGGAATTGGAATAGGGAGGACTCTGAATAGATAAAGCAATTTGGGTAGAATAGTCATTTTGATTGCATTAATCTTCCCTATCCAGGATAAAGGAAGTTGTGACCATTGTTTTATTAGATTTGTGATCTGTCTTAATACAGGAGGATAATTGGTTGAGAATAAGTCAGAATGAGATGCTGTTAAATGAATTCCAAGATATGGGATTGATTTTTCTGCCCATGTGAATGGGAGTGCAGCCCTCTTATTCTTTTCAACTCCTGCACGCATCAACATATTTTTTTTTCTCTCACATTACCCACACCCACACTAATTCCCCCCCCCCCTTCCTCCTACTCTAGACCATTTCCTTCTGTCTCTTTCCCTGCTTTTATTTTCTCTTTTCTTTTTTCTTTCCTCCTCTTTATCCTAGGCCTAGGTATAACTTTCCTCCTTTTTTCCTTTCACTGCTTTGGTTTTCCGTTTCTCCCCTTTTTTCTTTTTCTCTTTCCCCTTTTCTTCCCCTTCCCCTCCCTTCCCCTTTCCCCTTTTGGTTTCC
The DNA here is from genome assembly GCF_042186555.1 of Aquarana catesbeiana. Taxonomy (NCBI): domain Eukaryota; kingdom Metazoa; phylum Chordata; class Amphibia; order Anura; family Ranidae; genus Aquarana; species Aquarana catesbeiana. The sequence continues at coordinate 776,996,119 of NC_133324.1, forward strand.
CCTTGTTTTTCCCTCCCCCTGCCTCCCCTTTTTTGTCCCTTCCTCACCTTCCCTCACTTTCATTCCCATCCCGGTGAACCCCCCCACCCCCCCTCCTTCTTTTCTTTCTTACTTTCTGTTTTTTTTTTTCTTTCCCTTTCTAAACTGGTCTTGATTATTATTATTTTTTCATTTTCCTCTTAATGCAAATGCCCAGATACCTGCTTCAAATAAAATCTTTACTAAAACATACAAAGATTTGTACTTTGATACAATTCAAGCCCATCAGCCTGTAGATAAATCTTATAACATCCTAATACTTTTATTACTGATTTACATAATTTTCAAAAAATTGATGAAACTTCTTCTACATGCTCACACTGATGTTGCTGCTTGATGTTTGGATCGCAGGTGTTGCTGATCCACATACCCCTTACCGGGTGTGGGGGTTTTTCCTAAATGTAAGCCATCGTAAGTCGTACAGCTGCTGCTCAAGCTCCCTCCCTGGGGGTGTTGGCGGACCGTGGGGCCCTGTTGTTGGAACCTGATGGTAGAGGCCGCTTGGAAAATTGTAAGCTCAGAAGATACAGCTATACATATACCCTTGGGTAATTATGCGCAAAAATATTTACTATACATAACTGTGCTCATTTGTTATAATTATATACAATTATTGGTATAATTGTTTCATGTATACAAAATTCTCCTACAGCGCATGCATTTCCTCTGAAGAAGACCCGATGGGGTCAAAACACGTCAGGACTATCCAAGCGCTTTTGTAATACACGATTTATGTATAGCTTGTTGTACACTTCTGTGTTTTTATAACTCTATGTATACAGTTCATGTTTTTACTCTGATGTCCCATGCATAATAAAGTAACTTTTTAAACCACACAACATCTTCATTGTTGTTTGCTGCCTTTAAAACCCCTTTACTTTTTGGGGGTAAATTCCTGTTTTCTATTAATTTGGGGTGGGCAGCCCTTCCCTTTTCCAGGTGTCTCCCCTCTTGTCGTACGTATTGTACGTCACTGTGTTCATGATGTTCGCAATTTCCGACCAACTTTGTGTGACTGTGTGTATGCAAGACAAGTGTGAGCCAACATCCGTCGGAAAAAAAACATGGATTTTGTTGTCGGAATGTGCGATCGTGTGTACGGGGCATAAGTCATCAGCTCACTGTATCTGTGTTTGGTTATAATGTCAGAAAGATGGACATTTTGTTTACACACCTAAACATCTTTACAACCGTATGGAGAGCCAAGCAGAGATATCCCATAAGTGATATGAACTTTTGACATGTAAATACCAGCAACTTGTCTGTATGATGCAATGCTTCAAAATAGCAATGTCATCATTTCTTTGTGTTGTTCTGATAAGGCAAATCTTTTCTGTAGCTGAAGTACTGTTGCTCAATACCATGGCGATTCTGAGAAAGCTGTTGAAATTAACTTTAAATATTAACATTCTTTTTCATCCTAACTGCAATTAGTGCACTGTTAAAGGGGATTTTTGTTTCTTCACTTTTGCATAGAATGGGGAAGGGTTAGAAGTCTTGTGAGGTTTCACTTCCTGTCAAGGGCTCATGGAGAGAGAGATGTCCCCTTGCTCGCCTTCCTAAGAGCAAAACAGATAGAAGTAAAAATGTTTTTTTTTTTAAAGTTAGGTAGAGGGATGCTAGAACCCCTGTCAATCTTCGCATCGTTGTCTGTTTTCCTAGTGTGGATTTTCCTTCACTTCCTCTTAGGTAAAAGGTTTACCACAAGACATGAAGTGACAGGAATATTCTCCAAAGGCATTCCAGGTAGTAGTAATACCTGAAAGGGAGTTTAATCATTTCCCTATACAAAAACAAAGTAAAAAAAAAAGTAATGGGTACAGATACACTTTAAACCATAAGACAGTCCAATCTTTGAAGAAGCAATTACACTAAAGCCGCGTACACACGGGCAAACTTTTCGACCGGACTGGTCCGACGGACTTTCCAACAGACTTTCAACAGACTTTTGATGGACTTCCGACAGACTTTTTAATGAACGGACTTGCCTACACATGATCACACCAAAGTCTGGCGGATTCGTACTTGATGACGTGCACCGGACTAAAATAAAAATAAAATTTTTTATAACCAAACTCAAATGATGATAAGCATATTTACTAGTGTAGATATGTAATTTAACCAAAAGCCATACTCCAGAGAAAACAGTCTTCAGGTTTTTTTGGGGATAGAAATACTGTCAGTTTTTATTGCTTTCTACCACTGGAAGAAGGCATGGTATGGATAAGCAGGAGGGCCACATGCTCCCCCCCCACCACCCCTGGGCCCCTCTGGCCAGCCAGGCTTCATGCTTGGATAAGGGTCTGATGTGGATTTTTGGGGATCTCCTATTAGCATCCACATCAGACCCTCATAATAGATAAACATCTGGCATAGATGAAGAAAATCCTCAGCCGTTTGTTTTCAAAGCAGCCAAAGCTTTCATTTGTCAACAATTTAAATGCGCTTTCTTTTACTTTGTAACTATCTGTTTACTGTAATAGGTTGTGTATTTCTGCTATTACTTGCTATTTTTTATTTTAAAAACAGCACTTTTTTTTGTAAAAGAGTGGTACAAAGCAGTACACACAACAGAGTTATCTGTTATAACGACAAACATATGAATCACATTATTGTGTTTGTGTATACCGAATCTGTATATTGTAAACTTCTATAAAAAAACACACTATTAACCTATGCATGTGTACAAGTCCTATGTAATTCCACTTCCGGACCAGCTCACGACGATATACATCGGTACTTTGAAGGAGGATATCTTTGTTATGGCAGCAGCTATCTGCCATAACCGCGACATCCTCTTCTTCAGTGAGCGGTCCGGTTTAAGATAAAAGTGGTCTCTGTGGCGGATTCATCGGTGGCGGGAGAGGGGCCCCCCTCCCGCAACTCTCTGGTCCCTTCCGCCGCTTACCGGAGCCGCCGACAACGGTGGAAGTGATCGGGTCCTTCCTGTGGCCTGACATGGAGATGAGTGAGGGGAAGATGGCCCCCACCCGTCTCATATGATTGCAGGGCGGAAGCGACGTCAAAAGCGTCCGCCCATAGCTCTTAAAGGGCCATTTTGTTTTCATTTTTTTAAATGACAATTTTTTTTTATTGCATTTTATTCTAAATATGAGATCTGAGGTCTTTTTGACCCCAGATCTCATATTTAAGGGCTCCTGCCATGCTTTTTTACTATTACAAGGGGTGTTTAGATTCCTTGTAATAGGAATAAAAGTAACACATTTAAAAAAAAATAAAAACAGTGTAAAAATAAAAAATAAAAGGTAAAATAAATAATAAAAAAAATTGTTTTAAACGCGCCCCGTCCCGACAAGCTTGCATGCAGAAGTGAACGCGTACGTAAGTAGCGCCTGCATATGAAAACGGTGTTCAAACCACACATGTGAGGTATCGCCGCGATCAGTAGAGCGATAATTCTAGCCCTCCTCTGTCACTTAAAACATGCAACCTGTAGAATTTTTTAAACGTCGCCTATGGAGATTTTTAAGGGTAAAAGTTTGTCGCCATTCCACGAGCGGGTGCAATTTTGAAGCATGACATATTGGGTATCAATTTACTTGGCATAACATTATCTTTCACAATATAAAAAAAATGGACTAACTCTACTGTTGTCTTATTTTTTAATTCAGAAAAGTGTATTTTTTCCAAAAAAAGTGCACTTGTAAGACCGCTGCTCAAATACGGTGTGACAGAAAGTATTGCAATGACCGCCATTTTATTCTCTAGGGTGTTAGGAAAAAAAGTATAATGTTTGGGGGTTCTAAGTAATTTTCTAGCAAAAAAGACTGTTTTTAACTTGTAAACAACAAATCTCAGAAAGAGGCTCGGTCCTTAAGTGGTTAAACGGGCAAGTGTATTTTCAGTACGTAGATATGTTGTGTTATTATTGTAGTGTTTCCCTTTAAGACACTTTTCATAAGAGTTTCACAATTTTGCAAGCTTGCTGTTCAATTTTTTTTGTTGTTGTATCAGATATAAGACTTTTGAATAAGGCATTGAGGGTTCTCTCGATGGCTCAGTGCAATTATTATGTTCCTCTTTCTCTTAAAAACTGTTAAGAACTGTTGAAATAGGATACCAGTTACATAAGGAGTGTATTGCTTATTGGTTCATTAACTAAAGTTAATAAAGTCCAAATCGTTTGGTGGAGGGGGAAGTATGATGTGGGGCTGTTTTTCAGGGGTTGAGCTTGGTCCCTTAGCTCCAGTGAAGGCATCAGCATACCAAGACATTTTGGATAATTTCGTGCTCTCAACTTTGTGGGAACAGTTTGGGGATGGCCCCTTCCTGTTCCAACATGACTGCGCACCAGGGAACAAAGCAAGGTCCATAAAGACATGGATGAGTGAGTTTGAGGTGGAGGAACATGACTTGCCTGCACCGAGTCCTGACCTCAACCCGATAGAACACCTTTGGGATGAATTAGATAGGAGACTGCAGGTCAGGCCTTCTTGTCCACATCAGTGCCTGACCTCACAAATGTGCTTCTGGAAGAATGGTCAAACATACCTATAGACACACTCCTAAACCTTGTGGACAGCCTTCCCAGAAGAGTTGAAGCTGTTATAGCTGCAAAGGGTGGGCCAACCCAATATTGAACCCTACGGACAAAGACTGGAATTCCATCAAAGTTCATGTGCGTGTAAAGGCAGACGTCCCAATACTTTTGGTAATATATTGTACTGTTTATACCATAGTTTGTGGACTCTATAACTTTCTATAACTTGCAAACTAAATAATATACACTGATTTGTGTTATTTTCACCAAAGAAATGCATCAGAATACATTTTGACCTAAATTTATGAAGAAAGATTTTTTTATTTGCAAAGGTTTATGACAGAAACAAAGAAAAACATGTTTTTTTGTGGTCTTGTTTTGTTTATTTAGCAAAAAATAAAAAAAATCAGTGTGTGAAAAAAATGATAAACCTTTTTTTTAATGGGTACAGCGTTGCATGACCGTGCAATTGTCATTCAAAGTGCAACAGCACTGAGCACTAAAAATTGGCCTGGGCAGGAAGGGGGTAAAAGTGCCCAGTGTTGAAGTGGTTAAAGACCAGTGTCACACAAAATTGTTAAGCACCAAGCTAGGAGTATGAATATCATTATCAGACTAAGGAGGTAGCGACTGAACAGTTTAGTTTCAGCAACCTTGAGACACCATGGGAGAAAGAATAAATGTAGCTATGAAAGCCCAAGGGAAAGGTCTCAGTCTTCATTTGTGGTCAATAGGTAATAACATATTTTTAATGTACTACTATAATATAAGATTTAAAATCCATATAAAATGGAGGTCCCCTTTCAAACTTTTTCAAGCTGCATTCAAAATATATGTTTTACTGTGGTCTATTCTTACTTAGTGAGGATATAATATATGCTGTAAAGATGTAGTAATAAATCTCTTCTGCAGAAAAATTGGGGTCCCTTGGGTTTTACATTTCAGTTTGATTTTTTTCTCTCATTTATCACATATTTCTGACCTGCTATTCCTAAAAACTGATAAGCATATAAAGAATGCTGGTTGACCTAGCCTAGAATGGAATGCAAGTAAGGCAGACTAATTGCACAAACTCTACAGTAACTGAAATTGTTGATGGGTTTGCCTGTGGTTTGCTGACAGTCTTATGAATGCATCATTCTGGAAAGTGAACTCAGTTCTGTAAAGGCTATAAATAAATAGCTGGCAAATCACAAACATGACTCATATCACATGGTGGAAAAAATCCCTACCTTAGCAAAACACATGTCTAGGCACTGGGAAAAATAACTTATTGGTTTCTTTTTGTAAAGATTTGCTACATCAGATTCAGATAACAATCTACATAAATCTATGGATTTACCATTTCGGCCTTATCTAATGAATTTTAGAAAGCTACAGCTAACCATACAATTTTGAGTTTTAGAATGTCAGTAAGTATGATGTGTCCCCTGTTTATTCTTGTGTTAATCTTGTAATTAATGCGTAATGTTTTAATTGTAATACAGAAAAAAAATCACAATATATATATTTATCATACATAGATATCAGTTGGTAGATACCTTGCAAATTTAAAGTAAATCTAATCCCCTAAGCAAAATTTTTTTGGTGCATTCATTTTCTATTTCTACACTTTTTCCATTTAGATTTAGAAAGGACTTTACATAAGTGACTAACAAATAAAGTCTAACTCCAGATAACACTATCCAAAAAATTACAGATAAAGCTTTTTTTTCTTTTCCTTTTAGAATAAAGGTTTTAGGTAAATGATAAAAAGCCGACCATTGTCAACACCCTTGTCTGTGTTAAATTGTTTGTCTGAACCATCTAACGGCCCCTTTTGCTAGACTGCTAGGTCAAGTAGGTTAGAAAATTAAATACTTACTGGCAGGATCAACAAGTAATAAGACTTTGTTACAGTGGGGACTCAGAAAAACAAAGATTTCAATGTCGATGAGACATCATATATGTAATTTTCATATGGGTACAGTGTCGCATGTTGTCATTCAAAGTGTGACAGCACTGAAAGCTGAAAACTGCCCTGAAGGGAAGGGAGTGAAAGTGCTCGATATTGAAGTGGTTAAGGGAAATGGTGCAAATGGTGCCACCCACTATTTTCTTCTAGTCATCCTGCTGTAAAACTTCTTGGTGTAATTATGGGTTCAGCTTCCACTGCATTGGACTCACATCCTTGTGACTGTAGTTGTAGTTTTAATCCAACAGCTTCATTCTCCATAATACAGTATAACTGAATATAACATTCACTGGGAAGAGGTAAACCCCCTAATTTTGACCACATTGGATAAGCAAGCTGTTAATGAACAGTGCATAGATTTTGCCACTACTATCTTCTGAAAAGTAAAAGAAACTGATAAGTGGTTTAAATTTCAAGTATTTATTAAACATGAAATACATCCTGGCTCTTTAAACTGTTTCTTGGTATTATAAGCTAGAAGTGTGGGACATTTTTTTCAATGCCCAAGGAAAACACAATAGTAGACCACCACCTTTTCATTAACCCACCTGACACCTTGTTTTTTTTAACACTGGATTACTAGTGGTTACCAGGCACTAGGTAAAGCTAGCTTCAACTCAAAAAAAGACATAGGGGGTTATTTACTAAAGGCAAATCCACTTTGCACTACAAGTGCAAAGTGCACTTGAAATTGCACTGAAAGTGCACTTGGAAGTGCAGTCGCTGTAGATCCGAGGGGGACATGCTAGGAAAATAAAAAACAGCATTTTAGCTTGCACATGATTGGATAATAAAATCAGCAGAGCTTTCCCTCATTTCAGATCTACCCATCAGATTTACAGCGACTGCACTTCCAAGTGCACTTTCAGTGCAATTTCAAGTGCACTTTGCACTTGTAGTTTGCACTTGTAGTGCAAAGTGGATTTGCCTTTCGTAAATAACCCCCATAGCTGATAGTGACACATTCTCTAAATATATCTTTATATATCTTTTTATGCCACATACACTAAATTTGGTGCATTTGGGAAATATAACAGGGTCTTTTAACCTGTACTGTCTACTGCATTAATGGTGGTCAGACATTAAAGTAAACGATAATATTAGAAATAATGTTCATTATTTAATTCCTCACTGTCAATAATTCTATTTGTTACACAATCTGTGCTGTATGTTAATCTTCTGGCTCCTGAGAACACCCAGGATCCAATAGTTTGATTTTGGGATTTGCAATTCTATTGTTAAAGGGTTTGTAAAGTCACTATGTACCCCCCCCCCCGGTTTAGGTAACAATAGTGTAGTTTATTTTTTTAACCACTTGCTTACTGGGTACTTAAACCCCCCTCCTGCCCAGACCAATTTTCAGCTTTCAGCGCTGACACACTTTGAATGACAATTACACGGTCATACAACACTGTACCCAAATGAAATTTTCATCATTTTTTTCCCCACAAATAGAGCTTTCTTTTGGTGATATTTAATCACAGCTGGGATTTTTATTTTTTGCTAAACAAACAAAAAAAGATGGAAAATTTTGAAAAAAAAAATCATGTTTCATAGTTTGTTATAAAATTTTGCAAACTGGTAATTTTTCTCCTTCATTGATATGCGCTGATGTGGCGGCACTGGTGGGCACTGGTAGGCTGCACTAATGGGCATGGATAGGCACAGTTAAGGTGGCACTGATAGGCACAGATAAGGCGGCACTGATGGGCACAGATAAGGTGGCACTGATGGCCACTGATGGGCCCGGATGGGTGGCACTGATGGGTGGCATGGATGGGTGGCACGGATGGGTGTTACGGATGGGCACTGATAGGTACCACCTATAGGTGGCACTGATGGGCATCACTGATGGGCACTGATGGGCGGCACTGATGGGCGGCACTAATGGGCACTGATGGGTGGCACTGAGGGACACTTATGGGCACTGGAAGGTGACACTGATGGGCACTGATAGGTGGCACTGATGTGCAGCACTGTTGTTGAGGCACTGATTGTGGGCACTGATAGGTGGCACGGTGGGCACTGATGGGTGGCACTATGGGCACTGATGGGTGGCGCTGGTGGGCACTGGTAGGTGGCACTGCTGCCTATTGCTAGGTGGCACTGGCAGGGGGCACAGGTGGCACTGGTGATCTGGCGGCAGATTTCCGTGATGGGGGACTGATGTCCCCCGTCACGGCCACCGGTGATCGGCTTTTTTTTAGCCAATTACAAGCTCTGTTGACATCACATGATCAGCTGTCATTGGCTGACACCTAATCACGTGTTAAGGGGTGGGGATCGACCCCTTACTCCGATCTGTGATCAGATCAGTCTCATAGACTCGCTGATCACAGAGCACGCCACGCGCGCCCTGCAGGGGGCGCGCAGGGTGCTCATGTACGGGACGACGTCAATGGACGTCATCCCGGCAAAGCAGGTCCGCGCTGTAGCCGTCATTCGGCTATAGCGCAGATCTCAAGTGGTTAAAATAACTTTTCTAATACTTCAGCTGTGCAGTCACGTGATCCACCTGTGCTGATCTTCCTCGATCTATGGAGAGAAGCAGGAGGGGCCAAGATTCCCCTGTGCCGTCAGCCAACCAGCACAGGGGGATCAAATGACTGCACAGTGGTGATGTGGGAAGCGATATTTAGCCTTTTTCCTAAATAATCACATACACTATGGCAGATGACAGCCTAAACTGGAGGGGGTACATGTATTTCTGCTGCATATTGCAGCTGAATAGCGGTGAGCAAGAAGCTGCTCTCACGCTGACAGGGAGGAAGGGGGAGAGGGGAGAGACTGTCAGAGCCTGTCAGAGGAGAGCAGCAGATGACAGAGGCACATAAACTGACCAAGGTAATCATAGATCAGCAGCCATGATTACCGTGGTCAGCACAGACAGGGGGACACAGGAACTGGCAGAATCAGCTAGGTTTTTTACAAGATAGGAAGCAAAAAAATGGCATTGCACAAGCACTGTGCTATAGATCATGCCTTAAAGGAACAGGATCTTTTTTTTAGAGTTACAAGGTTACAACCACTATCGATGTAATAACTTCAGGTAATATGTATCTGTTTTACATACTCTAATATTTAGACATTGTATCTATAGGAGCTTTCCACTTACTCTAACATAAAGAAAGCATGATACCCCTTCTCCGTGGAACTTAAGCAGCCTTCCTTAGCTATCCATCACCCATAATTCAATATTGAGGAGCACATTGTTATCCAGATTGTCAGAAGTCATAAATGTACTTATTGATTCATATTATTTCTACATACACCAATTGTTTGTTATATGTATAATAAATAATTGTATTAGTCATTATTGCAGAAGAGGGCTGGCACCTTCTGCACCATAACACTCTCTACCTACCACTAGTAGTACCATCTATTTCTGATAACTATTGAGGCAGTCAAAATGGTGAGATGCTGTGCATGGCTATATTGGCACATTGTTTGGAACTGTAGCAAAACACAAATGAAATGTGAATTCAACTAAAATAATACAAATAAAATTATTTAGAAAATCATATATACAAATTTACATATTGAGGAATGCTATTGATGGACATTATCTAGTAATACAATATGTAACTAGAAATGCTAGGTAAACATTAGATGAACAAATACAATTAGTTATTTGCTTGAATTATTTGTTTGAACACTAAATCTCAGAAAGTCTGTTAAATATATTTATTGAGTTTTCACAAAAGAAAAATAAAATAATATAATACATGGATACATAGCATACATTTAAAATGTTTTACATTATAGTAAAACGTTTAGAGCTATCTTACAACTGTGTTTACTTTATGTATGCTGAAAATAAAAGATGTAAGAATAGAGATAATAATCAAATAATCAGACTAAGTATCGAGATCATCAAGAAAAGAATAATAAAGAAGGGCAAAAGGAAAAGATAGAGATAGAAGGGAGGGATTTCCAGGTATGATGTCCCAGCTCACGGTAGATATACACATATAATACATATTTAATTGGTAAATATGCTATACAACCTAGTGTGGTAACAACAGAGATTGGTCAAATGGGTGGGGAGGTAATATTTAACCCATGGTTGCCAAATCTTGTGAAATGTATTGATTTTATTTTCTTCAATAGCTGTCATCTTAGCATATACGAGTGCTCTGTTCATTCTGTGTTTGGCTTCAGCAACAATTAGATTTTGGGACTTCCATGCCTTGGCAATCATTTGTTTAGCTGCAGTACTAAGTTGAATAAACAATTGAAATTGAGTATGGGTGAGTGTAGAGGGCTTAAGGTTTAGAAGTGCCATAGCAGGATCTGGAGGAATTATGATTTCCAAAGCTTTAGAAGCAATAAGAAATATGTTCATCCAAAATTCTTCGACTACAGGACATTGCCACCATATGTGGAAATGTGTACCTGGCGTGTCACATCCTCCAAAGCAATTAGGTAAATATGTGGAGACAAATTTAGCTATTCTAGCTGGTACAAGGTACCAACGTGCTAGAACCTTGTAATTTGTTTCTACAGCAAAACAGTTTGGAGAGGAAGTTTTGGTGGCTAACCATATATTAGACCAATCTTTGTTATCAAACTCTCGATTCATATCCTGTGCCCATTTAGTAGCATATGAGGGTAAAAACTCACTGGAGATCTCATTAAGTTGGTGATATAATATTGACATAAGTCCTCTGATGTGAGGTTCGCTTATACATATCCGCTCAAATTGAGCCATTTAATTGAGAGTTGAGCCTGTACTAAGAAATGGTTCATAGAAATTTTTAATTTGTAAATAACAAAATATTTCTGTTTTAGGTAACCCAAAGGTTTCACATAGTACAGGAAAGGTATGAATAGCTTTAGCAGAGGATAGATTGTATAAACGAGTCAGGTTCGTAGAGGACCATGCAGAGAATGATCTTGGAAATTTCCAAGCAGGATAGAAGGCTGGATTATTGAGGAATGAAAGCAAGGGATTATGTGGTGATTGAAGATTATGTGTACACTTACATTTATCCCAGATTGCTAGGGTCTGTTTCGTGATAGGATTAGAAAGATGTACTCTATCAGCAGGACGAAGCCATAACATATTTGCCACTGAGATAGGGTCACTTTCCACCGATTCAATAGCTACCCATAGGGGTGTTTCTACCATAGCATGATATTTGGGAAGAAGTGCTATCTGTGCGGCGTTGAAGAGGTAAAGTTGGATAATCCCAAACCTCCACTCGATTTACTAAGGTAAAGTGTGGATTTAGTTATTCGAGGTTTGGTGGTACCCCAGACATAACTCTATGTTGAGTAAGTCTTAGAAAGTAAGATGGTAAAGATATAGGAAGTACCCTTAATAAATATAAACATTTCGGCAATATATCTTTACAGCATTAATCCTTCTCAACCATGTCAATGAAAGAAAAGCCCATTGTTTCAAGAAGCCAGAAATTTGTTTTAGAAGGGGCAGGTAATTAGCCGCGAAGAGATCTTTAAGGGAAATTGTGAGTTGTACTCCTAGGTATGGGAGTTGTTTTGGAACCAAGTTAAAGGGTAAGGAAGTTTGTGCATGCTGAAGTTCTGATTGAGATAAGGAAATATTTAATGCATTTGATTTTGTTGGGTTAACGTATTGTGCTGAGATTTGGGCGAAATTATCTAATGTTTTATGACAGTTAGGGGTGAATATATGGGGATGTGACAAAAATATGAGAATGTCATCCTCAAAGAGGCATAATTTATGATGGTGACCACCTAATTCGATACCGTTAATATCAGGATTGGTTCTAATAAGTTGTGCCAGGGGTTCTATTAATAGGGCAAAAAGTAATGGGGAAAAGGGACAACCTTGTCTAGTGCCTCTTTTGATATCAATCATTGTTGACTTATAGCCAGCATATTTAATATATGCTCTAGGATTATTATATAAAGAGGAGACCCAGGTTAAAAAATTGTTTCCAAACCCCCATTTTTGAAGGATATATTCTATATATGGCCAAGTGACAGAGTCAAATGCTTTCCTTATATCTAAGGGTACGAGGCAAGCTGGGATTCCTCTGATTTTAGCCACATGGATAAGTAAGAGTGCTCGCCTAATATTATCACCTGCCTGGCGTTTTGGCATAAAGCCTGTTTCGTCTTTATGAATTAGATGACCAATAATATTATTCAATCTAGTGGCCAGGATTTTAGCTATTAATTTTATATCCAGGTTGAGGAGGGATATAGGAGAATAGTTAGTCCAGGAGGTGGTGTCAGAATGTGGTTTGGGGATCATTGCTATAATAGAGGTGAGAGTCTCCATTCTAAATGATTTACCCATAAGGATCGAATTGAAGGCTTCGGTTAAGACAGGCATTAAGATATGTGCAAATTGTCTATAATATGCTGCCGAGAATCCATCTGGGCCTGGTCTCTTATGTAGTTTTAAGGATTTTATTGTGTTTAAAACTTCAGTATCTGTAATTGGGCATTCAAGAAGATCTTGCTGTTGTTGATCAAGATTAGGAAGCGTGATATTGGAAAACAGACTATCTGCTTTGGTTTTATTAAAATTCGGAGCAGAGGAAACTAATTTAGATAAATTAGAGGCGAAAAATCTCTAGAATTTTTACTGAGTTACTAGTGTGCGCTTCTCGGGATTTCAATCTGATAGGTGTCTGTGTGTGTTGTGAATTCTTTAAGATTGTAGCCATAGGAGTATCAGGTTTATTTGCCTTTAGGTATTGAACATGCTGGCGTTTACGTATAAGCTTATCTGTAGAATCAGTCAGAAAAAGATCTAGATCCAGACAGGCTTTTTCTAGTTTAGAATTATTGGTGGCAGTTGGGGAGGATTGAAAAGTCTGGTGACAGTCATTAAAGGTAGATTCAAGTTTTGCAAACAAAATTGTGCGTTCTCTTTTAAGGATAGTTGCTTGTTGTATCAATCTACCCCTAATGACTACTTTGTGTGCCTCCCATAATGTAATAGCAAAGACATCACCTGTATCATTGGATATTAGATAATCAGATAGTGCTTTCTCAATCCCAATATGATAAGAAGGATGGGTCAATATTGAGTCATTTATACACCAAGTGGTGTCGTGTGATCTAGGAACTTGTGGAAGCAATGGTAATGAATACTGCACAATGGTCTGTCCGTGGAAGAGGAATGATTTTGGATGAAATGATTTCTGGTAACATACTAGACGGAATAAGGATATGATCTATTAGTGAGAAGAAGTTATGCGGGTAGGATTAGTGAGTGAAACGTCTACTGGTAGGGTTCATTTCTCGCCAAGTATCTACCAAGACATGTGTGGTAAGTAGATGTTGAAAAGTTAGGTTTATTGAGCCTGTAGTAGGTCCAGAAGGAGATTTATCCAAGAACGGGAAAATAGTTGCATTAGAATTCCCACAAATAACAACAGTACCAAACTTATGTACTTCTATAACTTGAAAAAGGTGAGATAAAAAAGCTGTTGGGCATTTATTGGGGGCATAGTAAGACACAACTGTGATAGGATTATCGGAAATAAATCCTGTTAGGAGTATATATCGTCCCTCAGGGTCCGTTAATTGTGATACAAGGTTAAACGGAGTGGAACAATGAAAACCAATAAGGGCTGTTTAACCGTAGCGGAGGCAGTATAGAATTGTGGATACGATGATGAAAGAAATTTGGGGTAAACTTTATCAGTGAAATGAGTTTCCTGCAAGCATATGATATTAGCTTTCTTCATTGAAAAAGAGCGTAATGCCTTGGTTCGCTTATGTGGAGTATTAAACCCTTGTACATTTAATTACAAGATATTTATAGGAGCCATAAACCAACTAGTGTGAACATTATATCATAACAAGCAAAGTACTCACCGAGAGCCAGGAACACCAACCCGAGAGTCAGAAGGGAATAGTAAAAGTTAAAGAAAGAAGCAATAAAATAAAAGAAAATAAGATAAGACAATCGAGCAAACCCAATATGAAGACAATATATCAGTATGTAAAAGCTAAATAATAGTTTGTGGGAACATCTCAGGGGAGTATTTAAAACTCCCTGAGAGGGTCCGGGACCACCAACAGAGACCCCCATAACAATGGTAGGAGTCCTTAGGTGGTATGAGGGGCAGAAAGAAATTCCTAAGGGAGGAATAACACCGGAAAACCACAGGAACTATTCAATTGCTATCATGGAAATATTTCGCTGGAATTATTTAAAAAAAATTAAAAAAAATAAAGTTAAAAAAAAAATTTTTTATAACTTTAACAGAACCATGTTGCCAAAGCTCATTTCAGTCATAAATATGGCCAATTAATTAACTCAGCCAGCATGCAGTGCTGGGAATATGTAACAAGAAAGAATAACTAGTTTAAACTAAAGTGTCAGTCCACTGAATCCTCATTATTGGGTGGTGAATGTTCGTATCGACCACGCTTGTTAAGATTTTGATGGGAAGATGTGGAAGAGCTGGGTTTTGGGTCTTTATTTTGCTGTGTAGATGGAGAGGCTGGGCGTCTGTGAGACTGGTCCTTGGATAAAACTACTTCAGCTAAACCCATATCAATTAGGGCCGGCTGCAAGTCCTCAGAAGAGCGACAGACATATTTAGTTTCCAGATGAGTGAATCTGAGACAAAAAGGAAATCTCCAGTGGTAGGTAATTTGATTTCGCTTAAGTATCTGCAGTTGAGGTTTGAGCGCACGTCTCTTTGCCACCGTAAGTGGGGACAGATCAGTGAAGAGTTGATAAATATAGCCCTGAAAGCTGAGGGATTCTCTACCTCTGGCAGCTGTTAGTAGCTGTTCTTTGGTTTTGTAGTAGTGCAATTTGGCTATTATATCCCTTGGAGGACCATTGATTTTGAGTGGAGCTAATGCTCTATGTACTCTATCCATTTCAAGCCTGTCAATAGGGGTACCAGGTATTAATTCCTGAAAAAGCGCCGTGACAGTAGCCTGCAAGTCCAGGACAGATTCAGGGATTCCCCTGATTCGCAGGTTCGATCAGCGATCCCTATTCTCTTGGTCCTCTAAACGTGTCTGTAGTATAAGGTTTTCCTCTTTAAGTGTCATAAGCTCAGACATGTAATTCTGTGTAAAGTTATCAATTTCATCCACCCTCAGTTCTAAGTCAGTTGTTCTCTGACCTAGTTCTCTTATTTCTTTTGTCAATTTGTCTGTTATGTGGTCAGAAGTCTGCTTGAGGGCTTTCTGAAGCATATATTCAAATTTTTTGAGTATGTCAGGTTTTACTGCAGTTTGTAAGTCACAGTTTTCATATTCAGACTCACCATTAGCAGCCTGTGTATTCTGGCTGTGAGGCAGAGACTTTTTAGTGTGTGGACTGCTGCGCTGTGAGGGGGAGGATGCTGCCGCCATTACAGCCGCCAGCCTGTGTGCCATTTCCTTCATTTTACCCACTTTAAATTAAATTTTTGGTGCTCTCAGGACCATTATCTATATAGTGGATTGTGCTGGGGTGAGTTTTCTTCTGTTTTGAGCTATTTACGGCGCCGCTGGGACTTGTAGTCCTCCGGTGGGAACTCCCGAGGAGCGGAGCTCTAAGGCAGCATTACCGTTACCTCAGGCTGCCGTGCATGCGCCCCAATCTCAGAAAGTCTATATGCGCTTACATTTTATACCTTCATCCAATCAAATATTTCACAAAAATGTCTTAAGGGATGCAATATAAAGCAAGCATTGCAAACTGAGTAAAAACAACACATACAGAAATTTTTTTCTTGTTCAAACAATTTATTTGCAAAAGGACATGGTACAGTAAAATAAATCACTGGTAGACAATGTAACATATTGTGAAAGGTACAGTCAATCATTTAGGGATAAAAAAAGGGTATAACCAAGAGCTCACTACAGTGTATTGATGTGAGTCCAACTAAAGCTAAATTGTTAGAGAACAGAAGACACTCGGTGTCCAAAACACAAAATTAACCTAGTGCGTTGATGTGACAGAAATGTAGCTATTGAACATAACATAACAATGTCTGCGAGTGAGGCAGAAGAAGGAGGACCTTAGGTTCTCCAAATAGTGAGAGGCCAGGAGGGTCGACAGTTACAAGAAGAGTATCAAATTTGGAGAAGAAAGGAAGTGTAAAGTGTTAAGGCTTCAGTGAGCTGTAACTGAGGGGGGCATCTGTGAGAAGGGGAAAGAGCCCAGGTAGAGGAGAAGGTAGAGAGGGGGTTGAGAAAGGGGTGTCTATCCCCAGGGGGGACTGGGTCCTATAGGGGATGTTTGGGGAGTAGCATTGTGCATGCGCTGGAGGGTGGTCATGGACGTAAAAGTGAGCGATCAAAGTTAGCGGGCAAGTAGTGTTCTACCCAGGGGCTCCAGAGTTTTCAATATTTGAATACTTTGTCCAGCAGCACAGCTTTTATTTTAGAGTGGATCATAGCCTGTGTTACTCTGTTTTGGGTTGCCAGTATGTATAGGGTGGGAGTTTTCCACACTCTTGCAATTGTTTGTTTAGCTGCAGTTGTTACCTGGAGGCATAATTTGAACTGTCGATGGGTAATACAGTTCAAAAGTTTCCAGGGGGTGGAAACATCTCCATAATCCAGCCTCTCCTTCACTCCCTCCCTCTGGAGGACATGTGGGTGTGTTTGGTGAAGAGGTGCACACCCAGGCTGCTATCGAGAACGAGCACTTTCTTCACGTGCCTCTGTTTCCATGGCAGAGACCGTGTGATACAAGCAGTGGAATCCTCACATTTGCCTGGCTTTTATCTGCAAGCTCTCCTCTTCCCTGGGCTTTGATGTTCCTTCCTGTGTGCTCTGAATTCCCTCCCCCCTCTCCCCTCACTCATTCATTTAAAGTTCATGTCAGCGTCTCCTCCAGTCGATGGGGGGAGGGGGGATTGTCACTGAAAACTTCTATGAACACAGGTAATCTCTCTACACACAGCACTGTGTTATAGCAAAAGAGGAGACATGGTGAGGAGCATAGTGCCCTGTGCCCTGTGTCTGTTCTCTGAAATGAACACAGTGCTATGTGTATAGAACATACCGGTGTACAGAGAGGAGACTGACAATTCCCCTACATCTAAAGTGACCCGGTATCTCCCCAGAGTCTCCTTTATTGTACATACAAATCATACCTCTGTCACTGATGTCACCCCACCACCACCATCCCTCTGTCACTGATCCCACCCCCCCACCATCCCTCTGTTACTGATCCCATCCCTATCCGCCATTCCCTGTACTCCTATACAATCCCATTATCCCCAGTGCCATCACATGCCGTACAGTGCCATCACATGCTGTACAAAGTCATCACATGCGGTACAGAGGCATCACATGCCGTACAGTGCCATCACATGCCGTACAGTGACATCACATTCTGTACAGAGCCATCACATGCCATACAGTGCCATCACATGCCGTACAGAGTCATCACATGCAGTGATATACAGTCCTGTCATCCCCATCCCCTGTACTCCTATACAGTCCCATCCTCCCCATTCCCTACGGCGTGTGATGGCACTGTACAACATGTAATGACACTGTACAACATGTGATGGCACTGTACGGCATGTGATGGCACTGTACGGCATGTGATCCTGTAATACTCTATTTACAATGAAGGGAACATTACTGCTATAGGGGTACTAAGTAATACACCAATTATGGGGGAGCAAAGCTCTGTCCATGTCTGAGGAGCTCTGGGCTTCAGTATAAAAATACAAGTAGATGTGAATGGAAGGTTTCATTGTCTCATATAAAAACCCAGATAGTCAATAAAAGGATTTATTCACAATGCTAGCTCTGATTTTATTTAATTTTACTATACCAGTAATGCATGGAATGCCTGTGTGCTGTCACTTACATATGTGTATTCTGCTTTAAAAATATATTGTTTTCACTCTGGTAGATAGTGCTGTGTATGTAAATCTCCTCTACATATTACTATCAGTGACTTCTCCTAACTTAGTCACTCACTGAAGTGCTCTTATCTTTGCTGGATTTGTCTGATGTTTGGAACATGCTGCAGAGAAGACAGGAGGAGGGAGGAGGGATGAGGAAAGACGGTCTGTGAAGTATGTGAAGTCTGTGAAGTCTCGGGAACAAGCAGAGAGCCGACATCAATTAAGAAAAATGATGGGAAAGTGGGTGGATCCAGACTCCAGAGCCAGACCATTGTCTGTATTACACTGTATGAAAGTCTGTAGACCCTCCCACAGGTATTTAGCTCAATTTTAACAGAATGAGAGAAACAGAAACAGAACTTCTGAGAGGGCTGGAAGGATTTATAGATAACAGCAGCTCATATAGAATAGATGTAAGCAAAGAAAAGGAAACCCATACTTCTCTTTTACAGAGGGGAATGATATTATTTTACCAGCTGTGATAAATTTGTAATCTCAGAACAGACCTGTAGTGGACCCTGCCAAGAAAGAGGAAGGAGACATCCATGCTGGGTAGAATGCCGGATCCCGAAGGAAGGAGAGCATAGTTTTATGGCCAGAATGGAGTCCATAGCGTGTCTTAAGTCTGTCCCATATGGAGAGAGAATGGCACGTAATCGGGTTGGTGAGTGTGCGGTGGTGGGATGGGGCTAGCTATAAGAGGTTGGCCACCAATAGGGGATCACAGTCAATAGATTCCAAGTCTACCCATAAGGGAACTTCCCGAGTGGCATGATATTTGGGTAGTTGGGCCAGCTGAGCAGTAGGGATGAGCTGAACACCCCCTGGTTCGGTTCGCACCAGAACCTGCGAACGGACTGAAAATTCGCATGAACGTTAGAACCCCATTGACGTCTATGGGACTCGAACGTTCAGAATCAAAAGTGCTAATTTTAAATGCTAATTTGCATGGTATTGTCCTTAAAAGGGTTTGGGGGCCCGGGTCCTGCCCCAGGGGACATATATCAATGCAAAAAAAAAGTTTTAAAAACGCCCGTTTTTTCGGGAGCAGTGATTTTAAAATTGACTGACCGCTTATATACATTTTTGGTAATCTGCGTTTATATTCCCATGTCCTGCAAACTGAAAATTGACTGACCGCTTATATACATTTTTGGTAATCTGCGTTTATATTCCCATGTCCTGCAAACTGAAAATTGACTGACCGCTTATATACATTTTTGGTAATCTGCGTTTATATTCCCATGTCCTGCAAACTGAAAATTGACTGACCGCTTATATACATTTTTGGTAATCTGCGTTTATATTCCCATGTCCTGCAAACTGAAAATTGACTGACCGCTTATATACATTTTTGGTAATCTGCGTTTATATTCCCATGTCCTGCAAACTGAAAATTGACTGACCGCTTATATACATTTTTGGTAATCTGCGTTTATATTCCCATGTTCTGCAAACTGAAAATTGACTGACCGCTTATATACATTTTTGGTAATCTGCGTTTATATTCCCATGTCCTGCAAACTGAAAATTGACTGACCGCTTATATACATTTTTGGTAAATTTGTTTGTCACCGCTGTCTCAACTACATCTGTAGCCATGCTCACATTATTTCAATGTTTATTTAGACATTAAGTCTTACCTAAATTATGGGTTTCCTTTTCTTTACAATTTTGGCCTTTTAGTCCCCTTGCAGTTTGATTGTGGTGTGAAAGTTATGCCCTGCTTGCTGTGTTCCTAATATCCCCTCCTAATTGATTAATTGCCAGATTCCATCCACACCCAACACAGTATATAACAAGGCCTTCTTTACGGGGGAACATACAGGGGGCTGCACATACAGGGGGTTCTTCCAAAGAAGTGGGGTTCTGAAAATAAGTGACACTTCTGCTCTTGCACTTCAGCGATTTGCACAAAGCTAACCATAGCAGATTGCAGGTATTCTCATTTTCATATTATCTCACCTTCTTTGAAACATGCTCTCTTTACCTCTCCTCCTCTTCACAATTGCAGCCTCTCTCCTCAAGCTCTCTTTTCTACATCCCTCTGCTCCACCACACAATCTGTACATATCACCCTCACTTCTCCCCTCCCCCTATTACTGCACTCATCACCTTTTTCTAACTCTAAGCCCACTTGCTAACATACCCCCCAGGATACTGAAGCATGTCCCCTCATACAAATCATATTCTCATATTATCTCCCTCACTCTTCTGCTTCTCCTAATCGCTGGAGATATTTCCCCAAACCCTGGGCCTCCCTTATTTAACTGTGCCCAACACACCCATCACCATCACCCTACACCCTCTGGCAGTAGTCGCAATCTACACAATTTAGTCTCCATTCCTCTTCTTCCCAACGCCAGCCTCCCTCCCTCCTGTGCCCTCTGGAACGCCCGCTCTGTCTGCAACAAACTCACTGCTGTTCGTGACCTCTTTGTCACTAATTCCTTTAATCTACTTGCTCTCACCGAAACCTGGCTCCACGAATATGACACCCCTTCTCCTGCTTCCCTCTCCCAGGGTGGCCTTCACTGGACTCACTCCCCTAGGCCTAATGGACGCAAGGGAGGTGGAGTGGGATTCCTCCTATCCCCTCAGAGCACCTTCCAGGTTATTCACCCTCATCCCTTTTTTTCCCTCTCATCATTCGAAGCGCACTGTATACGTCTATTCTCTCCTACTTCCCTAAGAATTGCTGTGATCTACCGGCCCCCTGGACCATTATCGACTTTCCTTGATGAGTTTTCTGCCTGGCTACCCTACTTTCTCTCTTCGGATATTCCCACAATCCTTCTCGGTGATTTCAACATCCCTGCTAATACAAACACTCCTGCTACTTCTAAACTTCTTAGTCTAACCTCTTCATTTGACCTGAAGCAATGGGTACAGGCTTCTACTCACTCTGATGGCAACACCCTTGACCTTGTATTCTCCTACCTATGCACTCCATGCAACTTCTCAAACAATCCTTTTCCTCTCTTGGACCACCACCTTATTAGTTTCTCTCTCCCCCTGTCTTCCACCACCTTTCCCTCCAATCGCCTAACCATCACCCGTAGAAACTTTCGCAACTTCAACTCCTCTCTCCTCTATTCTGCTACTGACCACCTCTATGACAAAATCTCTCCCCTGTCCTGCCCCAACCAAGCCATGTCCATCTACAATAAATCTCTGTCCTCCACCCTGGATAAGCTCGCTCCTCTCACTACACGCAGAATCAGGCCTCGACCCCTACAACCCTGGCAAACAGATGACACTAAAATTCTCAAAAAACGTAGTCGCGCTCTTGAGCGTCTGTGGCACAAGACTAAGTCTCTCAAAGACTTCAACCAATCTGCCCTCCAAATATACTATTCTTTCCTCCACACTGCCAAGCAAACCTATTTTACAACTCTTATTAACACTTTCTCATCCAATCCCCGTAAACTCTTCTCTACCTTCAACTCTCTACTTTGTCCTCCACCGCCTCCACCCACTGACTTACTCACTGCCCAGGAAATCGCGAATCACTTCAAAAACAAGATTGATACAATCCGTGATGAAATCTCTATTCTACAGGTATCTCCCCCAGTTAAGACCCCATGTCAACAGGTACAACTGACACTCCCCCTATTTAAATCTACTATTACAGATGAAGTCGCTAAACTCCTTTCTATCGCCCACCTAACCACCTGTCCCCTGGACCCTATTCCCTCTCAAATGCTACGGTCACCCTCTGACCCCATCCTACACTCTCTAACCCACATCTTCAATCTCTCCCTCACCTCTGGCATCTTCCCCGATGCTCTAAAACATGCACTGGTCACCCCCATACTCAAAAAGCCGTCCTTGGACCCTACCAATCTTAACAACCTACGCCCAATCTCCTTGCTCCCCTTTTCCTCTAAACTCCTTGAACGCCTGGTTTACAACCAACTGAGTGACCACCTCATTAAAAACAACCTTCTTGATCCCCTTCAATCTGGATTTTGCCCTCAACACTCCACAGAAACTGCTCTTTTAAAACTCACAAATGACCTACTAACTGCAAAAACCAACGGACACTATTCTGTACTCCTACTTCTGGATCTTTCAGCTGCCTTTGACACGGTTGACCACCCCCTCCTCCTCAAAAAACTTTACTCCCTCGGTCTCCGTGACTGTGCTCTTCAGTGGCTCTCATCCTACCTATCCCAACGCACCTTCAGTGTCACTTACAATTCTACTTCCTCCACTCCTCTTCCCTTCTCTGTCGGGGTCCCCCAAGGTTCTGTTCTTGGACCTCTTTTATTTTCAATCTACACCTCTTCCCTGGGTCAGCTGATTCAATGTCATTTCTATGCTGATGACACACAAATCTATCTCTCCACCCCTCAACTCACTCCATCAGTTTCCTCACGCATCACTAACTTACTAACCGACATATCTGTATGGATGTCACACCACTTCCTCAAACTCAACTTGTCCAAAACCGAGCTTATAATATTTCCTCCCCCACGTTCCTCTTCCCCCGACTTCTCTGTCAAGAGCAATGGCAAAACCATCCACCCGTCCCCACATGTCAGGGTACTAGGTGTTATCCTGGATTCTGAACTCTCCTTTCAGCCCCACATCCAATCACTTTCCAAAGCTTGCCGCCTCAACCTCCGCAACATCTCTAAACTACGTCCCTTTCTAACCAATGAAACCACAAAGCTCCTGATTCACTCCCTGGTTATCTCTCGCCTTGACTACTGCAACTCACTCCTCATTGGCTTACCTTTAAACAGACTATCCCCCCTTCAATCCATCATGAATGCTGCTGCCAGACTCATCCACCTTACAAACCGCTCAGTGTCTGCTACCCCTCTCTGCCAATCCCTCCATTGGCTACCACTCGCCCAACGAATTAAATTCAAAATACTAACAATAAGTTACAAAGCCATCCACAACTCTGCCCCCAGCTACATCACTAACCTAGTCTCAAAATACCAACCTAATCGCCATCTCCGTTCCTCCCAAGACCTCCTGCTCTCTAGCTCCCTCATCACCTCCTCCCATATCCACCTCCAGGACTTCTCCCGAGCCTCGCCCATCCTTTGGAATTCCCTACCCCAATCTGTCAGACTGTGTCCAACTTTATCCACTTTTAGGCGATCCCTGAAAACTTTCCTCTTCAGAGAAGCCTATCCTGTCTCCATCTAACAACTGCACTATTTTCTCCGTTACCTCATCCCCCACAGCTACTACCCTTTGTATAACTTGACCCTCCCTCCTAGATTGTAAGCTCTA
The DNA here is from genome assembly GCF_042186555.1 of Aquarana catesbeiana. Taxonomy (NCBI): domain Eukaryota; kingdom Metazoa; phylum Chordata; class Amphibia; order Anura; family Ranidae; genus Aquarana; species Aquarana catesbeiana. The sequence continues at coordinate 777,019,691 of NC_133324.1, forward strand.
ACGAGCAGGGCCCTCTGATTCCTCCTGTATTGAATTGTATTGTACTTGTACTGTCTGCCCTAATGTTGTAAAGCGCTGTGTAAACTGTCGGCGCTATATAAATCCTGTATAATAATAATAATAATAATAATAATTTTAATGATGCTTAAAATTTTAAAAAAGTAAAATATTCCTTTAAATATTGTACCTGGGGGTTGTCTAGAGTATGCCTGTAAAGTGGCAGGTGTTTCCCGTGCTTAAAACAGTCCCTGCACAAAATGACATTTTTAAAGGAATAAAAGTCATTTAAAACTGGCATGGGTACCCCCCAGTCCATTACCAGGCCCTTTGGGTCTTGTATGGATATTAAGGGGAACCCCGCACCCAAATTAAAAAAAGGAAAGGTGTGGGGCCAGCAGGCCCTATATACTCTGAACAGCAGTATACAGGCGGTGCAAACAAGACAGGGACTTTATGTTTGTTGTTAAGTAGAATCTGTTTGTAATTTTGAACTGGTACATTTTTAACGTTTTTAGCTCCAGCCAAAAAATCTATTTTAAGCTTTTTGGAAAACATAGGGAAGGGTTATCACCCCTGTGACATTTGTTTTGCTGTCTGTGTTCCTCTTCAGAAAATTTCACCTCACTTTTTGTCCCAATGACAAATGTTTTTTGAAAATTTGGGGTTATTAGTGAAACAAGGATTGGTGATAAAGCATCAGTGGAAAGGAGAAATGTTTTTCCCATATTAACTCTTACAGGAGAGAATTTCCCTTCCTAGGGGTAGATTTCATCTCATTTCCTGTTGTCTCCTTCTGTTTGCAAGTAGGAGTCGTTTGTAAGCTGGATGTTTGAAAGTAGGGACTCTGCAGAAATTTGGGCCTTAGGTGTTGGTGTTGCCACAACACTGTAAGCCCTTACAGGGCCCTGCTTTGAAATATTAGATCAAGAATTGTAATTACATGCCCCTGTTGAACAGGGGCAAAAAAATTGGGCCTTTGGTGATGGTGGTGTTGCTGGTGCCACAACACTGTAAGTCCTCACAGTTACTCTTGGTAGGCTCTGGAACGGGCCCTGCTGTGAAATATTAGATCAAGAATTGTAATTACATGCACCTGGTGGTGCTGCCACAACACTGCAACCCCTCACAGATACTCTAATTGGAGCGCAAGAACTAGCCCTGCTGCAAAGAATTGCACCAAAAATTGTAATTACACGTCCCTGTAAAACAGGGGCTGAAAAATTGGGCCTTAGGCACTGGTGGCGGCGCCCAGAACCAAAAATGTTCTTACAAGCTATCAGCATGATCATTGAGGAGGAAGAGGATAATTACTCAGCATAACAGGATAGTCACTCAGTATCAGCATAGGCAATCTTTGAAGGGATCTAACATTTCAAAAAAAATATTTGGTTACATCAGCATCAGGTGCTTGGTAGCTGGTGGTGATCCAAGACTGATTAATTTTTATGAACGTCAGTCGATCAACCGAGTCGGTGGACAGACGCACCCTGTGATCGGTTACAAAGCCTCCAGCAGCACTGAATGTGCGTTCCGAAAGAACGCTGGATGCAGGATAGGCCAGTAGCTCAATTGCATACTGTGCAAGCTTTGGCCAGTGATCCATCCTCAAGACCCAGTAACCCAGAGGATTTTCGATGGGAAAGGTGTCCAAGTCAGATCTTGCCCCTAGGTATTCCTGCACCATGTAAAACAGACGCTGGCGATGGTTGCTGGAACCGATCATACCTTGGGGTTGCGGACTAAAAAATTGTCTGAATGCATCGGTCAGATGGCCACCTTCTCCACCGCTCCTTCTTTGACTGACCGAAGCCTTAGCAACTCGTTGTCCAGGAACAGGAGTTTGTAACCTCCCAGTCTTTGGGAACGCATTGCACAGACCTTTCTGCAAGGCCTCCCGAAGATGTTTCATCCTCTGCTCCCTCTGCGATGGCAAGATAAGGTCACAGTATGTGCATACAGTATGCTGCAGCAGGGGGGACATGACTGCCAAATTGCTGTCCTTCTTGGGCACCCCCTCTGTCCGTGCTCACATTACTGCCTTCATCTAGCTCAGTATCATCATCAGAGCCTTCCAAACGCTGGGCATCCTCCTGGAGCATGTACCCAACACTGTGATCAAACAGTTCGAGGGACTCCTCAGGAGGACATGGCGGGGCTAGGGAAGGAGTCACTAAAGCCATTGAGCCAAGGGAAGAGGCCGCATTGGCAGCTGCTTTGCCAGACAAAGTACCCTGAGCCTGGGTGAGAGAGAATGAGGAGGATGAGGATGACTTGGTCATCCACTCGACCAAGTCTTCCACATGTTGCAGCTCAACACGGCCAGCTGCCGAAAAAAAGGCCAAGCGTGTCCCACGGCCATGTGCTGATGAGGTTGCACCATGTCCATGACCAGCACTGTTGCCTCTAGCCTGCTTGCCCTCTTTTATTGGCTTGTGACTGTCTGCCTCTCCTTGTTGGCCTTCCAGACATACTATTGGCCTGCAGTGACTGCACAAAACTGGTATATATATATATATATATATATATATATATATATATATATATATATATATATATATATATATATATACCGATTATACTGCAGCTAGCAGAATGAACTGCCTGCCTGTAGTATTATTAGCATGACAACCCCTGCACTTGTCTTCAGGTAGCTATAATGTAGGTGCAACTGTGCAGGGTACACAGTACAGTAACTGGAAATACGTCAAGAGCCCACACAAGCACCTGGCTGCAGGTAGCTATACTGTAGGTGAGACTGTGCAGGGTACACAGTACAGTAGCTGGAAATACTTCAATAAGCCTACACAAGCACCTGGCTACAGGTTGCTATACTGTAGGTCAGACTGTGTAGGGTACACTGTACAGGATACTGTAGGTGAGACTGTGCAGGGTACACAGTAAAGTAGCTGGAAATACTTCAATGAGCCTACACAAGCAAATGGCTGCAGGTTGCTATACTGTAGGTCAGACTGTGCAGGGTACACAGTAAAGTAGCTGGAAATACTTTAATGAGCCTACATTAGCACCTGGCTACAGGTTGCTATACTGTAGGTCAGACTGTGCAGGGTACACAGTAAAGTAGCTGGAAATACTTCAATGAGCCTACACAAGCAACTGGCTGCAGGTTGCTATACTGTAGGTCAGACTGTGCAGGGTACACAGTACAGTAGCTGGAAATAGAGTAGCTGGAAATACTTCAATGAGCCTACACAGGCAACTGGCTGCAGGTTGCTATACTGTAGGTCAGACTGTGCAGGGTACACAGTACAGTAGCTGGAAATAGAGTAGCTGGAAATTCTTCAATGAGCCTACACAAGCACCTGCTACAGGTTGCTATACTATATAGGTCTATATAGTATAGGTCTATATAGCTATATATATATATATATATATATATATATATATATAGGCTATATAGGTCAGACTGTGCAGGGTACACAGTAAAGTAGCTGGAAATACTTCAATGAGCCTACACAAGCACCTGGCTACAGGTTGCTATACTGTAGGTCAGACTGTGTAGGGTACACTGTACAAGATACTGTAGGTGAGACTGTGCTGGGTACACAGTAAAGTAGCTGGAAATACTTTAATGAGCCTACACAAGCACCTGGCTACAGGTTGCTATACTGTAGGTGAGACTGTGCAGGGTACACAGTAAAGTAGCTGGAAATACTTCAATGAGCCTACACAAGCAAATGGCTGCAGGTTGCTATACTGTAGGTCAGACTGTGCAGGGTACACAGTAAAGTAGCTGGAAATACTTTAATGAGCCTACACAAGCACCTGGCTACAGGTTGCTATACTGTAGGTGAGACTGTGCAGGGTACACAGTAAAGTAGCTGGAAATACTTCAATGAGCCTACACAAGCAACTGGCTCTACAGGTGCTGTGTGTGTGGATGCGCTGCTTCCATCTAAATACGCTTCTATCCTGTCTATAAAGTGCAAACTTATTCCATATACAACCTAAGATCATATGCAATCAATAAAGATTTTTTTACATATCAAAAATTATGAAATTTATAAAAGTTCAATAATTCAATAATGTGTGTCGCATAATAGCAAAGTCTCCCAGTGATGCGTTCAAATCTTCTGTCAATTGCCGTGATTGGCGTGCGCTTGTAATAATACAATGTGCTAGTGACTTAGTGCGCCACCTCCACCTGTGAGATTGGCCACTCACCGGATATTCCTTTAAAACTACACCTTTGGTTCATTCATGGGGATAACCACTCCACTCAAAGGGAACTTCTTCAACAGATATAATTGGACCATAATGTTCCTCATGAAACATGAATAAAAACGATCATCGCGCAATACCGTTAATACTGTTTATTATAAACACAAAGTAAAAACTGTGCACTCACATTTATGTGTGCCCCCCAGCCGGCACAAAGCTATTCCAACAGTTAGGGACGGGTAGGTATAGCCACCTAGTTCGCCTATGTGTGCTGTGCGACCTCCGTTCCTCCCCTCTTGCCTGTTCGCGTCCTCACCAATCCCGTTCGTGTTGGATCACGTGGGTATGTGTTTCCCAGCAGCCTCTACGCGTTTCGCAATTTGCGTCATCAGGAAGCTCCTGATGACGCAAATTGCGAAACGCGTAGAGGCTGCTGGGAAACACATACCCACGTGATCCAACACGAACGGGATTGGTGAGGACGCGAACAGGCAAGAGGGGAGGAACGGAGGTCGCACAGCACACATAGGCGAACTAGGTGGCTATACCTACCCGTCCCTAACTGTTGGAATAGCTTTGTGCCGGCTGGGGGGCACACATAAATGTGAGTGCACAGTTTTTACTTTGTGTTTATAATAAACAGTATTAACGGTATTGCGCGATGATCGTTTTTATTCATGTTTCATGAGGAACATTATGGTCCAATTATATCTGTTGAAGAAGTTCCCTTTGAGTGGAGTGGTTATCCCCATGAATGAACCAAAGGTGTAGTTTTAAAGGAATATCCGGTGAGTGGCCAATCTCACAGGTGGAGGTGGAGCACTAAGTCACTAGCACATTGTATTATTACAAGCGCACGCCAATCACGGCAATTGACAGAAGATTTGAACGCATCACTGGGAGACTTTGCTATTATGCGACACACATTATTGAATTATTGAACTTTTATAAATTTCATAATTTTTGATATGTAAAAAAATCTTTATTGATTGCATATGATCTTAGGTTGTATATGGAATAAGTTTGCACTTTATAGACAGGATAGAAGCGTATTTAGATGGAAGCAGCGCATCCACACACACAGCACCTGTAGTATATCTCTATGAGAAGTTTTTTTGGATGCAGCAGCTAAGGCAATTACAAGTAAAGTAATTAGGAGATTTTGTTTTTGGTTTTGCGCCGGTGACACACACACACAAGCAACTGGCTGCAGGTTGCTATACTGTAGGTCAGACTGTGCAGGGTACACAGTACAGTAGCTGGAAATACTTAAATGAGCCTACACAAGCAACTGGCTGCAGGTTGCTATACTGTAGGTCAGACTGTGCAGGGTACACAGTAAAGTAGCTGGAAATACTTCAATGAGCCTACACAAGCAACTGGCTGCAGGTTGTTATACTGTAGGTCAGACTGTGCAGGGTACACAGTACAGTAGCTGGAAATACTTCAATGAGCCTACACAAGCAACTGGCTGCAGGTTGCTATACTGTAGGTCAGACTGTGCAGGGTACACAGTACAGTAGCTGGAAATACTTCAATGAGCTTACACAAGCAACTGGCTGCAGGTTGCTATACTGTAGGTCAGACTGTGCAGGGTACACAGTAAAGTAGCTGGAAATACTTCAATGAGCCTACACAAGCACCTGGCTGCAGGTTGCTATACTGTAGGTCAGACTGTGCAGGGTACACAGTACAGTAATTAGAAATACTGTAAAAACACCTGCCTGCCTGTCAGTATATTAGGAAGAGAAGAACAGGATCTAGCTAAACTGAATACAGTGTATATATATATATATATATATATATATATATATATATATATATATATATATATACAACACCTGGGATGCATATATATATACACAATACACTGAAACTGCAGCTAACTGACTCGACCTGCCTACTCTATCTAACTTAAATCAAATGACACTGTCTCTCTCTCTCTCTCTATCTATGAACGCCGGAACACACTACGCAGGGCCACCGTGCAGGCAGCCTTATATAGTGTGGGGCGTGTACTAAACCCCCTGAGCCATAATTGGCCAAAGCCTCCTTGGCTTTGGCCAATTACAGCTCTCTGCTCAGACGACGCTGTGATTGGCCAATCATCAGCCAGCAATGCACTGCGATGCCGCAGTGAATTATGGGCCGTGACGCGCCACTCGAATTTGGCGCGAACGGCCCATATCGTTCATAATTCGGCGAACGATCGAGCAGACAATGTTCGAGTCGAACATGCGTTCGATTCGAACATGAAGCTCATCCCTACTGAGCAGCATAATAATAGGCCCTTAGGTTGGGTAATTCTAAGCCACCATAGAGTTTTGGAATATAGAGAGTTGTCTTGGGAACACAGGGTTTCGATTAGCTCCAGACGAAGTTAGAGATTTGGCTCTGTAGAATGCGGAGAAAATGGTCTGAAACTGAAATTGGAAGGGTGCGAAACAGATCTAAGATTTTGGGCCCAGCCAGGACAGTGGTATGGTGGACCAGATCGATATGAGAGAAGTGAGGTGAGAAAGCATGGGGGGGTAATTCGCTGATTACAAGTTGAAAGGGTCAGAGGTCAGCTTGATACCTAGAAAAGGGATGTGGTGCATGGACCAGGAAAAGGATAATACCTAATGTAGTTGTTGTTGTTGAAGAGCAGGTGGTAACGAGACATTGAGCGCCGTCAACTTGCGGGTATTAACCATGAGATTTGACTAAATTGGTCCAGTACTTTGAGGAGATTAGGAGCCGATTTAAGTGGAGATGTCATAACTAACAGGACATCGTCCGCAAAAAGGCAGAGCTTGTGGTGAGTACCCCCTAATTTAATGCCTTTTATACCAGAGTCAGCTCGGGTCAAGAAGGTTAAGGGCTCTATGGCCAAGGCAAAGAGCAAGGGTGAGAGCGGACACCCTTGCCGAGTGCCTCTTGCAATAGAAAAAAGGTTTGATTTGTGTCTGGCATATTGAACATAGGCCTTGGGGTTGGCGTAAAGTGAGGATCCCAATTGGCTCACACAGCGATTGGACTGACAGCTCCTCCCACTACTCCAGCTGGACACGTCTTTGGGCGGACATCCAATTTCTGGATATATCATCACAGCCACACAGAGCAGCATGACGTCGCTCTCCCTGCATGGACTCCAGGCTTATCTTGCTCCCCACCACAGCGGGCTTTCTTCTCCATTAAAGACTACCACACAGCTCCCAGCTCATTACAATCCACTGCGGACTATCATCCTCTCCCTTCCCCTCACCCCCTTGTGAGTTCTATTTGTTTTTTATGGTATTTTACTTAATAAATTGTGCTACACTATACCTATTTGGGGCTTTCTTCCCTTCCTTTGCTATTTTACAGATTGTGGATTTCCAGCCCACAAATTAAAGCAGCCTTGCCAGCACCACAGTGCCAGCCATTTTCTACTAACTGACATTTTTATTCCTATACCTCTGGGAATCTTTCAATAACTATTTTTCACCTGGTATATGACAATTTATCACTATAGGATGGGCACAGTGTCAGCGCTGTAGTGTTTTTGAATTATGTCTCTATCACATATCCATGCGTATACAATACCATTTTTAGAGAATCTCATTTGTGTTTTGTTTAGTTATTCTTCATTATGAATTCACTGTGTGTGTGTGTATTTTTATGTATATGTATAAATTAGTCACAACTCCAAAAATGTTACTGAAAAGCTCTGCTTTACATGAATTCAATTACAACATCTTATTACAATTATTCTGCAGGACTCAAAGAGCAGAGCATATGGATTTTGCTTCTGCCATTCCAGATCCGCTCTGATAGAAACTACAATTTGGAATGAAGAAGATGGTCAAGCAGATGATTATTGACATGCACTGGAAGCTGCTCTCCTCTGTAGTATTAAATCATCTGTGGGGCACCGTGCCAAAAAAACTCTTCATTTCCTTTTAGTGACTTCTCACTGCCCTGACTTGAAGTTTAATAGAGAAGGAAGGACATGATGTCGTTTTAATGACAGGAAACGCATGGCTTCCAAATGAATAAATTCCATCACTAGCTGCCACAATGTGTGCTAATTATTTCCTTTGATAAATGAAACACTATAAAAGTCTGAGGATGGATATAGGCAGGTTACAGTGATAGAATGAGGACTGCCATTTACAAGCTGATCATACAAATTTGAAAATTTAACTTGAAAAATGAAATCTCATTTGTATAAAAATATCCAGTAGTGCCCTCAACAACATGTCACCACATGATTAAACTGAATCCAAAGAAGAGGAATTGGAAGCTCAAATGCAGTGAAAGCTATGAATGACACAATGCAGTATATAGTTTTAAAAGCAAGAGGTTAAGAAAAAATAAATATATTACTCAAAATTAGTTGAGTAAGTGAAACAGTAATAGCAGAACAAAAGAACATTTTTTTACAGCATTTATTGAGGGAATAATTTTTTCTCTAGCCTATATTCACACGAAATATCAAACAAAATTAAAGGAGAAGTCCAGCCAAAGCTCATTTCCTATGGATCACAGGAGTGCATTTCATATTGCACTCCTGTGACCCGTTTTCAGTAGAGAGTGGGCTGAAGTCCACTTTCTGCTGACATCACAGAAGTCAGTCCAGGCACCGCGTCATCATGACAAGTAAGTTTGGATCCGCCAGGTGCCCAGACTGACACCTGGCTCAGCCTCTTAGTGAGCCGCTGAGAGCCTGAGCTGGCCGGTCCCTTCCCCTCCATGGCCCAGCCCTCCAATGAACGAGGAGGGAGCAGAGCAGAGACCTTTGACTGACAGTCTACAGCTCTCTGCTCAGGGAGCTCTGAAACCGAGCAATCGGCGGAGGCGCCAGGAGACAGATGCAGCATCGAACTGATGCTGCATCCACCGAGGTAAGTATGATTCCTAAAAAAAAAAAAAATCTTTACTTCTCTTTTCAGAGAAAAAAATACTGTAGTTAACATTTCCCTAAACGGAATACTTATTTAAAGTGAAGATACAGTAGGTCAGGGCAAAATTACACTTTAACCACTTCAACGATATACGTCCTAACTTTGAAGTGGAATATCATTTTTATGGCAGCAGCTAGCTGCCATAACCCCGGTATCCTCTTCTTCGGCTGGTGGTCCGGTTTTCGATAATAGTGGTCTCTGCGGTGGATTCGCTGCAAGATCATTTTTATCGGCGGTGGGAGAGGTGCCCCCCTCCTGCCACGCTCCGGTGCCCTCTGCTGCTTATCGGAGCCGTCGGCAGTGGCGGAGGCAATTGGATCTTCCCCCTTGCTGGGTGTGGAGATGTGTCAGGGGAAGATGGCCCACCCAGCATACCTTTGCTGGGCAGAAGCGTCCATTTTTTGGATTTTTATTTAAATGACACATTTTTTTATTGCATTTTAGTGTAAATATGAGATCTGAGGTCTTTTTGACCCCAGATCTCATATTTAAGAAGTCTTGTCATGCCTATTACAAGGGATGTTTACATCCCTTGTAATAGGAATACAAGTGACACTTTTTTTTTCTTTTAAAGAACAGTGTAAAAATGAAAAATAAAAGGTAAAATAAATTTAAAAAAAAAGATTTTTTTAAATGCGCCCGTCCCGTCGAACTCGCATGCAGAAGCGAATGCATACGTGAATAGCGCTCGCATATGAAAATGGTGTTCAAACCATACACATGAGGTATTGCCGCGATCGGTAGAGCTAGAGCAATAATTCTAGCCCTAGACCTCCTCTGTAACTCAAAACATGCAACCTGTAAAAATGTTTAAACGTCCTGCGGCTCCGGGAAAGTGGCCGCCCATTACAGTCTATGGGAGAGCTATTTAAGGACACCCATAGTGCCTCCCTGTATCCCCTGAAGAAGTCACGTGACCGTGACGTCACGCGTAGGGACGGGACAGGCACTCTATGTTTGTTTTGCATCACAAGCTCGCTGCTCGTCGGATCTCCGCCCAGTACTGTTGATTTTAATGTGAGTACATGTGAGTTTTAATAAAGATTTGTACATTTGCCAAACAATATTATACCATTGTAGGATCTTCCTTTTCTGATTTATCTGGGTGACCCCGGGACACTACTTGAAGGAACGTACGCCCTTAAAGGAGATAAACCAGGATAGGTTTGCATCACTACCATCCCCCACTGCTGGTTGATTCCATGGTTTTTACAACGAAAGGTTGCCATGCCTAAAAGTGGCTAAATGCGAGTACCCCATTACCTTCAGGTAAGGGGCCACTGCCCACCAGTGTGTGCTGTGTTGCATGAAGAGTAATCACCATTGTCACGTATACTTGGCACCAAGTGGATCACTTACATATATATTTTTTTGGACTTTGAATAGACGTTTATTTCCAAGTGGAGTACTGTCGTTTTGCATTTGTTTTGCATGTATACCAATGTACTTTATATCACTCAGCTCCATTGAGACTGTCACTTTATGTTATGCACCATGAGCACTGTTCACGTTGCACATATACACCTGGTTGTGTGTTGAATTACACCAGGTGCATATCAGTCCAGTCAGAGACTAGTAATTTTAGAGTTGGTTGCTATTTTTTATAAGTTTGTGTATAAGGATTTGTTTATGAGCACCAGTCACTTTACATATATTAGTTTGTTCGACTGTTATATCTAGCGAATTATTTTTTATGATAGGTATATAGCTATATTCTTTGCTAGAGGTCATACCATCACGTTATGTGCATTATAGAGCCACACTTAGGCAGTTATGTTTTATTGTAATACGCTTATATTTTAGAGACACCCACCATCACTGTGGTATCACATACAGAGTCACTTTCTTATATTAGCGCAGCACCACATTTTTACCCACTTATACCTCGCCTATAGAGATTTTTAAGGGTAAAATTTTGTCACCATTCCACGAGCGGGCGCAATTTTGAAGCGTGACATGTTGGGTATCAATTTACTCGGCGTAACATTATCTTTCACAATATAAAAAAAATTGGGCTAACTTTACTGTTGTCTTATTTTTTATTTCAAATAAGTGTATTTTTTCCAAGTAAGACCTCTGCGCAAATACGGTGTGACAGAAAGTATTTTTTAGTATTTAACGTGTTAGAAAAAAAAAGTATAATGTTTGGGGTTTTAAGTAATATTCTAGCAAAAAAACTGTTTTTAAACAACAAATCTCAAAAAGAGGCTCGGTCCTTAAGTGGTATAAGCTCAGTTTAACATCAGGATAAGGTTCTTCATTTCTGCCATGTGACAGTAATTTTCAAATCTAATTGGTAATTGAAAATTACTGTCACTTTTTTGAAAAGTTGTATTTTTGTCCTGGTGTGTTGGTTCATGAATTTGGTTGCTAGTATTTCATCCTCTGATTGTTATGCCTCCTCGAGTGTATGTGTTTAGTATGCTGACCATGCAAAATAACTTCCCTATTGCTCTATGATGAAATTACTAACTTTCACTGAGCAATCCACAAATTATATTTACTAAATTATTAATGAATGTTGACACCTGTATTTCAAGTGGCATTGAACATCGCAAAGAGTGCAAACATTAATAAGGACTGGTAAGATGCAAAATAGGATTTTTTTTTTGTTTTTTGAGTTTTAATATGCTTTAATAAATTATTTCCAAAATTACACATTAAAATAACTATTAATTACTTACCAACACAATATTTTTTTTACTAGTCCAGGTGCCCATTCATGCGTAAGGGAATACAATGAAAGTACTTTTGCCTTGATTGAAAAAAACAGGTTAATGGATAGAAGAAAAACTTATTTAGCAAATCTCCTAAATTAGGTGGCCTATTTTCTGGATAATTGAATAAATGGGGCAAATATAGATGTGAATCTTCCTACTCATTCTAGGGTTTTCTTACTAGTGTATTTTTTTGGTTTCTTTTTTAATGGCTTTAAATATTTTTTAACAATTGCACCTCTCTTCTAAACAGTAGCACCCTATAACATCAGGTAAATAGACTGGTATCCTTATAGCAAAATGACTGCATTGTGCTGTAAGTCCTTCAATACATTGATACTAGCCTTTTGCCCTTCAGGACTGGGGAGGGGGGTACCTCAAGAAGAGGGACAAAAATTAGGTCCAGCCTTAGTTCAGTGGCCTGGTATTAATTAGTACTGGCCCAAAAGAGGTTTAGGAATCAAGAAGTTTATCTAAATGGTACCTGCCCATTGGAGGCAAGTAACTTGTTACTCCTGCCCCTGGTGAACTAGTGAAGTTGTATATTGTATCCCTAACCTGTTCACAAAGAAAGGATGTTTCTTTTGTTTGAAGTGTAAAAAAATGATGAAAAAAGATTACCCTTTCTCTTGTTTACCAGTTTTGAACATGTGAGTGTGTGTTAAGTGTTTATGAACTATATGCTGTCATGGTCCATTACCATAGGCATGTGCACAGGGGGTGCCGGCATGGAGATCAATGTGCTGGGGCCATATATATGTAGTATATATGTGTATGTGTGTTTGTGTTTGGGGTGCACACCCTAATGCAAAAGGCTGCGCACACTGCTAGGTGCAAAAGATATTTTGCTCAGCTGGCAATTTGCTCCTGTAGTCCCATCTAATCAGTTTCCTCTAGCTTTCATATATATATATATATATATATATATATATATATATATATATATATATACTTCTACTGTATAAAAGAAACCAGAGGACAATGGTAAGTGATTTAGATTTTTGAATGAAAAAACAAAACAAGAACAGTGCCATGATATGTTTAATATTTTACAACAATTGATGCCTCTACCAGCTTGGCACATCTAGAGAGTAAAATTTTTGCTCATTCTTCTTTGCAAAATAGCTCAAGCTCTGTCAGATTGGACGGAGAGCATCTGTGAACAGCAATTTCCAAGTTTTGCCACAGATTTTCAATTGGATTTAGGTCTGTACTTTGACTGAGCCATTCTAAGACATGAATATGCTTTGATCTAAACCATTTCATTGTAGCTATGTTTAGGGTCGTTGTCCTGCTGGAAGGTGAACCTCAGCCCCAGTCTCAAGTCTCCAACAGGTTTTCTTCTAAGATTGCCCTGTATTTGACCTCATCCACCTTCCCATCAACTCTAACCAGCTTCCCTGCCCCTGCTGAAGAAAAGCATCCCCGCAACTTGATGCTGCCACCACCATGTTTCACGATGGGGATGATGTGTTCAGGGTGATGTGCAAGTTTTCTGAAACACATAGCATTTTCCTTTTAGGCCAAAAAAAAAACAGTTTTGGTCTTATCTGACCACAGTACCTTCTTCCACATGTTTGCTCTGTCCCCCAGATGGCTTCTCGCAAATTGCAAATGGGAGTTCTTACAACTTTCTTTCAGTAATGGCTTTCTTCTTGCCACTCTTCTATAAAGGCCAGATTTGTAGAGTGCATGACTGATAGTTGTCTTTTGGACATATTCTACCAACTGAGCTGTGGATCTCTACAGCTCCTCCAGAGTTACCATGGGCTTCTTGGGTGCTTCTCTGATGAATGCTCTCTTTGCCCGGCCTGTTAGTTTAGGTGGATGGCCATGTCTTGGTAGGTGTGCAGTTGTGCCATACTCTTTCTATTTTCGGATGATGGATTGAACAGTGCTCCATAAGATGTTCAAAGCTTGGGATTTTTTTTTATAACCTAACCTTGCTTTAAACTTCTCCACAACTTTATCCCTGACCTGTCTGGGACCTGCTTGGTTGTAACATGACAAAATGTGGAGAATTTCAAGGCGTATGAATACTTTTTTAAGGCACTTTATGTCACACGGTATTTGCACAGTGATTTTCAAATAATGTTTATTTGGAGAAAATACACTTTAAAGACCTCTAATGCAAAAAAACACAATATATAACCTATTTTTTTTAAAAGTATAAAATATGATGTTATGCTGAGTAAATAGAAACTTAACATGTCACACTTTAAAATTGTGAAGGTTTGTGGAAGGGTGTCAACCTAAAAATCCCCGTAGGCGACGCTGTAAAAATGTTTACAGGTTACCAGTTTAGAGTTAGAGGTGAGATATAGTGCTAGAATTATCACTCTTATGCCCCGTACACACGGTCGGATTTTCAGACGGAAAATGTTTGATAGGACCTTGTTGTCGGAAATTCCGAGCGTGTGTAGGCTCCATCACACATTTTCCATCGGATTTTCTGACACACAAAGTTTGAGAACAGGCTATAAAATTTTCCGACAACAAAATCCGTTGTCGGAATTTCCGATCGTGTGTACACAAATCCGACGCACAAAGTGCCACGCATGCTCAGAATAAATAAAGAGATGAAAGCTATTGGCTACTGCCCTGTTTAGAGTCCCGACATACGTGTTTTACATCACCGCGTTCAGAACGATCGGATTTTCCGACAACTTTGTGTGACCGTGTGTATGCAAGACAAGTTTGAGCCAACATCCGTTGGAAAAAATCCATGGATTTTGTTGTCGGATTGTCCGATTAATGTCCGACCGTGTGTACGGGGCATAACTCTAACGTTCATGGCAATACATCACATGTGTGGTGCGAACTCAGTTTACTTATGCAGGTGTGACCTATGCATATGTGTTCGCTTCTGCGTGTGAGCACGAGGGACAGGGGTGCTTTAAAATGTATTTTTTATTTATTTATTTTATTTCCCTATTATTATCCCTTGTTATAGAAATAAGGCATGACAGGATCTCTTTATGGAGAGATCTGGGGTCTATAAGACCCCAGATATCTCCTCTACACGGATCATAAAATCATAAGATCATAAAAAACAAAACAAAAAACATTAATCTCTGCTCTCTAGGGGAAAAAAAATGGTAGTGTTTACATCTGCCAGAGCCGGAAGTGACATCATGATGTCGCTTCCGGCCTCCCAGGGTCATAGAGATGGGTGCGGACCATGCGGGTTCTGTGTAAACCCGGCACCACCGCCGGATCACATCTCTGGCTTTCTGATCGCACGGGAGAGCCCAAAGAGGTGCCTGTAAAAGCAATCCAGCAGCTAATAAGCCCCTAGGATGGCTTTTACATTGTAGGGATTCGCTGGCTGGAAAAAATAGATACCTGGATGATGCCTGTAGCTGCAGGCATCATCCAGATATTTCCACTCAAAGTCCACAATGTCATTAATTGTCATGCAGGAGGGAAGGGGTTAAGAAAACTGGATTTTTTTTTAGGACTTGATTGGGTATTTAAAGTAAACAGAGCTCTCTATTTCTTGAGTTTTAAACTCCAAAGTATTGTTATGATTAATATAAAAAACATCATCATTAAATACATTGAACCCATAGGTAGATGTAATAAATCTGTTATAAGAAATGATAATAGTAGTGTTTATTGTTATTAACTTTAGAATACATTTTAACAGAAAGCAGAGTAACTTTACCTGTTATGAGCAATTAGGCTGGGTTCACACTAGCTGCCGCCGCCAGTCACAGCAGGGGGTCTGTTTGTCCCTGTTCTCTGCTTCAGGTGCGACTGAGGTCCGAATTTTTGCCTGAATTTGGATCTGAAACTTAGCCAAAGATGCACAGGACCCTTTTCCAGTGCAGATCGCAGCTGACCCCGAGTGTGTGAACCGACTCCATTGGAAACCCGCATCCAATTTGCATAAGTGTGAACCCAGCCTTAAAGTTGAACTCCATGCAAAACAGCTATTTAAACAGGTGAAATGCATATAAAGGAGCTGCTTGCCAGTCAAACAACTTGTATTACTGCACATCCAGTCCTGAGAGTTACATAGCCCTGTCACACAGCACAGTTCGGCATAATTTTAACAGTTACAGTTATAGACTTTAAAGGGAATACAGGGGTGCCACCCACATCCTTTTGATTGAACAAAGAATGAGCAACAGAAGACTGGTGAGTTCATCTCTGTGCTTCTTCTGCTGTATTCTCCTATCAGCATATTGATTGTCAGCATGCTTGCTTGTAGCACACCCAACTGACTCCCAGTCCTACCCCTCCCTTTCCCAGTCTGAGTGCTGCTGTATAGGGGAGTCAAATTCAGGGATTTACCCTAGTTTCAATTAAAAAAAATATTGATTTATTAATAAATACCTAGCCGCTTTACTCTGTGTCTTCTATATATGCCTGAAGCTCAGCTTCAAACAATTCAGGATCAAAATCCCATTAAAATTAGTGTTATATAAAAAAAGACAAGCAACCTTTGGTTTCTCCTACAAAATCTGAAAACTGTTTATTGTGATACACATTGTTTGATGTCCTATTTGGTACATTTCTTGAAAAGCACATGGCTTTCCTCAAAATGTATCAGAGGTTAAAGGGAAAAGGAGTAGAAACAGCACAGATGTTGAGTGGGAAATTTCCATGAATTTATCCTGTATTCATCAAACAAATGGCAAGCTTAGAATATTGATGTTTAGTTCTAACTAAGGCAGGTGTTACAGAATTACAGTACAAATTGTCATTACAGGTGAAGAAAAAAAAAACAGAATCCTTTCAAATGTTGCATATTTTACACAAGAAGCAAGAAGTTGTCTGTTGACCCAATTTAGGATTTTTTTTGTCAGATTGTTCTACAAATGAGGTGAAAGTAAGTTTATATTACACTATAGTATAATGCTTTTTCAGTCACAGGAAACATTTTGATTTATGGGTGAACATTTTTTAACTAAATAGACACATCCATGGTGAACCACAGTTCAACAGAAACAGCTGTAGAACATTCTAAGCTGCCAACATTTTACTGCAATAAAAATAAACTCACAAAACTGAGAATTCTAGTAACTGCTGGATTACCTCTACTGATATGCTAAACAGTACACACCTGAAGGTACGGTATATGTGTCATTACTCTTGGAATTTGTCATGCCATTCCATAGAAAATCAAATGTTTCCAGCAATGTGTCTATTTCCCCCATACCTCTAACTATTTAAAGATTTTTTATAAGTAATTTAAATCATGTTTATTACATAATAAAGAGCCCAGTAACCTCATTACAGTAAGCCAAAATATTTAAATGCACATGCGTTACATAAAACATAATTATGTTTTTTAAAGTGTATGTAAACCCCAAATCTACAGTATTTTTCAATATGTTTGTCATCATGCCTCACTGTATACAATTTTATTAATAAAATAATTAAGTGTTCTTGCATAGCAAGACCACTTATTGTTATCTCACATATATATTTAAGTGTTCTTGCATAGCAAGACCACTTACTGTTATCTCACATATATATTATTCTTATTATTATAGCCAAATTTACCACCCTAACTCCTCCCACAGTTTTTACACTACATAGACAAGTAATATACCGAAACGTGCGGATTGTTCCCGAATGGTGTGCTATTACTTTGTGGAACGTTTCGCCGAATGGTTCACGAAATATCGTCGTTTTTGCGGCGAAATTGGTCCCATAGGAATGAATGGGGAAACTAGAGTGGGAGATGACAAAAGCTGGAAAATCAGAACATGATTTCTAAACTGCCGCCACTCCCTCATTTTCAAGCCCACCTACACAAATCTTATATCAAAACGTTCAGCTATCCCTGCTGCCACTAAACATGTCCACGGCTAAGCCATAGTCCTGATAGTTTTCACAATATGACCATTTGTTTGCAACTCACGCCGTCCATTGACATTCATTGAAACTACACTCTAGCCCCCTCCAAATTTGAAGGGCAATTTCTAAACTGCGACTGTGCCTTCATTTTTAATATTTCAGAGACATACTATACATCAAAATCTAGGTCTGGGTCTTGTGATTCTCACAATATAAATATCTTCACTGTAGGATGTATAGTTTTTAAAATACGGCCATTTGTTTAGAGGTCATTTCAGGAAATTTTAGCCATTAATCAGAGTGTACTGTTAGTGTTTGTTTTGTTGCCATGGTTACCAAAGCTTCTGTTATACACAGGGGGGGAAGGTGGCTGGAGCATCTCAGCTGATTACAGAGCCCGGGGGAGGGGACAGACACACCATGTACTGATTTATAATAGAGGAATATGATGGGGCAGTTTTGATGGGGTAATTCTGATGGGGCAGTTTTGATGAAGCAGTATTTGGGAAGCATAAACAGGGCATGAGCGTTGCTAGGAAACAGTGGTTGTAAACACAAGATGCTGAGACACTCCAAATGCATGTGACTTCATCTGCTAGACTTGATAATACTTGTAGACTCCTCCCACAGTTTTCACACTACAGAGACAAATAATATACCGAAACGAGCGGATTGTTCCCGATTGGTGTGTTATTACTTTGTGGAATGTTTTGCCGAATGGTCCACGAAATGACGTTTTTGCGGCGAAATTGGTCCCATAGGAATGAATGGCGAAATGTTCAAAACTAGAGTGGGAAGTGACAAAAGCTGACAACCCCATGATCAGCCAAAACATTATGACCACCCCATGATCAGCCAAAACATTATGACCGCCCCATGTAAAAAAAAAAATATTTTTGAAAAAAAAAAATATTTTTGAAAAAAGTAAAAAAATAATTTTTGAAAAAAAAAAATCATTTTTGAAAAAAAAAAAATATTTTTGAAAAAAAAAATATTTTTGAAAAAAAAAAAAATTATTTTTGAAAAAAAAAAATATTTTTGAAAAAAAAATTTCTTTTAAAAAAAAAATTATTTTTGAAAAAAAAATATATTTGAAAAAAAAAATATTTTTGAAAAAAAAAATTACTTTAAAAAAAATAATAATTTCGAAAAAAAAATTATTTTTTAAATAAAAAAATTCATTTTTGAAAAAAAAAATTACCTTTGAAAAAAAAAATTACTTTTGAAAAAAAAAATCATTTTTGAAGAAAAAAAAATCATTTTTGATTAAAAAAAATTCATTTTTGAAAACAAAAATTACTTTTGAAAAAAATGTTCAGCTCTTTCAGCGAATGATGGAACTTTTTTACTACTATTTATACTTTTTAAAATATTAAGCTTTTTAACACTTTTCACAGTTACTCAAGCCACTCCACCCCACCCAGTTACTCCGCCCACTCCAGTTGTAGAGGCAAGAACACTTTCACAATTTCCCCAGAAATTGTACCTTTTCTAGTTCTTATTATTATAGCCAAATTTACCACCCTAACTCCTCCCACAGTTTTTACACTACATAGACAAGTAATATACCGAAACGTGCGGATTGTTCCCGAATGGTGTGCTATTACTTTGTGGAACGTTTCGCCGAATGGTTCACGAAATATCGTCGTTTTTGCGGCGAAATTGGTCCCATAGGAATGAATGGGGAAACTAGAGTGGGAGATGACAAAAGCTGGAAAATCAGAACATGATTTCTAAACTGCCGCCACTCCCTCATTTTCAAGCCCACCTACACAAATCTTATATCAAAACGTTCAGCTATCCCTGCTGCCACTAAACATGTCCACGGCTAAGCCATAGTCCTGATAGTTTTCACAATATGACCATTTGTTTGCAACTCACGCCGTCCATTGACATTCATTGAAACTACACTCTAGCCCCCTCCAAATTTGAAGGGCAATTTCTAAACTGCGACTGTGCCTTCATTTTTAATATTTCAGAGACATACTATACATCAAAATCTAGGTCTGGGTCTTGTGATTCTCACAATATAAAGATCTTCGCTGTAGGATGTATAGTTTTTAAAATACGGCCATTTGTTTAGAGGTCATTTCAGGAAATTTTAGCCATTAATCAGAGTGTACTGTTAGTGTTTGTTTTGTTGCCATGGTTACCAAAGCTTCTGTTATACACAGGGGGGGAGGTGGCTGGAGCATCTCAGCTGATTACAGAGCCCGGGGGAGGGAACAGACACACCATGTACTGATTTATAATAGAGGAATATGATGGGGCAGTTTTGATGGGGTAATTCTGATGGGGCAGTTTTGATGAAGCAGTATTTGGGAAGCATAAACAGGGCATGAGCGTTGCTAGGAAACAGTGGTTGTAAACACAAGATGCTGAGACACCCCAAATGCATGTGACTTCATCTGCTAGACTTGATAATGCTTGTAGACTCCTCCCACAGTTTTCACACTACAGAGACAAATAATATACCGAAACGAGCGGATTGTTCCTGATTGGTGTGTTATTACTTTGTGGAATGTTTTGCCGAATGGTCCACGAAATGACGTTTTTGCGGCGAAATTGGTCCCATAGGAATGAATGGCGAAATGTTCAAAACTAGAGTGGGAAGTGACAAAAGCTGACACCCCCATGATCAGCCAAAACATTATGACCACCCCATGATCAGCCAAAACATTATGACCGCCCCATGTAAAAAAAAAAATATTTTTGAAAAAAAAAAAAAATTTTTGAAAAAAGTAAAAAAATAATTTTTGAAAAAAAAAATCATTTTTGAAAAAAAAAAAATATTTTTGAAAAAAAAAATATTTTTGAAAAAAAAAAATATTTTTGAAAAAAAAATTTCTTTTAAAAAAAAAATTATTTTTGAAAAAAAAATATATTTGAAAAAAAAAAATATTTTTGAAAAAAAAAATTATTTTTGAAAAAAAAATTACTTTAAAAAAAATAATAATTTCGAAAAAAAAATTATTTTTGAAATAAAAAAATTCATTTTTGAAAAAAAAAATTACCTTTGAAAAAAAAAATTACTTTTGAAAAAAAAAATCATTTTTGAAGAAAAAAAAATCATTTTTGATTAAAAAAAATTCATTTTTGAAAAAAAAATTACTTTTGAAAAAAATGTTCAGCTCTTTCAGCGAATGATGGAACTTTTTTACTACTATTTATACTTTTTAAAATATTAAGCTTTTTAACACTTTTCACAGTTACTCAAGCCACTCCACCCCACCCAGTTACTCCGCCCACTCCAGTTGTAGAGGCAAGAACACTTTCACAATTTCCCCAGAAATTGTACCTTTTCTAGTATTAAGTGTTCTTGCATAGCATGACCACTTATTGTTATCTCACATATATATTATTAAGTGTTCTTGCATAGCAAGACCACTTACTGTTATCTCACATATATATTATTCTTATTATTATAGCCAAATTTACCACCCTAACTCCTCCCACAGTTTTTACACTACATAGACAAGTAATATACCGAAACGTGCGGATTGTTCCCGAATGGTGTGCTATTACTTTGTGGAACGTTTCGCCGAATGGTTCACGAAATATCGTCGTTTTTGCGGCAAAATTGGTCCCATAGGAATGAATGGGGAAACTAGAGTGGGAGATGACAAAAGCTGGAAAATCAGAACATGATTTCTAAACTGCCGCCACTCCCTCATTTTCAAGCCCACCTACACAAATCTTATATCAAAACGTTCAGCTATCCCTGCTGCCACTAAACATGTCCACGGCTAAGCCATAGTCCTGATAGTTTTCACAATATGACCATTTGTTTGCAACTCACGCCGTCCATTGACATTCATTGAAACTACACTCTAGCCCCCTCCAAATTTGAAGGGCAATTTCTAAACTGCGACCGTGCCTTCATTTTTAATATTTCAGAGACATACTATACATCAAAATCTAGGTCTGGGTCTTGTGATTCTCACAATATAAAGATCTTCACTGTAGGATGTATAGTTTTTAAAATACGGCCATTTGTTTAGAGGTCATTTCAGGAAATTTTAGCCATTAATCAGAGTGTACTGTTAGTGTTTGTTTTGTTGCCATGGTTACCAAAGCTTCTGTTATACACAGGGGGGGAAGGTGGCTGGAGCATCTCAGCTGATTACAGAGCCCGGGGGAGGGGACAGACACACCATGTACTGATTTATAATAGAGGAATATGATGGGGCAGTTTTGATGGGGTAATTCTGATGGGGCAGTTTTGATGAAGCAGTATTTGGGAAGCATAAACAGGGCATGAGCGTTGCTAGGAAACAGTGGTTGTAAACACAAGATGCTGAGACACTCCAAATGCATGTGACTTCATCTGCTAGACTTGATAATACTTGTAGACTCCTCCCACAGTTTTCACACTACAGAGACAAATAATATACCGAAACGAGCGGATTGTTCCCGATTGGTGTGTTATTACTTTGTGGAATGTTTTGCCGAATGGTCCACGAAATGACGTTTTTGCGGCGAAATTGGTCCCATAGGAATGAATGGCGAAATGTTCAAAACTAGAGTGGGAAGTGACAAAAGCTGACAACCCCATGATCAGCCAAAACATTATGACCACCCCATGATCAGCCAAAACATTATGACCGCCCCATGTAAAAAAAAAAATATTTTTGAAAAAAAAAAAAAATTTTTGAAAAAAGTAAAAAAATAATTTTTGAAAAAAAAAAATCATTTTTGAAAAAAAAAAAATATTTTTGAAAAAAAAAATATTTTTGAAAAAAAAAAATTATTTTTGAAAAAAAAAAAATATTTTTGAAAAAAAAATTTCTTTTAAAAAAAAAATTATTTTTGAAAAAAAAATATATTTGAAAAAAAAAATATTTTTGAAAAAAAAAATTACTTTAAAAAAAATAATAATTTCGAAAAAAAAATTATTTTTGAAATAAAAAAATTCATTTTTGAAAAAAAAAATTACCTTTGAAAAAAAAAATTACTTTTGAAAAAAAAAATCATTTTTGAAGAAAAAAAAATCATTTTTGATTAAAAAAAATTCATTTTTGAAAAAAAAAATTACTTTTGAAAAAAATGTTCAGCTCTTTCAGCGAATGATGGAACTTTTTTACTACTATTTATACTTTTTAAAATATTAAGCTTTTTAACACTTTTCACAGTTACTCAAGCCACTCCACCCCACCCAGTTACTCCGCCCACTCCAGTTGTAGAGGCAAGAACACTTTCACAATTTCCCCAGAAATTGTACCTTTTCTAGTTCTTATTATTATAGCCAAATTTACCACCCTAACTCCTCCCACAGTTTTTACACTACATAGACAAGTAATATACCGAAACGTGCGGATTGTTCCCGAATGGTGTGCTATTACTTTGTGGAACGTTTCGCCGAATGGTTCACGAAATATCGTCGTTTTTGCGGCGAAATTGGTCCCATAGGAATGAATGGGGAAACTAGAGTGGGAGATGACAAAAGCTGGAAAATCAGAACATGATTTCTAAACTGCCGCCACTCCCTCATTTTCAAGCCCACCTACACAAATCTTATATCAAAACGTTCAGCTATCCCTGCTGCCACTAAACATGTCCACGGCTAAGCCATAGTCCTGATAGTTTTCACAATATGACCATTTGTTTGCAACTCACGCCGTCCATTGACATTCATTGAAACTACACTCTAGCCCCCTCCAAATTTGAAGGGCAATTTCTAAACTGCGACTGTGCCTTCATTTTTAATATTTCAGAGACATACTATACATCAAAATCTAGGTCTGGGTCTTGTGATTCTCACAATATAAAGATCTTCGCTGTAGGATGTATAGTTTTTAAAATACGGCCATTTGTTTAGAGGTAATTTCAGGAAATTTTAGCCATTAATCAGAGTGTACTGTTAGTGTTTGTTTTGTTGCCATGGTTACCAAAGCTTCTGTTATACACAGGGGGGAGGTGGCTGGAGCATCTCAGCTGATTACAGAGCCCGGGGGAGGGAACAGACACACCATGTACTGATTTATAATAGAGGAATATGATGGGGCAGTTTTGATGGGGTAATTCTGATGGGGCAGTTTTGATGAAGCAGTATTTGGGAAGCATAAACAGGGCATGAGCGTTGCTAAGAAACAGTGGTTGTAAACACAAGATGCTGAGACACCCCAAATGCATGTGACTTCATCTGCTAGACTTGATAATGCTTGTAGACTCCTCCCACAGTTTTCACACTACAGAGACAAATAATATACCGAAACGAGCGGATTGTTCCTGATTGGTGTGTTATTACTTTGTGGAATGTTTTGCCGAATGGTCCACGAAATGACGTTTTTGCGGCGAAATTGGTCCCATATAAATGAATGGCGAAATGTTCAAAACTAGAGTGGGAAGTGACAAAAGCTGACAACCCCATGATCAGCCAAAACATTATGACCACCCCATGATCAGCCAAAACATTATGACCGCCCCATGTAAAAAAAAAAATATTTTTGAAAAAAAAAAAAAATTTTGAAAAAAGTAAAAAAATAATTTTTGAAAAAAAAAAAATCATTTTTGAAAAAAAAAAAAAAATATTTTTGAAAAAAAAAATATTTTTGAAAAAAAAAATATTTTTGAAAAAAAAATTTCTTTTAAAAAAAAAATTATTTTTGAAAAAAAAATATATTTGAAAAAAAAAATATTTTTGAAAAAAAAAAATTATTTTTGAAAAAAAAATTACTTTAAAAAAAATAATAATTTTGAAAAAAAAATTATTTTTGAAATAAAAAAATTCATTTTTGAAAAAAAAAATTACCTTTGAAAAAAAAAATTACTTTTGAAAAAAAAAAATCATTTTTGAAGAAAAAAAAATCATTTTTGATTAAAAAAAATTCATTTTTGAAAAAAAAATTACTTTTGAAAAAAATGTTCAGCTCTTTCAGCGAATGATGGAACTTTTTTACTACTATTTATACTTTTTAAAATATTAAGCTTTTTAACACTTTTCACAGTTACTCAAGCCACTCCACCCCACCCAGTTACTCCGCCCACTCCAGTTGTAGAGGCAAGAACACTTTCACAATTTCCCCAGAAATTGTACCTTTTCTAGTATTAAGTGTTCTTGCATAGCAAGACCACTTATTGTTATCTCACATATATATTATTAAGTGTTCTTGCTATGCAAGAACACTTAATTACTGTTATCTCACATATATATTATTCTTATTATTATAGCCAAATTTACCACCCTAACTCCTCCCACAGTTTTTACACTACATAGACAAGTAATATACCGAAACGTGCGGATTGTTCCCGAATGGTGTGCTATTACTTTGTGGAACGTTTCGCCGAATGGTTCACGAAATATCGTCGTTTTTGCGGCGAAATTGGTCCCATAGGAATGAATGGGGAAACTAGAGTGGGAGATGACAAAAGCTGGAAAATCAGAACATGATTTCTAAACTGCCGCCACTCCCTCATTTTCAAGCCCACCTACACAAATCTTATATCAAAACGTTCAGCTATCCCTGCTGCCACTAAACATGTCCACGGCTAAGCCATAGTCCTGATAGTTTTCACAATATGACCATTTGTTTGCAACTCACGCCGTCCATTGACATTCATTGAAACTACACTCTAGCCCCCTCCAAATTTGAAGGGCAATTTCTAAACTGCGACTGTGCCTTCATTTTTAATATTTCAGAGACATACTATACATCAAAATCTAGGTCTGGGTCTTGTGATTCTCACAATATAAAGATCTTCACTGTAGGATGTATAGTTTTTAAAATACGGCCATTTGTTTAGAGGTCATTTCAGGAAATTTTAGCCATTAATCAGAGTGTACTGTTAGTGTTTGTTTTGTTGCCATGGTTACCAAAGCTTCTGTTATACACAGGGGGGGAGGTGGCTGGAGCATCTCAGCTGATTACAGAGCCCGGGGGAGGGAACAGACACACCATGTACTGATTTATAATAGAGGAATATGATGGGGCAGTTTTGATGGGGTAATTCTGATGGGGCAGTTTTGATGAAGCAGTATTTGGGAAGCATAAACAGGGCATGAGCGTTGCTAGGAAACAGTGGTTGTAAACACAAGATGCTGAGACACTCCAAATGCATGTGACTTCATCTGCTAGACTTGATAATACTTGTAGACTCCTCCCACAGTTTTCACACTACAGAGACAAATAATATACCGAAACGAGCGGATTGTTCCCGATTGGTGTGCTATTACTTTGTGGAATGTTTTGCCGAATGGTCCACGAAATGACGTTTTTGCGGCGAAATTGGTCCCATATAAATGAATGGCGAAATGTTCAAAACTAGAGTGGGAAGTGACAAAAGCTGACAACCCCATGATCAGCCAAAACATTATGACCACCCCATGATCAGCCAAAACATTATGACCGCCCCATGTAAAAAAAAAAATATTTTTGAAAAAAAAAAAAAAATTTTGAAAAAAGTAAAAAAATAATTTTTGAAAAAAAAAAATCATTTTTGAAAAAAAAAAATATTTTTGAAAAAAAAAATATTTTTGAAAAAAAAAAAAATTATTTTTGAAAAAAAAAATATTTTTGAAAAAAAAATTTCTTTTAAAAAAAAAATTATTTTTGAAAAAAAATATATTTGAAAAAAAAAATATTTTTGAAAAAAAAATTACTTTAAAAAAAATAATAATTTCGAAAAAAATAATAATTTCGAAAAAAAAATTATTTTTGAAATAAAAAAATTCATTTTTGAAAAAAAAAATTACCTTTGAAAAAAAAAATTACTTTTGAAAAAAAAAATCATTTTTGAAGAAAAAAAAATCATTTTTGATTAAAAAAAATTCATTTTTGAAAAAAAAAATTACTTTTGAAAAAAATGTTCAGCTTTCAGCGAATGATGGAACTTTTTTACTACTATTTATACTTTTTAAAATATTAAGCTTTTTAACACTTTTCACAGTTACTCAAGCCACTCCACCCCACCCAGTTACTCCGCCCACTCCAGTTGTAGAGGCAAGAACACTTTCACAATTTCCCCAGAAATTGTACCTTTTCTAGTTCTTATTATTATAGCCAAATTTACCACCCTAACTCCTCCCACAGTTTTTACACTACATAGACAAGTAATATACCGAAACGTGCGGATTGTTCCCGAATGGTGTGCTATTACTTTGTGGAACGTTTCGCCGAATGGTTCACGAAATATCGTCGTTTTTGCGGCAAAATTGGTCCCATAGGAATGAATGGGGAAACTAGAGTGGGAGATGACAAAAGCTGGAAAATCAGAACATGATTTCTAAACTGCCGCCACTCCCTCATTTTCAAGCCCACCTACACAAATCTTATATCAAAACGTTCAGCTATCCCTGCTGCCACTAAACATGTCCACGGCTAAGCCATAGTCCTGATAGTTTTCACAATATGACCATTTGTTTGCAACTCACGCCGTCCATTGACATTCATTGAAACTACACTCTAGCCCCCTCCAAATTTGAAGGGCAATTTCTAAACTGCGACTGTGCCTTCATTTTTAATATTTCAGAGACATACTATACATCAAAATCTAGGTCTGGGTCTTGTGATTCTCACAATATAAAGATCTTCACTGTAGGATGTATAGTTTTTAAAATACGGCCATTTGTTTAGAGGTCATTTCAGGAAATTTTAGCCATTAATCAGAGTGTACTGTTAGTGTTTGTTTTGTTGCCATGGTTACCAAAGCTTCTGTTATACACAGGGGGGGAAGGTGGCTGGAGCATCTCAGCTGATTACAGAGCCCGGGGGAGGGGACAGACACACCATGTACTGATTTATAATAGAGGAATATGATGGGGCAGTTTTGATGGGGTAATTCTGATGGGGCAGTTTTGATGAAGCAGTATTTGGGAAGCATAAACAGGGCATGAGCGTTGCTAGGAAACAGTGGTTGTAAACACAAGATGCTGAGACACTCCAAATGCATGTGACTTCATCTGCTAGACTTGATAATGCTTGTAGACTCCTCCCACAGTTTTCACACTACAGAGACAAATAATATACCGAAACGAGCGGATTGTTCCCGATTGGTGTGTTATTACTTTGTGGAATGTTTTGCCGAATGGTCCACGAAATGACGTTTTTGCGGCGAAATTGGTCCCATAGAAATGAATGGCGAAATGTTCAAAACTAGAGTGGGAAGTGACAAAAGCTGACAACCCCATGATCAGCCAAAACATTATGACCACCCCATGATCAGCCAAAACATTATGACCGCCCCATGTAAAAAAAAAATATTTTTGAAAAAAAAAAAAAAATTTTGAAAAAAGTAAAAAAATAATTTTTGAAAAAAAAAAAATCATTTTTGAAAAAAAAAAATATTTTTGAAAAAAAAAATATTTTTGAAAAAAAAAAAAATTATTTTTGAAAAAAAAAATATTTTTGAAAAAAAAATTTCTTTTCAAAAAAAAATTATTTTTGAAAAAAAAATATATTTGAAAAAAAAAATATTTTTGAAAAAAAAAATTACTTTAAAAAAAATAATAATTTCGAAAAAAATAATAATTTCGAAAAAAAAATTATTTTTGAAATAAAAAAATTCATTTTTGAAAAAAAAAATTACCTTTGAAAAAAAAAATTACTTTTGAAAAAAAAAATCATTTTTGAAGAAAAAAAAATCATTTTTGATTAAAAAAAATTCATTTTTGAAAAAAAAAATTACTTTTGAAAAAAATGTTCAGCTCTTTCAGCGAATGATGGAACTTTTTTACTACTATTTATACTTTTTAAAATATTAAGCTTTTTAACACTTTTCACAGTTACTCAAGCCACTCCACCCCACCCAGTTACTCCGCCCACTCCAGTTGTAGAGGCAAGAACACTTTCACAATTTCCCCAGAAATTGTACCTTTTCTAGTTCTTATTATTATAGCCAAATTTACCACCCTAACTCCTCCCACAGTTTTTACACTACATAGACAAGTAATATACCGAAACGTGCGGATTGTTCCCGAATGGTGTGCTATTACTTTGTGGAACGTTTCGCCGAATGGTTCACGAAATATCGTCGTTTTTGCGGCGAAATTGGTCCCATAGGAATGAATGGGGAAACTAGAGTGGGAGATGACAAAAGCTGGAAAATCAGAACATGATTTCTAAACTGCCGCCACTCCCTCATTTTCAAGCCCACCTACACAAATCTTATATCAAAACGTTCAGCTATCCCTGCTGCCACTAAACATGTCCACGGCTAAGCCATAGTCCTGATAGTTTTCACAATATGACCATTTGTTTGCAACTCACGCCGTCCATTGACATTCATTGAAACTACACTCTAGCCCCCTCCAAATTTGAAGGGCAATTTCTAAACTGCGACTGTGCCTTCATTTTTAATATTTCAGAGACATACTATACATCAAAATCTAGGTCTGGGTCTTGTGATTCTCACAATATAAAGATCTTCGCTGTAGGATGTATAGTTTTTAAAATACGGCCATTTGTTTAGAGGTCATTTCAGGAAATTTTAGCCATTAATCAGAGTGTACTGTTAGTGTTTGTTTTGTTGCCATGGTTACCAAAGCTTCTGTTATACACAGGGGGGGAGGTGGCTGGAGCATCTCAGCTGATTACAGAGCCCGGGGGAGGGGACAGACACACCATGTACTGATTTATAATAGAGGAATATGATGGGGCAGTTTTGATGGGGTAATTCTGATGGGGCAGTTTTGATGAAGCAGTATTTGGGAAGCATAAACAGGGCATGAGCGTTGCTAGGAAACAGTGGTTGTAAACACAAGATGCTGAGACACCCCAAATGCATGTGACTTCATCTGCTAGACTTGATAATGCTTGTAGACTCCTCCCACAGTTTTCACACTACAGAGACAAATAATATACCGAAACGAGCGGATTGTTCCCGATTGGTGTGTTATTACTTTGTGGAATGTTTTGCCGAATGGTCCACGAAATGACGTTTTTGCGGCGAAATTGGTCCCATAGGAATGAATGGCGAAATGTTCAAAACTAGAGTGGGAAGTGACAAAAGCTGACAACCCCATGATCAGCCAAAACATTATGACCACCCCATGATCAGCCAAAACATTATGACCGCCCCATGTAAAAAAAAAAATATTTTTGAAAAAAAAAAAAAATTTTTGAAAAAAGTAAAAAAATAATTTTTGAAAAAAAAAATCATTTTTGAAAAAAAAAATATTTTTGAAAAAAAAAAAATTATTTTTGAAAAAAAAAAATATTTTTGAAAAAAAAATTTCTTTTAAAAAAAAAATTATTTTTGAAAAAAAAAATATTTTTGAAAAAAAAATTACTTTTAAAAAAAAAATTATTTTTGAAAAAAAAATATATTTGAAAAAAAAAATATTTTTGAAAAAAAAAATTATTTTTGAAAAAAAAATTACTTTAAAAAAAATAATAATTTCGAAAAAAAAATTATTTTTGAAATAAAAAAATTCATTTTTGAAAAAAAAAATTACCTTTGAAAAAAAAAATTACTTTTGAAAAAAAAAATCATTTTTGAAGAAAAAAAAATCATTTTTGATTAAAAAAAATTCATTTTTGAAAAAAAAATTACTTTTGAAAAAAATGTTCAGCTCTTTCAGCGAATGATGGAACTTTTTTACTACTATTTATACTTTTTAAAATATTAAGCTTTTTAACACTTTTCACAGTTACTCAAGCCACTCCACTCCACCCAGTTACTCCGCCCACTCCAGTTGTAGAGGCAAGAACACTTTCACAATTTCCCCAGAAATTGTACCTTTTCTAGTTAAGTGTTCTTGCATAGCAAGACCACTTACTGTTATCTCACATATATATTATTAAGTGTTCTTGCATAGCAAGACCACTTACTGTTATCTCACATATATATTATTCTTATTATTATAGCCAAATTTACCACCCTAACTCCTCCCACAGTTTTTACACTACATAGACAAGTAATATACCGAAACGTGCGGATTGTTCCCGAATGGTGTGCTATTACTTTGTGGAACGTTTCGCCGAATGGTTCACGAAATATCATCGTTTTTGCGGCGAAATTGGTCCCATAGGAATGAATGGGGAAACTAGAGTGGGAGATGACAAAAGCTGGAAAATCAGAACATGATTTCTAAACTGCCGCCACTCCCTCATTTTCAAGCCCACCTACACAAATCTTATATCAAAACGTTCAGCTATCCCTGCTGCCACTAAACATGTCCACGGCTAAGCCATAGTCCTGATAGTTTTCACAATATGACCATTTGTTTGCAACTCACGCCGTCCATTGACATTCATTGAAACTACACTCTAGCCCCCTCCAAATTTGAAGGCAATTTCTAAACTGCGACTGTGCCTTCATTTTTAATATTTCAGAGACATACTATACATCAAAATCTAGGTCTGGGTCTTGTGATTCTCACAAAATAAAGATCTTCGCTGTAGGATGTATAGTTTTTAAAATACGGCCATTTGTTTAGAGGTCATTTCAGGAAATTTTAGCCATTAATCAGAGTGTACTGTTAGTGTTTGTTTTGTTGCCATGGTTACCAAAGCTTCTGTTATACACAGGGGGGAAGGTGGCTGGAGCATCTCAGCTGATTACAGAGCCCGGGGGAGGGGACAGACACACCATGTACTGATTTATAATAGAGGAATATGATGGGGCAGTTTTGATGGGGTAATTCTGATGGGGCAGTTTTGATGAAGCAGTATTTGGGAAGCATAAACAGGGCATGAGCGTTGCTAGGAAACAGTGGTTGTAAACACAAGATGCTGAGACACTCCAAATGCATGTGACTTCATCTGCTAGACTTGATAATGCTTGTAGACTCCTCCCACAGTTTTCACACTACAGAGACAAATAATATACCGAAACGAGCGGATTGTTCCAGATTGGTGTGTTATTACTTTGTGGAATGTTTTGCCGAATGGTCCACGAAATGACGTTTTTGCGGCGAAATTGGTCCCATAGGAATGAATGGCGAAATGTTCAAAACTAGAGTGGGAAGTGACAAAAGCTGACAACCCCATGATCAGCCAAAACATTATGACCACCCCATGATCAGCCAAAACATTATGACCGCCCCATGTAAAAAAAAAAATATATTTTTGAAAAAAAAAAAAATTTTTTGAAAAAAGTAAAAAAATAATTTTTGGAAAAAAAAAATCCATTTTGAAAAAAAAAAAAAATATTTTTGAAAAAAAAAATATTTTTGAAAAAAAAAAAATTATTTTTGAAAAAAAAAAATATTTTTGAAAAAAAAATTTCTTTTAAAAAAAAAATTATTTTTAAAAAAAAAATATTTTTGAAAAAAAAATATATTTGAAAAAAAAAATATTTTTGAAAAAAAAAAATTATTTTTGAAAAAAAAATAATTTCGAAAAAAAAATTATTTTTGAAATAAAAAAATTCATTTTTGAAAAAAAAAATTACCTTTGAAAAAAAAAATTACTTTTGAAAAAAAAATCATTTTTGAAGAAAAAAAAATCATTTTTGATTAAAAAAAATTCATTTCT
Organism: Aquarana catesbeiana; assembly: GCF_042186555.1. Classification (NCBI taxonomy): domain Eukaryota; kingdom Metazoa; phylum Chordata; class Amphibia; order Anura; family Ranidae; genus Aquarana; species Aquarana catesbeiana. The sequence goes on from NC_133324.1 coordinate 777,051,740, forward strand.
GAAAAAAAAAAATACTTTTGAAAAAAATGTTCAGCTCTTTCAGCGAATGATGGAACTTTTTTACTACTATTTATACTTTTTAAAATATTAAGCTTTTTAACACTTTTCACAGTTACTCAAGCCACTCCACCCCACCCAGTTACTCCGCCCACTCCAGTTGTAGAGGCAAGAACACTTTCACAATTTCCCCAGAAATTGTACCTTTTCTAGTTAAGTGTTCTTGCATAGCAAGACCACTTACTGTTATCTCACATATATATTATTCTTATTATTATAGCCAAATTTACCACCCTAACTCCTCCCACAGTTTTTACACTACATAGACAAGTAATATACCGAAACGTGCGGAATGTTCCCGAATGGTGTGCTATTACTTTGTGGAACGTTTCGCCGAATGGTTCACGAAATATCGTCGTTTTTGCGGCGAAATTGGTCCCATAGGAATGAATGGGGAAACTAGAGTGGGAGATGACAAAAGCTGGAAAATCAGAACATGATTTCTAAACTGCCGCCACTCCCTCATTTTCAAGTCCACCTACACAAATCTTATATCAAAACGTTCAGCTATCCCTGCTGCCACTAAACATGTCCACGGCTAAGCCATAGTCCTGATAGTTTTCACAATATGACCATTTGTTTGCAACTCACGCCGTCCATTGACATTCATTGAAACTACACTCTAGCCCCCTCCAAATTTGAAGGGCAATTTCTAAACTGCGACTGTGCCTTCATTTTTAATATTTCAGAGACATACTATACATCAAAATCTAGGTCTGGGTCTTGTGATTCTCACAATATAAAGATCTTCGCTGTAGGATGTATAGTTTTTAAAATACGGCCATTTGTTTAGAGGACATTTCAGGAAATTTTAGCCATTAATCAGAGTGTACTGTTAGTGTTTGTTTTGTTGCCATGGTTACCAAAGCTTCTGTTATACACAGGGGGGGAGGTGGCTGGAGCATCTCAGCTCTGATTACAGAGCCCGGGGGAGGGGACAGACACACCATGTACTGATTTATAATAGAGGAATATGATGGGGCAGTTTTGATGGGGTAATTCTGATGGGGCAGTTTTGATGAAGTAGTATTTGGGAAGCATAAACAGGGCATGAGCGTTGCTAGGAAACAGTGGTTGTAAACACAAGATGCTGAGACACCCCAAATGCATGTGACTTCATCTGCTAGACTTGATAATGCTTGTAGACTCCTCCCACAGTTTTCACACTACAGAGACAAATAATATACCGAAACGAGCGGATTGTTCCCGATTGGTGTGTTATTACTTTGTGGAATGTTTTGCCGAATGGTCCACGAAATGACGTTTTTGCGGCGAAATTGGTCCCATAGGAATGAATGGTGAAATGTTCAAAACTAGAGTGGGAAGTGACAAAAGCTGACAACCCCATGATCAGCCAAAACATTATGACCACCCCATGATCAGCCAAAACATTATGACCGCCCCATGTAAAAAAAAAAATATTTTTGAAAAAAAAAAAAAATTTTTGAAAAAAGTAAAAAAATAATTTTTGAAAAAAAAAAATCATTTTTGAAAAAAAAAAAATATATTTTTGAAAAAAAAAATATTTTTGAAAAAAAATAAATATTTTTGAAAAAAAAAAATATTTTTGAAAAAAAAAATTTCTTTTTAAAAAAAAATTATTTTTGAAAAAAATATATATTTGAAAAAAAAAAATATTTTTGAAAAAAAAAAATTATTTTTGAAAAAAAAATTACTTTAAAAAAAATAATAATTTCGAAAAAAAAAATTATTTTTGAAATAAAAAAATTCATTTTTGAAAAAAAAAATTACCTTTGAAAAAAAAAATTACTTTTGAAAAAAAAAATCATTTTTGAAGAAAAAAAAATCATTTTTGATTAAAAAAAATTCATTTTTGAAAAAAAAAATTACTTTTGAAAAAAATGTTCAGCTCTTTCAGCGAATGATGGAACTTTTTTACTACTATTTATACGTTTTAAAATATTAAGCTTTTTAACACTTTTCACAGTTACTCAAGCCACTCCACCCCACCCAGTTACTCCGCCCACTCCAGTTGTAGAGGCAAGAACACTTTCACAATTTCCCCAGAAATTGTACCTTTTCTAGTTCTTATTATTATAGCCAAATTTACCACCCTAACTCCTCCCACAGTTTTTACACTACATAGACAAGTAATATACCGAAACGTGCGGATTGTTCCCGAATGGTGTGCTATTACTTTGTGGAATGTTTCGCCGAATGGTTCACGAAATATCGTCGTTTTTGCGGCGAAATTGGTCCCATAGGAATGAATGGGGAAACTAGAGTGGGAGATGACAAAAGCTGGAAAATCAGAACATGATTTCTAAACTGCCGCCACTCCCTCATTTTCAAGCCCACCTACACAAATCTTATATCAAAATGTTCAGCTATCCCTGCTGCCACTAAACATGTCCACGGCTAAGCCATAGTCCTGATAGTTTTCACAATATGACCATTTGTTTGTAACTCACGCCGTCCATTGACATTCATTGAAACTACACTCTAGCCCCCTCCAAATTTGAAGGGCAATTTCTAAACTGCGACTGTGCCTTCATTTTTAATATTTCAGAGACATACTATACATCAAAATCTAGGTCTGGGTCTTGTGATTCTCACAATATAAAGATCTTCGCTGTAGGATGTATAGTTTTTAAAATACGGCCATTTGTTTAGAGGTAATTTCAGGAAATTTTAGCCATTAATCAGAGTGTACTGTTAGTGTTTGTTTTGTTGCCATGGTTACCAAAGCTTCTGTTATACACAGGGGGGGAAGGTGGCTGGAGCATCTCAGCTGATTACAGAGCCCGGGGGAGGGGACAGACACACCATGTACTGATTTATAATAGAGGAATATGATGGGGCAGTTTTGATGGGGTAATTCTGATGGGGCAGTTTTGATGAAGTAGTATTTGGGAAGCATAAACAGGGCATGAGCGTTGCTAGGAAACAGTGGTTGTAAACACAAGATGCTGAGACACTCCAAATGCACGTGACTTCATCTGCTAGACTTGATAATGCTTGTAGACTCCTCCCACAGTTTTCACACTACAGAGACAAATAATATACCGAAACGAGCGGATTGTTCCCGATTGGTGTGTTATTACTTTGTGGAATGTTTTGCCGAATGGTCCACGAAATGACGTTTTTGCGGCGAAATTGGTCCCATAGGAATGAATGGCGAAATGTTCAAAACTAGAGTGGGAAGTGACAAAAGCTGACAACCCCATGATCAGCCAAAACATTATGACCACCCCATGATCAGCCAAAACATTATGACCGCCCCATGTAAAAAAAAAAATATTTTTGAAAAAAAAAATTATTTTTGAAAAAAGTAAAAAAATAATTTTTGAAAAAAAAAAATCATTTTTGAAAAAAAAAAAAATATTTTTGAAAAAAAAAATATTTTTGAAAAAAAAAAATTATTTTTGAAAAAAAAAATATTTTTGAAAAAAAAATTACTTTTAAAAAAAAAATTATTTTTGAAAAAAATATATATTTGAAAAAAAAAATATTTTTGAAAAAAAAAAATTATTTTTGAAAAAAAAAATTACTTTAAAAAAAATAATAATTTCGAAAAAAAAATTATTTTTGAAATAAAAAAATTCATTTTTGAAAAAAAAAATTACTTTTGAAAAAAAAAATCATTTTTGAAGAAAAAAAAATCATTTTTGATTAAAAAAAATTCATTTTTGAAAAAAAAAATTACTTTTGAAAAAAATGTTCAGCTCTTTCAGCGAATGATGGAACTTTTTTACTACTATTTATACTTTTTAAAATATTAAGCTTTTTAACACTTTTCACAGTTACTCAAGCCACTCCACCCCACCCAGTTACTCCGCCCACTCCAGTTGTAGAGGCAAGAACACTTTCACAATTTCCCCAGAAATTGTACCTTTTCTAGTTCTTATTATTATAGCCAAATTTACCACCCTAACTCCTCCCACAGTTTTTACACTACATAGACAAGTAATATACCGAAACGTGCGGATTGTTCCTGAATGGTGTGCTATTACTTTGTGGAACGTTTCGCCAAATGGTTCACAAAATATCGTCATTTTTGCGGCGAAATTGGTCCCATAGGAATGAATGGGGAAACTAGAGTGGGAGATGACAAAAGCTGAAAAATCAGAACATGATTTCTAAACTGCCGCCACTCCCTCATTTTCAAGCCCACCTACACAAATCTTATATCAAAACGTTCAGCTATCCCTGCTGCCACTAAACATGTCCACGGCTAAGCCATAGTCCTGATAGTTTTCACAATATGACCATTTGTTTGTAACTCACGCCGTCCATTGACATTCATTGAAACTACACTCTAGCCCCCTCCAAATTTGAAGGGCAATTTCTAAACTGCGACCGTGCCTTCATTTTTAATATTTCACAGACATACTATACATCAAAATCTAGGTCTGGGTCTTGTGATTCTCACAATATAAAGATCTTCGCTGTAGGATGTATAGTTTTTAAAATACGGCCATTTGTTTAGAGGTCATTTCAGGAAATTTTAGCCATTAATCAGAGTGTACTGTTAGTGTTTGTTTTGTTGCCATGGTTACCAAAGCTTCTGTTATACACAGGGGGGGAAGGTGGCTGGAGCATCTCAGCTGATTACAGAGCCCGGGGGAGGGGACAGACACACCATGTACTGATTTATAATAGAGGAATATGATGGGGCAGTTTTGATGGGGTAATTCTGATGGGGCAGTTTTGATGAAGTAGTATTTGGGAAGCATAAACAGGGCATGAGCGTTGCTAGGAAACAGTGGTTGTAAACACAAGATGCTGAGACACCCCAAATGCATGTGACTTCATCTGCTAGACTTGATAATGCTTGTAGACTCCTCCCACAGTTTTTACACTACAGAGACAAGTAATATACCGAAACGTGCGGATTGTTACCGATTGGTGTGCTATCACTTTGTGGAACGTTTCGCCGAATGGTCCACGAAATATCGTTGTTTTTGCGGAGAAATTGGTCCCATAGGAATGAATGGCAAAATGTTCAAAAGGAAATGTTGCTAGGAAACAGTGGTTGTAAACACAAGATGCTGAGACACCCCAAATGCATGTGACTTCATCTGCTAGACTTGATAATGCTTGTAGACTCCTCCCACATTTTCCACACTACAGAGACAAGTAATATACCGAAACGTGCGGATTTTTCCCGATTGGTGTGCTGTTACTTTGTGGAACGTTTCGCTGAATGGTCCACGAAATATCGTCGTTTTTGCGGCAAAATTGGTCCCATAGGAATGAATGGCGAAATGTTCAAAACTAGAGTGGGAGGTGACAAAAGCTGACAACCCCATGATCAGCCAAAACATTATGACCGCCCCATGTAAAAAAAAAAAATATTTTTGAAAAAAATAAAAATTAATTTTTGAAAAAAAAATATTTTTGAAAAAAAAATATATTTTTGAAAAAAAAATTACTTTTGAAAAAAAAAAATTAAAAAAAAATCATTTTTGAAAAAAACAAAATTCATTTTTGAAAAAAAAATTTCATTTTTGAAAAAAAAATCATTTAAAAAAATCATTTTTGAAAAAACAAAAAACAAAGTCATTTTTGAAAAAACAAAAAAACAAAATCATTTTTGAAAAAAAAAAATCACAAAGCTCTGAGGGGAATTATAGCTCCTCTCACACAGCTCTAAGGACAATTATAGCATTATAGCTCCTCCCACACAGCTTGGAGGGAAGTTATAGCTCCTCCAATACAGCTTTGAGGGGAATAATAGCTCCTCCCACACAGCTCAAAGGGGAATTATAGCATTATAGCTTAGCATTATAGCTCCTCCCACACAACTCTGAGGGCAATTATAGTTTCTCCCACACCGCTGTGAGGGGAATTATAGCTCCTCCTACACAGCTCTGAGGGGAATTACAGCTTAGCATTATAGCTCCTCCCACACAGCTGAGGAGAATTAGAGCTCCTCCCACACAACTCTGAGAGGAATTATAGTTTCTTCCACACCGCTGTGAGGGGAATTATAGCTCCTTTTAAACAGCTCTGAGGGGAATTATAGCTTCTCCCACACAACTCTGATGGGAAATGTAGCTTCTCCCACACAGCTCTGAGGGGAAATATAGCTTCTCCCACACAGCTCTAAGGGGAATTATAGCTCCTCCCACACAACACTAAGGGGAATTGTATCTCCTCCCACACAGCTCTGAGGGGAATTATAGCATTATTGCTCCTCCCACACAGCTCAGAGGGGAGTTATAGCTCCTCCCACACAGCTCTGAGGCGAATTATAGCTCCTCCTCCAACACAACTCTGAGGGGAATTATAGCTCTTCGAACAAGGCTCTGAGGAGAATTATAGCTCCTTCCACAAATATCATCATGCCATCTAAAGGAAAGAGATCTAAAGCTGCAAAGATACGCTGGACTAAACTGGATCCGGAGCCCCACAGCAGCATAGTGGATATGGAGGTTTGTGACAGTGAATGTGCCCAGGAGGTACATAGTGAACCTGTGGTGTCATTTTCATGTTCAACTCAGTGTCAAGTTCAAGAGCACAGTGACAGTGTGATGGGCACTTCTGAAAACCATGGCATGCAAGAACCATGTGTACCAAGTGAGATTTCTGTGCAGGCATAATTTCATCAGGGTCATCATGGCTATGGAAGGTTAAGGAACAAACAGTGTACATGCATGGCTCTGACATTTTTGGCATACCACAGTGAGCTTGATGATGTGAGAAAGGGTGATCTTGATCAAATACTGAAGAAGGGCAACAGCTTGTATGGCTCAACAATAAAACAGCTAAAACAAAGAAATGTCTATCAGCATCAACACTTGACAATGGAAGAAGTGCCCCTCAGAGTCAACACTGACAAATATGAGTATAACGTTGTTAAATCTCCAGTGTTATCGGGATGTATGAGAGACACGGTAGACGGTGACAACCAAGGTTGGTTTGTTGACCTCTCCACAAGACTTCAGTGCCTCAATGCAGATGTTACACATGCACTTTTTATAGTAGTGCCATATTGCATTGCATTGTTCAGAGACAAGTCTGGGAGATATGGACTGTTTGATTCTCATAGTCGAAATAAGGATGGACTTCCTGCCACTGGAAAAGGAAAAGCTGTTATGATCACTTTTACACATTTGAGTGATATGGGGGCAAGGATTTATAAGTTGTATGAATTGCTCCTTACAGACACCAGAGGCCCTATTGATGGACTGCAGTATGACTTCATGCCAGTCTCATTTCATCGTGCAAGACGTCTGTCAGATGGTTTGCTGTCCCCACTGGTGCAATCTGACAAACCACATAATGCAAAGCATGTGGAGAACAAAGTGACACAGATGACCAAAGATGTAACACACACTGGATTCCCAGCCAGCAAGCATTCTCCACGGTCAGTTGATGCGAAATCCTCACAGAGCATATGGAAGGACAGTAAGGCATTGTCCAAATTAAATGCACAGAGACGACAAAAACTGAAGACAAGACACAGAAATGAAAGAAGGCGTGATTTCAAGGCTACAAAGATGTCTGTCACCAATAAGAAAAGGACATACATCACCAGCCGATACAGAGCAGATGCTGATTTTAAGTTGAAGCAGAAGCAATATATCATTCGCAAATATGCAACAGATGCCAATTTCAACTTGAAGCAGAATCAATACATCACCAGAAAATATGCGACAAATGCAGATTTCAACTTGAAACAGAAGCAGTACACCACCAGAAAATATGCGACAAATGCAGATTACAAATTGAAGAAGAAGCAATACATCACCAGAAAATATGCCACAAATGTCGATTTCAAGTTGAAGCAGAAGCAATACATCACCAGAAAATATCATAATGATCCTGCTTTCAGAAAACGTCACTTGCAACATTGCATGAGTTACATGAAAATGAAGCGTCAAACTCAAGCAGATTTTCGCATAACCCATAAGATGCAATGTGCCTTCAAAATAAGAATGAAATACAGACGATGGACTCGTGTCATGCGGGAATGCAGTCAACCAGTGGACAACAGCCTAATGCAGACAGCTATATCCACTTTCCATGAATGCATTAAAGCTGGGCCAACATTTGTGTGCACGATGTGTCATCGCACCCTTTTCCCTAACCAAGTGAAACATTGCATTCACAGCAATTACAAGAAGAATCTACACATTGTTGCTGCCTGTTTGACAGGGAAATATGTCCATGTGTGCAACAATCACTGTCAAGGACCTGAACAATGCACCGTACCAGATGAAAGGACCAAAGAATGGATTTGTCACAACTGTGATTTACATTTAAAAGCAGGACACAAATCATCCATCGCTGTAGCTAACAACATGGAGCTGGCGCCCATTCCCCCAGAGCTCTGCAATTTGAATGTGCTGGAAAGACAACTTTTGGCCAAAATACTGCCATTTGCCAAGATCATCACACTTCCCAAAGGTCGACAGGCAGCTATACATGGCGCTGTAGTGTGTGTGCCATCCGAGGTGGAAACCACGGTCAATACTCTACCAAGATCGCACAGCAAATCCCAGTTACACAGAGTCAAGCTGAAAAGACGTCTGACTTACAAAGGCCACCAGCTGTTTCATTATGTCAACATGGGAAATGTAGTAGCAGGTCTGTCAAAACTCATTGACACACACCCCGACTACAGTGACATTTCAATTAGAGTGGATGAGACAATCGCTGATGATGATGATAATGATGATGGGATGGAACTCGACAGTTGTGACGAAACTGAAATGATGGAGATACTTGAACGCATCGAAAATTGTGATCCATCAGAGGTACAGTCTGCATGTTTACCGGCTGCTTCTGAGCAACAGGAAGGCCATGACCAACAACCTCCCAATGCAGAGGATGAGAAGGATACACTAAGACCTGGAATTGGCCTAGACAGTTGTTTGCAGCCATCTGACCTTGGAGAGGAAGCACTGACACACGGTGATGGAATATTCAGCATTGCACCTGCACAAGGAAACACACCTGTCAGCTTCTTTAAAGTTCCTAGGCTTGAGGCAATGGCTTTCCCTGTTCAGTTCCCTACTGGACAGAATACATTGGACCAGGCAAGACAAGTCAAACTGTCCCCGAGCATGTATTTCAATGCAAGGCTTTTTTGTGTTGATACTCGTTTTGCAAGAGACACAAGCTACCTCTTCTTTGCGCAGTTTGTCACAGAAACACACATGGCCAAAAGCAGCATGTCCATCCAGTTAAGGAAAGGAAAACCCAATACCAGGGATGGACGGAAAATATCCAACAAGCTGCTACAGGACAAGTGTGAGGTTGAGAGGTTGGTGCGAAACCGAGATGCCACAAGGTTCATGCAACCACTGAGAGGGAGTCCAGCTTACTGGGATAAAAATCTGAAGAATTTGCTAGCCATGGTCAGACAATTGGGTAAGCCAACATTTTTTCTTACCTTCTCTGCTGCAGAATTCAGATGGCCAGAGGTAATAACGGCAATAAAGGCACAACAAGGTCAAAAGGTGGATTTTGCGGGGCTAGACTGGGCTGAAAAGTGTGACATTCTTCGAGGCAACCCAGTGACCACCATGCGCATGTTTGACAAACGGGTTGATGCTCTGATGCGAGAGCTGCTGTTGGGTCCTGCACAGCCAATTGGTGAAGTTATCGATTACTTTTACCGGGTTGAATTTCAGGCGAGAGGGAGCCCTCATATACATTGTCTCTGTTGGGTAGCAGGAGCTCCTATATTTGGACAAGACAGTGATGACAAGGTGTGTGCCTTTATAGATCATAACATCTCATGCCAGCTGCCTGATGAAGCCAAACAGGCCTTACTTCACAGATTTGTAACAGAACTTCAAATGCACAGCAGATCTCATTCAAAATCATGCAAGAAAGGTAACAGAGTATGCAGATTTGGATTTCCAAAGCCACCTATTAGAAAAACGAGGATAACTTACCCGATGCCAGAAGAACAAGGAGATTGTGCAATGAAACCACAAGCAGCCAAAAACAAACTGAAACCAGTCTGGGATTTGCCTAATAACCCAAAAGTGCAGCTTGAAGACATGTCACAGCTACTGGCACAGTGTGATATGACTTTGAATCAGTACAACTCCTACATTCAGGCATTGACCTCCTCAAGCGTGATTCTAATGAAGCGTGATGTCAAGGACTGCTGGGTGAACAACTATAATCCACATTTGCTGACGGCCTGGAACGCCAACATGGACATCCAGTACATTCTTGATGAGTATGGTTGCATCATGTACATGTTGTCCTACATATCCAAGCCAGAACGGGAGCTGAGTGACTATCTCAAAACAATAGTCAAAGAAATGAGCCCAGAAACAGCGACAGAATGAGAAGAAATGAAAGAGGTTCTTCAGGCTTATTCAAAACACAGAGAGGTCAGCGCCCAGGAGTCTGTGGCCCGTACGTGCAGCCTGAAAATGAAGTCTTGCTCACGTGAGGTTGTTTTTCTGCCAACTGGTGACAACGCACTGAAAATGAGTCTCCCGCTCAGTGCATTGCAGAACAAACCAGCCGATTCTCTTAATGTGTGGATGACGAGTTTTGTCGACAAATACAGAGCCAGACCTGAAACACCAGAGTTTGAGTCCATGTGTCTGGCAGACTTTGCATCCCATTACAGGGTTGTCTATGGCAAGCAGAAGGAAGATGGCAAGCAAAAGGAAGACAGCAAGCGTGTCAGCCTATTGAATGAAATGGGAATGATTCAAAAACGCACGAGAGGGAAGCCTGCAATCATCAGGTACGCACGCTTCTCAGAGAAGAAGGACCCTGAGAACTACTACGGCAGACTGCTTAAACTGTACCTCCCCCACCGTTCAGAGTCATCACTGAAAACTGTAAGGTTCCCAACACACCAGGATTTTTACAAAGGCGCCTGTGTGAGCTTACCAGGAGAAGAAGCAATCCAAGCAGTGTCTGCAATTGTTACCAGCAACCAAAAGAAGTTCGAACAACACAACAAAATTGTGGAACAAGTCTTGGATGACTTTGTAAAAAACGGACCTGTTGAAGATGCTTGGAACACCTTTGCCCCAGAAGCTGAGTTGGATAGGTTGGAATGTGTAGAGGAACGCAAAGAAGGGGAGCCACTTCATGAGAATGAACAAGATGATGTTCCGGAGTATACACGTCACAAACAAACAGGTGGAATTGCGCTTACTGTGAAAGCCCCACAAATGTGCCCTGATTTCCTTCGGAAAATGTACAGAAACCTTAACCGGACACAAGCTCAGACATTCTACTCAGTTTGTGACTGGTGCACTAACTGTGTGCGTGGCCTAAATCCTGACCCATTCTATTACTTTGTCACTGGTGGTGCAGGGACAGGCAAATCACACCTGATAAAGTGCATCTATGCTGAGGCGACAAAGATACTCTGTAAACTTACCAGACTACATGAGGAAGCAGACATATCCATGCCCAGCGTTTTACTAACTGCATTTACAGGAACAGCAGCTTTCAACATTTCAGGCAACACATTGCATTCTCTGCTGAAGTTGCCAAGAAGCTTGAAGCCACCCTACCAAGGACTTGGAAATCTAATAGATGAAGTGAGGGCACAGCTGTCAAATGCGGAGATCATTGTTATTGACGAGGTGTCAATGATTTCAAAGCCCCTGTTTGCCTACATCAACTGGAGATTACAGCAAATCAAAGGCAGTAAAAAACCTTTTGGTGGTATGTCAGTACTAGCAGTAGGAGACTTTTACCAGGTCCCCCCGCTGGGAAAAAGTAAGCCACTCTGCGTGTTTGAGGAAAATACCAATGACGTCTGGAAAGACAACTTTCAGATGATCACGCTGACAGAGATCATGCGACAGAAGGAAGACATTTCATTTGCTGAGCTTTTGAATAGAATCAGAGTCAAGCAGAAGACTGGCACCTTAAGCAATGATGACAAAGCTCTGCTTGCTCAGGCTTTTACAGATCCCACCCACTGCCCTAATGACGTGCTACACATATTTGCCACCAACAAAGAGGTTCACAAACATAATGCTGCAACTGTGTCTGTTCTCCATTCAAACGTCACCAACATAGATGCCGACGATTACAGAGAAGACCCTAAGACAGGAGTGATGCTGAGGCAACACCAACCTTTCAAAGGACACAAAGACAATCTGATTGACACACTGCAAGCAGCTGAAGGTGCCCGTATCATGATCACAAGAAACATTGATGTAGAAGACGGGCTTGTTAACGGGACATTTGGCAAGATTGCAAGAATAATCATCCAGACTGAGAATGGTGCTACTACGGTAAACAAGCTTGGGCTTGTGCTGGACAATCCAAATGCAGGACAGAGATACCGTAACAAGTCGTCTTGTGATGCTGACAACTTGGTGTACATAGAAAGGGTAGAGGAAAACCTGAGACAGAAAGGAGTTGTTCGCAGGCAGTTCCCCCTGAAGTTGGCTTTTGGATGTACGATTCATAAGTGTCAGGGGATGTCGATACAGTCGGCAGTGGTCTCATTGAAACGGGTCTTCCAACCGGGAATGGCCTATGTTGCTCTGAGTAGAACGACTACACTACAAGGACTGTACATAACCGACTTTGATGAGAAGAAGATCTTTGCTGATCCTGAAATCACAGCTTCCCTGGATTCAATGAAGAATGCATCACTGGAAAGTGTTATGCCCCTCTTAAAGTTTCTACAGACAACAGACAAACAGCAAACATTAACAATTATCCATCACAACACGGAAGGATTACCAGCTCACATTGAAGATATCAAATCTCACCATGAGTTGACACTTGGAGATGTTTTATGTTTCACTGAAACTCATCTCTCAGGCTCTTCTGTTGCTGAAAGTCTCCAGCTGGAGGGCTACAACCTGTTGAAACGCAACAGACACCTCTCGTACACAAACCTTCCTGACATTGCAAATAAAAGTGGCGGAGGTGTCGCCTTGTATGTCAGGAACCATTTCAAGGCCTATGAAAAGCAGTATCATCACAATGTGACTGACTTGGAGTTCTTGATTGTCAAACTGGAGTCCCCTGTACAAGCTTTGATCGCTGTCGTTTACAGGCCACCGGATTACAGTATTGGCCAATTCCTTACTAACCTGCTGGGCCTCTTGGAATCTTTGGAAATAATGGATTGCCAACCTATAATACTCTGTGGAGATTTCAATGAAGATTTTCTGTGCAGAGAAAAGAAGCCAATATCTGACCTTCTTCACTCAAGAGGATATACTCAACTGGTCTGGGCAGCCACCACAGAAAAAAACACACTGTTGGATCACATTTACATCTCCAGGGTGCAGCAGTGTCTCCAGTCAGGAGTACTGCACAGTTATTACAGCTACCATTATCCTGTGTATTGTGTTTTGAGCAGTGGTTGTGAACACGCTAAGAGCCTGCATAAACAGGGCATGAGTGTTGCCAGGAAACAGTGGTTGTGAGACAGTGGTCATCAAACAGATAAAGTGGCAATGAGGGTCAGTTTACGTGGCCATAGTTATGTGGGACCATTTACAATTAGCTAAACATCATTCTCTATATTTCATGTTCGGTGTACTTGTTAGACACTGAACTCACTTACTCCCCCCCATCCATCACAGACATCTGTCCTCATCATATAGTAAGAGGAATACCGCGCTGTAGTGCACCCAAAAAGGGTACCTGTTCGTGAAATATTGTGAATGACCAAATAGGGGATAACCAAAATAGTGATGAAAATAACTTAGTGAAAAAAAATTAAAAAAAACTACATAATAACAAAAGCAGCCACTCTATGTGAGATACACACACTAATACAACAATATAACAAATATAGCAGCGCTGTAAATAGGAGTAAATACTAGTACCAGTGTTGAATAGGACTAATTGGTTAGAACCCAAATTAAATAACTAACACAGTTCTTGAAACCTAAATCAATAAGTGTTCACTGGACAGTCCTAACAGTGAATAAAGTCCAAATAAATGTTGTGAAAATACATAGGCTCAGACCCCATTTTTTTAAAGCAGGAAATGTAAAATAGAAAAAATTCCTCCACCGCACCACGGTGGTAGCTGAAAATAAAATGCGCGCTTACCAAACGGCAAGCACAAGGGGGCTTGCGACCTTAACCCGGTCAGGGCCTTTCATTGGATGGGCTTCTAGGAAACGACATGCCACTTCATACAGCCAAAGGGTGATGATACCACTAGTCCACCAAGTCACAGGAAATCACTCTTATCATGGAGATTAATAAAAGACTCCTAGCTGGGGGGTTGTTCTCATTTAGGGGTACCCCGGGAAAAGAGAGGGAAACAACATAGCGTAATCCTGGTTTTGAGGTTTATTAAAAGAATTAAAATAACACTTACAGTGTAGCAGATTCAAATAAGCATAAGAAGCCGGCTGGCTAAAACGATCACCCGTCCTACAGACGGTAGATGCAGCACGTCAGCTCACCCTATCACACTGTCCTCATCACACTCACCCTCTCCTTCCTGTGCTATAGCCTGCTTGCTGATTAGTAAGACAAAGAAACAGCAAGGAGCAAAACTGCAGAGAAACTGAAAATTTGTAAGGGTTTAAAGTATATGCTTTAATGAATTTCCTTGTATCCAAAAAGTTCAAAAAGTTGACTGTTCAAAATGTTAATGTTAATGTTAATGTATAACGGAAATATACCGCCAGTTCGCTTGTGATGCAATATATTGAAATTATATGTACACTGTGTAAACTGTTTTTGACACACTTGATTTTGGGACGCGAGTCCGTCAGGTGCTATGCTTTGGCTGGGGCGGAATAAATCCTGGTAACCCTTAAGTCTGTGTCCGACAAAGTCATTTACCGATATTTCTACCTTATACATCATTAGCACTTGTGCACTTTTTAAATTTGATCAATCAATTGGTTAGTGTAATGTTTACTATCTTTACTCACTACAAACACTCCACACAGTTACTCTGCCCATCTGCCCAGTTCAACCTTTCCACAGTTACTCCAACCACACAACAGTTACTCCAGGCACTCCCCCCAGTTACTCCGCTCACTCCAGATGTAGAGGCAAGAACACTTTTCACAATTTCCCCAGAAATTGTACCTTTTCTAGTTATTATTATAGCCAAATTTACCACCCTAACTCCTCCCACAGTTTTTACACTACATAGACAAGTAATATACCGAAACGTGCGGATTGTTCCCGAATGGTGTGCTATTACTTTGTGGAACATTTCGCCGAATGGTTCACGAAATATCGTAGTTTTTGCGGCGAAATTGGTCCCATAGGAATGAATGGGGAAACTAGAGTGGGAGATGGCAAAAGCTGGAAAATCAGAAAATGATTTCTAAACTGCCGCCACTCCCTCATTTTCAAGCCCACCTACACAAATCTTATATCAAAACGTTCAGCTATCCCTGCTGCCACTAAACATGTCCACGGCTAAGCCATAGTCCTGATAGTTTTCACAATATGACCATTTGTTTGCAACTCACGCCGTCCATTGACATTCATTGAAACTACACTCTAGCCCCTTCAAATTTGAAGGGCAATTTCTAAACTGCGACCGTGCCTTCATTTTTAATATTTCAGAGACATACTATGTATCAAAATCTAGGTCTGGGTCTTGTGATTCTCACAATATAAAGATCTTCACTGTAGGATGTATAGTTTTTAAAATACGGCCATTTGTTTAGAGGTCATTTCAGGAAATTTTAGCCATTAATCAGCGTGTACTGTGTTTGTTTTGTTGCCATGGTTACCAAAGCTTCTGTTATACACAGGGGGGAGGTGGCTGGAGCATCTCAGCTCTGATTACAGAGCCCCGGGGGAGGGGACAGACACACCATGTACTGATTTATAATAGAGGAATATGATGGGGCAGTTTTGATGGGGTAATTCTGATGGGGCAGTTTTGATGAAGTAGTATTTGGGAAGCATAAACAGGGCATGAGCGTTGCTAGGAAACAGTGGTTGTAAACACAAGATGCTGAGACACCCCAAATGCATGTGACTTCATCTGCTAGACTTGATAATGCTTGTAGACTCCTCCCACAGTTTTTACACTACAGAGACAAGTAATATACCGAAACGAGCGGATTGGGATTGTTCCCGATTGGTGTGTTATTACTTTGTGGAACGTTTCGCCGAATGGTCCACGAAATGACGTTTTTGCGGCGAAATTGGTCCCATAGGAATGAATGGCGAAATGTTCAAAACTAGAGTGGGAGGTGACAAAAGCTGACAACCCCATGATCAGCCAAAACATTATGACCACCCCATGATCAGCCAAAACATTATGACCGCCCCATGTAAAAAAAAAAAATATTTTTGAAAAAAAAAAATAATTTTTGAAAAAAATAAAAAAATCATTTTTGAAAAAAAAAAAAATCATTTTTGAAAAAAAAAAATATTTTTGAAAAAAAAATATATTTTTGAAAAAAAAAAATTATTTTTGAAAAAAAAATTACTTTTAAAAAAAAAATTATTTTTGAAAAAAAAAATATATTTGAAAAAAAAAAATATTTTTGAAAAAAAAAATTATTTTTGAAAAAAAAATTACTTTAAAAAAAAAATAATTTCGAAAAAAAAATTATTTTTGAAATAAAAAAATTCATTTTTGAAAAAAAAAATTACCTTTGAAAAAAAAAATTACTTTTGAAAAAAAAAAATTCATTTTTGAAGAAAAAAAATTCATTTTTGAAGAAAAAAAAATCATTTTTGAATAAAAAAAATTCATTTTTGAAAAAAAAAATTACTTTTGAAAAAAATGTTCAGCTCTTTCAGCGAATGATGGAACTTTTTTACTACTATTTATACTTTTTAAAATATTAAGCTTTTTAACACTTTTCACAGTTACTCAAGCCACTCCACCCCACCCAGTTACTCTGCCCACTCCAGTTGTAGAGGCAAGAACACTTTCACAATTTCCCCAGAAATTGTACCTTTTCTAGTTTGTAGTTGAATTTGTATAAAAGTTTTTTTTTTTAACCTGAAGATCCTGTCAGTAACAGCACTTCCTTTTTCAAACTGGCAGTGCTAAAGCAAATTGCCTCACAATTAGCTGCAGCCTGCCATGTACACTACTTCAGTTGCAGGTGGCATGCACAGAATGATAGGCAGCCCATGTGAGGACCATGTTTTGCCCACATGGGATACACAGGTGTTCCATGCATGGCAGTCCCATTCATGTCAATTGAGACACAGCAGCTGCACAGAAACACCTGCTGCTTCCAATCTGTGTGAATGCGGGTGCAGGTCCCTAATGCATACTGCATTAATTGAGGCGACAAGCACCTGCACCCACATACAGTGCCCTGAAAAAGTATTCACACCCCTTTGAAATTTTCCACATTTTGTCATGTTACAACCAAAAACATACATGTATTTTACTGGGATTTTATGTGATGGACCAACACAAAGTGGCACATAATTGTGAAGTAGATGGAAAATGGTAAACGGTTTTCAAAATTTTTTACAAAAAAATATGTGAAAAGTGTGGCATGCATTTGTATTCAGCCCTCCTCAGTAAATACTTTTAGAACCACCTTTCACTGCAATTACAGCTGCAAGTCTTTTTAGGTATGTCTCTACTAGGGATGAGCTTTGTGTTCGAGTCGAACGCATGTGTGTTCGGCCGTTCACTGAATTACGAAAGTTATGGGCCGTTCGTGCCAAATTCGAGTGGCGTGTCATGGCCCATAATTCACTGCGGCATCGCAGTGCATTGCTGGCTGATGATTGGCCAAGCATGCACTATGACCCGCATGCTTGGCCAATCACAGTGCCGTGTGTACAGAGAGCCGTAATTGGCCAAAGCCAGGGAGGCATTGGCCAATTATGGCTCAGGGGGTTTAGTACATGACCCACACTATATAAGGCTACCTGCGTGGCGGCTTTGTGTAGTGTGTTGCGGCGGAGAGAGATAGATAGACAGAGAGACAGTGTCATTTGATTTAAGTTAGATAGGGTAGGCAGGTCGAGTCAGTTTGCTGCACTTACAGTGTATTGTGTATATATATATATATATATATATACATCCCAGGTATATATATATATATATATATATATATATATATATATATATATATATATATATATATATATATATATATATATACACACTGTATTCAGTTTAGCTAGATCCGTTCCTGTTATTCTCTTCCTAATATACTGATAGGCAGGCAGGTGTTTTTACAGTATTTCCAGTTAGTGCACTGTGTACCCTGCACAGTTGCACCTACAGTATAGCTACCTGAAGCCAAGTGCGTGTGTGCTTCTTCTGATCCTATTAATAGCACAGGCAGGCTCTTGAAGTATTTACAGTTAGTGTACTGTGTACCCTGCACAGTTGCACGTACAGTATAGCTACCTGAAGTCAGGTGCTTGTGTGCTTCTTCTGATCCTATTAATAGCACAGGCAGGCTCTTGAAGTATTTACAGTTAGTGTACTGTGTACCCTGCACAGTTGCACCTACAGTATAGCTACCTGAAGCCAGGTGCTTGTGTGCTTCTTCTGATCCTATTAATAGCACAGGCAGGCTCTTGAAGTATTTACAGTTAGTGTACAGTGTAACCCTGCACAGTTGCACCTACAGTATAGCTACCTGAAGCCAAGTGCTTGTGTGCTTCTTCTGATCCTATTAATAGCACAGGCAGGCTCTTGAAGTATTTACAGTTAGTGTACTGTGTACCCTGCACAGTTGCACCTACAGTATAGCTACCTAAAGACAGGTGGTTGTGTGCTTCTTCTGATCCTATTAATAGCGCAGGCAGGCTCTTGAAGTATTTCCAGTTAGTGTACTGTGCAACCCTGCACAGTTGCACCTACAGTATAGCTACCTGAAGCCAAGTGCTTGTGTGCTTCTTCTGATCCTATTAATAGTACAAGCAGGCTCTTGAAGTATTTACAGTTAGTGTACTGTGTAACCCTGCACAGTTGCAACTACAGTATAGCTACCTGAAGACAGGTGCTTGTGTGCTTCTTCTGATCCTATTAATAGCACAGGCAGGCTCTTGAAGTATTTCCAGTTAGTGTACTGTGTACCCTGCACAGTTGCACCTACAGTATAGCTACCTAAAGCCAGGTGGTTGTGTGCTTCTTCTGATCCTATTAATAGCACAGGCAGGCTCTTGACGTATTTCCAGTTAGTGTACTGTGCACCCTGCACAGTTGCACTCACAGTATAGAGGGCAAGCAGGCTCTGTGTCTAGAGGCAACAGTGCTGGTCGTGGACATGGTGCATCCTCACCAGCACGTGGCCGTGGGACACGCTTGGCCTTTTTTTCGGCAGCTGGCAGTGTTGAGCTGCAACACTTGGTCGGGTGGAGGACCAAGTCGTCCTCATCCTCCTCATCCTCTCTCACCCAGGCTCAGGGTACTTTGTCTGGCAAAGCAGCTGCCAACGCGGTCTCTTCCCTTGGCTCAATGGCATCAGTCACTCCCTAGCCCCACCATGTCCTCCTGAGGAATCCCCCGAACTGTTTGACCACAGTGTTGGGTACATGCTTCAGGAGGATGCCCAGCGTTTTGAAGGCTCCAATCATGGTACTCAGCTAGAGGAAGGCAGTAACATGAGCCCAGACAGAGGGGGTGCCCAAGAAGGACAGCAATCTGGCAGTCACGTTCCCCCTGCTGCAGCATACTGCCAGGTTTGCTCCAGTGAAGAGGAGGGAGGGGATGATGAGGTTACTGACTCCACATAGGTGCCTGATAGGAGAGAGGAGAAGGAGGCACATCACCAATGAGGCAGGATGCCCTCCAGGGGCCAGCTTAAGGGCAGCACACTGACTGCATCACACCACAGAGCTCCGCATGTGCAGGGCGCTGCTGTCTCTGCGCGTTATTCCAAAAGTTCTTTGGTGTGGGCCTTTTTTGAGATGAGTGCATCAGATCGCACCGCTGCTATCTGCAACATAGACATGTAACACCAGACATATATTGACCTGCCATGCAGTTTGTTGGCAAGCGTACCTAAAAGACCCACACCAAAGAACAAAGAGGACCTCTCCTTGCTACTCATCGGCTGGGATCTCCAAACCCACTATATTTTAATTTCTATTCGGTTGATCTATCCTTGGGGTCGATTAATCTATATATGTAATGCTGTATGTTTGTTTATTATTTATTAGATAGGATAGTTTGTGGTATTTAATCGTTGCGGCGATCTGGACGTGTGTGGTGCGTGGTGGTGCTCTCTTTGCTAGACCGCTCCGTCCTGTATAGAATTATATTAATATAGAATACATGGTTATATATCACTATCATTGTAGATTATTCATTTCTATGCAATTATTTAAATTTATGCATAACATCTTATTGGATCATTTATTGTAAGATCCTGCTATTTATAGTACACATCCTGCTATTTAGCAGATTTGTAGTCTCAGGGAAAATGGCCGCTGGAGTTGCCTCTACTATCCATTAGGGTTTATATCTGTGATCCCAGGCAAAATGGCTGCCATGATTGACACGGCTGATGTCAGCCTGGTCCATGGCCTAAGGGAAAATGGCCGCTATAGACGCAGATGTGTCCGCGGTCTTAGGCAAAATGGCCGCCGGAGCTATATAAATTCACTCTGGAGCTCTCGTCCAATCAGATTCCCCCTGAAGAAGGCACGTGGTCCCGGTGCCGAACACGCGTAGGGGAGGGGCCTGGACGGAGCTGTCAGCAGAGAGAGAGAAGGAGATTTTCGTCACACACACCACACCGCACGCCACACCGAGAGATTGACCGTTCTATGCTCGTTAAGGATGGTGCACTCACGCACCCATAATATGTGAGTACCCCAGCAAGGGGAGTTAATTATTTGATTAAAATCCTTTATACCTACAATATTGCGCCATGGAGTCTTTTTCTTTTGCATAAACCATCTTCATTTGAGAACATTGGAAGTTTGCACAGCTGGTTCCTAATGAGCACAGGAGTGGCTCCAAGGCTTTGTTTGGCATAGTTTAATCGCTGTGTCACACACAGGAAGGTGAGCATATACACCTGTGGGGGCGGCTGGAAGACACCACAGCATGTTTCTTGGTGACACACTTTGGAAGATTTGATATGTGAAATTCACTAAATCTTTGGACTAATTTATTTGGGCACTTTTATATTATTGGATATACACGGTTTTGGACTTTATTTTATTCACCAGTTGTTCATATCCTTTTACATTTTATTTGATTTATTTTCCAAATGATATGTTGTTTCATTTGATCACTCACATTCTGTATTTTATATAGCACTGTGCACTTTATACTCCAGCACCTAGGGGTATTTTCACTCATGCACATTTTATATCAACACTCATGTTGTTTATGTTTATTAATACTGCACTTTGATTGAAGTGACTTTTTCTAGCGCAGACACATTGTTTTATCTTTAATACTTTGCACGAATATGGAACGTGACTGAGTGTTTGCAGCTGGTCTCCACTTTTTACTCATCATTTTGTAGGCATTTATCCGTAAGTGGCTCGCAGGGTTTTGCTTACTATTTTTGTTCCACTATACCTTCAGTCCTCTCTGAGACCTGCACTGAGAGGAATGAAGGTGTAGTATTAGGAGTGTCACAGCCAAGTACTTACGGGCAATCTGCTATCGGTACACCAATGTCAGATTGTACCAGGCAAATTTCCCTGCCCCAGCTGCTGCATCGCAGAAAGAAGTTGGCTCCCAGCCATCCACATGCCCAGCGGTTGAATGCTAGCTTGGCAAAATTGCTAGCACTTCAACTGCTACCTTTTCAGGTTGTAGACTCTGCCCCCTTCGGTGAGTTTGTGGAATGTGCGGTTCCTCAGTGGCAGGTTCCCAAACTTACCCCACTTTTTCTCACGGAAGGCGATTCTGGCTCTCTACCGTCATGTGGAAGGCAATGTCTTGGCCTCGCTGGACAGGGCGGTCAGCGGTAAGGTGCATATTACCGCTGACTCATGGTCCAGAAGGCATGGACAGGGATGTTACATGGCGCATTGGGTGACTCTGCTGGCAGCTGGGAAGGATGCAGGACAAGGTGCAGAAGTGTTGGAGGTTGTTCCGCCACCACGCCTCCAAAATACTACTACTGATGATTCTGACACACCTCTCTCCTCCACCCCCTCCTCTTCTTCTTCCTCCATTGCCTCTTCCTGTGCTTTGTCCTCGGAACCAGCGGTGCTCCGTAGGCATTCAAGAGGCTACGCAAGTATGCAGGCCGAAAGATGCCATGCGGTGCTTGAGCTGGTGTGCTTGGGGGATAGGAGCCACAGTGGGGCAGAGATTCTGTCAGCTCTGCAGGAGCAGGTTCAGAGGTGCTTGACGCCACGCCAGCTTAAGCCAGGAATGGTGGTTTGCGACAATGGCACCAACCTCCTCTCCGCCCTCCGACAGGGACAACTGACCCATGTGCCCTGTTTGGCTCACGTCCTTAACTTGGTGGTGCAGCGGTTCTTGGGCAAATACCCGGGTTTACAGGATGTCCTGAGGCAGGCCAGGAAAGTTTGTGTGCATTTCTGCTGGTCGTATAATGCCAGTGCTCGGCTGGCTGACCTCCAAAAGGAATTTAACCTGCCCAAGAACTGCCTAATCTGTGACATGTCCACCAGGTGGAACTCAACGTTGGCCATGCTGCAGCAGCTGCACACACAGCAGAGGGCCATTAATGAGTACCTGTGCGACTACGGCACCAGGACAGGGTCAGTGGAGCTTGTTTTTTTTTCCCCACACCAGTGGGCCATGATCAGGGATGCATGCACTGTCCTGTCACCATTTGAGGAGGCCAAAAGGATGGTGAGCAGTGACAGTGCATACATCAGTGACACTGTCCCCCTTTTCCACCTGTTGGAGCACATGCTGCGTGGAATAATGGACAGGGCAATTGAGGCAGAACAGAGGCAGGAAGAGGAGGACTTCCTTAGCTCTCAAGGCCCCCTTTATCCAGACAGTGTTTCTGCATGCCCACCGATCACACAGGAAGAAGAGGAGGAGGAGGAGGAGGATTGTGTCAGCATGGAGGTGGAGCCTGGCACTCAGCATCAGCAGCAGTCTTTAAGGGATCATTTACAGTCCCAAGAAACCCATGGACTTGTACCTGGCTGGGAGGAGGTGGCTGCGGATCATGTCGTCCTTAGTGACCAAGAGGACTCCGGACCGAATGCCTCAGCAAACCTACGCTGCATGGCCTCCCTGATCCTGCAAAGCCTGCGGAAGGATCCTCGTATTCGTGGTATCAAGGAGAGGGAACGTTACTGGCTGGCAACCCTCCTTGATCCACGTTACAAGGGTAAGGTTGCGGACCTTATCTTGCCATTGCAGAGGGAGCAGAGGATGAAACATCTTCAGGAGGCCTTGCAGAAAGGTCTGTGCAACGCGTTCCCAGAGACTGGGAGGTTACAAATTCCTGATCCTGGACAACGTGTTGCTGAGGCTTCTGTCAGTCAAAGAAGGAGCAGTGGAGAAGGTGGCCGTCTGACCGATGCGTTCAGACAATTTTTTAGTCTGCAGCCCCAAGGTATGATTGGTTCCAGCAACCATCGCCAGCATCTGTTTTACATGGTGCAGGAATACCTAGGGGCAAGATCTGACTTGGACACCTTTCCCACCGAAAATCCTCTGGGTTACTGGATCTTGAGGATGGATCACTGGCCAGAGCTTGCACAGTATGCAATTGAGCTACTGGCCTGTCCTGCATCCAGCGTTCTTTCGGAACGCACATTCAGTGCTGCTGGAGGCTTTGTAACCGATCACAGGGTGCGCCTGTCCACCGACTTGGTTGATCGACTGACCTTCATAAAAATGAATCAGTCTTGGATCACCACCAGATACCAAGCACCTGATGCTGATGTAACCGAATAATTTTTTTGAAATGTCAGATTCCTTCAAGACTCCCTATGCTGATGCTGAGTGACTATCCTGTTATGCTGAGTGACTATCCTCTTCCTCCTTAATGATCATGCTGATAGCTTGTAAGAATATTTTTGTTTCTGGGTGCCGCCACCAGTGGCTAAGGCCCAATTTTTCTTGATCTAATATTTCACAGCAGGGCCCGCTCCAGCGCCCACCAAGAGTAACTGTGAGGACTTACAGTGTTGTGGCACCAGCACGACCACCACCATCACCAAAGCCCCAATTTTTCTGACCCTGTTCACCAGGGGCATGTAATTACAATTCTTGATCTAATATTTCACAGCAGGGCCCTGTGGGGGCTTACAGTGTTGTGGCAACACCAACACCTAAGGCCCCAATTTCTGCAGAGTATATAGGGCAGGCCCCTACTTTCAAACATCCAACTTACAAACCCCTCCTATGTGCAAACAGAAGGAGACAACAGGAAGTGAGATGAAATCTACCCCTAGGAAGGGAAATTCTCTCCTGTAAAAGTTAATATGGGAAAAACTTTTCTCCTTTCCACTGATGCTTTATCACCAATCCTTAGTTCATTAAAAACCCCAAATTTTCAAAAAACATTTGTCATTGGGACAGAAAGTGACGTGAAATCTTCTGAAGAGGAGCACAGACAGCAAAACAAATGTCACAGAGGTGATAACCCTTCACTGTGTTTTCCAAAAAGCTTAAAATAGATTTTTTGGCTGGAGCTAAACACTTTAAAAATTTACCAGTTCAAAATTACAAACAGATTCTACTTAACATCAAACCTACAGTCCCTGTCTTGTTACCGCCTGTATACTGCTGTTCAGAGGGCCTGGGGCCCCACGCCTTTGCTATTTTAAATTTAGGTGCAGAGTTCCCCTTAATATCCATACAAGACCCAAAGGGCCTGGTAATGGACTGGGGGGGTTACCCATGCAGTTTGTCTCACTGATTTTCATCCATATTACCGGGAACCGACATTACATTAAAGCCGTAAGCAGTTTTAAATGACTTTTATTCCTTTAAAAATGTAATTTTGTGCAGAGACTGTTCTAAGCACAGGAAACACGCGTCACTTTACAGGCATACTATAGACACCCCCCCCCAGGTACAATTTTTAAAGGAATATTTCACCTTTTTTTTCACTTTAAGCATCATTGAAGTCACTGCTCCCGAAAAAACAGCAGTTTTTAAAACTTTTTTTTGGAAAAAAAGGGAGCCTAGCTGCGCTAAATAATTGGCAAATAAATGTTATAAGTGTAAAGCAGCCAGCACCAAAAGTTCAATACCAAAAACTTTCAAATAGAATACACAACACAGTAAGTGCAGTGCTAAAAAATGTGAAATATGATAACAATTAAGATAAATAAAATTATGAAATGCTCAAACAATGGTGTAAACAATAATAAGTGAAATTAAAAAATATAGAAATTTAAACTACATAAAAAAGAAAAAAAAACAAAAAAAGAAAAGAAAACTAAAGCAATGTCCCATAGTGATCAACGAGAAAATCCATGAAATGAATATGCCTCCACAGGAGAAGAAATTAATTGCAGGAAACAAAAGCTGTGACACCAATCTTCCAAATGCAAAACCAGCGTGTACTCAGTATTTTTTCTTTTTTATGTGGTTTAAATTTCTATATTTTTTAATTTCACTTATTATTGTATACACCATTGTTTGAGCATTTCATAATTTTATTTATCTTAATTGATATCATATTTCAAATTTTTTAGCGCTGCACTTACTGTGTTGTTTATTCTATTTCAAACTTTTTTTGCATTGATACATGTCCCCTGGGGCAGGAATCGGGTCCCCAAACCCTTTTTAGGACAATACCATGCAAATTAGCCTTTAAAATGAGCATTTTTGATTTCGAACATTCGAGTCCCATAGACTTCAATGGGGTTCTAACTTTCATGCAAAGTTTCAGTCCGTTAGCAGGTTCTGGTGTAAACCGAACCGGGGGGCGGGGGGGATTTGTTCGGCTCATCCCTAGTCTCTACCAGCTTTGCACATCTAGAGAGTGAAATTTTTGCCAATTCTTTTTGGCAAAATAGCTCGAGCTCTGTCAGTATGGATGGAGAGCATCTGTAAACAGTAATTTTCAAGTCTTGCCACAGATTCTCAATTGGATTTAGGTCTGGACTTTGACTGGGCCATTCTAACATATGATTATGCTTTGATCTAAACCATTCTATTGTAGCTCTGGCTGTATGTTTAGGATCGTTTCAAGTCTCGAATAGGTTTTTTTCTAAGATTGCCCTGTATTTGACTCCATCCATCTTCCCATCCACTCTGACCAGCTTCCCTGTCACTGCTGAAGAAAAGCATCCCCACAACATGATGCTGCCACCACCATGTTCCATGGCGGAGATGGTGTGTTCAGGGTGCTGTGCAGTGTTCATTTTCTATAACACATAGCATTTTGCCAAAAAGTTCAATCTAACTAGAGCACCTTCTTCCACATGTTTGCTGTGTCCAGCAAATGGCTTCCCACAAACTGCAAACGGGACTTCTTATCGTTTTCTTTCAACAATGGCTTTCTTCTTGTCACTCTTCCATAAAGGCCAGATTTGTGGAGTGCACGACTAATAGTTGTCTTGTGGACAGATTCTCCCACCTGAGCTGTGGATCTCTGCAGCTCCTCTAGAGTTACCATGGGCCTCTTGGGTGCTTCTCTTATTAATGCTCTCTTTGCGTGGCCTGTCAGTTTAGGTGGATGGCAATGTCTGAATTAGAATTGTGCTTGGAAAAACTTAGCATTAATAAGTCACTGGGACCAGATGGCTTGCACCCAAGGGTCCCTAAGGAACTCTGTCAAGTATTTGCCAGACCATTATTCCTAATTTTTACGAACAGTCTACTTACTGGAATGATACCAGCTGATTGGAAAAAAGCCAATGTAGCACCAATATTTAAAAAAAGGCCAAGATATATGCCTGGGAATCACAGACCAGTTAGCCTAACATCAATTGTATGCAAGCTCTTGGAGGGGATAAGGGATACAAGATTTTAGTAATGACAACGATATCATTAGCAGTAATCAGCATGTGTTCATGAAGAATCGTTCTTGCCAAACCAATCTATTAACCTTCTATGAGGGTGTGAGCTGCCATCTAGATAAAGGAAGGCCTGTAGACGTGGTGTATCTGGATTTTGCAAAAGCATTTGATACAGTTCTCCATAAACGTTTAGTGTACAAAGTAAGGTCCGTTGGCATGGACCATAGGGTAAGTACATGGATTTAAAACTGGCTACAGGGGCAAGTTCAGAGGGTAGTGATAAAAGGGGAGTACTTGGAATGGTCCGGGGTGGAAAGTGGGGTCCCCCAGGGTTCTGTCCTGGGACCAATCCTATTTAATTTATTCATAAACAACCTGGGGGATGGGATAAACAGCTCAATCTCTGTATTTGTGGACCATACTAAGCTAAGCAGGGCAATAACTTTTCCGCAGAATGTGGAAACTAGGGATGAGCCGAACAACCCCCTGTTTGGTTCGCACCAGAACATGCGAACAGGCAAAAAATTTGTTCGAACACGCGAACATCGTTAAAGTCTATGGGACACGAACATGAATAATCAAAAGTGCTAATTTTAAAGGCTTATATGCAAGTTATTGTCATAAAAAGTGTTCGGGGACCTGGGTCCTGCCCCAGGAGACATGGATCAATGCAAAAAAAAGTTTTAAAAACGGTCGTTTTTTTCGGGAGCAGTGATTATGCTTAAAGTGAAACAATAAAAGTGTAATATTCCTTTAAATTTCGTACCTGGGGGTGTCTATAGTATGCCTGTAAAGGGGCGCATGTTTCCCGTGTTTAGAACAGTCTGACAGCAAAATGACATTTCAAAGGAAAAAAAGTAATTTAAAACCACTCGCGGCTATTAATGAATTGCTGGTCCGACAATACACATAAAAGTTCATTGATAAAAACGGCATGGGAATTCCCCACAGGGGAACCCCGAACCAAAATTTAAAAAAAAAATGACGTGGGGGGGGTCCCCCTAAATTCCATACCAGGCCATTCAGGTCTGGTATGGATATTAAGGGGAACACCGGCCAAAATTTTAAAAAAAAATGGCGTGGGGTCCCCCTCAAAATCTATACCAGACCCTTCAGGTCTGGTATGGATTTTAAGGGGAACCCCGCGCCTAAATTTAAAAAAAAAAATGGCGTGGGGTCTCCCCAAAAATCCATACCAGACCCTTATCCGAGCACGCAACCTGGCAGGCCGCAGGAAAAGAGGGGGGGATGAGAGAGCTCCCCCCCTGAACCGTACCAGGCCACATGCCCTCAACATTGGGAGGGTGCTTTAGGGTAGCCCCCCAAAACACCTTGTCCCCATGTTGATGGGGACAAGGGCCTCATCCCCACAACCCTTGCCTGGTGGTTGTGGGAGTCTGTGGGCAGGGGGCTTATCAGAATCTGGAAGCCCCCTTTAACAAGGGGACCCCCAGATCCCGGCCCTCCCCCTGTGTGTAATGGTAAGGGGGTACAAAAGTACCCCTACCTTTTTACAAAAAACTGTCAAAAATGTTAAAAATGACAAGAGACAGTTTTTGACAATTCCTTTATTTAAATGCTTCTTCTTTCTTCTTTCTTCTATCTTCTATCTTCTTTATTCTATCTTCTATCTTCCTTCGGTTTCTTCCTCCATCTTCTTCTTCTTCTGGTTCTTCTGGTTCTTCCTCCGGTGTTCTCGTCTGGCATCTTCCTCCGCGGCGCCGGCATCTTCTTCCCTTCGTCTTCTTGGGCTAATCCACATCCAGCATGGTGGGAGGCTCCCACTGTGTGATGTGTCTCCTCTTCTGACGGTTCTTAAATAATGGAGGGCGGGGCCACCCAGTGACCCCACCCCCTCTGACGCACGATGACTTCCCTGTCCGCCCCCTCTGACATCTCGGGGAATGCCACAGGAAAGTCCCCGTCAAGTCCCCGTGCGTCCATTATTTGAGAACCATCAGAAGAGGAGAAGTGTCACACAGCGGGATCCTCCCACCATGCTGGATGCAGAGCGGGGCGAGAAGACGAAGGGAAGAAGACACCGGCGCCGCGGAGGAAGATGCCGGACGAGAACACCGGAGGAAGAACCAGAAGAACCAGAAGAAGAAGAAAATGGAGGAAGAAACCGAGGAAGATAGAAGAAAGAACATAGAAGATAGAAGAAAGAAGATGCATTTAAATAAAGGAATTGTCAAAAACTGTCTCTTGTCATTTTTAACATTTTTGACACTTTTTTTGTGAAATGGTAGAGGTACTTTTGTACCCCCTTACCATTTCACACAGGGGGGTGGGATCTGGGGGTCCCCTTGTTAAAGGGGCCTTCCAGATTCTGATAAGCCCCCGCCCGCAGACCCCCACAACCGCCGGGCAAGGGTTGTGGGGATGAGGCCCTTGTCCCCATCAACATGGAGACAAGGTGTTTTGGGGGGCTACCCCAAAGCACCCTCCCAATGTTGAGGGTATGTGGCCTGGTACGGTTCAGGAGGGGGGGGTGCTCTCTCATCCCCACTCTTTTCCTACGGCCTGCCAGGTTGCGTGCTCGGATAAGGGTCTGGTATGGATTTTTGGGGAGACCCCACGCCATTTTTAAAAAAAATTTGGCCGGGGTTCCCCTTAATATCCATACTAGACCTGAAGGGCCTGGTATGGAATTTAGGGGGACCCCCCACGTCTTTTTTTTTTTAAATTTTGGGTTAGGGTTCCCCTGTGGGGAATTCCCATGCCGTTTTTATCAATTAACTTTTATGTGTATTGTCGGACCGGCAATTCATTAATAGCCTCGAGTAGTTTTAAATGACTTTTTTTCTGGCATACTATAGACACACCCCAGGTATAAAATTTAAAGGGATATTACACTTTTATTGTTTCACTTTAAGCATTATTAAAATCACTGCTCCTGAAAAAACATTTGTTTTTAAAACTTTTTTTTGCATTGATCCATGTCCCCTGGGGCAGGACCCAGGTCCCCAAACACTTTTTATGACAAAAACTTGCATATAAGCCTTTAAAATTAGCACTTTTGATTTCTTCCATAGACTTTGAAAGGGTGTTCCGCGACTCAAACTCGAAGCTCATCCCTAGTGGAAACCTTGCAAGAAGATCTGAACAAATTAATGGGGTGGGCAACTGCATGGCAAATGAGGTTTAATGTAGAAAAATGTAAAATAATACATTTGGGTGGCAAAAATATGAATGCAATCTACTCACTAGGGGGTGAACCTCTGGGGGAATCTAGGATGGAAAAGGACCTAGGGTTACCAGTAGATGACAGGCTCAACAATGGCATGCAATGCCAAGATGCTGCAAGTAAAGCAAACAGAATATTGGCATGCATTAAAAAGGGGATTAACTCCAGAGATAAAACAATAATTCTCCCACTCTACAAGACTCTGGTCGGGCCACACCTGTAGTATGCTGTCCAGTTCTGGGTACGAGTCCTCAGGAAGGATGTGTTGGAAACGGAGAGAGTCCAGAGAAGGGCAACAAAACTAATAAAGGGACTGGAGGACCTTAGTTATGAAGAAAGGTTATGAGCACCGAACTTGTTCTCTCTGTAGAGGAGACGCTTGAGAGGGGATATGATTTCAATGTACAAATACCGTACTGTGGACCCCATAATAGGGATAAAACTTTTCAGCAAAAGGGAATTTAATAAGGCACGAGGCCATTCACTAAAAGTAGAAGAAAAGTGGTTTAAACTGGGTAGAGGGTTCTTTACTGTAATGCCCTGTACACACGATAGGATTTTCCGAAGGAAAATGTGTGATAGGACCTTGTTGTTGGAAATTTGGACCGTGTGTAGGCTCCATCACACGTTTTCCATAGGAATTTCCGAAACACAAAGTTTGAAAGCTTGCTATAAAATTTTCCGACAACAAAATCCGTTGTCGGAAATTCCAATCGTGTGTACACAAATCCGACACACAAAGTGCCACTCATGCTCAGAATAAATTAAGAGATGAAAGCTATTGGCTACTGCCCCATTTATAGTCCTGATGTACGTGTTTTACGTCACCGCGTTGAGAAGGATCGGATTTTCCAACAACTTTGTGTGACCGTGTGTATGCAAGACAAGTTTGAGCCAACATCCGTCAGAAAAAATCCATGGATTTTGTTGTTGGAATGTCCGATCGATGTCCGACCGTGTGTACGGGGCATTAGAGTGGTTAGGATGTGCATTTCTTTTCCACAGGCAGTGGTTTCAGCGGGGAGCATCGATAATTTCAAAAAACTATTAGATAAGTAACTGAACGACCACAACATACAGGGATATACAATGTAATACTGACATAAAATCACACACATAGGTTGGACTTAATGGACTTGTGTCTTTTTTCATCCTCGCCTACTATGTAACTATGTAACTATGTCTTGGTAGGTTCGCAGTCGTGCCATACTCTTTCCATTTTCGGATGGTGGATGGAACAGTTCTCCATGAGATGTTTAAAGCTTGGGATATTTTTTTATAACCTAACCCTGCTTTAAACTTCTCCACAACTTTATCCCTGACCTGTCTGGTGTGTTCCTTGGCCTTCATGATGCTGTTTGTTCACTAAGGTAATCTAACAAACCGCTGAGGGATTCACAGAACAGCTGTATTTATACTGAAATTAAATTACACACAAGTGGACTCGATTTACTAATTAGGTGACTTCTGAAGGCAATTTGTTCCACTAGATTTTAGTTAGGAGTATCAGAGTAAAGAGGGC
Organism: Aquarana catesbeiana; assembly: GCF_042186555.1. NCBI lineage: Eukaryota > Metazoa > Chordata > Amphibia > Anura > Ranidae > Aquarana > Aquarana catesbeiana. Next base: position 777,083,236 of record NC_133324.1, read on the forward strand.
TTAATAAAAATGCACGCCACACTTTTCAGATATTTATTTGTAAAACATTTTGAAAATCATTTATCATTTTCCTTCCACTTCACAATTGGCACTTTGTGTTGATCTATCACATAAAATCCCAATAAAAAACATTACAAATGATGTATTTGTATTACCTTACAAATACAAATGATAAATATACAGCAAAGTTGCAGAGCCATGCAGGGTCCCTTCGTCAGGCAAGTTCCATACTATCTTGCCACTGCTCTCCATGTAGTTGACTGTTTTTTCCCTTGTAAATTCTGGAATGATATGTATAGCGCGTGGCCCTTTTACACAGTTTGACCCTATATCTAGCACACTTGCTGGGGAGATATTACTTTATTTCAAACCTGCCAGTAAAATGTACAAGGGACTCATCTACGCAGATGTTTCCTTGGGGCATATACACATCTGCAAAATTTTGGAAAAGGTCATTTACGAGGGGCTGAATTTTGTGGAGCCAATCATAGTCAGGGTCACATCGAGGATGACAGAAGGTATTGTCATTAAAATGCATTAAACACATATATTCTCATATCTATGCCCGGCCATTGCAGCAGATAACATGGGCATATTGGTCTGTCGCAATTCATTCTTTTTTGTAATGCCCATGTTAAAGGTTTGGCCAAAAAAGTTTTCAATTCAGAAACCGTGATAGGTCTTTACTCAAATTGTCTGGCAAGGTATGAATTTGGGTTGGCGGCAGTGTATTGTTGGGTAGTCTTTGGTGAAAAACATTTAAAGAAATTTAAAGGGGAGTTGTTTTGCTTGCGTCTATCTAGCAAAGTTACTCTGTGGTATAAGCAAGGAAGCTGAGATTTCTGCAGTGTGTAAATGTGCTTTTTACTATACAAAGATGCTGTACATACAAAAACTATTACAATATTAGGAATACAATACAAGACTGACAGATATCTATAACAAGCAAAAATGCCTAGCAAACTGAACAGCCTATGGTCTATAATAGTACAAATACACTTAGAGGTTACTTATCTTCTGTTACAGTATGTTCATGATCTCCATTGGCAATGATTTTTCGGGAGCATCAGGCACTGTTCTTCTATCATGAGTGGCATCAGATGTTACAGCATGATGGTGTGTGTGTGTGTGTCTGTGTTCCTAGCATATGCCTGAATTCCCCTTTTATGTGCCAGGCTGTTTACCATAGTTACCAAACAACAGAAAACATACCTGTTTACTGTAGCTGTAGAAACAATGGACTGTTGAAAACTGCATCTACGTACCCATTGTCTAATCAGGCCAACACCTGACAGTAATCTAACAGTCATTCTTTCAGTTTGAGAGCTGAATGGACCTCAAACAACTAAATCTCTTTCTTGTGTACTGTATAAATAGAGACAATAGCCTGTTGAAAACTGTAACAATACAATACAACAATGATATTTACCCCCATTGTATAAAACAGCATTTGTTTGAGAAATCTACTCAAGACAAAAACTGACAATATCTCTATGACCAACCACTATTGTGTAATGTTATGTACCATGTATCGTAAGTCTGATTAATAAAAAAAAATCATATTGTAACAAACGCAACACAGGCGTTAAGTTTGCTGTTTCCACCTGAAACCTGGGCTGGGCTGTGAATGGGGGCATAACTGGTGCTGCTGAATCTGGGGGCAGACAATTAGCCTTTGCAAGCACCTATGGAAGGCCACTATGGTCTCTACAGGCTGCTTAAATTCTTGGTGGCTGCAGTTGCATAAAGCAGCGTACACATGAGCGAAATGTCCAATAGAAAAAGTCAGATGGAAGCTTTTCAACGTCTATTCTGATCGTGTGTAGGCCTTATCGGACTTATTCTTTCAAAAATTATGATAGACCTAGAAATGGAACATGTTCTAAATATCTCAGACGGAACCTATTCCTATCGGGAAAACTGATCGTCTGTATGCTATTCCGACGGACCAAAAAACGCTGCATGCTCTGAAGCAAGTACGAGACAGAAGCTATTGGCTACTGGCTATTGAACTTTCTTTTTATAGTCCCGTCGTAAGTGTTGTACATCACCGTATTCTCGACGGTCGGACTTTGGTTGGACTTTAGGTTGACCATGTGTAGGCAAGACCACTGGAATGGAATGCCATCGGAGTTCCGTCTGAGAAACCTTTGGAGTTTATTCCGACGGCAAAACCGGTTGTGTGTACGTGGCATAAGGCTTTGAGTGCTAGCAACCTCACCAGCTTGTATTGCACTTCTGGTGTTCGTCACTTCACCATGAGATACTGCAGTACTGATGTCTAAAAGGCCAGGATGCACTAGGCCGCTGGTGCTAGCCAGATCACCAAAAGGTAGTGCAGCACTAGTACTTGCTTCCTGCTGCTTATGAGCATAATTATGCATTTCTAGCTCTTCAGCGACATGGGGTCGGGTACGTATGGTTTTTCGCAGGGTCATAAAGGAAAGAGAAAGGCGCCTCTAAGTGCAGTGGTTAAAAGATTTATTACAGGCACATGGGATTAAAAACAGTTACAAGAGAGTAAGATGTCATAGGCATATAATGATTAGTCCTCATGCGTAATCCTCGTCTGACTGGGGGAGAAAGAGAGCCGTCCTGCAGCTGTCAGAGTCCCTGGTGATGTGGATTGGCCAGGAGGTGAAGATGCGATGAGGTGGCTAGGTTCTGGAACCAAGCTGGAATGCACGTGGCCGATGTAACATCAGGGGAAGGCGGTGGGTGGTAACGCCTTTTAGAGCATGCAAGGCTCCTTTGTCAGACCTCGTGCATGCTCTGAAATGCGTTACAGCCCACCACCTTCACCTGATGTTACATAGGCCGCGTGCATTCCAGCTTGGTCCCAGAACCCGGGCCTCATTGCATCTTCACATCCTTGCCAATCCACATCACCAGGGACTCTGACAGCTGCAGGATGGCTCTCTTTCTCCCCCAGACAGATGAGGATTACAGCAATCTGCATGAGGACTAATCATTATATGCCTAAAACATCTTACACTTTTGTAAGTGTTTTTAATCCCATTGTGCCTGAAATAAATATTTTAACCATTGCACTTAGAGGCGCCTTTCACTTTCCTTTATGACCCTCCAGAGCTGCTTCTTCTCTACAAAGCACTGCCTTCAATGCCATCTCTCCACTGCTACAAAGGATCGGATACCCAGCCTCACCAGAGCGCCGTCATCTCTGTCGCTTTCTATAGGTTTGTATTCTGAGCTAGATTCTGACAGTGAGGATTCCCTTTTGCCGTCACCTGACATGCACAAAATACTTTAGGCCTCCTCACTTGTGTACATTGTTTGGGACATTTTGGGTGCTAAATTTACAGGTACCTAGTGGCGACTATGGGAAAAAAGAGCTCCTGCCTAGCAATTAGGGACTGCTTTCATGCTAAAATAAAATGAATCACTAGTGCTGGCAGAGATCAGGCCTGATCTTGCTAACACTGTGGTTGTGTGTACAATGTATCAGATCAGAAAAATTATACAGACACTGCAGTTTTTTTTGGGGGGGGGGTCAGGGGGACTAAATGCAAGTGCTGGCAGTGATCAGAGCGGATCCTGCTAATGCTGCATTTTTGGGGACACTATATTATTGGGGACATTAGTATAGTTCTAATATTCATTAAAATACTGATCCGTTCAGACACTATACTTGTAATGGCAGTGATCAGCAACTGATAGTGTGACTGCAATCTGGTACTAGCTGACCCTGTCACCAATGACACTAATACAGTGATCAGTGAATAAATATTGTACACTATAGCAATGACACTGGTGATAGGGCAATCAAAGGGTTTACTGGAGGGTGATAAAATGTGCCTAATGCCCCGTACACACGAGCGGAAATTCCGCTAGCAAAAGTCCGATGAGAGCATTTGGTTGGAAAATGCGACCATGTGTATGCTTCATCGGACTTTTGCTGGCGGAATTCCAGCCAGCAAAAGATTGAGAGCAGGTTCTCTATATTTCTGTCGGAAAAAGTTTCTATCCGAAAATGCGTTTGTCTGTATGCAATTCGGATGCGCAAAAATCACGCATGCTCAGAATCAAGTACGAGACAGAAGCGCTCGGTCTGCTAAAACTAGCGTTCATAATGGAGATTCGTCACGCTGTAAATTTTTGGATCTTTTAATGCAGTGCATTCTTTTGTTCTTTATAATGCTAGAAGAATGAATGGTTTTGCTGCTGATATTCACACAGAGTTCTGACAAACGTATTTCTTTATTATTTCTCGTGATCTCCTGAATAATCTTTTTTGTTTTTAAAGCCAGATCTCTATAATAATGTTTAGAATTATTTTTATAGTCATTTTTTTTAATTTTTTCTTTAATCAAGATCTGTTTTTTTGAATTATTTTTATATTTTTTTCTGGTGATCTCTATAATTTTTTTTTTGTGTGTATCAAGTTTCCACAACAACATTTTTATCTTGCATTTTTAAAGCTCAAGGAGGTTGGTTATTGTTCCTTGTTAATTTGACATATTTTTGAAATGTACCTGCCTACTCACAAACAAACTGTCCTTTTTGAATAAAAACACATAGGCAAGTATTTTCATATAAAAAAATCTCCATTTATTCTGGCTCCTAATGAAATAAAGAGGAAGGCAACTGGAGAAACTGCTTGAATTTGCGAAGCCTTTGTACCCCAGGGCACACATCAACTCTTTGTAAATAAAAATTGGTAGCCTGAAAAATCCATATAATAGGGAGCACAGTCTGGTCCAGGACACCCAGAGATCAGGAACAGCAGCAGATGACATATATGTCCCCAGGCTGCGGTACTACAAAAGCCTGCGTCTTCTGTCAGACCAGACTGAACCCAGGCCATCACTTTCATGTCTTCCTTGCAGCCTTCCCTCCATGTTTCCCTGCAGCCTTCCCTACAGCATTCCCTGCAGCCTTCCTTGGAGGCTGTGGCTCTAAAGGTGGACTTGTGGCAGGAGGAGGCATGTTAGTGCATGTTATCACTAATTTGGCCCCTCAACCCCTTCTGAAGGGCCTGAAAAATAATATTCTCACACATGAGGCGTTGGCCCTCCTCCATTTGCTGCAATTTTGCAGCTACATAGCAGCCATAGGCCTCTTCAGCATCGGGGGGTGTTTTCAGGGCCGCATTAGCATCCTTAATGAGGCCCAGTGCTGCCTCCTCCATGTTACTCCCCTTCCTGGCTCTTTTTGTTGTAAGGTGGAAGGGAGGCATCTGGGATTGGGTGAGGCTACTGGGCCTGGCTACCTCCTGGCTGACACTTACCCCCGCCTCCTCCTGGCTGCCACATTCCAGAGCCTCGTCCTGGCTGAGGTCTTCCTGTGTATGAAAAAGGGACATAGTTTTAGTTTTTGGTTCATCAATCACACACAATTTTCAGCTCATGACTGTTGCAAATTGAATGTTAATCAATAGAAAAGACTATCATTCTGAGCCCAGCATTTTTCATTATTGTCCCAATCATTTTTGGCCCTGACTGTCTCTTGATATGTCAAACACTTTTTTGTTCAATCATTCATTTGTTATCAATAATAACATCTAGTTAACAATAATAATTTTCAGACAATAAGTATGTTCAAAAATACTATACCTGGCTCCAGCTGGGCTCCTCAACTTCTTCCAGGATGGAAGGCCCAGGTTGGTCCTTGGAAGCCTCAGCTGGGGTTGAGGGAAGGGTTGAGGGAAGTGTGGATGGAAGTGTAGAAAGTGATTCTCTGGCTTCAATCTGGTCTTCCAGAAACTGCATCCTGTTGTAGTACCACAGACTGGGTACATACACATCCTTTGCTGCTGCTCCTGATTTCATGGAAGCCTGGACCTTATTAAGCTCCTTCCTATACGTGCTTCTCAAGCTACCAATTTTCTTCTCCCCAAACTCAATGTCTGCGTCGGGGACCTGCGCCTTCACAAATTGCAGCAGTTTCTCCAACGATGCCTTCCTAGCTGGTTTATTTCGATATAATGGGTTTTTAATCTCCCACAAATTTCTCATATCCCTATATCTGTCTATGGACTGGCCCATGAATTCCAGGTCTTTGAATTGTTTCATATTTGCTGCAAGACAAAACACAAGATAAAAACACTAATATCAGGCTAAACTCTCCTAATATTATCCCAATATAGGCCTCAATCTTGTATAGGCCACTGATGTCCCAAGTTAAAATGTTACCTTTGTTCTCACGATCGGCACTTCCTCCACTCACAGATCGTACGTACGACACACGCGTGTTAGCTTTATATACACTGCGCATGTGTGAAACTCCGCCCGCGTCGCCCGCCCCTGACGTTCTTTCTAGAATATTCCCCACCCCTTCTCTTTCATCGCAGTGGGAGAGGAACATGGCGGAGACACAGCAGATGCGTAATAGTAGTAATGAGTAGGAAAGCCCGGAGCCAGAAACGTCACGATCCCGCAGGAGATTTAAGGCATCAAATATGGCCTTTGTAGAGATGGTGGACATCTTGAAGAGAGCCAGCTATGACGGGAAGTATGGACCTTACCTAAACCCAAATGTGAGAAAGGCCAAGATCATGACTAAAGTTGTGAAGAATCTGCACAGGAATTTTGGGGTACAACGATCCAAGGAGCAATTGAGGAAATGCTGGTCAGACCTGAAATTGAGGGAGCAGGATCAGTACAGAAGGATCAGGAAAGTGCTTCTAAAAAGTAAGTTGTTGTCGTGTGTTCCTATTATTATTATTACTTGCATGCTGCTCCATGTGATTTTCTTTACTGTTGTACAGTTTAAAATGGCTACTTTCATGTTCGTGGGCACAGTAATCAGTCGCAATAAACATTGTTCGTTTGGCAACCAAATACAATGTTTACTGCGACTGATTACTGTGGCAGATTTTGGCAGATACAGGGTTAACTACATTTGGTCATGCTAATTTGTATTAAAAGAAGTTTAGGACATTGTTGTCTAGATGTGTTTGAAACTAGAAAGAATTGCAAACTTGATTCAGTGTAATGTAAGGAGAGGACACTCAGCTGCTGTTTACACATCTGGACTCAGGAGCACTAGTGTGGGACACAAGAACAAACTTTTTAGGGTATCCCACACAGGTAGTCCAGTTGATACTTGGGGTGTCTCCATGTGTGAAACTTGTCTAAAAAAGGTAAGTATTCCAGCTTTGGTAAGGGAAAAAATCACGTCTTCAGCTTGGAACTCTGCCAAAACAGACAATTGTACCCCACTTCCAAGCAATGTTTCATATTCCTATTTCTTGTCAAAAGAAGTTTATTGAGTATACAATATTATAAAGATACATAAAGTAAGTTTACAAGGATCTATAAAGTAAGCTCATTGTTTTACAGTAGGGTTTATATAGGTAAATATAATGAAATTTCAAATATTAAACATTGGGTTCACGTAAACCTAAATTAAAGATATATATCATTTCCTTAGTTACTTTTGTAGGTATTTAAATGATTTATACCTACTATACATATTGTTTACAAGTAGAGTGTATATAGGTCAAATAAATTCTGATAATGACCTTTAATCGTAAGGTGGAGAAAAGGAAAGAGAAAGAAGAAAAAGGGTTGAAAGGTAGAGGTATGGTCCATAAGGTTGTCCCGCTCGTCAGATTATTATTCTTTTTAGTTCTCTTTGAAGCCTTAGAATGGGTGTCTCTGTAAGTCATTTAATCTGTTACCATGGCAACAGGACAGAGTCATTGAAGTTTGACAGGAACTGTTGTTTTATCCAAGGATGCCAAAGTTTTTCAAATTTTGGAATTTGATTTTGATCGATGGCTACCATCTTAGCATGGGACATTGTATTATTCATTCTGTGAATTGTTTCTGCTAGTACCAATGTAGGAGATTTCCATGCCTTGGCCACTGTTTGTTTTGCAGCCGTTATTAGTTGGATCATAAGTTTGAATTGAGAGAGTGTTAACCATTCCGGTTTTAGATTAAGTAAGGTTAAATATGGATCTGGTTGTATTATTTTTTTAAATATTTTAGATGCAATCACGAAGACTTCCTTACAGAAGGTTTGGATTACTGGGCACGTCCACCATATGTGTAAATATGTGCCTATTTCTGGGCATCGTCGAAAACAAAGAGGGTACAAGGTACCAGCGAGTTAGGACTTTATAATTTGTCTCCAGTGCTAAGATGTTGGGTGAAGATGACTTAGATGTGAGCCATATGTTAGACCAGTCCGTGTCTTCTAAAGTTCGTCCCAGGTCCTCCTCCCACCTCTGAACGTAAGAGGGTCTATTAAGATTTGCTACTCCATATAATTGATTATGAAGTGATGAAATTGTACCTTTAGCAAATGGATCTTTTGTACAGATTGATTCAAAAATGGATAATTGGGATAATGGTGTATCCCCCTTTAGGAATGGTGTATAGAAATTTTTGATTTGGAGATATCTAAATATCTCAGAGTTTGGTAGATCATATTTTTCTCTAAGCGATGGGAATGAAAGGAATGATTTAGATGCTATGAAGTCATTTAGTGTCTGAATGCCTGATGTTGCCCAAGCTTTAAAAGAATTTGGGTAGATCCATGCCGGATAAAAGGCCGGATTTCTGATAAAAGAAAGGAGAGGATTGTGTGGAGATTGTAACTGATATTTGGTTTTTAGTTTATCCCAGAGAGATAAGAAGTGTTTAGTTATGGGATTATGAATTTTAAAGTGGTCTTTAGGATCAAGCCATAATAAATTTGATATTAATAGAGGGTCATTTTCTGAAGCCTCTATAAATACCCATAATGGGATTTCCTGTTTTGCATGGTATTTGGACAGACTGGCCAAATGTGCTGCTCTGTAGTAGTTAGTAAAATTAGGGTATCCCAGGCCTCCTTTATTTTTGGGAAGATGTAGTGTGTGTATAGGTATACGTGGTTTAGAAGAGCCCCATAAAAACGAAGTTGCTCTTTTTTGTACTATTCTCAAAAAATAGGAAGGAATTGGAATAGGGAGGACTCTGAATAGATAAAGCAATTTGGGTAGAATAGTCATTTTGATTGCATTAATCTTCCCTATCCAGGATAAAGGAAGTTGCGACCATTGTTTTATTAGATTTGTGATCTGTCTTATTACAGGAGGATAATTGGTTGAGAATAAGTCAGAATGAGATGCTGTTAAATGAATTCCAAGATATGGGATTGATTTTTCTGCCCATGTGAATGGGAGTGCAGCCCTAGCCGGGATCAATTCCATGTTTATGAGTGAAATATTAAGCACTAGGCATTTCTTAGGATTAATCATAAGGCCGGATAGGGCTGCAAATCCATCAAGAGCTGGTATTAAGTTAGGACCAGAGACCTGTGGTGATGATAGAAAAAGTAATATATCGTCTGCAAATATACATAATTTGTGTGTAATACCTCCTACTTCAATGCCAGTTATAGTTTGGTTTGTTCTGATATATTGGGCCATGGGTTCGAGTATAAGGGCAAATAATAAGGGAGATAATGGGCAACCCTGTCGGGTACCTCTTTCGATATTAAAGGCATCAGATTTGTATCCAGCATATTTTATATAGGCTTTGTAATGAATATTGCATATATTGCCAGGATACTGTGTCAAATGCCCTCTTAATATCGAGATATAGAAAACATAAAGGAATTTTCCGTTTTTTAGCAATATGTGCCAATAACACTGCCCTGCGTATATTATCGCCTGCCTGTCTATTTGGCATGAAGCCTACTTGATCTCTATGTATTAATTTCCTATAATGCTATTGAGGCGTTTTGCTATTATTTTTGCTAATAATTTAATATCGAGGTTTAACAGAGAGATAGGCCGATAATTCACACAGGAAGTATCATCAGAAAGGGGTTTTGGGATCATACAAACAATTGCCATTAGTGTTTCTTGCCGAAAAGAATGTCCATCTAGAAGTTTGTTAAAAGTTTCAGTGAGAATGGGAGAGAGTATTTCTGAGAATGTTTTATAGTATAAAGCCGAGTAGCCGTCTGGGCCTGGTCTTTTGTTAAGTTTTAGGTCTTTTATGGCGTTAGCAACTTCATCTATAATTATAGGCTCATCCAAACTGCTTTTTTGATTCTGAGATAACTCAGGTAAGGTTATTTTTGAGAAGAAGGATTCAGCCTCTGTAGGATTAAATTCATTGTTTGTCTTGTATAAAGTTGCGAGATGTGAGTGAAATTTATGGACTATTTTAACTGGATTACAAGTGTAAACATTTTTTGATAATTTCAAATGTATTGGTTTGAAAGATTTGTTAGTTGAATTTAATGCCCGAGCCAAATATGTACCTGGTTTGTTTGTATTCATGTAGAAATTGTGTTTGGAGCGTTTGAGGGATTTATCAACTGACTCAGTGAGAAATAGATCGTATTCCAATCTAGATTTTTCCAGATGAGATTTTGTACTCTGAGATGGATTATCTTGAAATGATATGTAGGCTGCATTAAAATTGAGTTCTAGTTTTTTTGCTAGATTTTTGCGTTCCCGTTTAAATAGTGCCATTTGTCTTTGTATTGTACCACGCAAGACAGGCTCATGAGCTTCCCACAGTGTTATTGGGGAGATGTCTGTTGTATTATTAATTGATATGTATTCCTTTAAAGCTTGTTCAATGGCCATCTGATGTAGTGGGTGTTTGAGCATTATGTCCGGTAAGTACCACGTTGGGTCATGCGCTTTTGGTATGGCTGAGGCTATAGTAGTGTATACTGCATTATGGTCAGACCACGGAATCGGAATTATATCTGATGCAATAATTTCTGGTATCATTCCTATTGTTAGAAAAATATGATCTATTCTGGTGAAGGTTTGATGAGGGTGCGAGAAATAAGTGAATTTCTTTTTCATTGGGTTACTTTCTCTCCACGAATCTACCAGATTGTATTTGGAAAGAAGTTGAGAAAAAGGTAATCTAGAGGTTATTTTGGATGGTGTAAAAGGCGATTTATCTAGAAATGGGAGGAGGACCTGGTTCGAATCCCCGCACATTATCACTGTTCCTATTTTGTGTGTATTAATCACTTGTAATATATGTGAGAGGAATGGTGTAGGTTGTTTGTTAGGAGCGTAGTAGGAAATCACCGTGATTGCTGTATCCATTATATAACCCATGAGTATCAGGTATCTACCTTCTGGGTCTTTAATTTCTGATGATAAGGTGAATGGTGTGGATCGGTGAAATGCAATTAGAGTTCCCCTTTGCTTGGTACAGGCAGAAGCCGTGTAAATTTGTTGATAAAAAGGAGAAATATATTTTGGAGTAGAATCTTTGGTGAAGTGTGTTTCTTGGAGGCATACTATGTGAGCCTTCTTGTTATGAAAAGTACGGAAGGCTTTGGTCCTTTTTTGAGGGACATTTATTCCCTGAACATTCAGGGAAAGTATATTCAGTGGTGCCATGGCAACAGATCAAATAGTTTTGACTTACTTTTTGTTATGCAGAGCTGACTGCGCAGATCAACCTGTGTGGACTGAAGAGATGAATAGATAGAAAAGAAACCAGTGAATTCTGGAGTAAAGAGTAAACAAAAAACATATGAGATTAGATGATACATTGTATAAATTATTTTTTGCAAGTAATCACAATTTACCCGTGAAAGAGAGTAAATATCTCTCTCAGGGGAATAAGTGCCTTCGTCACACTCCCACATAATATGGTTGGGAGAATGAGGAGGGCTAATGGGGGTACACGGATTTTCCGCTTACAGGAGAGAAGTGCTATGTCAAAAGACATCAAAATGATGTTTCATTAATTGGAGTGCAGAATATAGTTTTTGTTGAAATTATTTATTCCAGGGTGGTTGTATATGGTTAGTCTTGCCCTAGGCTAAATAATTCAGTTAGAAAGGTACTGTTAATAACTTTGGTATTGATGAAGATAGTTTGAATTATTTTTGGATTTTATCCCTTTTAGAGTAAACAATTACATATTTAATTCATATGTAACTGTTTAGATATGTTAACTCATAAAATTGAGGTTGTAATGCTTCAGATTAGAATAAACAAAAACATAATTCTAGGAACTAGTTAGGTAATAATATATTTGTTTTAACCACTTCAGCCCCGGAAGGATTTACCCCCTTCCTGACCAGAGCACTTTTTACAATTTGGCACTGCGTCGCTTTAACTGCTAATTGCGCGGTCATGCAATGCTGTAACCAAACGAAATTTGCGTCCTTTTCTTCCCACAAATAGAGCTTTCTTTTGATGGTATTTGATCACCTCTGCTGTTTTTATTTTTTGCGCTATAAACGGAAAAAGACCGAAAATTTTGAAAAAAAATGATATTTTCTACTTTTTGTTATAAAAAAAATCCAATAAACTCAATTTTAGTCATACATTTAGGCCAAAATGTATTCGGCCACATGTCTTTGGTAAAGAAAAATGTCAATAAGCGTATATTTATTGTTTTGCGCAAAAGTTATAGCGTCTACAAACTAGGGTACATTTTCTGGAATTTACACAGCTTTTAGTTTATGACTGCCTATGTCATTTCATGAGGTGCTAAAATGGCAGGGCAGTACAAACCCCCCCCAAATGACCCCATTTTGGAAAGTAGACACCCCAAGGAAATTGCTGAGAGGCATGTTGAACTCATTGAATATTTATTTTTTTGTCCCAAGTGATTGAATAATGACAAAAAAATAAAAAATAAATAAAAAAAAAAAAATTACAAAAAGTTGTTACTAAATGATATATTGCTCACACAAGCCATGGGCATATGTGGAATTGCACCCCAAAATACATTCAGCTGCTTCTCCTGAGTATGGGGATACCACATGTGTGGGACTTTTTGGGAGCCTAGCCGCGTACGGGGCCCCGAAAACCAAGCACCGACTTCAGGATTTCAAAGGGCATAAATTTTTGATTTCACTCCTCACTACCTATCACAGTTTTGAAGGCCATAAAATGCCAAGATGGCACAAACCCCCCCAAATGACCCCATTTTGGAAAGTAGACACCCCAAGCTATTTGCTGAGAGGCATGTTGAGTCCATGGAATAGTTTATTTTTTGACACAAGTTGCAGGAATGTGACAAATTTTTTTTTTTTTTGCACAAAGTTGTCACTAAATGATATATTGCTCACACAGGCCATGGGCATATATGGAATTGCACCCCAAAATACATTTAGCTGCTTCTCCTGAGTATGGGGATACCACATGTGTGGGACTTTTTGGGAGCCTAGCCGCGTACGGGGCCCCGAAAACCAAGCACCGCCTTCAGGATTTCTAAGGGCATAAATTTTTGATTTCACTCCTCACTACCTATCACAGTTTTGAAGGCCATAAAATGCCAAGATGGCACAAAACCCCCCCAAATGACCCCATTTTGGAAAGTAGACACCCCAAGCTATTTGCTGAGAGGCATGTTGAGTCCATGGAATATTTTATTTTTTGACACAAGTTGCGGGAAAGTGACAATTTTTTTTTTTTTGCACAAAGTTGTCACTAAATGATATATTGCTCAAACATGCCATGGGCATATGTGGAATTACACCCCAAAATACATTCTGCTGCTTCTCCTGAGTACGGGGATACCACATGTGTGGGACTTTTTGGGAGCCTAGCTTCGTACGGGGCCCCGAAAACCAAGCACCGCCTTCAGGATTTCTAAGGGCATAAATTTTTGATTTCACTCCTCACTACCTATCACAGTTTTGAAGGCCATAAAATGCCAAGATGGCACAAAACCCCCCCAAATGACCCCATTTTGGAAAGTAGACACCCCAAGCTATTTGCTGAGAGGCATGTTGAGTCCATGGAATATTTTATTTTTTGACACAAGTTGCGGGAAAGTGACAATTTTTTTTTTTTTTTTTTGCACAAAGTTGTCACTAAATGATATATTGCTCAAACATGCCATGGGCATATGTGGAATTACACCCCAAAATACATTCTGCTGCTTCTCCTGAGTACGGAGATACCACACGTGTGGGACTTTTTGGGAGCCTAGCCGCGTACGGGGCCCCGAAAACCAAGCACCGCCTTCAGGATTTCTAAGGGCATAAATTTTTGATTTCACTCCTCACTACCTATCACAGTTTTGAAGGCCATAAAATGCCAAGATGGCACAAAACCCCCCCAAATGACCCCATTTTGGAAAGTAGACACCCCAAGCTATTTGCTGAGAGGCATGTTGAGTCCATGGAATATTTTATATTTTGACACAAGTTGCGGGAAAGTGACAATTTTTTTTTTTTTTTTTTGCACAAAGTTGTCACTAAATGATATATTGCTCACAAAGGCCATGGGCATATGTGGAATTACACCCCAAAATACATTCTGCTGCTTCTCCTGAGTATGGGGATACCACATGAGTGGCACTTTTTGGGAGCCTAGCTTCATACGGGGCCCCGAAATCCAATCACCGCCTTCAGGATTTCTAAGGGCGTTAATTTTTGATTTCACTTCTCACTACCCATCACAGTTTCGAAGGCCATAAAATGCCAAGATAGCACAAAACCCCCCAAAATGATCCCATTTTGGAAAGTAGACACCCCAAGCTATTTGCTAAGAGGCATGGCGAGTATTTTGCAGCTCTCATTTGTTTTTGAAAATGAAGAAAGACAAGAAAAACGTATTTTTTTTTTCTTTTTTCAATTTTCAAAAGTTTGTGACAAAAAGTGAGGTCTGCAAAATACTCACTATACCTCTCAGCAAATAGCTTTGGGTGTCTATTTTCCAAAATGGGGTCATTTGGGGGGGGTTTGTGCCATCTGGGCATTCCATGGCCTCCGAAACTGTGATAGGCAGTGAAGAGTGAAATCAAAAATTTACGCCCTTAGAAAGCCTGAAGGCGGTGCTTGGTTTTCGGGGTCCCGTACGCGGCTAGGCTCCCAAAAAGTCTCACACATGGGGTATCCCCGTATTCAGGAGAAGCAATAGAATGTATTTTGGGGTGTAATTTCACATATTCCCATGGCATGTTTGAGTAATATATCATTTAGTGACAACTTTGTGAAAAAAAAAAAAAAAAAATTTGTCTTTTTCCCGCAACTTGTGTCACAATATAAAATATTCCATGGACTCGACATGCCTCTCAGCAAATAGCTTGGGATGTCTACTTTCCAAAATGGGGTCATTTTGGGGGGTTTTGAACTGTCCTGGCATTTTATGCACAACATTTAGAAGCTTATGTCACACATCACCCACTCTTCTAACCACTTGAAGACAAAGCCCTTTCTGACACTTTTTGTTTGCATGAAAAAATTATTTTTTTTTGCAAGAAAATTACTTTGAACCCCCAAACATTATATATTTTTTTAAAGCAAATGCCCTACAGATTAAAATGGTGGGTGTTTCATTTTTTTTTTTTCACACAGTATTTGCGCAGCGATTTTTCAAACGCATTTTTGGGGGAAAAAGCACACTTTTTAACATTTTAATGCACTAAAACACACTATATTGCCCAAATGTTTGATGAAATAAAAAAGATGATCTTAGGCCGAGTACATGGATACCAAACATGACATGCTTTAAAATTGCGCACAAACGTGCAGTGGCGACAAACTAAATACATTTTTAAAAGCCTTTAAAAGCCTTTACAGGTTACCACTTTAGATTTACAGAGGAGGTCTACTGCTAAAATTACTGCCCTCGATCTGACCTTCGCGGTGATACCTCACATGCATGGTGCAATTGCTGTTTACATTTGACGCCAGACCAACGCTTGCGTTCGCCTTTGTGCGAGAGCAGGGGGGGGCAGGGGTGCTTTTTTTTTTTTTTTTTTTTTTTTTTTTCCTTATTATTTTTTTGCTTTTTTATCTTATTTTTAAACTGTTCCTTTCATTTTTTTTTTATGATAGCAATAGGTAGTGACAGGTACTCTTTTTTGAAAAAATTGGGGTCTATTAGACCCTAGATCTCTCCTCTGCCCTCAAAGCATCTGACCACACCAAGATCGGTGTGATAAAATGCTTTCCCAATTTCCCAATGGCGCTGTTTACATCCGGCGAAATCTAAGTCATAAAATGCTCATAGCTTCCGGTTTCTTAGGCCATAGAGATGTTTGGAGCCATTCTGGTCTCTGATCAGCTCTATGGTCAGCTGGCTGAATCACCGGCTGCATTCTCAGGTTCCCTGTTGGGACAGGAGAGCCAGAGAAAAACATGAAAGACGGTTGGGGGGGGGCATTCCCTCCCACTGCTTGTAAAAGCAGTCTAGAGGCTAATTAGCCGCTAGGATTGCTTTTACATGAAAGCCGACCGCTGGCTGAAAAGAATGATACCAAGATGATACCTAAACCTGCAGGCATCATTCTGGTATAACCACTCAAAGTCCAGCAACATACCAGTACATTGCTGGTCCTTGTTGGGCATACATTGTAAACTTTTTTTTCATGCAGCCTGTGGGCTGAACGAAAAAAAGATCTTGATCGGTGGGTATGCCCACCATTAGAATACCTCCCTTCATCCACCCACTTCTAATGATGGGCATACATGCACCGTTTTATATATGCCGAAGCATGGAGGCATCCTCCCACAAAAGGCAGGAGCAAATCGCTCCTGCTAAGCAAATGATGGTAAACAAAGTAACATTACAGTATAACAGTAATACTTACCATACCTGCAAAGCAAATACAAAAAAAAAAACATAGTAAAAAATAAAACATTTAACGCAACCTGTGCCTACCTAAAATATATATATGCCGAAGCATGGGGGCATCCTCCCACAAAAGGCAGGAGCAAATCGCTCCTCCACCCACTGCTGCCCCCACGCTTCGGCATATATGCTGAAGTATGTAACTGTGGTGGTGAAATCACCTCCGACAGCGCTGGAGTCACGGCTTTATGTATCGTGGGAGCAAACGCTGTTGCTGTCAAGATAAATAAATCCGCGCTGCAACTGAATGGCGTACCTGCTAAGCAAATGATGGTTAACAAAAAACAAAGTAACATTACAGTATAACAGTAATACTTACCATACCTGCAAAGCAAATACAAAAAAAAAACCATAGTAAAAAATAAAACATTTAACGCAACCTGTGCCTACCTAAAATATATATATGCCGAAACATGGGGGCATCCTCCCACAAAAGGCAGGAGCAAATCGCTCCTCCACCCACTGCTGCCCCCACGCTTCGGCATATATGCTGAAGTATGTAACTGTGGTGGTGAAATCACCTCCGACAGCGCTGGAGTCACGGCTTTATGTATCGTGGGAGCAAACGCTGTTGCTGTCAAGATAAATAAATCCGCGCTGCAGCTGAATGGCATACCTGAAAACAAAAAAATGGTTAAAACACATTAAACTATAAAAAAATTACATACCTGAAAAGCAAACATGATAAAACATAACAATAAAACATAGCAGAATAGAATACAGTAAAAAAGAGCAGAACAATAGAGAGAAAATAGAGAGAGAGAGAACAATAAAACGACAACTATTTTTGGTTTTTTTATTTTATATTTTTTTTGTGTATTTTTTTTTTTTTTTTTACTTTTTTTTTTTATAACTGTAACTTTTAAAACTGTAACGGTTCCAGGTTTGGGTCTCTCAAAATGCGATGGCATCTTGGAAGACCCTGTGAAAGTGTGTCCTAGTCTGTGCAGTGCTGTACCCTACGCTAAAACTCAACTAGTGTATGGTAGCGTTCAAAACATTCACCAATGCAAAGACCAGGATTGCCAGGACAGGAGGGACAATAATACCGGGTGTCACGCCTAAATCCGCGTTTGCTGCAGACACAATATTTTCTTTGGAGGGCTCGTTGGGTAGGGGTACTCGGGATGGCATAAGGAAAAATGCCTCTCATGCAGCCGGCCTACTGCATTTGGTTGGGGAAGGTGAGGTGGAGCACCGTCTGGAAACAGAAGGGCTCTGACGATCTCTTCCTGGAATTTAAGGAAGGATCCAGTCCGTCCTGAAGCTCTGTATAGCACATGAGCGTTCAGCAAAGCCAATTGAAATAAGTATACAGACACTTTTTTGTACCAGCGTCTGGCCTTACGGGCAATTAGGTACGGCGCCAACAACTGGTCGTTGAGGTCCACCCCTCCCATATTTTGGTTATATTCGTGGACACAGAGGGGTTTCTCCACAACACCAGTCGCCGTAGTAATTTGGGTCGTCGTGTCTGCATGAAGGGAGGTAAGAACGAAAACATTCTTATTGTCCCTCCACTTCATAGCGAGCAAGTTATTACACTGCAAGCAGGCTCTCTCCCCCAGCCTAAGACGGGAATCTACAAGCCGCTGAGGAAAGCCCCGGCGATTAGGTCGCACGGTGCCACATGCTCCAATTTGATGATCAAAAAGGTGACTAAAAAGTGGCACGCTCGTGTAATAATTGTCCACGTACAAGTGGTACCCCTTTCTGAATAAGGGTGACACCAAGTCCCACACTATCTTGCCAGCGCTTCCTATGTAGTCAGGGCAGTTTGTCGGCTCTACGTGACTATCTTTGCCCTCGTAAACCATAAATCTACATGTATAGCCTGTGGCCCTGTCACAGAGCTTATACATCTTGACCCTGTATCTGGCACGCTTGCTGGGAAGGTACTGTTTGAATGACAAGCGGCCAGAAAATTTAATCAGGGACTCATCAACGCAGACAACTTGATGGGGAGTAAACAAGTCTGCAAAACGTTGGTTGAAGTGGTTTACGAGGGGCTGAATTTTGTAGAGCCGATCGTATTCAGGGTCTCCACGAGGACGACAGAGTTCATTGTCGTTGAAGTGCATGAACCACAAAATCTGCTCGTATCGTGCCCTGGTCATGGAGGCAGAGAACACGGGCATATGGTGAATTGGGTCAGTGGACCAATATGACCGCAACTCACTCTTTTTGGTTATGCCCATGTTGAGGGAAAGGCCCAGAAAGATCTTAAATTCGGAGACCGTAATTGGTCTCCAATCTCTGGCAAGGGAGGACTGGGGAATAGTGGCGATGTGTTGACCAGCGTATAAATTGCTTTGGTCCACAATAGATCTATAGAGATCTTCGGTGAAAAACAGTGAATAAAAATCCAGTGGCGTAAAATCAACTGTTTCCACCTGAATTCCGGGTTGGCCAGTGAATGGGGGCAATACGGGTGCTGCAGAAGTGGTGGGTACCCAATTCGGGTTGGCGAATGCAGCAGGAAGGGCACTATGGGCACGACGGGACTGTGTTCGTCTTCTTGGTGGCAGTGGGACCCTACTAGTGCTTGCCACCTCACCAGCTTGAACTGCACTTATGGGACTCGCCACGTCACCACGTGATACTGCAGTGCTGGATGTACGACCAGGGTGTACTAGGCCGCTGGTGCTTGCCAGTTCACCAGAAGGAATAGCGGCACTAGTACTGCTCTGCTCCATACGAGGGACCTGCAGTTCTTGCACTTCAAGGACAGAAGAAGAAGTTCGGGGTCTGGTACACCTGACCCTAGCAGGGACCACAACTCCGTCGTCAGAGCTATCTGTCATGGAGCCGCTGTCCTCTACAGGATCGTATTCTGAGCCTGAACTTGACAGATGAGTGACTTCCTCTTCACTATCTGTCATGCTCAGAAACGTGTAGGCCTCTTCACTAGTGTACCTTCGATTTGCCATTTTGGGCTCTAAATTTAGGGGTACACTAGTGAGACTCACAGGCAAAAAAGCTCCTGACTGTCAGCGACTGATTCAAAACGCTACCAAAAAACTGTTAGCGATCGCAGGGATCAGGCCTGACTCTGCGAACACTGCAGTTATGTGTGCTTAGTGTTTTGTGACAGTTATCGATCGATACTGCACTTGGGTGGGCTGGGCAGGGCTGGGCCGAGGAGCAAAACGCAGGTGCTAGCAGGTATCTGGGCTGATCCCGCTAACACTGCGTTTTTTTTGGGGGACCCTAAACTGCTGGGGAGTATAGATCTGATCGGATCAGATATCGATCCGTTCAGATACTATAGCACTAAGGGAGGTGTATGCTGCGTGCGTGGGTGTTAGCGGTACTGGCGCTAACCTGACGCTGCCTGGGGCGACGCAGACCTTATCTGACCCTAAAAACTTAACTTATATCACCGCTGGGCAATTAGGGGGTTAAACCTTTATAAGGTAATAAACGGCGGGTGCCCTAAAACTATAATAGACTATAATAAACTATAAAAAACTACAAAAAACAAACCAACTAACCAGCGTCTCCCGTAACAATTATATGGTGATCACTGGTGAAAGGGTTAACTAGGGGGCAATCAAGGGGTTAAAACCTTTAGAAGGTAGTATATGGGGGTCACTGTCGCTATAAAAAACACTGACGGCGAACCTATATACTTACCTCCCTAACTAGCGTCACCTGTGTCACTAATACAGCGATCAGAAAAACTATTGCTTAGTGACACTGGCGACGGGGGGTGATCACGGGGTTAAAACTTTATTAGGGGGGGTTAGGGGGGTACCCTGGACCTAAGGGGGGGTACCCTAGACCTAAAGGGGGCTAACCTAACTGCCCTAACACTTGTAACTGACACAAACTGACACCAATGCAATAATCAGAAAAAAAAAAACCTGCTATTGGTGTCAGTATGTGTGGGGGTACAGGGGGGTGAACAGGGGGTGACTGGGGGGTGACAGGGGGGTGACAAGTGTGCCTGCGTGTTCTACTGTTAGTGTAGTGTTGGTGCACTTACTTGGATGTCTTCTCTCCTCGGCGCCGGATCAAAAAGACCGGCTCGAGGAGAGATGACATCACTTCCTCCGCTTCTGTTTACATTCACAGAAGCCGAGGAAGCTCGTCATTGGCCAGGAGCGATCGCGAGGGGGGAGCCACGAATGAGTGGCCTCCCCCTCACCTTCGATCGACCCTGACCTCGATCCGATCGGACCCCCCACCCGCGGGCAGGCAAGGACGTACCTGTAAGTCCTTTTGCCTGCCCGTGCCATTCTGCCGACGTATATAGTCGTGCGGCGGTCGGCAAGTGGTTAAGAAAAGAAAGAAAAAGCTTCCATTACTTCTGGATTATTGAACATATTTGTCCTAAAAAGTAATACATCTATTGTTATTACCTGATAATATATAACTGAACAAGAATTTCCTTATTTCATTTATATATTCTAAGGCTATATGAATCAGAAGTAATAAGAAATATAACTGGAATGTAACATGATCCCACACAGTGTGTGACTATCAGAATGCAGTTACATTCAGTTATAAATACAGGTTTTTTATAGAGAACCATCTCTTAGTATAATAAATGAAGAGATATCAGGAATTAGGATGTCAGTCCATTGAATCTTCTTGGTCCATGGATAATGTGGCATAACGGCCTCTTTTATGAGAATGATGATTCCCATTATGTTCTGAAATTTTCTGAGTGCTGCCTGAAGGTGAAGATGATGTCATTCTTCTGCGTGTGGGAGAGTTGCTGCTTGTGGGTTCTGTCAGATTTAATTTTTAAAGGGTTTGTTGTAGTTCATCTGCTGATCTGCTTCTGTAAATTGTACCTTGGTAGTTAAATCTGACTGAAAAGGGGAAGCCCCATTAATACATAATGTTGTGGCGTTGCAGTTCCATTAGTTGGGGTTTCATGGATCGTCTCTTAGTAATAGTAAGTTGGGATAGGTCAGCAAAAATTTGATAATTGTGTCCTTGAAAATTAAGTTCCTTTTTTCTCTTGCAGCAATTAGTATTTGTTCTTTCGTTCTGTAATAATGAAATTTTGTGATTATATCACGTGGGGGTCCATCTTTCTTTTTGGCTGTGAGGGCTCTGTGTACTCTGTCCAGTTCTAAACGTTCAATAGGGATATCTGGCTTTAGTTCTTGTAATAGAGCAGTAATAGTAGATTGCAGGTCTGTCACAGTTTCAGGTATTCCCCTTATGCGCAAGTTTGAACGTCTGGCTCTATTTTCGTAATCTTCGAGCTTAGTTTGAAGTATTAAATTCTCTTCTTTTAATTGTTCCAATTCTGTTATATTTTCTTGGGTTGTAATTTCAATTTCATCCATTTTTATTTCTAAGGTTGCGGTGCGGTTTCCCAGCTCTCTTATTTCTTTGGTTAGGCTTTTTGTTATTTGGTCTGAGGTTTGTTTTAAAGCCTTATGAAGCATCTTTTCAAATTGTAATAATATTACTGGGGATGCTGAGGAGGCTTGTGGAGAAGTTTGTGAGAGGATTTGTTCTGTATCTGACTCAAATGGAGAGTCTTGCTGTGACATTTTCTGTCCGTGAGAGCGCCCTGATGCTGTATCTTGTGAGGTGACTGGAGCTGCTTTAGTTACAGTGAGTGCCTGTGAGCTCTTTGTGAGGTGATTTTTATTTCTGCCACAGTTTCCTCCCAGTACCATATTTCCTGCCCAAACTTTCACAGTTTGTTCCCTGGGGCAAAAAGGTTCAAATGGATACCTTTTGAGCCTGCAGGCTCCGCTTTGTCCTTCTCTTCTCTCCTCAGTGGTGCAGAGCTCTAACAATGCATGTCTGCTCTGCTAGGCTCCGCCCATCTCCCCCCTTCATATTCCTATTTCTGGCTTCAAATATCGGTGTGCTAAATATACCTTTTGTTTCATTCTCATAGGGGAGAAAATACTCCGGACGTCTGAGGACACCAGGAACCCCCCATCTCCTGAAGAAGGGGAACAGAGGACACTACAACCAGTGGATGTGGAGGAAGGAGAGGTGGTTGAAATTGTCACCACAACAGGTAAGTGTCTGAGACCATAGATTCAGGTAATAGATGTATGCCTGCATATTTATAATACATGGTGTGTATTTTTTCTTTTAGGTGATGTTGTAGAAGAACAATCTCCTCTTTTCACCAGTGACAGCGCACAAAGGCTAATCCAGGACCTAATGTTTTGTAGTCGGGATTTAGACATCATCAAGCAAAAAACAAATGAGGTTGAACAAAAACTGAAGAACATGATTGATGTACTAGGAAGCATCTAAATAACAACAAAATGACACCATTTTATATTTTTTGTGACCAATTTTTTAAAATTTTTGACGCTTTTCAAAAAGCCAAATTTTGAAGATGCACACAGTGTGTCAACATGTGCTATCTGCCATCAGGGGATATCAATGTATGTGTTTTGTGGGTGCAACCCCTTCCTCGTAACTCAAGTAGGTGAGAGGAAGTGGTTACACCCCCAAAACACGTCCATTGATCTCCCATGATGGGAGATAGCACATGTTGACATTAGGCATGGGATCAGGAGGGAAATCCCCAGTTTGACTCCCAATTTGTGTGCATCTTCAAAACTTGGCTTTTACAGGGGTGACATCATCCCATCTGATGAAGGCAATATCAACACATTTTTGACACTATAATGTCTGATGTTGCCTTCAGTTTTTCAGTGTTGAACTTTGTAAGTTCCTGGGTTGTGTATGTTATGTTTTGAAACATGCCTGTTTATGTACTAAAAAAATATTTTCAAGGTAAAACTTTATAAAAACAAGATGTTTAAAAAAAAAAAAAAAATTTTACAATGCTCATGTGAATGTGCACGGAGTAAAAGGTTTTATACTCAACAATGTGTGGCTTCTTTTTTCAATGCTCAATACCATTTTTTGTATTAAGTTGGTGCTTACAGTGACAATGGGTGTTATTTAATAAAGGAGACAGCTAAAAGAAACACAAGCAGTAAATCAAAATCAAGATTTTATCAGATAATATCTAAAATAAATTACAAATTCGCTGGCATAGCAATGGCCCCCCTACCCGTAAAATAATCTACATATTTTTTTTCACTTCACGGGTGCTTTGGGGGGGTAAGCCAGGACGGCCAGCTTCCAGGGTCGTCATTGTATTTTCAGGCCCAACTGAGGCAACATAATTTGGAGCATTTCTCTTTAAAAAGTTGTGAAGTATGCAGCATGCTAGAACTATGTGGTTCAGTTTGTACTCCGCCATATTTATTGCCATAAGAAATAGGCAGAACCGGCTGGCCGTTATCCCAAAGGCATTCTCCACGACTCTTCTGGCTCTGGCCCGCCGGTAAAAAACCCTCTTCTCTGGGGTGAGGGTCCTCTGGGGGAATTGCCTCATCAGGTGATCACCCAAACCAAATGCTTCATCAGCGATAAAAATAAATGGCAGTCCTTCAACATTCTCTTCCGCAGGTGGCAATCCCAAGCCACCAATCTGGAGACATCGGTAGGACTCGGTCTGGGCAAAGACTCCACCATCCGAAATGTGGCCATTCTTTCCACGTCCACATAGAGAAACTCGTATGTCGCCGACACCACCGCCATCAACACAATACTATTGAACCCCTTATAATTAAAATAGTATGACCCCGGGTGGTGGGACGATGTGAACATGTTTCCCATCGATTGCCCCTCCGCAGTTAGGAAAGTCCCAATGCAGAGCAAATTGGGAAGCCACAGTCTGCCATTCCTGTGGCGTGCAAGGAAACTGTGGAGTCAAAAAATAAAAAAAAATATTAGTACTTTTGCACATAACATTGCAAGCAGATTAGACACAACATTCTTGGCCAACATCAGTATAACATTTATTTTAAGGAGTATTTAAAGACAAAAATATAAGGTCCACTTATCAGATTCCTCACCCCCTCTGATGGCCCATTGGAAACATTTTAGGGTGGGAGGGTTATAAATGAGTTTTGAACCCCAAAGAAAAGCCTCTGGCACTCTGCCTGAATTTAAGGACAACAATAACATTTGGACACATTTTAGCAGGTGTTTAGGGTAAAGCACTACAATGGAGCTGACAAAATACATTGTTAAGTGACTAGGCTAGGTGTGTATGGGCCCAGGATAGCATGCTGGGGAAGTTAGTGAAGGCAAATATGCATGAGGGACAAAAAAGGAGCATTAAAGCTTACAGCATGCATGAGGACAAAGAGGACATTCACAGCATATTACAATCATGGTAATTAGGGAATGATGAAGGAAATACAAAACATTAGCATACATTAAATACATGGAATGTGGTGTTAAAGGAGAAAACTTACCCTTATATAGTCCTTCAGCAGGATCTGTATTATGTATGGCACAACAGGTCTTTGGAATAATGATCCCCAGAGCCTAGGGGGAGATGCCTGTAGAGAACTTGAGGTTCTGGAGACTTCTCCCCATCATCAAGTACCGCAATGCGGCGAGGAGCCCCTGCTCTGGAGTGATGACTTACCACATGCAGGTGTCCTGCTTCGTAATATAAGGGGACAGCAAAGCCAACAGACGGTGAAAAACGGGGTCCGTCATCCAGAGAAAATTCCTGAAATCATCAGGATTATTCTCCTGGACCTCACGCAGCAAAGGCATGTGAGAGAACTGGTCACGCTGGAGTGACCAATTCTTGGTCCATGAACTCCTCCCTACCCTGTTCATGGACTGGGCTTGGGTCAAAGCAAGAACCCCAACACAAAGCCCACGCATATCATGAACTCTACGATGAGTACGTACCTGCAACATGGCTTCAAAACGGTCGGCCGGTCAGAACGAACTAACAGAACGCACTGAAGAACAGAAAGGCCTGTGAAGAGCGAGCTGAAAATCAGAAACGAGTGGACAAGAATGCACTGAAAAACAGATACGAACTGACTACACGCACTGAAAACCAGATACAAACCCACAAGCACAAACTGAAGAGCAGTAACAGAATGAAAAGCAAGAGGCTGAAAAGCGCGAATCCTCTCTCAAACTTCTACTAACACAAGATAAACACGAGATTAGCAGAAGGAGCCCAAAGGGTGGCGCACTGGGTATTGAACTTCCGTTTTATAGTCCCATCATACGTGTTGTACATCACCGCATTCTTGACGGTCGCAAGACCGCAAGACAAGCTTGAGTGGAATTCCGTCGAAAAAACCATCCAAGGCTTTTCTGACGAAAATTCCGCTCTTGTGTACGCGGCATAACAGCTGAGTGCAAGTATAAGTGTGCTGTTTTTACTCACACAGGATCTGCTTTCTTCTCTCCCTGACAAACTTGTGCTTTAGCCAATGACAGCACAGATTAGCAGGTGACTTGCGCCTGCGTGCTCCCAACCCGGAAGATAGGCGGCGACGTACCAGTATGTTGTACGGCCTGCCTGTGCTGCTTGCCCATGGTAAAACTACTGTGAGAGGGTGGAAAGTAGTTTAAACAGAATGAAGTAGAGGGAAAATGTTTTAGAAACAATTTAAATTTATTTTTTTTTCTTTCTAAATGTCATTTTTACTTATTTAATTGTACAGGCATGGCACTTCACAGACAGGTTTAAGGCATACCACCAAGTGTCATTTTCCTGACACAAAGAGGTAAAAAAGTGACAGTGGAGAGAGCTGCACCACAAAGCCTGTGAATGACAGACTCAGCTGTTTTCCTGTGTGTTCCTGTGCGGTGAAAGGCATTGTAAAACACCTGTCACTGCAAGGACACATAGAAAACAATGTTTTCTGTGTTTCCCATTCACGCTGCAATGCAGCAAGGAACTGTGCTGCAGCGTGCTGCAATAAAATGCAGACAATGCAGCGTGCTGCAATAAAATGCAGACAATGCAGAGTGCTGCAGTATAATGCAGACAACAAAAAAAAGGAGTTGTGTGATGTGCTGAATCATGCACTACACTGCTCTCTACCGCAGTCACAAACAAACAGCTGCAGGAGAGGTAGAACGCTCTGGCAGCTCAGCTGTCCATTCTTGTGTGAATTGGCCCTTAGAGTATTTTGAGATATTGAGGCCGAATTACCAAAGAAGTTAAGAATGCTCACGCAACAAATTGTGTGAAGGTTAATTTCAATTATCCAATTACCTGAATAGAAAATTCATGTTTACTTACTTCATCTGTACTTCATTAGATAATTGAAGTCAACATTTACACAATTTATTACGTGAACATTGTCAAATTCTTTAGTAAATCAGCCGCTCTAATCTATCAATTTTAATATTCTATCTAGAATTCAAGGCTTGAATACTAGATAGAATAATAATAGATAATATGACAGAATTTTGGGATAATATGGTAGATTGCTAGGATATTATATAGGACTTTTTCTATGTGGTTTGATTGTGGTTTCTGACATTCTGACAAAATATTTACGAGAGCAATGATATATTATCTCAGAGAGTGCCAACATATTATCTCAGAATTGTCATGTCGAAATTATCATAGTTTTGTTTATTACCCGCTCCCAGGGTTTTTTCATAATTTACACCAAAGGTCTAGTATAACACACATTTTATTTACAGTAAAAGAAGTGAATATATGTTTTTTGATTAAGAGGCAAAATCATATGCAAATTTCCTAAGTCTCGAGACTTGTTTTTTAAAATAAAAACACATCATACAACAGAGATCACAAGTTTTAATAGTTAAAAGCTTTAATTTTATTACAAGGTAGTTACAGTCGTCATAACTTGGACAACCAACATAGGTTAATTTTCTCTTCTGACAGTTAATCAGTTTTGTGTAGATTTGCTTAGACAAACACTGAGTGTACTATTTACTATAACATCTTGTCCAAGTTATTTTATGCAAAAACATCCTTGCATCTTACAAAGGTCTTTATTATTATGTAAAGATGCATTTTTAAATGAACCATTAAAAAGCACAAAGAAGCAGACTATTCTTGGTTATGGTTTTGGTTGATGATTGAGTGTTACTCACCAAGCTGCATTTTGACCTTTTTTTTTTAAAGCTCCGGCAAAATAATCTTTTACCAAGCCATTACCATTGTTAATAAAAGTACTTTTATGATGTGCCATTAGGATCTGTAACTGTAAAAAGCCAGAGGAAACTCTTTTTTTATTTATTGGGACTTGATATTTCATGGAGGTAGGAAAGAAAGAACATTAGGATGACATTTATTTTAAGTTTTCAGAAAAAAAGGCAACACTGTTGCACATGTTACTGGGATCCATTCCCTGGAATACAAGCACACTGTTGGGTCTGTTGATCCTTTATTCAATAGGCTTATTTTTATGGAAATTCCCATGCAACCAGTTTGGCCTTTCATCTACAAATCTTAGAGCGTTTTATGTTGTTGAGGCCAAGTATACATTAACTTATTGAGATTCAGTCCGATCAATCCGTGTTAGTTGTGTTTTTCTCAAAAGCCACTTAAAAATAAATCCTTCAAGGCAATGTTCTTTAGGCTCACTTTTTCATTATTTCCAGAGGCAAAAGCTGGCAAGGCAATTTATAATTCAATTTTTGCTAAATCCACAACACCTAATATATATGTCAGGCATTTCAACGGCAGAGTACTTTGGGGATAGGTGATAAATTGTGGCGATTATAAATGCAAGCTGTTCTTTCAAAGATTCAGTAAAAAAAAAAAGAAGTAATAGATTATTAGAAACATATAATGTAGTTCCAGATTACATTGAAGTACAAAAGACAATAGCAAATATGTTTTCTGTTGTGGTTTATAGTTTTTTTCAGAAGACAGGGAAAAAACTGGTTAAAGAGATTGTAATGTAGACCACAATGGCAACTTTCACACAGATCTTAATGATTGCCCAGTAGTCTTTTAGCAGTGTTATATCTCTAAAGCCACAATAACTCAATTAATTCCAAGCAAAGAATGCTTTCAAGGGAACCTGAAGTATGGCCCTTACAACCTACCTGGACACCAGAATGTGAAAAGAACAAATATAGTGTCATAATATAATTCATTTTCATCTTTGAAATATCTCCTTTAAATTTAAGAGATATTTTTCTTTGAGACAGTTACAAATAAACTGTTTATTATTACAGCTGAACAAAGCCCAAACCTTTTCTAGTATCTAGCTTAAGAAAATAAACTTTGTGAGTATTAAAAAGAATAAATAAAAACAATAACAGTAATAATGCAAGCATCACAATACATTCCACTGACAGTATTCAGACTAATGACTAGTTTCTGTGTGTTTTTTTTAATATGTAGAAGGCACTGATATTTTACAATGCTTATATCAGTACCTATTTTGTCAAATATATTTTTCTGATAGTGCTTTTATTTTAGCATACCAGTTATATTTATAGCGTTAAGGCAAATTTCCACTGGGCTATAAACTGGTTTGCATATACAGTGCCTTGAAAAAGTATTCATACCCCTTGAAATTTTCCACATTTTGTCATGTTACAACCAAAAACGTAAATGTATTTTATTGGGATTTTATGTCATAGACCAACACAAAGTGGTACATAATTGTGAAGTGGAAGGAAAATGAGAAAATGGTTTTCAACATTTTTTACAAATAAATATCTGAAAAGTGTGGCGTGCATTTGTATTCAGCCCCCTTTACTCTGATCCCCCTAACTAAAATCTAGTGGAACCAATTGCCTTCAGAAGTCACTTAATTAGTAAATAGAGTCCAACTATGTGTAATTTAATCTCAGTATCAATACAGCTGTTCTGTGGAGCTCTTAGAGGTTTATTAGAGAACCTTAGTGAAAAAACAGCATTATGAAGTCCAAGGAGCATACCAGACAGGTCAGGGTTAAAGTTGTGGAGAAGTTTAAAGTATAGGGTTAGTTTATAAAAAAATCCCAAGCTTTGAACATCTTACAGAGCACTGTTCAATTCATCATCTGAAAATGAAAAGAGTATGGCACAACTGTAACCCAACCAAGACATGGCTGTCCACCTAAACTGACCGGCTGGGCAAGGAGAGTATTAATCAGAGAAGCAGCCAAGAGGGCCATGGTAACTCTGGGGCAGCTGCAGAAACCCACAGCTCGTTTGGGAGAATGTGTACACAGGACAACTATAATGCCGCGTACACACGATCGGACTTCTCATCTGAAAAAGATATGACGGCTTTTCCGAACGTATTCCGCTCAAGTTTGCCTTGTATACACATGGTCAAGCAAAATTTCGGTGAAATTACGATTGTCAAGAACGCGGTGACGTACAACATTACGATGAGCCGAGAAAATGAAGTTCAATGCTTCTGAGCATGCGTCAAATTGTTTCCGAGCATGAGTAGGAATTTTGCACGTCGGAATTGACAGACGATCGCATTTTCGGATAGGAACTTTTCCTGACCGAAAAATTGAGAGCATGCACTCAATCTTTTGCTGGCTGGAATTCCGCCAGCAAAAGAGCGATGGAGCATATACATGGTCGCATTTTCCGACAAAAAACTCTCATCGGCCTTTTGCAGGCCGAAATTCCAATTGTGTGTACGCGGCATTAGTCATGTACTACTCAAAGTGTTGCAGTGAATTGTTTTGGCATTAATTAGCACTATTGCACTCTATGAAGTGAAGTGTTCACACAGATAAGAAAAGACCACTTGATTTATGTATTAATTTATTGATTGAGAATATGCATTATAATTAATGATTTATATTGCAGCTAGGTATGATTAATAGTGCTGCACTCATTAGGGTAAATCAATTTGTGGATGGTATGTGAATCATATAGGAGTGCTGACTTGCTAGCATAGAAGATAGTAATTATAACAGCAGCACGGGAGGATTATCAGAAACTATTTTTGAGTCTTATCTTCCAGTAAGGCTTCATGTACACTGCTGCTGGTAAACAGATTTTTAGGAGCAGTTGGGCGTTTTTTTATGTTATCTTATCAGTACATGTATACAGGATCGTTTATAGTCATCTCTAGGCAGTTGAGTTTAGAAGCATTTTTTGGAAAGCAAAAAAATGCGCTCCGGACGGATGTTCAGATGCATTTGAAACAGGTTGTAAACACGAGAGTTTTCACTGCACAGGTATGGATTCAAACCAGGTGTGAAGAGAATGGTTGTCTCCGAGAGTAAAGAGCCCCAGGTGAATCATGCTGAAGGTAGATGAAAAAATCCGGACAGCCGCACACTGGGAAGATATTATCTCAAAGTATTTATTGTAAAATCAGGATCATACAGGATACCGTGGCAAAAAAGTACAGGCAATCAGCTAATGCGTTTCGCACTTATGCTAAGTGCTTACTCATAGCTGAGCCGTGTTTCATTTATAGGCATTTTTCTTTTTTGACTATTTGAGAAAAAAACGCTTTTAAATGCAAATGCGGCTAAACGCGGCATGTAAACATGGCAAAACGGACGTTTTTAAACGTTGTTTACTATCTGTCAAGTTAAATAGTTCAGGAGAGGTTTTAAAACGTCCCGTGTACATTAAGCCTAAAAGTTACCTCTGTAAACAGTTGTGAACACTTCCACCCCTTTGTTATGGAGTGATACAAAAAGAGATGTTTTGTAGTCCTACCATACTTGCTGCCCTATGGTAACAATGATTCTCCTCCACAGATACACTACAATGGGTGAGTGTCACCCTAGGGCTAGATGTGTGTTACTGGCAGAATCACCCAGTAAAAAAAGGGAAAAATCCAGAAAAAAAGAAAACTGATGAAGATACTATATCTGAGGACTGGTAAACTGCAATATACTACATGTTGTTTATTGGGTTTAAATAAACTTTAAGCACTTGCTGACTGCCCTATAGCACATTTACTGCTACAGGGCAGCTGCACTGTGCAGGATCATGTATATATGTGTGATCCTGCTTGTCCAGGTATCAGGTGCGAGTGTGCGCTGTCACCACCTCTGGACACTGCTGATCACAAGCGTGAGGCCTGAGACAAGGAGAAGAGAGCATATGCCATTAAGATAGCACCACACATTGGAATGGTGATCATATATAGGAACAGCAATATTATTTTGGAATCTGAAGTCCCTGGAATCACATTAAAATTAAAACAGTTGTTGCTGAAGTTCAGTGGTATAGTACCAAAATACAGTGGCTTGCGAAAGTATTCGGCCCCCTTGAACTTTTCAACCTTTTGCCACATTTCAGGCTTCAAACATAAAGATATAAAATTTTTATTTTTTGTGAAGAATCACCAACAAGTGGGACACAATTGTGAAGTGGAACGAAATCTTTTGGATTTTTGAAACTTTTTTAACTAATAAAAAAATGAAAAGTGGGGCGTGCAAAATTATTCGGCCCCCTTGCGTTAATACTTTGTCTTGTTGGAAGATAAATCTCCGTCCCAGTTTCAGGTCTTTTGCAGACTCCAACAGGTTTTCATCCAGAATGGTCCTGTATTTGGCTGCATCCATCTTCCCCTCAATTTTAACCATCTTCCCTGTCCCTGCTGAAGAAAAGCAGGCCCAAACCATGATGCTGCCACCACCATGTTTGACAGTGGGGATGGTGTGTTGAGTGTGATGAGCTGTGTTGCTTTTACGCCAAACATATCGTTTTGCATTGTGGCCAAAAAGTTCGATTTTGGTTTCATCGGACCAGAGCACCTTCTTCCACATGTTTGGTGTGTCTCCCAGGTGGCTTGTGGCAAACTTTAGACGAGACTTTTTATGGATATCTTTGAGAAATGGCTTTCTTCTTGCCACTCTTCCATAAAGGCCAGATTTGTGCAGTGTACGACTGATTGTTGTCCTATGGACAGACTCTCCCACCTCAGCTGTAGTTCTCTGCAGTTCATCCAGAGTGATCATGGGCCTCTTGGCTGCATCTCTGATCAGTCTTCTCCTTGTCTGAGCTGAAAGTTTAGAGGGGCAGCCAGGTCTTGGTAGATTTGCAGTGGTCTGATACTCCTTCCATTTCAAAATGATCGCTTGCACAGTGCTCCTTGGGATGTTTAAAGCTTGGGAAATCTTTTTGTATCCAAATCCGGCTTTAAACTTCTCCACAACAGTATTACAGACCTGCCTGGTGTGTTCCTTGGTCTTCATGATGCTCTCTGCGCTTTCAACAGAACCCTGAGACTGTCACAGAGCAGGTGCATTTATACAGAGACTTGATTACACACAGGTGGATTCTATTTATCACCATCAGTCATTTAGGACAACATTGGATCATTCAGAGATCCTCGCTGAACTTCTGGAGTGAGTTTGCTGCACTGAAATTAAAGGGGCCGAATAATTTTGCACGCACCACTTTTCAGTTTTTTAATTGCTAAAAAAGTTTAAAATATCCAATAGATTTCGTTCCACTTCACAATTGTGTCCCACTTGTTGGTGATTCTTCACAAAAAATTTAAATTTTATATCTTTATGTTTGAAGCCTGAAATGTGGCAAAAGGTTGAAAAGTTCAAGGGGGCCGAATACTTTCGCAAGCCACTGTATGTAAAAAAAATCAGTTTGTTTGACAAGTGTCATCTTGCTCTTTTTGTGGCTTTTGCGATACATTGAGCTGCATTGTCTTACGCTGGCCATATACTGGTAGATTTTCTTGTGAATGCTCGCATGAAATTGTTGTCAGCACATTTGATAATGTCATCAAAGACTTGACAAATGTTGTTCCCAAGTACAAACTTTTGTTTGGAATTTTGCATCCTGCTTCTTTGATTTTTTTCATCACTATGGTTGAAAGGGATTATCAGTTTGACCCAATTAACCATTGATTAATTGAATGAATGTTCTGAAAATTAAAATAAAAAAAAAACATTTTTACTGGTGTATGGCTAGCTTTAGAATGCTCATTTTCTTCCTGGTAAATATATCCCTTATTAGCATGTGCTCCATGTGGCTTTACAGATTGCCCAGTTTTATATAAATAAACTAGGATGTGGTCACGGGGCTTATATCAGACAAACTTGGAATGGAAGAAAGGAGCAAAAGGCAACCAGTAAACACACATTCCATAACTGATTTTAATCGGAATCGTACAAATATCAGTGAACAGTAATTGCTTTTCGACATAACTTGTCACATTTTCTTCAAATGGATTTGGAACACAGAAAATATAAATATTCACCTAGTTCATACCATTATATTTCATAATGTCTGATTTTTATGACTATTTAAGTTGCTAATGCTGTTTATCTCATGTTCCAGCTTATTCATCAGTGATAAGAGAATAAACATCTAAAAAATATGAGTGGGATATATCCTTTCATCAGTTCCCCTAGCCTCCCTTATGGATACCATGTCCTTTCTGAAGTTCTCAGTGAGGTCACACATGAATGAAATATATGTCTTAAGTTTTAAAACTTGGGAGTTCTAATTATGCCTTTATACATCTTCATGGAATGTCTGCAACGTTCCTCTTATCAAACATGTAAATTACAATTTTTTTTTTAATAACAGTTTGGTTTGTTTTTAGAAATCTACATTGCTAAACTAAGGGATGTGTATGCTTTAACATTTGGTTGGTTATTAGATGTGCTTGTAACTTGTGTTTGAAAGATTCTCACAGAGCTGGAAGAACCCCCAAAAATTACAAATCAAGCATCTTGATGCTCCAAATTTGAATTTGGAAATGAACTTGCATTGTAAGTGCACTGCAACTCAATGAATCTATTAACATGAAACAATTTGAGTTATATTAAATACATATTACATATTACATTTTAAATGGTTTATACAAAGAAAGTTTTCATATAGAGGTTCATGTGGTTGATGGCTTATTTGTATAAGTTGGAAGTCCCACTGCTGTGAGATTTACTTTAGTTATAATAATTTTTGGTGATGCCAGCATTCGCAAATTATATGTAAGAGAAAGGTTGTACCTCGTACATACATTCTGATTGAAAATGGGTATAATTGAAAATAGGTGGATTATAGAGGTACAAGTACTTAAGTTTGTGGGGTAGGGGCCTGAGTTTTTAGGGCATCGTGGGCATGAGGTGCATTTGCACCAAGGGTTTTTTGATGGCTTGGTTCCATTGGTTTTAGATAGTATAAGATGGAGGTGCATCATGGGCCTTTTGAGCTTTAGGTATACCAGGGACCTAAGATAGTGGTGGCCCATAGGTCTGAGCTGGTGGGCTATTATAGGTCCAAGCTGGTGGGCTACTATTAGTCCCAGCTGGTGGGCCACTGTAAGTCTGACCTTGTGAGCTACTATAGGTTTTGAACTGTTGGCTTACTATAAATCTGATTAGGTGGGCCACTATAGACCTAAGCTGCTATGGCACCATAGGTGTGAGATGCTGGGCCACCATAGCATGCAGCATAGGTCTGAGTTGGAGGGACAGGAGATTGTGGTGGTGGTTACCTACACTGAAAGGTCAAAATAATCTGCATTTTCTAAAATTTCACTTCACAAACTAGAACTGGATGAACCTTTTCCATCGACAGGATTACATTTTTCACAAATAGATAGTACTCAGCCTGCTTTTCCTCATGTGCTGCCATAATCTTTTTGACAACATTTGAAGTCTCACATGATTCCTGGTAAAAGCTCTTTTATATAATTTCTAGCTATTTATCTTTGTTGTGTTTTGGAGATGATTATAAACACTTGCTCATCTTTTACCTTTTCTGACTTATGAATCCCCTATACTATGCTCTTCTTCATCTCTTGTTTTACTCTGTACTTTGCAAATGTATCAGATGTTATGAATAATATCCATAATGTTTGTAATATGTGTGTAATGCCGGTTTCTATTTGTTACCTTTCACTAATGTAGTATTCACTAACATTTGATCCTAAGACTGGGTTCACACTGGTGCGAACACAGACATAACAATTGACTTGTGCTGCATTGCTGTGCAGATCACATGCAATGTCTGTGCTATGTTAATTTAGGCATACAGTTTGTATGGCTGAATTTGCATCGCATTTGGACCAAAATGGTACAGGAACCAGGGCTTTTTTTCAGGGGGAACTTGGTGGAACTCAGTTCCACCACGTCTGGCTCAGACCCTTTGGTGCCTGCTCACCACAATCACTTGTAAACACAGAAGTCTGGTTTCTGTGTTTACAAGTGACAGCTCTGCACTTTGTATGTAATGCAGTCTTGGTATTTAATGCCCCTTTAAGACCCTCCTACTGTTTTCGTGAAATTTGACTGAACACACCCACTATTTGATGTGATTTGGAGGGTGTGTGTAGGGGGAGGGGTTTTGTGGGGCCGTGGTTAAGTTCCAGCACCTATTGTTTGAGAAAAAAAGCCCTGACAGGAACCATTTTTTGGTCCGCACTGGAATCGGATCACATGGGTGTTCACACTCATGCAATTCCATTCCTGTACCATTTCACAAGTTCACACTGTGATCTGCGAACCGATCCAGGGGTGTCATTAACTTTACTTTGACACCCACAGCAGTTCGCAGAGGGCAGTGTGAATTGCCTGCGAGTGACATGTGATCCAAGAACCCTGGCGATGGCAGTGAGGAACACTTGAACGCGGATAATATGGCGCCCCTGGATGGATCTGCTATCCCCCTGCTGGAATGGGACTCTGAGTACACAGGCAGACATGCAGTATCTCACAAAAGTGAGTACACCCCTTGCATTTTTGTAAATATTTTACATGTAAAGTAGCGAGTGTACAGCTTGTATAACTGTGTAAATTTGCTGTCCCCTCAAAATAACTCAACACACAGCCATTAATATCTAAACTGCTGGCAACAAATGTGAGTACACCCCTAAGTGAAAATGTCCAAATTGGGAACAATTAGCCATTTTCCCTCCCCAGTGTCATGTGACTCATTAGTGTTACAAGGTCTCAGGTGTGAATGGGGAGCAGGTGTGTTAAATTTGGTGTTATCACTCTCACTCTCTCATACTGGTCACTGGAAGTTCAACATGGTACCTCATGGCAAAGAACTTTCTAAGGATCTGAAAAAAAGAATTGTTGCTCTACATAAAATGGCCTAGGCTATAAGAAGATTGCCAAGACCCTGAAACTGAGCTCCAGCACGGTGGCCAAGACCATACAAGGGTTTACAGGTTCCACTCAGAACAGGCTTCACCATGGTCTACCAAAGAAGTTGAGTGCACGTGTCAGCGTCATATCCAGAGGTTGTCTCTGGGAAATAGACGTATGAGTGCTGCCAGCATTGCTACAGAGGTTGAAGGGGTGGGGTCAGCCTGTCGGTGTTCAGACCATACACCGCACACTGCATCAAATTGGTCTGCATGGCTGTCGTCCCAGAAGGAAGCCTCCTCTAAAGAGGAGGTAAAGGAAAGCCCACAAACAGTTTGCTGAAGACAAGCAAACTAGGGGCATGGATTACTGGAACCATGTCCTGTGGTCTGATGAAACCAAGAGAAACCTATTTGGTTCAGTTGGTGTCATGTGTGTGTGTGGTAGCAACCAGGTGAGGAGTTAGGGATGAGCTTCGTGTTCGAGTCGAACCCATGTTCGACTCGAACATCGGCTGTTCGATCGTTCGTCGAATTGCGAACGATATGGGCCGTTCGCGCCAAATTCGTGTGGCGCGTCACGGCCCATAATTCACTGCAGCATCGCAGTGCATTGCTTGCTGATGATTGGCCAAGCATGCACTATGACCCGCATGCTTGGCCAATCACAGCGCCGCCTTAACAGAGAGCCATAATTGGCCAAAGCCAAGGAGGCTTTGGCCAATTATGGCTCAGGGGATTTAGTACACGCCCCACACTATATAAGGCCGCCTGCACGGCGGCCCTGTGCAGTGTGTTCCGGTGTGCTTAGAGAGAGAGAGAGACAGTGTCATTTCATTTGAGTTAGCTAGATTAGGCAGGACAGTCAGTCAGTTAGCTGCACTTAAAGTGTATTGTGTATATATATGCATCCCAGGTGTTGCATATATATATATATATATATATATACACTGTATTCAGTTTAGCTAGATCCGTTCCTGTTATCTTCTAGACTATTTACATTTAGTGCAGTGCGTCCTGCTCACAGTGTTCAGCTAGATCCGTTCCTGTTATATTCCTACTGACAGGCAGGCTTGTCTTGTTACAGTATTTTGAAGAAAATTACTGGTGTTCTTTTGATCCTATTAGTGCCACAGTCAGGCAGCTAGACTATTTACATTTAGTGCAGTGCGTCCTGCTCACAGTGTTCAGCTAGATCCGTTCCTGTTATCTTCTTACTGACAGGCAGGCTTGTCTTGTTACAGTATTTTAAAGAAAATTGCTGGTGTTCTTTTGATCCTATTAGTACCACAGTCAGGCAGCTAGACTATTTACAGTTAGTGCAGTGCGTCCTGCTCACAGTGTTCTGCTAAACCTACAAGTTAGTGGGGTGCGTCCTGCTCACAGTGTTCAGCTAAACCTACAAGTTAGTGGGGTGCTTCCACCTCACAGTGTTCAGCTAAACCTACAAGCTAGTGGGGTGCGTCCTGCTCACAGTGTTCAGCTAGATCCGTTCCTGTTATCTTCTTACTGACAGGCAGGCTTGTCTTGTTACAGTATTTTAAAGAAAATTGCTGGTGTTCTTTTGATCCTATTAGTACCACAGTCAGGCAGCTAGACTATTTACAGTTAGTGCAGTGCGTCTTGCTCACAGTGTTCTGCTAAACCTACAAGTTAGTGGGGTGCGTCCACCTCACAGTGTTCAGCTAAAGCTACCTGTAGAAGGTTGGTGGTGTTCTCATACTACAGGCAGGCAGTTGATTTTGCTAGCTGCAGTATCAGTACATATATATATATATATATATATATATATATATATATATATATATATATATATATATATATATATCCCAGCTTAGTGCAGCTACAGGCCATTAGTATGTCTGGAAGGCCAAGAAGGAGAGGCAGACAGTCACAAGCCAATAAGAGAGGGCAAGCAGGCTCTGTGTCTAATGCTGGTCGTGGAGACGGTGCATCTTCATCAGCACGTGGCCATGGGACACGCTTGGGCTTTTTTTCGGCAGCTGGCCATGTTGAGCCGCAACATGCGGAAGACTTGGTCGAGTGGATGACCAAGCCGTCCTCATCCTCCTCATCCTCTCTCACCCATGCCCAGGGTACTTTGTCTGGCAAAGCAGCGGCCTCTTCCCTCGGCTCA
Organism: Aquarana catesbeiana; assembly: GCF_042186555.1. Lineage (NCBI taxonomy): Eukaryota > Metazoa > Chordata > Amphibia > Anura > Ranidae > Aquarana > Aquarana catesbeiana. The sequence goes on from NC_133324.1 coordinate 777,121,709, forward strand.
ATGTCATCAGTGACTCCTTCCCTAGCCCCACCATGTCCTCCTGAGGAGTCCCTCGAACTGTTTGACCACAGTGTTGGGTACATGCTCCAGGAGGATGCCCAGCGTTTGGAAGGCTCTGATGATGATACTGAGCTCGATGAAGGCAGTAACACGAGCACGGACATAGGGGGTGCCCAAGAAGGACAGCAATCTGGCAGTCATGCTCCCCCTGCTGCAGCATACTGCCAGGTTTGCTCCAGTGATGAGGAGGGAGGGGATGATGAGGTCACTGACTCAACGTGGGTGCCTGATAGGAGAGAGGAGGAGGAGGAGGCGGCACATCACCAACGAGGCAGGATGCCCTCCAGGGGCCAGCCTAAGGGCAGCACATTGACTGCATCACACCCCAAAGCTCCACATGTGCAGGGCGCTGCAGTCTCTGCGCATTATTCAAAAAGTTCTTTGGTGTGGGCCTTTTTTGAGACGAGTGCATCAGATCGCACCGCTGCTATTTGCAACATATGTCTCAAGCGTATCTCGCGTGGCCAAAACATCTCCCGCTTGGGTACCACATGCTTGACCAGACATATGTTGACCTGCCATGCAGTTCGTTGGCAAGCGTATCTAAAAGACCCACACCAAAGAACAAAGAGGACCTCTGCTTGCTCCTCATCAGCTGAGATTTCCAACCCCACTAGACCTTCAGTCCTCTCTGAGACCTGCAGTGAGAGGAATGAAGGTGTAGAATTAGGTGTGTCACAGCCAAGTACTTGTGGGCAATCTGCTTTTGGTACACCGACGTCAGATTGTACCAGGCATTTCCCTGCCCCAGCTGCTGCACCGCCGAAAGAAGTTTGCTCCCAGCCATCCACATGCCCAGCGGTTGAATGCTAGCTTGGCAAAATTGCTAGCACTTCAACTGCTGCCTTTTCAGTTGGTAGACTCTGCCCCCTTCCGTGAGTTTGTGGAATGTGCAGTTCCTCAGTGGCAGGTACCCAAACGCCACTTTTTCTCACGGAAGGCGATTCCGGCTCTCTACCAGCATGTGGAAGGCAATGTCCATGCCTCGCTGGACAGGGCGGTCAGCGGTAAGGTGCATATTACCGCTGACTCATGGTCCAGCAGGCATGGACAGGGACGTTACCTAAGTTTCACGGCGCATTGGGTGACTCTGCTGGCAGCTGGGAAGGATGCAGGACAAGGTGTAGTAGTGTTGGAGGTTGTTCCGCCACCACGCCTCCAAAATGCTAATGATTGTGACACACCTCTCTCCTCCACCCCCTCCTCTTCTTCTTCCTCCATGGCCTCTTCCTCGGAACCAGCGGTGCTCCGTAGTCGTTCAAGGGGCTACGCAAGTACGCAGGCCAAAAGATGCCATGCGGTGCTTGAGCTGGTGTGCTTGGGGGACAGGAGCCACACTGGGGCAGAGGTTCTGTCAGCTCTGCAGGGGCAGGTTCAGAGGTGGTTGACGCCACGCCAACTTAAGGCAGGAATGGTGGTTTGCGACAATGGCACCAACCTCCTCTCTGCCCTCCGACAGGGACAAATGACCCATGTGCCCTGTTTGGCTCACGTCCTTAACTTGGTGGTGCAGCGGTTCTTGGGCAGGTACCCGGGCTTACAGGATGTCCTGAGGCAGGCCAGGAAAGTCTGTGTGCATTTCCGCCGGTCATATAATGCCAGTGCTCGGCTGACGGACCTCCAAAAGGAGTTTAACCTGCCCAAGAACCGCCTAATCTGTGACATGCCCACCAGGTGGAACTCAACGTTGGCCATGCTGCAGCGGCTGCACATGCAGCAGAGGGCCATCAATGAGTACCTGTGCGACAATGGCACCAGGACAGGGTCAGGGGAGCTTGGTTTTTTTTCCCCACGCCAGTGGGCCATGATCAGGGATGCATGCACTGTCCTGTCACCATTTGAGGAGGCCACGAGGATGGTGAGCAGTGACAGTGCATGCATCAGTGACACTGTCCCCCTTGTCCACCTGTTGGAGCACACGCTGCATGGAATAATGGACAGGGCACTTGAGGCAGAACACAGGCAGGAAGAGGAGGACTTCCTTAGCTCTCAAGGCCCCCTTTATCCAGACAGTTTTCCTGCGTGCCCGCCGATCACACAGGAAGAGGACGAGGAGGAAGAGGAGGAGGAGGAGGAGGAAGATTGTGTCAGTATGGAGGTGGAGCCTGGCACTCAGCATCAGCAGCAGTCTTTAGGGGATCAGTCCCAAGAAACACATGGACTTGTACGTGGCTGGGAGGAGGTGGCTGCGGACCATGTCGTCCTTAGTGACCCAGAGGACTCCGGACCGAATGCCTCAGCAAACCTACGCTGCATGGCCTCCCTGATCCTGCAAAGCCTGCGTAAGGATCCTCGTATTCGTGGTATCAAGGAGAAGGACCAATACTGGCTGGCAACCCTCCTTGATCCACGTTACAAGGGTAAGGTTGCGGACCTTATCTTGCCATCGCAGAGGGAGCAGAGGATGAAACATCTTCGGGAGGCCTTGCAGAAAGGTCTGTGCAACGCGTTCCCAGAGACTGGGAGGTTACAAACTCCTGTTTCTGGACAACGTGTTGCTGAGGCTTCGGTCAGTCAAAGAAGGAGCGGTGGAGAAGGTGGCCGTCTGACCGATGCGTTCAGACAATTTTTTGGTCCGCAGCCCCAAGGTATGATCGGTTCCAGCAACCATCGCCAGCGTCTGTTTTACATGCTGCAGGAATACCTAGGGGCAAGATCAGACTTAGACACCTTTCCCACCGAAAATCCTCTGGGTTACTGGGTCTTGAGGATGGATCACTGGCCAGAGCTTGCACAGTATGCAATTGAGCTACTGGCCTGTCCTGCATCCAGCGTTCTTTCGGAACGCACATTCAGTGCTGCTGGAGGCGTGGTAACCGATCACAGGGTGCGTCTGTCCACTGACTCGGTCGATCGACTGACCTTCATAAAAATGAATGAGTCTTGGATCACCACCAGCTACCAAGCACCTGATGCTGATGTAACTGAATAATTTTTTTTGAAATCTCAGATCCCTTCAAAGACTGCCTATGCTGATGCTGAGTGACTATTCCTGAGTAATTATCCTCTTCCTCCTCAATCATCACGCTGATAGCTTGTAAGAGCATTTTTGGTTCTGGGCGCCACCACCAGTGCCTAAGGCACAATTTTTCAGCCCCTGTTTAACAGGGGCGTGTAATTACGATTTTTGATGTAATACTTTGCAGCAGGGCTCGTTCCTGCATTCCAACTAGAGTGTCTGTGAGGAGTTGCAGTGTTGTGGCACCAGCACCAGTGCCTAAGGCCCAATTTTTCAGCCCTTGTTTAACAGGGGCGTGTAATTACAATTTTTGATGCAATACTTTGCAGCAGGGCTCGTTCCTGCATTCCAACTAGAGTGTCTGTGAGGGGTTGCAGTGTTGTGGCACCAGCACCAGTGCCTAAGGCCTAATTTTTCAGCTCCTGTTCAACAGGGGCATGTAATTACAATTCTTGATCTAATATTTCACAGCAGAGCCCTGTGAGGGCTTACAGTGTTGTGGCCACAGCAACACCTAAGGCCCAAATTTCTGCTGAGTATATAGGGCAGGACCCAATTTTCAAACAACTAACTTACAAACGACTCCTACTTGCAAACGGAAGGAGACAACAGGAAGTGAGAATAAATCTACCCCTAGGAAGGGAAATTCTCTCCTGTAAGAGTTAATATGGGAAAAACATTTCTCCTTTCCACTGATGCTTTCCAATCCATTGGGACAAAAAGTGAGGTGAAATCTTCTGAAGAGGAGGAAAGACAGCAAAACAAATGTCACAGGGGTGATAACCCTTCCCTATGTTTTCCAAAAAGCTTAAAAAAGATTTTTTGGCTGGAGCTAAACACGTTAAAAATGTACCCGTTCAAAATTACAAAGAGATTCTACTTAACAACAAACCTACAGCCTGTATACTGCTGTTCAGAGTATATAGGGCCTGGTGGCCCCACACCTTTCCTTATTTTAATTTGGGTGCGGGGTTCCCCTTAATATCCATACAAGACCCAAAGGGCCTGGTAATGGACTGGGGGGTACCCATGCCGTTTGTCTCACTGATTTTCATCCATATTGCCAGGACCCGACATTACATTAAACCCGCAAGCAGTTTTAAATGAGATTTTTTCCTTTAAAAATGACATTTGGTGCAGGGACTGTTCTAAACACGGGAAACACGCGTCACTTTACAGGCATACTATAGACACCCCTCAGGTACTATATTTAAAGGAATATTTCACTTTTTTTTTTTTTTTTACTTTAAGCATCATTAAAATCACTGCTCCCGAAAAAACGGCCGTTTTTAAAAGTTTTTTTTTGCATTGATACATGTCCCCTGGGGTAGGACCCGGGTCCCCAAACCCTTTTTAGGACAATACCATGCAAATTAGCCTTTAAAATGAGCACTTTTGATTTCGAACGTTCGAGTCCCATAGACGTCAATGGGGTTCTAACGTTCGTGCGAACTTTCGGTCCATTCGCAGGTTCTGGTGCGAACCGAACCGGGGGGTGTTCGGCTCATCCCTAGTGAGGAGTACAAAGACAAGTGTGTCTTGCCTACAGTCAAACATGGTGGTGGGAGCGTCATGGTCTGGGGCTGCATGAGTGCTGCTGGCACTGGGGAGCTACAGTTCATTGAGGGAACCATGAATGCCAACATGTACTGTGACATACTGAAGCAGAGCATGATCTCCTCCCTTCGGAAACTGGACCGCAGGGCAGTATTCCAACATGATAACGACCCCAAACACACCTCCAAGGCGACCACTGCCACGCTAAAGAAGCTGAGGGTAAAGGTGATGGACTGGCCAAGCATGTCTCCAGACCTAAACCCTAATGAGCATCTGTGGGGCATCCTCAAAAAGGTGGAGGAGCGCAAGGTCTCTAACATCCACCAGCTACATGATGTAATCATGGAGGAGTGGAAGAGGACTCCAGTGGCAACCTGTGAAGCTCTGGTGAGCTCCATGCCCAAGAGGGTTAAGGCAGTGCTGAAAGATAATGGTGGCCACACAAAATATTGACACTTTGGGCCCAATTTGGACATTTTCACAGGGGTGTACTTACTGCAAATTTACACTGTTATACAAGCTGTACACTCACTATTTTACATTGTACAAAGTGTAATTTCTTCAGTGTTGTCACATGAAAAGATATAACAAAAAATACAAAAATGTGAGGGGTGTATGAGATACTGTATTTATCCTGAATGTCACACAAGCCCCAGGCTCTTTGGAGCCAGAACCTATGCTTAGAGATATAATCTCAGCGGTTACAGCCTGTAACACTTCTATTGCATCCCATGTCAATGACATAAAGGGAGTTAAGGCTGAGGTTACATTTACTAGACAGGACATGCAGAAACTTAGGGACCATACTGCGAACTCTTGAAGATGAATGGGCCGCAGGGCAGTATTCCAACATGATAATGACCCCAAACACACCCTCTGCAGCGTGATGTCTCTTTCACCCATACTACAGCCGCTCAGCATGCAGCAAAGCTAGAAGATCTTGAAAATAGGCTGAGGATAAACAATGTGCGAGCAATTGCAATTCCTGAGAAACTGAGTAACTTTCATCGAGCAATGGTTATTCAATACTTTTGGATGTTGCTATGTGCCTTTTTGGACAATTTGGTCCCGGTTGGTCCACTTTGTTTTTCTGACACTGGTCCACTTTACCTGCAAACTGCCCCACCTTTTACAATTGCTCTACTCACCATGGACTTGGATTACTTCTATACTTGCTCTGGTAATCTCCATTCCAGCAGTACCTCCTATGGTATCTATGCACAGACGTGTTTTGCAATTCGGGGCTACTTGGCTTGTGGACTTGGGACACACATATGGTTTATCCTAACATTTGCTTTTACATGGGAACCCAATGGCTAAATGTTATGTTATTTTTTCCTGGAATGTGAGAGGTCTGGGTACTCGAGTGAAGGGCTTGGCTGTTTAACGTGTTGCAAAAAATCTGGGGTCCTCAGTGATTTGTTTACAGGAGATGTTTCTCTCCCTTGGGAGGGAGTCCCCATTCTCTCAGATGTTGTACAGCCATCAGTTCCACTCCAGTTACTCTTCATATGCTAAGGTAGTCAGTATCTTAATTCCCCATGGTATCCAATGCTCATGTATACAACAAACTGTAGATTCTTTGTGTCAATATATATTTCTACATTGTGTGCTAGAAGGCCTACACTGTGTTTTGATACATTTGCACATCCCTCCTCCTGCAGAGGTATTAAAACTGATGGCTTCCTTTTTGGCGAGTCACCCAGGTGTTTCCCATCCTTGACGACTTAACAATATTCTAGATTTGTCTTTGGATACATTTTCGCCCACTGCTTTGCCGGGTCCACCTGGGAAATTATCGCCCTTTTCAGGACTGCTGGTGGAGATGGGACTGAAAGATGTATGGAGGGCTCTAAATGCTATGGTTAAGAAATTCTCCTGTTATTCTGCAACTCATGGAGGTCTTTCTAGGACTGACTTAGGCCTGGCTAATGAAGAGATGCTCCGAGTGGTTTCATTACCGACTATGAGCCAAGAACCATCTCTGACCACTCTCCTTTGTGGATTAAATTGTCCATGCAGGGGCAACCGAAACAAGTATATTGGAGAATCAATCCTTTCTGGTTTGAACTATTTTCTAACCCTGATCCGGTTCTAGACGCAATGACCCATTTTCCCACTGTAAATGAGAACACTGTTTCTCTAGATGTACTTTGGGATACTCTTAAGGCCTTTTTAAGAGGATAGTTTATTTACCTCATATCTACTATTAAAACTGGAACTAGGGAATGGTAATCCACTGTTTTACGAGAGGCTACTAGAGCAGAATGCAATTATGTCACGCAACCTACTGATAGTACTAAACGTGCATAGTTAGCAGGGCAGAAACAAAAGCCGAAAACAAATGCTTTTTCCAGCAGCAGACTTTCTTTGTGGAGGGAGAGAGTACAGGCCATATGCTTGCTATGATGGCGAAAGCTAATAGGTGCTCTTTTTTTATTCCTGCCCTTAATAAACCCACAGGGGAACTTACCACTTCACATAATGATATTCTGCACACCTTTCGAGAATTCCATATGGATACTTACTCTTCCAAAGCCTCCCTTACCTTGGAGGATGCTAATCTATTCCTCTCCAAAAGTCCACTTCCTTCTTTACACGCTTCTGACAGGGCTATACTAAATGCCCCTCTCACAATAGATGAGCTCAGTGAAGCTTTTGCTCTTTCGACTCCTCCCAAATCTCCAGGTGCTGATGGGCTGCCAGTGGAGGTCTATAAAATATATGCTGGGGCACTTCTACTTAGATTGTGTAGGGTCTTTTTAGAGGCTTTGGAAATGGGACATCTCCCTCCCTCTGTGAGGCAGTTATTGTACTTATACTGAAGCCTGGTAAGGATAGCTAGTCTCCTGATTCATATAGACCCATTTCCTTATTAACAACTGATGTAAAATTACTGGCACGAGTACTTGCAACCCGTTTAGCTAAGGTAATCTCTAAACGTATCCATGGAGACCAGTCTGGGTTTATATCAACTAAAGCCACAGCCTTAAACATACACCGACTGTTCCTCAATCTCCAAATTCCTGTCGACAACCCTGGAAAGCATACAATTTTGTTGCTAGAAGCAGCCAAGGCCTTCAACAATGTTGAGTAGCCTTACCTGTGGGAAATGTAGGAACAATTCAGTTTCGGGGATGGATTAATTAAGTGGGTCAAATTGCTGTACTCTACTCCAATTTCTATGCTTCCTATCAATGGGGACCTTACAGCTCATTTTTCACTTCACAGAGGTACACGACAGGGGTGCCAGTTGTCACCCCTGCTGTTTGCCCTGGCCATAGAGCCTTTAGCTGCTGCTATTAAGGCTTCCTCTAACATAGTGGAGTTTAAACGTGGCTTGAGTGAAGATAAGGTATTTATGTACACTGATGATACATTACTATATTTGGGAGATATGGAAGCTTCTTTGCACAATGCCATGGCATTGATAGCTAAGTTTGGTGCCCTCTCAGGTTTCTTCATCAATTGGAGTAATTCTGTTTTGCTAACTTTAGATGGCCCTCTATTATCTTCCCTGAGTATCATTCATGATCTAAAAATAGTCACATCCTTTAGATACTTTGGGGTGCAAATTACGGCTGATCCAACGGAATATCTACAGTTGAATTTACTTCCCCTTCTTAAGCAATTTCAGCTTAAATGTACCACATGGTGTAAGCTTTCCCTCACGGTGATAGGTAGAGTAAAACGAATAAAAATAGTGTGGGCTCCTCAATTGTTATATATCCTACATAACACTCCACAATGGATACCTCGTCATTGGTTTATGCTCATTGATGCTCTGGTCCATGATTTCATTTGGTGAAAATAGCCTGCCAGAATTAAACTGACTACTTTGCAACATGGTAAAGATCAGGGGGGATTGGCAATGCTTATTCCTAAACTGTATTTTTTGCCTCTCAGCTCCAACATATGGGTGGGTGGGGACTCCCTGACTTTGTAGATCCCATAAGTAAACTCCTTTTAGGAAACACTTTGGAGTCATTGCCTCTGTCTCTTCTGGAATAGGAATTTTCCAATATACCGCAGGGAGATCCGACCTTCACATTGATGAAGAAAGCATGGTCCTTGACCAAGAAATATTTAGGTATCCTAGGCTTTCCTACAGAAACTCCTCTATGGCAAAACCCTTACTATAGAGCTTCTTACTCTTAAAGGGTTTCAGCTTTGGGAGGATGCGGGTATTAAGTAGATCTCTAAAATGTATTATCAGAATGTGCTAAAGTCCTTTATGGAATCGCAGGAGGAGTTTGCCTAACCCAGAACAAAATTTTATCAATATCTTCAGCTGCGACATGCTTTACAGGCTCACGCCCGCTTCTCCTCTCTGGTTTTAGTGGAACATGCCTTTGTTAAAGAGGTGATGTTGGCCAGGAAGAGAAAGGGTATGATCTCCAGAGTATACTCAACCCTGACCTCTAGTGCTCATGACCCCGCCAAGCTACAGTGTAGAAGTAAATGGAAGCAAGGCTTGGGCAATATTGGTGGAGACGCTTGGGATCAATGCTTACAATCCATACCCTTGAGTTCAGTCTCTCCCTCTTATAAATGATCACAACTGTTTATATTATACAGGTCTTTCCATATGCCACTGCAGCTATTCCGATGGGGTTGAAGAGAGTCTCCCTTATGGCCCAATGTGAGAGACAGGAGGGTGATCTGATTCATTTGCTGTGGAGATGCCCGAAACTTTACAGATACTGGGAGGGGGTCACAGATACTATTTCCAACGTATTAACACTAAAAATGCAGATTGATCCATTTGTTTTTATCCTGGGGGCGATTGATAAGGAGATGTACCCTGCTACACTTTATAACACAAATATTAGGCTGTTATATATAGCCCAAAAACAGATTGCTAGGTTGTGGTTGTCCCCTCATGCTCCTACAGTCAAGCAATGGACTGGTCAGGTAAACTCCTTTCTAGTGCGTGAAAAATGAACATACCAACACAGACGAGCACATCGTAAATTTTACTCCATATGGCAATGCTGGCTTGAAACTCCAGGACTTGCTCCATCCCTATTTATTTTGGACTGACTGTTACAGATGTAGGAAACAGATATGTCATCCTATAGCTTGATATACAGTATGCTGCTTAGAAGATCTCTGAAGTGTCTCTGTTCAACATATCCCTTTAGAGAAGTTTGTTTATCAATTATTAAGTAGGGGAGCACAGGTAAATGGACATGATGTCAGATTAGGACCAGTACTTTTCTTTTTGGTTTTATTTCTGTTTTATATATATATATATATATATATATATATATATATATATATATATATATATATATTGTTTATTGTTTGTTCTCTTTGAGATCCTTCCTAATATGAGGATAATGCCACTGAATTGACTGTTACAGCACTTTATGACTCTATGCACTATGTTGAATAGGGATAATCCCGATGTTCGAATCAAATGTAAGTTTGACTCAAACTGGTGTTTATTTGTTCGCAAACAAATCAAACATATGGGGAGTTTGCAGCAAATTTGAGCGCCGCGGAGTGCCCCAAAATGCACCACAAGATTGCAGTGCATTGCCGGCTGATGATTGGCCAAAGCATGTACCTGACCTGCATGTTTTGGCCAATCACAGCGTGATCTGCTGTGAGAGCCATGATTGGCTCAGGGGACTAAGTCCATGCCCCACACTATATGAGGCTGCTTACATAGCGGCCATATGTAATACGATACTTGGAGATTGAGAGAGCTTGAGCTAGATTAGGCAGGTTAGTTAGTGGCATGCAGACAGTTTAGTATGTCAACATGGGAGACCTCCTGGGGACTGCTTTCTCTGGGCTGAGACAGTTGTTATATAGGCAAGGGCGGGGCCACCCAGTGATGTAATTGAGTGACCCCGCCCCTTCTGACATCATGTGATGTTATAGGGGGCGGGGTCATCCAGTTACGTCAATGGGTGGTCCCGCCCTTGTCTATATAGCAGCTGTCAAAGCCAAAAGACAGCAGTCGATAGGAGACCTCCCATGGAGGCAGAGTTTTTTTTTTTTATTATTTTTCAGGTCCATCGGGCGGAGTGATTGACGATGGATGTACATCACGGGACACTTTTTTTTCTTTTTTAATAAAGGAATTGTGAAAAACTGTCTATTTTACTTTTTGAACTTTTTGGGCGAATGGATAGGGGTACAATGTAGGGGGCAGGGATCTGGGGGCCCCTTTGTCAAAGAGGGCTTCCAGATTCCGATAAGCCCCCCACCCTCAGACCCCGACAACCAATGGCCAGGGTTGTTGGGAAAAGGCTCTTGTCCCCATCAACATGGAGACAAGGTGCTTTGGAGCACCCTCCCCATGTTGAGGGCATGTGGTCTGGTATGGTTCAGGAGGGGGGGAACTAACTCTTCCCCCCCTATCCTGTCCTCCAGGCTGCATGCATGGATAATCGTCTGGTATGGATTTTGGGGGAAACCCACACCAATTTCTTTTTTAATTTTGGTGTGGAGTTTCCCTTAAAATCCATACCAGACACGAAAGGCCTGGAATGAACTTGGGGTGGAACCCATGCTGTTTTTTCCTTGATTTTTTATCCATATTGCCAGGAGGCGGCAACACATTACAGCTGTAAGCAAGTTTAACTGCTTCAGCCCCAGAAGAATTTACCCCTTCCTGACCAGAGCACTTTTTGCGATTCGGCACTGCCTCGTTTTAACTGACAATTGTGCGGTCGTGCGACGTGGCTCCCAAACAAAATTGACGTCCTTTTTTCCCACAAATAGAGCTTTCTTTTGGTGGTATTTGATCACCTCTGCGGTTTTTATTTTTTGTGCTATAAACAAAAAAAAGCGACAATTTTGAAAAAAACGCATTATTTTTTACTTTTTGCTATGATAAATATCCCTAAAAAATAATAAAAAAAACATTTTTTTCCTCAGTTTAGGCCGATATGTATTCTTCTACATATTTTTGGTAAAAAAAAATCGCAATAAGCGATTCTTGATTGGTTTGCGCAAAAGTTATAGCATTTACAAAATAGGGGATAGTTTTATGGCATTTTTATTAACTATTTTTTTTTACTAGTAATGGCAGCGATCAGCGATTTTTTTTGTGACTACGACATTATGGTGGACACATCGGACATTTTTGACACATTTTTGGGACCATTGTCATTTATACAGCAATCAGTGCTATAAAGTGCACTGATTCCTGTGTAAATGACACTGACAGTGAAGGGGTTAACCACTAGGGGTGAGAAGGGGTTAAGTCAGTACTAGGGAGTGATTTCTAATTGTAGGGGGGATGGGCTAGCTGTGACACATCACTATCTCTGCTCCCGATGACAGGGAACAGAGATCAGTGACACTGTCACTAGGCAGAACGGAGAGATGCTTGTTTACATCAGCATCTCCCCATTCGTCCTCTCCGTGAGGCGATCGCGGGTATCCCTGCGGCGATCGAGTCCGCGGGACACGTGACCCGACTCACGGAGCTCCCGGCCGGCGTGCGAGCACGCCGCCAGCGGCGCACATGCAATGGCATGGGGGGGAATTCAAATGGGACTTATAGGTAAACCCATTTGCCCAGCCGTGCCATTCTGCCGATGTACATCGGCGTGCGCCGGTCGGGAAGTGGTTAAATTACATTTTTTCTTTAGAAATGTTATTTTGCTGCGGCACTGTTCTACACATCACACAGATGTGCCACTCTAGAGGCAGACTAAGGTGACCCCGTGCACAATATTTAAAGGAATATTTCATTTTTATTTTTTCACTTTAAGCATTTTTAAAATCACTGCTCCTGAAAAAATGGTCATTTTAAAAACTTTTTTTGCATTGATACATGTCCCCTAGGGCACTACCCGGGTCCCCATACACTTTGTATGACAATAACTTGCATATAAGCCTTTAAAAATGAGCACTTTTGATTTTTCATGTTCGTGTCCCATAGACTTTAATAGGGTTTGCATGTTCTGGTGTGAACCGAACCGGGGGGTGTTCGGCCCATCCCGAACGCTGAATGTTTGGAAGCTCATTTATTTTGTGACTTTTACTACACATTCTCTTTTGTATTCTCATTTTGTACAAATGTATCTCTGATGTAAGATGATATTATTTGGTATGTTTTTTCTCCTGTTTCCTTGTGGACATAATAAATTCCTCTGTGATAAAAAAATATCTTTACCCATTGGTTAAAATACATCCCAATAATTTGCATTCCCTGCTGAGTGTCTACTTTCCTGTTTCTGACCCAATAGGCTCTGTCTCAGGTTATCCTTTCCCTTCTTTTAAGATCTTTTAAGATCGTACATTTTGTAGCCCCTCCTAGTAAAATATATCACCAGTAATACACTCAGCTTGGAACACTGATTCTGTGGAGAAATTTTATTTTGCCCACATGAATTGCCCTGTAGGGATGCTCCTCTTCAAAGATCTCGGGTGGGGGCTATCCCAGTGGAGCAGGGAATTGGTGGAAGTCGGCTTACCATATACTGTAGTATGAATTATTCCACTACCATCTCTTGTAATTGTCAGATCCAAAAAATGTATGCATTTGTGTTGGATCTGGCTAGTAAAATACATACCATGTTGTGCACATTCAGGCAGATTATGAATTCCTCAAAATTTTCTTTGGGACCCTTCCATGGGATAAAAACATCATCTATGATGCAGGCTCATAATAGCAGTACCCTTGAGTAGGGATGAGCCGAACACCCCCCAGTTCGGTTCGCACCAGAACCTGCGAACGGACCGAAAATTCGCACGAATGTTAGAACCCCATTGACGTCTATGGGACTCGAATGTTCAAAATCAAAAGTGCTAATTTTAAAGGCTAATTTGCATGGTATTGTCCTAAAAAGGGTTTGGGGACCCGGGTCCTGCCCCAGGGGACATGTATCAATGCAAAAAAAACTTTTAAAAACGGCCGTTTTTTCGGGAGCAGTGATTTTAATGATGATTAAAGTAAAAAAAAACTGAAATATTCCTTTAAATATCGTACCTGGGGATGTCTATAGTATGCCTGTAAAGTGGCGCGTGTTTCCCGTGCTTAGAACAGTCCCTGCACAAAATGACATTTTTAAAGGAAAAAAAGTAATTTAAAACTACTTGTGGCTTTAATGTAATGTCGGGTCCTGGTAATATGGATGAAAATCAGTGAGACAAACGGCATGGGTACCCTCCAGTCCATTACCAAGCCCTTTGGGTCCTGTATGGATATTAAGGGGAACCCCGCACCCAAATTAAAAAAAGGAAAGGCATGAGGCCCCCAGGCCTATATACTCTGAACAGCAGTATACAGGCGGTGCAAACAAGACAGGGACTGTAGGTTTGTTGTTAAGTATAATCTGTTTGTAATTTTGAACTAGTACATTTTTAAAGTGTAGCTCCAGACAAAAAATCTGTTTTTAAGCTTTTTGGAAAACATAGGGAAGGGTTATCACCCCTGTGACATTTGTTTTGCTGTCTGTGCTCCTCTTCAGAAGATTTCACCTCACTTTTTGTCCCAATGACAAAATTAGGCCTTTGGTGATGGTGGTGGTGGTGCTGGTGCCACAACACTGTAAGTCCTCACAGTTACTCTTGGTGGGCGATAGGAATGGGCCCTGCTGTGAAATATTAGATCAAGAATTGTAATTACATGCCCCTGTTGAGCAGGGGCTGAAAAATTGGGCCTTTGGTGGTGGTGTTAGTGCTGGTGCCACAACATTGTAAGTCCTCACAGTTAATCTTGGTTAGCGCAGAAACGTGCCCTGCTGTCAAATATTCAATCAAGAATTGTAATTACATGCCCCTGTTGAACAGGGCCAGAAAAATTGGGCCTTTGGTGGTGGTGGTGGTGGTGCTGGTGGCACAACACTGTAAGTCCTCACAGTTAATCTTGGTGGGCACAGAAATGGGCCCTGCTGTGAAATATTCGATCAAGAATTGTAAATACATGCCCCTGTTGAACAGGGGCTGAAAAATTGGGCCTTTGGTGGTGGTGTTGGTGTTGGTGCCACAACACTGTAAGTCCTCACAGTTAATCTTGGTGGGCGCAGAAATGGGCCCTGCTGTGAAATATTAGATCAAGAATTCTAATTACATGTCCCTGTTGAACAGGGGCTGAAAATTTGGGCCTTAGGCACTGGTGCTGGTGCCACAACACTGCAACCCCTCATAGATACTCTAGTTGGAGCGCAGGAATTAGCCCTGCTGCAAAGAATTCCATAAAAAATTGTAATTACATGCCCTTGTTAAACAGGGGCTTAAAAATTGGGCCTTAGGCACTGGTGGCAGCGCCCAGAACCAAAAATGTTCTTACAAGCTATCAGCATGATCATTGAGGAGGAAGAGGATAATTACTCAGCATAACAGGATAGTCACTTAGCATCAGCATAGGCAGTCTTTGAAGGGATCTGAGATTTAAAAAAAAATTACTCGGTTACATCAGCATCAGGTGCTTGGTAGCTGGTGGTGATCCAAGACTGATTCATTTTTAGGAAGGTCAGTCGATCGACCGAGTCGGTGGACAGACGCACCCTGTGATCGGTTACAAAGCCTCCAGCAGCACTGAATGTGCGTTCTGAAAGAACGCTGGATGCAGGACAGGCCAGTAGCTCAATTGCATACTGTGCAAGCTCATACTGTGCAAGCTCTGGCCAGTAATCCATCCTCAAGACCCAGTAACCCAGAGGATTTTCGGTGGGAAAGGTGTCCAAGTCAGATCTTGCCCCTAGGTATTCCTGCACCATGTAAAACAGACGCTGGCGTTGGTTGCTGGAACCGATCATAACCTGGGGCTACGGACTAAAAAATTGTCTGAACGCATCGGTCAGACAGCCACCTTCTCCACCGCTCCTTCTTTGACTGGCCGAAGCCTCAGCAACACGTTGTCCAGAAACAGGAGTTTGTAACCTCCCAGTCTCTGGGAATGCATTGCACAGACCTTTCTGCAAGGCCTCCCGAAGATGTTTTATCCTCTGCTCCCTCTGCGACGGCAAGATAAGATCCGCAACCTTACCCTTGTAATGTGGATCAAGGAGGATTGCCAGCCAGTATTGGTCCTTCTCCTTGATACCACGAATACGAGGATCCTTACGCAGGCTTTGCAGGATCAGGGAGGCCATGCAGCGTAGGTTTGCTGAGGCATTCGGTCCGGAGTCCTCTGGGTCACTAAGGACGACATGGTCCGCAGCCACCTCCTCCCAGCCACGTACAAGTCCATGTGTTTCTTGGGACTGATCCATTAAAGACTGCTGCTGATGCTGAGTGCCAGGCTCCACCTCCATACTGACACAATCCTCCTCCTCTTCCTCCTCCTCCTCCTCCTCGTTCTCTTCCTGTGTGATCGGTGGGCATGCAGGAACACTGTCTGGATAAAGGGGGCCTTGAGAGCTAAGGAAGTCCTCCTCTTCCTGCCTCTGTTCTGCCTCAAGTGCCCTGTCCATTATTCCACGCAGTGTGTGCTCCAACAGGTGGACAAGGGGGACAGTGTCATTGATGCATGCAATGTCACTGCTCACCATCCTCGTGGCCTCTTCAAATGGTGACAGTGCATGCATCCCTGATCATGGCCCACTTGCGTGGGGAAAAAAAAACAAGCTCCCCTGACCCTGTCCTGGTGCCATAGTCGCAAAGGTACTCATTGATGGCCCTCTGCTGCGTGTGCAGCCGCTGCAGCATGGCCAACATTGAGTTCCACCTGGTGGGCATGTCACAGATTAGGCAGTTCTTGGGCAGGTTAAACTCCTTTTGGAGGTCTGCCAGCCGAGCACTGGCATTATATGACTGGCGGAAATGCACACAGACTTCCCTGGCCTGCCTCAGGACATCCTGTAAGCCTGGGTACCTGCCCAAGAACCGCTGCACCACCAAGTTAAGGACGTGAGCCAAACAGGGCACATGGGTCAGTTGTCCCTGTCGGAGGGCAGAGGGGAGGAGAGGCAATGGAGGAAGGGAAGAGGAGGGGGTGGAGGAGAGAGGTGTGTCACAATAATTAGTAGTGGCATTTTGGAGGCGTGGTGGTGGAACAACCTCAAACACTACTGCACCTTGTCCTGCATCCTTCCCAGCTGCCAGCAGAGTGACCCAATGGGTCCTGAAACTTAGGTAACGTCCCTGTCCATGCCTGCTGGACCATGAGTCAGCGGTAATATGCACCTTACCACTGACCGCCCTGTCCAGCGAGGCCAAGACATTGCCTTCCACATGCCGGTAGAGAGCCAAAATCACCTTCCGTGAGAAAAAGTGGCATTTGGGTACCTGCCACTGAGGAACCGCACATTCCACAAACTCACGGAAGGGGGCAGAGTCTACCAATTGAAAATTTAGCAGTTGAAGTGCTAGCAATTTTGCCAAGCTAGCATTCAACCGCTGGGCATGTGGATGGCTGGGAGCGAACTTCTTTCGGCGGTGCAGCAGCTGGGGCAGGGAAATTTTCCTGGTACAATCTGACGTTGGTGTACCGAAAGCAGATTGCCCACAAGTACTTGGCTGTGACACACCTAATTCTACACCTTCATTCCTCTCAGTGCAGGTCTCAGAGAGGACTGAAGGTGTAGTGGGGTTGGAGATCTCAGCTTATGAGGAGCAAGGAGAGGTCCTCTTTGTTCTTTGGTGTGGGTCTTTTAGATATGCTTGCCAATGAACTGCATGGCAGGTCAACATATGTCTGGTCAAGCATGTGGTTCCAAGCGGGAGTTATTTTGGCCACACAAGATACGCTTGAGACATATGTTGCAAATAGCAGCGGTGCGATCTGATGCACTCATCTCAAAAAAGGCCCACACCAAAGAACTTTTGGAATAACGCGCAGAGACAGCAGCGCCCTGCACATGCTGAGCTTTGCGGTGTTATGCAGTCAGTGTGCTGCCCTTAGGCTGGCCCCTGGAGGGCATCCTGCCTCATTGGTGATGTGCCTCCTCCTCCCCTCTCCTATCAGGCACCCACGTTGAGTCAGTGACCTCATCTTCCCCTCCCTCCTCATCACTGGAGCAAACCTGGCAGTATGCTGCAGCAGGGGGAGCATGACTGCCAGATTGCTGTCCTTCTTGGGCACCCCCTCTGTCCGTGCTCACGTTACTGCCTTCATCTAGCTCAGTATCATCATTAGAGCCTTCTAAACGCTGGGCATCCTCCTGGAGCATGTACCCAACACTGTGGTCAAACAGTTCAAGGGACTCCTCAGGAGGACATGGTGGGGCTTGTGAAGGAGTCACTGATTCCATTGAGCCGAGGGAAGAGGCCGCGTTGGTAGCTGCTTGTGACAAACCTAGCCGGGACAGAGGACTGTTGGAGAGGACTGAATGCAAGCCTGTTGCCTTTTGATTATGGGCCCTGGATTTTCAATGGAACAATACTCTTTGTGAAGTGAATTAGAAATCCAGTCTGAACTGTACTAATCGGACTCCGTCGTGTATATATGTATATATTGTATGTTGTTTGATTCTGTTGGGGACTCCTTACTGTAGATTTGTGTCCCTGAAGAGAGAGGGGGGATTCCTCCAGCAGCCCCCTGATGATAAGAATGATTCATACTGTTGGGACACATCCTGTGAGGAGATGCTGGTGTCATCAATTCCAACTACCCGTGTTTATGTTAATTAAAGGAGCTGATCACATTGTCCTCTATACAATGTAGGAGACGGGACGACTCCTATTGGAGCTGCAGCTATTGTGTTTATACTCCTGTATGAAGCTCGGTGCCCACAAGTCTGTCATCTGGTCTGGGTAAATTTTTTAGTTAATTAGCTCATGTTAATTATGTTAATTAGGTTACAGTTGTATTGTTAGAGGAGGTTCCAACGGCATATAAAGTCTTGTAACTTTGATTCATAATAAAACAGTTCTGATGTACTCCAAGACTGGTGTTGTCTAGTTCTTGGGTGTTCCTATAGCCAGATCCATTGGGCTCGTGTTCCAGAACTTAGGAAGCGGTATACTGACGGAAGCACTCAAGCGGAGTGTGGGACGTTCCGTGACATTGGTGGCAAGCAGCGGGAAAGCTTCCTGCAGTCTGGGACATCCAAACCTCCAACTGGATCTAAGATCAGCATAGCAGACTTCAGTCACCCCAGCGGAGATATGGACCTGGCATCAGAATTCCCGGGGCTGCTGTGGATCATCCTTTCAACATACACCAGGACTGTGTCTAAGGATGAATACCTGGAGCTCAGGCAGCAGATTCGGGTGGGGCTCTGGATCGGAGCCCTCCAGCTCGCTGGTAAAAAAAACAGGGCAAGTGCTTTCCAACCCAAGAGCAACGGGCCAGTGACCAACGGGCATTGCGGATGGCATTCCTGGGAGAGCGGCCCCAGGAGCAATGAGTGACTGAGTTGGACAGGCTGGTCCAGCAGGAGATAGAGCTGGACAATCGTTATCGGGCTCTGCAATGGCACGCAGAGGAGGGATATTTAGGGGAGACAACAGAATGCTCTCCAGAGGGATATGACTTTGGAGGCCCTGGATTGCTGTGGGAGAGCCTTACAGATCTTTTTATGTTTAGCGATGAAGGGGAACCTGACCTTGAGAACCTGAGAGAATATAGACAGTCTATGCTCGGTCTTGCAGGGGTCTCAGAGCTCAAACCTGATCTGGACCATTTGCTAAGGAAGGAACAGCATCTGGAAAGGGCATACAGGAAACTGCTAGAACAAGTTCAGCAGCATGCCAGAGAATCGGCAGTGGAAAATCCGGAGATTGCCATCCCCAAACCTGAAGTGCTGACAACAGGGCAGAGCTCTGCTAACCTCTGTCCAGAAATAATAGCATCTTCTGGGTTCCATGGACAGGAGATGGTGAACCTCTATCCCCAGACATCAGTTGCAGAGACATGGGATTTGATAGACTTTTCTGCTGAGGAAGAACAACCTGATGAGCCACCAGCAGAAGAACTGCTATCAGGGCCAAAGTTCACTGTGCTCTGCCCAGCACCAACAGTGGCTTCGGCCTTCTTGAGAGAAGAGGTAGTCGGCCTTTCTCCCACAACACTGACAGGGACATGTGATTTTCTGCCAGCAGCATCTATGGAGTTAAAACAAACTTCTCCAGCTGAAGATCTGGTAACTGAACAGAGGGTCCAAGACCTCTGTCCCACACTTTTACCAATTCCAGAGACTGGGGATTTAATAGACGTTTCTGTAGAGGAGGAGCCACTTGGCAAACCCCCAGCAGAAGTGCTGGCAACCGGACAGAGGGTCTGTAAGGATATTTTAGCTTGCTGTCCACCATTTTAGCTATAAGAATATGTATCCATCTTAGAATAATATGTATATGTGACGTCTATCAAAAGTTAGTTTCAAATTCTTGTAAATCATATGATTTCCCCGAAATGACGCATGAAGTTCTTTCTTGTTGACAGTTTCTGTATGAAGAAATTATGTTCTATTATTAGTTAGTTGTATGTCTGTAAATTTAGCATATATTAATGAAGGGGTTGGACTTTTGTTGTGATGTCATGTTGGTTATATAAGTGAAAATAGGGAAGTAAAGGATGGGATCATTTCTGAATTGCATGCCTTGTGTGTGTCATAATTTCTTGTCGGAATGATCTCCAGATCTGAATGGGTTTTTGGGGGACACTCTAATCAGGATATCATACGAGGGTTCACTTGCTTTTAGAACATACATGCACCCCAACAGGGTCCAAGACCTCTGCCCCACACCTGCAGCAATTGTGGAGGCCCAAGGTGAGGAGGTGGCAGTCTATCGCGAGCTGCAGATCAGGATCCAAGGAGAGAATGCAGTCATCACCTCACAACTGCAGCTTGATCTGGTGTCGGTTGATGGGGCTTCAGTCCCCACCTGTATACCCCAGGGATGCTGGGCAGTCGGCCCAGATCCCCAACAGCAGGATGGAGTGAGCCCAGTCCCCCTGTCTTCTCTCCAGCGGCAGAAAGGACTCCAGGGAGAAGGGCCAGTCCGGGCCTCCCCCCCCCCGCGGCAGATATGTTCTCTGAGAGAGGCAGAGGATGGCTGGGTGAGTAATACTCTGTTTGGAATAATTTATTTGGGGTACTGTGTGGGTACAGGCAGTAGAGGACTGGAACTATGGACTAACTTCGGAGTCAACCCGTCTGGGGTCTCCTCCTGTGTTAGTCTCCTGCCGAAAGGGGAGAAATGTGACAAACCTAGCCGGGACAGAGGCTGTTGGAGAGGACTGAATGCAAGCCTGTTGCCTTTTGATTATGGGCCCTGGATTTTCAATGGAACAATACTCTTTGTGAAGTGAATTAGAAATCCAGTCTGAACTGTACTAATCGGACTCCGTCGTGTATATATGTATATATTGTATGTTGTTTGATTCTGTTGGGGACTCCTTACTGTAGATTTGTGTCCCTGAAGAGAGAGGGGGGATTCCTCCAGCAGCCCCCTGCTGATAAGAATGATTCATACTGTTGGGACACATCCTGTGAGGAGATGCTGGTGTCATCAATTCCAACTACCGTGTTTATGTTATTTAAAGGAGCTGATCACATTGTCCTCTATACAATGTAGGAGACGGGACGACTCCTATTGGAGCTGCAGCTATTGTGTTTATACTCCTGTGTGAAGCTCGGTGCCCACAAGTCTGTCATCTGGTCTGGGTAAATTTTTTAGTTAATTAGCTCATGTTAATTATGTTAATTAGGTTACAGTTGTATTGTTAGAGGAGGTTCCAACGGCATATAAAGTCTTGTAACTTTGATTCATAATAAAACAGTTCTGATGTACTCCAAGACTGGTGTTGTCTAGTTCTTGGGTGTTCCTATAGCCAGATCCATTGGGCTCGTGTTCCAGAACTTAGGAAGCGGTATACTGACGGAAGCACTCAAGCGGAGTGTGGGACGTTCCGTGACACTGCTTTGCCAGACAAAGTACCCTGAGCATGGGGGAGGGAGGATGAGGAGGATGAGGACGGCTTGGTCATCCACTCGACCAAGTCTTCCGCATGTTGTGGCTCAACACGGCCAGCTGCCGAAAAAAAGGCCAAGTGTGTCCCACGGCCACATGCTGTTGAGGATGCACCGTCTTCACGACCATCACCGTTGCCTCTAGACACAGAGCCTGCTTGCCCTCTTTTATTGGCTTGTGACTGTCTGCCTCTCCTTGTTGGCCTTCCAGACATACTAATGGCCTGTAGCTGCACTAAGCTGGGATATATATATATATATATATATATATATATATATATATATATATACTGATACTGCAGCTAGCACTAAGCTGGGATATATATATATATATATATATATATATATATATACTGATACTGCAACTGCCTGCCTACAGTATGAGAACACCACCAACCTTCTACAGGTAGCTTTAGCTGAACACTGTGCAGAGGTTGCACTACACTAACGTGTAAATAATTTAGCTGCCTGCGGTAGTGATAGGATCAGGAAAACACCACCAACCTTCTACAGGTAGCTTAAGCTGAACAGTGCAGAGGTCGCACTACACTAACGAGTAAATTATTAAGCTGCCTACGGTAGTGATAGGATCAGGAAAACACCCCCAACCTTCTACAGGTAGCATTAGCTGAACAGTGCAGAGGTCTCACTACGCTAACGTGTAAATAATTTAGGTGCCTGCGGTAGTGATAGGATCAGGAAAACACCACCAACCTTCTACAGGTAGCTTTAGCTGAACAGTGCAGAGGTCGCACTACACTAACATGTAAATTATTAAGCTGCCTGCGGTAGTGATAGGATCAGGAAAACACCACCAACTTTCTACAGGTAGCTTTAGCTGAACAGTGCAGAGGTTGCGCTACACTAACGTGTAAATAATTTAGGTGCCTGCGTTAGTGATAGGATCAGGAAAACATCACCAACCTTCTATAGGTAGCTTTAGCTGAACAGTGCAGAGGTCACACTACACTAACGTGTAAATACTTTAGCTGTCTGTGGTAGTGATAGGATCAAGAAAACACCACCAACCTTCTACAGGTAGCTTTAGCTGAACACTGTGCAGAGGTCGCTCTACACTAACATGTAAAGACTTTAGCTGCCTGCGGTAGTGATAGGATCAGGAAAACACTACCAACCTTCTACAGGTAGCTTTAGCTGAACACTGTGCAGAGGTCGCACTACACTAACATGTAAATACTTTAGCTGCCTGCGGTAGTGATAGGATCAGGAAAACACCACCAACCTTCTACAGGTAGCTTTAGCTGAACACTGTGCAGAGGTTGCACTACACTAACGTGTAAATCCTTTAGCTGCCTGCACTAGTGATAGGATCAGGAAAACACCACCAACCTTCTACAGGTAGCTTTAGCTGAACACTGTGCAAAGGTCGCACTACACTAACTTGTAGCTTTAGCTGAACACTGTTCAGAGGACGCACTACACTAACTTGTAGCTTTAGCTGAACACTGTGAGGAGGAAGCATTACACTAACTTGTAGCTTTAGCTGAACACTGTTCAGAGCACGCACTACATTAACTTGTAGCGTTAGCTGAACACTGTGCAGAGGTCGCACTACACTAACTTGTAGCTTTAGCTGAACACTGTTCAGAGGATGCACTACACTAACTTGTAGCTTTAGCTGAACACTGTGCAGAGGTCGCACTACACTAACTTGTAGTTTTAGCTGAACACTGTGAGGAGGATGCACTACACTAACTTGTAGCTTTAGCTGAACACTGTGCAGAGGTCGCACTACACTAACTTGTAGCTTTAGCTGAACACTGTGAGGAGGACGCACTACACTAACTTGTAGCTTTAGCTGAACACTGTGAGGAGGAAGCACTACACTAACTTGTAACTTTAGCTGAACATTGTTCAGAGCACGCACTACACTAACTTGTAGCTTTAGCTGAACACTGTGCAGAGGTCGCACTACACTAACTTGTAGCTTTAGCTGAACACTGTTCAGAGGATGCACTACACTAACTTGTAGCTTTAGCTGAACACTGTGCAGAGGTCACACTACACTAACTTGTAGCTTTAGCTGAACACTGTGAGGAGGACTCACTACACTAACTTGTAGCTTTATATGAACACTGTTCAGAGGACGCACTACACTAACGTGTAAATACTTTAGCTGTCTGTGGTAGTGATAGGATCAGGAAAACACCACCAACCTTCTACAGGTAGCTTTAGCTGAACACTGTGTAGAGGTCGCACTACACTAACATGTAAATACTTTAGCTGCCTGCGGTAGTGATAGGATCAGGAAAACACCACCAACCTTCTACAGGTAGCTTTAGCTGAACACTGTGCAGAGGTCGCACTACACTAACATGTAAATACTTTAGCTGCCTGCGGTAGTGATAGGATAAGGAAAACACCACCAACCTTCTACAGGTATCTTTAGCTGAACACTGTGCAGAGGTCGCACTACACTAACGTGTAAATACTTTAGCTGCCTGCGGTAGTGATAGGATCAGGAAAACACCACCAACCTTCTACAGGTAGCTTTAGCTGAACAGTGCAGAGGTCTCACTACACTAACGTGTAAATAATTTAGGTGCCTGCGGTAGTGATAGGATCAGGAAAACACCACCAACCTTCTACAGGTAGCTTTAGCTGAACAGTGCAGAGGTCGCACTACACTAACATGTAAATTATTAAGCTGCCTGCGGTAGTGATAGGATCAGGAAAACACCACCAACTTTATACAGGTAGCTTTAGCTGAACAGTGCAGAGGTCGCACTATACTAACGTGTAAATAATTTAGGTGCCTGCGGTAGTGATAGGATCAGGAAAACACCACCAACCTTCTACAGGTAGCTTTAGCTGAACAGTGCAGAGGTTACACTACACTAACGTGTAAATACTTTAGCTGTCTGTGGTAGTGATAGGATCAGGAAAACACCACCAACCTTCTACAGGTAGCTTTAGCTGAACACTGTGTAGAGGTCGCACTACACTAACATGTAAATACTTTAGCTGCCTGTGGTAGTGATAGGATCAGGAAAACACCACCAACCTTCTACAGGTAGCTTTAGCTGAACACTGTGCAGAGGTCGCACTACACTAACATGTAAATACTTTAGCTGCCTGCGGTAGTGATAGGATCAGGAAAACACCACCAACCTTCTACAGGTAGCTTTAGCTGAACACTGTGCAGAGGTCGCACTACACTAACGTGTAAATACTTTAGCTGCCTGCGGTAGTGATAGGATCAGGAAAACACCACCAACCTTCTACAGGTAGCTTTAGCTGAACAGTGCAGAGGTCTCACTACACTAACGTGTAAATAATTTAGGTGCCTGCGGTAGTGATAGGATCAGGAAAACACCACCAACCTTCTACAAGTAGCTTTAGCTGAACAGTGCAGAGGTCGCACTACACTAACATGTAAATTATTAAGCTGCCTGCGGTAGTGATAGGATCAGGAAAACACCACCAACTTTCTACAGGTAGCTTTAGCTGAACAGTGCAGAGGTCGCACTATACTAACGTGTAAATAATTTAGGTGCCTGCGGTAGTGATAGGATCAGGAAAACACCACCAACCTTCTACAGGTAGCTTTAGCTGAAC
The DNA here is from genome assembly GCF_042186555.1 of Aquarana catesbeiana. NCBI lineage: Eukaryota > Metazoa > Chordata > Amphibia > Anura > Ranidae > Aquarana > Aquarana catesbeiana. The sequence continues at coordinate 777,146,690 of NC_133324.1, forward strand.
AGTGCAGAGGTTACACTACACTAACGTGTAAATACTTTAGCTGTCTGTGGTAGTGATAGGATCAGGAAAACACCACCAACCTTCTACAGGTAGCTTTAGCTGAACACTGTGCAGAGATCGCACTACACTAACGTGTAAATACTTTAGCTGCTTGCGGTAGTGATAGGATCAGGAAAACACCACCAACCTTCTACAGGTAGCTTTAGCTGAACACTGTGCAAAGGTCGCACTACACTAACTTGTAGCTTTAGCTGAACACTGTTCAGAGGACGCACTACACTAACTTGTAGCTTTAGCTGAACACTGTGAGGAGGACGCACTACACTAACTTGTAGCTTTAGATGAACACTGTTCAGAGGATGCACTACACTAACTTGTAGCTTTAGCTGAACACTGTGCAGAGGTCGCACTACACTAACTTGTAGCTTTAGCTGAACACTGTGAGGAGGACTCACTACACTAACTTGTAGCTTTAGATGAACACTGTTCAGAGGACGCACTACACTAACGTGTAAATACTTTAGCTGTCTGTGGTAGTGATAGGATCAGGAAAATACCACCAACCTTCTACAGGTAGCTTTAGCTGAACACTGTGTAGAGGTCGCACTACACTAACATGTAAATACTTTAGCTGCCTGCGGTAGTGATAGGATCAGGAAAACACCACCAACCTTCTACAGGTAGCTTTAGCTGAACACTGTGCAGAGGTCGCACTACACTAACATGTAAATACTTTAGCTGCCTGCGGTAGTGATAGGATCAGGAAAACACCACCAACCTTCTACAGGTAGCTTTAGCTGAACACTGTGCAGAGGTCGCACTACACTAAAGTGTAAATACTTTAGCTGCCTGCGGTAGTGATAGGATCAGGAAAACACCACCAACCTTCTACAGGTAGCTTTAGCTGAACACTGTGCAAAGGTCGCACTACACTAACTTGTAGCTTTAGCTGAACACTGTTCAGAGGACGCACTACACTAACTTGTAGCTTTAGCTGAACACTGTGCAAAGGTCGCACTACACTAACTTGTAGCTTTAGCTGAACACTGTTCAGAGGACGCACTACACTAACTTGTAGCTTTAGCTGAACACTGTGAGGAGGAAGCATTACACTAACTTGTAGCTTTAGCTGAACACTGTTTAGAGCATGCACTACATTAACTTGTAGCGTTAGCTGAACACTGTGCAGAGGTCGCACTACACTAACTTGTAGCTTTAGCTGAACACTGTTCAGAGGATGCACTACACTAACTTGTAGCTTTAGCTGAACACTGTGCAGAGGTCGCACTACACTAACTTGTAGTTTTAGCTGAACACTGTGAGGAGGACGCACTACACTAACTTGTAACTTTAGCTGAACACTGTGCAGAGGTCACACTAAACTAACCTGTAGCTTTAGCTGAACACTGTGAGGAGGACGCACTACACTAACTTGTAGCTTTAGCTGAACACTGTGAGGAGGAAGCACTACACTAATTGTAACTTTAGGTGAACATTGTTCAGAGCACGCACTACACTAACTTGTAGCTTTAGCTGAACACTGTGCAGAGGTCGCACTACACTAACTTGTAGTTTTAGCTGAACACTGTTCAGAGGACGCACTACACTAACTTGTAGCTTTAGCTGAACACTGTGCAGAGGTCACACTACACTAACTTGTAGCTTTAGCTGAACACTGTGAGGAGGACTCACTACACTAACTTGTAGCTTTATATGAACACTGTTCAGAGGACGCACTACACTAACGTGTAAATACTTTAGCTGTCTGTGGTAGTGATAGGATCAGGAAAACACCACCAACCTTCTACAGATAGCTTTAGCTGAACACTGTGTAGAGGTCGCACTACACTAACATGTAAATACTTTAGCTGTCTGCGGTAGTGATAGGATCAGGAAAACACTACCAACCTTCTACAGGTAGCTTTAGCTGAACACTGTGCAGAGGTCGCACTACACTAACATGTAAATACTTTAGCTGCCTGCGGTAGTGATAGGATCAGGAAAACACCACCAACCTTCTACAGGTAGCTTTAGCTGAACACTGTGCAGAGGTCGCACTACACTAACGTGTAAATACTTTAGCTGCCTGCGGTAGTGATAGGATCAGGAAAACACCACCAACCTTCTACAGGTAGCTTTAGCTGAACAGTGCAGAGGTCTCACTACACTAACGTGTAAATAATTTAGGTGCCTGCGGTAGTGATAGGATCAGGAAAACACCACCAACCTTCTACAGGTAGCTTTAGCTGAACAGTGCAGAGGTCGCACTACACTAACATGTAAATTATTAAGCTGCCTGCGGTAGTGATAGGATCAGGAAAACACCACCAACTTTCTACAGGTAGCTTTAGCTGAACAGTGCAGAGGTCGCACTCTACTAACGTGTAAATAATTTAGGTGCCTGCGGTAGTGATAGGATCAGGAAAACACCACCAACCTTCTACAGGTAGCTTTAGCTGAACAGTGCAGAGGTTACACTACACTAACGTGTAAATACTTTAGCTGTCTGTGGTAGTGATAGGATCAGGAAAACACCACCAACCTTCTATAGGTAGCTTTAGCTGAACACTGTGCAGAGGTCGCACTACACTAACATGTAAATACTTTAGCTGCCTGCGGTAGTGATAGGATCAGGAAAACACCACCAACCTTCTACAGGTAGCTTTAGCTGAACACTGTGCAGAGATCGCACTACACTAACGTGTAAATACTTTAGCTGCTTGCGGTAGTGATAGGATCAGGAAAACACCACCAACCTTCTACAGGTAGCTTTAGCTGAACACTGTGCAAAGGTCGCACTACACTAACTTGTAGCTTTAGCTGAACACTGTTCAGAGGACGCACTACACTAACTTGTAGCTTTAGCTGAACACTGTGAGGAGGACACACTACACTAACTTGTAGCTTTAGCTGAACACAGTTCAGAGGATGCACTACACTAACTTGTAGCTTTAGCTGAACACTGTGCAGAGGTCGCACTACACTAACTTGTAGCTTTAGCTGAACACTGTGAGGAGGACTCACTACACTAACTTGTAGCTTTAGATGAACACTGTTCAGAGGACGCACTACACTAACGTGTAAATACTTTAGCTGTCTGTGGTAGTGATAGGATCAGGAAAATACCACCAACCTTCTACAGGTAGCTTTAGCTGAACACTGTGTAGAGGTCGCACTACACTAACATGTAAATACTTTAGCTGCCTGCGGTAGTGATAGGATCAGGAAAACACCACCAACCTTCTACAGGTAGCTTTAGCTGAACACTGTGCAGAGGTCGCACTACACTAACATGTAAATACTTTAGCTGCCTGCGGTAGTGATAGGATCAGGAAAACACCACCAACCTTCTACAGGTAGCTTTAGCTGAACACTGTGCAGAGGTCGCACTACACTAAAGTGTAAATACTTTAGCTGCCTGCGGTAGTGATAGGATCAGGAAAACACCACCAACCTTCTACAGGTAGCTTTAGCTGAACACTGTGCAAAGGTCGCACTACACTAACTTGTAGCTTTAGCTGAACACTGTTCAGAGGACGCACTACACTAACTTGTAGCTTTAGCTGAACACTGTGCAAAGGTCGCACTACACTAACTTGTAGCTTTAGCTGAACACTGTTCAGAGGACGCACTACACTAACTTGTAGCTTTAGCTGAACACTGTGAGGAGGAAGCATTACACTAACTTGTAGCTTTAGCTGAACACTGTTTAGAGCATGCACTACATTAACTTGTAGCGTTAGCTGAACACTGTGCAGAGGTCGCACTACACTAACTTGTAGCTTTAGCTGAACACTGTTCAGAGGATGCACTACACTAACTTGTAGCTTTAGCTGAACACTGTGCAGAGGTCGCACTACACTAACTTGTAGTTTTAGCTGAACACTGTGAGGAGGACGCACTACACTAACTTGTAACTTTAGCTGAACACTGTGCAGAGGTCACACTAAACTAACCTGTAGCTTTAGCTGAACACTGTGAGGAGGACGCACTACACTAACTTGTAGCTTTAGCTGAACACTGTGAGGAGGAAGCACTACACTAATTGTAACTTTAGGTGAACATTGTTCAGAGCACGCACTACACTAACTTGTAGCTTTAGCTGAACACTGTGCAGAGGTCGCACTACACTAACTTGTAGTTTTAGCTGAACACTGTTCAGAGGACGCACTACACTAACTTGTAGCTTTAGCTGAACACTGTGCAGAGGTCACACTACACTAACTTGTAGCTTTAGCTGAACACTGTGAGGAGGACTCACTACACTAACTTGTAGCTTTATATGAACACTGTTCAGAGGACGCACTACACTAACGTGTAAATACTTTAGCTGTCTGTGGTAGTGATAGGATCAGGAAAACACCACCAACCTTCTACAGATAGCTTTAGCTGAACACTGTGTAGAGGTCGCACTACACTAACATGTAAATACTTTAGCTGTCTGCGGTAGTGATAGGATCAGGAAAACACTACCAACCTTCTACAGGTAGCTTTAGCTGAACACTGTGCAGAGGTCGCACTACACTAACATGTAAATACTTTAGCTGCCTGCGGTAGTGATAGGATCAGGAAAACACCACCAACCTTCTACAGGTAGCTTTAGCTGAACACTGTGCAGAGGTCGCACTACACTAACGTGTAAATACTTTAGCTGCCTGCGGTAGTGATAGGATCAGGAAAACACCACCAACCTTCTACAGGTAGCTTTAGCTGAACAGTGCAGAGGTCTCACTACACTAACGTGTAAATAATTTAGGTGCCTGCGGTAGTGATAGGATCAGGAAAACACCACCAACCTTCTACAGGTAGCTTTAGCTGAACAGTGCAGAGGTCGCACTACACTAACATGTAAATTATTAAGCTGCCTGCGGTAGTGATAGGATCAGGAAAACACCACCAACTTTCTACAGGTAGCTTTAGCTGAACAGTGCAGAGGTCGCACTCTACTAACGTGTAAATAATTTAGGTGCCTGCGGTAGTGATAGGATCAGGAAAACACCACCAACCTTCTACAGGTAGCTTTAGCTGAACAGTGCAGAGGTTACACTACACTAACGTGTAAATACTTTAGCTGTCTGTGGTAGTGATAGGATCAGGAAAACACCACCAACCTTCTATAGGTAGCTTTAGCTGAACACTGTGCAGAGGTCGCACTACACTAACATGTAAATACTTTAGCTGCCTGCGGTAGTGATAGGATCAGGAAAACACCACCAACCTTCTACAGGTAGCTTTAGCTGAACACTGTGCAGAGATCGCACTACACTAACGTGTAAATACTTTAGCTGCTTGCGGTAGTGATAGGATCAGGAAAACACCACCAACCTTCTACAGGTAGCTTTAGCTGAACACTGTGCAAAGGTCGCACTACACTAACTTGTAGCTTTAGCTGAACACTGTTCAGAGGACGCACTACACTAACTTGTAGCTTTAGCTGAACACTGTGAGGAGGACACACTACACTAACTTGTAGCTTTAGCTGAACACAGTTCAGAGCACGCACTACATTAACTTGTAGCGTTAGCTGAACACTGTGCAGAGGTTGCACTACACTAACTTGTAGCTTTAGCTGAACACTGTTCAGAGGATGCACTACACTAACTTGTAGCTTTAGCTGAACACTGTGCAGAGGTCGCACTACACTAACTTGTAGTTTTAGCTGAACACTGTGAGGAGGACGCACTACACTAACTTGTAACTTTAGCTGAACACTGTGCAGAGGTCACACTAAACTAACCTGTAGCTTTAGCTGAACACTGTGAGGAGGACGCACTACACTAACTTGTAGCTTTAGCTGAACACTGTGAGGAGGAAGCACTACACTAACTTGTAACTTTAGCTGAACACTGTTCAGAGGACGCACTACACTAACTTGTAGCTTTAGCTGAACACTGTGAGGAGGAAGCATTACACTAACTTGTAGCTTTAGCTGAACACAGTTCAGAGCACGCACTACATTAACTTGTAGCGTTAGCTGAACACTGTGCAGAGGTCGCACTACACTAACTTGTAGCTTTAGCTGAACACTGTTCAGAGGATGTACTACACTAACTTGTAGCTTTAGCTGAACACTGTGCAGAGGTCGCACTACACTAACTTGTAGTTTTAGCTGAACACTGTGAGGAGGACGCACTACACTAACTTGTAACTTTAGCTGAACACTGTGCAGAGGTCACACTAAACTAACCTGTAGCTTTAGCTGAACACTGTGAGGAGGACGCACTACACTAACTTGTAGCTTTAGCTGAACACTGTGAGGAGGAAGCACTACACTAACTTGTAACTTTAGCTGAACATTGTTCAGAGCACGCACTACACTAACTTGTAGCTTTAGCTGAACACTGTGCAGAGGTCGCACTACACTAACTTGTAGCTTTAGCTGAAAACTGTTCAGAGGACGCACTACACTAACTTGTAGCTTTAGCTGAACACTGTGCAGAGGTCACACTACACTAACTTGTAGCTTTAGCTGAACACTGTGAGGAGGACTCACTACACTAACTTGTAGCTTTAGATGAACATTGTTCAGAGGACACACTACACTAACGTGTAAATACTTTAGCTGTCTGTGGTAGTGATAGGATCAGGAAAACACCACCAACCTTCTACAGGTAGCTTTAGCTGAACAGTGCAGAGGTCGCACTATACTAACGTGTAAATAATTTAGGTGCCTGCGGTAGTGATAGGATCAGGAAAACACCACCAACCTTCTACAGGTAGCTTTAGCTGAACAGTGCAGAGGTTACACTACACTAACGTGTAAATACTTTAGCTGTCTGTGGTAGTGATAGGATCAGGAAAACACCACCAACCTTCTATAGGTAGCTTTAGCTGAACACTGTGCAGAGGTCGCACTACACTAACATGTAAATACTTTAGCTGCCTGCGGTAGTGATAGGATCAGGAAAACACCACCAACCTTCTACAGGTAGCTTTAGCTGAACACTGTGCAGAGGTCGCACTACACTAACGTGTAAATACTTTAGCTGCTTGCGATAGTAATAGGATCAGGAAAACACCACCAACCTTCTACAGGTAGCTTTAGCTGAACACTGTGCAAAGGTCGCACTACACTAACTTGTAGCTTTAGCTGAACACTGTTCAGAGGACGCACTACACTAACTTGTAGCTTTAGCTGAACACTGTGAGGAGGACGCACTACACTAACTTGTAGCTTTAGCTGAACACAGTTCAGAGCACGCACTACATTAACTTGTAGCGTTAGCTGAACACTGTGCAGAGGTCGCACTACACTAACTTGTAGCTTTAGCTGAACACTGTTCAGAGGATGCACTACACTAACTTGTAGCTTTAGCTGAACACTGTGCAGAGGTCGCACTACACTAACTTGTAGTTTTAGCTGAACACTGTGAGGAGGACGCACTACACTAACTTGTAACTTTAGCTGAACACTGTGCAGAGGTCACACTAAACTAACCTGTAGCTTTAGCTGAACACTGTGAGGAGGACGCACTACACTAACTTGTAGCTTTAGCTGAACACTGTGAGGAGGAAGCACTACACTAACTTGTAACTTTAGCTGAACACTGTTCAGAGGACGCACTACACTAACTTGTAGCTTTAGCTGAACACTGTGAGGAGGAAGCATTACACTAACTTGTAGCTTTAGCTGAACACAGTTCAGAGCACGCACTACATTAACTTGAAGCGTTAGCTGAACACTGTGCAGAGGTCACACTACACTAACTTGTAGCTTTAGCTGAACACTGTTCAGAGGATGCACTACACTAACTTGTAGCTTTAGCTGAACACTGTGCAGAGGTCGCACTACACTAACTTGTAGTTTTAGCTGAACACTGTGAGGAGGACGCACTACACTAACTTGTAACTTTAGCTGAACACTGTGCAGAGGTCACACTAAACTAACCTGTAGCTTTAGCTGAACACTGTTCAGAGGACGCACTACACTAACTTGTAGCTTTAGCTGAACACTGTGAGGAGGAAGCACTACACTAACTTGTAACTTTAGCTGAACATTGTTCAGAGCACGCACTACACTAACTTGTAGCTTTAGCTGAACACTGTGCAGAGGTCGCACTACACTAACTTGTAGCTTTAGCTGAAAACTGTTCAGAGGACGCACTACACTAACTTGTAGCTTTAGCTGAACACTGTGCAGAGGTCACACTACACTAACTTGTAGCTTTAGCTGAACACTGTGAGGAGGACTCACTACACTAACTTGTAGCTTTAGATGAACATTGTTCAGAGGACACACTACACTAACGTGTAAATACTTTAGCTGTCTGTGGTAGTGATAGGATCAGGAAAACACCACCAAACTTCTACAGGTAGCTTTAGCTGAACACTGTGTAGAGGTCGCACTACACTAACATGTAAATACTTTAGCTGCCTGCGGTAGTGATAGGATCAGGAAAACACCACCAACCTTCTACAGGTAGCTTTAGCTGAACACTGTGCAGAGGTCGCACTATACTAACATGTAAATACTTTAGCTGCCTGCGGTAGTGATAGGATCAGGAAAACACCACCAACCTTCTACAGGTAGCTTTAGCTGAACACTGTGCAGAGGTCGCACTACACTAACATGTAAATACTTTAGCTGCCTGCGGTAGTGATAGGATCAGGAAAACACCACCAACCTTCTACAGGTAGCTTTAGCTGAACAGTGCAGAGGTCTCACTACACTAACGTGTAAATAATTTAGCTGCCTGCGGTAGTGATAGGATCAGGAAAACACCACCAACCTTCTACAGGTAGCTTTAGCTGAACAGTGCAGAGGTCGCACTACACTAACATGTAAATTATTAAGCTGCCTGCGGTAGTGATAGGATCAGGAAAACACCACCAACTTTCTACAGGTAGCTTTAGCTGAACAGTGCAGAGGTCGCACTATACTAACGTGTAAATAATTTAGGTGCCTGCGGTAGTGATAGGATCAGGAAAACACCACCAACCTTCTACAGGTAGCTTTAGCTGAACAGTGCAGAGGTTACACTACACTAACGTGTAAATACTTTAGCTGTCTGTGGTAGTGATAGGATCAGGAAAACACCACCAACCTTCTACAGGTAGCTTTAGCTGAACACTGTGCAGAGGTCGCACTACACTAACGTGTAAATACTTTAGCTGCTTGCGGTAGTGATAGTATCAGGAAAACACCACCAACCTTCTACAGGTAGCTTTAGCTGAACACTGTGCAAAGGTCGCACTACACTAACTTGTAGCTTTAGCTGAACACTGTTCAGAGGACGCACTACACTAACTTGTAGCTTTAGCTGAACACTGTGAGGAGGACGCACTACACTAACTTGTAGCTTTAGATGAACACTGTTCAGAGGACGCACTACACTAACTTGTAGCTTTAGCTGAACACTGTGCAGAGGTCGCACTACACTAACTTGTAGCTTTAGCTGAACACTGTGAGGAGGACTCACTACACTAACTTGTAGCTTTAGATGAACACTGTTCAGAGGACGCACTACACTAACGTGTAAATACTTTAGCTGTCTGTGGTAGTGATAGGATCAGGAAAACACCACCAACCTTCTACAGGTAGCTTTAGCTGAACACTGTGTAGAGGTCGCACTACACTAACATGTAAATACTTTAGCTGCCTGCGGTAGTGATAGGATCAGGAAAACACCACCAACCTTCTACAGGTAGCTTTAGCTGAACACTGTGCAGAGGTCGCACTACACTAACATGTAGCTTTAGCTGAACACTGTGAGGAGGACTCACTACACTAACTTGTAGCTTTAGATGAACACTGTTCAGAGGACGCACTACACTAACGTGTAAATACTTTAGCTGTCTGTGGTAGTGATAGGATCAGGAAAACACCACCAACCTTCTACAGGTAGCTTTAGCTGAACACTGTGCAGAGGTCACACTACACTAACATGTAAATACTTTAGCTGCCTGCGGTAGTGATAGGATCAGGAAAACACCACCAACCTTCTACAGGTAGCTTTAGCTGAACAGTGCAGAGGTCGCACTACACTAACATGTAAATTATTAAGCTGCCTGCGGTAGTGATAGGATCAGGAAAACACCACCAACTTTCTACAGGTAGCTTTAGCTGAACAGTGCAGAGGTCGCACTATACTAACGTGTAAATAATTTAGGTGCCTGCGGTAGTGATAGGATCAGGAAAACACCACCAACCTTCTACAGGTAGCTTTAGCTGAACAGTGCAGAGGTTACACTACACTAACGTGTAAATACTTTAGCTGTCTGTGGTAGTGATAGGATCAGGAAAACACCACCAACCTTCTACAGGTAGCTTTAGCTGAACACTGTGCAGAGATCGCACTACACTAACGTGTAAATACTTTAGCTGCTTGCGGTAGTGATAGGATCAGGAAAACACCACCAACCTTCTACAGGTAGCTTTAGCTGAACACTGTGCAAAGGTCGCACTACACTAACTTGTAGCTTTAGCTGAACACTGTTCAGAGGACGCACTACACTAACTTGTAGCTTTAGCTGAACACTGTGAGGAGGACGCACTACACTAACTTGTAGCTTTAGATGAACACTGTTCAGAGGATGCACTACACTAACTTGTAGCTTTAGCTGAACACTGTGCAGAGGTCGCACTACACTAACTTGTACCTTTAGCTGAACACTGTGAGGAGGACTCACTACACTAACTTGTAGCTTTAGATGAACACTGTTCAGAGGACGCACTACACTAACGTGTAAATACTTTAGCTGTCTGTGGTAGTGATAGGATCAGGAAAATACCACCAACCTTCTACAGGTAGCTTTAGCTGAACACTGTGTAGAGGTCGCACTACACTAACATGTAAATACTTTAGCTGCCTGCGGTAGTGATAGGATCAGGAAAACACCACCAACCTTCTACAGGTAGCTTTAGCTGAACACTGTGCAGAGGTCGCACTACACTAACATGTAAATACTTTAGCTGCCTGCGGTAGTGATAGGATCAGGAAAACACCACCAACCTTCTACAGGTAGCTTTAGCTGAACACTGTGCAGAGGTCGCACTACACTAAAGTGTAAATACTTTAGCTGCCTGCGGTAGTGATAGGATCAGGAAAACACCACCAACCTTCTACAGGTAGCTTTAGCTGAACACTGTGCAAAGGTCGCACTACACTAACTTGTAGCTTTAGCTGAACACTGTTCAGAGGACGCACTACACTAACTTGTAGCTTTAGCTGAACACTGTGCAAAGGTCGCACTACACTAACTTGTAGCTTTAGCTGAACACTGTTCAGAGGACGCACTACACTAACTTGTAGCTTTAGCTGAACACTGTGAGGAGGAAGCATTACACTAACTTGTAGCTTTAGCTGAACACTGTTTAGAGCATGCACTACATTAACTTGTAGCGTTAGCTGAACACTGTGCAGAGGTCGCACTACACTAACTTGTAGCTTTAGCTGAACACTGTTCAGAGGATGCACTACACTAACTTGTAGCTTTAGCTGAACACTGTGCAGAGGTCGCACTACACTAACTTGTAGTTTTAGCTGAACACTGTGAGGAGGACGCACTACACTAACTTGTAACTTTAGCTGAACACTGTGCAGAGGTCACACTAAACTAACCTGTAGCTTTAGCTGAACACTGTGAGGAGGACGCACTACACTAACTTGTAGCTTTAGCTGAACACTGTGAGGAGGAAGCACTACACTAATTGTAACTTTAGGTGAACATTGTTCAGAGCACGCACTACACTAACTTGTAGCTTTAGCTGAACACTGTGCAGAGGTCGCACTACACTAACTTGTAGTTTTAGCTGAACACTGTTCAGAGGACGCACTACACTAACTTGTAGCTTTAGCTGAACACTGTGCAGAGGTCACACTACACTAACTTGTAGCTTTAGCTGAACACTGTGAGGAGGACTCACTACACTAACTTGTAGCTTTATATGAACACTGTTCAGAGGACGCACTACACTAACGTGTAAATACTTTAGCTGTCTGTGGTAGTGATAGGATCAGGAAAACACCACCAACCTTCTACAGATAGCTTTAGCTGAACACTGTGTAGAGGTCGCACTACACTAACATGTAAATACTTTAGCTGTCTGCGGTAGTGATAGGATCAGGAAAACACTACCAACCTTCTACAGGTAGCTTTAGCTGAACACTGTGCAGAGGTCGCACTACACTAACATGTAAATACTTTAGCTGCCTGCGGTAGTGATAGGATCAGGAAAACACCACCAACCTTCTACAGGTAGCTTTAGCTGAACACTGTGCAGAGGTCGCACTACACTAACGTGTAAATACTTTAGCTGCCTGCGGTAGTGATAGGATCAGGAAAACACCACCAACCTTCTACAGGTAGCTTTAGCTGAACAGTGCAGAGGTCTCACTACACTAACGTGTAAATAATTTAGGTGCCTGCGGTAGTGATAGGATCAGGAAAACACCACCAACCTTCTACAGGTAGCTTTAGCTGAACAGTGCAGAGGTCGCACTACACTAACATGTAAATTATTAAGCTGCCTGCGGTAGTGATAGGATCAGGAAAACACCACCAACTTTCTACAGGTAGCTTTAGCTGAACAGTGCAGAGGTCGCACTCTACTAACGTGTAAATAATTTAGGTGCCTGCGGTAGTGATAGGATCAGGAAAACACCACCAACCTTCTACAGGTAGCTTTAGCTGAACAGTGCAGAGGTTACACTACACTAACGTGTAAATACTTTAGCTGTCTGTGGTAGTGATAGGATCAGGAAAACACCACCAACCTTCTATAGGTAGCTTTAGCTGAACACTGTGCAGAGGTCGCACTACACTAACATGTAAATACTTTAGCTGCCTGCGGTAGTGATAGGATCAGGAAAACACCACCAACCTTCTACAGGTAGCTTTAGCTGAACACTGTGCAGAGATCGCACTACACTAACGTGTAAATACTTTAGCTGCTTGCGGTAGTGATAGGATCAGGAAAACACCACCAACCTTCTACAGGTAGCTTTAGCTGAACACTGTGCAAAGGTCGCACTACACTAACTTGTAGCTTTAGCTGAACACTGTTCAGAGGACGCACTACACTAACTTGTAGCTTTAGCTGAACACTGTGAGGAGGACACACTACACTAACTTGTAGCTTTAGCTGAACACAGTTCAGAGCACGCACTACATTAACTTGTAGCGTTAGCTGAACACTGTGCAGAGGTTGCACTACACTAACTTGTAGCTTTAGCTGAACACTGTTCAGAGGATGCACTACACTAACTTGTAGCTTTAGCTGAACACTGTGCAGAGGTCGCACTACACTAACTTGTAGTTTTAGCTGAACACTGTGAGGAGGACGCACTACACTAACTTGTAACTTTAGCTGAACACTGTGCAGAGGTCACACTAAACTAACCTGTAGCTTTAGCTGAACACTGTGAGGAGGACGCACTACACTAACTTGTAGCTTTAGCTGAACACTGTGAGGAGGAAGCACTACACTAACTTGTAACTTTAGCTGAACACTGTTCAGAGGACGCACTACACTAACTTGTAGCTTTAGCTGAACACTGTGAGGAGGAAGCATTACACTAACTTGTAGCTTTAGCTGAACACAGTTCAGAGCACGCACTACATTAACTTGTAGCGTTAGCTGAACACTGTGCAGAGGTCGCACTACACTAACTTGTAGCTTTAGCTGAACACTGTTCAGAGGATGTACTACACTAACTTGTAGCTTTAGCTGAACACTGTGCAGAGGTCGCACTACACTAACTTGTAGTTTTAGCTGAACACTGTGAGGAGGACGCACTACACTAACTTGTAACTTTAGCTGAACACTGTGCAGAGGTCACACTAAACTAACCTGTAGCTTTAGCTGAACACTGTGAGGAGGACGCACTACACTAACTTGTAGCTTTAGCTGAACACTGTGAGGAGGAAGCACTACACTAACTTGTAACTTTAGCTGAACATTGTTCAGAGCACGCACTACACTAACTTGTAGCTTTAGCTGAACACTGTGCAGAGGTCGCACTACACTAACTTGTAGCTTTAGCTGAAAACTGTTCAGAGGACGCACTACACTAACTTGTAGCTTTAGCTGAACACTGTGCAGAGGTCACACTACACTAACTTGTAGCTTTAGCTGAACACTGTGAGGAGGACTCACTACACTAACTTGTAGCTTTAGATGAACATTGTTCAGAGGACACACTACACTAACGTGTAAATACTTTAGCTGTCTGTGGTAGTGATAGGATCAGGAAAACACCACCAACCTTCTACAGGTAGCTTTAGCTGAACAGTGCAGAGGTCGCACTATACTAACGTGTAAATAATTTAGGTGCCTGCGGTAGTGATAGGATCAGGAAAACACCACCAACCTTCTACAGGTAGCTTTAGCTGAACAGTGCAGAGGTTACACTACACTAACGTGTAAATACTTTAGCTGTCTGTGGTAGTGATAGGATCAGGAAAACACCACCAACCTTCTATAGGTAGCTTTAGCTGAACACTGTGCAGAGGTCGCACTACACTAACATGTAAATACTTTAGCTGCCTGCGGTAGTGATAGGATCAGGAAAACACCACCAACCTTCTACAGGTAGCTTTAGCTGAACACTGTGCAGAGGTCGCACTACACTAACGTGTAAATACTTTAGCTGCTTGCGATAGTAATAGGATCAGGAAAACACCACCAACCTTCTACAGGTAGCTTTAGCTGAACACTGTGCAAAGGTCGCACTACACTAACTTGTAGCTTTAGCTGAACACTGTTCAGAGGACGCACTACACTAACTTGTAGCTTTAGCTGAACACTGTGAGGAGGACGCACTACACTAACTTGTAGCTTTAGCTGAACACAGTTCAGAGCACGCACTACATTAACTTGTAGCGTTAGCTGAACACTGTGCAGAGGTCGCACTACACTAACTTGTAGCTTTAGCTGAACACTGTTCAGAGGATGCACTACACTAACTTGTAGCTTTAGCTGAACACTGTGCAGAGGTCGCACTACACTAACTTGTAGTTTTAGCTGAACACTGTGAGGAGGACGCACTACACTAACTTGTAACTTTAGCTGAACACTGTGCAGAGGTCACACTAAACTAACCTGTAGCTTTAGCTGAACACTGTGAGGAGGACGCACTACACTAACTTGTAGCTTTAGCTGAACACTGTGAGGAGGAAGCACTACACTAACTTGTAACTTTAGCTGAACACTGTTCAGAGGACGCACTACACTAACTTGTAGCTTTAGCTGAACACTGTGAGGAGGAAGCATTACACTAACTTGTAGCTTTAGCTGAACACAGTTCAGAGCACGCACTACATTAACTTGAAGCGTTAGCTGAACACTGTGCAGAGGTCACACTACACTAACTTGTAGCTTTAGCTGAACACTGTTCAGAGGATGCACTACACTAACTTGTAGCTTTAGCTGAACACTGTGCAGAGGTCGCACTACACTAACTTGTAGTTTTAGCTGAACACTGTGAGGAGGACGCACTACACTAACTTGTAACTTTAGCTGAACACTGTGCAGAGGTCACACTAAACTAACCTGTAGCTTTAGCTGAACACTGTTCAGAGGACGCACTACACTAACTTGTAGCTTTAGCTGAACACTGTGAGGAGGAAGCACTACACTAACTTGTAACTTTAGCTGAACATTGTTCAGAGCACGCACTACACTAACTTGTAGCTTTAGCTGAACACTGTGCAGAGGTCGCACTACACTAACTTGTAGCTTTAGCTGAAAACTGTTCAGAGGACGCACTACACTAACTTGTAGCTTTAGCTGAACACTGTGCAGAGGTCACACTACACTAACTTGTAGCTTTAGCTGAACACTGTGAGGAGGACTCACTACACTAACTTGTAGCTTTAGATGAACATTGTTCAGAGGACACACTACACTAACGTGTAAATACTTTAGCTGTCTGTGGTAGTGATAGGATCAGGAAAACACCACCAAACTTCTACAGGTAGCTTTAGCTGAACACTGTGTAGAGGTCGCACTACACTAACATGTAAATACTTTAGCTGCCTGCGGTAGTGATAGGATCAGGAAAACACCACCAACCTTCTACAGGTAGCTTTAGCTGAACACTGTGCAGAGGTCGCACTATACTAACATGTAAATACTTTAGCTGCCTGCGGTAGTGATAGGATCAGGAAAACACCACCAACCTTCTACAGGTAGCTTTAGCTGAACACTGTGCAGAGGTCGCACTACACTAACATGTAAATACTTTAGCTGCCTGCGGTAGTGATAGGATCAGGAAAACACCACCAACCTTCTACAGGTAGCTTTAGCTGAACAGTGCAGAGGTCTCACTACACTAACGTGTAAATAATTTAGCTGCCTGCGGTAGTGATAGGATCAGGAAAACACCACCAACCTTCTACAGGTAGCTTTAGCTGAACAGTGCAGAGGTCGCACTACACTAACATGTAAATTATTAAGCTGCCTGCGGTAGTGATAGGATCAGGAAAACACCACCAACTTTCTACAGGTAGCTTTAGCTGAACAGTGCAGAGGTCGCACTATACTAACGTGTAAATAATTTAGGTGCCTGCGGTAGTGATAGGATCAGGAAAACACCACCAACCTTCTACAGGTAGCTTTAGCTGAACAGTGCAGAGGTTACACTACACTAACGTGTAAATACTTTAGCTGTCTGTGGTAGTGATAGGATCAGGAAAACACCACCAACCTTCTACAGGTAGCTTTAGCTGAACACTGTGCAGAGGTCGCACTACACTAACGTGTAAATACTTTAGCTGCTTGCGGTAGTGATAGTATCAGGAAAACACCACCAACCTTCTACAGGTAGCTTTAGCTGAACACTGTGCAAAGGTCGCACTACACTAACTTGTAGCTTTAGCTGAACACTGTTCAGAGGACGCACTACACTAACTTGTAGCTTTAGCTGAACACTGTGAGGAGGACGCACTACACTAACTTGTAGCTTTAGATGAACACTGTTCAGAGGACGCACTACACTAACTTGTAGCTTTAGCTGAACACTGTGCAGAGGTCGCACTACACTAACTTGTAGCTTTAGCTGAACACTGTGAGGAGGACTCACTACACTAACTTGTAGCTTTAGATGAACACTGTTCAGAGGACGCACTACACTAACGTGTAAATACTTTAGCTGTCTGTGGTAGTGATAGGATCAGGAAAACACCACCAACCTTCTACAGGTAGCTTTAGCTGAACACTGTGTAGAGGTCGCACTACACTAACATGTAAATACTTTAGCTGCCTGCGGTAGTGATAGGATCAGGAAAACACCACCAACCTTCTACAGGTAGCTTTAGCTGAACACTGTGCAGAGGTCGCACTACACTAACATGTAGCTTTAGCTGAACACTGTGAGGAGGACTCACTACACTAACTTGTAGCTTTAGATGAACACTGTTCAGAGGACGCACTACACTAACGTGTAAATACTTTAGCTGTCTGTGGTAGTGATAGGATCAGGAAAACACCACCAACCTTCTACAGGTAGCTTTAGCTGAACACTGTGCAGAGGTCACACTACACTAACATGTAAATACTTTAGCTGCCTGCGGTAGTGATAGGATCAGGAAAACACCACCAACCTTCTACAGGTAGCTTTAGCTGAACACTGTGTAGAGGTCGCACTAAACTAACGTGTAAATACTTTAGCTGCTTGCGGTAGTGATAGGATCAGGAAAACACCACCAACCTTCTACAGGTAGCTTTAGCTGAACACTGTGCAAAGGTCGCACTACACTAACTTGTAGCTTTAGCTGAACACTGTTCAGAGGACGCACTACACTAACTTGTAGCTTTAGCTGAACACTGTGAGGAGGACGCACTACACTAACTTGTAGCTTTAGATGAACACTGTTCAGAGGACGCACTACACTAACTTGTAGCTTTAGCTGAACACTGTGAGGAGGACGCACTACACTAACTTGTAGCTTTAGATGAACACTGTTCAGAGGACACACTACACTAACTTGTAGCTTTAGCTGAACACTGTGCAGAGGTCGCACTACACTAACTTGTAGTTTTAGCTGAACACTGAGGAGGACGCACTACACTAACTTGTAGCTTTAGCTGAACACTGTGAGGAGGAAGCATTACACTAACTTGTAGCTTTAGCTGAACACTGTTCAGAGCACGCACTACATTAACTTGTAGCGTTAGCTGAACACTGTGCAGAGGTCGCACTACACTAACTTGTAGCTTTAGCTGAACACTGTTCAGAGGATGCACTATACTAACTTATAGCTTTAGCTGAACACTGTGCAGAGGTCGTACTACACTAACTTGTAGTTTTAGCTGAACACTGTGAGGAGGACGCACTACACTAACTTGTAACTTTAGCTGAACACTGTGCAGAGGTCACACTAAACTAACTTGTAGCTTTAGCTGAACACTGTGAGGAGGAAGCACTACACTAACTTGTAACTTTAGCTGAACATTGTTTAGAGCACGCACTACACTAACTTGTAGCTTTAGCTGAACACTGTGCAGAGGTCGCACTACACCAACATGTAAATACTTTAGCTGCCTGCGGTAGTGATAGGATCAGGAAAACACCACCAACCTTCTACAGGTAGCTTTAGCTGAACACTGTGCAGAGGTCGCACTACACTAACGTGTAAATACTTTAGCTGCTTGCGGTAGTGATAGGATCAGAAAACCACCACCAACCTTCTACAGGTAGCTTTAGCTGAACACTGTGCAAAGGTCGAACTACACTAACTTGTAGCTTTAGCTGAACACTGTGCAGAGGTCGCACTACACTAACTTGTAGTTTTAGCTGAACACTGTGAGGAGGACGCACTACACTAACTTGTAGCTTTAGCTGAACACTGTGCAGAGGTCGCACTACACTAACTTGTAGTTTTAGCTGAACACTGTGAGGAGGACGCACTACACTAACTTGTAGCTTTAGCTGAACACTGTGCAGAGGTCACACTAAACTAACCTGTAGCTTTAGCTTAACACTGTGAGGAGGACGCACTACACTAACTTGTAGCTTTAGCTGAACACTGTGAGGAGGATGCACTACACCAACTTGTAGCTTTAGATGAACACTGTGTGGAGGACGCACTACACTAACTTGTAGCTTTAGCTGAACACTGTGCAGAGGTCACACTAAACTAACCTGCAGCTTTACCTGAACACTGTGAGGAGGACACACTACACTAACTTGTAGCTTTAGATGAACACTGTGAGGAGGACGCACTACACTAACTTGTAGCTTTAGCTGAACACTGTGCAGAGGTCACACTACACTAACTTGTAGTTTTAGCTGAACACTGTTCAGAGCACGCACTACACTAACTTGTAGCTTTAGCTGAACACTGTGCAGAGGACACACTAAAATAACTTGTAGCTTTAGCTGAACACTGTGCAGAGGTCGCACTATACTAACTTGTAGTTTTAGCTGAACTCTGTGAGGAGGACGCACTACACTAACTTGTAGCTTTAGCTGAACACTGTGAGGAGGACGCACTACACTAACTTGTAGCTTTAGCTGAACACTGTGTAGAGGTCACACTAAACTAACCTGTAGCTTTAGCTGAACACTGTGAGGAGGACGCACTACACTAACTTGGAGCTTTAGCTGAACACTGTGTAGAGGTCACACTAAACTAACCTGTAGCTTTAGCTGAACACTGTGAGGAGGACGCACTACACTAATTGTAGCTTTAGCTGAACACTGTGCAGAGGTCACACTAAACTAACTTGTAGCTTTAGCTGAACACTGTGAGGAGGACGCACTACAGTAACTGTAAATAGTCTAGCTGCCTGACTGTGGTACTAATAGAATCAAAAGAACACCAGCAATTTTCTTCAGGTAGCTGTAAATACTGTAACAAGACAAGCCTGCCTGTCAGTAGGAAGATAACAGGAACGGATCCAGCTAAACTGAATACAGTGTGTATATATATATATATATATATATATATATATATATATATATATATATATACACAACACCTGGGATGCATATATATACACAATACACTGTAAGTGCAGCTAACTGACTGACTGTCCTGCCTAATCTAACTCAAATGAAATGACACTGTCTCTCTCTCTCTCTCTCTCAGCATGCCGGAACACACTACACAGGGCCGCCCTGCAGGCGGCTTTATATAGTGTGGGGTGTGTTCTAAACCCCCTGATCCATAATTGGCCAAAGCCACCCTGGCTTTGGCCAATTACAGCTCTCTCTACTGACAGCGCTGTGATTGGCCAAGCATGCGGGTCATAGTGCATGCTTGGCTAATCATCAGCCAGCAATGCACTGGGATGCTGCATTGAATTATGGGCCGTGACGCGCCACACGAATTTGGCACGAACGGCCCATATCGTTCGCAATTCGGGGAATGGTGGAACAGACGATGTTCGAGTCGAACATAGGTTCGACTCGAACACGAAGCTCATCCCTACCCTTGAGGTATGATTGTTCATATTCTCAATGAACACCTGGGTGCGCTCCCACTAACACAAGAAAAGATTTGCGTATGTTGGTACATATGTCATGCCCATGGCAGTCCCTTTCTTTTGCTTGTATATTTTCCATTGAATAGAAAGAAGCTATGCTCCAGTACAAACCTAAGGAGCTCAAGAATGAACTCCCTATGTGCCTGAACACAACTCTTCTGGCTTCCAGAAATAATTTGCAGGCTTGTAAACTGAGGTTATGTCCAATATTGCTAAACTAGCTAGCCAAGTATTTTTGTCCAGGGCTATAGCTGTAAGTCTGTTAACAACGTCCCATGTGTCCTCAATGTATGATACCTCTTGGACAAATGGTTGCATGATAAAATCTATGTATTGGCTAGTGTCCTCTATTAGATTGCAATTACCTGACACAATTGGATGACCAGGTTTTTTTTATGTTTGCGCACTTTTGGAAGAGCAAAAATTGTCTCAATTGTGGGGTTATTATTGATGATAAATGCATATTCATCCTTGGAGAGTACCTTCTGATGGGGAGGACAATACTTACACACTGGGTGAGAATAGTGGCTAGGGATGAGCCGAACACCCCCCTGTTCGGTTCGCACCAGAACATGCGAACAGGAAAAAAGTTTGTTCGAACACGCTAACACCATTAAAGTCTATGGGACACGAACATGAATAATCAAAAGTGCTAATTTTAAAGGCTTATATGCAAGTTATTGTCATAAAAAGTGTTTGGGGACCTGGGTCCTGCCCCAGGGAACATGGATCAATGCAAAAAAAGTTTTAAAAACGGCCGTTTTTTCAGAAGCAGTGATTTTAATAATGCTTAAAGTCAAACAATAAAAGTGTAATATCCCTTTAAATTTCATAGCTGGGGGTTGTCTATAGTATGCCTGTAAAGGGGCCCATGTTTCCTGTGTTTAGAACAGTCCGACAGCAAAATGACATTTCGAAGGAAAAAAGCCATTTAAAACTACTCGCGGCTATTGCATTGCCGGTCCAACAATACACATAGAAGTTCATTGATAAAAATGGCATGGGAATTCCCCACAGGGGAACCTCGAGCCAAAATTTTAAAAAAAAATGATGCGGGGGTCCCCCTAAATTCCATACCAGGCCCTTCAGGTCTGGTATGGATATTAAGGGGAACCCCGGCCAAAATTTAAAAAAAAATGACGTGGGGGTCCCCCTAAATTCCATACCAGGCCCTTCAGGTCTGGTACGAATTTTAAGGGGAACCCCGCACCAAAAAAAAAAAACGGCGTGGGGTCCCCCCAAAAATCCATACCAGACCCTTATCCGAGCACGCAACCTGGCAGGCCGCAGGAAAAGAGGGGGGATGAGAGAACACCCCCCCTCCTGAACCATACCAGGCCACATGCCCTCAACATTGGGAGGGTGCTTTGGGGTAGCCCCCCAAAACACCTTGTCCCCATGTTGATGAGGACAAGGGCCTCATCCCCACAACCCTGGCCAGTGGTTGTGGGGGTCTGCAGGCGGGGGGCTTATCGGAATCTGGAAGCCCCCTTTAACAAGGGGACCCCCAGATCCCGCCCCCCCCTGTGTGAAATGGTAAGGGGGTACAAGAGTACCCCTACCATTTCACTAAAAAACTGTAATAATGTTAAAATGACAAGAGACAGTTTTTGATAATTCCTTTATTTAAATGCTTCTTCTTTCTTCTTTCTTCTATCTTCCTTCATCTTCTTCTTCTTCTTCTGGTTCTTTTGGCTCTTCTGGTTCTTCCTCCGGCGTTCTTGTCCAGCATCTCCTCCGCGGCATCTTCTATCTTCTTCTCCTCGGGCCGCTCTGCACCCATGGCATGGGGGGAGGCTCCCGCTCTTCTCTTCATCTTCTTCTCTTCTTCATCTTCTTCTTCATCTTCTTCTTTTCTTCTCTTCTTCTCTTCTTCATTTTCTTCTCTGGGCCGCTCCGCATCCATGCTGGCATGGAGGGAGGCTCCCGCTGTGTGACGGCATCTCCTCGTCTGACGGTTCTTAAATAACGGAGGCGGGGCCACCCGGTGACCCCACCCCCCTCTGACGCATGGTGACTTGACGGGCTTTCCTGTGACGTCACGGAGAATGCCACAGGGAAGTCATGTCATGTCCCATGCGTCCGAGGGGGTGGGGTCACTGGGTGGCCCCACCCCCCCGTTATTTAAGAACCACCAGACAAGGAGACGCCGTCACACAGCGGGAGCCTCCCTCCATGCCTGCATGGATGCGGAGCAGCCCGGAGAAGAAGATGAAGAAGAGAAGAAGAGAAGAAGAGAAGAAGAGAAGAAAGGAAGAAGATGAAGAAGAGAAGAAGATGAAGAGAAGAGCGGGAGCCTCCACCCATGCCATGGGTGTGGAGCGGCCCGAGGAGAAGAAGATAGAAGACGCCGCGGAGGAGATGCTGGACGAGAACGCCGGAGGAAGAACCAGAAGAGCCAGAAGAACCAGAAGAAGAAGAAGAAGATGAAGAAAGATAGAAGAAAGAAGAAGCATTTAAATAAAGGATTTGTCAAAAACTGTCTCTTGTCATTTTTAACATTTTTGACAGTTTTTTAGTGGAAAGGTAGGTACCCCCTTACCATTTCACACAGGGAGGGAGGCCGGGATCTGGGGGTCCCCTTGTTAAAGGGGGCTGCCAGATTCCGATAAGCCCCCCGCCCGCAGACCCCCACAACCACCGGCCAGGGTTGTGGGGATGAGGCCCTTGACCTCATCAACATGGGGACAAGGTGTTTTGGGGGGCTACCCCAAAGCACCCTCCCAATGTTGAGGGCATGTGGCTTGGTACGGGCTTGGTAAGCGCTCTCTCGTCCCCCCCTCTTTTCCTGCGGCCTGCCAGGTTGAGTGCTCAGATAAGGGTCTGGTATGGATTTTTGGGGGGACCCCACGCCGTTTTTTTTTTTTTTGGCACGGAGTTCCCCTTAAAATCCATACCAGACCTGAAGGGCCTGGTATGGAATTTAGGGGGACCCCTACATCATTTTTTTAAAATTTTGGTTCGGGGTTACCCTGTGGGGAATTCCCATGCCGTTTTTATCAATTAACTTCTATGTGTATTGTCGGACCGGCAATGCAATAGCCGCGAGTAGTTTTAAATGGCTTTTTTCCTTTGAAATGTCATTTTGCTGTCAGACTGTTCTAAACACAGGAAACATGCGCCCCTTTACAGGCATACTATAGACACCCCCCAGCTACAAAATTTAAAGGGATATTACACTTTTATGGTTTGACTTTAAGCATTATTAAAATCGCTGCTCCTGAAAAAACGGCCGTTTTTAAAACTTTTTTTTGCATTGATCCATGTCCCCTGGGGCAGGACCCAGGTCCCCAAACACTTTTTATGACAATACCATGCATATAAGCCTTTAAAATTAGCACTTTTGATTTCTCCCATAGACTTTTAAAGGGTGTTCCGCGGCATTCGAATTTGCCGCGAACACCCCAAATTGTTCGCTGTTCTGCAAACTTGCGAACAGCCAATGTTCGAGTTGAACATGAGTTCGACTCAACTCGAAGCTCATCCCTAATGGTGGCACATCCATAAATGCGGGATGATTTTTTTAGGCACACCGCTTCCCAAGGACAAGACGAACACCACAACAACAACAAAAAACCCTACACAGAGCAATCTGGACCAATACGTGGTCCGACCAAAATAAATGCATCACATGCATTTGACGTCATAATCCTTATTTATGAAAAATATATTCATTCACTACCACTGAATGGGAATGATTGGGATTAGGCTTACAATTCTGTCCTTCCCACAACATTTATCAGTTTGAATGCATCAAGGATATAAATCAAATAAATTACATTTCAAAACATATTGGCATAATTGTGAATCACAATCGAAGCAGGATTCAGACATGAAATGGTCCCTGGCAGATTAGGGAAGGTGGAATCTGGGACAACCCATACGAAATGTCACAGATCCTAACTGATTCCAGAGACCCTAACAACTCTGAAAATGCTACCTATGAGTATAAGAACTAATCATCCAAATTTACTTCCATCTCAAATTTTAACTTAACCACTCAAGGACCGGGAGGATTTACACCCTTAATGACCAGGCCATTTTTTGCGATACGGCACTGCGTCGCTTTGACTGAAAATTGCGCGGTCGTGTGATACTGTACCCAAACAACATTTTTCCCCACAAACAGAGCTTTCTTTTGGTTGTATTTGATCACCTCTGTGGTTTTAATTTTTTCCACTATAAACAAAAAAAGGGCTACCATTTTGAAATACAGCGGTCAGTGCTATAAAAATGCACTGATTACTGTATAAATGTCACTGGCAGGGAAGGGGTTAACACCAGTGGTGATCAAAGGGTTAAATGTGTTTCCTGGGAGGTGTTTCTAACTGTATGGGGGCTGAGTTGACTGGAGGAAGACAGAGAGATCGCTGTTCCTAATCACTAGGAACAGACAATTACTCTCAGCTCCCCTGCCGGAACGCGGATCCGCCATGTTTACACTGGACATCATGCCTGTTGGCCATGCGCATGGGCTCCGGAGCTTCTATATCTATTACACAAAGTGGCGTACAATGACGGTGATTCGCGTAATAGAGACAACCTGCCGCAGTACAACTGCGGCGGCTGGTCTTTAAGTGGTTAAAAGTATTTGTAGATTGTGTTACCCCAGATATTCAAAGATTACATTCATCATCTTGTCAAACTAATCTGACACCTACACAAAAAACAGCTTTGCGACAACTACCTCCGCAACATTACATAATAATTAAACCCTCGGACAAGAGGGAATTTAGTCATACAAACTATAGAGGGTTATACTGCGATGTGTTTACAAATTCTGCAAAACTACCAGTGACATTGTAAGATCCCATTTTCTACCATTCTGTATTATCAAATACCATTCTTTAGAATAATCGATCAAGCATTTTCAGTTGGACTTATTTCCAAACAGACTAAAGACCTTTTGAAGGTAGACTATCCTGTAATTCCAATTTTTATGCTTTGCCTAAAACGCATACATTGCTCCAGAACCCACCTGAAAGACCTATTGTCTCCGGAAATTGAATGTTTGATGCACAAAGCCAGCCGCCTTACTGATGACTAGCTATGTCCACACGTAGAAAGTCTCCCATCATATTTGAAAGATGCTATTCCATCTACTTACCATCTTAGATAGTGTATTTGTTCCTCCAAATACAATCTTGGCTTCCATAGATATGGAAGTACTATACTCGAGTATTCCACATGGCAAAGAAATATCAGTACTGTCTACTTTCCTGAGTGAAAGAAGCATTGAAGCTACCCCTTCAATGACTTCATGCTGGAGATGCTGCTTTTCATTCTCACCCATAATGCTTTTAACTTAGATGGCTCCCACTACTTCCAGGTGCAGAGAGTGGTGATGGGGACTACCTGAGGGGGGATGGGAGTGAGAGAAATTCTCATCAGAACATATGTCGTCATTAGGGATAAGCCGAACACACCCTGGTTCGGTTTGCACCAGAACCTGCGAACGGCCTGAAACTTCGCACGAACGTTAGAACCCCATTGAAGTCTATGGGACTCAAACGTTCAAAATAAAAAGTGCTAATTTTAAAGACTAATTTGCATGGTATTGTACTAAAAAGGGTTTGGGGACCCGGGTCCTGCCCCAGGGGACATGTATCAATGCAAAAAAGCCTTTTTTTCGGGAGCAGTGATTTTAATGATGCTTAAAGTGAAAAAAAAGTGAAATATTCCTTTAAATATTGTACCTGGGGGTGTCTATAGCATGCCTGTAAAGTGGGGCATGTTTCCCGTGCTTAGAACAGTCCCTGCACAAAATGACATTTTTAAAGCAACACAAGTCATTTAAAACTGCTTGCCACTTTAATGTAATGTCAGGTCCCGGCAATATGGATGAAAATCAGTGAGACGAACGGCATGGGTACCCCCCCAGTCCATTACCAGGCCCTTTGGGTCTTGTATGGATATTAAGGGGAACCCTGCACCCAAATTAAAAAAGGAAAGGCATGGGGCCCCAGGCCCTCTGAACAGCAGTATACAGGCAGTGCAAACAAGACAGGGACTGTAGGTTTGTTGTTAAGTAGAATCTGTTTGTAATTTTGAACTGGTACATTTTTAAAGTGTTTAACTCCAGCCAAAAAAATCAATTTTAAGCTTTTTGGAAAACATAGGGAAGGGTTATCACCCCTGTGACATGTTTTGCTGTCTGTGCTCCTCTTCAGAAGATTTCACCTCACTTTCTGTCCCAATGACAAATGTTTTTTGAAAATATGGGGTTTTTAGAGAAACAAGGATTGGTGATAAAGCATCAGTGGAAAGGAGAAACATTTTTCCCATATTAACTCTTACAGGAGAGAATTTCCCTTCCTAGGTGTAGATTTCATCTCACTTCCTGTTGTCTCCTTCCGTATGCAAGTAGGAGTCGTTTGTAAGTTGAATGTTTGAAAGTAGGGGCCTGCCCTATATACTCTGCAGAAATTGGGGCATTAGGTGTTGGTGTTTCCACAACACTGTAAGCCCTCACAGGGCCCTGCTGTGAAATATTAGATCAAGAATTGTAATTACATGCCCCTGTTGAACAGGGTCAGAAAAATTGAGCCTTTGGTGATGGTGGTGGTGGTGCTGGTGCCACAACACTGTAAGTCCTCACAGTTACTCTTGGTGGGTGCTGGAATGGGCCCTGCTGTGAAATATTAGATCAAGAATTGTAATTACATGCACCTGTTGAAGAGGGTCAGAAAAATTGGTCCTTTGGTGGTGGCGGTGGTGGTGGTGGTGCTGGTGCCACAAAACTGTAAAGTCCTCACAGTTACTCTTGGTGGGCGCAGAAATGGGCTCTGTTGTGAAATATTAGATCAAGAATTGTAATTACATGTCCCTGTTGAACAGGGGCAGAAAAATTGGGCCTTAGGCACTGGTGCCACAACACTGCAATCCCTCACAAATACTCTAGTTGGAGCGCAGGAACGAGCCCTGCTGCAAAGTATTGCATCAAAAATTGTAATTACACGCCCCTGTTAAACAGGGGCTGAAAAATTGGGCCTTAGGCACTGGTGCTGGTGCCACAACACTGCAACCCCTCACAGATACTCTAGTTGGAGTGCAGGAACGAGCCCTGCTGCAAAGTATTGCATCAAAAATTGTAATTACACGCTCCTGTTAAACAGGGGCAGAAAAATTGGGCCTTAGCCACTGGTGGCGGCGCCCAGAACCAAAAATATTCTTACAAGCTATCAGCATGATCATTGAGGAGGAAGAGGATAGTCACTCAGCATAACAGGATAGTCATTCAGCATAGGCAGTCTTGAAGGGATCTCACATTTAAAAAAAAATTATTCGGTTACATCAGCATCAGGTGCTTGGTATCTGGTGGTGATCCAAGACTGATTCATTTTTATGAAGGTCAGTCGATCAACCGAGTCAGTGGACAGGCGCACCCTGTGATCGGTTACAAAGCCTCCAGCAGCACTGAATGTGCATTCCAAAAGAACGCTGGATGCAGGACAGGCCAGTAGCTCAATTGCATACTGTGCAAGCTCTGGCCAGTGATCCATCCTCAAGACCCAGTAACCCAGAAGATTTTCGGTGGGAAAGGTGTCCAAGTCACGTCTTGCCCCTAGGTATTCCTGCAACATGTAAAACAGACGCTGATGATGGTTGCTGGAACCGATCATACCTTGGGGCTGCGTACTAAAAAAATTGTCTGAACTCCTCGATCAGATGGCCACCCTCTCCACCGCTCCTTCTTTGACTGACCGAAGCCTCAGCAACACGTTGTCCAGGAACAGGAGTTTGTAACCTCCCAGTCTCTGGGAACGCGTTGCACAGACCTTTCTGCAAGGCGAAGATGTATCAGCCTCTGCTCCCTCTGCGACGGCAAGATAAGGTCCGCAACCTTACCCTTGTAATGTGGTTCAAGGAGGGTTGCCAGCCAGTAACGATCCCTCTCCTTGATACCACAAATACGAGGATCCTTCCGCAGGCTTTGCAGGATCAGGGAGGCCATGCAGCATAGGTTTGCTGAGGCATTTGGTCCAGGGTCCTCTGGGTCACTAAGGATGACATGATCCCCAGCCACCTCAACCCAGACACGTACAAGTCCATGGGTTTCTTGGGACTGTAACTGATCCCTTAAAGACTGCTGCTGATGCTGAGTGCCAGGCTCCACCTCCATGCTGACACAATCCTCCTCCTCCTCCTCATCCTCATCCTGTGTGATTGGCGGGCACGCAGGAACGCTGTCTGGATAAAGGCGGCCTTGAGAACTAAGGAAGTCCTCCTCTTCCTGCCTCTGTTCTGCCTCAAGTGCCCTGTCCACACAGCGTGTGCTCCAACAGGTGGACAAGGGGGACAGTGTCACTGATGCATGCACTGTCACTGCTCACCATCCTTGTGGCCTCCTCAAATGGTGACAGGACAGTGCATGCATCCCTGATCATGTCCCACTGTCGTGTGGAAAAAAAACAAGCTCCCCTGACCCTGTCCTGGTGCCATAGTCGCACAGGTACTCATTGATGGCCCTCTGCTGCATGTGCAGCTGCTGCAGCATGGCCAACGTTGAGTTCCACCTGGTGGGCATGTCACAGATTAGGCGGTTCTTGGGCAAGTTAAATTCCTTTTGGAGGTCAGCCAGCTGAGCACTGGCATTATACGACCGGTGGAAATGCATACAGACTTTCCTGACCTGCCTCAGGACATCCTGTTACCCCGGGTACCTGCCCAAGAACCACTGCACCACCAAGTTAAGGACGTGAGCCAAACAGGTCAGTCGCCCCTGTCGGAGGGCGGAGAGGAGGTTAGTGCCATTGTTGCAAACCACCATTCCTGGCTTAAACTGGCGTGGCGTCAACCACCTCTGAACCTGCCCCTGCAGAGCTGACAGAATCTCTGCCCCAGTGTAGCTCCTGTCCCCCAAGCACACCAGCTCAAGCACCGCATGGCATCTTTTGACCTGCATACTTGCGTAGCCCCTTGAATGCTTACGGAGCACCGCTGGTTCCGAGGACAAATCAGCACAGGAAGAGGCCATGGAGGAAGAAGAAGAGGCGGGGGTGGAGGAGAGAGGTGTGTCAGAATCACCAGTAGTAGCATTTTGGAGGCGTTGTGGCGGAACAACTTCCAACACTACTGCACCTTGTCCTGCATCCTTCCCAGCTGCTAGCAGAGTCACCCAATGCACCGTGAAACTTAGGTAACGTCCCTGTCCATGCCTGCTGGACCATGAGTCAGCAGTAATATGCACCTTACCGCTGATCGCCCTGTCCAGCGAGGCCAAGACATTGCCTTCCACATGCCGGTAGAGAGCCGGAATCACCTTCCCTGAGAAAAAGTGGCGTTTGGGAACCTGCCACTGAGGAACCGCACATTCAACAAACTCATGGAAGGGGGCAGAGTCTACTAACTGAAAAGGTAGCAGTTGAAGTGCTAGCAATTTTGCCAAGCTAGCATTCAGCCGCTGGGCATGTGGATGGCTGGGAGCGAACTTCTTTCTGCGGTGCAGCAGCTGGGGCAGGGAAATTTGCCTGGTACAATCTGACATCGGTGTACCGATAGCAGATTGCCTGCAAGTACTTGGCTGTGACACACCTAATTCTACACCTTCATTCCTCTCAGTGCAGGTCTCAGAGAGGACTGAAGGTATAGTGGGGTTGGAGATCCCAGCTGATGAGGAGCAAGGAGAAGTCCTCTTTGTTCTTTGGTGTGGGTCTTTTAGGTACGCTTGCCAACGAACTGCATGGCAGGTCAACATATGTCTGGTCAAGCATGTGGTGCCCAAGCGGGAGATGTTTTGGCCACGCGAGATACGCTTGAGACATATGTTGCAAATAGCGATCTGATGCACTCATCTCAAAAAAGGCCCACACCAAAGAACTTTTAGAGTAACGCGCAGAAACAGCAGCGCCCTGCACATGCGGAGCTCTGCGGTGTGATGCAGTCAGTGTGCTGCCCTTAAGCTGGCCCCTGGAGAGCATCCTGCCTTGTTGGTGATGTGCCTCCTCCTCCTCTCTCCTACCAGGCACCCATGTGGAGTCAGTGACCTCATCATCCCCTCTCAGCTCATCACTGGAGGAAACCTGGCAGTATGCTGCAGCAGGGGGAACATGACTGCCAGATTGCTGTCCTTCTTGGGCACCCCCTCTGTCTGGGCTCAGGCTCATGTTACTGCCTTCCTCTAGCTGAGTACCATCATCGGAGCCTTCAGAACGCTGGGCATCCTCCTGGAGCATGTACCCAACACTTTGGTCAAACAATTCGGGGGACTCCTCAGGAGTACATGGTGGGGCTAGGGAAGGAGTGACTGATGCCA
This sequence comes from Aquarana catesbeiana, assembly GCF_042186555.1. NCBI lineage: Eukaryota > Metazoa > Chordata > Amphibia > Anura > Ranidae > Aquarana > Aquarana catesbeiana. The sequence goes on from NC_133324.1 coordinate 777,177,376, forward strand.
TTGAGCTGAGGAAAGAGGCTGCGTTGGCAGCTGCTTTGCCAGACAAAGTACCCTGAGCCTGGGTGAGAGAGGATGAGGAGGATGAGGACGGCTTGGTCATCCACTACTCAACCAAGTCTTCCGCATGTTGTGGCTCAACACTGCCAGCTGCCGAAAAAAAGGCCAAGCGTGTCCCACGGCCACATGCTGATGAGGATGCACCGTGTCCATGACCAGCACTGTTGCCTCTAGACACAGAGCCTGCTTGCCCTCTTTTATTGGCTTGTAACTGTCTCCCTCTCCTTGTTGGCCTTCCAGACATACTAATGGCCTGCAGTGAGATGTAGCTGCACAAAACTGGGATGTATATATATACCGATTATACTGCAGCTAGCAGAATCAACTGCCTGCCTGTAGTATTATTAGTATGAGAACACCTGCACTTATCTTCAGGTAGCTATACTGTAGGTGCAACTGTTCAGGGTACACAGTACAGTAACTGGAAATACTTCAAGAGCCTGCCTGTGCTATTAATAGGATCAGAAGAAGCGCACAAGCACTTGGCTTCAGGTAGCTATACTGTAGGTGCAACTGTGCAGGGTTACACAGTACAGTAACTTTAAATACATCAAGAGCCTGCCTGTGCTATTAATAGGATCAGAACAAGCACATAAGCACCTGTCTTCAGGTAGCTATACTGTAGGTGCAACTGTGCAGGGTACACAGTACACTAACTGGAAATACTTCAAGAGCCTGTCTGTGCTATTAATAGGATCAGAAGAAGCACACAACCACCTGTCTTCAGGTAGCTATACTGTAGGTGCAACTGTGCAGGGTACACAGTACACTAACTGGAAATACTTCAAGAGCCTGCCTGTGCTATTAATAGGATCAGAAGAAGCACACAAGCACTTGGCTTCAGGTAGATATAATGTAGGTGCAACTGTGCAGGGTACACAGTACACTAACTGGAAATACTTCAAGAGCCTGTCTGTGCTATTAATAGGAACAGAAGAAGCACATAAGCACTTGGCCTCAGGTAGCTATACTGTAGGTGCAACTGTGCAGGGTTACACAGTACATAACTGTAAATACTTCAAGAGCCTGCCTGTGCTATTAATAGGATCAGAAGAAGCACACAAGCACCTGTCTTCAGGTAGCTATACTGTAGGTGCAACTGTGCAGGGTACACAGTACACTAACTGGAAATACTTCAAGAGCCTGCCTGTGCTATTAATAGGATCAGAAGAAGTACACAAGCACTTGGCTTCAGGTAGCTATACTGTAGGTGCAACTGTGCAGGGTTACACAGTACACTAACTGTAAATACTTCAAGAGCCTGCCTGTGCTATTAATAGGATCAGAAGAAGCACACAAGCACTTGGCTTCAGGTAGCTATACTGTAGGTGCAACTGTGCAGGGTTACACAGTACATTAACTGTAACTACTTTAAGAGCCTGCCTGTGCTATTAATGGGATCAGAAGAAGCACACAAGCACCTGTCTTCAGGTAGCTATACTGTAGGTGCAACTGTGCAGGGTACACAGTACACTAACTGGAAATACTTCAAGAGCCTGCCTGTGCCATTAATAGGATCAGAAGAAGCACACAAGCACTTGGCTTCAGGTAGCTATACTGTAGGTTCAACTGTGCAGGGTTACACAGTACACTAACTGTAAATACTTCAAGAGCCTGCCTGTGCTATTAATAGGATCAGAAGAAGCACACAAGCACCTGTCTTCAGGTAGCTATACTGTAGGTGCAACTGTGCAGGGTACACAGTACACTAACTGAAAATACTTCAAGAGCCTGTCTGTGCTATTAATAGGATTAGAAGAAGAACACAAGCACTTGGCGTCAGGTAGCTATACTGTAGGTTCAACTGTGCAGGGTACACAGCGCACTAACTGGAAATACTGTAAAAACACCTGCCTGCCTGTCAGTATATTAGGAAGAGAATAACAGGAACGGATCTAGCTAAACTGACTACAGTGTGTGTATATATATATATATATATATATATATATATATATATATATATATATACACACAACACCTGGGATGCATATATATATATATATATATATATATATATATATATATATACAATACACTGTAAGTGCAGCTATCTGACTCGACCTGCCTACTCTATCTAACCTAAAACAAATGACACTGTCTCTCTGTCTATCTATCTCTCTCCGCCGCAACACACTACACAAGGCCGCCATGCAGGCAGCCTTATATATAGTGGGGTGTGTACTAAACCCCCTGAGCCATAATTGGCCAATGCCTCCCTGGCTTTGGCCATTTACGGCTCTCTGTACACAAGGCGCTGTGATTGGCCAAGCATGCGGGTCATAGTGCATGCTTGGCCATTCATCAGCCAGCAGTGAATTATGGGCCGCGACGCGCCACTTGAATTTGGCGCGAACGGCCCTTAATGTTTGTAATTTGCCGAACAGCCAAACACACAATGTTCGAGTCGAACATGCGCTCAACTCGAACACGAAGCTCATTCCTAGTCATCATATCTGTGCCGTTCTCCTGTGGCACAGATAAATTGATAATATACTTATTTTCTGGACAGGACCCAGTGAGCTTTTGATGTCTTTAGTAGAGAACTTAATCACAAATTATTTCAATCTATCATTCACTGGCATGATGACTGTTTGCCTTTTTAGATCTCTAAATCCGGAAGAGGTGGGATGGTATGATTACCATGGATCTCTTCCGGAAAAATACAGCGGGAAACTCATTACTTCATTTAACCACTTCAGCTCCCGGAAGATTTGGCTGCTGAATGACTGGGCCATTTTTTGCGATTCGGCACTGCGTTGCTTTAACTGACAATTGCGCGGACATGCGACGCTGCACCCAAACAAAATTGACGTCTTTTTTTCCCACAAATAGAGCTTTCTTTTGGTGGTATTTGATCACCTCTGTGGTTTTTATTTTTTGCGCTCCAAACAAAAAAAAGAGCGTCAATTTTGAAAAAAACACAATATTTTGTACTTTTTGCTATAATAAATATCCCCATTTTTTCAAATTTGTTCTCAGTTTAGGCTGATATGTATTCTTCTACATATTTCTGGTATTCTTCTAATATTTTTGGGTAGCCCCCCAAAACACCTTGTCCCCATGTTGATGAGGACAAGGGCCTCATTCCCACAACCCTGGCCGGTGGTTGTGGGGGTCTGCGGGTGGGGGGCTTATCGGAATCTGGAAGCCCCCTTTAACAAGGGGACCCCCAGATCCCGGCCCCCCCCTGTGTGAAATGGTAAGGGGGTACTTACCCTTACCATTTCACTAAAAAACTGTCAAAAATGTTAAAAATGACAAGAGACAGTTTTTGACAATTCCTTTATTTAAATGCTTCTTCTTTCTTCTATCTTCCTTCATCTTCTTCTTCTGGTTCTTCTGGCTCTTCTGGTTCTTCCTCCGGCGTTCTCGTCCAGCATCTCCTCCACGGCGTCTTCTATCTTCTTCTCCTCGGGCCGCTCCGCACCCATGGCATGGGGGGAGGCTCCCGCTCTTCTCTTCATCTTCTTCTCTTCTCTTCTTCTCTTCTTCTCTTCTTCATTTTCTTCTCCGGCCGCTCCGCACCCATGCTGGCATGGAGGGAGGCTCCCGCTGTATGATGGCGTCTCCTCGTCTGACAGGTCTTAAATAACAGGGGCGGGGCCACCCGGTGACCCCACCCCCTCTGACGCACGGTGACTTGACGGGACTTCCCTGTGATGTCACGGGGAATGCCACAGGGAAGTTCCGTCATGTCCCGTGCGTCAGAGGGGGCGGGGTCACCGGGTGGCCCCACCCCCCGTTATTTAAGAACCGTCAGACGAGGAGACACCGTCACACAGCAGGAGCCTCCCTCCATGCCAGCATGGATGCGGAGCGGCCCGGAGAAAAAATGAAGAAGAGAAGAAGAGAAGAAGGAAGAAGAGAAGAAGATGAAGAAGAAGATGAAGAGAAGAGCGGGAGCCTCCCCCCATGCCATGGGTGCGGAGCGGCCCGAGGAGAAGAAGATAGAAGACACCGTGGAGGAGATGCTGGATGAGAACGCCGGAGGAAGAACCAGAAGAAGAAGAAGATGAAGGAAGATAGAAGAAAGAAGAAGCATTTAAATAAAGGAATTGTCAAAAACTGTCTCTTGTCATTTTTAACATTTTTGACAATTTTTTAGTGAAATGGTAGGGGTAATTACCCCCTTACCATTTCACACAGGGGGGGGCCGGGATCTGGGGGTCCCCTTTTTAAAGGGGGCTTCCAGATTCCGATAAGCCCCCCGCCCGCAGACCCCCACAACCACCGGCCAGGGTTGTGGGGATGAGGCCCTTGTCCTCATCAACATGGGGACAAGGTGTTTTGGGGGCTACCCCAAAGCACCCTCCCAATGTTGAGGGCATGTGGCCTGGTATGGTTCAGGAGGGGGGGCGCACTCTCGTCCCCCCCTCTTTTCCTGCGGCCTGCCAGGTTGCGTGCTCGGATAAGGGTCTGGTATGGATTTTTGGGGGTACCCCACGCCATTTTTTTTTTTTTTTTTGGCGCGGGGTTCCCCTTAAAATCCGTACCAGACCTAAAGGGTCTGGTATGGAATTTAGGGGGAACCCCACATCATTTTTTAAAAAATTTTGGCCGGGGTTCCCCTTAATATCCATACCAGACCTGAAGGGCCTGGTATGGAATTTAGGGGGACTCCCACATCATTTTTTTTTTAAATTTTGGTTCAGTGTTCCCCTGTGGGGAATTCCCATGCCGTTTTGTATCAATGAACTTCTATGTGTATTGTCGGCAATGCAATAGCCGCGAGTAGGGATGAGCTTCGTGTTCGAGTTGACCCCATGTTCGACTCGAACATCATCTGTTCGATCGTTCGCCGAATTGCAAACGATATGGGCCGTTCGCGCCAAATTCGTGTGGCGCGTCACGGCCCATAATTCACTGCGGCATCGCAGTGCATTGCTGGCTGATGATTGGCCAAGCATGCACTATGACCCGCATGCTTGGCCAATCACAGCGCCGTCTGAACAGAGAGCCGTAATTGGCCAAAGCCAAGGAGGCTTTGGCCAATTATGGCTCAGGGGATTTAGTACACGCCCCACACTATATAAGGCCACCTGCACGGCGGCCCTGTGTAGTGTGTGTTCCGGCGTTGAAAGAGATAGACAGAGAGACAGTGTCATTTGATATGAGTTAGATAGATTAGGCAAAACAGTCAGTCAGTTTAGCTGCACTTACAGTGTATTGTGTATATATATATGCATCCCAGGTGTTGCATATATATATATATATATATACACTGTATTCAGTTTAGCTAGATCCATTCCTGTTATCTTCCTACTGACAGGCAGGCTTGTCTTGTTACAGTATTTACAGCTACCTGAAGAAAATTGCTGGTGTTCTTTTGATCCCATTAGTACCACAGTCAGGCAGCTAGACTATTTACAGTTAGTGCAGTGCGTTCTGCTCACAGTGTTCAGCTAGATCCGTTCCTGTTATCTTCCTACTGACAGGCAGGCTTGTCTTGTTACAGTATATACAGCTACCTGAAGAAAATTACTGGTGTTCTTTTGATCCTATTAGTACCACAGTCAGGCAGCTAGACTATTTACAGTTAGTGCAGTGCATCCTGCTCACAGTGTTCAGCTAAACCTACAAGTTAGTGTGGTGCGTCCACCTCACAGTGTTCAGCTAAACCTACAAGTTAGTGCGGCGCGTCCTGCTCACAGTGTACAGCTAAACCTACAAGTTAGTGCTGTGCGTCCTGCTCACAGTGTTCCGCTAAAACTACAAGTTAGTGTGGTGCGTCCACCTCACAGTGTTCAGCTAAAACTACAAGTTAGTGCGGTGCGTCCACCTCACAGTGTTCAGCTAAACCTACAAGTTAGCGCAGTGCGTCCTGCTCACAGTGTTCAGCTAGATCCGTTCCTGTTATCTTCTTACTGACAGGCAGGCCTGTCTTGTTACAGTATATACAGCTACCTGAAGAAAATTACTGGTGATCTTTTGATCCTATTAGTACCACAGTCAGGCAGCTAGACTATTTACAGTTAGTGCAGTGCGTCCTGCTGACAGTGTTCAGCTAAACCTACAAGTTAGTGGGGTGCGTCCTGCTCACAGTGTTCAGCTAAACCTACAAGTTAGTGTGCTGCGTCCACCTCACAGTGTTCAGCTAAACCTACAAGCTAGTGCGGTGTGTCCTTCTCACAGTGTTCAGCTAAAACTACAAGTTAGTGGGGTGCATCCTGCTCACAGTGTTCAGCTAAACCTACAAGTTAGTGGGGTGCGTCCTGCTCACAGTGTTCAGCTAAACCTACAAGTTGGTGTAGTGAGACCTCTGCACAGTGTTCATCTAAAGCTACAAGTTAGTGCAGTGGGTCCTGCTCACAGTGTTCAGCTAGATCCGTTCCTGTTATCTTCTTACTGACAGGCAGGCTTGTCTTGTTACAGTATTTACAGCTACCTGAATAGAAATTGCTGGTGTTCTTTTGATCCTATTAGTAGCACAGTCAGGCAACTAGACTATTTACAGTTAGTGCAGTGCGTCCTGCTCACAGTGTTCAGCTAAACCTACAAGTTGGTGTAGTGAGACCTCTGCACAGTGTTCATCTAAAGCTACAAGTTAGTGCAGTGCGCCCTGCTCACAGTGTTCAGCTAAAACTACAAGTTAGTGCTGTGCGTCCTGCTCACAGTGTTCAGCTAAACCTACAAGTTGGTGTAGTGAGACCTCTGCACAGAGTTCATCTAAAGCTACAAGTTAGTGCAGTGCGTCCTGCTCACAGTGTTCAGCTAAAACTACAAGTTAGTGCTGTGCGTCCTGCTCACAGTGTTCAGCTAAACCTACAAGTTGGTGTAGTGAGACCTCTGCACAGTGTTCATCTAAAGCTACAAGTTAGTGCAGTGCGTCCTGCTCACAGTGTTCAGCTAGATCCGTTCCTGTTATCTTCTTACTGACAGGCAGGCTTGTCTTGTTACAGTATTTACAGCTACCTGAATAAAATTGCTGGTGTTCTTTTGATCCTATTAGTACCACAGTCAGGCAGCTAGACTATTTACAGTTAGTGCAGTGCGTCCTGCTCACAGTGTTCAGCTAAACCTACAAGTTAGTGGGATGCGTCCTGCTCACAGTGTTCAGCTAAAACTACAAGTTAGTGTGGTGTGTCCACCTCACAGTGTTCAGCTAAACCTACAAGTTAGTGCGGTGCGTCCTGCTCACAGTGTTCAGCTAAACCTACAAGTTGGTGTAGTGAGACCTCTGCACAGTGTTCATCTAAAGCTACAAATTAGTGCAGTGCGTCCTGCTCACAGTGTTCAGCTAAAACTACAAGTTAGTGCTTTGCGTCCTGCTCACAGTGTTCAGCTAAAAATACAAGTTAGTGCTGTGCGTCCTGCTCACAGTGTTCAGCTAAACCTACAAGTTGGTGTAGTGAGACCTCTGCACAGTGTTCATCTAAAGCTACAAGTTAGTGCAGTGCGTCCTGCTCACAGTGTTCAGCTAAACCTACAAGTTGGTGTAGTGAGACCTCTGAACAGTGTTCATCTAAAGCTACAAGTTAGTGCAGTGCGTCCTGCTCACAGTGTTCAGCTAAAACTACAAGTTAGTGCTGTGCATCCTGCTCACAGTGTTCAGCAAAAAATACAAGTTAGTGCTGTGCGTCCTGCTCACAGTGTTCAGCTAAACCTTCAATTTGGTGTAGTGAGACCTCTGCACAGTGTTCATCTAAAGCTACAAGTTAGTGCAGTGCGTCCTGCTCACAGTGTTCAGCTAAAACTACAAGTTAGTGCTGTGCGTCCTGCTCACAGTGTTCAGCTAAAACTACAAGTTAGTGTGGTGCGTCCACCTCACAGTGTTCAGCTAAACCTACAAATTATTTTTTTGCGAGCTCTGCACAGTGTTCACCTAAAGCTACCTGTAGAAGGTTGGTGGTGTTCTCATACTACAGGCAGGCAGTTGATTTTGCTAGCTGCAGTATCAGTATATATATATATATATATATATATATATATATATATATATCCCAGCTTAGTGCAGCTACAGGCCATTAGTATGTCTGGAAGGCCAAGAAGGAGAGGCAGACAGTCACAAGCCAATAAGAGAGGGCAAGCAGGCTCTGTGTCTAGTGCTGGTCGTGGAGAGGGTGCATCCTCATCAGCACGTGGCCGTGGGACACGCTTGGCCTTTTTTTCGACAGCTGGCCGTGTTGAGCCGCAATATGCGGAAGACTTGGTCGAGTGGATGACCAAGCTGTCCTCATCCTCCTCATCCTCTTCCACCCAGGCCCAGGGTACTTTGTCTGGCAAAGCAGCGGCCTCTTCCCTCGGCTCAATGTCATCAGTGACTCCTTCCCTAGCCCCACCATGTCCTCCTGAGAACTGTTTGACCACAGTGTTGGGTACATGCTCCAGGAGGATGCCCAGCGTTTGGAAGGCTCTGATGATGATACTGAGCTCGATGAAGGCAGTAACATGAGCACGGACAGAGGGGGTGCCCAAGAAGGACAGCAATCTGGCAGTCATGCTCCCCCTGCTGCAGCATACTGCCAGGTTTGCTCCAGTGATGAGGAGGGAGGGGATGATGAGGTCACTGACTCAACGTGGGTGCCTGATAGGAGAGAGGAAGAGGAGGAGGAGGAGGAGGTGGCACATCACCAACGAGGCAGGATGCCCTCCAGGGGCCAGCCTAAGGGCAGCACATTGACTGCATCACACCCCAAAGCTCCACATGTGCAGGGCGCTGCAGTCTCTGCGCATTATTCAAAAAGTTCTTTGGTGTGGGCCTTTTTTGAGACGAGTGCATCAGATCGCACCGCTGCTATTTGCAACATATGTCTCAAGCGTATCTCGCGTGGCCAAAACATCTCCCGCTTGGGTACCACATGCTTGACCAGACATATGTTGACCTGCCATGCAGTTCGTTGGCAAGCGTATCTAAAAGACCCACACCAAATAACAAAGAGGACCTCTCCTTGCTCCTCATCAGCTGAGATCTCCAACCCCACTATATCTTCAGTCCTCTCTGAGACCTGCAGTGAGAGGAATGAAGGTGTAGAATTAGGTGTGTCACAGCCAAGTACTTGTGGGCAATCTGCTTTTGGCACACCGACGTCAGATTGTACCAGGCTAATTTCCCTGCCCCAGCTGCTGCACCGCAGAAAGAAGTTTGCTCCCAGCCATCCACATGTGCAGTGGTTGAATGCTAGCTTGGCAAAATTGCTAGCACTTCAACTGCTGCCTTTTCAGTTGGTAGACTCTGCCCCCTTCCGTGAGTTTGTGGAATGTGCGGTTCCTCAGTGGCAGGTAACCAAACGCCACTTTTTCTCACGGAAGGCGATTCCGGCTCTCTACCGCCATGTGGAAGGCAATGTCCATGCCTCGCTGGACAGGGCAGTCAGCGGTAAGGTGCATATTACCGCTGACTCATGGTCCAGCAGGCATGGACAGGGACGTTACCTAAGTTTCACGGCGCATTGGGTGACTCTGCTGGCAGCTGGGAAGGATGCAGGACAAGGTGCAGTAGTGTTGGAGGTTGTTCCGCCACCACGCCTCCAAAATGCTAATGATTGTGACACACCTATCTCCTCCACCCCCTCCTCTTCTTCTTCCTCCATGGCCTCTTCCTGTGCTTTGTCCTCGGAACCAGTGATGCTCCGTAGCTGTTCAAGGGGCTACGCAAGTACGCAGGCCAAAAGATGCCATGCGGTGCTTGAGCTGGTGTGCTTGGGGGACAGGAGTCACACTGGGGCAGAGGTTCTGTCAGCTCTGCAGGGGCAGGTTCAGAGGTGGTTGACGCCACGCCAACTTAAGGCAGGAATGGTGGTTTGCGACAATGGCACCAACCTCCTCTCTGCCCTCCGACAGGGACAAATGACCCATGTGCCCTGTTTGGCTCACGTCCTTAACTTGGTGGTGCAGCGGTTCTTGGACAGGTACCCGGGCTTACAGGATGTCCTGAGGCAGGCCAGGAAAGTCTGTGTGCATTTCCGCCGGTCATATAATGCCAGTGCTCGGCTGACGGACCTCCAAAAGGAGTTTAACCTGCCCAAGAACTGCCTAATCTGTGACATGCCCACCAGGTGGAACTCAATGTTGGCCATGCTGCAGTGGCTGCACACGCAGCAGAGGGCCATCAATGAGTACCTGTGCGACTATGGCACCAGGACAGGGTCAGGGGAGCTTGTTTTTTTTCCCCACGCCAGTGGGCCATGATCAGGGATGCATGCACTGTCCTGTCACCATTTGAGGAGGCCACGAGGATGGTGAGCAGTGACAGTGCATGCATCAGTGACACTGTCCCCCTTGTCCACCTGTTGGAGCACACACTGCGTGGAATAATGGACAGGGCACTTGAGGCAGAACAGAGACAGGAAGAGGAGGACTTCCTTAGCTCTCAAGGCCCCCTTTATCCAGACAGTGTTCCTGCGTGCCCGCCAATCACACAGGAAGAGGACGAGGAGGAGGAAGATTGTGTCAGTATGGAGGTGGAGCCTGGCACTCAGCATCAGCAGCAGTCTTTAAGGGATCAGTCCCAAGAAACACATGGACTTGTACGTGGCTGGGAGGAGGTGGCTGCGGACCATGTGGTCCTTAGTGACCCAGAGGACTTCGGACCGAATGCCTCAGCAAACCTACGCTGCATGGCCTCCCTGATCCTGCAAAGCCTGCGTAAGGATCCCCATATTCGTGGTATCAAGGAGAAGGACCAATACTGGCTGGCAACCCTCCTTGTTCCACGTTACAAGGGTAAGGTTGCAGACCTTATCTTGCCATCGCAGAGGATGAAACATCTTCGGGAGGCCTTGCAGAAAGGTCTGTGCAACGCGTTCCCAGAGACTGGGAGGTTACAAAATCCTGTTTCTGGACAACGTGTTGCTGAGGCTTCGGGCAGTCAAAGAAGGAGCGGTGGAGAAGGTGGCCGTCTGACCTATACGTTCAGACAATTTTTTGGTCCGCAGCCCCAAGGTATGATCGGTTCCAGCAACCATCGCCAGCGTCTGTTTTACATGGTGCAGGAATACCTAGGGGCAAGATCTAACTTGGACACCTTTCCCACCGAAAATCCTCTGGGTTACTGGGTCTTGAGGATGGATCACTGGCCAGAGCTTGCACAGTATGCAATTGAGCTACTGGCCTGTCCTGCATCCAGCGTTCTTTCGGAACGCACATTCAGTGCTGGAGGCTTTGTAACCGATCACAGGGTGCGTCTGTCCACCGACTCGGTCGATCGACTGACCTTCATAAAAATGAATCAGTCTTGGATCACCACCAGCTACCAAGCACCTGATGTAACCGAATAATTTTTTTTGAAATCTCAGATCCCTTCAAAGACTGCCTATACTGATGCTGAGTGACTATCCCTGCGAAATTATCCTCTTCCTCCTCAATCATCACGCTGATAGCTTGTAAGAACATTTTTGGTTCTGGGCGCCACCACCAGTGCCTAAGGCACAATTTTTCAGCCCCTGTTTAACAGGGGCGTGTAATTACAATTTTTGATGCAATACTTTGCAGCAGGGCTCATTTCTGCGTTACAACTAGAGTATCTGTGAGGGGTTGCAGTGTTGTGGCACCAGCACCAGTGCCTAAGGCCCAATTTTTCAGCCCTTGTTTAACAGGGGCATGTAATTACAATTTTTGATGCAATACTTTGCAGCAGGGCTCATTTCAGCATTCCAACTAGAGTATCTGTGAGGGGTTGCAGTGTTGTGGCACCAGCACCAGTGCCTAATGCCCAATTTTTCAGCCCTTGTTTAGCAGGGGCGTGTAATTACAATTTTTGATGCAATACTTTGCAGCAGGGCTCATTTCAGCATTCCAACTAGAGTATCTGTGAGGGGTTGCAGTGTTGTGGCACCAGCACCAGTGCCTAAGGCCCAATTTTTCTGCCCCTGTTTAACAGGGGCGTGTAATTACAATTTTTGATGCAATACTTTGCAGCAGGGCTTGTTCCTGCATTCCAACTAGAGTATCTGTGAGGGGTTGCAGTGTTGTGGCACCAGCACCAGTGCCTAAGTCCCAATTTTTCAGCCCCTGTTTAACAGGGGCGTGTAATTACAATTTTTGATGCAATACTTTGCAGCAGGGCTCGTTCCTGCGTTCCAACTAGAGTGTCTGTGAGTGGTTGCAGTGTTGTGGCACCAGCACCAGTGCCTAAGGCCTAATTTTTCAGCCCCTGTTTAACAGGGGCATGTAATTACAATTTTTGATCTAATATTTCACAGCAGGGCCCATTTCTGCACCCACCAAGAGTGAGTGAGGACTTACAGTGTTGTGGCACCAGCACCACCACCACCAAAGGCCCAATTTTTCTGCCCCTGTTTAACAGGGGCATGTAATTACAATTCTTGATCTAATATTTCACAGCAGGGCCCTGTGAGGGCTTACAGTGTTGTGGCCACAACAACACCTAAGGCCCAAATTTCTGCTGATTATATAGGGCAGGCCCCTACTTTCAAACATCTAACTTACAAACGACTCCTACTTGCAAACGGAAGGAGACAACAGGAAGTGAGATGAAATCTACCCCTAGGAAGGGAAATTCTCTCCTGTAAGAGTTAATATGGGAAAAACATTTCTCCTTTCCACTGATGCTTTCCAATCCTTGTTCCACAAAAAAACCCAAATTTTCAAAAAACATTTGTCATTGGGACAAAAAGTGAGGTGAAATCTTCTGAAGAGGAGGAAAGACAGCAAAACAAATGTCACAGGGGTGATAACCCTTCCCTATGTTTTCCAAAAAGCTTAAAAAAGATTTTTTGGCTGGAGCTAAACACGTTAAAAATGTACCCGTTCAAAATTACAAACAGATTCTACTTAACAACAAACCTACAGTCCCTGTCTTGTTTGCACCGCCTGTATACTGCTGCTCAGAGTATATAGGGCATGGTGGCCCCACACCTTTCCTTATTTTAATTTGGGTGTGGGGTTTAAGACCCAAAGGGCCTGGTAATGGACTGGGGGGTACCCATGCCGTTTGTCTCACTGATTTTCTTTTTGTTTCCAATTTTTTATTGAGTTTTAACAGAGTACATATATAAACAGTATTCATTGTCATACAGTTATATAAATTCTTCTTAGGTTCATTATACAGGAAGGTACGACATATAGGAACTTATAAAAACGTAGGTATTTGAGATTAAGTTCAACAGTGAGATATCTATGCAGGTTTATAGGAAAAAAAAGCTCTGGGTACCTTCTCTCAGTTCCGAACACCCCAAATGGGTTCAAACTGTGTTCGGAGAAGAGAGCTGGCCCCTTTCATTTCTGACCTTTATCTGGCCTCGACTTTCTGTAGTATGTAAGGATGTTAAATACAGAAAATGCGGCTGTTCTGAGCTCATTAGAATGTTGCTTAATGAAAGAAGGGACCGAATGTTTACTTATGAGGAAAAGGTGTTTAATTGAATTGGATATCTCTAGAGTGATATAGGCAGAGATAAGAGGTAAGAGGGAGGGGGGATAAAATAAAGAGGGGGGAAAGGGAGAAGTGAAGGGGCCTGGATAAATTATGAGGGGGGAGGAGGGGAGGGCGTATTGTTTGGGATCCTCTCCGGCTTCACTCCTCCTATTTAATAAGACTTTTTTTTTTGAGGATCTGTTTGGGCGGGGCAAATTATGATTAGGGTAATGTGATGGGTGAAAAAGGAATTATTTTGGAGAGGGGCTAAGAGAATTAAGGTTAATGTACTTTGTTTTAGGTATATGAACTGTGTTTATTATTTCGCTGTGTTATTGAGTTTACTATATTCGGGTGATGATTGAAAGTGGAGCCAACAGCTCCATTTTTGGGTGAATTTTGAGGGGTTTTCTTGAGCAATATGAATTAGTTCTTCCATTTCTGATATTTTCCGGATTCTAGCAAACCATTCTCTTAATGTGGATGTCTGTGGGGAGTTCCAGTGTTGGGGAATGCACTGCTTCGCTGCGTTTATCAAATGCATTGCGAGTGATTTGTGGTATGTTTTGTGTGGAAGGGGGGAGATATGAAGCAAAAATTGGGCTGGGGAAAATTCCAGATCATAAGTTGTGATTTGTGTGGTGATTTTATGTATCTCCCTCCAGAATGTTTGTATGAGGGGGCAAGACCACCAAATGTGTAGTAGAGTTCCCTTATCTGTCTGACATCTCCAGCAGTTCGCTGATGTTTCAGGATAGATTTTGTGTAGTAGGGAGGGTGTACGGTACCACCGTGAGAAGATTTTGAAGCCATTTTCTGGTGTAGTAACGTTTCTTGAACCTTTATGTATGTTAAGGAGTGATTGTTCCCATTGAGTCGCTGAGGGTGATATAGAGAGTTATTTTTCCCATTTTTGACAAGCTATGTTCTGGTTAGTTTGTACGTTTGTGAAGAGGAGATTGTGAGTTATAGAGATTAGGTGAGCTTGGGTAATTGTTTGATTACATAAAGTTTCAAAAGGGGTAAGTGGTCTCGAACAAGCAGATTGTTTGTTTTTTGATTGCAGATAATGAGCAAGTAGAGTGTATGTCCAGGGAGGAATGGGTGGTTTTCCTGTTTGGGTTGAGATTTGGGTTGCAGTAAGGATTTTCCCTTGATGGAAGAATTGGTGTGCCTTTATGTTATCTTGTGGGAAGTTATCAGAGAGGAAGTGTTTGTGCATTCCTGGGGGATAGTCTGGAATAAGTTTCAGGGAAGTTAAAGGGCTTGGAATAGAGGATATATTCAGTTGCGAACATACTTTGTTAAAGCATTTAAGAGTGGGTCCTATTAAAGGATGGGAAAGTAGTGTTTCAGGAATGTGCTGTGAGTCCATCCATGGGAGGGAGGCTAAAGGTAGTATTGAAAGGGATGCTTCTAAGGCAACCCAGTCTTTGTGATGTGAATGAATATTCCAATCTACTGTTCTAGTAAGGTGAGTTGCTTTGTGATAGTTGAGTATGTTCGGCAGACCTATGCCACCTAGGTGTTTTGGTTTGGTGAGTTGTTTAAAGCTAATTCTGGGTTTACTTGGTCCCCAAAGGAATTTAGAGCATGCTGATTGATATGCTTTAAAGAACGTGTGAGGGATTATGATGGGGATAGTTTGGAGAATGTATAGCAATCTTGGTAAGGCGTTCATTTTTAGTATTGCTGCTCTGCCGAACCATGAGAAGGATGGGTTATTCCAAAGTTTAAAGTCTGACATCAGTTTGTTTAATATGGGTGTATAATTTCTTGTGTATAGGTCTGAAAGTTTAGAGGGGAGTTGTATTCCCAAATAGGTTATCGAGTCTTGTCTCCAATGAAAGGGAAAATTTTTTTTGCATAGGTATACTATTTGGTGGGATAGGGAGATGTTGAGTGCGAATGATCTTGCGAAATTTATTTTGAGGTTGGATAGTAATTGAAATTGTTTGAATTCTGATAGCAGGACCAGTAAGGAAATCAAAGGTTGTGATAGGAACATTAATATATCATCCGCAAATGCGGCATACTTGTATTCCTTAATGGATGTGTTTATACCAGGAATGTCTGGGTTAAGTTTTAACTTTCAGAGGAGGGGTTCAAGGGTAAGAACAAAAAGGATCGGGGACAGGGAACAGCCTTGTTTTGTCCCATTATGTATGTGGAAGGCATTCGACAGAGTGTTGTTGACCTTTACTTTAGCCGTAGGATTTGCATATAGGGACAGAATCAAACCAGAGAAGTAAGGTCCAATTCCTATGGCTTGTAAGACTGCTGCCATATAGTCCCATGCCACTCTGTCGAATGCATTCTCGGCGTCTAGTGATAGAAAAAATCCTTTTTGGTTGGTTTGAGTGATTATATGATGTAAATTGATTGCCTTGACTGTGTTGTCTCTAGCTTCTCTTCCTATGACAAATCCTGCTTGATCCGTGGACACAAGGGAGGGGAGAAGGGGAGTTAGTCTATTTGCCAATATTTTGGAAAATATTTTAACATCTACATTCAGTAGAGAAATGGGTCTGTAATTTCCTGTGTTTGTGGGGTCTTTACCTTCTTTAGGGATGACTGAGATATGGGCTTCTAGCATTTCTTTTGTAAGTGGATTAGTAGGGGATAGTGTGTTAAATGCATTAAGAAAGGGGCTTTTATGTGTGTCTGCAAACGTCTTGTAGTAGACTGCTGATATGCTGTCTGGACCTGGACTTTTGCCAGGTTTTAATTGTTTGATTGCTTGTTCCCATTCTTCTGGGGAGATTGGAGATTCTAGGGCTGTAGAAATTTTGTCCGTGATTTTATTTGGGGAGAATTTCTCTAGAAAGGCCTTAATTTCGTCGTGTCGTTTTGATGGGTGTGAAGGCTGAGGCTTTGTCGTATTTAGGGAGTATAAAGATGTGTAATAGCTCTCGAATTCTTTCGCTATGTCGTCATTTTTTGTGATTGCTGAACCTGTGTGTGAGTTTAGTCGATGTATTGTATTATTGTTTTTTTTTGTGCAGAGGGCTTGGGCGAGTAGGCGGCTACATTTGTTTCCGGACTCATAGAAAAGTTTCTGAGATAGTGCAAATTTCTTCTTAAGTTTGTGTCCTAGCTCTTCCTGTATTTGCGTGCGTGTTTCTATTAAGTCTAGATGTGTTTTCTGAGCTAGGTTTTTTTTATGTAAGGCTTCTAGTAGTTTAAGTTTAGAAAAAAGTTTTGACAGTACTCTTTTCTTTTCTTTTTTTATTGCCGCTGCCATGGAGATCAATTTTCCTCTTATTACACATTTATGTGCTTCCCACTGTGTCAATTTAGTGGTGTCTGGGGTGTAATTTTCTTTAAAGTAGTTGGTTAGACAGGTACGGATTTCTATTTCATTTAATTTGTCTGTTAGGATAGATGGGTCTAGTCTCCAAATGGGAGTGTAGGTAGTCTTTTCTGGGAAGACAAGAGTGAGCGAAATGGGGTGGTGGTCGGATAATGTCATTGATTCAATGGAAGCAGCCTTTAGTGTTAGTAGGTCTTGTTGTGTGAGAAAGAAGTAATCTAGATGGGAGTATTTATTGTGGGGGGTAGAAAAAAAGGTATAATCTTTTTCTTTAGGGTGTAGGGTGCGCCAGGTATCGTGTAGTAGTAGCTCTTGGAGGCACCGTCTGATTTGTTTGATCGCCTTGTAGGGTACATGGGATGTGCCTGAAGAGGTGTCTATTAAAGGGTCGAGTGGGACATTAAAGTCTCCCCCTAATATCAGGATACTTGGAAAGAAGAAAGAAGGTGGGTAATTTTGCGGAAGAATGGCACCTGTGCCGAATTGGGGCTGTAAATATTCGCAAGTGTGATTGGTGTGTTTCTAAAGGTGCCCTTGAGAAAGATGTATCTGCCCTGTTCGTCAATTAGAGAGTCTGTAATTTTAATTGGCACTTTTTTAGATAGAAGTATAGAGACCCCTTTGGATTTCGAGATCGGAGAAGTGGCATGAAAACTGTGAGGGAAGGAATGATTAGAGAGTTTTGGAATTACGTTTGTGTGGAAATGAGTCTCCTGAAGGTATATTACGTCAGCCTTCAATGTCCTCATGGCTGACAGTACTTGTGAACGTTTCTTTGGCGTGTTGAGGCCTTTTGTGTTAAGGGACAGTATTTTCAATGATATATCGGATATTTTGGGCTTCAAGGACATCATTGTGATGAAAAAGGAGTTGGGGAGTGTTAAGAAAACTTCTGGTGATAGGAAGCCGGAGAGGATCAGAAAAAAGAAAGAAAGAGAGAAGAAAAAAAAAAAAAAGGGGGGGGGTAAAAGGGAGAGAAAGAGAGGGTGTGTAGTGGGGTATGTAACCGGGTGTGGAGATGTAAATACACATCCACTAAAAATATTAAGGGGGGAAAACCAGTAGGTGTCAGCAGTCAAAACAGAGACCGCTTTCTGGAGTAGTGGTAGGAGTCGGTCAACTAGTGGAACAAGGTGGGCGTCTCCACAAGGTGAATGAGAGAGTAAGCTTAGTGCATCTTGCTTATGATCGGGGGACCAATAAAGACGAGAAGAAATTTTCTCCCCTTCTCCGGCCTCCCAATTTGGCAGTGGGTTATTTGTTTGAAGTGGATTGGACATGAAGAGAAGTCCGAGAAGCCTATAAAGGGGAAGGTCTGTCTGAAATTTGTTTATGTATGTTATGTATAAAAGAAAGGTATTGTATGTAAACTTAGATTCGAGTGATCATACTCCGAATATGAGCTAGATAGTCAGCTAATTGTGTAAATGATACTTTAATACCTTAAGAAAGCCATCTTGCAAAATATGTCACTCATTTACGCAATACTGAAAAGTATACCTTAGTGTGGCAACTGGTTGAAACTAAAAGAACTATAACCATTATAATCATTTTAAACAATTATAAACCTTCCAACTAAGGTGAAACTGAGTTGGAAAATGTTGCAAAAAGAGACCCTTGAGTCACTGTTTGTATTGTCCGAGAGGGACACGGAAATCTCTAGGTCCATTAGTTGGGGCAGTATCCCCGAATAGTAATGTCACCTGTGTGTAATACTCCAGTGCCTTCTTCTGGGGAAGGTGTTGTGTGAGAAATTGTTATTGACTACTGTTGGGAGGTAGTCTTTTATAGGTTGAAAATAAAGTGGAACCTTTACCTTTTCGTGGCCCTCTCAGATTTCACCTTATTCGAACATCAGTGTAATATTTAGGTATTACAGGTGAAATATTACTCACTAAAAAAGAGAATAGGAGTAAAAAACAAAGAATAGGAGTAAAAACAAGAACAGTTAATAATACTATAATCATCTTATATCTCTATTGTGCTTTCAGCCTATAATGGGGAATGAGGTGAGGGGTGGGTGAGAGGGGAGCGGGAGGGGGATGGGAGTGGGAGAGGGGGATGTGGATAAAGGGGAGGGGATGGGGGAGGAGAGGGGAAGGGGAGGAGAAAATTAGGGTTATAGTGAAGCACGTGTATGGTTGGTTAAGAATGACAAAAATAAGTTCAGCGGATATTTTTCAGTTGTCTTCTGGGATCAGGTCCTCCGAACCACTTGTCTGTATCGGATTAGTATGGAGCTTGATGGCCTGTCTCCTTGCTGAATTTTATGTTTGAGAACGACTAGTGTTTTTATAGCCTTGTACAGTAGATGTGGTTGAGGAGAGTTTAAAACACTGGAAATCCTTTTCTGGTTGTGACATAATTTTCCTTGTGTCTCGGGTATGATAGCGTCATGTTTAATCCAGAAAGGTAGGAGGGTTATCTGAGTGATGGCAATAATATAACAACCAATAGTTATTGGGTAATCTGTTTGGTGGCCTGGGTGCAATACCATCAAGGAAAAGGTTTTTAAGGTTATGGAAGTTCTGGTTAGTGGTATCTCGTTCATTGTTTCCTCTTGGGGATATATGGGCGCAGTGTTCCATCATTTGAATGTTAGGAATGGGTAGAATTTACCTGTTAATTGTATAAGAGTGGTAAGTCTTAGGCAGATGAGGGGAGTACTTGGTGTCATCTTCGTGTTAAACAGCATGTGTGAGCTCTACGTATCTTCCTAGTTAGGTTAAGCGTGCCCTGCGGTGGGCCGGTGAAGCAGTTGGGCTGCCATTACGGGGTGTTTCTGGGGGTCTCGTATTTGTGCGAGAGTGAAATTGGTGTGGGCGGCGGCGACCCAAGACTGTTCTAAACACGGGAAACATGCGCCCTTTTACAGGCATACTATAGACACCCCCCAGCTACGAAATTTAAAGGGATATTACACTTGACTTTAAGCATTATTAAAATCACTGCTCCTGAAAAAACGGCCGTTTTTAAAACTTTTTTTTGCATTGATCCATGTCCCCTGGGGCAGGACCCGGGTCCCCAAACACTTTTTATGACAATAACTTGCATATAAGCCTTTAAAATTAGCACTTTTGATTTCTCCCATAGACTTTTAAAGGGTGTTCCGCGGCATTCGAATTTGCCGCGAACACCCCAAATTGTTCGCTGTTCGGCAAACTTGCGAACAGCCAATGTTCGAATCGAACATGAGTTCGACTCGAACTCGAAGCTCATCCCTACTCAATGCCTAAGGGATTATATGTAACGATCAAATGCAATTGCAATGAGGACACAGATTTCCGGAAACAAGCAAATAGCCTAAGAGAACAAGTTACAAATAGAGGATATAGCAACAAATCACTTAACCACTTCAATACCAGGCACTTTTCCCCCTTCCTGCCCAGGACAATTATTAGCTTTCAGCGCTGTTGCACTTTGAATGACAATTGCGTGGTCTTGCTACACTGTACCCATACTAAATTTGTATCATTTTCTTCCCACAAATAGAGCTTTCTTTTGGTGCTATTTGATCACCTCTGTGATTTTTAATTTTTACGCTATAAACGAAAAAAGAGCGACAATTTTGAAAAAAAAAACTGATGGGCACTGATAGGAGGCACTGATAGGCCTGAACCCAGCACAAGTGGATGCATTTGATTGGCACAAGTGGCTGCATTTGATTGGCACAAGTGGCTGCATTTGATTGGCACAAGTGGCTGCATATACTGGGTACAAGTGGCTGCATTTGGTGGGCACAAGTGGTTGCATTTGATGGGCACAAGTGGCTGCTTATGATGGGCACAAGTGGCTGCATTTGATTGGCAGAAGTGGCTGCATATGATGGGCACAAGCGGCTGCATATGATGGGCACAAGTGGCTGCATATGATGGGCACAAGTGGCAGCATTTGATGGGCACAAGTGGCTGCATTTGCTGGGAAGAAGTGGCAGCATGATGGCCACAAGTGGCTGCATTTGATGGGCACAATAGCTGCATTTGATGGGCACAGTGAGGCTGCAATTGATGGGGGGTTCAGTATTTTTCAGTTTGTTTGCGCCCCCAAAACATTTTGAGCACTAGCCGCTACTGTTAAGGAGGTCATAAAAAACATCATGAAATAAAAAATAAAATAATGAGGGAGAAATCAAGAGACTATTAGAAATAGATAATACATATAAGGTGTTAAAATCCAATCCAAAAAAAAAAATGTATGAGAAAAGACTAAAGGCCTATGTCAAAGAGGGGAAAGATAGGGACATTTTAAATGACAAAGAAGCTAGGTACCTAGAGGTACCAGCCAGAACTCCAGTAATATACTATATACCCAAGGTGCACAAAAATCATCAGAAACCCCCAGGACAGCCCATTATAAGTGTGGTAGATTCACTGCTGTCCCATCTGGGAGAATATGTTGATAGTTACCTATAGCTTTTGGTCTTAGAAAGTAAATCTTACTTGAGGGATAGCAGAACAGGGTAATGCCCTGTTTACATAGGCATCTCCCCATTCTGCCTCTCCATGCCACGATCGCGGGCCACCAGCAGACATTGAGTCCGCAGGGCCCGCATGCATGCACCTCAGTGCGCGATTGCCGCCGGCAGTGTGTAAGCGCCCGTTAGCCACATATGATGGAGTGACTTACGGGTACGTCGTTTTGCGTACCCCTGCCATTCTGCCGACGTATATTAGGTGATCCTATTGAATGCCTAATGCTTTGGCGGAATAGGAGACGAGTGGACACAGGACCCACAGCCTCCGCTTCCCGCCGAGGAGGAGAGCCATCGAGGAAGAGACGAAAGCCGCAGTGGAAGAGATAAGAGCCGCAGAGGAAGAGAGCCACTGAGGAGTAAAGCCGCCGAGGGGGAGAGCCACCTAGGAGGAGAGCCGCCACTTCCCGCTGAAGAGGAGTGCCCGTCACTGCAGGAGAGGAGTAGTAAGTGCCGTCGGACCAGCCGCACAGGGGTGGTTTAGTTAAGTGACAGCCGAGCCTGGCTGCATTTGATGGGGACAAGTGGCTGCATTTGATGGGGACAAGTGGCTGCATTTGATGGGGCACAAGTGGCTGCATTTGATGGGACACAAGTGGCTGCATTTGATGGGGCACAAGTGGCTGCATTTGATGGGGCACAAGTGGCTGCATTTGATGGGCACAGGTGGCTGCATTAGATGGGCACAGGTGGCTGTATTTGATAGGGCACAAGTGGCTGCATTTGATGGGCACAATATTTTAACCCAAATTTTCCAAGCTACCGCTGCTGTGATTAGGATGGGTGTACTCATAGCAATCCACGAACATATTCCTTTTACATGTCATAAAACTATCGCAGACCCTCAGGGCTGTTATTTTCTAATGCAAGGTATCTTTCAAGATAGTAAAGTCACCTTCTTCACTTATTATGCAAAAGAAGAGCTGGCATGTGTAGGGCATGGGCGTGTCTCAGTCCCAAATAATACATGCACAAAAAGACAAATGCCCACGGAACTTTAACAAGGGACAGCCAAAAATATAAAATATACAATATGTTTTATTATACATAAAATAAAATTTGATTGTTTGTAATATTTGCTTCGTGTAATAAAATTTCTTATATTTTATATTTTTGGTTGTGCCTGCTTAATGTCCCATGGGCAATTGTCTTTTTGTGCTTCTTCACTTATTACACTACTAATACAAGATAATTACCATTCCTATCTCAATTAATATCTGTCCTTCAAGATCATCAGGAAGGGGGAAAAAGATCTGGGTATACATATTACAACTGCACAATGGCAACACGCATTTGGATCACTGCATAAAGCATCCAGATGCGTTAACCACTGGGAACTGTCCCAAAAAATAGCACTTAGATGGTACCTCACCCCATATAGAATCTCCAAGTTTGGAAATCGCGGTTCTCCATTATGTTGGCGGAATTGTGGTTCCATAGGCAACTTACTGCATATGTTCTGGACCTGTAAACATTTAACTAGCTTCTGGAACTCTATCTTTCGGACCATTTCAACTATTACAGGGATCCTAACCCGCCCAAAGCCAAGCTTGGCAATACTAAATATAGGTATAGAATTGTTCCCTCCTGAATTTAGAACAGTGATCACCCACATTTTCCTAGTAGCTAGAGCCTTGATAGCCAGACACTGGAGAACAGACAAAGCCCCAAATGTGTCCGAAGTCTTTACAACCACCCAGACTCACTATATGTATGAATCTCTACTAGCTAGCAGAGGTGGACAAAAGGAAAAGTTTGATAACCAATGGAAGATATGGACAAAATGGTTTAAAAGTAATTAAAGTTGAACAATATTTAAGATAAACTCACCTTACTGTAACGATATATGTCAAGCTTACGTTAAGACCAGACCGGGGTCGAAAAAACCCTGTCCCCCTTTCCTTCCTCCCACTCCCATCTTCCCCTTCCCCTTACCCCCCCCCCTCCCCTTCAAACCCCTTACTCCCTTATTTTCTGTTTCTTTCTACATCCCTATGGTTCTATTTATGTTGACGGAGTATGCATAAACCTTTAGAGATAACATTCTTATTGTAATTTCATAAAAACCTGGAAAATGCAGAAACCTTTTTATCAGCCCTTTCATGTATTTTTGAACATTTTGCTGATTTATGATGATATCTTATGTACACTCTGTGAAAAAAAAACCCAATAAAAACTATTTGAAAAAAAAAAAAAAAAAAGATCATCAGGAAGGCACCCTATTGTTATGTGGTGATTCAAACTTTTAGTTCTTAACACAAAACTGGAAAAATCCTCCTCAGACCCATCAGACCCATCTTCTTCCAACCCTGTGTCCTGAACTTTTACAGTGCTACTTAACACACATAATCTAATTGATGCACTTGCAGAGTTCAACTCATCTTTGCAAAGTGCACAGTCTATTTGCCTTTACTAAATCAACCCCATGGATTCACCAAAATCTTGGTTAACTATCATGGGGATCTGTACCTTTCTGCAACTTCAAGAATCCTAACAAGCCCCTAACAGTGAACTATTCTGCTACTTACAACTGTGGCACTTCATGGTGTCCCTGCTTAAGAATCAAGACTCGCCCCTGTTACTTACAGCTTTTGAATCAATCTACAGATCCAAGCTCATGGCTAAGGAAGTGATATCACTTTTATAATCCACTAGTCAAGCTACTTCTCCAGTCAAGCTCCCTCTCATCGACCCCACTGGGAAAATTAACTCAGAAAAACCATACGTCAGAAGACTGGAATGAGATCTAGTTGGCTCTATCAGAGAGCTCCTGAAATGTACAATCATTACAAAACTCTAATGCCCTGTACACACGGTCGGATTTTCCGATGGAAAATGTGCGATCGGAGCGCGCTGTCGGACAGTCCGGCTCCATCGGACATTTTCCATCGATTTTCCGACACACAAAGTTTGAGAGCAGGCTATAAAATTTTCCGACAACAAAATCCGATCGTGTCAATTCCGACCGCGTGTGGCCAGTTCCGATGCACAAAGTGCCATGCATGCTCAGAAGAAATTCCGAGACGGAACAGCTCGGTCTGGTAAAATTAGCGTTCGCAATGGATACAGCACTTTTGTCACGCTGCAATGTAAAAAATGGTTTAATACAGCGCACTCTCTTCTTCTTTATAATGTGAGAAGAAAGAAGTAGTTTTGCTGCTCATATTCACACAGACTTCTCACAAACTTCTTTATTATTTATCGTGATTCCCTCAATATATTTTGATTTGTCACATCTGACAAAATTTCTTTTTTGTTGTTTTATTTATTTATTTTTTTTAAGGCTGTTTTTTTTTTTTTTTTTTGGGGGGTTTGTAATTTTTTCAAGGCTGATCTTAAATGACATCTGCAGCTCCGGATCTCTGGGAATCCTGGACCTTCTTGTGCTCCCTTAGATAAGTGCTCCTCAGGCCACCAATTAGGATCTTCAAATAGGTGATGTCTGCCGTGGGGATCACCAACTTCACAAATTCCAGCAATTGATCCAACGCTGCCTTCCTCTTTGTTTGGTTCTTATATTCATGGTGGTTTATCTGCCACAGACAGGGCAGCTCCCTGAACATATCAATGAAGATTGCCATAAAGTCCTTATCTTTCAAGATATCCATTTTCACTGCAAGACACAACACAAGACAAACCCTAATGTCAGCCTAAAGTCTTTTAAACTTGTGCAAATACAGGCCTCAATCTAGAAGCAGTATAGGCCCAACGTTAAATCTTACCTTCGTTATCACGATCGGCGCCTCCGTTACTCCTTCCTCTGCTCACAGATCGTACTTACTACGCACACATGTTACGCTTTATAGACACTGCACTTGCATGAAACTCCGCCAGGCCCTGACATTCTTTCTAGTCTATTCCCCGCCCCTTCTCATTCGGCACAGTGGGGAAGAGCACATGGCAGAGTCAGAGCAGGTGTCTGATATTTACACCAACGAGGAGGAGGAGGAGGAAAGCCTGGAGGCAGAAACGTCCCGATCCAGAAGGAGATGATTTAAGGCATCAAATATGTCCTTTGGGGAGATGTTGGAGATGGTCGACATACTGAAGAGGGCCAACTATGACGGGAAGTATGGACCTTACCCCAACCCCAATGTCCGAAAGGCCAAGATCATGGCGAAAGTGGTCAAAAGTCTGCACCGGAATTTTGGGGTACGTCGATCGAAAGATCAGCTCAGGAAGCGGTGGAAGGACCTAAAATTAAGAGAGCACGAGCAGTACAGAAAGATCCGGAGAGTGCTGCAAAAAAGTAAGTAGTTGTGCTGTGTTCCTAGTCTTTTTGTGTTTATTACGTTTGTGCTGCTCCATGTGCTTTTCTTAACTGTTATCCAGTTTAAAATGTCAACTTTCATGTTCATGGGCACATTATTCGTTCGTATCAAATATTTTTCTTTCGGCCTATAAAACACCATTGTTTTGGCCATATGCATTTGCCCACATTTTTTAGGGCCTACTTGTCTGAAAATAATTTGGTTGTGTAGATGTGTTTTTTACTAGAACGAAATGCAAACTAGATTCTGTGTAAGGAGAGGACACTCAGCAGCTGTTTACACATCTGGACGCTGGTGCACTAGTGTGGGACACAAGAACACCCTTTTTATTAGGGGACCCCACACAGGTGCTCCAGTGTATACTATAGGGGTGTCTCCATCTGTGAAGCTTGTACAAAACAGGTAAAATATTGAAGCTTGACAAAGGACACTAAAAATTCTACATCTTGGTACTCTGCCAAAACAGACAATTGTACCCCACTTCCAAGCAATGTTTCATATTTATAGTTCTTCCCTCAAATATCTGTGTGCTAAGTATACCATTTTTTTTGACATAGGGGAGAAAAGACTCGGAGGACACCCCTCATCCGAGGTGACCAGAGACCCCCCACCTCTAGAAGAAGGGGAAATGCATCAAAGACAAACAGAGCAGGAGGAGGAAGACGTGGTGGAAATTGGCACCACAACAGGTGAGTGTCTGCGACCACAGGCTCAGGTAAGAGATGGATGCCTGCATATTTATAATACATGTTTTTTTTGGTTTCTATCTTTTTAGGTGATCGTGATGTTGTGGATCCAGATCCTTTCACCTCGGAAAATGCACAGATCCTGATTGGGGAGATCATGGGGTGTAATAGGGACTTGGAAAACATCAAGAAAAACATCAATGATGTTCTTCAAAAAAAATAAGAACATCATTGATGTTTTGTGGAGAGTTTAAAACCCCTCCAAATCCCTTTGTTTTATGGTGTGTGGTGTGCTACAGTTTTTTAACATCTTTTGTCAAATTCGAGAAAAGCCAAATTTTGAAGATGCACACAGTGTGTCAACATGTGCTATCTGCCATCACGGGAGATCAATGGACGTGTTTTGGGGGTGCAACTTCTTCCTCAATAATAAAGTATAAGCAAAAGATTGCAGCTCCAATCTCTCAAATCCGTATCAAGACACCCGCCCTAATGGAACTCACAGGTGCTGGCTCTGCACAAGCTTGAGGAAAGAGAAAAATATCCTGGACGGCCGCACACCATAGAAGACATCTTTATTGATACGAAGAAATAAAATCCAAATGCAGTCACCTCATGTACAGGGAGGAACAGGAAAGATAGCTAACATGTTTCACGCCCCATCATGGCACTTATTCATAGCTGAATGATTAAAGTTTGATCATGGGTATATATAGGGACTTCAGGTTTTGATAGCCAATCCAAAGATGGTCTCAAATAGAAATCTGCCCACATAACCAAACTTTAGACCGACACCCAAGAGATAGGAGACACCTGGGATGTGAAGTTGAATGTTAAATCAAAATTTGAAGACAAGATAACATGACAATGTAATAATGCCTATAAAGGTCCACCAAACTAAAAAAGTTTACTAAGTGAACCAATGCGCATATATATATATATATATATATATATGTATATATATGCGCTAGACACATGATTATTTTTACTATTCGCATTATTCAACTTCTCCCATTGTGTACATCCATAACCTTGGGATGAAGACCATGATAAATACTAAAACAATATTAAACAATAGCAAAGTACAAAGTAACAACACTAATTTTCAAATCATAAATGCTAAATAATCTCAAAGGAAAACTTGTGTATAAATGATGATAAACAAAATTTGTAAAAATGTAAAACATGCTGAAACCATGCAAAATCGCAAAATCGCAAAATAACATATACAAGAAATTGATGTGAAAAATACCAATAATCCTATTCCCAGCACTATCAATTATGTCTTGGTAACTGCATATATATACACATCATCCTGAAATATATAAACCTAATTACATTTGAAAATTGTGTAAATAAAACCTTGATTTTCGTTTAAAAATGATTATGTATAAATCATTATTCCCACATAAATCCATGCACTCAAGAAGAACGCAAGCCCCATTCAACGACGTCTGGAATCCATTCATATTGGATACATAAACAAAAAATATATCTCAAATTTGCAACAAACGGCCAAGAAAAAAAGAGAAGAAAAAGACAGAAAATCGTCATCCAATGGGGAAGCATTTAAATGGTGCATGGAAAAGGTGGGAAAATAGAGAGGGACCCTAAAGGAGTTACGTTAACATCTTTTTAATAGACTAGCTATATGTGCTAAATAACGTAAACTTCAGACGATGGTCCAAAATTTATAGAGATCTATAAATATTACCTGGATGGCTATGCAAGGAACAGTAAACAAAGAGCAATGATCTCGTTGTACCTGTAACTGCTATGGGAAAGGTGGTCACGCTACTGATTTTCTCAGTTGAATCTCAAAGAACCCTAGAAAATCAACAGATATTGTGTGGATAGATGTGTAGGAGACATAGTCTCTCTATACTTGGTGCAATAACATGATTAAGATGATAATTTTGTTACAAAAGCTATAATTTAAACTTCCAGGCTCTAAGTAGATCACAAACAGCAATGGATCATCAAATATATATAAAATCGCAAAAAATCACACAAAAAAGCACAAAAAAACGCACAAATCGCAAAAAGTCGCAGAATTAGAAAATATCACAAAAAATTGCAAAAAATCAAAAAACATCGAAAAAATAAAAAAAAACATGGTAAAATACACAAAATTGATAGCAAATCGGAAGAACAAAAAACAAAAAATCGAAGTGAAAGATGGCCACTGACAAATATAAACCAGGGAGCATTACGTCATATACTAAATAAATTTAGGCTAAGGTATCACGATAGACACACATGTATGTGAGATATTGTGGGAGTCAACGTGACCTAAATCAATCAATATGTTATTTGGATTCAATTGGGGATATACATGGGCATAACACGGTGCATATCTATTGATAAAAGTGGGACACGTCCCATTCAAAATTGAGGCCGGTGGGACGTCTAGTATTTAGATTAAAAATCCACTGAACCTCTTGTTTGCACAATATGCCACATTTGTCCCCACCTCTAGGAGGTTTAACAATTTTTTCAATGCCTTGAATGGTCAGGCTGGAAGTATCCTTGAAATGAATATCAACCCAATGGTGAGCAATGTTAGTGGCATGTTCCTTCTCTATGTCATAGAGGTGATTGTAAAGACGATCCCTCAGTCTGCGAGTGGTCCTGCCAACATATTGAATAGAGCAAATGGTACATGTGATGACATAAACTATGTAACGCGTGTTGCAATTGATGAAGGACTGTATTTTATATAATTTGCCTGTTGAAGTAGATGTGACAGTGTCACCCCCTTTTATGAAGGGACAATATGTGCAAGACCGACCACCGCATCTGTATGTTCCCTTAAACTGCAGCCAATGAGCAGTTTGTTTTTTGCTAATGTAAAGGCTAGGGGACAACAGTCCACTTAAAGAAGTATGCCTTTATTTAAAATTTGAGAATAGATATGATCGTTAGACAACACCAGCAGATATTTGGTAACTATTTTCTTTATTTTATGAAATTCAGCACTGTACGGAGTGGAAAATGTTGGAACAAAATGGGATTTTTCTGATCTATTCCGTCTACTGTGGTTACTGGGTTTGTCCATTAGCAAATTGGCCCGAGGTGTTTTATTTGCAATGGACAAAGCCCTATTGATAGCTGACCTGGGGTAACCCCTAGCTTCAAATCTAGCTGACATATGTATGGCCTCCTGTTCAAAATCTATTTGTCTGGTGCATAGTCTTTTCAGCCTTAGAAATTGGCCCACCGGAATACTTTTGATGGTATGGGTCGGATGGCTAGAGTCTGCACGTAGAAGAGTATTACCCGCAGTGGGCTTTCTATAGAGATTTGAAATGATTTCATTGTTGTCTCCTGTGAGCTTAACATCTAGAAACTCTATAGACTTTGGTTCATGTTGTCCTGTAAATTTTAAATTTAAATCATTATCATTCATATACTCCAACCATTGATCTAAATAGATGTGTGGCTCAGAGACAATGAACAGGAGATCGTCTTTATATCGACAATAAAATGCAGTGTCTTTTCGACGGGGACTTTCAGATCCAAAAATGCGGGACCTCTCCCACCATCCCATATACAAATTGGTCAGGGATGGTGAGAACTTAGCTCCCATAGAGGCCCCGCACTTTTGGAGGTAAAAGTCCCCGTCGAACATAAAAAAGTTATGTGTAAGGAGATATTCCAGGCACATGATAATGAACTCCTGTGAAGCCAGAGAGAAGTTTCCTGATCTCTTTAAGAAGAATGATACTGCCTGTAGACCCAGGGCATGTGGAATTGAAGAGTACATCACATGTTATCCAACTGTAATTTTCATTCCATGTTAAACCATTAAGTTTAGATAAAAGTTGTTTGGTGTTATGGAGGTGACCTGGCAGCTCCACTACCAATGGTTGCAGTTGCTGGTCCACCCAATGACCCAATCTCTCATTTAGTGAGTCTATGCCTGCCACGATCGGTCTGCCTGTGAGGGGAGTTAGCCCTTTGTGTAGTTTAGGGAGGTGGTGGAAAATTGGCATAACAGGAAACATAGGTATAAACATCTCCTTCTCTTTTTGTGTGAATAGACCCATTCGGACGGCTCTATCCAACAATGAGGAGAGCTCTGCCCTAAATGACTCAGTAGGGTCACCCCTTAATTTGCAATAGGTAGTGGTGTCCGATAGTTGTCGCATGGCCTCATCTCTGTATGTGGCCGCATTCATGACAAC
Organism: Aquarana catesbeiana; assembly: GCF_042186555.1. NCBI lineage: Eukaryota > Metazoa > Chordata > Amphibia > Anura > Ranidae > Aquarana > Aquarana catesbeiana. Next base: position 777,207,676 of record NC_133324.1, read on the forward strand.
CACCGAACCCCCCTTGTCTGCACTTTTGATAACTATACTGTCATCTTTGCGTAAATTTTCAATAGATATTTTCTCATCAACAGATAAATTATCAACTGATGTTTTTGAGATATTCCATGCCAACAAGGTCAAATCCCTTTCAACCAGAGTCTGATATGTGTCCATGTCTTTGCCTCTAGAACTCACAGGATAAAAATCAGATTTCATCTTAAATGATACTGAACTGCAACAAACATCAATGTCATCCATATTAATATCTGATTCAATAACCAAGTCAGTGAGGTCCATTAAGGCGCACACATCTTTGAAAGACGGGAGAGGAGGAGAAGAAGAGGTAGACTCACCGATTGATGACTGGTCTGTTGGCAGGGGAATATCTGAATCTTCTGTTTCAGAAAAATAGTGTTTCTGTAGTGTTAATGTCCGAGCCAGTTTATTCACATCCAGAATTGTTCCAAATAAACTGAAATGGTTAGAGGGGCAGAAGTTTAAACCCCTTGAAAGCAATGTAATGTCTGTGGCCGATAGCGGTCATCCAGATAAATTTACCACATTGAAACTCTGGGTTATTTCCGTCCTCGCAGCTGATAGCGACTCTCGCTTATTTTTTCGGTATCTTTGACCTCCCCTCCTTGTTTTCCTTTTTTTCTTCTGGATCTCTTGTTTTGTCCCGTTCAGCCTGAGTTTAAAGACGATGTTTTATATGTGTGTGTATAACCAGTAACTGAATTGGTATCTGGGGATGAATCCGATCCTGTCAGTGCCATAGTATCATAGGCTGGTTCTCCCTCGGTGTCTGAAAAGCTCACCCGTTTTTTAGACGAGGATCTCCGCCGACGACCTGGATGGAATATTGGTTTCTTCCATATATAAACATTGTCCGTGTCGTAATCGATTTGGTCTCTGATGCGTTTTTCTTTTTTGGTAGCAATGACACTCCTTTCCAATTTGTCCAATCTTTTATTAAGCTGGCCATCGAGATCTGAAAAGCTGGTTCTGTTTTGTTGTTCTGTATGCTCTTTTTGAATTAGGACCATTTCACCTTGTATGCGATCCAGCTCTTTTTTCTTGGAGTCGATAATAATTTTCATTAATTTAAAAGAGCATGTGGAAAGGGTGTTGGTCCATTCTAGTTTGGATTCCTCATCGGAAAATTCAAATGTAGGGAATTTCTTAATACGAAGTCCTCGAGGAATTTGCTCCAACGTTAGATATTCAGTAAGAGGGTTAACATCCCAAAAGGCTTTGATTTCTTTGGCCATTAACCCTTCCAATCTTCTAAAAGTCCTTTTTAAAGTCAGGTCGCTAGTGTCTGTATTTTGCGATAGACTGATTCGCTGACTAGATCAACAGGCAAATATAAAATACAGTCCTCCATCAATTGCAACACGCGTTACATAGTTTATGTCATCACATGTACCATTTGCTCTATTCAATATGTTGGCAGGACCACTCGCAGACTGAGGGATCGTCTTTACGATCACCTCTATGACATAGAGAAGGAACATGCCACTAACATTGCTCGCCATTGGGTTGATATTCATTTCAAGGATACTTCCAGCCTGACCATTCAAGGCATTGATAAAAATGTTAAACCTCCTAGAGGTGGGGACAAATTTGGCATATTGTGCAAACAAGAGGTTCGGTGGATTTTTAATCTAAATACTAGAGGTCCCACCGGCCTCAATTTTGAATGGGACGTGTCCCACTTTTATCAATAGATATGCACCGTGTTATGCCCATGTGTATCCCCAATTGAATCCAAATAACATATTGATTGATTTAGGTCACATTGACTCCCACAATATCTCACATACATGTGTGTCTATCGTGATACCTTAGCCTAAATTTATTTAGTATATGACGTAATGCTCCCTGGTTTATATTTGTCAGTGGCCATCTTTCACTTCGATTTTTTGTTTTTTGTTCTTCCGATTTGCAGTATACCTACCTGCAGCCAAGTCCTTGTGTAGGCTCTTTGAAGTATTTCCAGTTACTGTACTGTGTACCCTGCACAGTTGCATCTACGGTATAGCTACCTGCAGCCAGGTGCTTGTGTAGGCTCGTTGAAGTATTTCCAGTTACTGTACCGTGTACCCCGGACAGTTGCACCTATAGTATAGCTACCTGCAGCCAGGTGCTTGTGTAGGGTCTTGAAGTATTTCCAGTTACTGTACTGTGTATCCTGCACAGTTGCACCTACAGTATAGCTACCTGCAGTAAGGTGCTTGTGTAGGCTCTTTGAAGTATTTCTAGTTACTGTACTGTGAACCCTGCGCAGTCACACCTACAGAATAGCTACCTGAAGCCAGGTGCTTGTGTAGGCTCTTTGAAGTATTTCCAGTTACTGTACTGTGTACCCAACACAGTTGCACCTACAGTAGAGCTACCTGCAGAAAGGTGCTTGTGTAGGCTCTTTGAAGTATTTCCAGTTACTGTACTGTGTACCCCACACAGTTGCATCTACAGTATAGCTACCTGCAGCCAGGTGTTTGTGTAGGCTCTTTGAAGTATTTCCAGTTACTGTACTGTGTACCCCACACAGTTGTGCCTACAGTATAGCTACCTGCAGCCAGATGCTTGTGAAGGCTCTTTGAAGTATTTCCAGTTACTGTACTGTGTACCCTGCACAGTTGCACCTGCAGTATAGCTACCTTCAGCCAGGTGCTTGTGTAGGCTCTTGAAGTATTTTCAGTTACTGTACTGTGTACCCCGCACAGTTGCACCTACAGTATAGCTACCTGCAGCCAAGTGCTTGTGTAGGCTCCTTGAAGTATTTCCAGTTACTGTACTGTGTACCCCGCACAGTTGCACCTACAGTATAGCTACCTTCAGCCAGGTGCTTGTGTAAGCTCTTGAAGTATTTTCAGATACTGTACTGTGTACCCCACAGAGTTGCACCTAAAGTATAGTTACTTGCAGCCAGGTGCTTGTGTAGGCTCTTTGAAGTATTTCCAGTTACTGTACTGTGTACCCCGCGCAGTTACACCTACAGTATAGCTGCCTGAAGCCAGGTACTGGTGTAGGCTCTTTGAAGTATTTACAGTTACTGTACTGTGTACCCAACACAGTTGCAACTACAGTAGAGCTACCTGCAGCAAGGTGCTTGTGTAGGCTCTTTGAAGTATTTCCAGTTACTGTACTGTGTACCCCGCACAGTTGTGCCTACAGTATAGCTACCTGCAGCCAGATGCTTGTGTAGGCTCTTTGAAGTATTTCCACTTACTGTACTGTGTACCCCGCACAGTTGCACCTGCAGTATAGCTACCTTCAGCCAGGTGCTTGTGTAGGCTCTTTGAAGTATTTCCAGTTACTGTACTGTGTACCCCGCGCAGTTACACCTACAGTATAGCTGCCTGAAGCCAGGTGCTGGTATAGGCTATTTGAAGTATTTACAGTTACTGTACTGTGTACCCAACACAGTTGCAACTACAGTAGAGCTACCTGCAGCCAGGTGCTTGTGTAGGCTCTTTGAAGTATTTCCAGTTACTGTACTGTGTACCCCGCACAGTTGTGCCTACAGTATAGCTACCTGCAGCCAGATGCTTGTGTAGGCTCTTTGAAGTATTTCCAGTTACTGTAATGTGTACCCCGCACAGTTGCACCTGCAGTATAGCTACCTTCAGCCAGGTGCTTGTGTAGGCTCTTGAAGTATTTTCAGTTACTGTACTGTGTACCCCGCACAGTTGCACCTACAGAATAGCTACCTGCAGCCAAGTGCTTGTGTAGGCTCCTTGAAGTATTTCCAGTTACTGTACTGTGTACCCCGCACAGTTGCACCTAAAGCATAGCTACCTTAAGCCAGGTGCTTGTGTAAGCTCTGGAAGTATTTTCAGATACTGTACTGTGTACCCCGCACAGTTACACCTGCAGTATAGCTACCTTCAGCCAGGTGCTTGTGTAGGCTCTTTGAAGTATTTCCAGTTAATGTACTGTGTACCCTGCACAGTTGCACCCACAGTATAGCTACCTGCCGTAAGGTGCTTGTGTAGGCTCTTTGAAGTATTTCCAGTTACTGTACTGTGTACACCGCACAGTTGCACCTACAGCATAGCTACCTGCAGTAAGGTGCTTGTGTAGGCTCTTTGAAGTATTTCCAGTTACTGTACTGTGTACCCCGCACAGTTGCACCTACAGTATAGCTACCTGCAGCCAGGTGCTTGTGTAGGCTCTTTGAAGTATTTCCAGTTACTGTACCGTGTACCACGCACAGTTGCACATACAGTGGAGCTACCTGCAGCCTGGAGCTTGTGTAGGCTCTTTGAAGTATTTCCACTTACTGTACTGTGTACCCAACACAGTTGCACCTACAGTAGAGCTACCTGCAGAAAGGTGCTTGTGTAGGCTCTTTGAAGTATTTCCAGTTACTGTACTGTGTACCCCACACAGTTGCATCTACAGTATAGCTACCTGCAGCCAGGTGTTTGTGTAGGCTCTTTGAAGTATTTCCAGTTACTGTACTGTGTACCCCACACAGTTGTGCCTACAGTATAGCTACCTGCAGCCAGATGCTTGTGTAGGCTCTTTGAAGTATTTCCAGTTACTGTACTGTGTACCCCGCACAGTTGCACCTGCAGTATAGCTACCTTCAGCCAGGTGCTTGTGTAGGCTCTTGAAGTATTTTCAGTTACTGTACTGTGTACCCCGCACAGTTGCACCTACAGTATAGCTACCTGCAGCCAAGTGCTTGTGTAGGCTCCTTGAAGTATTTCCAGTTACTGTACTGTGTACCCCGCACAGTTACACCTACAGTATAGCTACCTTCAGCCAGGTGCTTGTGTAAGCTCTTGAAGTATTTTCAGATACTGTACTGTGTACCCCACAGAGTTGCACCTAAAGTATAGTTACTTGCAGCCAGGTGCTTGTGTAGGCTCTTTGAAGTATTTCCAGTTACTGTACTGTGTACCCCGCGCAGTTACACCTACAGTATAGCTGCCTGAAGCCAGGTGCTGGTGTAGGCTCTTTGAAGTATTTACAGTTACTGTACTGTGTACCCAACACAGTTGCAACTACAGTAGAGCTACCTGCAGCAAGGTGCTTGTGTAGGCTCTTTGAAGTATTTCCAGTTACTGTACTGTGTACCCCGCACAGTTGTGCCTACAGTATAGCTACCTGCAGCCAGATGCTTTTGTAGGCTCTTTGAAGTATTTCCACTTACTGTACTGTGTACCCCGCACAGTTGCACCTGCAGTATAGCTACCTTCAGCCAGGTGCTTGTGTAGGCTCTTTGAAGTATTTCCAGTTACTGTACTGTGTACCCCGCGCAGTTACACCTACAGTATAGCTGCCTGAAGCCAGGTGCTGGTATAGGCTATTTGAAGTATTTACAGTTACTGTACTGTGTACCCAACACAGTTGCAACTAAAGTAGAGCTACCTGCAGCCAGGTGCTTGTGTAGGCTCTTTGAAGTATTTCCAGTTACTGTACTGTGTACCCCGCACAGTTGTGCCTACAGTATAGCTACCTGCAGCCAGATGCTTGTGTAGGCTCTTTGAAGTATTTCCAGTTACTGTAATGTGTACCCCGCACAGTTGCACCTGCAGTATAGCTACCTTCAGCCAGGTGCTTGTGTAGGCTCTTGAAGTATTTTCAGTTACTGTACTGTGTACCCCGCACAGTTGCCCCTACAGAATAGCTACCTGCAGCCAAGTGCTTGTGTAGGCTCCTTGAAGTATTTCCAGTTACTGTACTGTGTACCCCGCACAGTTGCACCTACAGCATAGCTACCTTAAGCCAGGTGCTTGTGTAAGCTCTGGAAGTATTTTCAGATACTGTACTGTGTACCCCGCACAGTTGCACCTGCAGTATAGCTACCTTCAGCCAGGTGCTTGTGTAGGCTCTTTGAAGTATTTCCAGTTAATGTACTGTGTACCCTGCACAGTTGCACCCACAGTATAGCTACCTGCCGTAAGGTGCTTGTGTAAGCTCTTTGAAGTATTTCCAGTTACTGTACTGTGTACTCCGCACAGTTGCACCTACAGCATAGCTACCTGCAGTAAGGTGCTTGTGTAGGCTCTTTGAAGTATTTCCAGTTACTGTACTGTGTACCCCGCACAGTTGCACCTACAATATAGCTACCTGCAGCCAGGTGCTTGTGTAGGCTCTTTGAAGTATTTCCAGGTACTTTACTGTGTACACCGCACAGTTGCACCTACAGTATAGCTACCTGCAGTCAGGTGCTTGTGTAGGCTCTTTGAAGTATTTCCAGTTACTGTACTGTGTACCCCGCACAGTTGCACCTACAGTATAGCTACCTGCAGCCAGGTGCTTGTGTAGGCTCTTTGAAGTATTTCCAGTTACTGTACTGTGTACCACGCACAGTTGCACATACAGTGGAGCTACCTGCAGCCTGGAGCTTGTGTAGGCTCTTTGAAGTATTTCCACTTACTGTACTGTGTACCCCGCACAGTTGCACCGACAGTATAGCTACTTGCCGTAAGGCGCTTGTGTAGGCTCATTGAAGTATTTCTAGTTACTGTACTGTGTACCCCGCACAGTTGTGCCTACATTATAGCTGCCTGTAGCCAGGTGCTTGTGTAGGCTCTTTGAAGTATTTCCAGTTACTGTACTGTGTACCCCACACAGTTGCATCTACAGTACAGCTACCTGCAGCCAGATGCTTGTGTAGGCTCTTTGAAGTATTTCCAGTTACTGTACTGTGTACCCCGCACAGTTACACCTACAGTATAGCTACCTGCAGCCAGGTGCTTGTGTAGGCTCTTGAAGTATTTTCAGTTACTGTACTGTGTACCCCACAGAGTTGCACCTACAGTATAGTTACCTACAGCCAGGTGCTTGTGTAGGCTCTTGAAGTATTTTCAGTTACTGTACTGTGTACCCCGCACAATTGCACCTACAGTATAGCTACCTGCAGCCAGGTGCTTGTGTAGGCTCTTTGAAGTATTTCCAGTTACTGTACTGTGTACCCCACACAGTTGCACCGACAGTAGAGCTACCTGCAGCCAGGTGCTTGTGTACGCTCTTTGAAGTATTTCCAGTTACTGTACTGTGTACCCCACACAGATGCACCTACAGTATAGCTACCTGCAGCCAGGTGCTTGTGTAGGCTCTTGAAGTATTTCCAGTTACTGTACTGTGTACCCTTTCACAGTTCCACCTACAGTATAGCTACCTGCAGCCAGGTGCTTGAGTAGGCTCTTTGAAGTATTTCCAGTTACTGTACTGTGTACCCCGCACAGTTGCACCTACAGTATAGCTACCTTCAGCCAGGTGCTTGTGTAGGCTCTTGAAGTATTTTCAGTTACTGTACTGTGTACCCCGCACAGTTACACCTACAGTAGAGCTACCTGCAGCCAGGTGCTTGTGTATGCTATTTAAAGTATTTCCAGTTACTGTACTGCGTACCCCGCACAGTTGCACCTACAGTATAGCTACCTGCAGCCAGGTGCTTGTGTAGGCTCTTTGAAGTATTTCTAGTTACTGTACTGTGTACCCCGCACAGTTGCACCTACAGTATAGCTACCTGCAGCCAGGTGCTTGTGTAGGCTCTTTGAAGTATTTCCAGTTATTGTACTGTGTACCCTGCACAGTTGCACCTACAGTATAGCTACCTGCAGCCAGGTGCTTGTGTAGGCTCTTTGAAGTATTTCCAGTTACTGTACTGTGTACCCCGCACAGATGCACCTACAGTATACCTACCTGCAGCCAGGTCCTTGTGTAGGCTCTTTGAAGTATTTCCAGTTACTGAACTGTGTACCCCGCACAGTTGCACCTACATTATAGCTACCTGCAGCCAGGTGCTTGTGTAGGCTCTTTGAAGTAATTCAATTTACTGTACTGTGTACCCTGCACAGTTGCACCTACAGTAGAGCTACCTGCAGCCAGGTGCTTGTGTAGGCTCTTGAAGTATTTCCAGTTACTGTACTATGTACCTAGCACAGTTGCACCTACAGTATAGCTACCTGCAGCCAGGTGCTTGTGTAGGCTCTTTGAAGTATTTCTAGTTACTGTACTGTGTACCCCGCACAGTTGCACCTACAGTATAGCTACCTGCAGCCAGGTGCTTGTGTAGGCTCTTTGAAGTATTTACAGTTATTGTACTGTGTACCCTGCACATTTGCACCTACAGTACAGCTACCTGCAGCCAGGTGCTTGTGTGGGCTCTTTGAAGTATTTCCAGTTACTGTACTGTGTACCCCGCACAGATGCACCTACAGTATACCTACCTGCAGCCAGGTCCTTGTGTAGGCTCTTTGAAGTATTTCCAGTTACTGTACACCCCGCACAGTTGCACCTACAGTATAGCTACCTGCAGCCAAGTGCTTTTGTAGGCTCTTGAAGTATTTCCAGTTACTGTACTGTGTACCCTGCACAGTTGCACCTACAGTATAGCTACCTGCAGCCAGGTGCTTGTGTCGGCTCTTTGAAGTATTTCCAGTTACTGTACTGTGTACCCCACTCAGAGGCACCTACAGTATACCTACCTGCAGCCAGGTCCTTGTGTAGGCTCTTTGAAGTATTTCCAGTTACTGTACTGTGTACCCTGCACAGTTGCACTTACGGTATAGCTACCTGCAGCAAGGTGCTTGTGTAGGCTCTTTGAAGTATTTCCAGTTATTGTACTGTGTACCCTGCACAGTTGCACCTACAGTACAGCTACCTGCAGCCAGGTGCTTGTGTGGGCTCTTTGAAGTATTTCCAGTTACTGTACTGTGTACCCCGCACAGTTGCTCCTACAGTATAGCTACCTGCAGTAAGGTGCTTGAATAGGCTCTTTGAAGTATTTCTAGTTACTGTATTGTGTACCCCGCACAGTTGCACCTACAGTATAGCTACCTGCAGCCAGGTGCTTGTGTAGGCTCTTTAAAGTATTTCCAGTTATTGTACTGTGTACCCTGCACAGTTGCACCTACAGTATAGCTACCTGCAGCCAGGTGCTTGTGTCGGCTCTTTGAAGTATTTCCAGTTACTGTACTGTGTACCCCGCTCAGAGGCACCTACAGTATACCTACCTGCAGCCAGGTCCTTGTGTAGGCTCTTTGAAGTATTTCCAGTTACTGTACTGTGTACCCTGCACAGTTGCACTTACGGTATAGCTACCTGCAGCAAGGTGCTTGTGTAGGCTCTTTGAAGTATTTCCAGTTACTGTACCGTGTACCCCGCACAGTTGCACCTATAGTATAGCTACCTGCAGCCAGGTGCTTGTGTAGGCGCTTGAAGTATTTCCAGTTACTGTACTGTGTACCCCGCACAGTTGCACCTACAGTATAGCTACCTGCAGTAAGGTGCTTGTGTAGGCTCTTTGAAGTATTTCTAGTTACTGTACTACAGTACCAGACAAAAGATTTGTCGCTTCTCTATTTTGTAGAAACTCCTGCTATTAACCTGACTTTTAATTAATCAATTGGTGTTAGAAATAGCTCATATGAAAAGCTAAAGCCCTCCTAAATGATGTTTAATGCACTGAAATAAATTAGTTTCACTGAAAAAAGGTTTATCATTTAATCAAGACAGACAGGTCAAATTTTGGCAAGACAAAAGTTTTGTCGCCTATACAGAAATTGAACAACTTTACTGAAAATCCAAAAATATGTCAGTAAATTAAGTAGCCGTGCTGTGAGATCCAAATTTAATATCTTGTATGACTTCCATGAGCTTGAATTACAGAGCATCCATCCGGTTTGGCAAGGATTCATACAATTTATTGATGAAGTCATCAGGAATAGCAAAGAAAACAGTCTTGCATGCCTCCCAGAGTTCATCAATATTCTTTGGTTTCGTCTTCCATGCTTCATCTTTCATCCTACACCACATATGCTCAATGATGTTCATGTCTGGTGACTGGGCTGGCCAATCCTGGAGCATCTTGATCTTTTTTGCCTTAAGGAACTTTTATGTGGAGATGGAAGTATGCGATGGAGCTCAATCCTGCTGCAAAATTTGGCCTTTTTATTGTTGGGAATATAAGAGGTAGCTAAGATTTCTTGGTATTTTAGACTACTGATGTTGCCTTCCACCCTGCAGATCCCTCGCACACCCCCATACTGGATGTAACCCCAGACCATGATTTTGCCTCCACCAAACTTCACAGTTTTCTGGGTAAATTTCGGCTCCATGCGGATTCCTGTAGGTCTCCTGCAATATTTGCGGCGACTGTGGTGTAATTCAACAGAAGATTCATCTGAAAAATTCACCTTCTGCCACTTTTCCAGAGTCCATCCTTTTAGCAGGCTGTGGCCCTTGGCAAATGCCACACGGTTTTTCAATCGTCTTTTGTTTAGTGCTGGCTTATGAGCACTAATTCAACCATGCAGGCCATTTCGAGACAGAATCCGAACAAACTGTTCTGGTTGACACAGGGAATTCAGGTGACCAGGTCTCGTGGAGCTCTGCTGCAGTGGAAAATGGGTTGGCTTTGGATTTTTGAGCCAACAAACGGTCCTCCCGAGCAGTTGTCTTGCGGGGTCGGCCTGACCTCGCCTTGTCCAAAACGTCTCCAGTCTCTTCAAATCTTTTTTTTATCCCCGAACTTGACGCTGAGACACATTGAAGGTGTCTGCCACATCAGCAGTTGATCTGGTCTTCAGCCTCTTGATAATCAACACTTTAGTCTCTGGGTGAATCTTAGGCATGCTTGCAGAGGTCTAGTTGCAGTTGAGAAGATCTAGTGTACTGGTGTTCTTTTTATACACACCTGAGACCTAATTGAACCATTATTAGTCACAGGTCAAGCTCATATAACAAGGCGACAAAACCTATGTCTTGGAAAAAATTGACTCAATGGGCTTTACCAAGCTGTAAATATTAGAATACTTTTTGTCAGTTTCATTTTTGCACTGAAACATTATTACAAATGCTGTTGGGATTAAAATGACCCATTTCTTGTAACAAAATCTTTATTAGAAATATATTTTAGCAGCACTTCAGGTAAATTTGTACACAAGTGACAAGACATTTGTCAGGGACTGTATGTACCCCGCACCATTACACCTACAGTATAGCTACCTGCAGCCAGGTGCTTGTGTAGGCTCTTTGAAGTATTTCCAGTTACTGTACTGTGTACCCCGCACAGTTGCACCTACATTATAGCTACCTGCAGCCAGGTGCTTGTGTAGGCTCTTTGAAGTAATTCAAGTTACTGTACACCCAGCACAGTTGCACCTACGGTATAGCTACCTGCAGCCAGGTGCTTGTGTAGGCTCTTGAAGTATTTCCAGTTACTGTACTGTGTACCCCACACAGTTGCACCTACAGTATAGCTACCTGCAGTAAGGTGCTTGTGTAGGCTCTTTGAAGTATTTCTAGTTACTGTACTGTGTACCCCGCACAGTTGCACCTACAGTATAGCTACCTGCAGCCATGTGCTTGTGTAGGCTCTTTGAAGTATTTCCAGTTATTGTACTGTGTAACCTGCACAGTTGCACCTACAGCATAGCTACCTGCAGCCAGGTGCTTGTGTAGGCTCTTTGAAGTATTTCCAGTTACTGTACTGTGTACCCCGCACAGAGGCACCTACAGTATACCTACCTGCAGCCAAGTCCTTGTGTAGGCTCTTTGAAGTATTTCCAGTTACTGTACTGTGTACCCTGGACAGTTGCACCTATAGTATAGCTACCTGCAGCCAGGTGCTTGTGTAGGCTCTTGAAGTATTTCCAGTTACTGTACTGTGTATCCTGCACAGTTGCACCTACAGTATAGCAACCTGCAGCCAGGTGCTTGTGTAGGCTCTTTGAAGTATTTCTAGTTACTGTCCTGTGTACCCCGCACAGTTGCACCTACAGTATAGCTACCTGCAGCCAGGTGCTTGTGTAGGCTCTTGAAGTATTTTCAGTTACTGTACTGTGAACCCCACGCAGTTACACCTACAGAATAGCTACCTGAAGCCAGGTGCTTGTGTAGGCTCTTTGAAGTATTTCCAGTTACTGTACTGTGTACCCAACACAGTTGCACCTACAGTAGAGCTACCTGCAGAAAGGTGCTTGTGTAGGCTCTTTGAAGTATTTCCAGTTACTGTACTGTGTACCCCACACAGTTGCATCTACAGTATAGCTACCTGCAGCCAGGTGCTTGTGTAGGCTCTTTGAAGTATTTCCAGTTACTTTACTGTGTACACCGCACAGTTGCACCTACAGTATAGCTACCTGCAGCCAGGTGCTTGTGTAGGCTCTTTGAAGTATTTCCAGTTACTGTACTGTGTAACCCGCACAGTTGCACCTACAGTATAGCTACCTGCAGCCAGGTGCTTGTGTAGGCTCTTTGAAGTATTTCCAGTGACTGTACTTTGTACCACGCCCAGTTGCACATACAGTGAAGCTACCTGCAGCCAGGAGCTTGTGTAGGCTCTTTGAAGTATTTCCACTTACTGTACTGTGTACCCCGCACAGTTGCACCGACAGTATAGCTACTTGCCGTAAGGTGCTTGTGTAGGCTCTCTGAAGTATTTCTAGTTACTGTACTGTGTACCACGCACAGTTGTGCCTAAAGTATAGCTGCCTGCAGCCAGGTGCTTGTGTAGGCTCTTTGAAGTATTTCCAGTTACTGTACTGTGTACCCCGCACGGTTACACCTACAGTATAGCTACCTTCAGCCAGGTGCTTGTGTAAGCTCTTGAAGTGTTTTCAGATACTGTACTGTGTACACAACAGAGTTGCACCTAAAGTATAGTTACTTGCAGCCAGGTGCTTGTGTAGGCTCTTTGAAGTATTTCCAGTTACTGTACTGTGTACCCCACGCAGTAACACCTACAGTATAGCTGCCTGAAGCCAGGTGCTGGTGTAGGCTCTTTGAAGTATTTACAGTTACTGTACTGTGTATCCTGCACAGTTGCACCCACAGTATAGCTACCTGCCGTAAGGTGCTTGTGTAGGCTCTTTGAAGTATTTCCAGTTACTGTACTGTGTACCCCGCACAGTTGCACCTACAATATAGCTACCTGCAGCCAGGTGCTTGTGTAGGCTCTTTGAAGTATTTCCAGTGACTGTACTGTGTACCACGCACAGTTGCACATACAGTGGAGCTACCTGCAGCCAGGAGCTTGTGTAGGCTCTTTGAAGTATTTCCACTTACTGTACTGTGTACCCCGCACAGTTGCACCGACAGTATAGCTACTTGCCGTAAGGTGCTTGTGTAGGCTCTTTGAAGTATTTCTAGTTACTGTACTGTGTACCCCGCACAGTTGTGCCTACAGTATAGCTGCCTGCAGCCAGGTGCTTGTGTAGGCTCTTTGAAGTATTTCCAGTTACTGTACTGTGTACCCCGAACGGTTACACCTACAGTATAGCTACCTGCAGCCAGGTGCTTGTGTAGGCTCTTGAAGTATTTTCAGTTACTGTACTGTGTACCCCGCACAGTTACACCTACAATATAGCTACCTGCATCCAGGTGCTTGTGTATGCTATTTGAAGCATTTCCAGTTACTGTACTGTGTACCCCACACAGTTACACCTAGAGTATAGCTACCTGCAGCCAGGTGCTTGTGTATGCTTTTTGAAGTATTTCCAGTTACTGTACTGTGTACCCCACACAGTTGCGCCTACAGTATAGCTACCTGCAGCCACGTGCTTGTGTAGGCTCTTGAAGTATTTCCAGTTACTGTACTGTGTACCCAGCACAGTTCCACCTACAGTATAGCTATCTGCAGCCAGGTGCTTGTGTAGGCTCTTTGAAGTATTTCCAGTTACTGTACTGTGTACCCCACACAGTTGCACCTACAGTATAGCTACCTGCAGCCAGGTGCTTGTGTAGGCTCTTTGAAGTATTTCCAGTTACTGTACTGTGTACCCCGCACAGTTGCACCTACAATATAGCTACCTGCAGCCAGGTGCTTGTGTAGGGTCTTTGAAGTATTTCTAGTTACTGTCCTGTGTACCCCGCACAGTTGCACCTACAGTATAGCTACCTGCAGCCAGATGCTTGTGTAGGCTCTTTGAAGTATTTCCAGTTACTGTACTGTGTACCCCGCACAGTTGCACCTGCAGTATAGCTACCTTCAGCCAGGTGCTTGTGTAGGCTCTTGAAGTATTTTCAGTTACTGTACTGTGTACCCCGCACAGTTGCATCTACAGTATAGCTACCTTCAGCCAGGTGCTTGTGTAAGCTCTTGAAGTATTTTCAGATATTGTACTGTGTACCCCACAGAGTTGCACCTAAAGTATAGTTACTTGCAGCCAGGTGCTTGTGTAGGCTGTTTGAAGTTTTTCCAGTTACTGTACTGTGTACCCCGCGCAGTAACACCTACAGTATAGCTGTCTGAAGCCAGGTGCTGGTGTAGGCTCTTTGAAGTATTTACAGTTACTGTACTGTGTACCCTGAACAGTTGCACCCACAGTATAGCTACCTGCCGTAAGGTGCTTGTGTAGGCTCTTTGAAGTATTTCCAGTTACTGTACTGTGTACTCCGCACAGCTGCACCTACAGCATAGCTACCTGCAGTAAGGTGCTTGTGTAGGCTCTTTGAAGTATTTCCAGTTACTGTACTGTGTACCCCGCACAGTTGCACCTACAATATAGCTACCTGCAGCCAGATGCTTGTGTAGGCTCTTTGAAGTATTTCCAGTTACTTTACTGTGTACACCGCACAGTTGCACCTACAGTATAGCTACCTGCAGCCAGGTGCTTGTGTAGGCTCTTTGAAGTATTTCCAGTTACTGTACTGTGTAACCCGCACAGTTGCACCTACAGTATAGCTACCTGCAGCCAGGTGCTTGTGTAGGTTCTTTGAAGTATTTCCAGTGACTGTACTTTGTACCACGCACAGTTGCACATACAGTGGAGCTACCTGCAGCCAGGAGCTTGTGTAGGCTCTTTGAAGTATTTCCACTTACTGTACTGTGTACCCCGCACAGTTGCACCGACAGTATAGCTACTTGCCGTAAGGTGCTTGTGTAGGCTCTTTGAAGTATTTCTAGTTACTGTACTGTGTACCCCGCACAGTTGTGCCTACAGTATAGCTGCCTGCAGCCAGGTGCTTGTGTAGGCTCTTTGGAGTATTTCCAGTTACTGTACTGTGTACCCCACACAGTTGCACCTACAGTACAGCTACCTGCAGCAAGGTGCTTGTGTAGGCTCTTTGAAGTATTTTTCAGTTACTGTACTGTGTACCCCGCACGGTTACACCTACAGTATAGCTACCTTCAGCCAGGTGCTTGTGTAAGCTCTTGAATTATTTTCAGATACTGAACTGTGTACCCAACAGAGTTGCACCTAAAGTATAGTTACTTGCAGCCAGGTGCTTGTGTAGGCTCTTTGAAGTATTTCCAGTTACTGTACTGTGTACCCCGCGCAGTAACACCTACAGTATAGCTGCCTGAAGCCAGGTGCTTGTGTAGGCTCTTTGAAGTATTTACAGTTACTGTACTGTGTACCCTGCACAGTTGCACCCACAGTATAGCTACCTGCCGTAAGGTGCTTGTGTAGGCTCTTTGAAGTATTTCCAGTTACTGTACTGTGTACTCCGCACAGTTGCACCTACAGCATAGCTACCTGCAGTAAGGTGCTTGTGTAGGCTCTTTGAAGTATTTCCAGTTACTGTATGGTGTACCCCGCACAGTTGCACCTACAATATAGCTACATGCAGCCAGGTGCTTGTGTAGGCTCTTTGAAGTATTTCCAGTTACTGTACTGTGTACCCCACACAGTTGCACCTACAGTATAGCTACCTGCAGCCAGGTGCTTGTGTAGGCTCTTTGAAGTATTTCCAGTTACTGTACTGTGTACCCCACACAGTTGCACCTACAGTATAGCTACCTGCAGCCAGGTGCTTGTGTAGGCTCTTTGAAGTATTTCCAGTTACTGTACTGTGTACCCCATACAGTTGCGCCTACAGTATATCTACCTGCAGCCAGGTGCTTTTGTAGGCTCTTGAAGTATTTCCAGTTACTGTACTGTGTACCCCTTCACAGTTGCACCTACAGTATAGCTACCTGCAGCCAGGTGCTTTTGTAGGCTCTTTGAAGTATTTCCAGTTACTGTACTGCATACCCAGCACAGTTGCACCTACAGTATAGCTACCTGCAGCCAGGTGCCTGTGTAGGCTCTTTGAAGTATTTCCAGTTACTGTACTGTGTACCCCGCACATTTGCACCTACAGTATAGCTACCTGCAGCCAGGTGCTTGTGTAGGCTCTTTGAAGTAGTTCCGGTTACTGTACTGTGTACCCTGCACAACTTGCACCTACAGTATAGCTACCTGCAGCCAGGTGCTTGTGTAGGCTCTTTGAAGTATTTCCAGTTACTTTACTGTGTACCCTGCACAGTTGCACCTACAGTAGAGCTACCTGCAGCCAGTTGTTTGTGTAGGCTCTTTGAAGTATTTCCAGTTACTGTACTGTGTACCCCGCACAGTTGCACCTACAGTATAGCTACCTGCAGCCAGGTGCTTGTGTAGGCTCTTTGAAGTATTTCCAGTTACTTTACTGTGTACCCTGCACAGTTGTACCTACAGTAGAGCTACCTGCAGCCAGGTGTTTTTGTAGGCTCTTTGAAGTATTTCCAGTTACTGTACTGTGTACCCCGCACAGTTGCACCTACGGTATAGCTACCTGCAGCCAGGTGCTTGTGTAGGCTCTTGAAGTATTTCCAGTTACTGTACTGTGTACCCCGCACAGTTGCACCTACAGTATAGCTACCTGAAGACAAGTGCAGGTGTTATCATACTAATAATACTACAAGCAGGCAGTTGATTCTGCTAGCTGCAATATAATCGGTATAAATATATATGTACATCCCAGTTTTGTGCAGCTCACTGCAGGCCAATAGTATGTCTGGAAGGCCAACAAGGAGAGGCAGACAGTCACAAGCCAATAAAATAGGGCAAGAAGGCTCGGTGCCTGGTCCTGGACACGGTGCATCCTCACCAGCACGTGGCCGTGGGACACGTTTTGCCTTTTTTTGGGCAGCTGGCCGTGTTGAGCCGCAACATGCGGAAGACTTGGTCGAGTGGATGACCAAGCCATCCTCATCCTCCTCATCCTCTCTCACCCAGACTCAGGGTACTTTGTCTGGCAAAGCAGCTGCCAACGCGGCCTCTTCCCTCGGCTCAATGGCATCAGTCACTCCTTCCCTAGCCCCACCATGTCCTCCTGAGGAGTCCCTCGAACTGTTTGACCACAGTGTTGGGTACATGCTCCAGGAGGATGCCCAGCGCTTTGAAGGCTCTGATGATGGTACTCAGCTAGGGGAAGGTAGTAAGTGAGCCTAGACAGAGGGGGTGCCCAAGAAAGACAGCAATCTGGTAGTCATGTCCCCATGCTGCAGCATACTGCCAGGTTTGCTCCAGTGATGAGGAGGGAGGGGATGATTAGGTCACTGACTCCACGTGGGTGCCTGATAGGAGAGAGGAGGAGGAGGCACATCAATGAGGCAGGATGTCCTCCAGGGACCAGCCTAAGGGCAGCACACTGACTGCATCACACCGCAGAGCTCCGCATGTGCAAGGCGCTGCTGTCTCTGTGCGTTATTCCAAGAGTTCTTTGGTGTTGGCCTTTTTTGAGATGAGTGCATCAGATCCCACCGCTGCTATTTGCAACATATGTCTCAAGCGTATCTTGCGTGGCCAAAACATCTCCCGCTTGGACACCACATGCTTGACCAGACATATGTTGACCTGCCATGCAGTTCATTGGCAAGCTAAAAGACCTAACACCAAAGAACAAAGAGGACCTCCCCTTGCTCCTAATCAGCTGGGATCTCCAACCCCACTATACCTTCATCCTCTCTGAGACCTGCACTGAGGGGAATGAAGGTGTAGAATTAGATTTGTCACAGCCAAGTACTTGCGGGCAATCTACTATCGGTACACCGACATCAGATTGTACCAGGCAAATTTCCCTGCCCCAGCTGCTGCACCGCAGAAAGAAGTTCGCTCCCAGCCATCCACATGCCCAGCGGTTGAATGCTAGCTTGGCAAAATTGCTAGCATTTCAACTCCTACCTTTTCAGGTTGTAGACTCTGCTCCCTTCCGTGAGTTTGTGGAATGTGCGGTTCCTCAGTGGCAGGTACTCAAACGCCACTTTTTCTCACAGAAAGGCGATTCCGGCTCTCTACCGGCATGTGGAAGGCAATGTCTTGGCCTTGCTGGACAGGGCGGTCAGCGGTAAGGTGCATATTACCACTGACTTATGGTCCAGCAGGCATTGACGGGGATGTTACCTCAGTTTCACAGCGCATTGGGTGACTCTGCTGGCAGCTGGGAAGGACGCAGGACAAGGTGCAGTAGTGTTGGAGGTTGTTCTGACACACCTCTCTCCTCCACCCCCTCCTCTTCTTCTTCCTCCATGGCCTCTTCCTGTGCTTTGTCCTCGGAACCAGATGTGCTCCATAGGCATTCAAGGGGCTACGCAAGTACGCAGGCCAAAAGATGCCATGCAGTGCTTGAGCTTTTGTGCTTGGGGGACAGGAGTCACACTATTTCAGCTCTGCAGGGGCAGGTTCAGAGGTGGTTGATGCCATGCCAACTTAAGGCAGAAATGGTGGTTTGTGACAATGGCACCAACCTCCTCTCCGCCCTCTGACAGGGACAACTGACCCATGTGCCCTGTTTGGCTCATGTCCTTAACTTGGTGGTGCAGCGGTTCTTGGGCAGGTACCCGGGCTTACAGGATGTCCTGAAGCAGGCCAGGAAAGTCTGTGTGCATTTCCGCTGGTCTTATAATGCCAGTGCTCGGCTGGCAGACCTCCAAAAGAATTTAACCCGCCCAAGAACCGCCTAATCTGTGACATTCCCACCAGGTGGAACTCAACGTTGGCAAAGCTGCAGCAGCTGCACAGGCAGCAGAGGGCCATAAATGAGTACCTGTGTGACTATGGCACCAGGACAGGGTCAGGGGAGCTTGTTTTTTTCCCCACGCAAGTGGGCCATGATCAGGGATGCATGCACTGTCCTGTCACCATTTGAGGAGGCCAGTGACAGTGCATGCATCAGTAACACTGTCCCCCTTGTCCACCTGTTGGAGCACATGCTGTGTGGAATAATGGACAGGGCACTTGAGGCAGAAGGAAGGGAAGCCTTCCTTAGCTCTCAAGGCCCCCTTTATCCAAACAGTGTTCCTGCGTGCCCGCTGATCACACAGGAAGAGGAGGAGGAGGATTGTGTCAGTATGGAGGTGGAGCCTGGCACTCAGCATCAGCAGCAGTCTTTAAGGGATCATTTACAGTCTCAAGAAACACATGGACTTGTACGTGGCTGGGAGGAGGTGGCTGCGGATCATGTCATCCTTAGTGACCCAGAGGACTCCGGACCGAATCCCTCAGCAAACCTATGCCTCCCTGCCTCCCTGATCCTGCAAAGCCTGTGGAAGGATCCTCGTATTCGTGGTATCAAGGAGAGGGATCAATACTGGCTGGCAACCCTCCTTGATCCACGTTACAAGGGTAAGGTTACGGACCTTATCTTGCCATCCCAGAGGGAGAAGAGGATGAAACATCTTTGGGAGGCCATGCAGAAATGTCTGTACAATGCGTTCCCAGAGACTGGGAGGTTACACACTCCTGTTCCTGGACAACGTGTTGCTAAGGCTTCGGTCAGTCAAAGAAGGAGCGCTGCAGAAGGTGGCCGTCTGACCGATGCGTTCAGACAATTTTTTTGTCCGCAGTCCCAAAGTGTGATCGGTTCCAGCATCCATCGCCAGTGTCTGTTTTACATGGTGCAGGAATACCTAGGGGCAAGATCTGACTTGGACACCTTTCCCACCGAAAATCCTCTGGGTTACTGGGTGTTGAGGATGGATCACTGGCCAAAGCTTGCACAGTATGCAATTGAGCTACTGGCCTGTCCTGCATCCAGCGTTCTTTCAGAACGCACATTCAGTGCTGCTAGAGGCTTTGTAACCAATCACAGGGTGCGTCTGTCCACCAACTCGAAGGTCGATCGACTGACCTTCATCAAAATGAATCAGTCTTTTATCACCACCAGCTACCAAGCACCTGATACTGATGTAACCAAATAATTTTTTTTGAAATGTCAGATCCCTTCAAGACTGCCTATGCTGATGCTAAGGGACTATCCTGTTATGCTGAGTGATTATTCTCTTCCTCCTCAATGATTATGCTGATAGCTTATAAGAACACCAGTGGCTAAGGCCCATTTTTTCAGCCCCTGTTTAACAGGGGTGTGTAATTACAATTTTTGATGCAATATTTTGCAGGAGGGTTCTTTGCTGCGCTCAACTAGAGTATCTGTGAGGGGTTGCAGTGTTGTGGCACCAGCACCAGTACCTAAGGCCCAATTTTTCAGCCTCTGTTTAACAGGGGCGTGTAATTACAATTTTTGATGCAATACTTTGCAGCAGGGCTCGTTCCTGCTCTCCAAGTAGAGTATCTGTCAGGGGTTGCAGTGTTGTGGCACCAGCACCAGTGCCTAAGGCCCAATTTTTCAGTCCCTGTTTAACAGGGGTGTATAATTATAATTTTTAATGCAATACTTTGTAGCAGGGTTCATTCCTGCGCTACAACTAGAGTATTTGTGAGGGGTTGCAGTGTTGTGGCACCAGCACCAGTGCCTAAGGCCCAATTTTTCTGCCTCTGTTCAACAGGGACATGTAATTACAATTCTTGATCTAATATTTCACAACAGGGCCCGTTCCAGCGCCCACCAAGGGTAACTGTGAGGACTTACAGTGTTGTGGCACCACCACCACCACCAAAGGCCCAATTTTTCTGCCCCTGTTCAACAGGTGCATGTAATTACAATTCTGGATCTAATATTTCACAGCAGGGCCCGTTCCAGCGCCCACCAAGAGTAACTGTGAGAACTTACAGTGTTGTGGCACCAGTACCACCACCACCACCACCACCACCAAAGGCCCAATTTTTCTGCCCCTGTTCAACAGGTGCATGTAATTACAATTCTTGATTTAATATTTCACAGCAGGGCCCGTTCCAGCGACCACCAAGAGTAACTGTTGCCAGGACCCGACATTACATTAAAGCCGTAATCAGTTTTAAATTACTTTTATTCTTTTAAAAATGTAATTTTGTGCAGGGACTGTTCTAAGCACGGGCAACATGCGCCACTTTACAGGAATACTATAGACACCCCCCAGGTACAATATTTAAAGGAATATTTCACTTTTTTTTTACTTTAAGCATCATTAAATCACTGCTCCCGAAAAAACTGCCGTTTTTAAAACTTTTTTTTGCATTGATACATGTCCCCTGGGTCAGGACCTGGGTCCCCAAACTCTTTTTAGGACAATACCATGCAAATTAGCCTTTAAAATTAGCACTATTGATTTCGAACGTTCGAGTCCCATAGACATCAATGGGGTTTTAATGTTCATGCAAATTTTTGGTCAGTTCGCAGGTTCTTGTTCGAACCAAGGTGTTCGGCTCCTCCCTAGTGTACAGCTTGTATAACAATGTAAATTTGATTTCCCCTCAAAATAACTCAACACACAGCAATTAATGTCTAAGCTGCTGGCAACAAAAGTGAGTACACCCCTAAGTGAAAATGTCCAAATTGGGCCCAAAGTGTCACTATTTTGTGTGGCTACCATTATTTTCCAGCACTGCCTTAACTCTCTTGGGCATGGAGTTCACCAGAGCTTCACAGGTTGCCACTGGAGTCTTCATCCACTCCAGCTGGTGGATGTTAGAGACCTTGCGCTTCTCCCCTTTCCATCTGAGAATGCCCACAGATGCTCAATAGGGTTTAGGTCTGGAGACATGCTTGGCCAGTCCATCACCTTTACCCTCAGCTTCTTTAGCAAGGCAGTGGTCATTTAGGAGGTGTGTTTGTGGTCATTATCATGTTGGAATACTGCCCTGTAGCCCAGTCTCTGAAGAGAGGGGATCATGCTCTGCTTCAGTATGTCACAGTACATGTTGGCATTCATGGTTATCTCAATGAACTGTAGCTCCCCAGTGCTGACAGCACTCATGCAGCCCCAGACTATGACACTTCCACCGCCATGCTTGACTGTAGGCAAGACACACTCATCTTTGTACGCCTCACCTGGTTGCTACGACACAAGCTTGACACATCTAACCCAAATAAGTTTACCTTGGTCTCATCAGACCACAGGACATGGTCCATGACCTTAGCCTGTTTGTGAGCTTTCTTGTGCATCATCTTTAGAAGAGGCTTCCTTCTGGGACAACAGTCACGCTGACCAATTTGATGCAGTGTGCGGCGTATGGTCTGAGCACTGACAGGCTGACCCCCACCCCGTCAACCTCTGCAGCAATGCTGGCAGCACTCATAAGTCTATTTCCCAAAGACAACTTCCTGATATGATGCTGAGCATGTGCACTCAACTTCTTTGGTCAACCATAGCCCCCATGTATCTAAATAGATAAAAAGATGTGTCACAGTGGTAGATGTAAGAACAATGGCAGCATGGGCCAGAGCAAAACGGCCCAATACTTACCAATGAACAAGACCAGAGTTTCCATCGCTGAACCCCCAAATGGAGTCAGAGTGTGGCATGGGAGCTGAGAGGGAGAAGACGGACATGGGTAACCCCAGGGGGTATGTCAGGCAGCAGACATGGCAAAAGTGAATGTGAATGGTCCTATTGTCTCAGTATATAGCTTGATAGATATCAGCTGTAAACATAGATGTATGTGTCTCAATGATTTGCCAAATTTAGTAAGATGAACAACAAGTTATATAATGTAATAATATTTTTGTATGAGAGCATGTATACTTTACTAAAAAAGCAGAGAAGACAAAATTTGTACAATTATTTATATAGAAACATATGTGGACTAACCTGATCCAATAATGGAGCAGACAGAGAGACCATGGGTAAAAAAGTAAATCCTGAAAAAATGTGTTTGTCTGCGAAAGAAAAAGGAAAGAGGTTGTGTGAAAAGCAGTGTTGTAAATGAAACAAAAAAGGGAATGCAAATAAAGCACCAGGTGAGTGCTAGGGTGGGGAGAGTGTATTTACCTTGATATGCAGATAGCTGAACAGCAATGAAAATCTATGTGGTGTGCATAGTATTGGTGAGCAAAGGAAGTGATCTCAGCCATGTCTTACCCCTGACTTAAAACCCCTGAAGGGGTTCGATCCGCTCCTCCCCCAACGCAATGCGAGGATGGATTGGTGTGCCAATGCCCAGGGTGTCAGCTACCAATGAGATTACACATGCGCAGTGGACCCCTGTCCATCCAAGATGACAAACTGCACTGCCACTGGGTGACAGCGCAACCGCGGAAGGCACCCAATGGGTGTAGGAGCATGGTGCTGCACCTCCAAAAAGTCCATGGGACGAGGCGGGGGACAGCAGCAGACAAGGAATCTCCCTTAGCATATCGCAGCTCCCATGCCAGACAAAAACCGCCAACTGCCAGAAGAGACAGCAAAGGACACAAAGGCCACAGAACACCACCACTGTGGGAGGCAAGGTCAAAGGCTAAAACATGTATATATAAAATATATTTGTGAAAACAGTGGCTGGTGGTGACTGCAGGACAGTTTTTGGGCTAAATGGGTGTCTTCCACCTGGGTTCAATAGAAGCAAAAAAATAAAAGGTCTTCAGTCACCAGTGATACACCTCCATCCCTATATACATATGCAAATAAAGAGAGAGTCGCCCTGGGACTTTAAATGAGGTGGTCACAGTTAGCCACTGAGTAACAAGAGTAATAGCAGTATAAATGTTTATTAAAATTAATGTACATACATGAATAATATAGCATATTAGCTCAGCCAATGGATTTTCACATAATGAAGAGAATAAATAAAGTTGATACAAACGTTAAACAATACACTATATACAAGTTCACGCATCAGAAAACCCGATGCGCGTTTCGCG
Organism: Aquarana catesbeiana; assembly: GCF_042186555.1. NCBI lineage: Eukaryota > Metazoa > Chordata > Amphibia > Anura > Ranidae > Aquarana > Aquarana catesbeiana. The sequence goes on from NC_133324.1 coordinate 777,231,394, forward strand.
AGATCATTGCTCGCTCATCAGGGGTGGATGCGGATGACATGTATCTAAAATAGACAAAAAGATGTGTCACAGTGGTAGATGTAAGAACAATGGCAGAATGGGCCAGAGCAAAACGGCCCAATACTTACCAATGAACAAGACCAGAGTTTCCATCGCTGAACTCCCAAATGGACGGTAGCAGTCAGAGTGTGGCACAGGAGCTGAGGGGAGAAGACGGACACAGGTACCCCCAGGGGGGATGTCAGGCAGCAGACATGGCAAAAGTGAAGGTGAATGGTCCTATTGTCTCAGTATATACAGTTGCAATAAAAAGTATGTGAACCCTTTTGGAATGATATGGATTTCTGCACAAATTGGTCATAAAATGTAATCTAATCTCTTAGATGAAATCAGATCACATTTTATAATCAATGTGTGCAGAAATCCATGTAATTCCAAAAGGGTTCACATACTTTTTATTGCAACTGTAGCTTGATAGATATCAGCGGTAAACATAGATGTATGTGTCTCAATGATTTGGCAAATTTAGTAAGATGAACAACAAGTAATATAATGTAATAATATTTTTGTATGAGAGCATGTATACTTTACTAGAAAAGCAGAGAAGACAAAAGTTGTACAATTATTTGTATAGAAACATATGTGGACTAACCTGATCCAATAATGGAGCAGACATAGAGACCATGGGTAAGAAAGTAAATCCTGAAAAAATGTGTTTGTCTGGGAAAGAAAAAGGAAAGAGGATGTGTGAAAAGCAGTGTTGTAAATGAAACAAAAAGTGCAGGGAATGCAAATAAAGCACCAGGTGAATGCTAGGGTGGGGAGAGTGTATTTACCTTGATATACAGACAGCTGAACAGCAATGAAAATCTCTGTGGTGTGCATAGTATTGGTGAGCAAAGGAAGTGATCTCAGCCATGTCTCACCCCTGACTTATATCCCCAAGGGGTCCTGTAACGAGCCCCTTTGCTCGCTCGTTTCCACTCTCCCGACATTCCTCTGCAGCTATTGAATCAGATTGCAGATCGCACCATCTGATTGCTCGGTCATCCAATGCTCCGGGATTAGAATTACAGCTATGTGCCATTCTAACCCAGTTGTGATAGCTCAGAACAAACACCAGGCAGGCTGTATGTAAGTTCAACCAGGAATCTCTTTATTTGCCAAAATACAGGCTTTTATACACTCAAAGTGGAAGTGCAGACCTCCTGCTCATATTACTCTATACTCTACAATACAGCTGTAACCTAATTAACCTAATTAACATGAGCTAATTAACTAATCCCTTTAGACAGCCTAGATGACTCAGACATGACCGTTAGGCCAGACTGGCCGCCTTGTAGTTCAGAAAATCCAATCAACATTATCACAATCAACATAGACTCTTTTTCACACATTAGCAGAGTTAATTAACACAAATAACAATGGGGATCTAATTACTCTTAGATCCCATAGTAAAATTATTTACAATACACATTTTAGCAGACAATAGACAGACAGGTGTTGGAATTTACATCAGCATCTCCTAACAGTATCTGTCCCAGCATTATGCATCAGTTACTATTCCAATATTCATGACAATACTTCCCCCGGGAAACAATACTTCCCCCCAACAGCCACAGTGGGACCCCAAATGGGTCAACTCGAGGATGTTGGAAAAGTAGTCTTAAGGTTCCAGGTCCGTCTGCCCGGATAACCCATCCGCATTCCCGTTTTGAGGCCCTGGCCGATATTGTATGGTGAAATTGTAGGGTTGCAAAGCCAGGCTCCACCTTAGTAATCGGCCGTTCTCTCCCGCCACCCGGTTAAGCCATATCAAAGGATTGTGGTCCGTCATGACGGTAAAAGAGCGTCCATACACATAGGGCTGCAGTTTCTTTAAAGCCCAGACTAAGGCCAAACACTCTTTTTCCACGGTAGCATATCCAACTTCACGGGGTAACAACTTGCGGCTGAGATACGCCACCGGGTGCTCTTTCCCGTCATCACCAACTTGACTCAGTACGGCTCCCAGTCCGAACATGGAGGCATCTGTATGAATGACAAAGCGTTTGTTAGGATCGGGTGCCGCCAGTATGGGAGCTTGCGTTAGGGTGGTTTTTAACTGATGAAACGCTGTCTCGCACTCAGGGGACCACAGGACCTGTCTAGGGAGAGTCTTTTTGGTCAGGTCTGTCAGGGGTTTGGCTATGTCACTATAGTGGGGTACAAACTTCCTGTAGTACCCTGCTGTCCCTAAAAATGCAAGTACCTGGGTCTTGGTTCTGGGAACTGGCCAGTTTAGGACGGCCTTGATTTTTGCAGGTTCTGGCCTCTGCTTCCCACATCCCACTCTATGTCCCAGATATTGCACCTCAGACATCCCGATATTACATTTGTCTGGCTTCAGGGTCAGGTTAGCGGCTCGGATCCTATCTAGCACTATTCCCAGGTGTCTAAGATGTTCCTCCCATGTCTGGCTATAGATTGTGATGTCATCCAGATATGCGCATGCAAAATCTTGCAGACCATCGAGGAGTTCATCTATCATCCGCTGGAAGGTAGCCGGAGCATTCTTCATCCCGAATGGCATTACCCGAAACTGGTAAAGGCCGAACGGGGTGATGAAGGCCGACTTTGGAATTGCTTCCGCTTCCAAGGGAATCTGCCAGTTGCCCTTACATAAGTCAATAGTCGTCAGATAATGTCCCTGAGCTATTTTGTCCAGCAATTCGTCCACTCGGGGCATAGGGTAGGCATCTGTCACAGTACAGTCATTCAGTCGCCTATAGTCCACACAAAATCGGGTTGTGCCATCCCGTTTTGGGACTAATACTACAGGGGAAGCCCAGGGGCTTGCCGATGGTTCGATCACCCCTAACTCGAGCATCTCCCTAATCTCCGCTCTCATCCCTTCTTGCACTGCTCCGGGGATCCTATAGGCTGGTTGTCTCAGGGGCTTCTGCCCGGGGGTCTCTACCTTGTGCACAGCTATGTGAGTGTACCCAGGGAGTGTCGAGAACATCTCCTGCCAGTCCTGGAGTAATTCTCTGGCCTGTTCTCGTTCTTGGGATCCTAATCTATCTCCTAGTCGTATATCTTCCACACCCCTGGAACAGTTACTGATTTCGGGAAGCTCCAGCATCGGTAGATATTCAGAGTCCCCGGTGGCAGGAGCGCATATGGCGGCTACGGCCTCAGTCCTCTCATGATAGGCCTTCATCATATTAATGTGGAACGTCCTCTTAATGTTTGTGTCTGCACAGCTGGCAACCACGTAGGTGGTATCGCACAGCTGTTTTATCACCTGATAGGGGCCCTGCCAGGAGGCCTGCAATTTATTTTGCTTCAGGGGTTTTAGTACCAGGACTTTCTGTCCGATATAAAAGGTGCGATTCCGTGCAGACCGATCATACCAAACCTTCTGCTGACTCTGGGCCGAATGCATATTCTCATGGACTAGATCGGTAAGTTCCCGCAGGCGCTCCCTGAGTTCCAAGACATAACTAAGGATGGGGAGGCCTTCTGGATCCTTTACCCCCTCCCACTGGGCCCTCACTAAGTCTAAGGGCCCCCTAGCCCTTCGCCCATACAACAGCTCAAATGGGGAAAACCCTGTGGACTCTTGGGGTACCTCTCTATAGGAGAACAGTAGATGGGGAAGATATTTCTCCCAATCCTTCCAACTCTCCACGAAGGCCCGAAGCAGCTGCTTCAGGGTTCCGTTAAATCTCTCACACAGCCGTTAGTCTGAGGGTGGTAGGGGGCGCTCTGGAGGGGTTTAATCCCACAGAGACGCCAGAGCTGCTGCGTCAGCTCAGCTGTGAACTGGGTACCCTGATCTGACAATATCTCCTGGGGAAACCCTACCCAAGTGAATACCCGCAGTAAGGCATCTGCTACTGTATCAGCCTGGATATTGGATAAGGGAATGGCCTCCGGGTACCGGGTGGCGTAATCCACCACCGTAAGAATATACTTCTTCCCAGTGGCACTGGGGCGGGCCAGTGGGCCTATAATATCAACCGCAATGCGGCTAAAGGGTTCTCTAATGATCGGCAGGGGTTGCAGCGAGGCTTTTGGGTGATCTCCTGTCTTCCCTACTTTCTGACAAGTCTCACAGGTCTGGCAGTATTGTCGCACCTCAGCATGTAACCTGGGCCAGAAGAACGCATGAGACAACCGACTCCGGGTCTTAGCTATCCCTAAATGTCCGGCCAAGGGGATGTTGTGAGCCAGCCACAATAGCTCCCGTCTGTATTTCTGGGGTACAACTAGCTGTTTGTGGGGACCCTGTCACTTACCGGTACCCATTCCCTCAGTGTAACGATATAGAAACCCAACTCCCACTCTATTCTGTCTTCCCCCAACCCCTCTGGATCCTTGCCCGCCCTGTCCCGATAACCAGCTAATGTTGGGTCATTCTGAGTCTCTTGCCTAATGTCGGAGGGAGAATCCCAGGACACAGGGTTGTCAAGTCGGGGTAATGTAGGAGGATTTGGTCTTACCTGGGTCCCCATAGGAGTGGAGTTGCCTTGAAGTTGGCTCTGACGTTGGGTGGTCACGGCCATGGCGGCCTCTGGGGCATATGAGGAAGTCAAATGCCCCAAATTGTTCCCCAAAAGTACTTCCGCAGGTAACTCATGTAGTAATCCCACTCGCACTTGTTGCTCCCCTGAGCCCCAATCCAAGAGGACTTGGGCGGTGGATAAACGTAGCACCTTGCCCCCTGCTACCCTGATTGCAACAGTCTGGCCGGTCCAGGCCGACTGGGGAATCATGTGAGGCTGGATGAGGGTAATCGTAGCCCCGGAATCGCGGAGTCCCTGGGCCGGCTGCCCATTAACCCATACTGCCTGACGATGGTGCTGCTGATTATCTCCGGCAGCAGCTTGGACGGGATCAGCCTCAAAAAGTTTGCCAAACTCTTCCTGAACATCTCGATGGTTGGGCTCGTTATGGAAGCAATGAGCCACTGGTCTGGATGGAAGAGCAGTCTCTCGGTACCTTGTGTATCGGGTAGGATAATATCGCTGCAGATGACCGGTTTGGTTACAGGTATAGCACTTAGGTCCGTTAGGAGGGTTGGGTCGGGTTGGGGGTCTAGATGCAGACCACTGAGGTACTGAAGTTGGGTTAGAGGCTGGTAAACTGGGCCGAGATAGTGGATAGCGCTCGCTTTCGCCTGAACTTCGAGAGTCCAGATATTCATCAGCCAAAGTAGCCGCTTGCTGTACAGTCTGTGGTCGCTTATCTCGCACCCAGTCCCGTACTACCGGAGGGGTGTGGTTAAAGAACTGTTCTAAGAGTACTAGCTGGGTGATGTCCTCTATGGTATGAGCGTGGCTTCCCTGGAACCAGCCCTTAAGGTTCCACTGCAGACGATGTGCCCACTCCACGTATGTTATGTTGGCTTGTTTCCGGGATTCTCTAAACCTACTCCGACTGGCTTCGGGTGTAATGGCAAATCGGGCTAGCAGAGCTTCTTTTACCCAGTCATAATCTTTAGCGTCCTCGTCCTCCAGGGCCTGATATGCATCGGCTGCTCTGCCAGTCAAATTACTCGCCAGTAAGGCAACCCAATCTTGGGACAGTACATTATGTATCTGGCATAGTCTCTCAAAGTCCTGCAGGAACGCTTCAATTTCCACCTCTCCTTCCTTAAATAGTTTGAACGCCCGAAAGGGCAACTTACAGAAAGGCGCTGTATCTTTAGGTGTTGTCTTCGATTGCTGTATTTCCGACATTCTCCGCTCATGTTGCCACTCTAGTTCTCTCTCTTGTCGCCATCCTGCAGCTGGATGTCTCTAATGGCATTCTGTATGGCGGTCTCTAATGGGTTAGCACCATATAATGCCAACCGCTCTCGAACTCGTTGCTGAAACAAGTCTTCAACTGACGGGGGTCCCGCATCACCATCCCTCTGATCCATCTTGGCTAGCTCACTGATCAAGGTGGCCTTGTTCTTTGTCCCACCGGTCCCTCCATGGCTCTCAAGTAAGTCTTTCAGCGTGGCTCTCCTGCAGGCTGCATAGCTGGCCATTCACTGTGGTGGTTTGGAGTGTCCCAGTAACTGGAGAGCAAATCCCACGGCTGCCAACCAATGTAACGAGCCCCTTTGCTCGCTCGTTTCCACTCTCCCGATACTCCTCTGCAGCTATTGAATTAGATTGCAGATCGCACCATCTGATTGCTCGGTCATCCAATGATCCGGGATTAGAATTATAGCTATGTGCCGTTCTAACCCAGTTGTGATAGCTCAGAACAAACACCAGGCAGGCTGTATGTAAGTTCAACCAGGAATCTCTTTATTTGCCAAAATACAGGCTTTTATACACTCAAAGTGGAAGTGCAGACCTCCTGCTCATATTACTCTAACAATACAGCTGTAACCTAATTAACCTAATTAACATGAGCTAATTAACTAATCCCTTTAGACAGCCTAGATGACTCAGACATGACCGTTAGGCCAGACTGGCCGCCTTGTAGTTCAGAAAATCCAATCAACATTATCACAATCAACATAGACTCTTCTTCACACATTAGCAGAGTTAATTAACACAAATAACAATGGGGATCTAATGACTCTTAGATCCCATAGTAAACTTACTTACAATACACATTTTAGCAGACAATAGACAGACAGGTGTTGGAATTTACATCAGCATCTCCTAACAGTATCTGTCCCAGCATTATGCATCAGTCACTATTCCAATATTCATGACAGGTCCGGTCCGCTCCACCCCCACACCATGCGAGGATGGATTGGTGTGCCGACGCCCAGGGTGTCAGCTACCAATGGGAGTACGCATGCGCAGTGGACCCCCGTCCATCCAAGATGACAAACTGCACTGCCACTGGGTGACAGCGCAACCACGGAAGCCACCCAATGGGTGTAGGAGCATGGCGCCGATATGCTGGTGGCCCCTCCACAAAGTCCATGGGACGAGGGGGGGGACAGCAGTGATACACACTCTGACTGCTGCTGTCCATTTGGGGGTTCAGCAATGGAAACTCTGGTCTTGTTCATTGGTAAGTATTGGGCCATTTTGCTTTGGCCCATTTTGCCATTGTTCTTACATCTACCACTGTGACACATCTTCTTGTCTATTTAGATACATCTCATCTGCATCCACCCCTGATGAGCGAGCAATGATCTCGCGAAACGCGCATCAGGTTTTCTGGTGCGTGAACTTGTGTATATACTGTATTGTATAATGTTTGTATCAACTTTATTTATTCCCTTCATTATGTGCAAATCCATTGGCTGAGCTAATATGCTATATTATTCATGTATATACATTAATTTTAATAAGCATTTATACTGCTATTACTCTTGTTACTCAGTGGCTAACTGTGACCACCTCATTTAAAGTCCCAGGGCGACTCTCTCTTTTTTTGCATATGTATATAGGGATGGAGGTGTATCACTGGTGACTGCAGACCTTTTATTTTTTGCTTCTATTTAACCTGAATAACAGTTTATTTTGCTCCCTCTCCTGTAAACCATCCTTAGAGTTACCCTCATTCTGTACTTTCAATTTACTAAACATTTCTTCTAAGAAGTGAGGATCCATAATAGGGAGGAAAAAAAAAAGCTGCTAACCAGCAACCACAAAATGTGTAAGTGTCTCTAATGGAGACAAATATCGGAGAGTATTCCCCTAAAAAAGATTGATAAATGTTAAACATAAATCTCTATGTGGCATGATATACCGAGGAGCCTAAAGAAAAGGGACTGGGTCCCCAAAACTTGAATTGAAATACTACAAAATGAAAGTGCCCTCAAGGTAATGCCTAACACAACATTATAATGATCAAAAAGTTCAAAAGAAAACAAACTTAGTTGAATTATTGAGATATGTCAAACTCAAGTAACCCTGATTCTTCATATTCTGAATTTTCTCTCTGAAGTTTCCTGGGAGCCATTTAAACAAAATTGCTGGAGACATCCCTTCCAGTACACACATGAATAAGCAAAAGAAAGTCTAGAATTTTTCAGCGCAGGTAACTTTGCTTTAGCTAGTCAGTGACTTCTTTATTTCACTATTATTTAGTTTTGCAGACATGTGCACTCAACTTCTTTGGTCAACCATGGCAAGTCCTGTTCTGAGTGGAACCTGTCCTCCTAAACCACTGTAAGGTCATGGCCACCATGCTGTAGCTCAGTTTCAGGGTCTTGGCAATCTTCTTATAGCCTAGGCCATCTTTTTGTAGAGTAACAATTCTTTTTTTTGCAGATCCTCAGAGAGTTCTTTACCATGAGGTGCCATGTTGAACATCCAGTGACTAGTATGAGAGAGTGAGAGTGATAACACCAAATTTAACACACCTGCTCCACATTTACACCTGAGGCCTTGTAACAATATATATATATAACATCGGGGAGGGAAAATGGCTAATTGGGCCCAATTTGGACATTTTCACTTAGGGGTGTACTCACTTTTGTTTCCAGCAGTTTAGACATTAATGGTTGTGTGTTGAGTTATTTTGAGGGGACAGAAAATTTACACTGTTATATAAGCTGTACACTCACTACTTTACATTGTAGCTAAGTGTCATTTCTTCAGTGTTGTCACATGAAAAGATAGAATAAAATATTTACAAAAATGATGACTTTTACATGTAGGAGAGAAATGTCAGAATTGGCCTGGATGGGAAGTGGTTAAACAAAATTGCTGGAGACATCCCTTCCAGAACACACATGAATAAGCAAAAGAAAGTCTAGAATTTTTCAGCGCAGGTAACTTTGCTTTAGCTAGTCAGTGACTTCTTTATTTCACTATTATTTAGTTTTGCAGACATGGCTCCATTTATGATTTAATTTTCAGGATTATATTTTCACTGAACTGATGCAAACATATAGAATTCCTGTTTTGTCTCCTGTTTTCTCTATTATCTCCTCATGCATGTATCTTTCTCTGAATAGAGCAATCACTCACAGCAGGCAGCTTTATCAAATGTTCCATATTTTTCTAAGATAAAATTCACCTACTTCTTTTAAAGCACTGTTCTGACTTTTAATGGACAGCCACTGTGCACTTTATCTTCACATATTTCCCCTTTGAAGAAAATGTTGTGTATTTACAAAAGATATAAATTACTTTTCTGCTGGAAACAAGAAAAAGCTTATTTGGCTCAGACATAGCTCTTTTATAATGTCCTTTTAGATTTCAGGCACGTTGTCAGAATGTGTTTAAAAAGGAAATCCCACATAAAACAAAATTAAGTCATAACACAAGTTCCCAGACTGTGTTGTGATTATTTTAAACAGTATTATTTTTTATGTTTAGAGTTTTTGTAGATTTATGTTATTCCATTTATACTATTTTATACACTCTGTCATTCAGCACTTATAAGTTGAATATGCAAGTTGATTTGCATTAATAAAGCTTAATTGCTTGTAAAAAAATTTCATTGCTTTCTCTAGATATGTGAAAACAGCAATTTTCTTTTCATCGGGTTTCTGCTTACCAAATGCAGTTTCCTCTTGTTAGACAAGCATGTTTTGATAAACTCTGCCACCAACAGTTTATTGAACTCATTGCAATATGACTCTCAGTGATCATAATATTCCATGGCTTTACAGAGGTTTTCAAGTTTCCATTTTTAGAAATTAGTAAAGCGATATGTTTTTTAGTCTGTGCACTATTTTTATTTAGGCACATTTATTAATCTACAAAAGAAACACAGTTAAAACTCCATGGAATAATACATGTGGGTAACATACTGATGCAACACATATAGCAGTAACCTACTATATGAAAATATTCAGCACTTTTCAGAAGTGGACCTAAAAGCTCTGTAAAGCAGCCGGACAAATATTGTTTTACAGTTCTGCTGAGAAAGGTAGACAATTAAACTCGGGTACATAGAAAATGTACATTGTCTTAGATTCTCATGAATTAGTATAAAAACCCTTACGACAATGAGTGTGATCGTCTAATATCACACATTTTTTGGACTGTACTGCTAAATGTAAATATACAGAAATGATCACTAAGGTATGATTTATTTTGCTTTTACCTGGATATCCAGGAAGGGCAAATGTTTTCTGGAATTAAAACATAATTTATCAATTCAGACAATTATCACAAACAAATTACTTATAGTGCATTAAAATGCATCTAAAGATATTATTTTGCACAGTTCACCAAAGTAATCTGTATATGCTTGGGCTACACAGGGATTGCATAAAACCCTTCTTATAGCTCTTATTCAGATAGCAAATTGCAATACAATTGATACATGATACTTGTAAGATGGAGGTACTGGAGTTCCTCTTTATGTTTTATGGTTTTACCCACTAACACTTCACTACTAAAACTACCATTTTGATTATTATGTAAAGATTGCACTAACCAAATTATTGAAGGTTTCATTGTAACAAACAAAAGACAAAACATTATGAGGTATTTTCATCATTTATTACAATGTAATTGCTCAATAAAAACATATTATTCAAAACAAAAAAATAAATCTAAAGCCCAGTATTTTTTTTGGATACAGTAGGGAAGGCTTCAAATAATAATTGGGTTTTGATTGCTGTGTTCCTCCTGGGGAAATTACCTTATTTTAGAGAGATTGCAAGACAGGTGAAACAGATGTCACAAAAAAAATCTGACAGGGGTTTTAACAATCCTTTACACAAGGGGTAAGCAACCTCGGCACTCCAGCTGTGATGAAATTACAAATCCCATCATGCCTCTAGGAGTCATGCATGTGATTGTCAGGGTCTTGCAATGTCTTATTGGACTTGTAGTTTCACCACAGCTGGAGGGCCGAGGTTGCCTACCCCTGCTTTACACTATCACAAATTGAAGTCTGTGGGAGGCAAATCTTGATTGGTAAGTTCTACCCATTTTAAGGGCTCAAAGGGAAACTATTATAAAAAAAATACACGTGAAGATGGGCACTTCAATGGGGGACATGTACCACTGCAAGAGAGTCTTTATATGTAGCTTAAAGGGCAACAAAATACACAAATCTTTTAAAGAATAATGCTTGGCTTGTACCTTAAAGCTGCATGTGATATTATGTTATGGACTGTCTCAGGAACAGTGTACTGACAGCACATATTTGGCTGTGCAATGAATTTTTTTCTTTTGCCATTATCTTGATTTATGTACAGTAGCAGCACCCCAATCTGATTAATTTCAGTTGAGAAGTAGTAAATGAAATTAAAAAAATGGGAAAATGGCATAGGGTTTAGTCTAATATTACAACAGTCCCTTATCCGGGAATTCAGCCTGGGAGCCAAGATAGGGAAGGCAGCAACATGCTCCTCCCTTGTCAATGTTGAGGGACAGGGGCCTCTTCCCCACTTCCAGAACCACAGGAAAGAGGTGGTGGTAATAAGAGATTCCTCATGAGATTATATGAGGAACATTTGGTAGAATCTGGAAGCCTTTTTCTAATAAGGGGATGACCAAAAATCCATCAACTCCCAGGGGAGTATAAATGCCCCTTACTAATTTCCACAAAGAATTAAAAAATAAACACACACCTAAGTAAAAAGTCCTTTAATAAAAAAAAAATGCAGACCCATATTTATCTGCTTTTATAACAAAACTTTATTAAAGTTCCCAGACATAATTTCACTTCAGTCAGGGTATCCAGCTGTGCAATCAGTGTCAATAAGGCATCCAGCGATATAAATCCAAAATGAATCATGATGACATTGCCTGCCACACTCTAATCACTAAATGACACATTTATGTCCTTCGACCGTGCTACTGTAATTTGGTGCATCTGTGCTTATTCCCTGGGAGGGGCAGACATCTTCTCACCACCTTACTCCACCATAAATCCCTCCGTATTAACCCCATATTAACTCTGATGCTTAATTTTGAAGCATCAGAGGAGGAGAAAAGGCCCTTGTCCCTCAACATTAGCACAGGAGTACTTGTACTTTGCAAAGGGTAAAGGAGGCTTTACTGATCCTTTTCCAATTTAGCTCCCCACTCCCAATGTGGAAAGGCATGTGACCTGTTCTGGTACAGGAAGGAGGGTCTGCGTTCCCTTTTTTGGTCACCCAGGCTGTATGCTTTAATAAGAGCCTGGTTGGAATGCTATGTAGAGTCCTATGCCTTTTTAAAAAAAAAGATTACTGTCACTTTCATTTTTAAACATTATCTGACTCTAGTATTAAACTTTGTTTTTTATGTTAATAGGCCTATGTTGACCAACAGATGAATCAAAATAATAATAATAATAATAATCAAAAAATTAATCAATAATGAGACTTCCTGTTCTCACTAATGCAAAACTGCGCTACCGCTGATGAATTTCTTGCAAATTTTCATTATAAATAAAGCAACAGCTTAAATTAAGCAAAATTAAGATACTGCAGTGTAAAACTGTCAGCAGCAGGGTATTTTTAATGAGGAAGGCTTTGCCAATATGTACTGGAGACAAACGGGCTGATTAACTATGAGTCTAACTGATAGGTGCTGCTTTGAAAAAACAGTTTGCCAGTGGGACGTGATCACTCTATCACCCTCTTGTCCACTTGGAGATTTAACTCTGGACCCAGCTTACACAGCACTGGTGAGCAAAAACATGGCATAAAATTATTAGGCAGATGTTGCATGTTTTCTTCACTTTTATAGATTTAATTTGCACTTTTCATATTTAAGCTATCTTACACAACTGTTAATCTTGTGCCTAAAAACTCTTAGGTTTGCATGCTAAATCAATTGCAATGTTGTTTTAAATCTGATGTTAAAAATTTGATCTGCTTTCTGTTTAGCGATAGCCTTTCACACCTTTGTAAATGCATGTAAGGCATTACTATTTTTGATGATGCCCTAGCCATTTATTTCCAGGATTTTTGGAGACTGGAATAAAGTTCAAATGTGCAGTTCAGAGTAACAGAATTGTAGTACTCAACAGATAATGTGTAGGACAGCTGGTTCATGTATCTCCTCCTAAAGCTTTTCTGGGGACCTGAGTTTATAGTACTATTTACACCAAATGTATTACAAATGTCAGCTAAAGACAAAAAATAGTCATTAGTCTTTCTAGCACTAAGAAGCAACACGGTTGAAACTGTCCAAATATTATGCCACTTTAATCATTTCTAGTAAGAATAAAGATGAAGTACAAAGATTTTTTTTATACAGCATGTGACATGATATGGAAAAGGAAATCCTTAAAAGATAGATGCCGGTTGTAGTAAGCTTATATATCAAAATAATCCACTGTCATGCTAAAGAAATGTGTTGTGCACTTTAAAGTATGTTTCTCACTTAAAATACAAGTTGCTGCTATTTAAAAAGGTCAGCCTGTAAAATTCACAAACATTTAAGAACTGTCCAAATTTTTGGCAGAATGTCAGATTTTTTATATTTTATGAACATCACTACAGAAAAGTTTCTTTCTTTGCATTTACTTTCTCATTTTGTTAATAAATTCTTTTGCTGTTTCTAAAGATCACTCAGTGTAATGCGAAATGTAAATCTAGTCAAGTTCAAAATATGCAGCAATAACAGACCAGTTTGTTTAGAGTATGTTAAAGTCCAGTTAAAGTCCAGTTAAAGTTTTCAAACATAAAAACATTCAATGTGCAGACAAAAGCTGCTGTTTAAGGCTGGGTTCACACTGCAGCATGGAGCGACTCACAGCAGGGGTCCGGTGCGTCCCTGTTTACCGTTTCAGGTCCGATTTCAGCCCGAATTTTTGGCTGAATTCAGACCTGAAATGGACCAGAAGACCCACAGGACTCCTGTGCAATTTGCACAGGAGCCGCTCCATAGAGAGCCGGTCACAATCTCCTGACATTCGATTTGGCAATTTGTAATAGTATGCCTAAAGTGACACTAAACTTGGCCAAAAAACACATTCTATTCAAGTATATCCCTAACTCCTTCTAAAAATCTCCAAATTCATTTTTTCTCTTATCGTCTTCTAGGACAGCCTCTGAGACATAGGGCTCCTCCCTCCAGGACAGGAAACACATTCACCCAAATGGTTAAAAGGAGGTCCTCCAGGCCTTCCCCTTCAGTGTTTCCTGCCAGACGGGAAGGAGGCATGTGAGGAACCTGGGAGCTCTGTGTCTCAGGACTGTCCTGGATGAGCCTCTGGAGTACCTTCTCCTCTGCCCAAGTGCCCCTCTGTCTAAGCAGGGAAGAGAGGTCTGCTAGCACATTGCTCCCTAAAAACTCAGGGAGAGTTGGACCCCTGAAGATTGCGGCGGGACCTTGCCTTCATTTCGCCGCACACACCTACCCTCTGTCCTCCTGTGGCTCGGTCGGTGGGCGGGCAGCATCCATCACGGGGGTACATGCTACCCTGCTCTTCTGGGTGTAGGAGAGGACATACGTGCATCAGAGGAGGGGCTTCTGCACTCCAGCGAATGGAAGTGACGCTGCTTCCAGCGGAGCCGCATCATCAGGGGGCGCCGTGAGACAAGGTTCCGGTCTCCAGGCATGGTGTGTGGTTTGTTTGGGCATTCAGAGCCAGTGTAGATCCAGCAGAGGCTGTGACAAACACCGAGGAGCCATGGAGGGTACTGCAGCATCCCAGGTGGTCGACTCTGGTTCTTCTGGCACCGGCACCTCTCAGGTAAGCGTGGTGAGGGCAGACCATGGCTTACTCTGGGAGGGGGTAGGGTCCTTGTGACCAAAGTCCTTCCCTGGGTGGGGAACCACAGGTGAAGGGCTGGGTGCTTCTCTCCTTCCCTCTGATCTAAGCACAGTGGTGGTGAGGGTCGAGGGCAGGTCCTTATGGGTGTTTCTGTCTTTCTTTTTGCTTTCAGTGTAAAGCACAGGACAAGTCCCAGATGCAGCCTCCCAGGAGAAAATGTGCCATTTGTGGGTCAAAGCTAGGCTCCAATTGGAAGAAACCACTTTGCCCTGAATGTGTCAGCAGTTTAACTAAGGATGATTCTATGACAGAGTGTCATAAAATCCTTATGTCTGTGAAAGATGAAATTGCATCCACATTCAAATTATTTAAAGGAATGATGGATAGGAGGCAGGGTCCCTCTGTGCCCATATCTAGAACAGCAAGTATGCCTATTCTATCTGAGCCCAGTCAAGAGGATACGGAAGATAGAGAGATGGAACCCAGATCGCTTGCCTCTTCTCAAGCGGACTCAGGGTCTGATTCTGAGAATGAGGAAGATTTCTCCAGAGGGTCCAGGTACAGATTGACGCAGAACAATGTGGATGACTTACTAAAGGCGATTTATGACACTTTACAGATTAGAGAGGAGTTGGTACAGCTTTCTAAGCATGACCTTATGTATCAGGGAGTCTCTGCACAGAAATCCAAAGTTTTTCCCATGCACAAATCTCTAGTAGAAGCGATCTTGCTGGAGTGAGAGCACCCTGAAAGAAGACCATTCTTTTCAGGCAGTCTTAAACGTAGATTTCCCTTCGAAAGGGATATGGCCCATCCTTGGAACAAGGTCCCTAAGTTGGATGCACCGCTGGTGAAGGTTTCCAAAAAGAGTGATTTGGCCTTCGACGACATGGGATCCCTTAAGGACCCCATGGATAAAAGGGGTGATGTACTGCTAAAGAAGGCTTGGGATGTCTCTTCTATTGAGCTTAAACCAGCCATTGCAGCCATCTGTGTTGCTAGAAATCTAGAATGCTTGTTAACCCAGTTGCAGTCCCACATTTCTGCAGGTACGTCCTGACAATAACTGCTAAAATCTTTTCCTTTATTATTTAAAGCAGTGGGGTTTTTAGCTGATGCTTCTGCAGAATCTGTAAAGCTAGCAGCCAGGTATGCCGCAAGAAGGGCCGTATGGTTGAAAGCTTGGTCAGGAGATGCAGCATCAAAACTCAAGCTTTGTGGATTGCCTTTCTCAGGCGATCACCTCTTTGGACCTGGGCTTCAGGAGGCCTTGGAACGTACCTGAGGAGAAAAAGAAGAAACCTGAGGGTAAACGTCTTTTTCGAGGTTTCAGGCAGCAGACAAGAGAGAGAGGGTCATCCTAAAAAACAGTGAACAGGTCACAAGGTACGTGGTAGAGGAGGAATATTATTCAATCCTCCTCAGACCACCCCAAAGCCCCAGTGAATCCTGTGTTCCAGTGGAAGGAAGGTTGGGGGACTTCCTCCCGCAATGGACCAACGTAACTTCTAGCCTGTTTATGTTAAAGATAATAGAAAACGGCTACAAGGAGTTTAGTGCCGTTCCTCCACCCATCTTTTAAGCTACCCCATTACCCAGAGATCGGGAGAAAGCAGGATCTCTGAGTTTGCTATTGGTAGAGCTGTTGGATCAACAGGTTATCAGCCAGGTACCAGATGCGGAACACGGCCAGGGGATATACTCCCATATGTTCGTAGTCCAAAAGCCATCAGGCAAGTTCAGGTTGATTCTCAATCTCCGCCCCTGAACAAGTTTATCAGATACAAGCATTTCTGGATGGAGTCTATCTTCACGGTAACGAATCTCCTGTTTCCCGATTGTTATATGGCGACGATCGACCTCAGGAATGCATATTTGCATGTGCCGATACATCGGGATTTCCAGAAATTTCTCAGACTAGCAGTCAGGGTGAATTCGGAAGTTCTCCACTTCCAATTCAGGGCACTTCCGTTTGGACTAACATCCTCTCTGAGTATTTTCACAAAGGTCCTGGCAGAGGCCCTAGCTCCGCTGCGTGTCAGGGCCATTACAGTGATCCCCTATCTGGACGATCTTCTGTTTGTCGCCCAGTCTTATTGGCAGCTAGAAAAGAACTTACAGGAGGCACAACTTTTCCTGTGTTCTCTTGGTTGGTTGATTAATCAGAACCCAGCTGATCCCAACCCAGGAAGTACAGTACCAGGGATACAGAATTTCTTCAATAGAGAGGAAGATCTTTCTCCCATCAGAGAAGATAGAGAAAGTGGGTCTAGCGGTAGCGCAGCTTCAGACCAATCAGGACCCCATATCAGAGATGTCATGAGAGTGATAAGGTTAATGACATCCTGTTTTCCAGCAATCCCTTGGGCAAGGTTTCACCAGCGCCCATTACAGGGGCTACTTCTGCAGTGCTGGGATGGCAGCCAGCAGGGTTTGGATCAGCCTATGCCTATATCTACCAGAGTCAAAAGGACACTATGGTGGTGGCAAGCCAATAACAATCTGGACAGGGGTTTTTTGTGGTTCAGACCAACAGCTCTGGTGGCGACAACAGACACCAGCTCTTTCAGCTGGGATGCCCACCTGGAAAAGGATCTGGCTCAAGGATCTTGGTCTCAAGTGGAAGCCAGGCAGACCTCAAATCAGAGGGAGCTACTGGGAGTGCAGAGGGCGCTAGAGGCCTTCCAGCAAAGAATAAGGGGATGGCACCTTCAAGTAACATCAAACAATGCGGCCGTTGTCGCATACAAAACAAGCAGGGGGGAACAGGAGCCCTGCACTGCAGATGATAGCAGGTGAAATTTTTACTTGTGCCAAATCAAACCTGGCTTCTCTGACAGCAGTACATTTAAAGGGGACTCTGAACTCTCTGGTGGACTTTCTCAGTCATCAGCAAGTAAAACAGGACAAATGGTCGCTCAACCAGGAAGTGTTCGAGCAGGTTGTGAAGACCTGGGGCATACCAGAGGTGGATCTGTTTGCCTCAGAAAGCAAAAAGAAAGTTGCTCAGTTCTTCTCCCTGCACTCACTGGATTGAGCCAGAGGGATTGATGCCTTCGCCAATGCATGGCACTTCAACCTTTGCTATGCCTTCCCCCCAGTAAGGTTAGTTGCGGCGGTCCTCCATATATTTCTGACCCAGGAAACGGATCTCATTTTGATAGCCCTGTTTTGGCCAAGGAGGGCATGGTTTGCAGTCCTAAAGAGGTTGGCCATATATCCTCCAATTCCTCTTCCGATGGGGGAGGATCTGGTTACACAGGGTCCTATCCAACATCCTCAGATAGAGACCCTCAGACTTACAGCGTGGTATCTGAGGAACAGCTGTTAAGGGCTCAAGGGTTTTCAGAAAGAGTCATCAAGACTCTCTTAGAATGTAACATAAACCAGTAACCAGGGCTATCTACACCAAGGTCTGGAAGAGGTTCAATACCTTGTTAGTGGAACAGGGGCAGGAAGAACCAGGAATTCCAGCAGGGTTGGACTTTTTCCAGGCAGGCATGGAATTAGGTCTTTCTATTAGCACCCTGAAGGTACAGGCTGCCGCCTTGAGCGTTTTTCTCAAAGGTCTCCCTGCAGCAGGATTGTTTTGTAAAAAATTTCTTTAAGGCTCTCACCAGGTCCAGGCCAGTGAAGGTCAGAGCCTGTCCCTTCTGGGATCTGTCCTTGGTCCTCAGTGCACTTACAAAGAGTATGTGTGGCTCGGCCCCGCATTCCACCTGTGTGGGCAAAGTATCTTCCAAAATGGCCGCCATAGACTGTACACAATCCACGTCATCCATTGCGCCACCAGTCTAG
Organism: Aquarana catesbeiana; assembly: GCF_042186555.1. Classification (NCBI taxonomy): domain Eukaryota; kingdom Metazoa; phylum Chordata; class Amphibia; order Anura; family Ranidae; genus Aquarana; species Aquarana catesbeiana. The sequence continues at coordinate 777,249,757 of NC_133324.1, forward strand.
CCCTGGCACATGTGCAACGGCACTCTTTTTTGCATCTGTGGTGCGGCAATGACGTCAGACGTCGCCGCGCTGGTGAAGTAGACGAAACGGTGATTTTTCCCGCCATTCTCTGTCGGCTATACCGAGGGTTAGGTAGAGATTGATATCTCTCCTGGTCACCCTTGAATTTCAGGCTTAATTCATCACTGGTAAGAATTCCTTTTGTACTTAACTTTTTACTTGTTAGCATTCTGGGATGGACATTTTTGAAATCCATGCTTTATATGTTAGTTTGGACTTTTGATTTTTTGTTGTTCATTATCCTTTAGGTCTTTTTATTTGGAGAGCATTAGCGTTTTAGTCACTCCTGGCCTCATTTTACTGAATTTGGGGTCGCTCTGACCACATGCTTGGCCTTTTTGTTTCTCTCCCTATTTCTCTACATCCCATTCAGCAAGGTGAATTACTCCAGTTATCACTGCAGATGCGATTTGAGCATACAATTGATTCAATTGCTTTGATTTATTGAAGGTATTCCATTCCCCTTCCTAATATAGATTTAAGTTTTCTGCTTGATCTTTATTTGACATAAATATATCTTTTTTTTTCTATATTTTTTTGTGTTGTTTTTTTCTAACAGAAAAAACTTCCAATCAAAATTTTTGTCCTTCTCTGCAAACCTTGATGGGATCCGATGTGAAGAGGCTTAGTGTGTTTGCACAAATGAAATTTGTATTTCTTGATCTTCAATTATGAGTTACATATACACTTGAGGCAGTTCTGGTAAGGTTCATTGGGGTTTTTCTTTTTCATTTTTGTTTTTTATTTAATTTGTAGCTTCATAGCCACTTTTGATAACAGATGATTTTTCTATGCCCTAAATCGGATACTGTTTTTGTTACACTTTGATATTCTCTGCATAATAACTCTTGAATGCTATTTTTCACAAATGTTAATCATATTCAAGCATGAGCGTTTATCAAATCTTTTGTTATTTATAGCATAATAGATGCCACACCCAAAGTCTCCTGAGGAAGCTCTGCTGAGCGAAACATGTTGAGAAAGTGGTATTATGCATCATGTCTCAGTGGAATAATTGAATTAAAATTTGTCTCATGTTTATTTAATATTTGTAATTTTATATATATATTTTTCAATGTCATTTGGTGAATTGATATTCTTAAACAATATATAATATATACAACATCTTAAAAGTCCCGAGGCTTGTTACCTCCAGCCCATAATTTCTTCATTTACTCTTGCTGATCCGCTCACAGTAAATGTACTTCTTGGTTTTGGCGGCATGCACGCACGCACCTCCTACTGACCTGTGCTGTGATTGGCTACAGCAGGATTTTGTCAGCAGGTTTTTGACCAATTATTTTGGGCGTGAACCTGCTGGATGGCTGTAAACACAGACACAGGATATGGCTGGTACTTCTCTTCCTTAGCCCTTTTCAATTCAGAAGGAGAAGAAAGCCAGACCTGTGTGAGGAGAAACAGCACAATTACACTTGCTTACACCTGTTAGGCACATTTAACCTTTGATTACCCTTCAGTTGACCCTTTAATTGCCATGTCACCTAGCCAGTGCCATTAGTACAGTGTCAGTGTACAGTATTTATCACTGATCATTGAGTCAGTTAGCGTCCCTACCAGCCAATGTCAGTTAGCACTAGATTACCACACTATAACAGTCAAACTATGGGGGTTATTTACGAAAGGCAAATCCACTTTGTACTACAAGTGCACTTTCAAGTGCAGTCGCTGTAGATCCGAGGGGGACATGCAAGGAGGATAAAAAAATGGCATTTTAGCTTGCATATGATTGGATGATAAAATCAGCAGAGTTTATGCTCATTTCAGATCTTCCCCTCAGATCTACAGCAACTGAAATTCCCAGTGCACTTTTAGTGCAATGTGGATTTGTCCCCTATAAGTCACTAATCACCACAATTACTAGTATAGTGTCTGTATCCATAGTGTCTGTATGGATCAGTATCTTGATCATGAACAGAACTATAGTAGTGCCCCCAATAGTATAATGTCTCCAATAATGCACCATTAGCGGGATAACCCCCGATCACTGCCAGCTCTTGCATTTAGCCCCTCTCTCTTCACCCAACAAGTGAAGTGTTGGTATGATTTTTCTGATCAATGCCACCTCTGATCCATTGTCCACAAAACTGAAGTGTTAGAGATCAGGTCAGATCTCTGCTAGCACTAGAAGCTATTTTTATTTCTAGTGCGGAATCAGTCCCTGATTGCTTGCCAGGAATTCTTTTTCCCATAGTCAGCATTAAAAAACCCAAATAATACCCAAAAAGGTACACTAGTGAGGAGGCCTACAGGATTTTGAAGATGACAGATGAGAGGGAAGGGGAAGCTTCATTGTCAGAATTAGCCTCAGAATATAAACCTGTATAAAGCAGCAGCACCCTGACAGCTAGCTCAGACAATGGTGAAAAGGTCTCTGCTAAAATCAGGCTTATTTGACCTGTTTAAAATGGTGCTTTACTCTAGATTTTGTAACAAGCAAGCAGACTAATGACACAGGTGTGTGATGGCTTCATATGAGAGCCACAGTTAGAGTTCAGAGCCCCACCCTCCCAAGGGGGTCAGTATGTGAAGGGATTAGAGAGAGGTGTTCACAGGCACAGTACTGTCCAGACCAAGGCCTGAGCCTGAGCCTGAGAGAGAGTCCATGAGGGACAGAGCAGTAAAAGAGCTGCAAAGAAAGATGCAGAGCTGAAGTGCAGCATCTGTACATGAACACTGGGACGTGTTTGACGGTCAGGAGGACCAGGAGGTACTGATAGGAGCAGTAAAGCTGCCACAAGAGAGCCAGGAGGCTGGGTTTTATGTTCTGTTGTATTGATGGTGAGAACCCCCTGTGTGAAAAGACATACCAGTGTGAACTTTTGATGTTCTTTTAAATAAAAGTTGGCATTAAAATCCTGAAAACAATTTCTGGCGTGGTGTAAACTCACTGTTTTGGCACTACCACTGAGCTAAGAAACCCCAACATGTCACAGACCCCATGTTGCTGAAGTGCTAGAAATGCATAATTATGCTCAGATGCAGCAGGGTGCAAATACTAGCGCTCCACTACCTTTTGGTGATCAGGCAAGCACCAGCGGCATAGTACATCCTGGCCTTTTAGACCCCAGCACTTCAGTATTTTATGAGCACCAGGCGAGCACCAGCAGTGCAGTACAAGCTGATAAAGTGGCTAGAGCTAGTAATGTAATGCAATGACAGCCACCAAGAATTTGAACACAGGCCTTTAGAGCCGATAGTAGTCTTCAAGAGGTGCTTATAAATCCTAATTAACTGCCCCCAGTTTCAGCAGCACCCGTTATTCCCCATTCACAGCCCAGCCGGGGGTTCAAGTGTAAACAGCAAACTTAACAACGCCCTTAGCCTTTTTTTTAGCTATTTTTTACCTAAGACCTCCATAATCTTATTGTGGACCAAAGTCTTATTTATTACCAACAGTACATCACCGTCAATCCAAATTCAAACCTTGCCAGGCCATTCGAGTGGAAACCTATCACGATTTACAAATTTAAAACTTATTTGGGCCTCACCTTTAACATTGGCATTACAAAAAAGAATAAATTGCGGTCATATTGGTCCATAGACCCAATTCATCATATGCACCTGCTCTCTGTCGCAATGGGAAGAAAAGTATACGGAAAAATAATACATTTTACGCATTTCAGGGACAAAACCCTCCGTTGTCCCCAGGGTGACCCTGACTATGATCACCTCCACAAAATTTGTCCCCTCATAAATTACCTGTCCCAGAAATTTGCAGATGTGTATATGCTCCAACAAAACATCAGCATAGATGAGTCCCTTGTACCATTTTGTACCTGAGGGCCACAGGCTATACATACTGCTTTAGAATTTACAGTCAGGTCCATAAATATTGGGACATCGACACAATTCTAATCTTTTTCGCTCTATACACCACCACAATGGATTTGAAATGAAACAAACAAGATGTGCTTTAACTGCAGACTTTCAGCTTTAATCTCAGGGTATTTACATCCAAATCAGGTGAACGGTGTAGGAATTACAACAGTTTGTATATGTGCCTCCCACTTTTTAAGGGACCAAAAGTAATGGGACAGATTAACAATCATCCATCAAACTTTCACTTTTATATACTTGGTTGCAAATCCTTTACAGTCAATTACAGCCTGAAGTCTGGAACGCATAGACATCACCAGACGCTGGGTTTCATCCCTGGTGATGCTCTGCCAGGCCTCTACTGCAACTGTCTTCAGTTCCTGCTTGTTCTTGGGGCATTTTCCCTTCAGTTTTGTCTTCAGCAAGTGAAATGCATGCTCAATGGGATTCAGGTCAGGTGATTGACTTGGCCATTGCATAACATTCCACTTCTTTCCCTTAAAAAACTCTTTGGTTGCTTTCGCAGTATGCTTTGGGTCATTGTCCATCTGCACTGTGAAGCGCTGTCCAATGAGTTCTGAAGCATTTTGCTGAATATGAGCAGATAATATTGCCTCAAACACTTCAGAATTCATCCTGCTGCTTTTGTCAGCAGTCACATCATCAATAAATACAAGAGAACCAGTTCCATTGGCAGCCATACATGCCCACGCCATGACACTACCACCACCATGCTTCACTGATGAGGTGGTAAGCTTTGAATCATGAGCAGTTCCTTTCCTTCTCCATAGTCTTCTCTTCCCATCACTCTGGTACAAGTTGATCTTGGTCTCATCTGTCCATAGGATGTTGTTCCAGCACTGTGAAGGCTTTTTTAGATGTTGTTTGGCAAACTCTAATCTGGCCTTCCTGTTTTTGAGGCTCACCGATGGATTACATCTTGTGGTGAACCCTCTGTATTCACTCTGGTGAAGTCTTCTCTTGATTGTTGACTTTGACATACATACACCTATGTCCTGGAGAGTGTTCTTGATCTGGCCAACTGTTGTGAAGGGTGTTCTTTTCACCAGGGAAAGAATTCTTCGGTCATCCACCACAGTTGTTTTCTGTGGTCTTCCAGGTCTTTTGGTGTTGCTGAGCTCACCGGTGCATTCTTTCTTTTTAAGGATGTTCCAAACAGTTGATTTGGCCACACCTAATGTTTTTGCTATCTGTCTGATGGGTTTGTTTTGTTTTTGCAGCCTAATGATGGCTTGCTTCACTGATAGTGACAGCTCTTTGGATCTCATATTGATAGTTGGCAGCAACAGATTTCAAACGCAAATAGCACACTTGAAATGAACTCTGGACCTTTTATCTGCTCTTTGTCAATGGGATAATGAGGGAATAACACACCTGGCCATGGAAACAGTTGAGCAGCCAATTGTCCCATTACTTTTGGTCCCTTAAAAAGTGGGAGGCACATATACAAACTGTTGTAATTCCTACACCATTCACCTGATTTGGATGTAAATACCCTCAAATTAAAGCTGAAAGTCTGCAGTTAAAGCACATCTTCTTCGTTTCATTTCGAATCCATTGTGCAGTTGTATAGAGCAAAAGTAGTTTTAGTGAGTTAATGTCATATTGTTACTGTGTGTTATTGTTAACTGTTGTTGTTTGCTTTGCAGGAATGCCAATCAGCTACGGCACTGATCTTAGTATTCTGACAGCATCAGGGTGCTTCTCTCAGAATACATTCAACAGTGGCTGCAGCACTCCTGGGGGAAATTTCTCCACCTGCATTTAAAAAAAAGAATGTGTAAGCCCAGCATTAGAAGCGTGGGGTGCTAAATGGGCAGTAGCTCTTATGCTTTGGCATATACTTTTTTCACTTTTTGCTGGCAGAGATTTCTTCATCCACATTGTTTACTGTGAATGGACTCTATGAATGGAATCTGTTAGATTCTTTGTTTGTTCAACCAACAGGCTGAAAGAAAAAAAGAGCATTACATTTATGCCCAACATTGGAAGAGTGGATAGATGTGTGACGGAAGCTTCCGTGGACTTTTTCTGGCAGACGTTTCTTCATCCACATTGTTTAATGTAAATGAAGGAATTTGTTAGGTTCTTTTTTTTGCTCAGCCTGTGGGCTAAATGAAAAAAAAAAAGAACATTACATGTATGCCCAACATTAAAAGAGAGGGTGGATTTGTGGCAGAAGCTTCTAATGGTGAGCATACCATACACTTTTGCTTGCAGAGATTTCTTCATCCACATCAATCGATGTGAATGGAAGAATCTGTTTTTTTCTGTTAGGCTGAATGAATAAAACAACATTACATGTATGCTCAACGACAGTTCAAACACGCCCCTTTTAGAAAGTAGACAGCCCAATGTATTTGCTAAGAGGCATGTTGAGTCCATTGAAGATTTACATTTTTTGACACAATTTTTAGCAAAATAACATAAGTTTTTTTTTTCTTTTTTATACACAAAGTTGTCACTTTAATGAGATTTCTCACACATGCCACAGGTATAGGTAGAATTATATCTCAAAACACATTCTGCTACTTCTCCTGAGTGTGGGCATACCACATGTGTGAGAACTTTTGGGAGCCTAGCCACGTGTGGGGGACAAAAAAACAATGACCACCTTTGGGCTTTGAAAGGGCTAATTTCCTTATTTCGCTTCCTGATAATCTATCACAGTTTTGAAAAATTTGAAATACCAGGATAGTAGAAACACTCCCACAAATGACCCCTTTTTGGAAACTAGACACCCCAAGGTATTTGCCGAGAGGCATGTTGAGCCCATGGAAGATTTTATTTTCTGCCACAAGTTTGTGGAAAATGCCATAAAAAAATTCCTTTTACATAAAGTTGTCAATTTAATGAGATATTTCTCACACATGCCATGGATATACACGAAATTACACCCCAAAGCACATTCTGCTACTTCTTCTGATTATGGGGATACCATATGTGCAAGACTTTTTGGCAGCCTAGCCACGTACAGGGGGCCAAAATTCAATGAGGCTTGCAAGGATTTCCTAGCTACCTAAGACATTTTTGGAGGCCCTAAAATACCAGGACAGTAAAAACACCCCCCAAATGACCTCTTTTTGCAGAGGTGTAACTAGATCCTTCAAGGCCCTGGTGCAAGAAACCATTTGGGCCCCCTGACCCCCAGCCAGGGCCCTTCCCTCCGAGTCCAGGACCCTTCCCTCTGAGCCTGGTAGTGGAATGCCAGAAACTGGTCGCAAGTGCCACCATTGTGACCTCGGTAGTTCCGCCAGTGGTGTCAGCAATTTTTTATTTTTTTTATTACTTTTACAATTTTTTTTTTTACAATATTACTTTTATTGCTTTTTACATTTTTTTAGGAGCCCCATTGGGGAGCTTTGGTGAAATATCAGAGGTCTAAACAGATTTTTCACCTTTGAGACAGAGAAAAGAGATTGAGGACCCTCTCAATATCCATCTCTGCAACCTCAGCTGCACAGAATGAATTGACAGGAAAAGCTTCCCATTCATTCACAAACTGAATCATAGTAAACACAGACTACTATGCTTCAGTTATGAATGGACATGGTCAGTGATTGGTACCAATCACTGACTGCTCATTCAGAAACATTTACTGGCCCCTTTTTTACTGGCCCCATAATACATTTACTGGCCCCTTTCCTGCTCTTCATCCTGACACATCCCTCACAGCAGTCAGTGGGAGAGAGGAGGGAGAAGCCAGTAGCGCTGTGGGTTGGATGGGCAGGAGAGGACGCAGGGGGGCAGCAGGACCTGGATAGAAGGGGAGGTGGGGGCAGCATGTAGGGAAACGGATCCCCTCCATTTTCCTCCTGCAGCCACTGAATGCCTGTGGGAAGGAGGGGAGGAGAATCAGGCTTTCAGAGACTGCTGGGGGAAAATGGAAGGGAATAGTTTCCCTCTATGCCACCACCCCTCCTACCAGGTGTACAGGGGGGCCATACAGGCCCCCTGAAGCATGCGGCTGGGTTGCAATGGTGACCCCTGCGACCCTTCTAGTTATGCCCCTGCCTTTTTAGACAATAGACAGCTGAAGGTATTTGCTGAGAGGCATATTGGGTTTTTGGAAGATCTTATCTTTTGCCACAAGTTTTTGGAAAAAACACACAAAGTTGTCAGTTTACTGAGATATTTCTTACACACATCATGGGTACATGTGGAATTACACCCCAAAGCACATTCAACTACTTCTCCTAAATATGGGAATACCACATGTGTGAGACTTTTTGGGAGCCTAGCAAAATCCAATGACCACCTGCAGGCTTACAAAGGGCATAACTTGCGCATTTAATTTCCTAACTACCTATCACAGTTTTGGAGGTCCTAAAATGTCAAGACAACAATGGGAATTTTTGGGACTTTGAGTGAAGCACGAGGTAGTGCCTCCATCCTGGGTTCAAAAGAGAAAAAGGGGGGCAGTGGGACTTTAAATGAGCCAGTTGACAGACTGGGGTTAAGATAAAAAAGTTCAAGTTTATTGCATATAAATCATACTGATGTATATTAAAACAATCAACATGATATCTGAGCAATGAATAGCTAACACATATGTCATAAATAAATTATACATATGAAACTGGGAAGCACAAAACAACAAGATGCAAAAAATAAGTCTAAAAATTGATGCATAAAAAATTAATGAGAGTAAAATCCTATAGAGAGCATGGTGGCTACATTCTTGGTGACCGACGCGTTTCTGTGAATACACTTCTTCAGGGTCGGATGCTATAGGATTTCTGAAATAACAAAGTATAATGGCATCAGGAAGTAGACTAAGTGCAGCCAGAGAAGACAGTATGTCAATTTCTGGATACTTACAAAGATAACCAAACTATGGTGTAGTGAAAGGACTGGGCCAAAAATGGTTGCCCTTCCCCGGAGCTGAGGTGGCAAGGGATCCAACACATGACAGGCGCAAACAGGCATCATCCACAGAGCGCAAACCATCTCTTTCACAAGGTGGCCAATAATAGATCAAAGTGATGGAAAGGATATTTGAAATGGATAAGTAAATCCATTAAGATACACCAGAAGTGCTAAACTTGAGAGTAGGAGAAGTAGGGGCTTGGAATAAAGTCACGGAAAGTTACCTTTACTGTGCTAAAGACAGGAGCTTCCCAGAGCTATGGCATCTGCATGTGTGTGAAAGAGAGGACCGTGCCAGAGGAGACGCCTGATATGCAACCTGCCTGCGCCGGCGATTACCACCAACGTCGCACTGGGCCAAAGAGGCATGGGGCGGGGCCCCTGTCTGGGCGGTGAGAATGTCCACCCCAGGGGGGTCGGTTTTGTGTGGGGGATTGGGCGGGTGCTCACATCGCATCAGCGCCACGCATTGCTCCCACACATGACGTCACTGGTTGGCACCGTTGTGCGGGTGCAGACCTTTCCATCTTTTCCGACTCAGCTGGACGTGGTGGCACCAACCATGGGTGGGTTCTCCCCGCCCAGACAGGGGCCCAGCCCCACGCCTCATTGGCCCAGCGTGACATTGGTGGTAATCGCCGATGCAGGCGGGTTGCATATCAGTCATCTCCTCTGGCGCGGTCCTCTCTTCCACACATGTGCAGATGCCACAGCTCTGGGAAGCTCCTGTCTTTAGCACAGTAAAGGTAACTTTCCGTGACTTTATTCCAAGCCCCTACTTCTCCTACTCTCAAGTTTAGCACTTCTGGTGTATCTTAATGGATTTACTTATCCATTTCAGATATCCTTTCCATCACTTTGATCTATTATTGGCCACCTTGTGGAGGAGATGGTTTGCGCTCTGTGGATGATGCCTGTTTGTGTTTGTCATGTGTTGGATGCCTTGCCACCTCAGCTCCGGGGAAGGGCAACCCTTTTTGGCCCAGTCCTTGCACTACACCATAGCTACACCATAGCTTGGTTATCTTTGTAAGTATCCAGAATTTGACATACTGTCTTCTCTGGCTGCACCTACTGTACTTCATGATGCCATTATACTTTAAATCCTATAGCATCCGCCCCTGAAGAAGTGTATTCACAGAAAAGCGTCGGGCACCAAGGATGTAGCCACCATGCTCTCTATAGGATTTTACTCTCATTAATTTTTTATGCATCAATTTTTAGACTTATTTTTTACATCTTGTTGTTTTGTGCTTCCCAGTTTCATATGTATAATTTCTATATGACATATGTGTTAGCTATTAATTGCTCAGATATCATGTTGATTGTTTTATATATACATGTATTTATGTAGGACATGCCTGGTGCACATGCACACACAACCTTTTACATGTAATATACATCAGTATGATTTATATGCAATAAACTTGAACTTTTTTTTATCTTAACCCCAATCTGTCAACTGGCTCATTTAAAGTCCCACTGCCCCCCTTTTTCTCTTTTGAACCTGGGATGGAGGCACTACCCCGTGCCTCACTCAAAGTCCCAAAAATTCCCATTGTTACCTTTTATTAGGGATGGAGGCAGTTGACAGCAGCAGGCAGTTATCCCCTGCCCAGCTTTATTTGGGGTTCAATTGTGTGTTAGTGTACCATCCAGTCCACACACACATTTTTTTGCAACATCATGTTGCTCCAACTCTGGGTGCACTGCACACACATTCCAGCATAGTTGACAGTCTCTGGGCCATGTCTTGTTCGATACCAGGAGCTGCGATGCACTCTGCGTGCCCTCCATCCCCTCCACGTCCACCCCAGGGGGGTCGGTTTGGTGTGGGGGATTGGGCGGGTGCTCACATCGCATTGGTGCCACGCATTGCTCCCGCACATGACGTCACTGGTCGGTGCTGTTGTGCGGGCGCAGACCTTTCCATCTTTGCCGACTCAGCTAGACATGGTGGCACCAGCCATGGGCGGGTTCTCCCCGCCCAGACAGGGGCCCCGCCCCACACCTCGGTGGCCCAGCATGATGTTGGTGGTAATCGTCGGCGCAGGCGGGTTGCATAACAGGCGTCTCCTCTGGCGCGGTCCTCTCTTCCACACACGTGCAGATGCCATAGCTCTGGGAAGCTCCTGTCTTTAGCACAGTAAAGGTAACTTTCCGTGGCTTTATTCCAAGCCCCTACTTCTCCTACTCTCAAGTTTAGCACTTCTGTTGTATCTTAATGGATTTACTTATCCATTTCAGATATCCTTTCCATCATTTTGATCTATTATTGGCCACCTTGTGGAAAAGATGGTTTGCGCTCTGTGGATGATGCCTGTTTGCGCCTGTCACGTGTTGGATCCCTTGCCACCTCAGCTCCGGGGAAGGGCAACCCTTTTTGGCCAATCCTTGCACTACACCATAGCTTGGTTATCTTTATAAGTATCCGGAAATGGACATATTGTCTTCTCTGGCTGCACTTAGTCTACTTCCTGAAGCCATTATACTTTGTTATTTCAGAAATCCTATAGCATCCGCCCCTGAAGAATTGTATTCAAAGAAATGCGTTGGGCACCAAGGATGTAGCCACCATGCTCTCTATAGGATTTTACTCTCATTAATTTTTTATGCATCAATTTTTAGACTTATTTTTTACATCTTGTTGTTTTGTGCTTCCCAGTTTCATATGTATAATTTCCATATTACATATGTGTTAGCTATTCATTGCTCAGATATCATGTTGATTGTTTTATATATACATGTATTTATGTAGGACATGCCTGGTGCACATGCACACGCAACATTTTACATGTAATATATACCAGTATGATTTATATGCAATAAACTTGAATTTTTTTTTTTTAACCCCAATCTGTCAACTGGCTCATTTAAAGTCCCACTGCCCCCCCTTTTTCTCTAAAATGCCAAGACAGTACAAATATCACCCAATTCACCACTTTTTGAAAAGTAGACAATCCAAGGTATTTGCTAAGAGACACGGTGAGTATTCTACAGATCTCATTTATTGCCCCAAGTTAAAAATGAAGTTTTTATTTTATTTTTTCAAAACCTTTCAAAAGAAAGCTCTATTTGTGTGAAAAAAATTATATAAATTTCATTTGTGTACAGTGTTACAGGATCAGACCAATTGCCAGTTAAAGTAGCATAGTGCTGACTAGAAAAAATCATCTGGTCAAGAAGGGGGTAAAACCTTATGGTGTTTAAGTGTTTAAAAATAGTCAGTGATAAATCTTAAAAAAAAAAATATGTTTGTATTGTTGCAACACAGGCTATCACAGTGCAATGTTTTCTAGGCAGGAATTTTGGGAACCCTAATAGTGCATATTTTACAGTTCTCATCACACAATCACACATTAAATCATTTGTGAAGTTCTTTTTAAATGATACGCATTAATTTACCTGTGCTCCTACCTGCAATTAAGGACATGTATAAACTGTTATGCCCCGTACACACGGTCGGATTTTCCGATGGACAATGTCCGATCGGAGCGTGTTGTCGGAAATTCCGACCGTGTGTGGGCGCCATCGGACATTTTCCATCGGATCTTCTGACACACAAAGTTGGAGAGCAGGAGATAAAATTTTCCGACAACAAAATCCGATTGCGTCAATTCCGACCGTGTGTGGCCTGTTCCGACGCACAAAGTGCCACGCATGCTCAGAAGAAATTCCGACACGGGACAGCTCGTTCTGGTAAACTTAGCGTTCGTAATGGATACAGCACTTTCGTCACGCTGCAATGTTCAAAATGGTTTAATACAGCGCACTCTCTTCTTCTTTATAATGTGACAAGAATTAAGTAGTTTTGCTGCTCATATTCACACACACTTCTCACAAACTTTTATTTGTGTTTTTTTAGTGGGATTCCCTGAATATATTGTTATTAGTTGTCACATCTGACAGTTTTATATTTTTTTTATTTTTTATTTTTTGGATTTTCAGCCTTTTTTTTTCTTTAATGTTAGGATTTTTGCCAAGGCTGATCTTTGTTCAATGCTATTTTTATTTTTACTCCCGAATATTTTTGTCTGTGTTTTGTGTGTCAAGTTACCCCAACACCATTGATATCTTGTATTATTTAATCTCAAGGAGATTGTTTGTTGTTGGTGTCCCTTGTTCATTTCACATTGTATATTTGAAATGTACCTGAATCCTCACAAACCAACGGTCCTTTTTGAAGTAAAACACATAGGAGAGTATAATTCAAAACAAAAATTCCTTTATTAAGGGATCAGAACCAAACAAAGAGGAAGGCAACACTGGATCAACAGGAGAAATTAGTGAAGCCTGGGACCCCCATGGCAGACATCAATTCTTCAACATCAAAATTGGTGGCCTGAGGAGTCCATATCTAAGGGAGGGCAGTCTGGTCCGGGATTCGCAGAGATCCGGATAGCAGCAGATGACATCTGTGTCCCCAGGCTGTGGTACCACAAGAGGCTGCATCTTTTGGCCGACCAGACTGAACCCAGGGCAATCACTGTCTGGTCTTCCTTCCACGCTTCCTTCTGGGCTGTGGCTGTGCAGTTGGAGATGTGGCAGGAGGAGGAGTAGGACCTGGAGGAGGAGGAGGACTGGGGGGACCTGGAGGAGGACTGGGGGTACCTGGAGGAGAGGGAGGAGGAGGAGGAGGACCTGCAGGAGGAGGAGGAGGACCATCCCCAAGATGTGTGTGAGGTGTAATTTGGCCCCTCATACCTTTCTCCAGAGCCTCCGATATGAGGGCCTCACACATGACTTTTTGGCCCTCCTCCATCCTCTGCATGTTATAGGCTATGAAGGCAGCAATGTTCTCCCCCATGGTGTGGGGTGCTCCCAGAACCTCTGTAGCCCTCCAAAAGAATGCTATAGCAGCCTCCTCTAGGGTACTCCTCCTACTGCCACTTTCTATTTTCAGGGGGGGTGGAGGGACCTTGATATCAGCCAGCCGGCTCGGCCCGGCCACCTCCTGGCTGAGACTTCCCTGTGTATGAAAAAGGGACATGGTTTTAGTTTTTGCATCATCAATCACAATCCTAAATTAGTACTCCCAACTAACATCTAGTTAACATCATTGATTGGACAAGCAGAAATCTTTAGAGGAATGCTATACCTGGTTCAATCGGGGCTCCTCCACATGTGGCCTGGAAGGCCCAGGTTGGGCATTAGAAGCCTCAGCCGGGGGGGAAGGAAGCGTGGAAGGAAGACTGGAGAGGGATGGCCTGGGTTCAGTCTGGCCTGCCAGAAAGTGCAGCCTGTCATAGTACAACATCCTGGGGACATAGATGCCATCTGCTGCTCCGGATCTCTGTGAATCCAGGACTTTCTTGCGCTCCCTCAGAAATGTGCTCCTCAGGCCACCAATGAAAATCTTTAAATAGGTGATGTCTGCCGTGGGGATCACCTGCTTCACAATTTCACACAATTGCTCCAGTGCTGCCTTCCTCTTTGCTTGGTTCTTGAAATGGGGGTGGGTAATCTCCCACAGACAGGGCAGCTCACTTAGCATCTCTACGAATACTGACATGAAGTCATTGTCTTTCATTAAGATATCCATGTTCACTGCAAGACACAACACAAGACAAAGCCTAATGTCACACAAAACTCTCCTAATCTTGTTACAATATAGGCCTCAATCTAGAAGCAGTATAGGCACAAGTTTGTCTCTTACCTTCGTTCTTACGATCGGCACGTCCAATGCTCCTTCCTCCGCTCACAGATCGTACATAATACACACGCGTGTTACGCTTTATACACACTGCGCATGCGTGTAACTCCGCCCACCCCTGACGTTCTTTCTAGTCTATTCCCCACCCCTTTTTGTTCGGCGCAGTGGGTGTTAGAGCATGATGGCGGAGTTACAGCAGGTGCATGCTAATTCTAGCAACGAGGAGGAGGAGGAGGAAAGGCCGGATCCAGGCACGTCCCGATCCAGAAGGAGACGTTTTAAGGCCACAAATATGTCATTTGGGGAGATGTTGGAGATGGTCGACATCATGAGGAAGTCCGACTATGACGGAAAATATGGGCCTTACCCCCACCCCAACATCCGAAAGGCCAAGATCATGGCGAAAGTGGTCAGGAGTCTTGAGAGGAATTTCAGGGTACGAAGATCTAAAGATCAGCTCAGGAAGCGGTGGTCGGACCTGAAGTTGAGAGAGCCAGAGCAGTACCGAAAGATCCGGAGAGTGCTGCAAAAAAGTAAGTAGTTGTGCTGTGTTCCTATTCTTTCTGTCTTTATTCCGTTCGTTCTGCTCCATATGCTTTTATTAATTGTAACGTTTAAAAGGGCAACTTTAATGTTCATGGGCCCATTATTCGTTCGTATCAAACATTTTTCTTTCGGCCTCTAGAACACCATTGTTTAGGCCATATGTATTTTCACACATTTTTTGGGGCCTACTTGGATGCCAAATATTTGTTTGTGTAGATGGGTTTGTATTGTATTGTAATTTAACAACAACAAAGTATAAGGTACACCTATCATATTCCCCTTCCCCCCCTCATGGGCCATTTCTAACATTATAGGGGGGGGACTCTTGGACAGGTAACCCTCTTCACTTCATTGAGAGATGAATGCCTAAATATAGGGTATTACTTGGAACAGACCCTCCTTAGTTACACTATTGGCAGACCACTGGACAGGTAAGAAGTGTCATAATACAAAGATATAAATACACACTGTACACATTTGAGCACATTTGAACATTCTGCTATTACCTATCAAGATAATAATAGGATACAAAAACTTTAAACAGTACCATTGGAAAGTATACAGGCAGGCCCTTGCACTACATGCTTTGGGGAATTCATCCATAAATCTGACCAGTAAAGAGGTGGGTATAGTGTGTATGGGTTTGGCAAAGTCAGCAGATAGATGATTGAGGATAGAGAATTGGGATCAGCTGACTTAGCAGTTGGGGGAGGGAGGGTTACAAAAAATTTGGGGACACCACAAAAAAAACCCTCTGGCACTCTGCCTGAATTTAAATAAAAAATAACATTTCCAAACATTTTAGGGGGTGTTTGGGGTAAAGCACTACTATGGAGCTGATAAAATACATTGTTAAGTGACTACATGAGGTGAATATAGGGCAGGAGACACCATGCTGGAGAGGTTATTGAAGGGCAAATATGTATGAAGGACCTAAATTAATAATTACATAACAATCCAGCATGCATGAGGACAAAGGGGACATTCACAGCATATTACAATCATGGTAATTAGGGAATGAGGAAAGAAATACAATATATTATCAAACATTAAATACAATAAAATGTGAGATAAAAGGATAAAAATCTTACCTTCATATACTCCTTCTGCAGGACCTGGATGATGGCAGAACAGGTCTCTGGGATAATGATCCCCAGAGCCTGGGGGGAGATGCCTGTCGAGAACTTGAGGTCTTGCAGGCTTCTCCCTGTGGCCAAATACCGCAAGGTAGCGACCAACCTCTGCTCCGGAGTGATGGCTTGCCTCATGCAGGTATCCTGCCTGCTGATATAGGGGGTCAGTGAAGCCAACAGACGGTGAAACACGGGGTCCGTCATCCTGAGAAAGTTCCTGAAATCATCAGGATTATTCTCACGGATCTCACGGAGCAAAGGCATATGACAGAACTGGTCACGCTGAAGCAACCAATTCTTGGTCCATGAACTCCTCCTCACCCTGTTCATGGACTGGACTTGTGTCAAGGTCAGGACCCCAACACCAAGCCCCCGCACAGCACGAACTCTACGAGGAGTACGCATACGAAACATGGCTAGAAAACGGTCGGCTGCTCAGAACGAAGTAACAGAACGCACTGAAGAACAGCAAGGCCTGTGAAGAGCGACCTGAAAACCAGTAACGAACGAACAAGAATACAATGACTACCTAAAGTCATGCGGAACTTGCTTGCACGCACTGAAGAGCAGATACAAACCCACAAGCACAAACTGAACGGCAGAAAACGATCTGAAAGCCACGAGTCTGAAAAAGCGCGAATCGTCTCTCACCAAACTTTTACTAACACGAGATTAGCAAAAGGAGCCCAAAGGGTGCCGCGCTTGGTTCTGAACCGGCCTTTTCTAGTCTCGTCGTATGTGGTGTACGTGACCGCGTGGTTGTCGATCGGAAATTCCGTCAACTTTGTGCGACCGTGTGTAGGCAAAACAAGTTTGAGCCAACATCCGTCGGAAAAAATCCTAGGATTTTGTTGTCGGAATGTCCGAACAAAGTCCGACCGTGTGTACGCCCTAATGCCACAACATCCTGCTAACTAGTCAACCATATCCCAAGGTTCAAACTATGCATTTTTACATTGTCAGGAACTTCTGAACCTCTTTCTATTTTCTCTATCAAGTGATGTTGTAGGAGTGGGAAAAAACGAATAAGAAACAGGATGGATGAATTTTAATATATGCCAATGCCAATGAATTTTTATATATTATGGAGACATATCGGAGATGTACCCTGACATTCCTTTTGGCTTAGCAATATGATGAGATGCCCAATCTCCAGTAGGTGGGAGGGAATGGGCAAGCTCCATTACAACAAGAAAATGCCAGAGTTTTGCTGGTTTAGCAAGGCCAAATATTCCTGCTAACAACTTTGTTTTTTGACTGAGTTAAGTTACTTTGACCACTTGAGTACCAGCCTGTGTTCCCTCTTTATTATCAGGACATTTTTAGTATTAGGGGCTGTGATACTCTGACTGGCAATCACTCTGTCATGCAAAACTGTAACCAAATACATTTATATCCTTTTTTTGAGACAGATAGTGTTTTTTTGGTGGTAATTAGCAACCACTGTTTTTATTTTATATTTTATGTCTACTATACTATGCAGGGCTTTTTTTCTCAGAAAATAGGTGCAGGAACTCAACAACGACTTCTCAAAAAAACCTTCCCCACCCCACACAAACCGCATCAAATAGTGAGTGTGGTCAGATTTCACTAACAGTGGAAGGGGCAATAAATACCAGGAGTGCATTACGTACAGAGTGCAGAGTTTCTTTGGGGGGGCTGGGATTGTTACACAGAGTGCAGAGTTCAGCCTTCTTCCACAGTTGGTTACCTCTGCATCCCCTATCTTCCTCACTTTCACCCCTCTTCAACTTTGACCTCTGCATGCAACCTCCCTTCCACTGTCTCCATCTTCTCTTTCTTCCTTAAAAGCTCCGCCATCTTCCACTTGTCTTACTTGTGTTGGTGTATTAAACTCAGTGGCAGTCACTCAGGAGATCAAATCTATGGGAGCCATTGGAAGACAAGCTTTCACTTGTAAACACAGAAGTCAGACTTCTGTGTTTGCAAGTGATAGCGGTGATCAGGAAGCAGAGGGCCTGAGCCAGAGGTGGTGGAACTGAGTTCCACCAAGTTCCAGCTAAAAAAAAGCCCTGATACTATGTAAGAAAAAACAGAACAAATTTAAGAAAATGTCTCCAATACTTTATGTTAAGATAAAAATGCAAGGACTGAGCACCCCCAAAATGACTTCTAACACCCCAAGGTGATCTAATTTATCACCACAATTTTTTTGTAAATGTATGAACATGCTGATATTGAAGAGATTAGAACATCGAGCTTGGTAATGGTGTGCTAGATACAGAGCATTTAGGTAACACGCAAAGAGAGACATCATGAATGTCAGATGTATAGGAGAGGAGGGGGTGATAGGGGTAAACAATGGCCACCTGATGGTACTTTATCCAGTGCCTTTTAGAAAATGGGTAAACTATTATCCACCATTTTAGCATTTAAAGACATACAACCATAGTTAAGGCAACACATACATGATTTTATTTTCCTTCACTTTCCACATTTATTTCATAAATATGTTGAACAAAGGGGTGCATCTTTAGCTTTTTCACTGTGTGAGAAACATATACATTTTAACCCTTCATCACAAGGGATGAGCCGAACACCCCCCAGTTCGGTTTGCACCAGAACCTGCGAACGGGCCAAAAAATTTGCACGAACGTTAGAACCCCATTGACGTCTATGGGACTCGAACGTTCAAAATCAAAAGTGCTCATTTTAAGGGCTAATTTGCTTGGTATTATCCTAAAAAGGGTTTGGGGACCCAGGTCCTACCCCAGGGGACATGTATCAATGCAAAAACAATTTTTAAAAACTTCCGTTTTTCGGGAGCAGTGATTTTAATGATGCTTAAAGTTAAAAAAAAAAAAAAGTGAAATATTCCTTTAATTATCGTACCTGGGGGCGTCTATAGTATGCCTGTAAAGTGGTGCGTGTTTTCTGTGCTTAGAACAGTCCCTGCACAAAATGTCATTTTTAAAGGAAAAAAGTCATTTAAAACTGCTTGCGACTTTAATGTAATGTCGGGTCCTGGCAATATGGATGAAAATCAGTGAGACAAATGGCATGGGTACCCCCAAGTCCAGTACCAGGCCCTTTGGGTCTTGTATGGATATTAAGGGGAACCCCACACCCAAATTAAAAAAGGAAAGGTGTGGGGCCCCCAGGCCCTATATACTCTGAACAGCAGTATACAGGCGGTGCAAACAAGACAGGGACTGTAGGTTTGTTGTTAAATAGAATCTGTTTGTTATTTTGAACTGGTACATTTTTAACGTGTTTAGCTCCAGCCAAAAAATCTATTTTAAGCTTTTTGGAAAACTAGGGAAGGGTTATCTCCCCTGTGACATTTGTTTTGCTGTCTGTGCTCCTCTTCAGAAGATTTCACCTCACTTTTTGTTCCAATGACAAATGTTTTTTGAAAATTTGGTGTTTTTTTGTGAAACAAGGATTGGTGATAAAGCATCAGTGGAAAGGAGAAAAGTTTTACCCATATTAACTCTTACAGGAGAGAATTTAACTTCCTAGGGGTAGATTTCATCTCACTATTTGTTGTCGCCTTCCGTTTGCAAGTAGGAGTCGTTTGTAAGTTGGATGTTTGAAAGTAGGGACCTGCCCTATATACTCAGCAGAAATTTGGGCCTTAGGTGTTGTTGTGGCCACAACATTGTAAGCCCTCACAGGGCCCTGCTGTGAAATATTAGATCAAGAATTGTAATTACATGCCCCTGTTGAACAGGGGCAGAAAAATTGGGCCTTTGGTGGTGGTGGTGGTGGTGCTGGTGCCACAACACTGTAAGTCCTCACAGTTACTGTTGGTGGGTGCAGAAACGGGCCTTGCTGTGAAATATTAGATCAAGAATTTTAATTACATGTCCCTGTTGAACAGGGGCTGAAAAATTGGGCCTTAGGCACTGGTGCTGGTGCCACAACACTGCAACCCCTCACAGATACTCTAGTTGGAGCGCAGGAACTAGGCTTGCTGCAAAGAATTGCATCAAAAATTGTAATTACATGCCCCTCTTAAACAGGGGCTGAAAAATTGGGCCTTAGGCACTAGTGTTGGTGCCACAACATTGCAAACCCTCACAGATACTCTAATTGGAGCGCAGGAACTAGCCCTGCTGCAAAGAATTGCATCAAAAATTGTAATTACACGCCCCTGTTAAACAGGGGCTGAAAAATTGGGCCTTAGGCACTGGTGGCAGCGCCCAGAACCAACAATGTTCGTACAAGCTATCAACATGATCATTGGGGAGGAAGAGGATAATTACTCAGCATAACAGGATAGTCACTCAGCATCAGCATAGGCAGTTTTTGAAGGGATCTGACATTTCAAAAAAAAAAATTTGGTTACATCAGCATCAGGTGTTTGGTGGTGATCCAAGACTGATTAATTTTTATGAACGTCAGTCGATCGACCGAGTCGGTGGACAGAAGCACCCTGTGATTGGTTACAAAACCTCCAGCAGCACTGAATGTGCGTTCCGAAAGAACACTGGATGCAGAACAGGCCAGTAGCTCAATTGCATACTGTGCAAGCTCTGGCCAGTGATCCATCCTCAAGACCCAGTAACCCAGAGGATTTTCGGTGGGAAAGGTGTCCAAGTCAGATCTTGCCCCTAGGTATTCCTGCACCATGTAAAACAGACTCTGGCGATGGTTGCTGGAACCGATCATACCTTGGGGCTGCGGACTAAAAAATTGTCTGAACGCATCGGTCAGACGGCCACCTTCTCTACCACTCCTTCTTTGAATGACCAAAGCCTCAGCAACATGTTGTCCAGAAACAGGAGTTTGTAACCTCCCAGTCTCTGGAAATGCGTTGCACAGACCTTTCTGCAAGGCCTCCCGAAGATGTTTCATCCTCTGATCCCTCTGCGATGGCAAGATAAGGTCTGCAACCTTACCCTTGTAACGTGGATCAAGGGTGGTTGCCAGCCAGTATTGTTCCTTCTCCTTCTCCAGTATTGTTCTTGAGCAGGTTAAATTCCTTTTGGAGGTCTGCCATCCAAGCACTGGCATTATATGACCAGCAGAAATGCACACAGACTTTCCTGGCCTGCCTCAGGAGATCCTGTAAGCCCGGATACCTGTCCAAGAACACCTTAACCACCAAGTTAAGGACGTGAGCCAAACAGGGCACATGGGTCATTTGTCCCTGTCGGAGGGCAGAGAGGAGGTAGGTGCCATTGTCGCAAACCACCATTCCTGCCTTAAGTTGGCATGGCATCAACCACCTCTGAACCTGCCCCTTCAGAGCTGACCGAACCTCTGCCCCAGTGTGGCTCCTGTCCCCCAAGCACACCAGCTCAAGCACCGCATGGCATCTTTTGGCCTGCATACTTGCGTAGCCCCTTGAACGCCTACGGAGCACCGCTGGTTCCGAGGACAAAGCACAGGAAGAGGCCATGGAGGAAGAAGAGGAGGGGGTGGAGGAGAGAGGTATGTCAGAATCATTAGTAGTGACATTTTGGAGGCATGGTGGTGGAACAACCTCCAACACTACTGTACTTTGTCCTGCATCCTTCCCAGCTGCCAGCAGAGTCACCCAATGCGCCGTGAAACTTAGGTAATGTCTCTGTCCATGCCGGCTGGACCATGAGTCAGCGGAAATATGCATCTTACCGCTGACCACCCTGTCCAGCGAGGCATGGACATTGCCTTCTACATAGAGAGCCGGAATCGCCTTCCGTGGGAAAAAGTGGCGTTTGGGTACCTGGCACTGAGGAACCGCACATTCCACAAACTCATGGAAGGGGGCAGAGTCTACCAACTGAAAAGGTAGCAGTTGAAGTGCTAGCAATTTTGCCAAGCTAGCATTCAACCGCTGGGCGTGTGGATGGCTGGAAGCGAATTTCTTTCAGCGGTGCAGCAGCTGAGGCAGGGAAATTTGCCTGGTACAATCTGACGTCGGTGTACCAAAAGCAGATTGCCCACAAGTGCTGTGATACACCTAATTCTATACCTTCATTCCTCTCAGTGCAGGTCTCAGAGAGGACTGAAGGTATAGTGGGGTTGGAGATCTCAGCTGATGAGGAGCCAGGAGAGGTCCTCTTTGTTCTTTGGTGTGGGTCTTTTAGGTATGCTTGCCAACGAACTGTATGGCAGGTCAACATATGTCTGGTCAAGCATGTGGTGCCCAAGCGGGAGATATTTTGGCCATGCGAGATACGCTTGAGACATATGTTGCAAATAGCAGTGGTGCCATCTGATGCACTTGTCTCAAAAATGCCCACACCAAAGAACTTTTGGAATAATGCGCAGAGACAGCAGTGCCCTGTACATGCAGAGCTTTGCAGTGTGATGCAGTCAGTGTGCTGCCCTTAGGCTGGCCCCTGGAGGGCATCCTGCCTCATTGGTGATGTGCCTCCTCCTCCTCCCCTCTCCTATCAGGCACCCACGTTGAGTCAGTGACCTCATCATCCCCTCCCTCCTCATCACTGGAGCAAACCTGGCAGTATGCTGCAGCAGGGGGAGCATGACTGCCAGATTGCTGTCCTTCTTGGGCACCCCCTCTGTCAGTGCTCACGTTACTGCCTTCATCTAGCTCAGTATCATCATCAGAGCCTTCTAAACGCTGGGCATCCTCCTGGAGCATGTACCCAACACTGTGGTCAAACAGTTCGAGGGACTCATCAGGAGGACATGGTGGGGCTAGGGAAGGAGTCACTGATGCCATAAAGCCGAGGGAAGAGGCCGCGTTGGCAGCTGCTTTGCCAGACAAAGTACCCTGAGCATGGGTGAGAGAGAATGAGGAGGATGAGGACGGCTTGGTCATCCACTCGACCAAGTCTTCCGCATGTTGAGGCTCAACACGGCCAGCTGCCAAAAAAAAGGCCAAGCATGTCCCACGGCCACATGCTGATGAGGATGCACCGTATCCACAACTAGCACTGTTGCCTCTAGACAAAGAGCCTGCTTGCCCTCTTTTATTGGCTTGTGACTGTCTGCCTCTCCTTGTTGGCCTTCCAGACATACTAATGGCCTGCACTGAGATGTAGCTGCACTAAGCTGGGATATATATATATATATATATATATATATATATATATATATATATATATATATATATATATATATATATATATATATATACAGTATACTGATACTGCAGCTAGCAAAATCAACTGCCTGCTTGTAGTATGAGAACACCACCAATCTTCTACAGGTAGCTTTAGCTGAACACTGTGCAGAGGTCGCACTACACTAAATTGTAGCTTTAGCTGAACACTGTACAGAGGTCTCACTACACTAACTTGCAGCTTTAGCTGAACACTGTGCACTACACTAACTTGTAGCTTTAGCTGAACACTGTTCAGAGGACGCACATACACTAACTTGTAGCTTTAGCTGAACACTGTGCAGAGGTCGCACTACACTAACGTGTAAATAATTTAGCTGCCTGCGGTAGTGATAGGATCAGAAAAAACACCACCAACCTTCTACAGGTAGCTTTAGGTGAACACTGTGCAGAGTTCACACTACACTAACTTGTACCTTTATCTAAACACTGTGCACTACACTAACTTGTAGCTTTAGCTGAACACTGTTCAAAGGACGCACTACACTAACTTGTAGCTTTAGCTGAACACTGTTCAAAGGACGCACTACACTAACTTGTAGCTTTAGCTGAACACTGTTCAGAGGACGCACATACACTAACTTGTAGCATTAGCTGAACACTGTGCAGAGGTCGCACTACACTAACTTGTAGCTTTAGCTGAACAATGTGCACTACACTAACTTGTAGCTTTAGCTGAACACTGTTCAGAGGACGCACATACACTAACTTGCAGCTTTAGCTGAACACTGTGCAGAGGTCGCACTACACTAACGTGTAAATAATTTAGCTGCCTGCGGTAGTGATAGGATCAGAAAAAAACACCACCAACCTTCTACAGTGTGCAGAGTTCACGCTACACTAACTTGTACCTTTAGCTAAACACTGTGCACTACACTAACTTGTAGCTTTAGCTGAACACTGTTCAAAGGACGCACTACACTAATTTGTAGCTTTAGCTGAACACTGTGCAGAGGTCGCACTACACTAACTTGTAGCTTTAGCTGAACACTGTGAGGAGGATGCATTACACTAACTTGTAGCTTTAGCTGAACACTGTGCAGAGGTCGCACTACACTAACTTGTAACTTTAGCTGAACACTGTGCAGAGGTCGCACTACACTAACTTGTAGTTTTAGCTGAACACTGTGCACTACACTAAATTGTAGCTTTAGCTGAACACTGTTCAGAGGACGCACTACACTAACTTATAGCTTTAGCTGAAAACTGTGCAGAGGTCGCACTACACTAACTTGTAGATTTAGCTGAACACTGTGAGGAGGACGCACTACACTAACTTGTAGCTTTAGCTGAACACTGTGCAGAGGTCGCACTACACTAACTTGTAGCTTTAGCTGAACACTGTGCTCTACACTAACTTGTAGCTTTAGCTGAACACTGTTTAGAGGACGCATTACACTAACTTGTAGCTTTAGCTGAAAACTGTGCACTACACTAACTTGTAGCTTTAGCTGAACACTGTGCACTACACTAACTTGCAGCTTTAGCTGAACACTGTTCAGAGGACGCACATACACTAACTTGTAGCTTTAGCTGAACACTGTGCAGAGGTCGCACTACACTAACGTGTAAATAATTTAGCTGCCTGCGGTAGTGATAGGATCAGTAAAACACCACCAACCTTCTACAGGTAGCTTTAGCTGAACACTGTGCAGAGTTCACACTACACTAACTTGTACCTTTAGCTAAACACTGTGCACTACACTAACTTGTAGCTTTAGCTGAACACTGTTCAAAGGACGCACTACACTAACTTGTAGCTTTAGCTGAACACTGTGAGGAGGACGCAATACACTAACTTGTAGCAATAGCTGAATACTGTGCAGAGGTCACACTACACTAACTTGTAGCTTTAGCTGAACACTGTGCAGTACACTAACTTGTAGCTTTAGCTGAACACTGTTCCGAGGACTCAGTACACGAACTTCTAGCTTTAGCTGAACACTGTGCAGAGTTCGCGCTACACTAACTTGTAGCTTTAGCTGAACACTGTGATGAGGATGCACTACACTAGCTTGTAGCTTTAGCTGAACACTGTGCAGAGGTCGCACTACACTAACTTGTAGCTTTAGCTGAACACTGTGAGGAGGACGCACTACACTAACTTGTAGCATTAGCTGAACACTGTGCAGAGGTCACACTACACTAACTTGTAGCTTTAGCTGAACACTGTGCACTACACTAACTTGCAGCTTTAACTGAACACTGTTCAGAGGACGCACATACACTAACTTGTAGCTTTAGCTGAACACTGTGCAGAGGTCGCACTACACTAACGTGTAAATAATTTAGCTGCCTGCGGTAGTGATAGGATCAGGAAAACACCACCAACTTTCTACAGGTAGCTTTAGCTGAACACTGTGCAGAGTTCACACTACACTAACTTGTACCTTTAGCTAAACACTGTGCACTACACTAACCTGTAGCTTTAGCTGAACACTCTTCAAAGGACGCACTACACTTACTTATAGCTTTAGCTGAACACTGTGCAGAGGTCGCACAACACTAACTTGTAGCTTTAGCTGAACACTGTGAGGAGGACGCACTACACTAACTTGTAGCAATAGCTGAACACTGTGCAGAGGTCACACTACACTAACTTGTAGCTTTAGCTGAACACTGTGCACTACACTAACTTGTAGCTTTAGCTGAACACTCTTCCGATGATGCATTACACGAAATTCTAGCTTTATCTGAACACTGTGCAGAGGTCGCACTACACTAACTTGTAGCTTTAGCTGAACACTGTGAGGAGGATGCACTACACTAGCTTGTAGCTTTAGGTGAACACTGTGCAGAGGTCGCACTACACTAACTTGTAGCTTTAGCTGAACACTGTGAGGAGGACGCACTACACTAACTTGTAGCTTTAGCTGAACACTGTGCAGAGGTCGCACTACAATAACTTGTAGCTTTAGCTGAAGACTGTGCAAAGGTCGCACTACACTAACTTGTAGCTTTAGCTGAACACTGTGCACTACACTAACTTGTAGCTTTAGCTGAACAATGTTCAGAGGACGCAATACACTTACTTGTAGCTTTAGCTGAACACTGTGCAGAGGTCGCACTACACTAACTTATAGCTTTAGCTGAACACTGCGAGCAGGACGCACTACACTAACTTGTAGCTTTAGCTTAACACTGTGCACTACACTAACATGTAGCTTTAGCTTAACACTGTGCAGCGGTTACACTACACTAACTTATAGCTTTAGCTGAACACTGTGCAGAGGTCGCACTACACTAACGTGTAAATAATTTAGCTGCCTGCGGTAGTGATAGGATAAGGAAAACACCACCAACCTTCTACAGGTAGCTTTACCTGAACACTGTGCAGAGTTCACACTACACTAACTTGTACCTTTAGCTAAACACTGTGCACTACACTAACTTGTAGCTTTAGCTGAACACTGTTCAAAGGACGCACTACACTAACTTGTAGCTTTAGCTGAACACTGTGAGGAGGACGCAGTACACTAACTTGTAGCAATAGCTGAACACTGTGCAGAGGTCACACTACACTAACTTGTAGCTTCAGCTGAACACTGTGAGGAGGATGCACTACACTAGCTTATAGCTTTAGCTGAACACTGTTACGAGGACGCAGTACATGAACTTCTAGCTTTAGCTGAACACTGTGCAGAGGTCACGCTACACTAACTTGTAGCTTCAGCTGAACACTGTGAGGAGGATGCACTACACTAGCTTGTAGCTTTAGCTGAACACTGTGCAGAGGTCACACTACACTAACTTGTAGCTTTAGCTGAATACTGTTAGGAGGACGCACTACACTAACTTGTAGCATTAGCTGAACACTGTGCAGAGGTCGCACTACACTAACTTGTAGCTTTAGCTGAACACCGTGCACTACACTAACTTGCAGCTTTAGCTGAACACTGTTCAGAGGACGTACATACACTAACTTGTAGCTTTAGCTGAACACTGTGATGAGGTCGCACTACACTAACGTGTAAATAATTTAGCTGTCTGCGGTAGTGATAGGATCAGGAAAACACCACCAACCTTCTACAGGTAGCTTTAGCTGAACACTGTGCAGAGTTCACACGACACTAACTTGTACCTTTAGCTAAACACTGTGCACTACACTAACTTGTAGCTTTAGCTGAACACTGTTTAAAGGATGCAATACACTAACTTGTAGCTTTAGCTGAACACTGTGCAGAGGTCGCACTACACTAACTTGTAGCTTTAGCTGAACACTGTGCACTACACTAACTTGTAGCTTTAGCTGAACACTGTTCAGAGGACGCACTGCACTAAGTTATAGCTTTAGCTGAACACTGTGCAGATTTCGCACTACACTAACTTGTAGCTTTAGCTCAACACTGTGAGGAGCACGCACTACTCTAACTTGTAGCTTTAGCTGAACACTGTCCAGAGGTCGCACTACACTAATGTGTAAATAATTTAGCTGCCTGCGGTAGTGTTAGGATCAGGAAAACAACACCAACCTTCTACAGGTACCTTTAGCTAAACACTGTGCACTACACTAACTTGTAGCTTTAGCTGAACACTGTTCAAAGGACGCACTACACTAACTTGTAGCTTTAGCTGAACACTGTGCAGAGGTCGCACTACACTAACTTGTAGCTTTAGATGAACACTGTGAAGAGGACGCACTACACTAACTTGTAGCAATAGCTGAACACTGTGCAGAGGTCACACTACACTAACTTGTAGCTTTAGCTGAACACTGTGCACTACACTAACTTGTAGCTTTAGCTGAACACTGTTCCGAGGACGCAGTACATGAACTTCCAGCTTTAGCTGAACACTGTGCAGAGGTCGCACTACACTAACTTGTAGCTTTAGCTGAACACTGTGAGGAGGACGCACTACACTAACTTGTAACTTTAGCTGAACACTGTGCAGAGGTCGCACTACACTAACTTGTAGCTTAAGCTGAACACTGAGCACTACACTAACTTGTAGCTTTAGCTGAACACTGTTCAGAGGACGCAATACACTAACTTATTGCTTTAGCTGAACACTGTGCAGAGGTCGCACTACACTAACTTGTAGCTTTTGCTGAACACTGTGAGGAGGACGCACTACACTAACTTGTAGCTTTAGCTGAACACTGTGCAGAGGTCGCACTACACTAACTTGTAGCTTTAGCTGAACACTGTGCACTACACTAACTTGTAGCTTTAGCTAACCACTGTTTAGAGGATGCACTACACTAACTTGTAGCTTTAGCTGAACACTGTGCACTACACTAACTTGTAGCTTTAGCTAAACACTGTTTAGAGGACGCACTACACTAACTTGTAGCTTTAGCTGAAAACTGTGCACTACACTAACTTGTAGCTTTAGCTGAACACTGTGCAGAGGTCGCACTACACTAACTTGTAGCTTTAGCTGAACACTGTTCAGAGGACGCACTAAACTAACTTGTACCTTTAGCTGAACACTGTGAGGAGGACGCACTACAATAACTTGTAGCTTTAGCTCAACATTGTGCAAAGGTCGCACTACACTAACTTGTAGCTTTATCTGAACACTGTGCACTACACTAACTTGCAGCTTTAGCTGAACACTGCTCAGAGGACGCACATACACTAACTTGTACCTTTAGCTGTACACTGTGCAGAGGTCGCACTACACTAACGTGTAAATAATTTAGCTGCCTGCGGTAGTGATAGGATCAGGAAAACACCAACAACCTTCTACAGGTAGCTTTAGCTGAACACTGTGCAGAGTTCACACTACACTAACTTGTACCTTTAGCTAAACACTGTGCACTACACTAACTTGTAGCTTTAGCTTAACACTGTGCACTACACTAACATGTAGCTTTAGCTTAACACTGTGCAGCGGTTACACTACACTAACTTATAGCTTTAGCTGAACACTGTGAGGAGGACGCACTACACTAACTTGTAGCTTTAGCTGAACACTGTGCAGAGGTTGCACTACACTAACTTGTAGCTTTAGCTGAACACTGTGCAGAGGTCGCACTACACTAACGTGTAAATAATTTAGCTGCCTGCGGTAGTGATAGGATAAGGAAAACACCACCAACCTTCTACAGGTAGCTTTACCTGAACACTGTGCAGAGTTCACACTACACTAACTTGTACCTTTAGCTAAACACTGTGCACTACACTAACTTGTAGCTTTAGCTGAACACTGTTCAAAGGACGCACTACACTAACTTGTAGCTTTAGCTGAACACTGTGAGGAGGACGCAGTACACTAACTTGTAGCAATAGCTGAACACTGTGCAGAGGTCACACTACACTAACTTGTAGCTTCAGCTGAACACTGTGAGGAGGATGCACTACACTAGCTTATAGCTTTAGCTGAACACTGTTACGAGGACGCAGTACATGAACTTCTAGCTTTAGCTGAACACTGTGCAGAGGTCACGCTACACTAACTTGTAGCTTCAGCTGAACACTGTGAGGAGGATGCACTACACTAGCTTGTAGCTTTAGCTGAACACTGTGCAGAGGTCACACTACACTAACTTGTAGCTTTAGCTGAATACTGTTAGGAGGACGCACTACACTAACTTGTAGCATTAGCTGAACACTGTGCAGAGGTCGCACTACACTAACTTGTAGCTTTAGCTGAACACCGTGCACTACACTAACTTGCAGCTTTAGCTGAACACTGTTCAGAGGACGTACATACACTAACTTGTAGCTTTAGCTGAACACTGTGATGAGGTCGCACTACACTAACGTGTAAATAATTTAGCTGTCTGCGGTAGTGATAGGATCAGGAAAACACCACCAACCTTCTACAGGTAGCTTTAGCTGAACACTGTGCAGAGTTCACACGACACTAACTTGTACCTTTAGCTAAACACTGTGCACTACACTAACTTGTAGCTTTAGCTGAACACTGTTTAAAGGATGCAATACACTAACTTGTAGCTTTAGCTGAACACTGTGCAGAGGTCGCACTACACTAACTTGTAGCTTTAGCTGAACACTGTGCACTACACTAACTTGTAGCTTTAGCTGAACACTGTTCAGAGGACGCACTGCACTAAGTTATAGCTTTAGCTGAACACTGTGCAGATTTCGCACTACACTAACTTGTAGCTTTAGCTCAACACTGTGAGGAGCACGCACTACTCTAACTTGTAGCTTTAGCTGAACACTGTCCAGAGGTCGCACTACACTAATGTGTAAATAATTTAGCTGCCTGCGGTAGTGTTAGGATCAGGAAAACAACACCAACCTTCTACAGGTACCTTTAGCTAAACACTGTGCACTACACTAACTTGTAGCTTTAGCTGAACACTGTTCAAAGGACGCACTACACTAACTTGTAGCTTTAGCTGAACACTGTGCAGAGGTCGCACTACACTAACTTGTAGCTTTAGATGAACACTGTGAAGAGGACGCACTACACTAACTTGTAGCAATAGCTGAACACTGTGCAGAGGTCACACTACACTAACTTGTAGCTTTAGCTGAACACTGTGCACTACACTAACTTGTAGCTTTAGCTGAACACTGTTCCGAGGACGCAGTACATGAACTTCCAGCTTTAGCTGAACACTGTGCAGAGGTCGCACTACACTAACTTGTAGCTTTAGCTGAACACTGTGAGGAGGACGCACTACACTAACTTGTAACTTTAGCTGAACACTGTGCAGAGGTCGCACTACACTAACTTGTAGCTTAAGCTGAACACTGAGCACTACACTAACTTGTAGCTTTAGCTGAACACTGTTCAGAGGACGCAATACACTAACTTATTGCTTTAGCTGAACACTGTGCAGAGGTCGCACTACACTAACTTGTAGCTTTTGCTGAACACTGTGAGGAGGACGCACTACACTAACTTGTAGCTTTAGCTGAACACTGTGCAGAGGTCGCACTACACTAACTTGTAGCTTTAGCTGAACACTGTGCACTACACTAACTTGTAGCTTTAGCTAACCACTGTTTAGAGGATGCACTACACTAACTTGTAGCTTTAGCTGAACACTGTGCACTACACTAACTTGTAGCTTTAGCTAAACACTGTTTAGAGGACGCACTACACTAACTTGTAGCTTTAGCTGAAAACTGTGCACTACACTAACTTGTAGCTTTAGCTGAACACTGTGCAGAGGTCGCACTACACTAACTTGTAGCTTTAGCTGAACACTGTTCAGAGGACGCACTAAACTAACTTGTACCTTTAGCTGAACACTGTGAGGAGGACGCACTACAATAACTTGTAGCTTTAGCTCAACATTGTGCAAAGGTCGCACTACACTAACTTGTAGCTTTATCTGAACACTGTGCACTACACTAACTTGCAGCTTTAGCTGAACACTGCTCAGAGGACGCACATACACTAACTTGTACCTTTAGCTGTACACTGTGCAGAGGTCGCACTACACTAACGTGTAAATAATTTAGCTGCCTGCGGTAGTGATAGGATCAGGAAAACACCAACAACCTTCTACAGGTAGCTTTAGCTGAACACTGTGCAGAGTTCACACTACACTAACTTGTACCTTTAGCTAAACACTGTGCACTACACTAACTTGTAGCTTTAGCTGAACACTTTTCAAAGGTCACACTACACTACCTTGTAGCTTTAGCTGAACACTGTGAGGAGGACGCACTACACTAACTTGTAGCAATAGCTGAACGCTGTGAGGAGGACGCACTACACTAACTTGTAGCTTTAGCTGAACACTGTGCACTACACTAACTTGTAGCTTTAGCTGAACACTGTTCCGAGGACGCAGTACACGAACTTCTAGCTTTAGCTGAACACTGTGCAGAGCTCGCACTACACTAACTTGTAGCTTTAGCTGAACACTGTGAGGAGGATGCACTACACTAGCTTGTAGCTTTAGCTGAACTCTGTGCAGAGGTCGCACTACACTAACTTGTAGCGTTAGCTGAACACTGTGAGGAGGACGCTCCACACTAACTTGTAGCATTAGCTGAACACTGGGCAGAGGTCGCACTACACTAACTTGTAGCTTTAGCTGAACACTGTTCAGAGGACGCACTACACTAACTTGTAGCTTTAGCTGAACACTGTGAGGAGGACGCACTACACTAACTTGTAGCTTTAGCTGAACACTGTGCAGAGGTCGCACTACAATAACTTGTAGCTTTAGCTGAACACTGTGCAAAGGTCGCACTACACTAACTTGTAGCTTTAGCTGAACACTGTGATCTACACTAACTTGTAGCTTTAGCTGAACACTGTTCAGAGGACGCAATACACTAACTTGTAGCTTTAGCTGAACACTGTGCAGAGGTCGCACTACACTAACTTGTAGCTTTAGCTGAACACTGCGAGGAGGACGCACTACACTAACTTGTAGCTTTAGCTGAACACTGTGCAGAGGTTACACTACACTAACTTATAGCTTTAGCTGAACACTATGAGGAGGACGCACTACACTAACTTGTAGCTTTAGCTGAACACTGTTCAAAGGTCGCACTACACTAACTTGTAGCTTTAGCTGAACACTGTGCACTACACTAACTTGTAGCTTTAGCTGAACACTGTTCCGAGGACGCAGTACACGAACTTCTAGCTTTAGCTGAACACTGTGCAGAGCTCGCACTACACTAACTTGTAGCTTTAGCTGAACACTGTGAGGTGGATGCACTACACTAGCTTGTAGCTTTAGCTGAACTCTGTGCAGAGGTCGCACTACACTAACTTGTAGCTTTAGCTGAACACTGTGAGGAGGACGCACTACACTAACTTGTAGCATTAGCTGAACACTGTGCAGAGGTCGCACTACACTAACTTGTAGCTTTAGCTGAACACTGTTCAGTGGACGCACTACACTAACTTGTAGCTTTAGCTGAACACTGTGAGGAGGACGCACTACACTAACTTGTAGCTTTAGCTGAACACTGTGCAGAGGTCGCACTACAATAACTTGTAGCTTTAGCTGAACACTGTGCAAAGGTCGCACTACACTAACTTGTAGCTTTAGCTGAACACTGTGCACTACACTAACTTGTAGCTTTAGCTGAACACTGTTCAGAGGACGCAATACACTAACTTGTAGCTTTAGCTGAACACTGTGCAGAGGTCGCACTACACTAACTTGTAGCTTTAGCTGAACACTGTGCAGAGGTTACACTACACTAACTTATAGCTTTAGCTGAACACTGTGAGGAGGACGCACTACACTAACTTGTAGCTTTAGGTGAACACTGTTTTGAGGACGCGCTACAACAACGTTAAAATAATGTAGCTGCCTGCGGTAGTGATAGGATCAGGAAAACACCACCAACCTTCTACAGGTAGCTTTAACTGAACACTGTGCAGAGGTCGCACTACACTAACATGTAAATAATGTAGCTGCCTGCAGAAGTGATAGGATCAGGAAAACATCACCAGCCATCTACAGGTAGCTTTAGCTGAACACTGTGCAGAGGTTGCACTACACTAACGTTTAAATAATGTAGCTGCCTGCGGTAGTGATAGGATCAGGAAAACACCACCAACCTTCTACAGGTAGCTTTAGCTGAACACTGTGCAGTGTTCACACTACACTAACTTGTAGCTTTAGCTAAACACTGCTCAGAGGACGCACATACACTAACTTGTACCTTTAGCTGTACACTGTGCAGAGGTCGCACTACACTAACGTGTAAATAATTTAGCTGCCTGCGGTAGTGATAGGATCAGGAAAACACCAACAACCTTCTACAGGTAGCTTTAGCTGAACACTGTGCAGAGTTCACACTACACTAACTTGTACCTTTAGCTAAACACTGTGCACTACACTAACTTGTAGCTTTAGCTGAACACTTTTCAAAGGTCACACTACACTACCTTGTAGCTTTAGCTGAACACTGTGAGGAGGACGCACTACACTAACTTGTAGCAATAGCTGAACACTGTGCAGAGGTCACACTACACTAACTTGTAGCTTTAGCTGAACACTGTGCACTACACTAACTTGTAGCTTTAGCTGAACACTGTTCCGAGGACGCAGTACACGAACTTCTAGCTTTAGCTGAACACTGTGCAGAGCTCGCACTACACTAACTTGTAGCTTTAGCTGAACACTGTGAGGAGGATGCACTACACTAGCTTGTAGCTTTAGCTGAACTCTGTGCAGAGGTCGCACTACACTAACTTGTAGCTTTAGCTGAACACTGTGAGGAGGACGCTCTACACTAACTTGTAGCATTAGCTGAACACTGGGCAGAGGTCGCACTACACTAACTTGTAGCTTTAGCTGAACACTGTTCAGAGGACGCACTACACTAACTTGTAGCTTTAGCTGAACACTGTGAGGAGGACGCACTACACTAACTTGTAGCTTTAGCTGAACACTGTGCAGAGGTCGCACTACAATAACTTGTAGCTTTAGCTGAACACTGTGCAAAGGTCGCACTACACTAACTTGTAGCTTTAGCTGAACACTGTGATCTACACTAACTTGTAGCTTTAGCTGAACACTGTTCAGAGGACGCAATACACTAACTTGTAGCTTTAGCTGAACACTGTGCAGAGGTCGCACTACACTAACTTGTAGCTTTAGCTGAACACTGCGAGGAGGACGCACTACACTAACTTGTAGCTTTAGCTGAACACTGTGCAGAGGTTACACTACACTAACTTATAGCTTTAGCTGAACACTATGAGGAGGACGCACTACACT
This sequence comes from Aquarana catesbeiana, assembly GCF_042186555.1. Taxonomy (NCBI): domain Eukaryota; kingdom Metazoa; phylum Chordata; class Amphibia; order Anura; family Ranidae; genus Aquarana; species Aquarana catesbeiana. The sequence continues at coordinate 777,284,541 of NC_133324.1, forward strand.
AACTTGTAGCTTTAGCTGAACACTGTTCAAAGGTCGCACTACACTAACTTGTAGCTTTAGCTGAACACTGTGCACTACACTAACTTGTAGCTTTAGCTGAACACTGTTCCGAGGACGCAGTACACGAACTTCTAGCTTTAGCTGAACACTGTGCAGAGCTCGCACTACACTAACTTGTAGCTTTAGCTGAACACTGTGAGGTGGATGCACTACACTAGCTTGTAGCTTTAGCTGAACTCTGTGCAGAGGTCGCACTACACTAACTTGTAGCTTTAGCTGAACACTGTGAGGAGGACGCACTACACTAACTTGTAGCATTAGCTGAACACTGTGCAGAGGTCGCACTACACTAACTTGTAGCTTTAGCTGAACACTGTTCAGTGGACGCACTACACTAACTTGTAGCTTTAGCTGAACACTGTGAGGAGGACGCACTACACTAACTTGTAGCTTTAGCTGAACACTGTGCAGAGGTCGCACTACAATAACTTGTAGCTTTAGCTGAACACTGTGCAAAGGTCGCACTACACTAACTTGTAGCTTTAGCTGAACACTGTGCACTACACTAACTTGTAGCTTTAGCTGAACACTGTTCAGAGGACACAATACACTAACTTGTAGCTTTAGCTGAACACTGTGCAGAGGTCGCACTACACTAACTTGTAGCTTTAGCTGAACACTGTGCAGAGGTTACACTACACTAACTTATAGCTTTAGCTGAACACTGTGAGGAGGACGCACTACACTAACTTGTAGCTTTAGCTGAACACTGTTTTGAGGACGCGCTACAACAACGTTAAAATAATGTAGCTGCCTGCGGTAGTGATAGGATCAGGAAAACACCACCAACCTTCTACAGGTAGCTTTAACTGAACACTGTGCAGAGGTCGCACTACACTAACATGTAAATAATGTAGCTGCCTGCAGAAGTGATAGGATCAGGAAAACATCACCAGCCATCTACAGGTAGCTTTAGCTGAACACTGTGCAGAGGTTGCACTACACTAATGTTTAAATAATGTAGCTGCCTGCGGTAGTGATAGGATCAGGAAAACACCACCAACCTTCTACAGGTAGCTTTAGCTGAACACTGTGCAGTGTTCACACTACACTAACTTGTAGCTTTAGCTAAACACTGTTCAGAGGACGCACTACACTAACTTGTAGCTTTAGCTGAACACTGTGCAGAGGTCGCACTACACTAACTTGTAGCTTTAGCTGAACACTGTGAGGAGGATGCACTACACTAATTTGTAGCTTTAGCTGAACACTGTGCAGAGATCGCACTACACTGACTTGTGGATTTTGCTGAACACTGTGCACTTCACTAACTTGTAGCTTTAGCTGAACACTGTTCAGAGGACGCACTACACTAAGTTGTAGCTTTAGCTGAACACTGTGCAGAGGTCGCACTACACTAACTTGTAGCTTTAGCAGAACACTGTGACGAGGATGCACTACACTAACTTGTAGCTTTAGGTGAACACTGTGCAGAGGTCGCACTACACTAACTTGTAGCTTTAGCATAACACTGTGAGGAGGACGCACTACACTAACTTGTAGCTTTAGCTGAACACTGTGCAGAGGTCACCCTACACTAACTTATAGCTTTAGCTGAACACTGTGAGGAGGACGCACTACATTAACTTGTATCTTTAGCTGAACACTGTGCACTACACTAACTTGTAGCTTTAGCTGAACACTGTTCAGAGGGCACACTACACTAACTTGTATCTTTAGCTGAACACTGTGCAGAGGTAGCACTACACTAACTTGTAGCTTTAGCTGAACACTGTTCAGAGGACGCACTACACTAATTTGTAGCTTTAGCTAAACACTGTTCAGAGGCTGCACTACACTACCTTGTAGCTTTAGCTGAACACTGTGCAGAGGTCGCACTACACTAACTTGTAGCTTTAGCTGAACACTGTGAGTAGGACGCACTACACTAACTTGTTACTTTAGCTGAACACTGTGCAGAGGTCGCACTACACTAACTTGTAGCTTTAGCTGAACACTGTGCACTACACTAACTTGTAGCTTTAGCTGAACACTGTTCAGAGGACGCACTACACTAACTTATAGCTTTAGCTGAACACTGTGCAGAGGTCGCACTACACTAACGTGTAGCTTTAGCTGAACACTGTTCAGAGGACGCACTACACTAACTTGTAGCTTTAGCTGAACACTGTGCAGAGGTCGCACTACACTAACGTGTAAATAATTTAGCTGCCTGCAGTAGTGTTAGGATCAGGAAAACACCACCAACCTTCTACAGGTAGCTTTAGCTGAACACTGTGCAGAGTTCACACTACACTAACTTGTACCTTTAGCTAAACACTGTGCACTACACTAACTTGTAGCTTTAGCTGAACACTGTTCAGTGGACGCACTACACTAACTTGTAGCTTTAGCTGAACACTGTGAGGAGGACGCACTACACTAACTTGTAGCTTTAGCTGAACACTGTGCAGAGGTCGCACTACAATAACTTGTAGCTTTAGCTGAACACTGTGCAAAGGTCGCACTACACTAACTTGTAGCTTTAGCTGAACACTGTGCACTACACTAACTTGTAGCTTTAGCTGAACACTGTTCAGAGGACGCAATACACTAACTTGTAGCTTTAGCTGAACACTGTGCAGAGGTCGCACTACACTAACTTGTAGCTTTAGCTGAACACTGCGAGGAGGACGCACTACACTAACTTGTAGCTTTAGCTGAACACTGTGCAGAGGTTACACTACACTAACTTATAGCTTTAGCTGAACACTGTGAGGAGAACGCACTACACTAACTTGTAGCTTTAGCTGAACACTGTTTTGAGGACGCGCTACAACAGCGTTAAAATAATGTAGCTGCCTGCGGTAGTGATAGGATCAGGAAAACACCACCAACCTTCTACAGGTAGCTTTAACTAAACACTGTGCAGAGGTCGCACTACACTAACATGTAAATAATATAGCTGCCTGCGGTAGTGATAGGATCAGGAAAACACCACCAACCTTCTACAGGTAGCTTTAGCTGAACACTGTGCAGTGTTCACACTACACTAATTTGTAGCTTTAGCTAAACACTGTGCTCTACACTAACTTGTAGCTTTAGCTGAACACTGTTCAGAGGACGCACTACACTAACTTGTAGCTTTAGCTGAACACTGTGCAGAGGTCGCACTACACTAACTTGTAGCTTTAGCTGAACACTGTGAGGAGGATGCACTACACTAATTTGTAGCTTTAGCTGAACACTGTGCAGAGATCGCACTACACTGACTTGTGGATTTAGCTGAACACTGTGCACTACACTAACTTGTAGCTTTAGCTGAACACTGTTCAGAGGACGCACTACACTAAGTTGTAGCTTTAGCTGAACACTGTGCAGAGGTCGCACTACACTAACTTGTAGCTTTAGCAGAACACTGTGACGAGGATGCACTACACTAACTTGTAGCTTTAGGTGAACACTGTGCAGAGGTCGCACTACACTAACTTGTAGCTTTAGCAGAACACTGTGAGGAGGACGCACTACACTAACTTGTAGCTTTAGCTGAAAACTGTGCTCTACACTAACTTGTAGCTTTAGCTGAACACTGTGCAGAGGTTGCACTACACTAACTTGTAGCTTTAGCTGAACACTGTGCACTACACTAACTTGTAGCTTTAGCTGAACACTGTTCAGAGGATGCACATACACTAACTTGTATTTTTAGCTGAACACTGTGCAGAGGTCGCACTACACTAACGTGTAAATAATTTAGGTGCCTGCGGTAGTGATAGGATCAGGAAAACACCACCAACCGTCTACAGGTAGCTTTAGCTGAACACTGTGCAGACTTCACACTACACTAACTTGTACCTTTAGCTAAACACTGTGCACTACACTAACTTGTAGCTTTAGCTGAACACTGTTCAAAGGACGCACTACACTAACTTGTAGCTTTAGCTGAACACTGTGCAGAGTTCACAATACACTAAGTTGTAGCTTTAGCTGAACACTGTGAGGAGGACGCACTACACTAACTTGTAGCTTTAGCTGAACACTGTGCACTACACTAACTTGTCGCTTTAGCCGAACACTGTTTTGAGGACGCAGTACACAAACTTCTAGCTTTAGCTGAACACTGTGCAGAGGTCTCACTACACTAACTTGTAGCTTTAGCTGAACACTGTGAGGAGGATGCACTACACTAGCTTGTAGCTTTAGCTGAACACTGTGCAGAGGTCGCACTACACTAACTTGTAGCTTTAGCTGAACACTGTGAGGAGGACGCACTACACTAACTTGTAGAATTAGCTGAACACTGTGCAAAAGTCGCACTACACTAACTTGTAGCTTTAGCTGAACACTGTTCAGAGGACGCACTACGCTAACTTGTAGCTTTAGCTGAACACTGTGAGGAGGACGCACTACACTAACTTGTAGCTTTAGCTGAACACTGTGCAGAGGTCGCACTACAATAACTTGTAGCTTTAGCTCAACACTGTGCAAAGGTCACACTACACTAACTTGTAGCTTTAGCTGAACACTGTGCACTACACTAACTTGTAGCTTTAGCTGAACACTGTTAAGAGGACGCAATACACAAACTTGTAGCTTTAGCTGAACACTGTGCAGAGGTCGCACTACACTAACTTGTAGCTTTAGCTGAACACTGTGAGGAGGACGCACTACACTAACTTGTAGCTTTAGCTGAACACTGTGAACTACACTAAATTGTAGCTTTAGCTGAACACTGTGCAGAGGTTGCATTACACTAACTTGTAGCTTTAGCTGAACACTGTGCACTACAATATCTTGTAGCTTTAGCTGAACACTGTTGAGAGGACGCACTACACTAACTTGTAGATTTAGCTGAACACTGTTCAGAGGCCACACTACACTAATTTGTAGCTTTAGCAGCACACTGTGCAGAGATTGCACCACACTAACTTGTAGCTTTAGCTGAACACTGTGAGGAGGACGCACTACACTAACTTGTAGCTTTAGCTGAAAACTGTGCACTAAACTAACTTGTAGCTTTAGCTGAACACTGTGCAGAGGTCGCACTACACTAACTCGTAGCTTTAGCTGAACACTGTGCACTACACTAACTTATAGTTTAGCTGAACACTGTTCAGAGGACGCACATACACTAACTTGTAGCTTTAGCTGAACACTGTGCAGAGGTCACATTACACTAACGTGTAAATAATTTAGCTGCCTGCGGTAGTGATAGGATCAAGCAAACACCACCAACATTCTATAGGTAGCTTTAGCTGAAAACTGTGCAGAGTTCACACTACACTAACTTGTAGCTTTAGCTGAAAACTGTGCAGAGGTTGCATTACACTAACTTGTAGCTTTAGCTGAACACTGTGCACTACACTAACTTGTAGCTTTAGCTGAACACTGTTCAGAAAATGCACTACACTAACTTGTATCTTTAGTTGAACACTGAGCAGAGGTCGCACTACACTAACTTGTAGCTTTAGATGAACACTGTGAGGTGGACGCACTACACTAACTTTTAGTTATAGCTGAACACTGTGCAATACACTAACTTGTAGCTTTAGCTGAACACTGTTCAGAGGACGCACTACACTAACTTGTAGCTTTAACTGAACACTGTGCAGAGGTCGCACTGCACTAACTTGTAGCTATAGCTGAACACTGTGAGGATGATGCACTACACTAAATTGTAGCTTTAGCTGAACACTGTGCAGAGGTCGCACTATACTAACTTGTAGCTTTAGCTGAACACTGTTCAGAGGATGCACTACACTAACTTGTAGCTTTAGCTGAACACTGTTCAGAGGACGCACTACACTAACTTGTTGCTTTAGCTGAACACTGTGCAGAGGTCGCACTACACTAACTTGTAGCTTTAGCTTAACACTGCGAGGAGGACGCACTACACTAACTTGTAGCTTTAACTGAATACTGTGCAGAGGTCACATTACACTAACTTGTAGCTTTAGCTAAACACTGTGCACTACACTAACTTGTAGCTTTAGCTGAACACTGTTCAGAGGATGCACTACACTAACTTGTAGCTTTAGCTGAACACTGTTCAGAGGACGCACTACACTAACTTGTAGCTTTAGCTGAATACTGTGCAGAGGTTGCACTACACTAACTTGTAGCTTTAGCTGAAAACTGTGCACTACACTAATTTGTAGCTTTAGCTGAACACTGTTCAGAGGACGCACTACACTAACTTATAGCTTTAGCTGAACACTGTGCAGAGGTCGCACTACACTAACTTGTAGCTTTAGCTGAACACTCAGAGGAGGACGCACTACACTAACTTGTAGCTTTAGCTGAACACTTTGCAGAGGTCGCACTACACTAACTTGTAGCTTTAGCTGAACAGTGTGCACTACTCTAACTTGTAGCTTTAGCTGAACACTGTTTAGAGGACGCACTACACTAACTTGTAGCTTTAGCTGAAAACTGTGCACTACACTAACTTGTAGCTTTAGCTGAACACTGTGCAGAAGTCGCACTACACTAACTTGTAGCTTTAGCTGAACACTGTGCACTACACTAACTTGTAGCTTTAGCTGAACACTGTTCAGAGGACGCACTACACTAAATTGTAGCTTTAGCTAAACACTGTGGAGAGGTCGCACTACATTAACTTGTAGCTTTAGCAGAACACTGTGACGAGGATGCACTACACTAACTTGTAGCTTTAGGTGAACACTGTGCAGAGGTCGCACTACACTAACTTGTAGCTTTAGCTGAACACTGTGAGGAGGACGCACTACACTAACTTGTTTCTTTAGCTGAACACTGTGCAGAGGTCACACTACACTAACTTGTAGCTTTAGCTGAACACTGTTCAAAGGACGCACTACACTAACTTGTAGCTTTAGCTGAACACTGTGCGGAGGACGCACTACACTAACTTTTAGCTTTAGCTGAACACTGTGCAGAGGTCGCACTACACTAACTTGTAGCTGTAGCTGAACACTGTGCTCTACACTAACTTGTAGCTTTAGCTGAACTCTGTTCAGAGGACGCACTACTCTAAATTGTAGCTTTAGCTGAACACTGTGAGGAGGACGCATTACAATAACTTGTAACTTTAGCTGAACACTGTGCAGACGTCGCACTACACTAACTTGTAGCTTTAGCTGAACACTGTGCACTACACTAACTTGTAGCTTTAGCTGAACAATGTTCACAGGACGCACTACACTAACTTATAGCTTTAGCTGAACACTGTGCAGATTTCGCACTACACTAATTTGTAGCTTTAGCTGAACACTGTGAGGAGGACGCACTACTCTAACTTGTAGCTTTAGCTGAACACTGTGCAGAGGTCGCACTACACTAATGTGTAAATAATTTAGCTGCCTGCGGTAGTGTTAGGATCAGGAAAACAACACCAACCTTCTACAGGTAGCTTTAGCTGAACACTGTGCAGAGTTCACACTACACTAACTTGTACCTTTAGCTAAACACTGTGCACTACACTAACTTGTAGCTTTAGCTGAACACTGTTCAAAGGACGCACTACACTAACTTGTAGCTTTACCTGAACACTGTGCAGAGGTCGCACTACACTAACTTGTAGCTTTAGATGAACACTGTGCACTACACTATCTTGTAGCTTTAGCTGAACACTGTTGAGAGGATGCACTACACTATCTTGTAGATTTAGTTGAACACTGTTCAGAGGCCACACTACACTAATTTGTAGCTTTAGCTGAACACTGTGCAGAGGTTGCACCACACTAACTTGTAGCTTTAGCTGAACACTGTGAGGAGGACGCACTACACTAACTTGTAGCTTTAGCTGAACACTGTTTAGAGGACGCACTACACTAACTTGTAGCTTTAGCTGAAAACTGTGCACTAAACTAACTTGTAGCTTTAGCTGAACACTGTGCAGAGGTCGCACTACACTAACTTGTAGCTTTAGCTGAACACTGTGCACTACACTAACTTATAGTTTAGCTGAACACTGTTCAGAGGACGCACATACACTAACTTGTAGCTTTAGCTGAACACTGTGCAGAGGTCACACTACACTAACGTGTAAATAATTTAGCTGCCTGCGGTAGTGATAGGATCAGGCAAACACCACCAACATTCTACAGGTAGCTTTAGCTGAAAACTGTGCAGAGTTCACACTACACTAACTTGTAGCTTTAGCTTAACACTGTGCACTACACTAACTTGTAGCTTTAGCTGAACACTGTTCAGAGGACGCACTTCACTAATTTGTATCTTTAGTTGAACACTGAGTAGAGGTCGCACTACACTAACTTTTAGCTTTAGATGAACACTGTGAGGTGGACGCACTACACTAACTTGTAGCTTTAGCTGAACACTGTGCAATACACTAACTTGTAGCTTTAGCTGAACACTGTTCAGAGGACGCACTACACTAACTTGTAGCTTTAGCTGAACACTGTGCAGAGGTCGCACTACACTAACTTTTAGCTATAGCTGAACACTGTGAGGATGATGCACTACACTAAACTGTAGCTTTAGCTGAACACTGTGCAGTGGTCGCACTATACTAACTTGTAGCTTTAGCAGAACACTGTTCAGAGGATGCACTACACTAACTTGTAGCTTTAACTGAACACTGTTCAGAGGACGCACTACACTAACTTGTTGCTTTAGCTGAACACTGTGCAGAGGTCGCACTACACTAACTTGTAGCTTTAGCTTAACACTGCGAGGAGGACGCACTACACTAACTTGTAGCTTTAACTGAATACTGTGCAGAGGTCGCATTACACTAACTTGTAGCTTTAGCTAAACACTGTGCACTACACTAACTTGTAGCTTTAGCTGAACACTGTTCAGAGGATGCACTACACTAACTTGTAGCTTTAGCTGAACACTGTTCAGAGGACGCACTACACTAACTTGTAGCTTTAGCTGAACACTGTGCAGAGGTCGCACTACACTAACTTGTAGCTTTAGCTCAACACTGCGAGGAAGACGCACTACACTAACTTGTAGCTTTAGCTGAATACTGTGCAGAGGTTGCGCTACACTAACTTGTAGCTTTAGCTGAAAACTGTGCACTACACTAATTTGTAGCTTTAGCTGAACACTGTTCAGAGGACGCACTACACTAACTTATAGCTTTAGCTGAACACTGTGCAGAGGTCGCACTACACTAACTTCTAGCTTTAGCTGAACACTCAGAGGAGGACGCACTACACTAACTTGTAGCTTTAGCTGAACACTTTGCAGAGGTCGCACTACACTAACTTGTAGCTTTAGCTGAACACTGTGCACTACACTAACTTGTAGCTTTAGCTGAACACTGTTTACAGGACACACTACACTAACTTGTAGCTTTACTGAAAACTGTGCACTACACTAACTTGTAGCTTTAGCTGAACACTGTGCAGAAGTCGCACTGCACTAACTTGTAGCTTTAGCTGAACACTGTGCACTACAATAACTTTTAGCTTTAGCTGAACACTGTTCAGAGGACGCACTACACTAAATTGTAGCTTTAGCTGAACACTGTGCAGAGGTCGCACTACACTAACTTGTAGCTTTAGCAGAACACTGAGACGAGGATGCACTACACTAACTTGTAGCTTTAGGTGAACACTGTGCAGAGGTCACACTACACTAACTTGTAGCTTTAGCTGAACACTGTGAGGAGGACGCACTACACTAACTTGTAGCTTTAGCTGAACACTGTGCAGAGGTCACACTACACTAACTTGTAGCTTTAGCTGAACACTGTTCAAAGGACGCACTACACTAACTTGTAGCTTTAGCTGAACACTGTGCGGAGGACACACTACACTAACTTGTAGCTTTAGCTGAACACTGTGCAGAGGTCGCACTACACTAACTTGTAGCTTTAGCTGAACACTGTGCTCTACACTAACTTGTAGCTTTAGCTGAACTCTGTTCAGAGGACGCACTACTCTAAATTGTAGCTTTAGCTGAACACTGTGAGGAGGACGCATTACACTAACTTGTAACTTTAGCTGAACACTGTGCAGAGGTCGCACTACACTAACTTGTAGCTTTAGCTGAACACTGTGCACTACACTAACTTGTAGCTTTAGCTGAACACTGTTCAGAGGACGCACTACACTAAGTTATAGCTTTAGCTGAACACTGTGCAGATTTCGCACTACACTAACTTGTAGCTTTAGCTGAACACTGTGAGGAGGACGCACTACTCTAACTTGTAGTTTTAGCTGAACACTGTGCAGAGGTCGCACTACACTAATGTGTAAATAATTTAGCTGCCTGCGGTAGTGTTAGGATCAGGAAAACAACACCAACCTTCTACAGGTAGCTTTAGCTGAACACTGTGCAGAGTTCACACTACACTAACTTGTACCTTTAGCTAAACACTGTGCACTACACTAACTTGTAGCTTTAGCTGAACACTGTTCAAAGGACGCACTACACTAACTTGTAGCTTTAGCTGAACACTGTGCAGAGGTCGCACTACACTAACTTGTAGCTTTAGATGAACACTGTGAAGAGGACGCACTACACTAACTTGTAGCAATAGCTGAACACTGTGCAGAGGTCACACTACACTAACTTGTAGCTTTAGCTGAACACTGTGCACTACACTAACTTGTAGCTTTAGCTGAACACTGAGCACTACACTAACTTGTAGCTTTAGCTGAACACTGTTCAGAGGACGCAATACACTAACTTATAGCTTTAACTGAACACTGTGCAGAGGTCGCACTACACTAACTTGTAGCTTTTGCTGAACACTGTGAGGAGGACGCACTACACTAACTTGTAGCTTTAGCTGAACTCTGTGCAGAGGTCACACTACACTAACTTGTAGCTTTAGCTGAACACTGTGCACTACACTAACTTGTAGCTTTAGCTAAACACTGTTTAGAGGACGCACTACACTAACTTGTAGCTTTAGCTGAACACTGTACACTACACTAACTTGTAGCTTTAGTTAAACACTGTTTAGAGGACGCACTACACTAACTTGTAGCTTTAGCTGAAAACTGTGCACTACACTAACTTGTAGCTTTAGTTGAACACTGTGCAGAGGTCGCACTACACTAACTTGTAGCTTTAGCTGAACACTGTGCACTACACTAACTTGTAGCTTTAGCTGAACACTGTTCAGAGGACGCAATACATTAACTTGTAGCTTTAGCTGAACTCTGTTCAGAGGACGCACTACTTTAAATTGTAGCTTTAGCTGAACACTGTGAGGAGGACGCATTACACTAACTTGTAACTTTAGCTGAACACTGTGCAGAGGTCGCACTACACTAACTTGTAGCTTTAGCTGAACACTGTGCACTACACTAACTTGTAGCTTTAGCTGAACACTGTTCAGAGGACGCAATACACTAAGTTATAGTTTTAGCTGAACACTGTGCAGATTTCGCACTACACTAACTTGTAGCTTTAGCTGAACACTGTGAGAAGGACGCACTACTCTAACTTGTAGTTTTAGCTGAACACTGTGCAGAGGTCGCACTACACTAATGTGTAAATAATTTAGCTGCCTGCGGTAGTGTTAGGATCAGGAAAACAACACCAACCTTCTACAGGTAGCTTTAGCTGAACACTGTGCAGAGTTCACACTACACTAACTTGTACCTTTAGCTAAACACTGTGCACTACACTAACTTGTAGCTTTAGCTGAGCACTGTTCAAAGGATGCACTACACTAACTTGTAGCTTTAGCTGAACACTGTGCAGAGGTCGCACTACACTAACTTGTAGCTTTAGATGAACACTGTGAAGAGGACGCACTACACTAACTTGTAGCAATAGCTGAACACTGTGCAGAGGTCACACTACACTAACTTGTAGCTTTAGCTGAACACTGTGCACTACACTAACTTGTAGCTTTAGCTGAACACTGTTCCGAGGACGCAGTACATGAACTTCTAGCTTTAGCTGAACACTGTGCAGAGGTCGCACTACACTAACTTGTAGCTTTTGCTGAACACTGTGAGGAGGACGCACTACACTAACTTGTAGCTTTAGCTGAACACTGTGCAGAGGTCACACTACACTAACTTGTAGCTTTAGCTGAACACTGTGCACTACACTAACTTGTAGCTTTAGCTAAACACTGTTTAGAGGACGCACTACACTAACTTGTAGCTTTAGCTGAACACTGTGCACTACACTAACTTGTAGCTTTAGTTAAACACTGTTTAGAGGACGCACTACACTAACTTGTAGCTTTAGCTGAAAACTGTGCACTACACTAACTTGTAGCTTTAGTTGAACACTGTGCAGAGGTCGCACTACACTAACTTGTAGCTTTAGCTGAACACTGTGCACTACACTAACTTGTAGCTTTAGCTGAACACTGTTCAGAGGACGCAATACACTAACTTGTAGCTTTAGCTGAACTCTGTTCAGAGGACGCACTCCTCTAAATTGTAGCTTTAGCTGAACACTGTGAGGAGGACGCATTACACTAACTTGTAACTTTAGCTGAACACTGTGCAGAGGTCGCACTACACTAACTTGTAGCTTTAGCTGAACACTGTGCACTACACTAACTTGTAGCTTTAGCTGAACACTGTTCAGAGGACGCACTACACTAAGTTATAGCTTTAGCTGAACACTGTGCAGAGGTCGCACTACACTAACGTGTAAATAATTTAGCTGCCTGCGGTAGTGATAGGATCAGGAAAACACCACCAACCTTCTACAGGTAGCTTTAGCTGAACACTGTGCAGAGTTCACACTACACTAACTCGTACCTTTAGCTAAACACTGTGCACTACACTAACTTTTAGCTTTAGCTGAACACTGTTCAAAGGACGCACTACACTAACTTGTAGCTTTAGTTGAACACTGTGCAGAGGTCGCACTACACTAACTTGTAGCTTTAGCTGAACACTGTGCAGAGGTCGCACTACACTAACTTGTAGCTTTAGCTGAACACTGTGCACTACACTAACTTGTAGCTTTAGCTGAACACTGTTCTGAGGATGCAGTACACGAACTTCTAGCTTTAATTGAACACTGTGCAGAGGTCACACTACACTAACTTGAAGCTTTAGCTGAACACTGTGAGGAGTATGCACTACACTAGCTTGTAGGTTTAGCTGAACACTGTGCAGAGGTCGCACTGCACTAACTTGTAGCTTTAGCTGAACACTGTGAGGAGGACGCACTACACTAACTTGTAGCTTTAGCTGAACACTGTGCAGAAGTCGCACTACACTAACTTGTAGCTTTAGCTGAACACTGTTCAGAGGACGCACTAAACTAACTTGTACCTTTAGCTGAACACTGTTCAGAGGACGCACTACACTAACTTGTAGATTTAGCTGAACACTCTGCAAAGGTCGCACTACACTAATTTGTAGCTTTAGATGAACACTGTGCAGAGGTTGCACTACACTAACTTGTAGCTTTAGCTGAACACTGTGAGGAGGACGCACTACACTAACTTGTAGCTTTAGCTGAACACTGTGCAGAGGACGCACTACACTAACTTGTAGCTTTAGCTGAAAACAGTGCACTACACTAACTTGTAGCTTTAGCTGAACACTCTGCAGAGGTTGCACTACACTAACTTGTAGCTTTAGCTGAACACTGTGAGGAGGACGCACTACACTAACTTGTAGCTTTAGCTGAACACTGTGCAGAGGACGCACTACACTAACTTGTAGGTTTAGCTGAACACTGTTTAGAGGACGCACTACACTAACTTGTAGCTTTAGCTGAACACTGTGCAGAGGTCGCACTACACTAACTTGTAGCTTTAGCTGAACACTGTGCACTACACTAACTTGTAGCTTTAGCTGAACACTGTTCAGAGGACGCACATACACTAACTTGTAGCTTTAGCTGAACACTGTGCAGAGGTCGCACTACACTAACGTGTAAATAATTTAGCTGCCTGTGGTAGTGATAGGATCAGGAAAACACCACCAACCTTCTACAGGTAGCTTTAGCTGAACACTGTGCAGAGTTCACACTACACTAACTCGTACCTTTAGCTAAACACTGTGCACTACACTAACTTTTAGCTTTAGCTGAACACTGTTCAAAGGACGCACTACACTAACTTGTAGCTTTAGCTGAACACTGTGCAGAGGTCGCACTACACTAACTTGTAGCTTTAGCTGAACACTGTGCAGAGTTCGCACTACACTAACTTGTAGCTTTAGCTGAACACTGTTCTGAGGACGCAGTACACGAACTTCTAGCTTTAGCTGAACACTGTGCAGAGATCGCACTACACTAACTTGAAGCTTTAGCTGAACACTGTGAGGAGTATGCACTACACTAGCTTGTAGCTTTAGCTGAACACTGTGCAGAGGTCGCACTGCACTAACTTGTAGCTTTAGCTGAACACTGTGAGGAGGACACACTACACTAACTTGTAGCATTAGCTGAACACTGTGCAGAAGTCGAACTACACTAACTTGTAGCTTTAGTTAAACACTGTTTAGAGGACGCACTACTCTAACTTGTAGCTTTAGCTGAAAACTGTGCACTACACTAACTTGTAGCTTTAGTTGAACACTGTGCAGAGGTCGCACTACACTAACTTGTAGCTTTAGCTGAACACTGTGCACTACACTAACTTGTAGCTTTAGCTGAACACTGTTCAGAGGATGCAATATACTAACTTGTAGCTTTAGCTGAACTCTGTTCAGAGGACGCACTCCTCTAAATTGTAGCTTTAGCTGAACACTGTGAGGAGGACGCATTACACTAACTTGTAACTTTAGCTGAACACTGTGCAGAGGTCGCACTACACTAACTTGTAGCTTTAGCTGAACACTGTGCACTACACTAACTTGTAGCTTTAGCTGAACACTGTTCAGAGGACGCACTACACTAAGTTATAGCTTTAGCTGAACACTGTGCAGATTTCGCACTACACTAACTTGTAGCTTTAGCTGAACACTGTGAGGAGTACGCACTACTCCAACTTGTAGCTTTAGCTGAACACTGTGCAGAGGTCGCACTACACTAATGTGTAAATAATTTAGCTTCCTGCGGTAGTGTTAGGATCAGGAAAACAACACCAACCTTCTACAGGTAGCTTTAGCTGAACACTGTGCAGAGTTCACACTACACTAACTTGTACCTTTAGCTAAACACTGTGCACTACACTAACTTGTAGCTTTAGCTGAACACTGTTCAAAGGACGCACTACACTAACTTGTAGCTTTACCTGAACACTGTGCAGAGGTCGCACTACACTAACTTGTAGCTTTAGATGAACACTGTGCACTACACTATCTTGTAGCTTTAGCTGAACACTGTTGAGAGGATGCACTACACTATCTTGTAGATTTAGTTGAACACTGTTCAGAGGCCACACTACACTAATTTGTAGCTTTAGCTGAACACTGTGCAGAGGTTGCACCACACTAACTTGTAGCTTTAGCTGAACACTGTGAGGAGGACGCACTACACTAACTTGTAGCTTTAGCTGAACACTGTTTAGAGGACGCACTACACTAACTTGTAGCTTTAGCTGAAAACTGTGCACTAAACTAACTTGTAGCTTTAGCTGAACACTGTGCAGAGGTCGCACTACACTAACTTGTAGCTTTAGCTGAACACTGTGCACTACACTAACTTATAGTTTAGCTGAACACTGTTCAGAGGACGCACATACACTAACTTGTAGCTTTAGCTGAACACTGTGCAGAGGTCACACTACACTAACGTGTAAATAATTTAGCTGCCTGCGGTAGTGATAGGATCAGGCAAACACCACCAACATTCTACAGGTAGCTTTAGCTGAAAACTGTGCAGAGTTCACACTACACTAACTTGTAGCTTTAGCTTAACACTGTGCACTACACTAACTTGTAGCTTTAGCTGAACACTGTTCAGAGGACGCACTTCACTAATTTGTATCTTTAGTTGAACACTGAGTAGAGGTCGCACTACACTAACTTTTAGCTTTAGATGAACACTGTGAGGTGGACGCACTACACTAACTTGTAGCTTTAGCTGAACACTGTGCAATACACTAACTTGTAGCTTTAGCTGAACACTGTTCAGAGGACGCACTACACTAACTTGTAGCTTTAGCTGAACACTGTGCAGAGGTCGCACTACACTAACTTTTAGCTATAGCTGAACACTGTGAGGATGATGCACTACACTAAACTGTAGCTTTAGCTGAACACTGTGCAGTGGTCGCACTATACTAACTTGTAGCTTTAGCAGAACACTGTTCAGAGGATGCACTACACTAACTTGTAGCTTTAACTGAACACTGTTCAGAGGACGCACTACACTAACTTGTTGCTTTAGCTGAACACTGTGCAGAGGTCGCACTACACTAACTTGTAGCTTTAGCTTAACACTGCGAGGAGGACGCACTACACTAACTTGTAGCTTTAACTGAATACTGTGCAGAGGTCGCATTACACTAACTTGTAGCTTTAGCTAAACACTGTGCACTACACTAACTTGTAGCTTTAGCTGAACACTGTTCAGAGGATGCACTACACTAACTTGTAGCTTTAGCTGAACACTGTTCAGAGGACGCACTACACTAACTTGTAGCTTTAGCTGAACACTGTGCAGAGGTCGCACTACACTAACTTGTAGCTTTAGCTCAACACTGCGAGGAAGACGCACTACACTAACTTGTAGCTTTAGCTGAATACTGTGCAGAGGTTGCGCTACACTAACTTGTAGCTTTAGCTGAAAACTGTGCACTACACTAATTTGTAGCTTTAGCTGAACACTGTTCAGAGGACGCACTACACTAACTTATAGCTTTAGCTGAACACTGTGCAGAGGTCGCACTACACTAACTTCTAGCTTTAGCTGAACACTCAGAGGAGGACGCACTACACTAACTTGTAGCTTTAGCTGAACACTTTGCAGAGGTCGCACTACACTAACTTGTAGCTTTAGCTGAACACTGTGCACTACACTAACTTGTAGCTTTAGCTGAACACTGTTTACAGGACACACTACACTAACTTGTAGCTTTACTGAAAACTGTGCACTACACTAACTTGTAGCTTTAGCTGAACACTGTGCAGAAGTCGCACTGCACTAACTTGTAGCTTTAGCTGAACACTGTGCACTACAATAACTTTTAGCTTTAGCTGAACACTGTTCAGAGGACGCACTACACTAAATTGTAGCTTTAGCTGAACACTGTGCAGAGGTCGCACTACACTAACTTGTAGCTTTAGCAGAACACTGAGACGAGGATGCACTACACTAACTTGTAGCTTTAGGTGAACACTGTGCAGAGGTCACACTACACTAACTTGTAGCTTTAGCTGAACACTGTGAGGAGGACGCACTACACTAACTTGTAGCTTTAGCTGAACACTGTGCAGAGGTCACACTACACTAACTTGTAGCTTTAGCTGAACACTGTTCAAAGGACGCACTACACTAACTTGTAGCTTTAGCTGAACACTGTGCGGAGGACACACTACACTAACTTGTAGCTTTAGCTGAACACTGTGCAGAGGTCGCACTACACTAACTTGTAGCTTTAGCTGAACACTGTGCTCTACACTAACTTGTAGCTTTAGCTGAACTCTGTTCAGAGGACGCACTACTCTAAATTGTAGCTTTAGCTGAACACTGTGAGGAGGACGCATTACACTAACTTGTAACTTTAGCTGAACACTGTGCAGAGGTCGCACTACACTAACTTGTAGCTTTAGCTGAACACTGTGCACTACACTAACTTGTAGCTTTAGCTGAACACTGTTCAGAGGACGCACTACACTAAGTTATAGCTTTAGCTGAACACTGTGCAGATTTCGCACTACACTAACTTGTAGCTTTAGCTGAACACTGTGAGGAGGACGCACTACTCTAACTTGTAGTTTTAGCTGAACACTGTGCAGAGGTCGCACTACACTAATGTGTAAATAATTTAGCTGCCTGCGGTAGTGTTAGGATCAGGAAAACAACACCAACCTTCTACAGGTAGCTTTAGCTGAACACTGTGCAGAGTTCACACTACACTAACTTGTACCTTTAGCTAAACACTGTGCACTACACTAACTTGTAGCTTTAGCTGAACACTGTTCAAAGGACGCACTACACTAACTTGTAGCTTTAGCTGAACACTGTGCAGAGGTCGCACTACACTAACTTGTAGCTTTAGATGAACACTGTGAAGAGGACGCACTACACTAACTTGTAGCAATAGCTGAACACTGTGCAGAGGTCACACTACACTAACTTGTAGCTTTAGCTGAACACTGTGCACTACACTAACTTGTAGCTTTAGCTGAACACTGAGCACTACACTAACTTGTAGCTTTAGCTGAACACTGTTCAGAGGACGCAATACACTAACTTATAGCTTTAACTGAACACTGTGCAGAGGTCGCACTACACTAACTTGTAGCTTTTGCTGAACACTGTGAGGAGGACGCACTACACTAACTTGTAGCTTTAGCTGAACTCTGTGCAGAGGTCACACTACACTAACTTGTAGCTTTAGCTGAACACTGTGCACTACACTAACTTGTAGCTTTAGCTAAACACTGTTTAGAGGACGCACTACACTAACTTGTAGCTTTAGCTGAACACTGTACACTACACTAACTTGTAGCTTTAGTTAAACACTGTTTAGAGGACGCACTACACTAACTTGTAGCTTTAGCTGAAAACTGTGCACTACACTAACTTGTAGCTTTAGTTGAACACTGTGCAGAGGTCGCACTACACTAACTTGTAGCTTTAGCTGAACACTGTGCACTACACTAACTTGTAGCTTTAGCTGAACACTGTTCAGAGGACGCAATACATTAACTTGTAGCTTTAGCTGAACTCTGTTCAGAGGACGCACTACTTTAAATTGTAGCTTTAGCTGAACACTGTGAGGAGGACGCATTACACTAACTTGTAACTTTAGCTGAACACTGTGCAGAGGTCGCACTACACTAACTTGTAGCTTTAGCTGAACACTGTGCACTACACTAACTTGTAGCTTTAGCTGAACACTGTTCAGAGGACGCAATACACTAAGTTATAGTTTTAGCTGAACACTGTGCAGATTTCGCACTACACTAACTTGTAGCTTTAGCTGAACACTGTGAGAAGGACGCACTACTCTAACTTGTAGTTTTAGCTGAACACTGTGCAGAGGTCGCACTACACTAATGTGTAAATAATTTAGCTGCCTGCGGTAGTGTTAGGATCAGGAAAACAACACCAACCTTCTACAGGTAGCTTTAGCTGAACACTGTGCAGAGTTCACACTACACTAACTTGTACCTTTAGCTAAACACTGTGCACTACACTAACTTGTAGCTTTAGCTGAGCACTGTTCAAAGGATGCACTACACTAACTTGTAGCTTTAGCTGAACACTGTGCAGAGGTCGCACTACACTAACTTGTAGCTTTAGATGAACACTGTGAAGAGGACGCACTACACTAACTTGTAGCAATAGCTGAACACTGTGCAGAGGTCACACTACACTAACTTGTAGCTTTAGCTGAACACTGTGCACTACACTAACTTGTAGCTTTAGCTGAACACTGTTCCGAGGACGCAGTACATGAACTTCTAGCTTTAGCTGAACACTGTGCAGAGGTCGCACTACACTAACTTGTAGCTTTTGCTGAACACTGTGAGGAGGACGCACTACACTAACTTGTAGCTTTAGCTGAACACTGTGCAGAGGTCACACTACACTAACTTGTAGCTTTAGCTGAACACTGTGCACTACACTAACTTGTAGCTTTAGCTAAACACTGTTTAGAGGACGCACTACACTAACTTGTAGCTTTAGCTGAACACTGTGCACTACACTAACTTGTAGCTTTAGTTAAACACTGTTTAGAGGACGCACTACACTAACTTGTAGCTTTAGCTGAAAACTGTGCACTACACTAACTTGTAGCTTTAGTTGAACACTGTGCAGAGGTCGCACTACACTAACTTGTAGCTTTAGCTGAACACTGTGCACTACACTAACTTGTAGCTTTAGCTGAACACTGTTCAGAGGACGCAATACACTAACTTGTAGCTTTAGCTGAACTCTGTTCAGAGGACGCACTCCTCTAAATTGTAGCTTTAGCTGAACACTGTGAGGAGGACGCATTACACTAACTTGTAACTTTAGCTGAACACTGTGCAGAGGTCGCACTACACTAACTTGTAGCTTTAGCTGAACACTGTGCACTACACTAACTTGTAGCTTTAGCTGAACACTGTTCAGAGGACGCACTACACTAAGTTATAGCTTTAGCTGAACACTGTGCAGAGGTCGCACTACACTAACGTGTAAATAATTTAGCTGCCTGCGGTAGTGATAGGATCAGGAAAACACCACCAACCTTCTACAGGTAGCTTTAGCTGAACACTGTGCAGAGTTCACACTACACTAACTCGTACCTTTAGCTAAACACTGTGCACTACACTAACTTTTAGCTTTAGCTGAACACTGTTCAAAGGACGCACTACACTAACTTGTAGCTTTAGTTGAACACTGTGCAGAGGTCGCACTACACTAACTTGTAGCTTTAGCTGAACACTGTGCAGAGGTCGCACTACACTAACTTGTAGCTTTAGCTGAACACTGTGCACTACACTAACTTGTAGCTTTAGCTGAACACTGTTCTGAGGATGCAGTACACGAACTTCTAGCTTTAATTGAACACTGTGCAGAGGTCACACTACACTAACTTGAAGCTTTAGCTGAACACTGTGAGGAGTATGCACTACACTAGCTTGTAGGTTTAGCTGAACACTGTGCAGAGGTCGCACTGCACTAACTTGTAGCTTTAGCTGAACACTGTGAGGAGGACGCACTACACTAACTTGTAGCTTTAGCTGAACACTGTGCAGAAGTCGCACTACACTAACTTGTAGCTTTAGCTGAACACTGTTCAGAGGACGCACTAAACTAACTTGTACCTTTAGCTGAACACTGTTCAGAGGACGCACTACACTAACTTGTAGATTTAGCTGAACACTCTGCAAAGGTCGCACTACACTAATTTGTAGCTTTAGATGAACACTGTGCAGAGGTTGCACTACACTAACTTGTAGCTTTAGCTGAACACTGTGAGGAGGACGCACTACACTAACTTGTAGCTTTAGCTGAACACTGTGCAGAGGACGCACTACACTAACTTGTAGCTTTAGCTGAAAACAGTGCACTACACTAACTTGTAGCTTTAGCTGAACACTCTGCAGAGGTTGCACTACACTAACTTGTAGCTTTAGCTGAACACTGTGAGGAGGACGCACTACACTAACTTGTAGCTTTAGCTGAACACTGTGCAGAGGACGCACTACACTAACTTGTAGGTTTAGCTGAACACTGTTTAGAGGACGCACTACACTAACTTGTAGCTTTAGCTGAACACTGTGCAGAGGTCGCACTACACTAACTTGTAGCTTTAGCTGAACACTGTGCACTACACTAACTTGTAGCTTTAGCTGAACACTGTTCAGAGGACGCACATACACTAACTTGTAGCTTTAGCTGAACACTGTGCAGAGGTCGCACTACACTAACGTGTAAATAATTTAGCTGCCTGTGGTAGTGATAGGATCAGGAAAACACCACCAACCTTCTACAGGTAGCTTTAGCTGAACACTGTGCAGAGTTCACACTACACTAACTCGTACCTTTAGCTAAACACTGTGCACTACACTAACTTTTAGCTTTAGCTGAACACTGTTCAAAGGACGCACTACACTAACTTGTAGCTTTAGCTGAACACTGTGCAGAGGTCGCACTACACTAACTTGTAGCTTTAGCTGAACACTGTGCAGAGTTCGCACTACACTAACTTGTAGCTTTAGCTGAACACTGTTCTGAGGACGCAGTACACGAACTTCTAGCTTTAGCTGAACACTGTGCAGAGATCGCACTACACTAACTTGAAGCTTTAGCTGAACACTGTGAGGAGTATGCACTACACTAGCTTGTAGCTTTAGCTGAACACTGTGCAGAGGTCGCACTGCACTAACTTGTAGCTTTAGCTGAACACTGTGAGGAGGACACACTACACTAACTTGTAGCATTAGCTGAACACTGTGCAGAAGTCGAACTACACTAACTTGTAGCTTTAGTTAAACACTGTTTAGAGGACGCACTACTCTAACTTGTAGCTTTAGCTGAAAACTGTGCACTACACTAACTTGTAGCTTTAGTTGAACACTGTGCAGAGGTCGCACTACACTAACTTGTAGCTTTAGCTGAACACTGTGCACTACACTAACTTGTAGCTTTAGCTGAACACTGTTCAGAGGATGCAATATACTAACTTGTAGCTTTAGCTGAACTCTGTTCAGAGGACGCACTCCTCTAAATTGTAGCTTTAGCTGAACACTGTGAGGAGGACGCATTACACTAACTTGTAACTTTAGCTGAACACTGTGCAGAGGTCGCACTACACTAACTTGTAGCTTTAGCTGAACACTGTGCACTACACTAACTTGTAGCTTTAGCTGAACACTGTTCAGAGGACGCACTACACTAAGTTATAGCTTTAGCTGAACACTGTGCAGATTTCGCACTACACTAACTTGTAGCTTTAGCTGAACACTGTGAGGAGTACGCACTACTCCAACTTGTAGCTTTAGCTGAACACTGTGCAGAGGTCGCACTACACTAATGTGTAAATAATTTAGCTTCCTGCGGTAGTGTTAGGATCAGGAAAACAACACCAACCTTCTACAGGTAGCTTTAGCTGAACACTGTGCAGAGTTCACACTACACTAACTTGTACCTTTAGCTAAACACTGTGCACTACACTAACTTGTAGCTTTAGCTGAACACTGTTCAAAGGACGCACTACACTAACTTGTAGCTTTAGCTGAACACTGTGCAGAGGTCGCACTACACTAACTTGTAGCTTTAGATGAACACTGTGAAGAGGACGCACTACACTAACTTGTAGCAATAGCTGAACACTGTGCAGAGGTCACACTACACTAACTTGTAGCTTTAGCTGAACACTGTGCACTACACTAACTTGTAGCTTTAGCTGAACACTGTTCCAAGGACGCAGTACATGAACTTCTAGCTTTAGCTGAACACTGTGCAGAGGTCGCACTACACTAACTTGTAGCTTTAGCTGAAAACAGTGCACTACACTAACTTGTAGCTTTAGCTGAACACTGTGCAGAAGTTGCACTACACTAACTTGTAGCTTTAGCTGAACACTGTGAGGAGGACGCACTACACTAACTTGTAGCTTTAGCTGAACACTGTGCAGAGGACGCACTACACTAACTTGTAGCTTTAGCTGAACACTGTTTAGAGGACGCACTACACTAACTTGTAGCTTTAGCTGAACACTGTGCAGAGGTCGCACTACACTAACTTGTAGCTTTAGCTGAACACTGTGCACTACACTAACTTGTAGCTTTAGCTGAACACTGTTCAGAGGACGCACATACACTAACTTGTAGCATTAGCTGAACACTGTGCAGAAGTCGCACTACACTAACTTGTAGCTTTAGTTAAACACTGTTTAGAGGACGCACTACACTAACTTGTAGCTTTAGCTTAAAACTGTGCACTACACTAACTTGTAGCTTTAGTTGAACACTGTGCAGAGGTCGCACTACACTAACTTGTAGCTTTTGCTGAACACTGTGCACTACACTAACTTGTAGCTTTAGCTGAACACTGTTCAGAGGACGCAATACACTAACTTGTAGCTTTAGCTGAACTCTGTTCAGAGGACGCACTCCTCTAAATTGTAGCTTTAGCTGAACACTGTGAGGAGGACGCATTACACTAACTTGTAACTTTAGCTGAACACTGTGCAGAGGTCGCACTACACTAACTTGTAGCTTTAGCTGAACACTGTGCACTACACTAACTTGTAGCTTTAGCTGAACACTGTTCAGAGGACGCACTACACTAAGTTATAGCTTTAGCTGAACACTGTGCAGATTTCGCACTACACTAACTTGTAGCTTTAGCTGAACACTGTGAGGAGTATGCACTACTCCAACTTGTAGCTTTAGCTGAACACTGTGAGGAGGAGGCACTACACTAACTTGTAGCTTTAGCTGAACACTGTGCAGAGGACGCACTACACTAACTTGTAGCTTTAGCTGAAAACAGTGCACTACACTAACTTGTAGCTTTAGCTGAACACTGTGCAGAGGTTGCACTACACTAACTTGTAGCTTTAGCTGAACACTGTGAGGAGGACGCACTACACTAACTTGTAGCTTTAGCTGAACACTGTGCAGAGGTCGCACTACACTAACTTGTAGCTTTAGCTGAACACTGTGCCGAGGTCGCACTACACTAACGTGTAAATAATTTAGCTGCCTGCGGTAGTGATAGGATCAGGAAAACACCACCAACCTTCTACAGGTAGCTTTAGCTGAACACTGTGCAGAGTTCACACTACACTAACTTGTAGCTTTAGCTGAACACTGTGCAGGGGTCGCACTACACTAACTTGTAGCTTTAGCTGCACACTGTGAGGTGGACACACTACACTAACTTGTAGCTTTAGCTGAACACTGTGCACTACACTAACTTGTAGCTTTAGCTGAACACTGTTCAGAGGACGCACTACACTAACTTGTAGCTTTAGCTGAACACTGTGCAGAGGTCGCACTACACTAACTTGTAGCTTTAGCTGAACACTGTGAGGATGATGCACTACACTTAATTGTAGCTTAAGCTGAACACTGTGCAGAGGTCGCACTACACTAACTTGTAGCTTTAGCTGAACACTGTTCAGAGGATGCACTACACTAACTTGTAGCTTTAGCTGAACACTGCTCAGAGGACGCACTACACTAACTTGTTGCTTTAGCTGAACACTGTGCAGAGGTCGCACTACACTAACTTGTAGCTTTAGCTGAACACTGTTCAGAGGATGCACTACACTAACTTGTAGCTTTAGCTGAACACTGCTCAGAGGACGCACTACACTAACTTGTTGCTTTAGCTGAACACTGTGCAGAGGTCGCACTACACTAACTTGTAGCTTTAGCTGAACACTGTGCACTACACTAACTTGTAGCTTTAGCTGAACACTGTTCAGAGGACGCACTACACTAAGTTATAGCTTTAGCTGAACACTGTGCAGATTTCGCACTACACTAACTTGTAGCTTTAGCTGAACACTGTGAGGAGTATGCACTACTCCAACTTGTAGCTTTAGCTGAACACTGTGAGGAGGAGGCACTACACTAACTTGTAGCTTTAGCTGAACACTGTGCAGAGGACGCACTACACTAACTTGTAGCTTTAGCTGAAAACAGTGCACTACACTAACTTGTAGCTTTAGCTGAACACTGTGCAGAGGTTGCACTACACTAACTTGTAGCTTTAGCTGAACACTGTGAGGAGGACGCACTACACTAACTTGTAGCTTTAGCTGAACACTGTGCAGAGGTCGCACTACACTAACTTGTAGCTTTAGCTGAACACTGTGCCGAGGTCGCACTACACTAACGTGTAAATAATTTAGCTGCCTGCGGTAGTGATAGGATCAGGAAAACACCACCAACCTTCTACAGGTAGCTTTAGCTGAACACTGTGCAGAGTTCACACTACACTAACTTGTAGCTTTAGCTGAACACTGTGCAGGGGTCGCACTACACTAACTTGTAGCTTTAGCTGCACACTGTGAGGTGGACACACTACACTAACTTGTAGCTTTAGCTGAACACTGTGCACTACACTAACTTGTAGCTTTAGCTGAACACTGTTCAGAGGACGCACTACACTAACTTGTAGCTTTAGCTGAACACTGTGCAGAGGTCGCACTACACTAACTTGTAGCTTTAGCTGAACACTGTGAGGATGATGCACTACACTTAATTGTAGCTTAAGCTGAACACTGTGCAGAGGTCGCACTACACTAACTTGTAGCTTTAGCTGAACACTGTTCAGAGGATGCACTACACTAACTTGTAGCTTTAGCTGAACACTGCTCAGAGGACGCACTACACTAACTTGTTGCTTTAGCTGAACACTGTGCAGAGGTCGCACTACACTAACTTGTAGCTTTAGCTGAACACTGTTCAGAGGATGCACTACACTAACTTGTAGCTTTAGCTGAACACTGCTCAGAGGACGCACTACACTAACTTGTTGCTTTAGCTGAACACTGTGCAGAGGTCGCACTGCACTAACTTGTAGCTTTAGCTGAACACTGCGAGGAGGACGCACTACACTAACTTGTAGCTTTAGCTGAATACTGTTCAGAGGATGCACTACACTAACTTGTAGCTTTAGCTGAACACTGTTCAGAGGATGCACTACACTAACTTGTAGCTTTAGCTGAACACTGTGCAGAGGTCGCACTACACTAACTTGTAGCTTTAGCTGAACACTGTGAGGAGGACGCACTACACTAACTTGTAGCTTTAGCTGAACACTGTTCAGAGGATGCACTACACTAACTTGTAGCTTTAGCTGAACACTGTGCAGAGGTCGCACTACACTAACTTGTAGCTTTAGCTGAACACTGCGAGGAGGACGCACTACACTAACTTGTAGCTTTAGCTGAATACTGTGCAGAGGTCACATTACACTAACTTGTAGCTTTAGCTGAACACTGTGCACTACACTAACTTGTAGCTTTAGCTGAACACTGTTTAGAGGACGCACTACACTAACTTATAGCTTTAGCTGAACACTGTGCAGAGGTCACACTACACCAACTTGTAGCCTTAGCTGAACACTCAGAGGACGCACTACACTAACTTGTAGCTTTAGCTGAACACTTTGCAGAGGTCGCACTACACTAACTTGTAGCTTTAGCTGAACACTGTGCACTACACTAACTTGTAGCTTTAGCTGAACACTGTTTAGAGGATGCACTACACTAACTTGTAGCTTTAGCTGAAAACTTCGCACTACACTAACTTGTAGCTTTAGCTGAACACTGTGCAGAAGTCGCACTACACTAACTTGTAGCTTTAGCTGAACACTGTGCACTACACTAACTTGTAGCTTTAGCTGAACACTGTGCACTACACTAACTTGTAGCTTTAACTGAACACTGTTCAGAGGTCACACTACACTAACTTGTAGCTTTAGCTGAACACTGTTCAGAGGACACACATACATTAACTTGTAGCTTTAGCTGAACACTGTGCAGAGGTCGCACTACACTAACTTGTAGCTTTAGCTGAACACTGTGCAGAGGTCTCACTACACTAACATGTAGCTTTAGCTGAACACTGTGCAGAGGTCGCACTACACTAACTTGTAGCTTTAGCTGAAAACAGTGCACTACACTAACTTGTAGCTTTAGCTGAACACTGTGCAGAAGTTGCACTACACTAACTTGTAGCTTTAGCTGAACACTGTGAGGAGGACGCACTACACTAACTTGTAGCTTTAGCTGAACACTGTGCAGAGGACGCACTACACTAACTTGTAGCTTTAGCTGAACACTGTTTAGAGGACGCACTACACTAACTTGTAGCTTTAGCTGAACACTGTGCAGAGGTCGCACTACACTAACTTGTAGCTTTAGCTGAACACTGTGCACTACACTAACTTGTAGCTTTAGCTGAACACTGTTCAGAGGACGCACATACACTAACTTGTAGCATTAGCTGAACACTGTGCAGAAGTCGCACTACACTAACTTGTAGCTTTAGTTAAACACTGTTTAGAGGACGCACTACACTAACTTGTAGCTTTAGCTTAAAACTGTGCACTACACTAACTTGTAGCTTTAGTTGAACACTGTGCAGAGGTCGCACTACACTAACTTGTAGCTTTAGCTGAACACTGTGCACTACACTAACTTGTAGCTTTAGCTGAACACTGTTCAGAGGACGCAATACACTAACTTGTAGCTTTAGCTGAACTCTGTTCAGAGGACGCACTCCTCTAAATTGTAGCTTTAGCTGAACACTGTGAGGAGGACGCATTACACTAACTTGTAACTTTAGCTGAACACTGTGCAGAGGTCGCACTACACTAACTTGTAGCTTTAGCTGAACACTGTGCACTACACTAACTTGTAGCTTTAGCTTAACACTGTTCAGAGGACGCACTACACTAAGTTATAGCTTTAGCTGAACACTGTGCAGATTTCGCACTACACTAACTTGTAGCTTTAGCTGAACACTGTGAGGAGTATGCACTACTCCAACTTGTAGCTTTAGCTGAACACTGTGAGGAGGACGCACTACACTAACTTGTAGCTTTAGCTGAACACTGTGCAGAGGACGCACTACACTAACTTGTAGCTTTAGCTGAAAACAGTGCACTACACTAACTTGTAGCTTTAGCTGAACACTGTGCAGAGGTTGCACTACACTAACTTGTAGCTTTAGCTGAACACTGTGAGGAGGACGCACTACACTAACTTGTAGCTTTAGCTGAACACTGTGCAGAGGACGCACTACACTAACTTGTAGCTTTAGCTGAACACTGTTTAGAGGACGCACTACACTAACTTGTAGCTTTAGCTGAACACTGTGCAGAGGTCGCACTACACTAACTTGTAGCTTTAGCTGAACACTGTGCAGAGGTCGCACTACACTAACGTGTAAATAATTTAGCTGCCTGCGGTAGTGATAGGATCAGGAAAACACCACCAACCTTCTACAGGTAGCTTTAGCTGAACACTGTGCAGAGTTCACACTACACTAACTTGTAGCTTTAGCTGAACACTGTGCAGGGGTCGCACTACACTAACTGGTAGCTTTAGCTGCACACTGTGAGGTGGACACACTACACTAACTTGTAGCTTTAGCTGAACACTGTGCACTACACTAACTTGTAGCTTTAGCTGAACACTGTTCAGAGGACGCACTACACTAACTTGTAGCTTTAGCTGAACACTGTGCAGAGGTCGCACTACACTAACTTGTAGCTTTAGCTGAACACTGTGAGGATGATGCACTACACTTAATTGTAGCTTAAGCTGAACACTGTGCAGAGGTCGCACTACACTAACTTGTAGCTTTAGCTGAACACTGTTCAGAGGATGCACTACACTAACTTGTAGCTTTAGCTGAACACTGCTCAGAGGACGCACTACACTAACTTGTTGCTTTAGCTGAACACTGTGCAGAGGTCGCACTACACTAACTTGTAGCTTTAGCTGAACACTGTTCAGAGGATGCACTACACTAACTTGTAGCTTTAGCTGAACACTGCTCAGAGGACGCACTACACTAACTTGTTGCTTTAGCTGAACACTGTGCAGAGGTCGCACTGCACTAACTTGTAGCTTTAGCTGAACACTGCGAGGAGGACGCACTACACTAACTTGTAGCTTTAGCTGAATACTGTTCAGAGGATGCACTACACTAACTTGTAGCTTTAGCTGAACACTGTTCAGAGGATGCACTACACTAACTTGTAGCTTTAGCTGAACACTGTGCAGAGTTCGCACTACACTAACTTGTAGCTTTAGCTGAACACTGCGAGGAGGACGCACTACACTAACTTGTAGCTTTAGCTGAACACTGTTCAGAGGATGCACTACACTAACTTGTAGCTTTAGCTGAACACTGTGCAGAGGTCGCACTACACTAACTTGTAGCTTTAGCTGAACACTGCGAGGAGGACGCACTACACTAACTTGTAGCTTTAGCTGAATACTGTGCAGAGGTCACATTACACTAACTTGTAGCTTTAGCTGAACACTGTGCACTACACTAACTTGTAGCTTTAGCTGAACACTGTTCAGAGGACGCACTACACTAACTTATAGCTTTAGCTGAACACTGTGCAGAGGTCACACTACACTAACTTGTAGCCTTAGCTGAACACTCAGAGGACGCACTACACTAACTTGTAGCTTTAGCTGAACACTTTGCAGAGGTCGCACTACACTAACTTGTAGCTTTAGCTGAACACTGTGCACTACACTAACTTGTAGCTTTAGCTGAACACTGTTTAGAGGATGCACTACACTAACTTGTAGCTTTAGCTGAAAACTTCGCACTACACTAACTTGTAGCTTTAGCTGAACACTGTGCAGAAGTCGCACTACACTAACTTGTAGCTTTAGCTGAACACTGTGCACTACACTAACTTGTAGCTTTAGCTGAACACTGTGCACTACACTAACTTGTAGCTTTAGCTGAACACTGTTCAGAGGACGCACATACACTAACTTTTAGCTTTAACTGAACACTGTTCAGAGGTCACACTACACTAACTTGTAGCTTTAGCTGAACACTGTTCAGAGGACGCACATACATTAACTTGTAGCTTTAGCTGAACACTGTGCAGAGGTCGCACTACACTAACTTGTAGCTTTAGCTGAACACTGTGCAGAGGTCTCACTACACTAACATGTAGCTTTAGCTGAACACTGTGCAGAGGTCGCACTACACTAACTTGTAGCTTTAGCTGAACACTGTGCACTACACTAACTTGTAGCTTTAGCTGAACACTGTTCAGATGATGCACTACACTAACTTATAGCTTTAGCTGAACACTGTGCAGAGGTCACACTACACTAACTTGTAGCTTTACCTGAACACTGTGCACTACACTAACTTGTAGCTTTAGCTGAACACTGTGAGGAGGATGCACTACACTAACTGTAAATAGTGTAGCTGCCTGACTGTGTTACTAATAGTATCAGAAGAACACCAGCAATTTTCTTCAGGTAGCTATACTGTAACAACACCTGCCTGCCTGTCAGTAGGAAGATAATAACAGGAATGGATCTAGCTAAACTGAATACAGTGTATATATATATATATATATATATATATATATATATATATATATATATATATACAACACCTGGGATGCATATATATACAGAATTCACTGTAAGCTAACTGACTGACTGTCCTGCCTAATCTATCTAACTTAAATCAAATGACACTGTCTCTCTGTCTCTGTCTCTCAATGCCGGAACACACTACACAGGGCCGCCATGCAGGCGGCCTTATATAGTGTGGGGCGTGTACTAAACCTCCTGAGCCATAATTGGCCAAAGCCACCCTGGCTTTGGCCAATTACAGCTCTCTCTACAGATGGCGCTGTGATTGGCCAAGCATCATCCAGCAATGCACTGCGATGTCGCAGTGAATTATGGGCAGTGACACGCCACACAAATTTGGCGCGAATGACCCAAATCGTTCGCAATTCGGCAAATGAGCGAACAGATGATGTTCGAGTCGAACATGGGTTTGACTCAAACACGACGCTCATCCCTATTCACCACTTCTATACTTAGTATACAACAAAAAATACACACAAAAACCAAACATATATTTAAAAGGCATTACCTATAACCTCAGTACTCCCTCTTCAAAACTGCTTGCACAAATGTGTGGATTACATACACAATAAAATTAAGATATACCTATGCTCAAATCCAAAAAGCATATACATACGTATATATAACACATCAGGTGCTAAAAGGTTAACACTAACAATTTGGATAAAACCTCTGCACACTGCCATAACCCTTTCTAGCAAACTGTGCTCAAAAACTGGGATTTTTTTTCACATTGCAATACATGTTTAACTGCTTCAGCCCCGGAAATTTACCCCCTTCCTGACCAGAGCACTTTTTTGCGTTTTGACACTGTGTCGCTTTAACTGACAATTGCCCTGCAACGTTGCACCCAAACAAAATTGACGTACCTTTTTTCCCACAAATAGAGCTTTCTTTTGGTGGTATTTGATCGCCTTATTTTGCAATATAAACAAAAAAAGCATCAATTTTGAAAAAAACGCAATATTTTTTACTTTTTGCTATAATAAATATCCCCCAAAAATATATAAAAAAAAAAAAACTATTTTTTTCCACAGTTTAGGCCAATATCTATTCTTCTACATATTTTTGGTAAAAAAATCGCAATAAGCGTTTATTGATTGGTTTGCGTGAAAGTTAAAAGTAGTAGTGGGGGCATTAGTGGTAAGTTGACCAAAGCACAGAAACCCAAGGTAAGTATAGTAGCAAGTCCTAGTTGCAATCTCAGAACACCCAATAAGAGGATAATATGCGACTGGTCTAAACTATGTGGCATGTTCACCAATGCCAGGAGCCTGGGAGAATCAGAGATACTGTTGTACAAGGAGGATTTGGATTTTGTGGGAATCTCAGAGACCGGGTTCAACAGCTCTCATGATTGGCTGGCATACATTCAAGGGTATACCCTTTATCGCAAGGATAGAGAGGGTAAAAAAGGGGGAGGGGTATGCCTATATATCAAGAATAATGCACAAGTGAATGTGAGAGATGACATCACTAAGGGAGCTAGGAAATAGATAAGAAGTATTTCTGGACAGCCACACTCCCAATATGCCGTTTATTCAAAAACTACAAACAAAAATACATGCCACAGTAGAACAAAAGAGCTAATGCATTTCACACTATATGTAGTGCTTAACTATGATTTAGCACTACATATAGTATGAAACGCGTTAGCTCTTTTGTTCTGCTGTGGCATGTATTTTTGTTTGTAGTATTTGAATAAAAGACATATTCGGAGTGCAGCTGTCCAGAACTACTTCTTATCTATTTGCTATATGTATTGCCAGCAAATGTGGCTTCTCAACTGGTAAAGAGATTTACTTTTGGTTGATCCTCCTGGAGCGGTGATACCTCCCTTCTCTACTAAGGAAGCTAGGGAGGAGGTGGAATCCTTATGGCTAGAGCTCCAAAGGGATGAAGCTAAGGGGAAAATAATACTGGGAGTATGCTATAGGCCCCCTAACCCGAGGGAGGAAGGGGAGACAGATCTATCACAATTTGGATTAGCAGCAAGGATGGGAAGTGTTATCATAATGGGGATTTTAACTATCCAGACATAGACTGGGTGGAGGGAACCGCACATTCATCTAAGGCTCATAAGTTCCTAAATGTCTTATAGGACAATTTTATGGGTTAGATGGTAAACGCACCAATTAGAAATAAAGCCTTACCGGACCCACTGATTACCAACAATACAGACCTGATCACGGATGTGGAAATACGGGGCAATTTAGGTAACAGCGATCACAGGTCAATTGGCTTCAGTATAAATCTCACACATAGGAAACATACAGGGAATACAAAGACACTGAATTTCAAAAGAGGCAACTTCCCTAAACTACAAGCCTTGCTAGAAGGCATAAATTGGGATAGAATCTTAGGAACAAAGAACACGGAGGAGAGATGGGTTTGCTTTAAGAGCATATTAAATAAGGGCATTAGCCAATGCATCGCACTGGGCAATACATTTAAAAGAGCGAACAAAAGTCCTGGATGGTTTAACTCCAATGTAAAAATGCATATAAAAGCAAAGGAGAAGGCCTTCAAAAAAATACAAGGTTGATGGATAATCATCAGCATTCACACTTTATGAAGAATGCAACAAGAAATGTAAGGGTGCAATAAGGACGGCTAAGATAGAACATGAAAGACACATAGTGGAGGAGAGCAAAAAAAATCCCAAGAAATTCTTTAAGTAAACAGTAAAAAAGGAAGGACAAACCTTATTGGCTCCATAAAGAATGAGGAAGGACATCTGGTTACAAAGGATGGGGAGATGGCGAATTTGGCAAATTGAATTTGTTCTTCTCCTCAGTCTTCACAAGGGAATCGGGGGGCTTTAGTAACCAAAACTGCAGTGTTTATCTTTATGACACATCACAGGAAGCACCTCCATAGTTAACAGAGGACAGAATTAAAATTAGACTGGGGAAACTTAACATTAATAAATCACCGGGACCAGATGGCTTGCACCCAAGGGTACTTAGGGAACTCAATCAAGTAATTGCCAGACCATTGTTCCTAATGTTTACTGATAGTCTAAAGACTGGAATGGAACCAGCTGATTGGAGAAAAGCCAATGTAGCACCAATATTTAAAAAGGGCCCAAAATACATTCCTGGGAATTACAGACCAGTTAGCCTAACATCATTAGTATGTAAACTCTTTGAGGGGATGATAAGGACTATATACAAGATTTTAGTAATGAGAACGGTATCATTAGCAGTAATAAGCATGGATTCATGAAGAATTGTTCTTGCCAAACCAATCTAGTATCCTTCTATGAGGAGGTGAGTTGCCATCTAGATAAAGGAAGGCCCGTAGACGTGATGTATCTGGATTTTGCAAAAGCATTTGACACAGTTCCCCATAAACGTTTACTTTACAAAATAAGGTCCATTGGCATGGACCATAAGGTGAGTACATGGATTTAAAACTGGCTACAAAGGCGAGTTCAGAGGGCGGTGATAAATGGGGAGTACTCGGAATGGTCAGAGGTGGGTAGTGGGGTCCCCCAGGATTCCGTGCTGGGACCAATCCTATTTAATTTGTTCATAAACGACCTGGAGGATGGGGTAAACAGTTCAATCTCTGTATTTGCGGACGATACTAAGCTAAGCAGGGCAATAACTACAGGATGTGGAAACCTTGCAAAAAGATCTGAACAAATTAATGGGGTGGGCAACTACATGGCAACATGAGGTTCAATGTAGAAAAATGTAAAATAATGCATTTGGGTGGCAAAAATAAGAATGCATCTATACACTGGGGGGGAGAACCTCTGGGGGAATCTAGGATGGAAAAGGACCTGGGGGTCCTAGTAGATGATAGACTCAGCAATGGCATGCAATGCCAAGTTGCTGCTAACAAAGCAAACAGAATATTGGCATGCATTAAAAAAGGGGATCAACTCCAAAGATAAAACGATAATTCTACTGCTCTACAAGACTCTGGTCCGGCCGCACCTAGAGTATGCTGTCCAGTTCTGGGCACCAGTTCTCAGGAAGGATGTACTGGAAATGGAGTGAGTACAAAGAAGGGCAACAAAGCTAATAAAGGGTCTGGAGGATATTAGTTATGAGGAAAGGTTGCGAGCACTGAACTTATTTTCTCTGGAGAAGAGATGCTTGAGAGGGGATATGATTTCAATATACAAATACCATACTGGTGACCCCACAAGGGATGAAACTTTTTAGCAGAAGGCAGTTTAACAAGACTCGTGGCCACTCATTAAAATTAGAAGAAAAGAGGTTTAACCTTAAACTACGTAGAGGGTTCTTTACTGTAAGAGTGGCAAAGATGTGGAATTCTCTTCCACAGGCGGTGGTCTCAGCGGGGCATTGATAGTTTCAAGGAACTATTAGGTAAGCACCTGAACGACCGCAACATACAGGGATATATAATGTAATACTGACATATAATCACACACATGGGTTGGACTTGATGGACTTGTGTCTTTTTTCAACCTCACCTACTATGTAACTATGTAACTATATATAGCATCTACAAAATAGGGGATAGTTTTATGGCATTTTTATTATTATTTATTTTTACTAGTAATGGCGGCGATCTGCGATTTTTATTGGGACTGCAACATTATGGCAGACACTTTTGACACATTTTTGGGACCACTGGCATTTATACAGCGATCAGTGCTATAAAAATGCACTGATTACTGTAAAAATGTCACTGGCAGGGAAGGGGTTAACGACTAGGGGCGATCAAGGGGTTAATTGTGTTCCCTCTCTGTGTTCTAACTGAAGGGGGGAGGGGAGTGTCTAGGGGAGATGACAGATTGCTGTTCATACTTTGTATGAACAGATGATCAGTCACTTCTCCCCTCAGAGAACCGGAAACTGAGTGTTTACCCACAAAGAACTTTTTGGTGTGTCAGCAGCGATCGCGGGGGCCCAGGCAATGATCATGACCGCCGGGCACTCACATCGGCTCCGTGGGCAAGCAGGGGCCGTGCCAATTCTGCCGCAGTAAAATTGTGGCGGCTGGTCAGCAAGTGGTTAAGCTGGCCAATTGCCCCATATGTATGTTAACTAAAAAAAAAATATGTTTTGTGCACATTTTGTTAGAAAGGGTGTATGGCAGTGTGCAGAGGGTTTATCCCGAATTACTATTATTAACATGTGGTCACACCCCGTTAGCAGATGTTGTGTTTTATATATAGTAGATGTATAAGCTATTGGGATTTGAGCATAGGTATATCTTAATTTCATTGTGTATGTAATCCGCACATTTGTGCAAGCAGTTTTGAAGAAGGGTGGGGAATATATTTACAGCTGCACTGGAACATTGAAGTTATATGTAAGCTATTGGGATTTGAGCACAGCTATATTTTATTTCTGTTGCATTGCAGGTCATTGACCAGACCTGAACCTTGTAGCTCTCCTACAACTTATGTCTAATTGCCCCATATTGGCACTATATTCCCTGGAACATTTGCATTTTGCAGAGCTGAATAGGGACTGGCCAGAGAGAGATTACTTCAATGCAGCTGGCCAGCTTAACATGTATTGCAATTTATGTAAGCTAAAAATCCCTGTTTTTGTGCAAAGTTTGCTAGAAACGTTGTGTATGGCAGTGTTCAGAGGGTTCATTCAGAATTTTTAGTGGTTACATGCGCAATAAATCTCAATATCAAACCAAAATTAATGCAGTACTTAGTCAATAAATATTCCAACAATCTTTTGCTGTTTAAACACACAAAAACAACATATGCAAATATCAATCACCAATTATAAATTATTTTTAATAAGTGCCCATGAAAAGGTGAAAATGTATAACAGTCCAATTAAAGTTAAATTGAGCTCCTGTGAAAAGTGTACCTAGTCCAAAAAAAAAAACAATAACTTTCAAATAAATATTTGTGTTTCAAAATTCATCCATGCCACTCCACAACAAAAACATGATTCAGTAAACTGGTTACGCCTCCATGCATCATAATCATAATTATTCTATCACCCGTGCATATGGATGTATGCTCACTATCACAGATGGATCGCTAAAGCCCTGTACACTCGATCGGAATTTCGGCCAGCAAAAGACCGATGAGAGCTTTTGGTCGGAAAATGCGACCGTGTGTATGCTCCATCGGACTCTTGCTGGCAGAATTTCCGCCAGCAAAAGTTTGAGAGCATGTTCTCAATTTTTCCAACGGAAAAAGTTTCTATCAGAAATTCCATTCGTGTGTATGTAATTCCGACGCGCAAAAAAACACGCATGCTCATAATCAAGTACGAGACAAAGCCGCTCGGTCTGGTAAATCTACCGTTCGTAATGGAGATGGCACATTCGTCACACAGAGAATTTTTAAATCTTTCAAAGCAGCGCATTCTCTTCTTCTTTAGAATGCTAGAAGAATGAAGTTGTTTTGCTGCTCATATTCACGCAGAGTTTTCACAAACTTCTTTCTTTATTATTTCTCGTGATCTCATGAATAATCTTTTTGATTCTTAATGCCAGATATCCATAATAATGTTTAGAATCAATTTTTTTATTTAGTTGTTATTTTTTTAATCAAGATCTCCTGTCTTTTTTTTTATTATTTCATAGTGATCTCCGTTTTTTAATTTTTTTGTATGTCACCGTTCCACAACACCATTATTATCTTGTATTTGTAAATCTCAAGGAGGCTGGTTGGTGTCCCTTGTTAATTTGACATTGTATTTTAGAAATGTATCTGCATACTCACAAACAAACTGTCCTTTTTGAAGAAAAACACATAGCCAAGTATTTCTGAAAGCAAAATATCCATTTATTCTGGGTCATAACAAAATAAAGAGGAAGGCAACGCTGCAGAAACTGGGGAGATTTGCAAAGCCTTTGTACCCCAGGGCAGACATCAATAATTTTACAGTCCAAATTGGTGGCCTGAGGAGTCCTTAAAATAGTGAGCACAATCTGGTCCATGACTACAAGAGATCAGGAACAGCAGCAGATGACATACCTGTCCCCAGGCTGTGATCATACAACAGCCTGCATCTTTTGTCAGACCAGATTTAACCCAGACCATAACTCTCTGGTCTTCCTTAGACGCTTCTTTCCAGGCCGTGGCTCTGGGGTTGGAGGTGGGGCAGGAGGAGGAGGAGGACCTGGAAGAGAAGGAGGAGGAGCATGGTTTAACTCACAAATGTGGGTTTGTCTTGTGAGTTGGCCCCTCAACCCCTTATTTAGGACTTTCAAGATGATTTCCTCTCATAAGAGGCATTGGCCCTCCTCCATTGCCAGCATTTTGCATGCTGTAATGTATGCATAGATCCTCTTGACCACTGTGGGGGGTTCTGAGGGCTGAAGTAGCCTTCATAAATAGGCCAATTGCTGCCTCCTTCACGTTACTCCCTTTCCTGCCACTTTTTGGTTGAAGACGGAGGGGAGGGACCTGCAATTCTGGCAAGCTACTGGGCCCGGCCACCTCCTGGCTGCAACTTTCCATGGCCTAGCTGAGGCTTTCCTGTGTATGAAAAAGGGACATCGTTTTAGTTTTTGGTTCATCACTCACACACAATTTTCAGCTCATGACTGTTGCAAATTTAATGTTAATAAATAGAAAAGACTATCATTCTGACCCCAGCATTTTTCATTCTTGTCCCAATCATCTGTGGCCACTACTGTCTATTGATATGTAAAACACTTTGTGAAATCAGAAATTAGTGATCAAAACTAACATATATTTAACATCATTAATTTGACAACCAGAAATATTTAGAAGAATGCTATACCTCGCTCAAGCTGGGCTCCTCCACATGTTGCTGCCTGGATGGCCCAGGTTGGGCATCTGAAGCCTCAGCTGAGGTGGAAGGAAGCGTTGAAGGAAGACTGGAGAGTGCTGGCCTGGGTTCATTCTGGCCTGCCAGAAATACAGTCTGTCATAGTACCACAGCCTGGGTACATAGATGTCATCTGCTGCAGCTCCTGATCTCAGGGAATCCTGGACCTTCTTGAGCTCCCTAATATAAGTGCTCCTCATGCCACCAATTATGGCCTTCAAAAATAGGAGATGTCTGCCGTAGGGATCACCGTCTTCACTAATTCCACCAATTGATCCAGCGCTGCCTTCCTCTTTGTTTGATTATTAAAAAACGAGTGGTTCAGCTGCCACAGACAGGGCAGCTCTCTGAACATATCAATGAATCTTCCTACAAATTCCCTATCATTGAAGGGATCCATTTTCTCTGCAAGACACAACACAAGACAAACCCTAATGTCAGGCTAAACTCTCCTAATCTTGACCCAATATAGGCCTCAATCTATAAGCA
This sequence comes from Aquarana catesbeiana, assembly GCF_042186555.1. Lineage (NCBI taxonomy): Eukaryota > Metazoa > Chordata > Amphibia > Anura > Ranidae > Aquarana > Aquarana catesbeiana. The sequence goes on from NC_133324.1 coordinate 777,323,406, forward strand.
GTATAGTCCACTGAGGCAACAAATTCAAATTGTACCTTCATTATAATGATCGTCGCTTCCGCTACACCTTCCTCCGCTCACAGATTGCATGTACGACACACGTGTGTTCCGCTTTATATACACTGCACATGTAACTCCACCCACGTTGCCCGCCCCTGACGTTCTTTCTAGACTATTCCCCGTCCCTTCTCTTTGTTTGCAATGGGAGACGACATAGCGGAGACACAGCAGGTGCTTAATAGCAGTAATGAGGAGGAAAGCTCGGAGCCAGAAACGTCATGATCCAGGAGGAATACATTGAAGGCCTCAAATATGTCCTTTAAAGAGATGGTGGAGATGGTTGACATATTGAAAAGTAACGACTATGATGGGAAGTATGGACCGTACCTAAACCCAAATGTGAGAAAGGCCAAGATCATGACTAAAGTTGTGAAAAGTCTGCGTCGGAATTTTGGGGTACAACGATCCAAGGAGCAATTGAGGAAACGCTGGTCAGACCTGAAACTGAGGGAGCAAGATCAGTATAGAAGGATCAAGAGAGTTCTTCTAAAAAGTAAGTAGTTGTCGTGTGTTCCTATTATTATTATTATTACTTGCATGCTGCGCCATGTGCTTTTCTTTACTGTTGTACAGTTTAAAATGACTACGTTCATGTTCTTGGGCGGCACAGTAATCGGTTGTAGTAAACATTGTTCATTTGCTAACTAAATACAATGTTTTTGCCAAATACAGAGTTAACTACATTTGATCATGATAATTTGTATAAAAATAAGTTTTGTAAATTGCTGTCTAGATGTGTTTGTAACTAGAATAAATTGCAAACTTGATTCAGTGTAATGTAAGGAGAGGACACTCAGCAGCTGTTTACACATCTGGACTCAGGAGCACTAGTGTGGAACACAAGAACAAACTTTTTAGGGGGTCCCACACAGGTGCTCCAGTGGATACTTAGGGTGTCTACATGTGTGAAAGCTGGCCAAAAAAGGTAAGCATTCCAGCTTAGTTAAGGGAATTAATCATGTCTTCAACTTGGAACTCTGCCCAAACAGAAAATTATACCCCACTTCCCAGCAATGTTTCATATTACTATTTCAAATATCTGTGTGCTAAGTATACCTTTTTGTTTCATTCTCATAGGGGAGCAAAGACTTGGGATATCATTGGACACCAGGCCCCCCCACCTGCTGAAGAAGGGGACCAGAGGTCACAACCTGAGGATGTGTAGGAAGGAGAGGTGGTAGAGATTGTCACCATAACAGGTGAGTGTCTGACACCACAGATTCAGATAATAGATGTATGCCTGCATATTTATAATACATGGTGTGTATTTTATTTTTTAGGTGATGTACAGGTTGTGGAAGAACAATCTCATCATTTCACCAGTGACAGTGCCCAAAGGTTAATCCAAGAAATAATGTGTTTTATTCAGGATTTAGACTGTATAAAGCAAAAAACAATTGAGATTGAACAAAAACTGAAGAACATGATTGATGTGCTAGGAAGAATCTAAATACCCAAAAAATGCCACCATTTGTTTGTTTTTTTTTAAGCACACATTTTTGTCAAATTTTAAAAGCCAAATTTAGAAGATGCACACAGGGGATATCAATGTACGCGTTTTGTGGCTGCAACCTCTTCCTTGAAACTCAAGTAGGTGAGAGGAAGGGGTTGCACCCCAAAACACATCCATTGATCCCCCATGATGGGAGATAACACATGTTGACATTAGGTATGGGATCAGGAGGGAAATCCCCAGTTTGACTCCCAATTTGTGTGCATCTTCCAAATTTGGCTTTTACAGGGGTTACATCACCCCATCTGATGAAGGCAATATCAAAACATTTTGGACACTATAATGTCTGATATTGCCTTCAGAGTTTCAATGTTGAACTTTGTAAGTTCCAGAGTTGTGTATGTTATGTTTTGAAACATGCCTTTTATGTACCCTAAAAAAAAATGAAAACAAGAATTGGTGTATTACCAAAAATAAGTACATGTGCACAGAATAAAAGATTTTATACTCAACAATGTGTGGCTTGTTCTTTCAATAATCAATAACAGTTTTTGTGTTAAGTTGGTGTTTACAGTAACAATGGGTGTTATTTAATAATGGAAAAACCACTTGGCACTACAAGTGCACTAGGAGAACCTAGGAGACAGCAAAAATAAACCCAAGCAGTAAATGAAAATCAAGATTTTATCTGATAAAAAAGAAAATTTATTCCAAATTTGGTGGCAAAGCAATGGCCCCCCTAACCGTAAAATATTGGACATAATTCTCTCTCACTTCACTGGCACTTTGGGGGGGCAAGCCAGGACGGCCCGCTTCCAGGGCTATCATTGGAACTTCTGAAAGTCCGGCCTCAGGTCCAACAGAGGCAACATAACTAGCATTATGTTTTTTAAGAAAATTGTGCAGGATGCAGCAACTCAAAATGATATGGTTCAGTATGGAATTCTGCCATATTTATGGCTGTCTGAAATAGGCGGAACCGGCTGGCTAAGGATCCCAAACACATTCTCCACGACTCTTCTGGCTGTGGCCAGCCGGTAATTAAAAACCCTCTTCTCCGGGGTGAGGGTCCTCTGGGGGAATGGCCTCATCACGTGGTCACCCAGACCGAATGCCTCATCTGCAATGAACACAAATTGCAGTCCTTCCACGTTCTCCTCCAGAGGTGGCAATCCCAAGCCACCACTATCAAGACGTCAGTAGAACCCGGTCCGGGCAAATACTCCACCATCGGACGTCCAGCCATTCCTCCCCACATCCACATATAAAAACTCATATGTCGCCGACACCACCGCCATCAACACAATACTATTGAACCCCTTGTAATTGTAGTAGTATGACCCCAAATGGGGTGGTGGGATGATGTGGACGTGTTTCCCATCAATTGCCCCTCCACCATTGGGAAAATTCCACCACTCAGCAAACTGGGAGGCCACAGTCTGCCATTCCTGTGGCGTTGCAGGAAACTGTGGAGTCAAACAAGAAAAGTAAATTAGTCATTTTGCACATAAACGATGCAAGCAGATTAGACACAAACATTCTTGGCCAACATCAGTATAACATTTATTTGAAGGAGTATTTAAAGGCCAAAATATAAGGTCCACTTATCATATTCCTCACCCCCTCTGATGGCCCATTGTAAAAATTTTAGGGGGGGAGATGTTTTGGACAGGTAACCCTCTCCACCTCATTGAGAGCTGAATGCATAAATAATGTGTTTTACTTTGGCCAGCCCCTCCTTACTTACACTATTGGCAGCCCACTGGACAGGTAAGAAGTGTCATAATAGAAAAATCTAAATACGCACTGTCCAAGTTATAGCACATTTTTACATTCTGCAATTACCTATCAAGATAATAATAGGAGAACAAAACTTTAAACAGTACCATTTGAAAGTATTCAAACAGGCCCTTTCACTACATGCTTTGGGGAATTCATCCATAAATATGACCACAAAAGAGGTGGGTATAGTGTGTATGGGTTTGGCAAAGTCAGCAGATAGAGGATTGGTATGGGTTGACTTAGCAGTTGGGGGGAGGGAGGATTCCAAATGAGTTTGGGACCCCAAAAAAAAGCCTCTGGCACTGCCTGAATTTTAGGACACAAATAACATTTGTACACATTTTAGGGGGTGTTTAGGGTAAAGCACTACAATGGAGCTGACAAAATACATTGTTAAGTGACTAGGCTAGGTGTATATGAGCCCAGGATAGCATGCTGGGGAGGTTAGTGAAGGCAAATATGCATGAAGGACAAAAAAGGAGCATTAAAAGCTTCCAGCATGCATGAGAACAAAGGGGACATTCACAGCATATTACAATCAAGGTAATTATGGAATGATGAAAGAAATACAATACATTAGCAAACATTAAATACATATAATGTGATGTTAAAGGTGAAAACTTACCCTAATATAGTCCTTCTACAGGACCTGGATGACGGCAGAATAGGTCTCTGGGATAATGATCCCCAGAGCCTGGGGGGGAGATGTCTGTCAAGAACTTGAGGTCTTGCAGACTTCTCCCTGACGCCAAGTACTGCAAGGTGGCGATGAGCCTCTGCTCCGGAGTGATGGCTTGCCACATGCAGGTTTCCTGCCTGCTAATATAAGATGACAGCAAATACAACAGACGGTGAAAAATAGGGTCCGTCATCCTGAGAAAATTCCTGAAATCATCAGGGTTATTTTCACGGATCTCCCGCAGCAAAGGCATGTGAGAGAATTGGTCACACTGGAGCAACCAATTCTTGGTCCATGAACTCCTCCACACCCTGTTCACGGACTGGGCTTGGGTCAAAGCTAGAAGCCCAACATCAAGCCCCCACATAGCACGAACTCTACAACGAGCACGTACCCGCAACATGGCTTCAAAACGGTCGGCTGGTCAAAACGAACTAACAGAACGCACTGAAGAACAGCAAGGCCTGTGAAGAGCGAGCTGAAAATCAGTAACGAGCGGACAAGAATACACTGAAAAACAGATACGAACTGTCTACACGCACAGAAAAGCAGATACAAACCCACAAGCACAAACTGAGCAGCAGTAAAACGATCTGAAAAAGCACGAGTCTGAAAAGCGCAAATCGTCTCTCACCAAATACTACTAGCAGGAGATTAGCAGAAGGAGCCCAAAGGGCGGCGCACTTCGTATTGAACTGCCTTTTTCTAGTCCTGTTGTACGTGTTGTACATCACATTTTTGGCGGTCGGAATTTGGTGTGACCGTGTGTATGCAAGACAAGTTTGAGCGGAATTCCGTTGGAAAAACCATCATAGCTTTTTCCGACGAGAAGTCCAATCGTGTGTACGGGGCATAAGTTATTAAAATGTTCCACACAGCATGTAATCTCTCCAAGTATGGTATCAGCTCACAACTGCTCCATGTATAATGTATCCAGACCCCACCTCCTCACATATAATGTGCTAAGTACATAAGCAGAAATATACTACATAGGACTCTCTTTATCATACTTTATTGAAATTAAAGGGATTAAAACCACTCACATGAATAAAATCATAAAGCACTGATAAATTCCTCTATGTAAGCCTGTCGTCCACATTACATCCCAAACTAGTCAGTACAGTGTCTCTTCTTCACTTACAGTGATGTGTGCAGACTGGCTTCGTTATAGCGTGGTGGCATACCGGGGATTGTTCCACCTTACACATTACATTCCATATAGACTTCATTGAGATATATTTATTAGTTGAGCGCTGTAATAACTTTGGGTTGATATTTAAAAGAGCCTCCTGAAATTGATATCCTCACTGTTTAAATCTATTTGCATTTGTTAGTAATAATTCCTAAAAATGCTAACATTTTAAGGAAAGGAAAAGAAATTGGCTTGATGGTTGACTTCCGTTTTAACTCAGTGGCAAAGTAAAAAAATTAAAAGTCAGGTCAGAAAGCTGACTGCAGGATCCATGACAAATTGAATAGTACCACATTTAATTGTTTATATTTAGGCGAATCCAACTGAATTACACTATTGTTCAGAGCCATTAAACTGACATGAGAGACATTTAATTATGGCAATGCCATTTAATAGATATTAATCTCCAAACACAAATGTCATATTAGGGTCACAAATACTGTAAGGCCATTTAAGGAGAACAGAGTTTATAGTTAAGAAACAGAATTACAGTGCATGGGATAATTTACAGTTAATGCTATAAAAGCTAGTCAAACACTGTATCAGAAACCAGAGTATGCCAGAGCTTTACTACATATCAGAAGTTACTTGATTCATGTGGTTCATACTAAGGTCATTGGTGAAACCAGAAAAAAATGTGTTCTGTATAGTCAGCTTCAGTGAGATCTTACAACTGTATGTACTGATACACTGAACTCTCCTTGGTCATTTGCCAGTTTTTGTATGAGATGGTAATTTTACTATTAATTCATGTTTGAAGCATTCTTATAATAATGATTTTTAAATGTAGCTGTTTATACTGTTGATGTCGATTACACAACTCTCAGTCATAAGCCAAGACCATATGGTGCTTGAAAAGTACATTTTGTTTCTAAAAACTTGAAAATTTTAAATTCTTTTTATTTCAATGAGATATTGTTTTCTTATAATATCAAGGTACGACCATTTTCACAGGAGGGAGACTGGGCACTATTATCCAGAGGGATAAACACAACCAACTGGCCCTTTAATGGAAAAAATTTTTCCTCTGGACTAAAGAAAGTGTGCAATGCAATACACAAATCGTTTGGTGACCATGGTAAAACATGGGTGTTGTCTTTAGGAGCATAGTTTATTATAACACACCTTTTCACTTATGCTAAAAATAGGGGATTGTAAGGAATGAGTTGTAGTGGGATGAAGTACTTTTACCAGCTTAACAATTTGACTTCTGCTTCAAGGAAAGTGATATGGATTCACCTAAATAAAATACAAAAAAAGTTTTTCCCCAAATTAACCCTATTCATTCAGCACAACACATTTCAGAGTTTTGCATTCTTCCAGCATTACTTTCTTTTTCAGCTTTGCAGTTAGTCACATGAAATCTCAGAACCTGAAGAAAAGTCAATACTTCCCACTTTCAGAACCGTAACTGCAAATTGTTAGATGAGGCAAAATATTAATTCAACTAAAATTTAAATGAGCATGCCAGGCAAATTAAATGCTTAAACTTAAACTCCAAAATATGCCTGCTATTACCTTTTTAAGTCAGAATACCTTGTCCCGTTGGATAAAAAAAGCCAAGATCTATTCAAGGATTTTTGGGGCACCACAGCTAGAAATGTACACAAGTCATTTAGATATAAACTTATACAGAGATAAGACTTTGAGCTAAAACACTGAGCCCTCATAGTCAATAAATAAATAAATACATAGAGACAACTATCCCCAGTGAGATATTACTATACATGTGTAGCATATAATACTACCTATAGTAATATATACTGTAGATACATATATGGGATCACATTAAATTTATCGCAATATTGATTTACAAAAAATATGCAGCTACCAAGGCAGTTGTATTGTCCATTGTTACTCTTTTAAATTTCCAGTTTTAATTTAAAGATGTTAAGGTTCCCTGTTACAAGTTGGTTGTAGGTTTTGGGGCATCACAGTCTGCTCCAGTGTGGAGGTACACATGGAGGTAGTCGGAATGTTTGAACACACATGTTGGACTTCTTGGGCATCATATGCTTTGTCTACACAGTTACTGAAGTTGTGGTAAGAAAAACTGTTATCAAAAAGTTTGTGTTTTTTGTACATTAATGTTGGAAATATATTTGCTGTATTTATAAATGTATTCACTTGGAATACAAAAATGTATGTTTATTGTAGATCCATCCATACTACTCTCCTGAGGAAGCGGCATTAGCAGCCACAAAACACATTAAGTATGCCTAGTCTGCAATTTTAGTTTTTAGTGGTTCAATAATAATCAGATAATGGCATACATGTAGTGCAACCCCCAGAGGAGCCGCTTGTTAGGATGGGTCCTGTAGGCTCTGCCACAACCTTCCTAATGTTTCAGCCCTATTGACACACCAGGTTACTGGGTAAGGGAGTAAACACACACATAAATTCCATAACACTTAACACTCTGCCTATCTTAAGTGAGACAAGGGAGCCATGGGTGAAAGTAAGATTATTGGGTATTATTAGGAGAGATGATTCAATAACAAATACAAGCTGATAACAATTACCTTTAAACAATTCAGCACTCTGGGTAGATAATGATCAGAAGAAAGAGAAACCAAAGGAATCTCATAGGCATCTATGTTATAATAGCCCAAATCACCATAAACAGTAGCAATACCAATACCAGGTGGGTAATGAGGAAATATTATTTAATTAGGTCAAGACTATATTGTCCGTGGGTCCTGATGGTGGCTGTGCTAGGCCTAGACTGGATGAGAGGGCACAACATTGGTGAACAGCACAAACTAAATAAATAAAGAGAGTTATAAACCAACAAGAAGGGCAGTCCCTAGCTGGATCTTCAGCCTGCTAAAGTTGGGGCCCTGTAGTTGATCTCTGGTACACTAGAGGTGACTTTATGTCCTGCAGGCTGTGAACATGCAGTTAGAACTAAACAGAACAAAGTTTGTCAGCCTGGGGTGCGTGGTGACTATGATGTAACTGCACCCTGTGATGTCATTAAATGCAAAGTGAAGCAAGCAATAGAGGCTCAGTAAGAGGGGTCTGAGTACTGAAGGGGGGGTGGTACACCTTCAGCAGTATTGTCTGATATCAAGAGTAGCTGGGCGGGTGGCCTGCTCACTAACTTCTTGTGAGGTTGTTAAGTCTTGCAGTGACATTGGACCCCCTTTCCTTGAGCTGGTTCCTGATGGCAGTGGCGCGATCAATGGTTCAACAGATCTGGAGGATACACAGTTCTCTCAGCAAACGATAAGGTAAGGGGTCCAGTGAATGCAGAGATCCCACAGCTGCAGCCTTGGTCTGTGTACTGCACAAATAGCAGTTCTGATCTCAGTAATTTGGGCCTACTCTCAGGCCTTCTCATGTGACTCGCCCCAAAAGGTCTGTTCTGCTTGAACCCCTGCAGCACCAAGAGAGCGAGCTTTTCCCTGTCAAAGAAAATAAAGTTCCCTTAGCTCCCCCTGCCATACACAGGTCATTTGAATTTGTAATTTAAAAGAGCAGCATCTCAGTCAGCTCAGAGTTCCAGGTGTTCTAAATCAGTTTTTAAGCTTGGAATGATTTGACTTCCCCCTCTGCTGGCTGGAAGTAAAGAAACAACAGCTCAACAGCTTCAGTGGAACAGCTGCATTTTGAAGCAAGGTCTTCAACTCGGCTGCAGTAGTCTAGTATCTGGCTACTAGGGATGAGCCGAACACCCCCCAGAACATGCAAAAAATTTGTTTGAACACGCGAACACCGTTAAAGTCTATGGGACACGAACATGAATAACCAAAAGTGCTAATTTTAAAGGCTTATATGCAAGTTATTGTCATAAAAAGTGTTTCGGGACCTGGGTCCTGCCCCAGGGGACATGTATTAATGCAAAAAAGTTTTAAAAACTACTGTTTTTTCGGGAGCAGTAATTTTAATAATGCTTAAAGTGAAACAATAAAAGTGTAATATTCCTTTAAATTTCGTACCTGGGGGGTGTCTATAGTATGCCTGTAAAGGGGCACATGTTTCCTGTGTTTAGAACAGTCTGACAGCAAAATGACATTTCAAAGGATGTTCAAAAAAATGTTGATGAGGACAAGGGCCTCATCCCCACAACCCTTGGTCGGTGGTTGTGGGGGTCTGCGGGCGGGGGGCTTATCAGAATCTGGAAGCCCCCTTTATCAAGGGGACCCCCAGATCCTGGCCCCCCTGTGTGAAATGGTAATGGGGTACAAAAGTACCCCTACCATTTCACAAAAAAGTGGCAAAAATGTTAAAAATGACAAGAGACAGTTTTTGACAATTCATTTTTTTTAAAGTCTTCTTCTTTCCATCTTCTTCGGGTCTTCTTCCTTCTTCCTTCCTTCTTTCTTCCTTCTTCCTTCGGTTTCTTCCTCCATCTTCTTCTTCCTCTAATTCTCTGCTTCTTGCTCCGCTGTTCTCATTCGGCATCTTCCTCTGGGGTGTCTTCTTCCCTGCTTCGTTCTCGGGCTGCTACGCATCCATGGGAGGCTCCCGCTGTGTGATGGTTCTCTTCTTCTGACACTTCTTAAATAATGGAGGGCGGGGCCACCCGGTAAAAAAAATTACGTGGGGGTCCCCCTCGAAATCTATACCAGATCCTTCAGGTCTGGTATGGATTTTGAGGGGGACCCCCACGCCATTTTTTTTATTTTGGCGCGGTGTTCCCCTTAATATCCATACCAGACCTGAAGGACCTGGTATGGAATTTAGGGCCCCCCACGCCATTTTTTCAAAAAATTTTGGTTCAGGGTTCCCCTGTGGGGAAATCCCATGCTGTTTTTATCAATGAACTTATATGTGTATTGTCGGACCGACAATTCATTAATAGCCGCGAGTAGTTTTAAATGACTTTTTTTCCTTTGAAATATCATTTTGCTGTCAGACTGTTCCAAACACGGGAAACATCCTTTTGTGTGTACTAGTGTGTACTCTTTCCATTATTTTTTTTTTGTTTCCTTTTTGTTTTTTCTCTTTCTCTTTCTTGTTTTACCTTTATGCATTTGTTACTTCCTTTCATCCATCCTGGACCTATGGTCCCCACGCTGGATGTACCTGGTGGCACATTATAGTGAACACTCTATATTTTAATGAGTTTGATTTATTAGACATTGTTTGATCGCTTTCTCTGTTTATTGTACATCCTTTTCTGTACTAATCACTTTGAAACTCAATAAAAATTATATGCTGCAGTTATTTTTTATTGTTTTTCACATATTTTTATTCTTTAACTTTACCAAGGAAAAAAATGATAAAAAAAAACATAAAACAATTTTTCTTTCTTTTTTTGTTGCAAATATTCTACAAGCAATTACTGATAGGAAATAGACCTTTAGGCTCCTTTAGTCAGGTTTACCCGTCTGTCCTTACGATTTTTTTTTTAGATCTCAATAGCTCAATCTGAATTTAAACACACTATCAAATAAGCTAGGGGAGTGACTAATACCCATGACTCCCCCTATTGAGATGGCTCCAGATAAAATTCAATTAGAAAGAGCATCTATGTACTAATTATCTATCCATTTTTATCATATTTACCAGAGAGGTCTAACACCTGAAAATGGCTTTCAACAATCTTCTAACAACAGATAGGTACCATTTTAATGAAGTATAATAAACTTTATAGTATCTGATATTAGCCAGCCTTTAAAAGTGCATTATAAAATATCTGGGAATTGGTATCACTTTCTGAGCAATGCCTTAATGTGTGATGTTGCCACTGTACTTAAGTACTGACAGAGGATTAAAGAAAAAGGGTGCTTTATCATACAATAAAAAGGGGCATGAATGAGTTCCTACAGATAACCCAGTATGTGTACAGCACAGCAAAGACTGAAACAAGATCCTCCTTAAAAACAGCATCTTTTCAATGTGAATGGTGCTGCATAGAAACATTGACCATGGACATCCAAGGGTTAAAAATGTATAGAAAATAATATTTATTTGACTTTGCTTCCAAACAAATTAAAGAATGAGGTTTTCACACACACTATCAATAAGAAATCTGGTACTGTAATCTCAGGCTGGGGATGGGTATTAGAGCTGCAGTCTGCTTAAAATCTCCATCATGTTTCACTTTTTAATAAAAGTAACAACTCAAACCCCTTTCACACTGGGGCGTGGGCCGCGTTAGTGGTAAAGCTTCGTTAGTTTTAGCGGCGCTTTTCAGCAGCTAGCGAGGCAATTTTAACCCGCTGGTATCATGATTTTCTACCATAGTGGACTGAGAAGGACATTTTTTTTAATAAGATCCAACTTGCATAGCTTGAATATTCAAATCTTAACCATGTCACAGACTAATTTGCCATTATTGGCAAATTCCAAACCATACATAAAACTATTCTTTGTTCATACCTCATTCTATGAACAAGAAAGCAGAAGGAAACATTATCATATGCTAACCATATGTGGAGAATATGAGAATGACCTGTGGTACAGAGATCATCAGGGCAGCTGCCACTGATGAGCAAAATCTGTTAAAATGTGATTTTTGACCAGCTTACCAAGTTCAATCATATTATTCATAAATCATTTGATTTGTCTAACTCGGTATCTCCAGAGTAAAGAGTTCCTCTCTGCGACTTTTTTTAACTTAAATGTATGGAATGTGTTCCTGAAGTATATATGTGTGTACATGTGCACATGTATTTACCAATAAGGTACCACATTTTTTACAGCACACATGACCATGTAAGACATGTCTGACAATCTGTGGAAAACTGGTGCAGGAAGAGGTCAGTGACCAGTGGGAGCACAATATCATTTTTACAATTAAAGGGAATAATTGAACCTACAAATAGCAAGAATGATGGTCTAGCCACTTTGTCTCTCTCCAAGATGGTCATACTGTATGCCTACGACTGCTGGTGACACAAAATTTTGCAGAATTAATCAATCTCAATAACTCAGTAATGTTGCCTGCTGACAACTAAATGTAAAAAAAATATTCTGGACAATATAAAAATGTAAAAAAAATGGTGTGGCCCCCTAATTCATACCAGGCCCTTTGGGCCACATGTCCTCAACATGGAGATTGCATGGGGCAGGGGGGCTCTGCCCCCCAAAGCTGCTTGTCCCCATTTGATGGGAACAAGGGCCTCTTCCGCACAACCCTGGCCGGTGGTTGTGGGAGTCTGCGGGCGGGGAGGCTTATCAGAATCTGGAAGCCCCCTTTAACAAAGTGGCCCCCAGATCCCACACCCCTATGTAAATGAGTATGGGGTACCCCCCAATCTATACCGGGCCTTTTGGGCCACATGCCCTCAACAAGGAGATTGCTTTGGGGCAGGGGGGCTTTACCTCCCAAAGCTGCTTGTCCCCATGTTGATGGGGACAAGGACCTCTTCCCCACAACCCTGGCCGATGGTTGTGGGAGTCTGCGGATGGGGGGCTTATCAGAATCTGGAAGCCCCATTTAATAAAGTGGCCCCCAAATCCCACCACCCTCCCTCCCATGTGAATGAGTGCGGGGTACATAATACACCTACCCTTTCACAAAAAAAAAAATAAAAACACAACACAAGTTTAGAGGCAGTTAAAAAAAAAGTCTGACGCCCAAAATAGCATCTGTCAAAAAAGCCCAGTTTGTATGAGGCCTTAAAGTGATTGTAAAGTCTCTTCTTTTTTTTTTTAAATAACAAACATGTCATACACCTACCCTTTCACAAAAAAAAAACACAACACAAGTTTTTGACAAGTCCTTTAATAAAAAATAAAAAAAAATGGCCCCCCGCTGTAGAGCCATCGTCAATCATGCCCGCCACTACCACAGACTTGGAAAAAGCAAAAAAAAGCCTTGGGTCCCAACAAAAAAAGGCTGTCTGCTTGCTTCACTGTCTGAAAGCTCTTAAAAAACTACAGGGTGGGGCCACCCACTGACATCACCGGGTGGCACTACTCCCTTATGACGTCACCGACTGAGGGCATGGCTAATCACCGGTTGTTTAGAACGTCACTGGCCTCCGCTTGTAAAAAAAAAAACTTACAGCGGGATGAACTGGACAGCCAGGAGTTTAGTAGAGTTTAGGATCTGTCACCATTTTTCTGCTTCTCCAGAACATGCTGGCAGAGGGTTTTTTTCTGCCACTAAACTATCCTGCTTATAATAGCCTATGTGTGCATGAACACATAGGATAGCATGCAGAGGAGTTTAGAGGCAGTTAAAAAAAAAGTCTGACGCCCAAAATAGCAGCTGTCAAAAAAGCCCAGTTTGTATGAGGCCTTAAAGTGATTGTAAAGTCTCTTCTTTTTTTTTTTAAATAAAAAAACATGTCATACTTACCTGCAGCCTGGATCCTCCTTCTCGGGTCCCTCTTCGCTGCTCCTATCCCCGCCCTATTTTTGAGCTGCAGCTCTGTGTGTCCATTCAGACACGGAGCTGCCAAGCACTCCGCCCCCTCTCTCTCCTGAATGGCTAACTGACTTTGATTGTGATAAAGAATTACGCTGCGTTAAAGTGTGTTAAATGTGCCACTTTTATGACATAATAAAATTGTGGTGCGTATACACACCACATATGAAATGTGTAACTTGACTTTGATTAACAGCCGCGGGAGCAAGTGACGCTGTGTTTTAGCCAATCAGGAGGGGAGTCCCGAACGTCCAAAGTACTCGTGGACATCGCTAGACAGAGATGGGGCTCAGGTAATATGTTCTAAATAGGGGAATGGTGCTGTTCACAAACTGTAAAAAAACAAAAAACCAACAAACCAAAATAGCCCCAAGAAAATTGAATGGTAATATGTGTATGTGGACAAAAAATGTGAAGTGTGCACCAAAGTCCACAGCAAGTGCAATATTCTACATAAAACCCTGCAAGCTATTCCATAGCATATATAGCATAGGTTGTGGGTGTGCAAATCATTGGCATTGGTGAAAAAGATAAAAAAGCGTGCATGTTGCAAATATTAATAGGAAATACCATGAAAAATGTGTACATCAACATTTAAAAATCCCACTCATGTGAATGGACCAGATAAAAATAAACATTAATACCCCCTCTGACATGAATCGTGAGCAAGAGGTGGGTATGTATTAGAAAGATGATCAAAGAAAAATTTTTTAGTGATAATAAATAAATGCGGTCAGAAAAATACATAAAAAAATACAACATATAGTGTATGTACTGCAAACAATATCGTCCAATGTAAATTGTCCAATAAGTGGCGGAAATTCCTCTCCACAAATGGTAGGTGTATTCAACAAATGTGTAATCCCCAACGAATATACAATGATGATGTGTCCGTGTCAAACAGGCCCCCTCTTGTGCCCTCACTCACCAGAGAGCCCAACCCCTGCAGGGGTAAAGGGCATAGATAGATCCTGTGGCTGGAATCCTGGACGCCCGAAATCCCCCTCTCAGGTTCAGCGAGCTCCTTCCCTCTGAGTCCACAGTGTTCTTTAAGTAAGTATCCACTGGAAAAAAACAATATGTATGGAGAAACAAGGAATCCTCATAGTGTAAGTCCATAAAAACTCAAAGTTTATTAGCCAAAAAATATATAGGTTAAGAGCGGGAGCTGACAATACTCCCCTGACAGGCAAATCCAAATGCGAGTGGTATCTGGGGTAGCGAGGTGGCGGCGTGCATTCCACCAACCTAACTACCGAAACCGGAAGTACAGAGTCAAGAACATAGAAGCGACGTGTGCGTACCATATGACCACGCCTTATGCGTTTCGTCATCAAGACGTCATCTGAGGCGTCAGGTAAGTTTTAGGGGTTGCTGGGGAGGCTGCTGCACACAGGAGGCTTTTTATCTTAATGCATAGAATGCATTAAGATAAAGAAAAACTTTCTGCCTTTACAACTCCTTTAAGAGAAAATTATGTATGGCCAATCCTCCTGTGAAGATTCACATGGAAATCTGCCTGATTTATCACACTAAGTGCTTTTATAGGATAAAAGTATATCTTTTGTTGAGGAAATCCAGAGGAAAAAATGTTCCCTATTAAGTTCCCAGATATCTTGATTTTAGCTTCATGTAAAAGGACTTAGAGATACTCTGTCATTAGCAAAGCTTTCCCACCCCATCCTGACTACTGCACATTACTTTTGGCTAGTAAGGCAGACCATTATGTGGATGGGCCACTAAGACTGTAGTAGGACTTAAAGAGACGTTGTCATTACACCACCCTCAAAAAATAGAGATGCCAGCACTTAACTGCAGCATGCTCCAAAAAAATCTTCTTTTGCCCTAATCCCAGATTGTTCTGACAGGTAAAGCTCTAAACTTGCTGATTGTGGCAACGCTTGCCACAATGAGCAAGCATTCCTATTATAGCAGTGGTCATCAACCCTGTTCTCGGGGCCCACTAACAGGCCAGGCCACAGTATTATAGCATTCAATAGCAATATTATAGCAACAATAGCATTCTTATTAATGAACTAAGCATTCCTATTGACCAGTAAAACAGATGAGCCAATAGGAACAGTCACAGTCACTGGAGTCTAATCAGTGACCAAGTGGCACTGCCTAAGTGTAAATAATAGTGTATTTCTAGCAAACATTTTTTTTCCGAATATTACAGTGTCGCATTAAAATAATGTGACATCCACATTTTACAACAATCACTTTTCCATACCTTTAATAAATATCAAGATCTATTTAACATATAATTTAAAAAAATCAACAAAAAAATATACATTCCTTAAATTGCAAGACAGAAAACTGAGATCACTGACTTGTCAATGCACTCTAGCAAGGCTGGAGCTGAACATTGTAGGTAGCTGTCAATCTTCAGTTTAATTTAAATCTTTGGGGGTCGTTATCACTATCACTGATAAAAAAATAAAAAAAATTCAATTGAGAAAATATCGACGTCCACACTATGTATTGTTGGAGCAAAATGTTAAATTGCCCATTTGTCTCTCTACATGACACTGAGTATTAAATAGTATGGACACAAAATTATGAGTAAAACTGAATTAAAAAAAAATCAAAATATGTATTATATGTCAAAAGAGTAATTATGCTATAATCATTTTGCAGAATTCTTATGGCAATGTGTTCTAGTTTCCCACACCTTGGATGATACTGTACTATACTGACTACATGGGAATTTTAGAGATACAGTAAACACTTCACCCTGCACACTCCTCTCAACAATCATATATCACTTCCCAGCACCATCTGACAGCTGAGTGTAGTGAGATTTCTTTATGTGCTCTAGGTAATCAAAATTGTTTATTACAAAGATATACTGGTACCCTGTTCCATTTAACTCTGAAACTGGAAGTTCTTATCAGGAAGCATGTTTACTGTTAATCCAAGAATAAATAATTTGGAAAAGACCTGTGATAGCAGTTGTATTGGAGATAACTCTTATCTTCCTCATCCTTTGATTTAAGAGCTGAATTGTAAAGTGGTTTACATGTGATCATAACAAAAGTTTGACTAAATGTGCATCATCTGTACACAGTCTGCTATTTTCTAACTCCCAATAATTTACCAAAACATTTGCCAAAACAAATAATGTGATAAAGTAGACCTCACAACTATTCTGCAAATAAAAGGTATCATAACTGCAATCTTCACCCTAATCAGGGATACAATCCCTAACCAGTTTTCTGAATTAAATAGTGAAGAAGGCGGCATGTCTTATGATTAGTCTGCCAATGTCCACCATATAAGGAAATAGAAAAGAGAACTTGGTGCATAAACTGCACAGTAAACCCCTCATAGACTAGTAAGGTAGACTAGTATGTATATAAAAAATGTATTTTTGTTGACACCATAAAAGCATTAGATAATACAAAAAACATACAAATATTGTTAAGATGAAAAGCATCTGGATACCCACAAACAACACAGGAACATGGCATACAGAAAGCTACCCGTAATACATTGTTGGGCTAGCTACCATGAACACTTGCATAGAATTCTGACATGTTTCAGATTAATGTAAGTCCTTCTTCAGAGTTTATTCATATAGGTAATACTCCTTCTAAAACATAAATATAGGTTAAATTAGTGAACAACATATTGTACCGTTTATACAGCTTATTACTAACAAAACAGGTGTTGTATTTATCTTTTATATATTACATTACATAGGCTGCGAAAAAAAGGTATGCTTACAAAATATTTTTGCAGATGAAAATATATAACATCATGATACTCTGCAGCATGGTGATTCCTGTTAGGTATGTTGGTGTGCATATAAGACCATCAGCGGACGGACTCAGAGAGAGCCAACAAAGGTCTATAATCACATATACAAGGACCAGGACAGGGCAAAAGCCCCAAAAAAGGCATTGACCAGTCACGGAATCTGTAATTAGTTAAACAGATCACATAGGTACTGGCATGTAAATAGCTATCAAAAGAGTCTTTTCCTTCATAGAAAGGTATGTACTGATGAGAGGAAAAAAAGGCATACAGCCAATGAAGGAGGAGGGATCCAGCTATATGGTATTAGGTAGCAAACATAGTAATGATATTAGGAAGATGACAATACCTGTCCTTCTCAAAAATGTCTATATGGTGGAGCCCCTCCATGTATTAGGTAGCAAACATAGTAATGATATTAGGAAAATGACAATAACTGTCCTTTTATTTTTTTATAGACATACTAGTCTGCCTTAACATCCATGAGGGGTTTACTGTGCAGTTTATGCACCAAGTTCTCTTTTCTATAACCATTTTTCTATACATATTGTATAAGGTCATTCTATACTTTTAATTTCAACATACAAAAGGATGATATGCTTGCTATCTCTTCCTCATGTACAAGTATCTATGGAATTTTAATAAATAAAAAAAAATTAATAAGTATGTAATATTATTTTCAATCATGGCTTTTTAAGGTGGAATTCCAAAAAAAAAAAAATTTCTGTTCTTAGATATTGTGGGAAAGGATTAGACTAATTGTCCCAATTTGTTGCTTTCAGTGCCTCCATAGTGGAGATAGCAGCTAGGATACAGATATCTACAGGAACTGAATAGAGGTTATTTGAGGAATTCCCAAATAAATGTGTACCTAAAGACAGGGTGACACTGTAGGTACATCTGTAGTAGTGTGCCAACGTCCCGATAGTGGATCAATAAGGCTATAGTAACTAGAAAAATGGACTTTCAAGGCATACCAATATACTGACTATAAAAGATAAAAATGGTTTTATTTGATTATAATCTACATAGATAGAAACAATTAATATAAATAACACAATCCATAGAGGAAAATTATTTTTGTACGTGCTTAGTATTTCCTGCCCTACATACAACCGGGACACCATTTATTGTAACATATATGTAATAAAACATTCAGAAACAAATGGGGAATAAATTCCCAAGCCGATGTTACGATTATAGATGTAAACTGGTGAATTATGAGTCGGGTTGTAGGCCTGGATAGGTGTTTTCTTAGTAGCTCGACATGTTGCGCATTTGGATAACGCTTCTTCAGGAGATAAAAAAGTTTCTGCTGAGTGTACATAAAATGCATCAATAAGTATAATACATATATACACAAGACATACTTCAAAGTAAAATATAAAACATTAGACAGAATATAGGATATGCTCTGAACGAATATAACGGCCACATGGGGACCCCATAAAGGAATTGGTCATCCGGGGGCAAAACGGTAAAGCCAAGTAACTGGGGAACCTAAATTGTCCCAATGTACAAATTTGAATATAGGTTTTGTAAAGCTTGGTATAAAATAGATCATTTATTCCTCCGAATAGCCACTAGGGAAAGGGGAGGGGACCAAATTGTCCCAAAGGGGAGATTTCCAAGGGTAAATATTAATAATATACAGGAAAAACCATAAAGATTTTTTTCCTTTTGTATAATGGTTATTGAATTAAAAATAGTGGATATAGGGGGGAAAAATCTAGTATATTTATAGGTACAACAAAGGGTTGAAAGAGACAATAATGAGGACCAAAAAACACACATAGCTTACCATACGGTAGTCAGGCATGGTGAAAAATGTATGAATATAGTATCTCAGCTGGTAAGCTGGGTAGCTACTTATTTAAAAAAAAAGCAACATTATGAACAAGATGCTGTAGAGGCACCGTATTTTGGTTAATAGTGGGAAATCTCATGGGAAACAATAAATTGGTAACTTCAGAGAGCCATTATCTATAGAGTAAAAAACAGACAAAAAGAGAAAGGAATAGCATAAAACCTTTTAGTCTCCAAGATCCTACAATGAGGGTCAAGGTCAGTGGGGTCACAAGCGTTGGTCATAATGGCTTACCTGAGGTTTGCTTTGGGAAGGCTATGGAGCAGGGTGCAGCTCATAGTGATCAAACAGCGTCTGCTCACTGTAAGGCAGAGCTGTGTGTAATAAGTAGATCCCCCACCGGAAATGAGCCAAGCCCACATGGGCGTGGCGCCTACCGGTCCAACCGCTGGCTACTGCGCATGTGCCAAGCAACGCCGGTTGCTCGTGTCATCGGTGCTACTCGGCGCATGCGCAGTGGCCAGCCAGTGCCTCTGCTACTGCTGCATTGGCCGGGCGCCGCCGCATGACCGGCATTGCTTGGCGCATGTGCATTAGCCAGCGGTCGGACCAGTATGCGCCACGCCCATGTGAGCTTGGCTCATTTCCGGTGGGGGGATCTACTTAATACACACAGCTCTGCCTTACTGTCAGCAGACGCTGTTTGATCACTATGAGCTGCACCCTGCTCCATAGCCTTCCTAAAGCAAACCTCAGGTAAGCCATTATCACCAACGCTTGTGACCCCACTGACCTTGACCCTCATTGTAGGATCTTGGAGACCAAAAGGTTTTATACTATTCCTTTCTCTTTTTGTCTGTTTTTTACTCTATAGATAATGGCTCTCTGAAGTTACCAAAATTGTTTCCCACGAGATTTCCCACTATTAACCAATATAGGTCTACTTCCAATTTGGGATACCTAGCTGCACACAGTGCCTCTACAGCGTCTTGTTCATACTGCCGCTTTTTTTAAAATAAGTAGTTACCCAGCTTACCAGCTGAGATACTATATTCATACATTTTATTACCATGCCTGACTACCGTATGGTAAGCTATGTGTGTTTTTTGGTCCTCATTACTGTCTCTTTCAACCCTTTGTTGTACCTATAAATATACTAGATCCCCCCCCCCCCCTATATCCACTATTTTTAATTCAATAACCATTATATAAAAGGACAAAAAACTTTATGGTTTTTCCTGTATATTATTAATATTTACCATTGAAAATCTCCCCTTTGGGACAATATGGTCCCCTCCCCCCTTCCCTAGTGGCTATTCGGAGGAATAAATGATCTACAATCTTACAAAACCTATATTCTAATTTACACATTGGGACAATTTAGGTTCCCCAGTTACTTGGCTTTACCGTTTTGCCCCCGGATGACCAGTTCCTTTATGGGGTCCCCATGTGGCCGTTATATTCGGTCAGAGCATATCCTATATTCTGTCTAATGTTTTATATTTTACTTTGAAGTATGTCTTGTGTATATATGTATTATACTTATCGATGCATTTTATGTACACCCAGCAGAAACTTTTTTAGCTCCTGAAGAAGCGTTATCCAAACGCGCAACATGTCGAGCTACTAACAAAACACCTACCCGGACCTACAATCCGACCCATAATTCACCAGTTTACATTTATAATTGTAACATCGGCTTGGGAATTTGTTCCCCATCTGTTTCTGAATGTTTTATTACATATATGTTACAATAAGTGGTGTCCCGGTTGTATGTAGGGCAGGAAATACTAAGCACATACAAAAATAATTTTCCTCTATGGATTGTGTTATTTATATTAATTGTCTCTATCTATGTAGATTATAATCAAATAAAACCATTTTTATCTTTTATAGTCAGTATATCCATGTGCCTTGAAAGTCCATTTTTCTAGTTACTATAGCCTTATTGAAAAGAGGTTATAACTATTCCCATATCCACTGAAAAAAAGGGTGTTTAAATTGTCATTTAAGTCCAAATTATAGTCATTCCTCTCACGTTGTGTTCTGGTGACTACACAGGATGTAAGGGTTTGTTCTCTAATGGGAACGCAAACAGCAATAAAATCATAATAGAGGTTTTATCCCCTTTGGAATTAATCCTCCCCAAAAAAAAACATCCTTGGGTTAGTTCACCTTTTCAGGAAAAGAGAAAAAGTGAACTAACACCGTACACCCTTCCCAACCCCCCTGTCCCCAACTCTTACCCAGTCCCCACTGTTGGTCAGTGCCTGCACAAAGCATCACTCTGATCTGTCCTGATTGTGCTGCAGAAAGGAGAGGGATAAGTGTAGAAATCTCAAATCCCCAGTCCATTACACCAACTGGGCAGGGACTGACAGCTCATCACCCATGGAGGTAAGGACCAGGAAGGGTGGGGAAGGTGTAATGTGTTAGTGCACCTTTTCATTTTATCTGAAAAAGTGAACTTACACTTTAAGCATTTAGCCACTTGACCTTTAAAAGGTTTACCCGCCTTCATGACCAGGCCATTTTTTGCAATACGCACTGCATTACTTTAACTGACAATTGCGCGGCCATGCAACGCTGTACCCAAATAAAATGTATGTCCTTTTTTTCCCACAAATAGTGCTTTCTTTTGGTGGTGTTTGATCACCTCTGCCTTTTTTATTTTTTGCGCTATAACAAAAAAAGACGGACAATTAAAAAAAAAAATTCAATATAAAAATTTAAAAAAATCAAATTTCTTCATAAATGTAGGCCAATGTATATTCTGCTACATATTTTTGTTAAAAAATCCCAATAAGCATATATTGATTGGTTTGCGCAAAAGTTATATCGTCTACAATCTATGGGATATTTTTATTTATTTATTTTACTAGTAATGGCAGCAATCAGTGACTTATAGTGGACATTCTGATACTAACTAACTGACACTTTTGACACTTTTTGGGGACCATTTACTCTAATACAGTTATCAGTTCTAAAAATATGCACTGTCACTGTACTAATGACACTGGCTTGGAAGGGGTTAACATTAGCGGCAATCAAAGGGTTAACTGTGTGCCTAACCTTTGCAGAACACAAATGCCATCCCCTCCCTCCTGTCAGAACAGCGATCTGCCTTGTCTCTGCCTAACAATCGGCGGGTGTTGGAGGACATTGGGTGCCCTGCACCCGCTGATTGTCTTCCACTGTGTGTAATCACAGTGGAAGCAAGCTGGTGGTGAAACGCATGCACACTCCCTACCCGGAAGTGTCAGATCATGTATATATACGTGATCTGGCTCACAGGTGCCAGTAAAACTTCTATAGGATGGACCTACAGTGGTTCACAACAACAGGAAATTGAAATCAGTGCTATGTTAATATTTTCTTTTCCTGTTGATACTTCCCACTTACAAACATTCTGTTGATCTTTTTCCACAAAATAGTGCAACATTGCAAAGTGCGGTAACCTTAAAAGCTAATCAAATCCATCTTCTAATTTCAGAAAAGTGACTTTTGATTGATTACAAGGGCTGCTGTAGTTTTCACTTAGAGCTTTCATAAATGTGAATTTTATACCCTAAGTTCAGTATCTTTTTTTGTTGTAACAAAGCCAGCATTCTAGTGTCATGCATTAAAAAGGTATTTATGTGTAACCTGGACTGTAGCTCATAACTGCTGTGGAACTTCTTCCATTGTTGCTGCAGTATTACTCTTCTGCAGCGTGGATAGTGTAGATAGGGTTAAATGGAATATTCATTAATGCAGAAGTGGTGCAGCCATCTATAAGGAGATGACTTTGCAATGCTCATCTATAAAGTGTCTCCAGTGCAGGGGGCAGCAATCTTGGCTGGATCTGGATTTATCCTGGAGGACTGTAATTACCTGTTGCAACAAAGCAAGGAGAATTGTGTCTGCTGGCTGCTGAGAGGAAAAGAGGGTACAGTCAGAAAGGCTAGCAGGGGTGTTAGAAAAAGGGACTGAGCTGCTGACTGAACAGAACCCTGCCATAGGTGATCACAGTTGAGTAGGACCTGAGAGAAGCAAAGAGACTGCTCATCTAACAGAACCTTGCCTCAGAAATCAGGAACCTTCTCCCTGGGAGGGCGTGAGGTGTAATTTGGATGCCTGGTGTGATCAGACTGTAGTAAACAGCACTTCTACCACTTGTAAGGCAGGAAAAGAGAGACTGTCTCATCAGAATTGAAAGAGAAAAATCACAACAACGTTTATCCCTGTCTGAGGATTCAAACTGAATCAGACCATCTGTCTGGAGACCCACAAGAGGGTGACCTGGGTCTGGTAAGAGATTAACTTTGAACCAGTTAATTTGTTGTCTGCTGGGAACTGTTGTTCTTTCTTGAAAGATCCCAACTTTGCCGGCCAACCTTTTCCTCATCAATCACTGGCCAGTGGGATAAAACCAGTACAGTTACCACAGGTTAGGACTACTTTTATTTACTGTTGGTAGGTAAATGCAATTCAACTCCAATAATTACTGTTAGAATAATGCAGGTGTTTAACCATATCCCTCAGAGTAACATTATTGTCCTATTGAGTGTTTGTATAAGTACACTTGCTAATCCTCTCTTTTTTAGGCTATGCTTGGCCTAACACATTCTTTGAAATACTTCAAGGTGTGTTGGTAAGTGCTGGCGTGTCATCATCAGGTGTGCAGAGGAATCACAAAATAATTCAGCGGCTCCTCTGGGGGTAGCACTACATATTCAAAAGATAAAGCTATATTCATGTTTAAAACACTGGTTTGGCTTCATCTTGAGCGAGCGGTTCAGTTTTGTAACCAATCCTCAGGAAAGATGTCCCTTCACTAGAGAAAGTTCAGAAAAGGGCAATTAAATTAGTATGGAGGTGGAGGATCTAAGAAAATGTTACAGAAATTAAACATGTTCTCCCTGTAAAAGAGGCACATGAGAAGGTATATGAGCATTATACAAATTTATCAATGGTAACTGCAGAACTGAGAATAAACTGATTCATTTAAGGACTCTGCAGAAGACATGTGGACACAACATGAGGATGGACAAGAAATAGTTTCATCTTCAACTGCATAAGGGGTTCTTAACTGTCAGAGCAGTAAAAATGTGGAACTCCCTCCCACAGTTAGTTATATCATCTGAGAGCATAGCTAACTTAAAAAAAAAAAACAGCTAGACTAATTTCTCAGCAAACACAATATACCACAGTATGAGACTCCATAGTGACATGTACACCTGCCAATAAAGTTTAACAAGATGGGCCAGTGTCTTTTTTTTTCAACCTAACAAACTAGGTAGTTATGTAACTATGGGATTCATTTACTAAAACTGGAGAGTTCAAAATCTGGTGCAGATCCCAGCAAGGATAACTTGCCACTAATTTGTGGAAGTGTTGATTTGTAACTCTGTTACCTTGCTGCACATTTTCACTGGCACACTGTACACTTGCAGAGCACTTGAAGCACAAGTTCTAGTTGACACTTTTCCAATTTGTGGCAAATTTGTGTTGCAAGTTTCCAGAAAGAGCAAAGTTGCAGTGGTGAGTCTACAGCAAGAGCTCTGCAGGTCTACAGCATGAAAATTCAGCCACAGTGACCCCTGTGGTGGGATGACTATTGCACAACTGAACCAGAACTTGCAGAAAACTTGCATAATGTTTGCAAAGAAATTTGATCTAGAGTCATGCAATGCGGACTTGCTGCAATTGTGAAACAAACTTGTGAAGTCTGGCAAGTCTAGCAATAGCTTAGCAAATAATTTTTAAACTTGCAACCCAATTGCTTGCTGTCTGGGATGTGCATGGTAGCAAATCAGCTTCCAACTTCAGCTTGTTCAATTAAGCTATGACAAAAAAAATGGCAGCTGATTGTTTTCTGTGCAGAGCTGCACCTGATTTTGCACTCTCCAGTTTTAGTAAATCAACCCCAATGTATTGCTGTTCTGGTGGTAACTCAATTTTTTTTTATGCTTTATTTATACAATTCACAAAAAGAGGGGATAGAATAAAAATACAATCCAAGACAAAGCATTACATAAAAAGCAAGTACAGTCTTAATACAGTTAGCACTAAGGATGCAGAGAGTGGGAGGCACAGCTTGGATAATAATTGAAAACCATAGAAACTATGACGTACACAGAATATCACAGAACATCCACGCCCAGTGTGAGCTGTATAAATGTGGCATCTCTTTTTTGGCAGTGTGGATTGGATTTTTAATGATTATTGAGGATTTTCCAAAAGAGGAAATGGGAAAGAAAAGAAAGAAGTAAAAAAGAAGGAAAAAAAAAGCAGGTTCAGACTGCTCTCCAACATCTCCTGAGGCCCAACAAGTGTCATAACTCAAAATTTTAGATTTACACTCACTTTCAATTCCAGGAATATTGGTCATCAGGACCATTGGAGAGAGTAAATCTTCCTAATGGGGGATGCAGAATACAATAAAAACCTGTCGGTGGTTCTAATTCCTCACCACTCTATCCAAATACAAAATTAAATACAAGTTTGCCTTTAGTTTTACTTTAACAAGGTTGGTCCAGTTATACCCTGTCAGTATTCAGAAAACGGATCTATCCCACTTCACACAAATACAGCAGTGGCCTCATATGATACAACTTGACTCACAAAGATATTTACAGAGTGTCTACAAGGCAAATACAGTGCTGAAGCTTTTAACCTAAAGTGTTACCAAATGTTTTAATAATGTTTTCCAACTCATTTCCTACATTTCTACAGCAGACTTGTTGAAACTCCCAAATCCCTTTTTGATGGGTAGTAAAAGAAAAAAAATCATGTGGTGAACATCTGATTTATATATTCGTTAAAATTAGCATGTAGGAAATATAAGAAGAAATCCAAAATGGACACTTTTTATTAATCAGATTTGTATGTGGAACACTTGTTTCTAATTTTAGCAATCCTACCTGCACACCAGGGAACAAATTCTGACACATGTCAAGAAACAGAAACTTTCACCAGTTAACTTCAATAGAATCTTCAGAATCAATAGAATCTTCATCTGTAATATTATTTGCTAAATCTCTGTTTGTTCATCTGCCCTCTGAGTGTTGTTAATTTGTTTCTTAAATTAACTAAATGGCCACCAGGACAGGATAAACTATTACAGGATAAAAATGATTAATGCTATTTCAAAATAACAAAACAATGTTACAATAAATTAATGGTGGGGTTATAAAAAAAACACATTAAATACATATGGAATTTGGGTTTATCATAGTACTAATTAAGCAGTTTGATTATTTATGTTCATAAACAAGTGATAATTACCACCCAGTCTGCCCAATGTTAACTGAACAGCATCACAAACTTTATGTCTAGTAGAGCTGGCACCTCATTCTACATATTTTGTTTTTTTTTCTTACAGTGGTAAATATTTTTGGATGACCACTATTTTATCCAGCAAAACCCTGATGATGCTGGTGATGTCCTCTCATTTTCCTTCCCTATATGCTATAACATAAACAATTGGGAGGACTTTATAATAGATTAATTGGTAAACAAGAATTAAAAGTCATAAAAAAATGTCAATTTCACTGAGAATGATTTTTTTCTTTAAAGTGAACCAGTGACTAGATTATGTACATTCAAGTATTTACATATTCATAACAAGCACTAAATACGTTTTAAAACAAGCCCTCACTTACCTCTGTAGCTGCAGGCTCCATGGAGCAATTCAACCTAATATGTAAAATCAAAAACACTAAAGTCGCAAGCCAGCCTGCCTCACTCTATTTTGCACCTTGGCACAATTACACTGGTTGTAGTGCCCCTTCTCTGTTAAATCTTATTAATAGTTTATACTTTTATGGAGAACAGAAAATGGAGAATGCAGAGTGTATAGGCCAGAGAAGATGTACATGTTCATCAAGCTAACAGTCTTACAGCCAAGTAAAATATTTTGCCATTTTATCATAACATTGCAGTCAATAATGATTACCTGGTAGTAAAGTATACTATTTAAGTGGAACTGAAGTTCCGCTGTAAAACGGTGAGCAGGCAGGTTTTTATTGCAGAAAAGACATGCAATGTCTCTTATGCAATAAAATGCCCCTATCTGCTTGCTTCTTCTCTGGCACTGTAAACTGAACTGCACATGCACAGTTCAGCCTAAAGCGCTGGCCTGGTCTCTGAGTGCCAGGATGACTAGCCCCATTGCATGCGTAGGTGTGATGTCATCCCCTGCCGGCTAATAAAGAGGCACAAAGAGGCCCAAAGAAGATGCCGGTGGCATGGACAGGTGAATATTCCCCTTTAGTTCTGCTTTAAAATCTCTCCTGCTTCTTTGTGCTGATTGCTTATGTACTTCATTAATCAAATTATTTTCCCCATTTCACAGGTACAGTGGACTGGAGGTGCACTGGCCTAACATCTTTACAACAGGCTTAAATTTGTAACTGTATTCCCACAAAAGAATACTTGTACTGTAAATGAAAAATACAGTTGTCCACTTACCTTGTTTAAATGTTGCTTTCTTTGCACTGTGTACACCTTGTAAATGAGGGGTAGGCACCCCCTTCAAGGCATGAAAATCTACATGAAGAACATGAAAGAGATCAAGGATCACCATGCAGTGCTCCCCTCCCCCTATTTTTAACCACTTGAGGACCAGCCTTTTTCTGGCACTTTTTGTTCACATGTAACAGTTAATTTTTTTGCTAGAAAATTACTTATACGCCTATCAAGTATTACGCATTGTATATGCCCTATTACTTTTCCCATTCCTGCTGTCTTTACTCTAGGAGCCTGTAGATGCTGCTGTCTTCACATCCCTTTGGTGGATCTGGAATCTTTTGCATGACAGCTACCTGCCAGTTCACGAGCTGTGCTGCACTCAGCTCTCCTCTGTTCCAAGCTCAAGCAGAACTGTGTTTACTTGAATGTAAGTGATAATTTATGTTGTGCATTAAATGGATACATGCTTTTATTAACATGTATGCTGTGGCCACTTGTTTTCTGCATACCCTAGAGAATAAATTGGTGGGTTTTGCAATTTTTTATCTCACAAAGTATTTGCGCAGTGGTTTTTTGGAACACAATTTTTGGGAAAAAATACACTTTTTTAAATTTTAATGCAAAAAAACACAATACATAACTCAATTTTTTTGTAAAATATAAAAGATGTTGTTACGCTGGGTAAATGGATACCAAACATATCACACTTTAAAATTGTGCATGCCCACGCAGCGGCGACAAACAATGTCAATTTTACCATCCATAGGCGATGCTTTAAAAGCCTTTACAGGTCACTTTATATCGACAGAGGAGGTCTAGTGCTAGAATTACTGCCCATGATCTGACCTCACATGTGTGGAATGATCGCTGTTTGTGTGCAGATGGGACCGACGCAAGCACTCGCCTTTGTACGCTAGCACTAGGGGGCGGGACACTTAAGATTAAATTTTTTTACAAATATTTATTTATTTTATTTATTTTTACAGTGTTGCTTTCGTTTTTAATGTTTTTGATCACTTTTATTGCTGTCACAAGGATTGTAAACATACTTGTGACAGCAATAGTAATGTGACAGGTACTCTTTATGGAGGGATCTGGGGTCAATTAGATCCCAAATCCCTCCTCCACACTTGAAAGCATTTAAAAAGACAAGATCAGCGTTTTTGAAAACTTTCAATTTTCAAAAATAGCGCTGTTGACATCCAGGTAAACTGGAAGCGATGTTATGTCATCGCTTCTGGGTTACTATAGCGGAGACCCAATCAAAGCCAATTCTGGCTTTGTATGGGTCTCCGGCCAGCTGAAGGACAAGCTGGCTGATAGCTCGGGTCTCCCGGTGGCCGGTGGAACAAAAGAGCCCGAGTGCTGCAGAAGGTGGTGGGGGGGACATCCCCTTTAACTGCTTGTAATAGCAATGGAGTGACTAGTCTTGCTATTACAAGAGAGCCGTCCGCCAGCTCTAAAAAATGGTACCAAGGTGATGCTGCAGGCATCACTCCAGTTCAACCATTTAAAGTCAAATGATGTACCAGGTACGTGATTTGGCGGCAAGTGGTTAAAATAATTATCTAGCGAGCCCCAATAAAAAGTAAAGATGGCATGAAAAAAAAACAAATGTCACTGTAAAAATATAAACTTAGCTTTTCTTAAAAGGTATTTTCAATTATATATATTTGGAATTCACTTTGATTTACATTTTTTTATGTCTGGAGAGTAATTGGTAATTTCTACGAGTTTGGTTCAGGTGTCCATCATGAAAGCAGAACAACTGCTACTGCAGGCTGACTGTCTGCTCTGAGTTCTGGCCAGTGTAAGTAGCATGTAGGGTAGCATACAGGGATTAGTAGTATGTAGAGCAGTGTAGAGAGGTCAGTAGGATGTAGATCACTGTACAGAGGCCAGTAGGATGTATTGCAGTATATAGGAGTCAATAGTATTTTAAGCAGTGTAAGTGTACAGGGGTCATTAGTATGTGCACAAAGATCGTAGAACAGAATACAGGGTGAGGAGGACACAGTACATTGCTCTGAGACGATCAGAGTGGGGTGGGAGAGAGAGGGGGGAGTGTCGAGGCGAAGTTGATGGGGTGTTTTTTCTGTGAGGAGGGGTTCCTCACTCTTGCCAATGTTTTTTGTCAATCATATATTCAATAAATACATTTTGTATTGAAATGGGTAGCCCTTGTAGGTGTATATTGCTTTGGTGGTTGTTTTTTGTATGTATTATTTTGAAAACACCTCTCCTCACTGTATAGGGTATGGGCACCTCTTCAAAATATTCCCAGGATTCATACATTTGTTTTGTTTTTTCACCACAGTACATGGGGTCCAGGAGTGCACAGTAGTGGGAGGTCAAGAAGGCACAGTACTGGGGGTCAGGACAAACAAAACAAAAAAGGTTAATGCATTACCTAAAACATTTTATTTAAAGGATGTAAAGTAATAGTGTATACTCATAAAGGGAATATGAATGATAGCATTAAACAATGTCCAGAAACCCAAAGGTAGGCTCTGTGATGGAACTCCTTTGGTTCAACTGGGTGTCCTGCAGCCTCTGAGGAAGACTTACCACCTTCCTCAGAGCAAGGCTGGTATCAGACACAAATGATATAATATACTATTACTTTACATCCTTTAAATAAAGTGTTGTGGATAATGCACTAGGCATTTTCTCCTTTTTGCTTTGTTTCTCCAATCTTAAAAGGGCAGCATCTTCTATATTATCCAGTCTGTATCGCATAGTGGCTTTTTTGATTTATAGAAACATGTTCAGCTTTTCTGGGAGTTCTTAGCACTACGGTGTCATGTTCCTTCTTTTTCTATTGACTGGGGCTCAGTAGTGCACAGTACAGGGGACTCAGGAGGGCACAGTGCAGGGGATCAGTACTGAGGATCAGGAGAGCACAGAACAGGGGAGCCAGGAGTGCATGGTACTTGGGTGTCAAGAGGGAACAGTACTGAGGGTCAGATTGGCACAATACTGGGAGTCAGGAGGGCACACTATTGGGTGTCATAAAGGCACAGTACATGGGGTCTGGGGAGAACAATACTTGGGGTCAGGAGGGTACAGTATAGCCGGTCAGGAGGAAATGGTACAAGAGCATCAGGAGGGCACTGCAACAGAATTCAGCAAGCATTGCACCCTCAGAAAGGAAGTGTCATATTACTGACAGGATCACCGGGTATGATGTCATTGGGCAGCACAGTGGTGTAGTGGATAGCACTTTCACCTAGCAGTAAGAAGGGTTGCCGGTCGAATCCCAACCACGACACTACCTGCCTGGAGTTTGCATGTTCTCCCTGTGCCTGAATGGGTTTCCTCCGGGTACTCCGGTTTCCTCCCACACTCCAAAGACATGATGGTAGGTTAATTGGATCCTGTCTAAATTGTCCCTAGTATGTATGAATGTGAGTTAGGGACCTTAGAGTGTAAGCTCCTTGAGGATAGGGACTGATGTGAATGTACAATGTATATGTAAAGCACTGCATAAATTAATGGCGCTATATAAGTACCTGAAATAAATAAATTAATTAAAATTAAATTATACCTTGAAAAGGAAAAAGACTACATTTTTTTACATTCAAGGAAAATATGAAACATATCTGAACGCGTTAGTAGTAAACATACTTTAACACATCTATGTTTGTTTCAACACCTCAAACATATGAGTAGAGTCTCTTCTAGGTTTTTACATTGAGAATAAATGGTTTTAATATGGCACAATTTGCCACCACATTTGCTGTTGGTAAACAAAAATGTCTGCTTAACTTATAGAATTTGTAAAGCTTGTCTGGATATGAAATGTATGTAACTTCACACAAAGGAATCTGAACAGTTTACTGCGGTAGCAAAGTCCTGTGATTAATTACCTCCAAATAATTTATTAGTCTTGTTTAAGCAACAATGATAGCATTTCCGCTAGAGGTTCAGCTCACAGTTGTGAAACATCAAGTCTCAGTATAAACACTTACTAAGCTGCTTGGACTACAGAAGAGAGCAAAGTTCACAGATCACCTATTAAAAGTCCAATAAAAGTGATTTTTAGACCAAACAGATCAGGCAGATGATTTTCATCTTCCCAGTAACCAGACATGAGGGCTAGCCTTTTAGTCAGGTGATGATAACATGGATTAGAAGAATCAGATTTTAAAACTTTGGCTGAGATGATTCAGTTCTTCCGAAGGTGACAGCAGATTCTGGGAATGTAACTTTCTCAGTAATGCAGCCCTTTAAATCAACTTCAACCTTATCATTCCAAGTAGTATAGTAATGGTAAAAAAATCAGCACACATGGAACATGCAAAATACTGTTACAAAATATTCATGCAAAGGTTTATTTAACATACTGTTGTAAGAAACCTTTTAGCCTTACTTGAAAATAAACTGCAGCCAGAAGATGTAAATTTGCAAATATTGTGGAACTTCATTCTCTCAATCAACATTGACTATTTTAAATCTTTATGCTGCTAGCAGTAGTAAATAGATAGGAAGGCATATTATATTTACTTTTTTTACATCTCTGTCTTATTTCCTGGTTCCCATGCCTAGGCAAATGATGTCATACATTCCAGGGGTCTTCAGGAGGGGAGGAGGGGATTTCTCAGCTAAGCACACCCTCTTGCCTTCATGTCTGAGCTAAGGGCAGATGGATACCAGGAAGTAAAAGCTACATGAATAATTTGAAGGAAGAAAAAATAATCATAAAAACCTGACTGAGTTCAACCTCAATATGAAAAAGTGTAATGTATCCCTAAATAGATATATGTATGTAAGAGACCCAGCAAAATAGCCTCACACATGTAACAATTAAGGAAAATAACTTTATTGAACAACTAGAACCTACAGCATACAAAAACCTACTATCTAACTAATAAAATCATAATTGGCCATTTATTAAAGACCCAACCATGCCAGCTGCGGTGAAATTGTTTAAGCACCCCCCCAAAAAAAAGGGGGAACAATATTGTGTAATTAAAAAAGTACATAGGTATGTACAGTATACCCAAAAGAAGAGGAATGCCACTCTAGACAAGAGTTCCATGGAACACACGCCCTATTGAGGCAAACAGGTGCAGACTCTGCGATGGATCAAAGAGCAAGAAAAAATCCTGGACGGACACCGATACGACACATTTATTGTGAGATATAAAATCCAAAACAGTCAGTCCATGCTTTGCAGAGGCAATAGCAATACGTGTTTCACACCGTAAGTTAGTGCTTAATCATAGCTATGATTAAGCACTGTTTTGGATTTTATATATCCTGGATGCTTTGGTAGGATGTGTTCAGGGACCAACTTGTGGCTGGATGTCATTCAAAGTTCATTAAGGAATCCTCTATTAGAATTTAGAGTGAGACCAACTCAAATATAAACAGTGTTGATGGGCCACTACATGTGGCGGAATGGCAATTATAACCAACCCCCATATAAGCAGCGTGGATCCAGAGTGAATGTTTACAGTTGTTACATGTAAAATACAGTATTTTCTATGTTCTGTACAAGTTAGCTCCAGTTATTGTTCATGTTATGATATACTCAGAAGCCCGGATATGTTTTATGGAAGACTGAATGTATTAAATAAACACTCTACCTCCCAGAATACAAAACACAGCAAAATATCATAGTACAGTAATAGCATAGGCATACATTTAGAAACTAAGGATCATGGATAAATTATACTAGGCACATGGGAGAAATGTGTGATCTGCACACCATAGATTACTTACATTTGAGCCTAGGACTGGGATTGATTTCTGGAACAGGTGCATCCAAACTACTAGCTCCTGTGCAGAGCCTGGTGAGCCTCAAGAACACAGCACTCAGCCTGGAAAGTCTCTGAAAACCTCCATGTAATCCATGCAATTAAGGGAGAAAGGCTGGTGCCATGGAAGTTGTCTAAAACATCGTTTGATTATAGCATGTGAACAACAGTCAAAAAACAACGCGTTTAGGCCTTAATCATGGGGATCATGAGCCATGATTAAGGCCTGATGGCTGAAACACGTTAGATTTTTTTTATTGTTGTTCACATGCTACAGTAAAACTATGTTTAAGCCAACTTCCATGGCACCAGCCTTTCTCCCTTTTTTGCATGGGATTGATTTCTACAGCCAACATACAACAGAAATTTTAAAATTATCAAAATCTATGCAGTGCAGAGGTCTGTCTAATTTAACTTTGTTCTTTTACTTGGTAACTACAGTTCATGAACATAAGAATAGATGGGGATATGAACTAACCAGTAACCAACCTAATATGCTTATTTTTTCTGGATAGCCAACCTGTAGTTACTGACCCAATCTGACTATAAATCTGATGCTTTTCCTATCGATCACCTGTAAAGAGGATGCCAAAATACCTACCCAACCTCACAGAAACAGGGTTAGCCCATTCAGGTGAAGAAAACAGTTTTTTTTTCTGAAAGACTATTATAGCCTCACATTTAAATTTGTTAACCTAAAATGAACGTATAGCCAAAATTTTGTTTCATTTTGGATAGAGTAGAGTAGGGTTAAAACGCCAGTCAAGTTTGTGTCCCCATTGGGGAAGTTGACACCCTCTATTTGTCATGGTGACCAACTTTCACTGAGACAGAAAGCACTGGGAGGTTGAAATTTTTCAGTTGTTACCAAGACACTTGTTGCTGTGACAGCTGTCAATGAGGGAAATATCTTTTTCTCACTTTGGAGAGATTTGCTCACTTTCTTTTGCATCTCCAGGGCAAAAAGTGAGGTGAAATCTCCCCAATGTTACAAAGACAGTAGAATATAAACTGGCAAGGGTTTTAACTTTTTCCCACTCATCCAAAACGGAAAAACAAATTTGACTTTACATGCACTATAAAACCCAACTCTGATTACTCGGTCATGCTACACTGTACCCAAACCAATTTTTTTAATTTTTATCTTTTTTTCTCACAAACATAGCTTTCTTTTGGTGGTATTTAATCACCGCTGTTTTTTTTATTAAGCGAAAAAAGAGAGAAATTTTTGAAAAAAAACACTTTTTTTTAGTTTCTATTGTAACATTTTGCAAATAAGTAATTTTTCTTCATAAATTTGGGACAAAATGTATACTGCTACATATCTTTAGTAAAAATAACCCAAATTAGTGTATATTATTTGGTCTCTGTGAAAGTTATAGAATCTACAAGCTATGGTGCAAATCATTGAAAAATGATCACATCTGATCACACCTGATGTACTGAAGGCCTATCTCATTTCTTGAGGCCCTAACAAGCCAGGAAAGTACAAATACCCCCCAAATTACCCCTTTTTGGAAAGCAGACATTCCAATGTATTTAGTAAGAGGCATGATGGGCTTTTTGAAGTTGTAATTTTTTTCCACAATTCTTGGAATTTTTTTTATCACACAATTGTCATAATAACAAGTTATTTCTCTCACACAGCACATGCATACTTGCAATGACACCCCAAAATACATTCTGCTACTCCTGAGTATAGTGATACCACATGTGTGAGATTTTTACACAGCCTGGCCACATACAGAGGTTTAACATCCAACTAGCACCATCTGGCTTTTTACGAACATAAATTGCACATCTCATTTGATGACAACCTATCACACTTTTGAAGGCCCTGGAGCACCAGGTCAATGGAAATGTCCACAAAATGATCCCATTTTGGAAAGCTAACACCCCAACGTATAATCTATGAGGCATAAAGAGTCTTTTGAACTGTTCATTTTTTTCCAGTAGTTTTTGGAATATGTGGGAAAAAAATGAAAACGCATTTTTTTAACACAAAGTTGTCCATTTATAAGATATTTCCAACACATAGCATGTACATAGCAAAACTGACACCCCAAAATACATTCTGCTACTCCTCCCGAGTATGGCGATACCACATGTGTGAGACTTTTACACAGCCTGGCCACATAGAGAGGCCCAACATTGAAGTAGCACCGTCAGGCGTTCTACATGCATAAATTACACATCTCATTTCTCAACCACCTATTACAGTTTTGAAGACCCTGGAGCACCAGGACAATCTAAATGCCCACAATATGACCCCTATTTGGAAATCTAACACCCCATTGTATAATCTATGAGGCATAATG
This sequence comes from Aquarana catesbeiana, assembly GCF_042186555.1. Lineage (NCBI taxonomy): Eukaryota > Metazoa > Chordata > Amphibia > Anura > Ranidae > Aquarana > Aquarana catesbeiana. The sequence goes on from NC_133324.1 coordinate 777,358,998, forward strand.
AGTCTTTTGAACGGTTCATTTTTTTCCAGATGTTTTTGGAAACTGTGGGAAAAAAATTAAAACGCATTTTTTTTTACACAAAGTTGTCCATTTATAAGATATGTCCAACACACAGCATGTACATAGCAAAAAGGACACCCCAAAATACATTCTGCTACTCCTCCTGAGTATGGCGATACCAAATGTGTGAGACTTTTACATAGCCTGGCTACATACAGAGGCCCAACATCCAAGTAGCACTGTCAGTTGTTCTAGAAGCATACATTACACACAGAAATTCCTGCCAACCTATCACATTGTTGAAGGCCCTTCATATTTCTAACACATAGCATGTACTGTACATACCAATTACAAACCAAAATACATTCTGCTGAGTAAAGGGTGGATGTACACATCTTTCCTATCCCTCGACTTCACAGCCAACACTTCCTCGTTCCTCAAGCTTGTCGATTCCCCCCTTTGAATGGTTGTGGTGACAAGACGCTGTGGGAAGCCCTTTCGGTTTTTCCTTGTTGTACCACAGGCCAAAGTTTTTTTTTAGATTTAGGTGGTGGAGAAGAGGCAAACTAGTGTAATAGTTGTCCATGTAAATATGATATCCCTTTTGGAGGAGTGGGAATGCCAACTCCCAAACAATTTTTCCACTTATTCCCATGTACGAGGGACAGTCAGGGGGCTGGAGCTGGGAATCTTTGCCTTCGTACACGCGGAATGAGTGCACATAACCGGTGGCGCTTTCACAGAGCTTGTTAAGCTTCAGGCCGTACCTTGCCTTTTACTGGGGATAGATTTAGGTGGTGGAGAAGAGGCAAACTAGTGTAATAGTTGTCCATGTAAATATGATACCCCTTTTGGAGGAGTGGGAATGCCAACTCCCAAACAATTTTTCCACTTATTCCCATGTACGAGGGACACTCAGGGGGCTGGAGCTGGGAATCTTTGCCTTCGTACACGCGGAATGAGTGCACATAACCGGTGGCGCTTTCACAGAGCTTGTTAAGCTTTAAGCCGTACCTTGCCTTTTACTGGGGATATATTGATTGATTCCCAGCCAGCCTGTGAAATGCACCAGGGATTCGTCCACAGATATGTTTTTGTCAGGGATATAAAGTTAGGCAAACGTCCCGGAAAAAAATTAATTAGGGGCTAACTTTATATAGTTTGTCAAAGTTTGGGTGATTTCGGGGGGGGGCACTGTGAGTTGTCACTGAAATGCAGGTAGCGCATTATAATTTCGTATCGGGACCTGGACACGGCCGATGAAAAAATTGGCATATGGTGGATGGGTTTGGTCGACCAATACTTATGCATTTCATTTTTTTTGTAAGCCCCATGTAGGCCTAAAAACAATTTAAGTTCCACCACTGTTAGGGGGTCTCCATTCAAAAGAGCGGGCATAGCTGGAGCTGGGGTTGGTTGCAATGAATTGTTTGGGCAAAGAGATTGGTTTGGTCCATGATGCCTTGAATCAATTCATCAGGGAAAAATAAATTTAAAGAATCCATTTGGGAAAAACCTGCAGTGTTAACCTGCACACCTGGCTGTGCTGTAAAAGGGGGGATCGTGGCTGACCCTGTGGTAGAAGGCAGCCACAATGGGTTTGCCAAGGCATCTGGAAGCTGGGTTTGGGCCCTAATTCTTTGGCGTGCACTTGTACTGGGCCTTTCCTCCTGGGGTCTAGCAGCACTTGTACTGGGCCCCTCCTCCTGGGGTCTACCGCCATTGGCACTGCTGGTAGCTGCCTGGTGTTCAGACCGTCGTCTTTTTGGATGGAGTGCTTCCTCCTCTGATTCGGATCCTGATGTGCTGCCTTCAGGGGGCTCATATTCCGAACCAGAATCGGAATCAGAACTGAGAGGGGAGAGCTCCCCGTTGCTCTCATCGGTCAGACTGAGTTTTTGGTATGCCTCTTCTGGGGTGTACAGCTTTCTGGACATAGTGGCTGACTGGCTGTATGTACCTTGGTGGCAGGGACCCTGGTGGCAGGTGGTGGGGTGACGGGTACTCTGGTGAGGTGACAGGTATTATGGTGGCAGGTACTCTGGTGGCAGGTGGTGAGGTGGCGGGTACTCTGCTGACAGGTACTCTGGTGGCAGGTGGTGAGGTGGTGGGTGCTCAGGTGAGGTGGCGGGCACTCTGGTGGCAGGTATCTGGTGGCAGGTGGTGAGGTGGCAGGTACTCTAGTGGCAGGTACTCTGGTGGCAGGTACTCTGGTGGCCGGTGGTGAGGTGGCGGGTACTCTGGTGGCAGGTACTCTGGTGGCAGGTGGTGAGGTGGCAAGTACTCTGGTGGCAGGTACTCTGGTGGCAGGTGGTGAGGTGGCGGGTAATCCTGATGGACAGGTACTCCTGATGGACAGGTACTCTAGATGAGAGGTACTAAATGACAGGTACTAGATGACAGGTACTCTTTATTTAAGGGGGGCAATCTGGGCACAGTAGTACATATGTGTATAGTACAATGTGTAACTCACTGTTAGGTGATCTCCTGCTCACACTGGATCGGTGTGTGAAGAGGAGAACCCAGCAACAGTGGTTACACACAGTGTTCTGGTTACATTAGTGACCGGCTGTGATTGGAGAAAGCCGGTCACGTGGTAAAGAGCCATTTCATTGGCTATACTGATTGGGGCTGAGCTGTATCCAAGGGAAAAGTCTCAGCCCCGATCGCCACTCTGCGTGCCACTGGAGGCACGCGCGGGCACCGTGCATGCCGCTTCATAATGCCGCTCTGCATAGTGACAGGTCTGCCGCTCCCGAAGCTCCGCTGCCTACCACCCGCTTCCACTGCTGCTCCAATGCCCCCATCAGGGAATGGCTGTGTCCCGAGGGACACGACAGAACCACCCCAGGGGCCCGCAGTAGCGGCGGAAAGCCGAGGCCGTCATATGACGCCCACCCAGGATGGGAGCTCCCATCTGTGGGCGTCATTTGACTATGGCTGGGTATTGAAGCGGTTAAGCACTTCAGCCCCAGAAGATTTGGCTGCTTAATGACCAGACCATTTTTTGTGATACAGCACTGCGTCGATTTAACTGATAATTGCGCGGTTGTGCGACACTGTACCCAAACAAAATTGACGTCCTTTTTTTCCCACAAATAGAGCTTTCTTTTGGTGATATTTGATAATCTGCGTTTTTTATTTTTTGCGCTATAAACAAAAAAAGAGCGACAATAAAAAAAAACACAATATTTTCAACTTTTTGCTATAATAAATATCCCCAATTTTTTTTAAAAAAGCTAATTTTTTCCTCAGTTTAGGCTGATATGTATTCTTCTACATATTTTTGGTAATAAAAATCTCAATAAGCGTATATTGATTGGTTTGTGCAAAAGTTTTAGCGTCTACAAAACTTTGGGAAAGATTTATGGCTTTTTATATGGCATTTTTATTATTATTATTTTCATACTAGTAATGGCAGTGATCTGCGATTTTTATCAGGACTACAACATTATGGCAGACAGACCGGATACTTTTGACACATTTTTGGGACCATTGACATTTATTCAACGATCAGTGCTAAAAAAAATGCACTGATTACTGTGTAAATGCCACTGGCAGGGAAGAAGTTAACACTAGGGGGCAATCAAGGGGTTAACTGTGTTCCCTTGTGTGTGTTCTAACTGTGGGGGGGGGTGGGAGTTACTGGAGGAAATGACAGATCATTGTTTCTAGCTAGTAGGAGCAGACGATCTGTCTCTCATCTCCTTACAGAACAGGGATTTGTGTGTTTACACACACATGTCCCTGTTCTGGCTCTCGTGCCCACGATTGTGCATGGCCAGCAGTAATCCCGACCACCAGCCACACGCATTGGCACCCCCTCAGTGCAGCGGGTGCGTGCCTGCTATCCCCGCGTAAAGGGCCGCCGCACAGCTACGGTGGCTCGTGAGAACGTGCCGACCTGCCGCAGTATAATGACAGCAGCTGGTTGGCAAGCTGTTAATCTGGTGTTCATATTGCTTAGCCAGTATGGACTGCAGGGATTCTAATTGGCCAGTACCATCACATGGACGGTTCTGAGCAATCAGAAGCCATCTAGCTTATACTGTCAGTACTGCGAGGGGAGGAAAGAAACCCGCCAGGATTTCAAATCCCTGGATTGGTGAAGTCGATTTTTGAGTGTTAATTTCTGACATTTCTCACTTATTAATGAATTCATGGTAGAAATGTCAAAATAGTAGAAATGTCAAATAAGTGGAAGAAGTCAATACTGATTAAAGAAAAAAAAAAAACACTGATGTTGTTGTTTTTGACAGAATCATTTTACAGAGTGTTAAACCTGGTCTGGATTCATTAACCACTTCCGGACTGCCGCACGCCGATATACGTCCTTACTTTGAAGGAGGATATCATTGTTATGGCAGCAGCTAGCTGCCATAACCCCGGTATCCTCTTGTTCGGCCGGCGGTCCGCTTCACGATAAAAGTGGTCTCTGCTGTGGATTCGCTGTGAGATCACTTTCATTGGTGGCGGGAGAGGGGCGCCCCTCCCGCTGCAGTACGGTGCCCTCTGCCGCTTACCGGAGCCGTCGGCAGCAGCAGAGGCGATCGGGTCCTTCTACCGGCTGGACATGGAGATGAGTGAGGGGAAGGTGGCCCCCACCCATCTCCATGACATTGCAGGGTGGAAGTGACGTCAAAATGTCACTTGCGCCCATAGCTCTTAAAGGGACAATTTTTTAATTATTTTTTTATATGACAAATTACTTTTTTTAATTGCAATTTGGTGTAAATATGAGATCTGAGGTCTTTTTGACCCCAGATCTCATATTTAAGAGGTCCTGCCATGCTTATTTTTCTATTACAAGGGATTTTTACATTCCTTGTAATAGGAATAAAAGTGACACATTTTTTTTTTTAAACAGTGTAAAAATAAAAATAAAAGGTAAAATAAATAAGAAAAAAAAATTCCTGCTGAGCTTGCGTGCAGAAGCGAACGCATACGTGAGTAGCGCCCACATATGAAAACGGGGTTCAAACTACACATGTGAGGTATCGTCGCGATCAAAAGAGCGAGAGTAATAATTCTATGCCTAAACCTCCTCTGTAACTCAAAACATGCAACCTGTAGAATTTTTTTAACGTAGCCAATGAGATTTTTAAGTGTAAAAGTTTGTCGCCATTCCACAAGCAGGCGCAATTTTGAAGCGCGACATGTTGGGTATCAATTTACTCGGCGTAACATTATCTTTCACAATATAAAAAGAAATTGGGCTAGCTTTACTGTTGTCTTATTTTTTAATTCAAAAAGGTGTATTTTTTCCAAAAAAAAGTGCGCTTGTAAGACCGTTGCACCAATACGGTGTGACAGAAAGTATTACCATGGCCGCCATTTTATTCTCTAGGGCAGTGATGGTGAACCTTGGCACCCCAGATGTTTTGGAACTACATTTTCCATGATGCTCATGTACTCTGCAGTGTAGTGGAGCATCATGGGAAATGTAGTTCCAAAACATCTGGGGTGCCAAGGTTCGCCATCACTGCTCTAGGGTGTTAGAAAAAATGTATAATGTTTGGGGGTTATAAGTAATTTTCTAGCAAAAAAAACTGTTTTTAACTTGTAAACAACGCATCTAAAAAAGAGGCTCGGTCCTTAAGTGGTTAAAATACAGTATCCCTAAATGTGTTGTTTTCTCAGATAAGCAATGTAAGTACCTGCATTTGAGTCAGCCTCTTGGAGTCCCTGTAGAGCAGAGCTCAGACTAAGGGTGGGGGAAGCATGGAACAAGTCTGTTGTCTTGAATTCCAAAGAAAGTGCTAATATAAGGAGAGAGCAGAGTGAAAGAGAAAGGAGCTTATCAGTTTGCTGCTTTTCCTTTCACCATCTTGTCACAGGGTGGTAGTGGGGTGGAGACCTACAGCAGAAAAGAATCAGGTCTCTTGGCCTTCTAGACAGGGCTGTGCTTTAGGGCAAGGCTCTGTAAATCTGGATCCAAAATATTAATCCTGTGGCAGGGAAAACAGCTCCTTTATATAAATTTTATCAGCATATTTAGCTTAAGTTTGCCTGGAATTCAGCTATCAAACATGCCATATTCATACCTTAATAGTTACATTGGAAAAATACAAATAGAATAAAAAATAATTAGCATGCAAGGTGCACTGAACATATATGTTTTATATGATTTAGCACAAATTTCAGTCTGGCATTAGTAAATAGCTGGCAATAGATGCATTTAAAATTGATAATATTGCTATATTTTTACAGCTGAGACTGATTTATTTTAATGTTTGCTGTTACATTCCTTTTTATTTCCATTACAACTGAATTATGTTCAGGATTTCCAGTTCATACTTATGCAGAGCTCATTAATATTTGCTTCCTAAATCCATGCTACAAGAATGAAAAGATGTTTCAAAGTTGTGGGATTTGCACTTGACACAAATCACACCAAAGATGGACAAAATATGTCTGGCATCTTTATTACATGGATTATTATCATGAACATAGTTGACATTGCCAAATTAATTTCACTTAAGGCAGTAAAGTGGTCTTGAACTCTAGTACTGTAGGTGAAAAGCTTACGCATTATCAGCTAAAATATTCATGCCTTACTATTGTACTTCTTTAGAGCTATTACAATTAAGCAACATGTCACATATAAATAACAAATGCTTCAGTTACCGGAATTGCTGTAAATAAAACAAAAAAAAAATTCAACTGAGCTTACGGTAGTTCTAAAGGTTTAAACAATCAAACATATATTTTTTGCCATCATGCACATAAAGGACTGACTCATTAAAGACAACAATATAACTTTCCACAACAATATATTGATTTGAATCATTGCTATACACAAGCACAATTTTAATCTAAATTAACCATAACATTAATGTACTATAGTTTTATGACATCTACATCCCTTACTATGAAAAAATGTAAACTCCTGTTCTCTTTCTTCAAAACAATATCCATATAGACAGAAGGGACTGTTCACTTAATAAAGTGAATCATTACTTTTGCAAGTGTATGTTCACTGGGCTTAGCAGATGATCCAAAGCCATGTTATTTAACATTATCAGTCATGGTTGGATGATGGAAAGGAAAACATCTTTTAATAACTTAGCTCAGTGAACACTTTGTCAAGTTAACAGTCTATTTTCCCTTAGTTAAGCAATCCCAATGATTTGAATTTCTACTCATGTGTATACTGTCCCCTCTTTCTCATCACATCATAGTTGAGTAGGTCTGGGTCAACTAAGAGAACTCAGCTACCATGATACCATTATGACAATAGGAGTCCCCCTTTGGCTTTATGTAAACTGTGTAAACTGTGTGTGTCTTCTGTCAATCAGCATCATGTAGTAGGAGTGACACAGAAACATAATTTTAGAATTGCCAGGAAAATAGGATGAACCCAATAGATCATCATATTGTTTTCTTTATACTCAATTTTGTTAGACTGAAATTAAGTTTTATTTTGTTTCTTTATATTATGGTCAGGACTAAAAGCTACAAAACACTTAGTTATGTGACTATATGATGTTGCATATGAATATGAATATGCTGTAGGGGTGCTGTAGGGGTGCTTTAGGCTCTTCTGTCTCCTTACCACATGCTGTAAAAACCCTGATCAAACCCTCCATTCAAGGTTTTAGTCAGGCGGCGCAAGCTAAACTTAGGAACTGCCGTCTCTTTAGCTTCAGGAGGTCAGGGTGTTCTGGTGCACAGAGAGTACAGTATGTGACCAGCTGGTGTGTAAAATCACCAAGACAGCTTTAAAGTGTATAAGCAGTAGGGATGAGCTTCGAGTCGAACGTAAATTCGACTCGAACATCGGCCGTTTGACAGTTCGTCAAATTACGAACATTATGGGCCATTCGCGCCAAATTCAAGTGGCACGTCACGGCCCATAATTCACTGCGGCATCGCAGTGCATTGCTGACTGATGATTGGCCAAGCATGCACTATGACCCGCATGCTTTGGCCAATCATAGTGCGGTAAGAAAGGAGAGCCATAATTGGCCAAAAGCAGGGTGGCTTTGGCCAATTATGCCTCAGGGGATTTAGTACACGCCCCACACTATATAAGGCCATCTGGAATCCGGCCTTGTGTAGTGTGTTCCGGCGTGCTGAGAGAGAGAGAGACAGAGAGACAGTGTCATTTCATTTGAGTTAGATAGAGCAGGCAGGCGAGTCAGTTAGCTGCAGTCAGTGTATTTAGTATATATATGCATCCCAGGTGCTGTATATATATATATATATATATATATATATATATATATATATATATATATATATATATATATATACTGTATTTAGTTTAGCTAGATCCATTCCTGTTATTCTCTTCCTAATATACTTACAGGCGGGCAGCTGCAGTATTTTCAGTCAGTGTACTGTATCTTGTGCACAGTGTGCAACTAAAGCTAATTGCAGACAATTGCTGGTGTTCTCTTCCTAATAATACCACAGGCAGGCAGCTGCAGTATTTTCAGTCAGTGTACTGTATCCTGTGCACAGTGTGCAGCTAAAGCTAACTGCAGACAATTGCTGGTGTTCTCTTCCTAATAATACCACAGGCAGGCAGCTGCAGGATTTTCAGTCAGTGTACTGTATCCTGTGCACAGTGTGCAACCAAAGCTAACTGCAGACAATTGCTGATGTTCTCTTCCTAATAACACCTCAGGCGGGCAGCTGCAGTATTTTCAGTCAGTGTACTGTATCCTGTGCACAGTGTGCAACTAAATATAACTGCAGACAATTGCTGGTATTCTCTTCCTAATAATACCACAGGCAGGCAGCTGCAGTATTTTCAGTCAGTGTACTGTATTCTATGCACAGTGGGCAACTTAAAGCGGAGTTCCACACAAAAATGGAACTCCCGCTTTTCGGAACCCTCCCCCCCTCTGGTGTCACATTTGGCACCTTTCAGGGGGGAGGGGGGTGCAGATACCTGTCTAAGACGGGAGTCTGTCCACGGGAGTCTATGCCTCTTCCTGTCCCTCCACGCTGTCTCCTGGGAAACACACAGGTCCCAGGAGATAGCGGGGACCAGTTACGATGCGCAGCACGACTCGCGCATATGCAGTAGGGAACGGGAAGTGAAGCCGCAATGCTTCACTTCCTGATTCCCTCACCTAGGATGGCGACGGCAGCTGCCAGGAATCGAGCGGGTTATCGGCGTCGGCTGCCGACATCGCTGGACCCTGGGACAGGTAAGTGGCCATGTATTAAAAGTCAGCAGTTGCAGTATTTGTAGCTGCTGGCTTTTAATATTTTTTTTTTAGTTGATGTAGGTGGACTCCCTCTTTAAGCTAACTGCAGACAATTGCTGGTGTTCTCTTCCTAATAATACCACAGGCAGGCAGTTGATTCAGCTAGCTGCAGTATATTAGTGTACTGTATACTGGGCACAGTGTGCAGCTAAAGCTCACTACAGGCAATTCCTGTTGTTTTCTTCCTAATAATACTACAGGCAGGCAGGCGATTCAGCTAGCTGCAGTATAATCAGTATATACAGTGGGGACGGAAAGTATTCAGACCCCCGTAAAATTTTCACTCTTTGTTATATTGCAGCCATTTGCTAAAATCATTTAAGTTTGTTTGTTTCCTCATTAATGTACACACAGCACCCCATATTGACAGAAAAACACAGAATTGTTAACATTTTTGCAGATTAATAAAAAAATTAAAAAATGAATTAAATAAAAAAGAAAAACTGAAATATCACATGGTCCTAAGTATTCAGACCCTTTGCTGTGACACTCATATAATTAACTGAGGTGCTGCCCATTTCTTCTGATCATCCTTGAGATGGCTCTACACCTTCATTTGAGTCCAGCTGTGTTTGATTATACTGATTGGACTTGATTAGAAAAGCCACACACCTGTCTATATAAGACCTTACAGCTCACAGTGCATGTCAGAGCAAATGAGAATCATGAGGTCAAACGAACTGCCTGAAGAGCTCAGAGACAGAATTGTGGCCAAGGTTACAAAAAAAAATTCTGCTACACTTAAGGTTCCTAAGAGCACAGTGGCCTCCATAATCCTTTAATGGAAGACGTTTGGGGCGACCAGAACCCTTCCTAGAGCTGGCCGTCCGGCCAAACTTAGCTATCGGGGGAGAAGAGCCTTGGTGAGAGAGGTAAAGAAGAACCCAAAGATCACTGTGGCTGAGCTCCAGAGATGCAGTCGGGAGATGGGAGAAAGTTGTAGAAAGTCAACCATCACTGCAGCCCTCCACCAGTCAGGGCTTCATGGCAGAGTGGCCCAACAGAAGCCTCTCCTCAGTGCAAGACACATGAAAGCCAGCATGGAGTTTGCTAAAAAACACCTGAAGGACTCTAAGATGGTGAGAAATAAGATTCTCTGGTCTGATGAGACCAAGATAGAATATTTTGGCCTTAATTCTAAGTGGTATATGTGGAGAAAATCAGGCACTGCTCATCACCTGTCCATTACAGTCCCAACAGTGAAGCATGGTGGTGGCAGCATCATGCTGTGGGGGTGTTTTTCAGCTGCAGGCTCAGGATGACTGGTTGCAATTGAGGGAAATATGAATGCAGCCAAGTACAGGGAAATCCTGGATGAAAACCTTCTCCAGAGTGCTCAGGACCTCAGACTGGGCGGAAGGTTTACCTTCCAACAAGAAAATGACCCTAAGCACACAGCTAAAATAAGGAAGGAGGGGCTTCACAACAACTCCGTGACTGTTCTTGAATGGCCCAGCCAGAGCCCTGACTTAAACCCAATTGAGCATCTCTGGAGAGACCTAAAAATGGCTGTACACCAACGTTTACCAGAACTGGACAGAACTGGAGAGGATCTGCAAGGGGGAATGGCAGAGGATACCCAAATCCAGGTGTGAAAAACTTGTTGCATCTTTCCCAAAGAGGCACATGGCTGTATTAGATCAAAAGGGTGCTTCTACTAAATACTGAGCAAAGGGTCTGAATACTTAGGACCATGTGATATTTCAGTTTTTCTTTTTTAATAAATCTGCAAAAATGTCAACAATTCTGTGTTTTTCTGTCAATATGGGGTGCTGTGTGTACATTAATGAGGAAAAAAAATGAACTAATGATTTTAGTGAATGGCTGCAATATAACAAAGAGTGAAAAATTTAAGGGGGTCTGAATAGTTTCCGTCCCCACTGTATATACATCCTAGCTTTGTGCAGCTACATCTCACTGCAGGTCATTCCTTGTGTACATATTCCAATACATCAAAGACAGTATGTCTGCAAGGCCAACAAGGAGAGGCAGACAGTCACAGGCCAATAAAAGAGGGCAGCAGGCTCTGTGTTTAGAGCAAACAGTGCTGGTCGCGGACACAGTGCATCCTCATCAGCACGTGGCCACGGGGCACGCTTGTCCTTTTTCTCAGCAGCTGGCCGTGTTGAGCCACAACATGCCGAAGAGTTGGTAGGGTGGATGACCAAGCCATCCTCATCCTCCTCATCCTCTGTCACCCAGGCTACCTTGGCTGCCAATGCAGGTGCCAAAGCAGCCTATTCCTTGGACTCAAGGTCATCATCAGTTACTCCTTCCCTAGCCCCACCAGGGGAGTCCCCCGAACTGCTCGACCACAGTGTCGGGTACATGCTGCAGGAGGATGCGCAGCATTTTGAAGGCTCCGATGATGGTACCCAGCTTGAGGAAGGCAGTAACATGAGCCCAGAGAGAGAGATTGCCCAAGAAGGACAACAAACTGGCAGTCATGTTCCCCAGCTGCAGCATACTGCCAGGTTTGCTCCAGTGACGAGGAGGGAGGGGATGATGAGCTCACTGACTCTACGGTACACCAATGTCCAATTCTAGCAGGCAGATTTCCCTGCCCCAGTTGCTCCACCGGCGAAAGAAGTTCACTCCCAGCCATCTACATGCCCAGTGGTTGAATGCTAGCTTGGCAAAATTGCTAGCACTTTAACAGCTGCCTTTTCAGTTGGTAGACTCTGCCCCTTTCCGTGAGTTTGTGAAATGTGCGGTACTTCAGTGGCAGGTTCCCAAACACCACTTTTTTCACGGAAGGCGATTCCGGCTCTCTATCAGCATGTGGAAGGCAATGTCCATGCCTCGCTGGACAGGGCAGTCAGCGGTAAGGTGCATATTACCGCTGACTCATGGTCCAGCAGGCATGGACAGGGATGATACCTATCTTTCACCGCGCACTGTGTGACTCTGCTGGCAGCTGGGAAGGATGCAGGACAATGTACAGTAGTGTTGGAGGTTGTTCCGCCACACGCCTCCAAAATTCTACTAGTGGTGATTCTGCCACACCTCTCTCCTCCACCCCTTCCTCTTCTTCTTCCTCCATGGCTTCTTCCTGTGCTGATTTGTCCTCGGAACCAGTGGTGCTCTGTAGGCATTCAAGGGGCTACGCAAGCATGCAGGCAAAAAGGTGCCATGCGGTGCTTGAGCTGGTGTGCTTGGGGGAGAGGAGCCACACTGGGGCAGAGATTCTGTCAGCTCTGCAGGGGCAGGCTCAGAGTTGGCTGACACCACACCAGCTTAACCCAGGAATGATGGTTTGCGACAATGGCACCAATCTCCTCTCCGCCCTCCGACAGGGACAACTGACCCATGTGCCCTGTTTGGCTCACATCCTTAACTTGGTGGTGCAGCGGTTCTTGGGCAGGTACCCGGGCTTACAGGATGTCCTGAGGCAGGCCAGGAAAGTCTGTGTGCATTTCTGCCAGTCATATAATGCCAGTGCTCGGCTGGCTGACCTCCAAAAGGAATTTAACCTGCCCAAGATCCGCCTAATCTGTGACATACCCACCAGGTGGAACTCAACGTTGGCCATGCTGCAGTGGCTGCACACGCAGCAGAGGGCCATCAATGAGTACCTGTGTGACTATGGCACCAGAACAGGGTCAGGGGAGCTTGTTTTTTTTTCCCAAGCCAGTGGGCCATGATCAGGGATGCATGCACTGTCCTGTCACCATTTGAGGAGGCCACGAGGATGGTGAGAAGTGACAGTGCATGCATCAGTGACACTGTCCCTCTTGTCCACCTGTTGGAGCACACGCTGCATGGAATAATTGATAGGGAAATTGAGGGAGAACAGAGACAGGAAAAGGAGGACTTCCTTACCTTTCAAGGCCCCTGTCACGGAACGCCCCACACTCCGCTTGAGTGCTTCCGTCATATACCGCTTCCTAAGTTCTGGAACACGAGTCCAATGGATCTGGCCATAGGAACCCCAAGAACTAGACAACACCAGTCTTGGAGTACATCAGAACTGTCTTTTATTTTTAGATTTCACAGACCTTTATACAGCAGGGATGACTGAAAGCTAACCTAATTAACATGAGCTAATTTACTACAAAATGTACCCAGACCAGATGACAGTCTTGTAGGCACCGGGCTTCACACATTAATATAAACACAATAGCTGGAGCTAATTACAACTAACAATACAAACAACAATCTCCCCCCTCCTCAGCCCAGACCATTCGTCTATTAGCCAGTGCTGGTGGCTAATGTGATCAGCTCTCTCAATTAACATAAACAACAATGGGTGAAAAGACTCTTAGAGCCACACTAAACACATTATAGCAGAATTGATGACATTAGCATTTAACAGTACGAGTCCCAATGGTATAAATCAGTCACCATTCTAATATGGCATATAAAGGGTTCCAGAGTCTGTGTGTTTTGGGGGGACATGGAGCTGAATCCATAGTAACATCAACCCCAGGGTCCCCAGGCATACAGCTCACAGAGAGCACCATTCCCCCAAATGCTAGGGCCCATAATCGGTGGGCAACAGGCTTGCATACAGTCCTCTCCAACAGCCTCCGTCCCGGCCAGGTCCGTGACATTTCTCCCCTTTCGGCAGGAGACTAACACAGGAGGAGACCCCAGACGGGTTGACTCCGAAGTTAGTAAACAGCTCCAGTCCTCTACTGCCTGTACCCACACCGTACCCCAAATAAATTATTCCAAACAGAGTATCACTCACCCAGCCAACCTCTGTGTCATGCTGTTGGGGATCGGGGCCCACTGCCCAGCATCCCTGGGGTATACAGGTGGAGACTGAAGTCCCATCCACCTTCACAGGAAATCCATCCTCTGTTAGTTGAGGGCAGAGTCCAGCAGTCCTCGGCCCTGTTGCCAGCCCTTCTGCTGGAAACTCCACACCATCTGTTCCGGCTAACTGTTGGAGAGGGAGGCCGACTGCCCCGCCTCCCTGGAACTCTGTAGTTGTTGCTGGTGCTGGGCAGAGGTTGGTAGCACTCTGCCCTGTTGCCAGCACTTCTGCTGGGGACTCCGCATCCTCTGCTCCAGCTAACTGTTGGGGCAGGCAGCTGGCTTCCTCCCCTCCCAAACTGTGTAGCTGCCATTGGGGAGGTGAGCCGGCTGCTTCCTTTTCCATTCCCTCATCTGGCTGCTGGGACGACATGTCGATGGTACTGTCTCCCAGGTACACGGATCTTTGCTGGGGAGGAAAGCCCACTTCCTCCACCCTGGCCAACTGTTGGGGAGGGACAACACACACCTCCTCTCCCTTCTCCCCCTGTATCTGCTGCTGGGAAGTGATTGCCATCTTCTCACCCTGAGCCTCCACAATTGCTGCAGATGTGGGGCAGAGGTCTTGGACCCTCTGTCCGGTTGCCAGCACTTCTGCTGGAGAAGTTTGTTTTAACTCCATAGATGCTGCTGGCAGAAAATCACATGTCCCTGTCAGTGTTGTGGGAGAAAGGCCGACTACCTCTTCTCTCAGGAATGCCGAAGCCACTGTTGGTGCTGGGCAGAACACAGTGAACTTTGGCCCTGATAGCAGCTCTTCTGCTGGAGGCTCATCAGGTTGTTCTTCCTCAGCAGAAAAGTCTATCAAATCCCATGTCTCTGCAACTGATGTCGGGGAATAGGGGTTCACCATCTCCTGTCCATGGAACCCAGAAGATGTTATCATTTCTGGACAGAGGTTAGCAGAGCTCTGCCCTGTTGTCAGCACTTCAGGTTTGGGGACGGCAATCTCCGGATTTTCCACTGCCGATTCTCTGGCAAGCTGCTGACCTTGTTCTAGCAGTTTCCTGTATGCCCTTTCCAGATGCTGTTCCTTCCTTAGCAAATGGTCCAGATCAGGTTTGAGCTCTGAGACCCCTGCAAGACCGAGCATAGACTCTCTATAGTCTCTCATGTCCTCAAAGTCAGGTTCCCCTTCATCGCCAAACATAAAAAGATCTGTAAGGTTCTCCCACAGCAATCCAGGGCCGCCAAAGTCATATCCCTCCGGAGAGCATTCTGTTGTCTCCCCTAAATATCCCTCCTCTGCGTGCCATTGCAGAGCCCGATATCGATTGTCCAGCTCTATCTCCTGCTGGACCAACCTGTCCAACTCAGTCACCCATTGCTCCTGGGGCTGCTCTCCCAGGAATGCCATCCGCAATGCCCGTTGGTCACTGGCCCGTTGCTCTTGGGTTGGAAAGCACTTGCCCTGTTTTATACCAGCGAGATGGAGGGCTGCAATCCAGAGCTCCACCCGAATCAGCTGCCTGAGCTCCAGGTATTCATCCTCAGACACAGTCCAGGTGTACGTTGAAAGGATGATCCGCAGCAGCCCCGGGAATTCTGATGCCAGGTCCATATCTCCGCTGGGGTGACTGAAGTCTGCTATGCTGATCTTGGATCCAGTTGGAGGTTTGGATGTCCCAGACTTCAGACTTCAGGAAGCTTTCCCGCTGCTTGCCACCAATGTCACGGAACGCCCCACACTCCGCTTGAGTGCTTCCGTCATATACCGCTTCCTAAGTTCTGGAACACGAGTCCAATGGATCTGGCCATAGGAACCCCAAGAACTAGACAACACCAGTCTTGGAGTACATCAGAACTGTCTTTTATTTTTAGATTTCACAGACCTTTATACAGCAGGGATGACTGAAAGCTAACCTAATTAACATGAGCTAATTTACTACAAAATGTACCCAGACCAGATGACAGTCTTGTAGGCACCGGGCTTCACACATTAATATAAACACAATAGCTGGAGCTAATTACAACTAACAATACAAACAACAATCTCCCCCCTCCTCAGCCCAGACCATTCGTCTATTAGCCAGTGCTGGTGGCTAATGTGATCAGCTCTCTCAATTAACATAAACAACAATGGGTGAAAAGACTCTTAGAGCCACACTAAACACATTATAGCAGAATTGATGACATTAGCATTTAACAGTACGAGTCCCAATGGTATAAATCAGTCACCATTCTAATATGGCATATAAAGGGTTCCAGAGTCTGTGTGTTTTGGGGGGACATGGAGCTGAATCCATAGTAACATCAACCCCAGGGTCCCCAGGCATACAGCTCACAGAGAGCACCATTCCCCCAAATGCTAGGGCCCATAATCGGTGGGCAACAGGCTTGCATACAGTCCTCTCCAACAGCCTCCGTCCCGGCCAGGTCCGTGACAGCCCCCTTTATCCAGACAGTGTTCCTGCATTCCCACCGATCACACAGGAAGAGGATGAGGAGGAGGAGGATTGTGTCAGCACAGAGGTGGAGCCTGGCACTCAGCATCAGCAGCAGTCTTCAAGGGATCATTTACAGTCCGAAGAAACCCATGGACTTGTACCTGACTGGGAGGTGGTGGCTGCGGATCATGTCGTCCTTAGTGACCCAGAGGACTCCGGACCGAATGCCTCAGCAAACCTACGCAGTATGGCCTCCCTGATCCTGCAAAGCCTGTGGAAGGATCCTCGTATTTGTGGTATCAAGGAGAGGGATCATTACAGGCTGGCAACCCTCCTTTATCCACATTACAAGGGTAAGGTTGCGGACCTTATCTTGCCGTTGCAGAGGGAGCAGTGAATGAAACATCTTTAGGAGGCCTTGCAGAAAGGTTTGTGCAATGCGTTTCCAGAGCCTGGGAGGTTACAATTTCCTGGTCCTCCTGGACAACGTGTTGCTGAGGCTTCGGTCAGTCACAGAAGGAGCGGTGGAAAAGGTGGCCGTCTGACCGATGCGTTCAGACAAATTTTTAGTCCGCAGCCCCAAGGTATGATCGTTTCCAGCAACCATCGCCAGCGTCTGATTCACATGGTGCAGGAATACCTAGGGGCAAGATTAGACTTGGACACCTTTCCCACCGAAAATCCTTTGGGTTACTGGGTCTTGAAGATGGATCACTGGCCAGAGCTTGCACAGTATGCAATTGAGCTACTGGCCTGTCCTGCATCCAACGTTCTTTCGGAATGCACATTCAGTGCTGCTGGAGGCTTTGTATACCGATCACAGGGTGTGCCTGTCCACCAAATCGGTCGATTGGCTGACCTTCATAAAAATGAATCAATCTTGGATCACCAGCTACCAAGCACCTGATGCTGATGTAACCGAATAATTTTTTTTTAATGTGAGATCCCTTCAAGACTGCCTATGCTGATGCTGAGTGACTATCCTGTTATGCTGAGTGACTATCCTCTTCCTCCTCAATGTTCATGCTGATAGCTTGTAAGAACATTTTTGGTTCTGGGCACCGCCACCAGTGGCTAAGGCCCAATTTTTCTGCCCCTGTTTAGCAGGGGCGTGTAATTACAGTTTTGGTGCAATACTTTGCAGCAGGGCTCATTCCTGTGCTCCAACTAGAGTATCTGTGAGGGGTTGCAGTATTGTGGCACCAGCTGCAGTGCCTAAGGTCCAATTTTCAGCCCCTGTTTAACAGGAGCGTGTAATTACAATTTCTGATGTAATACTTTGCAGCAGGGCTCATTCCTGCACTACAACTAGAGTATCTGTGAGGGGTTGCAGTGTTGTGGAACCAGCACCAGTGCCTTAGGCCCAATTTCTCAGCCCCTGTTTAACAGGGGCATGTAATTACAATTCTTGATCTAATATTTCACAGCAGGGCCCATTCCTGCACCCACCAAGAGTAACTGTGAGGCCTTACAGTGTTGTGGCAACACCACCACACCGTCCACCACCAAAGGCCCAATTTTTCTGAGCCTGTTCAACAGGGGCATGTAATTACTATTCTTGATCTAATATTTCACAGCAGGGCCCATTGCTGTGCCCACCAAGAGTAACTGTGAGGGTTTACAGTGTTGTGGCAACACCAACACCTAAGGCTCAAATTTCTGCAGAGTATATAGGGCAGGCCCCTACTTTCAAACATCCAACTTACAAATGACTCCTACTTGCAAAACGGAAGGAGTCAACAGGAAGTGAGAGGAAATCTACCTCTAGGAAGGGAAATTCTCTCCTTGTTTCACTAAAAACCCCAAATTTTCAAAATCCAAGATTTTTTGGCTGGAGCTATACCAAAAAAATGTAACAGTTCAAAATTACAAACAGATTCTACTTAAGAACAAACCTACAGTCCCTGTCTTGTTTGCACCACCTGTATACTGCTGTTCAGAGTATATAGGGCCTGGGGGCCCCACGCCTTTCCTTTTTGTTATTTGGGTGCCCTTTGGGGTTCCCCGTAATATCCATACAAGACCCAAAGGGGCTGGTAATGGGCTGGGGGGTTCTCAATGGTTTTCATCTATATTGCCGTGACCAGACATGACATTAAAGCCGCAAGCAGTTTCAAATGACTTTTTTTCCTTTAGAAATGTCATTTTGAGCAGGGACTGTTCTAAACACGGGAAACACGCACCACTTTATGGGCATACTATAGACACCCCCCCAGGCACGATATTTAAAGGAATATTTCACTTTTATTTTTTCACTTTACCCACTTGACCACTGGGCACTTAAACCCCCTTCCTAACCAGACCAATTTTCAGCTTTCGGTGCTCTCACACTTTGAATGACAATTACTCAGTCATACAATACTGTACCCATATGAAATTTTTGTCCTTTTTTTTTCACACAAATAGAGCTTTCTTTTGGTGGTATTTAATCACCGTTGGGTTTTTTATTTTTTGCGCTATAAAAGAAAAAAGACTGAAAATTTGGTAAAAAAATGAATTTTTCTTTGTTTCTGTTATAAAATTTAGCAAATTAGTAATTTTTCTTCGTAAATTTTGGCCAAAATTTTTACTGCTACATATCTTTGGTAAAAATAAGTACAACTTGGTGTATATTATTTGGTCTTTGTGAATGTTAGAGAGTCCAAATGCTATGGTGCCAATATCTGAAAATTGATCACACCTGAAGTACTGACGGCCTATCTAATTTCTTGAGACCCTAACATGCCAGAAAAGTACAAATACCCCCCAAATGAACCCTATTTGGAAAGAAGACATTCCAAGGTATTTAGAAAGATGCATGGTGAGTTTTTTTGAAATTGTCATCTTTTCCCACAATTCTTTGCAAAATCAAGATTTTTTTTTCTTTTTTTTTTCACAAAATTGTCATATTAGAAGGTTATTTCTCGGGGGGGCGTGGCCAGCGCGGCATGTGAGCAGACGCTTAGTCACAGAGCTCCCACAGTTACCCTGAATTGATCCGGTTTCCAGCACTAATTCCGACCCAAAAGCTACTTACCAGCCCTGGGAAAGCCCCGCTACATTCCACACTTGCTCCGGTCCGTGCAGAGGGTATGATGACCCGAGGACAGAAGGGAGAAGGATCGAGGATGGATCAGCAAAATGGCGCTGCTCCGCCATCAGCACAGAAGCGTGGCGCTGATAAAACGAAAGAGGCACAGAACAAACAGCAGAAAAGCCTGAAGGACGGCTCCGCTGAACACCCTAAGGACATGAGGTACTATACCCAGAAACTTAATGATAAATCCGGCCTGCTGGCAGCTCAGTCTCACTGTGATTTTGGTATACACAATGATCCTGATGAGGAGGAGGGGGAGAGAACACAGGGGGCAGGCACCATTATAACACAGGAAGACATTAACAGCGGTGTAGCTGAGGAGCCTGATGAATGTGAGGAGGAGGAGGGGGGTGAACAGCCTACACTTGCAGCTATACTGAGAGCGGTGAACAAATGCACAGCCTCTGTCAATAACTTGCAGGCACGATTTGGGGGCTTAAAAGAGGAGGTTAGTCTCCTTAGACAAGACATCCAGAAGATCCGAGAACGGACCACTGCAGCAGAAAGCAGAATAAGTGAAATAGAGGATAAGCTTCCCCATATGATCAGAGAATCCCAAGCTACCACACGATTAGCAAGAGCCACTGACACACGTGCTGAGGATTTTGAAAACCGCCTCAGACGCAATAACGTGCGCATTGTGGGATTTCCTGAGAAAGCAGAGGGCCGTGATCCCACGCAGTTTATAGAACAATGGATGACGGATGTGTTTGGCAAGGATGCCTTTACCCACCTATATGCTGTGGAATGGGCGCACAGAGTACCCACCAGTCCCCTCCCCCCAGGGCGTCCCACAAAGGTTTGTCATTTACTTTGACATGTTGGAGTCCTGGATTACAAAGCAAGTGGGCCCTTCTACGTGTTGAGCTGTTACAGGTGCCTAACCTGGCTCAGAAGAGGCCCCCATGTTTGTTTGACGCACCGTTGTGCGTCTTGGGTTTTTCTTCTTCTATACAGATTTACTCCGGAACTGTAAAGCTAAGTTGTCATGCGGGTGAAGACATGGCCTTTTTTCTCTCCCTCAAGATACTCACTTATCCAGCATTCCCACCCAGATGTCACATAGCAGCCCCCCTACCTCCTTCCTGTGAACAGGGGAGGAGTAAGCAGTGGGTTACTTATACCAACCATTTTTTGTTCAATCCGAGATGACAACAGTAACTGTGCTTTCATGGAACGTCAGAGGGTTACATGACCCCCTGAAGAGGACAATGGTATCATCGTTACTTCGGAAACATCTCCCGGCTATCTGCGCCTTGCAGGAGACCCACCTCACCAAGGACTCATTGTCTTGTATTGGTTTTCGTTGGGTGGGTAAGGCATACCATTCCACTCATACCTCATACTCTCGTGGTGTGAGTGTGTTGGTGAATAGCTCCATAGAATATGAGGAGCTAGGCTCCGAAATTGATCAAGAAGGGAGATATGTGTTCCTTTTGTGTAGGTTATCTACTCCTAAATGTATATTAGCCTTTGTGTATGTGCCTCCTCCGTATAACAACCAAGTAGTGAGAGCCCTGCTAGCATACCAAGTTAAATATCCTGAGGTTCCACTGTATGCCTTCGGGGACTTCAATAACTACACTGATCCATTTCTAGACAAGCACCCACCAGCAGCGAGTGGGCGGGGTGGGGGCCGTACAGCACTCAGTAGGTTTATGGAGGAGGTGGGATGGAAAGACCCTTGGAGAGCAGGGAATCCAGAGGTGCGTCAGTTCTCCTGTTTCTCCAAGGGCCACTCCTCTCTATCAAGGATAGACCTTTGCCTGTGTTCGGGGGTAGCGGACCGATACATCTTGAAAGTGACATATGCTATTAGAAGTGCATCTGATCATTCACCACTGATTGTGACCCTAGAGGTGCGTCCTCCTTCCACGACGGCTAAGGCTCCGTGGAAGATGAATGCATTTTGGCTGAATCTCTTCCCTTTCCATGAGCAAATAGAACTCCATATTGCAGAGTACTGGCGGATTCATGCCAATGAAGCTTCATCTGCTTTATCCTGGGAGGCCTTTAAGGCCGTCCTTCGAAGCATTTTTATCGCTGAAATCCAAGCAGTTAAAAGGAAAACACATGCTCAGAGGGAGGGAATAGAACATATGGCAGAGGAATTAGAGGGACGATTTATTGCTGATCCAACCCAAGCTAATAAAGATGCATGGCTTTCGGCACAAGAGGCGCTATATAAGGTCACATCATCTACAGCGGAGAGAAAGAGGTTTTTTCAAAAAACTGCACACTATGAGGAGGGAGAGCACACTGGTCGCCTGTTAGCAACTATTGCCCACTCCCATCAGACCTCTCCTTCGATTGGAGCACTACGCTCTCACCGGGGAGGACTAACCAATAGCCCAGACCAGATCCTAGCAGAATTGGTGAGATTCTACTCCTCCTTATACCAATCTAAACAAACACACTCACAGGACTTGCTCACTGAATACTTAGATGAAATCCAGCTGCCCGGTTTATCTGAGGCATCTCGTACTGAGTTGGATGACCCTATCACTATTGATGAACTACAGGTGGCAACCAGTTTGTTCCCCAACTCTAAAGCTCCGGGGGACGATGGGCTCCCCATTGAAGTTTACAAACAATATGGGGAATGTATACTTCCACACCTGCTGAAGGTATTTAATGCAGCAAAACAAAGTGGCGACCTCCCCCAGTCAATGACCAGAGCAAGCATAGTCCTGATATTAAAGCCCAACAAAGACCCACTGGACCCGGGATCGTATCGACCGATCTCGCTTTTACAAACTGATGTGAAGATTCTCGCCACTGGCGTTGCGTCTGAACAAAGTCATATCCACCATAATACATTCAGACCAATCCGGCTTCATGCCCCAGAAATCGACTGCGATAAATTTGTGCAGACTTTTTCTCAATATCCAATCCCAGTCAGATAATAGGGGTGATAGAGCCCTGCTTTCCCTGGACGCCCATAAGGCGTTTGATAGCGTCGAATGGGACTACCTATGGGCAGTAATGAGGAAGTCTGGGATTGGAGATAACTACATTAAATGGGTACAATTATTATACTCTTCCCCGGTGGCAGTTATTAGAGAGGGGGGACGGATTTCCGCACCCTTCAATTTATACAGAGATACGAGACAGGGCTGCCCCCTGTCTCCCCTCTTATTTGCCTTGGCCATAGAGCCTTTAGCTTCTATGATACGCAGTAACCCCTTAATACAGGGGTTTCGATACGGAGATGTCCAGGAGAAAGTTATCATGTATGTTGATGACACCATGCTGCTTCTTGGAGATACATCAGCGTCATTGTCGGAGGCAATGAGAGTCATTGGCCGATTCGGGCAGTACTCGGGTCTAGTTATCAATTGGACCAAGTCCTCCCTGCTATTGTTAGATCGTGAGCTATCCTCCTCTCAAAACAGTATACTGGACATCCCAGTATCGACGTCTCTTAAGTACTTAGGCATACAAGTCACTCCCCGTGTGTTAGAATATGTTAACTTAAACCTAACCCCTCTTATTAATCGTTGTGAGCGGGTCAAAGTATGGAGCAAATTGAAGCTATCACAAGTAGGTAGGATCAATCTAATAAAAATGATCCTTATGCCCCAATTCTTATATATACTCCACAACTCCCCAATGGTCATTACTTTAAAAAAGTTCAGAATTATTAACTCACTCTTCCGATCATTTATATGGCTATCAAAACCACCCAGAATTAAACTTGAGCAACTCCAGCGTCCCAAGGACGACGGTGGCCTAGCGCTGCCTAATCCTTGGGTATATTATTTAGCCGCCCAGTTACAACACATTGCTAGAGTTCTGAGGCCTACACAGGAAATAGAATTAAATCTGCGGGACTCCTCGACCCAGCTACTTCGCTTCACAGTCATGTGTGGGGCCCTGGATGGGCTGGAGGCGCTGCAATATAACAAATCCAACAAATTTTTTCCAACTTATGCTCTTATGCAAAAGACTTGGAACAAGGCCAGGATGCTACAGAAAGTACAAGGGTATACTAAATATAGCCCAATTTGGGAAAATAATCACTACATGGAAATAGCAAAAATACCATATGGAGTGAAATGGAAGCGGTACGGGGTATCACACATGACACATATATTTCAAGATAGCAAGCTGAGATCCTTTTTGGAGCTCAGGGAGGCCGCTCTCCATGAACTTCTATTACCAACAACTTAAACATGCGATAGATGCCCAGGGAGGTCCAGATATTTGGACTCTAGAACTCGCACCCGTCTTTAACTTCATCCTTGAAATAAATACATATAAAGGGTTCATATCGGACTGCTACGCTATGCTTCTGAATTTGGTTCTGGGGGACTCGCCATTGAAGGTTATGGTCAGGTGGGAGCAGGATGTTGGCACATTTGAGGAGGAACAGTGGGACGAGGCTCTGCAGGCGGTCCCCTTGTGCTCATTGAATGCTGCTCAAAAACTGTCCCAGTTGTATATACTTTCCAGGGTACATTATACACCGGCTAGACTTGTCCGTATGGGGGTTGGTACAGATCCCACATGTATAAGATGTCGCAGAGACCACGGAGATCTTATTCATCTCCTCTGGAGATGCCCCAAACTCCATTTATATTGGAAAACTGTACTGGATACCATTAATATGGTCTTCCAGGTACAGATACCATTAGACCCCAAACCATGCCTGTTAGGGATAATAGATGACTTATTGACAGGAGACATCCTTAAGCAAGCCATCAACAGAACTTTGTTTCAGGCACGTATGCTAATTCTTAGACATTGGAAATCTGAAGACCCTCCTACAAAGCAGGAGTGGATCATACAAATGGGGAACACTATCCGCTTGGAAAAAATTATCTTTCAACACAGGGGAACATCAAAAAAATGTGAGAAACTTTGGGCACAGTGGCTGGAGGTCCCTGGACTTGCGCCAGTAGAACTAGTGATTGACCATTTATTTTAGAGAATCTGTTAATTGTGCTGTTGCAAACAAATAAGAATAAGCGATTGTATTGTGTTTTACTGAAGATATAGGTGCGCAGGTGGTGGAGTAATGGGAGGGATTAAACATTCTAATATGATTTACTGGAAAAGTATGGGGGAGAAGTGATGCAATATTTATTGTCTTCATGTCTGATTGTACCGCCATTTTGTATACTGACATATGTGTTCCGGAACTGTATCTTTGCTGAAATAAAAACCTTTTTGTTTGAGAAACAAAAAAAAAAAAAGGTTATTTCTCACACACAGCATATGCATACAACAAATTACACCCCAAAATACATTCTGCTATTACTCCCGAGTATGGTGATACCACATGTGTGAGACTTTTACACAGCGTAGCCACATACAGAGGTCCAACATGCACGGAGCACCTCCAGGCTTTCTGGAGGACCCAGGCCAATTCTTATATTTCTCTCCTACATGTAAAAATTTATTTGCTAGAAAATTACATAGAACCCCAAAACATTATATATATTTTTTTTAGCAAAGACCCTAGAGAATACAATGGCAGTTGTTGCAACTTTTTATCTCGCATGGTATTTGCGCAGTAATTTTTCGAACGAGTTTTTTTGGGAAAAAAAAACAGTTTTGTGCTTTAAAAAAAAATAAAACAGTAAAGTTAGCCCAATGTTTTTGCATAATGTGAAAGATGAAGTTACGCCGAGTAAATAGATACCTAACATGTCACCTTTCAAAATTGCACACTCTCATGGAATGGTGCCAAACGTCGTTACTTAAAAATCTCCATAGGTGACGCTTTAAAAATTTTTATTGGTTACTTTATTTATTTTAGTTTGATACTTTTTCCCCCCAAAAAAAATGTTTGATCACTTTTATTTCTATTACAAGGAATGTAAACATCCTTGTAATAGGAATATGGCATGACAGGTCCTCTTTACAGTGAGATATGGGGTCAATAAGACCTCACATCTCACCTCTAGGCTGGGAAGCCTGAAATAAAAAAAAAAAAAAAAACGATCTTGGCTTCGATCGTAGCGGTGAGTCGGTAGAAGCACCGGAGGGTGGCGGGAAGGGGGGGCGCCCCCTCTTGCCTCCCATAACAACGATCAAGCAGTGGAACAGCTGCTATGATCATTCTTATGGTATAGGAAATTGCTGGCTGAAAAAGCTGATATCTGAATGATGCCTGTAGCTGCACCCATCATTCAGATATCCCCGCTCAAAGTCAAGGACGTCATATGACTGTGGGCGGGAACTGGTTAAAAATTGCGGAGTATTGCGGTGTATTGCAGAGTATTGCGGAGTAGTGCAGGGTATATTGCTGGGTATATTGCAGAGTATTGCTGGGCATATTACAGAGTATTGCGGGGTATATTGCAGAGTAGTGCCGGGTATATTGCAGAGTAGTGCCGTGTATATTGCAGAGTAGTGCGGGGTATAATGCAGAGTATTGCGGGGTATTATGCAGAGTATTGCGGGGTATTATGCAGAGTATTGCAGGGTATTATGCAGAGTATTGCAGGGTATAATGCAGAGTATTGCGGGGTATAATGCAGAGTATTGCGGGGTATTATGCAGAGTATTGCGGGGTATTATGCAGAGTATTGCGGGGTATATTGCAGGGATGGCTGAGCATGGAGGGATGGATGGATGTGACTGCAATTGTCACTGAGCACCGCTGTGGGCACTACACATGCAGCCCACAGCGGTGCTGCCATCCCACGGACGTCCACCCAGAACTAGCCGACCGTGCTGCAGCCGTCTTCCGGCTATGGCCCGGTCGGCAAGTGGTTAAGCATCATTAAAATCACTGCTCCCGAAAAAAAACGTCCGTTTTTAAAACTTCTTTTTGCATTGATACATGTACCCTGGGGCAGGACCCGGGTCCCCAAACCCTATTAAGGACAATAACTTGGATATTAGCCTTTAAAATTTGCACTTTTGATTTCCCAAGTTCGCGTCCCATAGACTTAATGGGGTTCGAAAGTTTGCGTGAACTTTCGGTCCGTTCGATTGTTCTGATGCGAACCGAACCGGGGGGGGGGGTGTTCGGCTCATCCCTAATAAGCAGTAATTAAGCTATAAAAGTTCTTAAAGTCTATAATATGCATAAAATCCATATTTCATAGCGCTTAATGGGTATAGCTTAATTTATCGGCAGCCGGCAGAATCCATCGCTCATCTCCATCCTGCAGGCACCGCAAGGCAACCGCTGGAAGATGAAATAGATGGATATGGATGCCCTGTAAGAACCAGGAAGTACACACCAGCCAGGGCTTGCATAACCTTCCTGATTTCTACAGGGCGTCCATATCCATGACAGAGATGAGCGGCGGATACTGCCAATTTTTGATGAGCGATTTCACACCTTGTATCTTGTGAGTGCTTTTAACTGTTGTGAAAAAACTGTTTTATAATAATACTGCATATAGGTGGCACTTACCCCTTTCTTCACTTTGTCTCTTTAGCTTGTAGTTATCAAAGAATTATTTTGTATATATAAGCAACCCATATAAAACACCAGTTTAAAAACGTATAAACTTTAAACATGGAAATATTGACCCAAAAGTTTCTCTTTAAGGCTGGGTTAACACTGAAGCACAGAGCGGCTCACAGCAGGGGTCCGGTGTGTCCCTGTTCACCACTAAGGTCCAATTTCAGTCCAAATTTTTGGCTGAATTCAGACCTGAAATGGACAAAAAGATGCACAGGACTCCTGTGCAATTTGCACCAGAGTTGCTTTGAAGATGTGTGAACCAACTCCATAGAGAGCTGGTCACAATCTTCTGGCATGGGAATTGGATGCGTGTGAACCCAGCCTTAAGGATATTTATAGGTGAGCATTAAAGCAGTTTTTTTTGGAAGAAAGGAAGAATGAAGTAACAAAGTGACAAAACCCTATTTAAATCTAAACTATATCACATTCCCTCTCTGTCCTATGACCTAAGCTAACAAGGTTGTGTACCACTTATCTGTCAGCAGTTTTGCACTTCCTCCAGCCTCAGTGTCCACACAGCCATGGCTGCTATCAAACTGTAGCAACCATGTTGCTTGCCACCATGTTTTCATCCATGTACCGACAGCTGATATGCTTGGCAACTGTTAGGTAAGTATAACACAATTTTTATCATGATTTTATTTCAAAGAAAGTCCTAGATTAGTGAAGCTGTGAAAAAGAATCAGATAAAGTACCACTTTAATGCCGTTTAGCTTTGCAGTTTCAACCATTTTTGTAATTTGGTAATATGCTCACACAGCCTCCAGATCCTTGTTTTTATGAAGCAGGGGAAGACGATGAACTTTGAATAATAGGGCTTTCATAAAAATCAAAAGTTTTCTATGCAAAAATAGATTTTCTGTCTACATATAACCTGGATGAAGCATAATATAGAAACGTGTTATGCAGAAGCATTTTTAAAATATATACATTTTTATATTTTTGTTTTGTGGGAGACATATTGATTCTTTATATGGACAGACAGAAAAGAGGTATAAATCAAGTGGTGTAGTGGTTAAAGCGTCAGGTGTGTTTTTCCACTGATGTACACTTTTGAAGATAACAATTTGATTTTTACGCAAAAGATAGGTTGGGTCCACTTCCAATGCCCCTTGCATTGGTCCTGTGTGGAATTTTTAAGGGGGAGGAGGGACAGGCGGACAATTGTAGATACACGTTCTTTTATTGGTGGAAATTTTTTTTATACGGAAACTGGCACAAATCTTATGGTAATACTACAAAGAGAACTTATAGTCATAAGGCACTCTTTTAGATATTGGGGAGGCAGATCCTTGAAAGGGTACGGCCTTCCGGGCACATGGGAGTTATTCATTTTGCTTATTTTGCTACTTTTTTTTTTTCCTAAGAAAACTAAAATAATTGGTCCTTCTGAGAGGGTATTGGAGGGAGCCCCACATACTTTATTCCATAAGTTAATTCTTGAAGTAGGGCTGAGGGATCTTTCGCAGTTATGCCATCCCACAGCCCGACTTTTTCTTGTTATTAACGTACTCACTCTACACTCTGGAGCATAGATTTTTCTTGTTATTAACGTACTCACTCTACACTCTGGAGCATAGATTTTTCTTGTTATTAACGTACTCACTCTACACTCTCGAGGAAAGATTTATCATTGGGCAATGATTGTCTCTTGTCATTAGTTAATTAATATAAGCTATATATTCAGGGGGCTATTGGATCATTCTCCCCTCATTCTGTAATTGGTATTGGTGGGATAGAGGGGGGGAGTGGAAAGTGAACCCTTTTTGGTTAGAGCTAATCATCACACCAAAAGAGATTAAATGAAGGGATTTAATGGAGTTTCTGGACTTTAATAGGTCCTCTGCTTCTCCAGGGATGGCATGGGACTCCATTAAAGCTTTTCCTAGGATGTTTTAATAAAGCAAAGATGAAGAAAACTTCTAAATCTAGATCTGGAACTGGTAGTCATGAATGAGGTAATGCTATCAGAAAAACTTTATATAGAGGATCTGTTCCATATAACTTAGCCAGGTGGCCCAAGAGGCAGAAGGGCTATCAAACATTATATTTAACAAAGGCCAAAAATAAGACATTTTTTATGAAACAAAGGTACTACGAGTAGGGGAAGGGACAGAACATATGTTTGCCTTAATGGCAAGGATTCAAACCACCTCTACATTTATATCTACTATTATGTCATGACCAGGCAGGGTTAGTACATGTTCCCCAGAAATAGTGGATACCTTTAACCACTTGACCTCCAGAAGATTTACCCCCCTTCCTGACCAGGCACTGGGTTACTTTAACTGACAATTGCATGGTCAGGCAACGCAGTAGCAAAATAAAATGAATGTCCTTTGTTTTACCACAAATACAGCTTTCTTTTGGTGGTATTTGATCACCTATGTGGTTTTATCTTTTACGCTATAAACGAAAAGAAAACTGAAAATTTTGAAAAAATTTTTTTTTTTACTTTCTGCTATAAAACCTATCCAATAAAATAATTGACAGAAATCGAATTTCTTTATCAGTTTAGGCCAATATGTATTCTGCTACATATTTTTGGTAAAAATAAATAAATAAAATAAGCGTATATTGATTGGTTTGCACAAAAGTTATCAAAGTTATCATCTACAAACGATAGAACATTTTTATTTATTGATTTATTTTTACTAGTAATGGCGGCAATCAGCGCCTTATAGCGGGACTGTGATATTGCGGCAGACAGTTGGACACTAACTGACACTTATGCAGGATATGCAGGATGCGCAGGCGCGCTGCGTCAAGTTCAGTTGGTGTATTTGATGGCATTATTTTAGTGTGTGATATGCAGGACACGCAGACACACTGCGTCAAGTTCAATTGGAGTAAATGATGGCATTCTTTTAGTGTGTGATATGCAGCAAGCAAGGCGCACTGCATCAAGATCAGTTGGAGTATTTGATGGCATTCTTTTAGTGTATGATACGAAGGCTGTGAATGCCGCGCAGGCGCGCTGCGTCAAGTTCAGTTGGAGTATTTGATAGCATTCTTTTAGTGTTTTTAAATGAAGGATGCACAAGCATGCTACGTCAAGTTCCGTTGGAGTATTTGATGGCATTCTTTTAGTGTGTGAAATGCAGGATGCGCAGGTGCACTGCATCAAGTTCAGTTGAGGTATTTAATGGCACTCTTTTAGTGTGTGATATGTAGGACGTGCAGGCACACTGCATCAAGTTCAGTTGGAGTATTTGATGGCATTCATTTAGTGTGTAAAGCGAAGGACGTGCAGGCGCACTGCGTCGGCCAGAGCAGTTGGTCTCTTTGATGCCTTTGACGTGACAATCTTACGTTCAATGTTCAGATTGCGTGCGAAGACCCACATCCCCTGAACTGGCAAGATAATGTACGGAACAAAATGTGCATATGTATGCGAGCGTGAACATAGTTCTGAAAATACATTGTTCTGTAAATACATTGAACATAGTTCTGCAAATACATTGTTCCCAGTTCATCATGTTCATTGCTTTGAATCTCGTATGATAAAACCCTGTATTTTTGCTTAACTGTCCATGTATCTCCTTTGGTTTATGTGTGAGATGGTTGGAAGATGTGACAGGGGATGTTAGTGTTCCCGCGCATGTGCACTGCTGTCATATCATTGGAGTATTTTATGGAATGATTTTCATGTGTTATATGAAGGCCATGCAGGCGCGGTGTGGCGGCAAGAGCAGTTGGTCTATTTGATGGCTTTTGCTTGAGAAGCTGACATGCAGAAGAAAGCCTTGTGCACGTGCTCGCCCATGCACAGTACACACAGTTGGAGTTTTTGACAGGTTGGAGATTATGACAGAACACTAGCGTCTCCAGCCATTACTTCTGCTGAAACCACACGGGTGGATGTCTCCATATGCAGCAGTAAAGGGTAGGTTTTCACTCTTGATTAGGAATCCACGTACTTCTTGTCCTTTGTAGACAAAATTCCTCTTTATATTGTAACATCGATGTTATACATTTTAGGCTAAGTCCCCGGAGGCCATGTAGTAGAACTAAAACGGTAGCATCATGGTAACTATACCTATGGGAATATCTCTATAATGCATAAGTATTTATTTACTACCCACTGCTGTACCTTCATAAGCCAGTTTTTACTGATTTTAAAGTTGCAAAAGACCTGTCACCCTTGTGTAATCGTTTCCAACATTATATCTAGTAAGTATATACTTTCTAAGTATCCTTTGGTTCACAGAGAAGTGAGATAAAATGATATTTAGCATATTTTGGTGCTTGTCTTTGTTCTTCCCCTTTTTTAGCCTGGTCAATATGCATCTCCTGTGATCCCACTAAGCTCCAATACTAGGTTGAATGGTGGCAAATCAATTTTAAACCTCTTTTTGAATTAGTAGATTACTTGGGGTAAGCATGTGAATGAAACATCCTGAATGTAATATTTCTCTGATACAATGAATACTTATGTTGTATGTTTTTTCAATAGAATTGCATAACTCACCATGAGCAAACACATGCCCTGAAGAAGCCCAAAGGGCGAAACATCTCAGGATCTTGCCACCCATGCCAAACAGGAACTGTATGAAATTACCTATTAAATGTTAAGACATAGATTGTTTTGTACCTTTTGCTGACATAGACTATAATAACAATTCTTAATTACATTCATAATAAATAATGAATATTCTCTTGTACATTTTCTATCATACTTGATGTGAGGCTCCAGTAATGTGTTAGGTTCATACCAAGCAAGTAAAGCTGAATAAGAATGAGTATT
This sequence comes from Aquarana catesbeiana, assembly GCF_042186555.1. NCBI lineage: Eukaryota > Metazoa > Chordata > Amphibia > Anura > Ranidae > Aquarana > Aquarana catesbeiana. Next base: position 777,390,619 of record NC_133324.1, read on the forward strand.
TATTAGTTAACATTGCATAGTTATATTAGAGGCTGAATATTCATATTTATGAACTGCGACTGATTACCTTTAAGTTATGATTTTTTTAATTAGACTGAAGGTTTATGTTAAAATCATACCATGTATTTTTTCCAAGTCTGGAAGAATTTGTACATTGATGCTTTAGAGGGGTAAATTTATCCATAAGAAAATCTTTGGGAAATATGAAAATACTTTGAAGAAGTCATCAGAGTACTAGTAGACCCTGCAATTATTTCTGAATGATAACAGAGGTTTGCGTGCTGTATTTTTCACAATAGTAAACAAATAGAAGGGACTGGGTCTACTGACAAAGATATTCCAAGATGGAAACTATCCTGCCTCCTAATGAGTGTCTTCAGCTGCTGTAGGTGCTCAATATTAAGATCCTTTCACATGGGCATTCCAGTCAGATCTGCCTGTTTTTTCAGGTGGATCTGAATAGAAGCTTAATGTTAGTCTTTGGTCAGTCTGATGTAAGCGAACATGCATTCGTTTACATCCAATTATGTCATAGTCCATCTAGGTCTGAAAAAAATGTGGGGAAGGTTTCCTTCCTTTCTGGATTCTGAGGTAAAAGATACAAATGGATGCAAGCCTTTTTTATCTTTCTGCCCACAGACCTACCATTGGTTCATTAAGCTCTGCATCTTGTAATGGAGATAAAAACTGAATGGACATGAATGTGTTTTTGTAAAAGAACCCTTATTGCAAGCAATGCTTGAAAACTGGATTTCTTTCTTCTAAGGCCTCATGCACACAGGATGTTTAAAAAACACCAGCGCTGCTGCCAGGAAAAAGCAGCGCTAAAAACACGCTATTATGCCCGTACACACGGTCGGACATTGATCGGACATTCCGACAACAAAATCCTAGGATTTTTTCCAATGGATGTTGGCTCAAACTTGTCTTGCATACACATGGTCACACAAAGTTGTCGGAAAATCTGATCATTCTGAACGCGGTGACGTAAAACACGTACGTCGGGACTATAAACGGGGCAGTAGCCAATAGCTTTCATCTCCTCTTTATTTATTCTGAGCATGCGTGGCACTTTGTGCGTCGGATTTGTGTACACATGATCGGAAATTTTATAGCCTGCTCTCAAACTTTATGTGTCGGAAAATCCGATGGAAAATGTGTGATGGAGCCTACACATGGTCGGAATTTCCGACAACAAGGTCCTATCACACATTTTCCGTTGGAAAATCCGACCGTGTGTACAGGGCATAAGCCTTCATGGTCATTTTTTCGCATTTTTTTGCGGTATCGTTTTTTGGCTTTTTTTTCAGTAAAAAACTCCCTTTCATGTAAAAACGCCTAAAAACACCAAATGCAGCTAAATGCAGCTAACAGCTCCTTACAGCATTTAGGCATATTTAGCAGCATTTAGGGATGTTTTGGGATGTTTTTCGTTGTTACAGCTCAACAGCCTCTGATCCTGGACGCACAGGTTGACGTTTTTTTTACTGCCCCTAAACACTTATGCCTCCAAACGCCTCTGACAGTTTATGTGTGCATTGACACATAGGCTAACATGGAGGGGCATTTAGAGGCAGTTAAAAATAGTCAGACGTCCCTAGCAGCAGCTGTAAAAATGTCCTGGGTGCATAAGCCCTTATTAGCAGGCTGTTTATAATCAGCCCAATATTCATTAACAGTGAAGTCTTTTGGTACGTAAAAAAGTTATGTGTAGTGTTGATGAGGTGTTTGAGTATGACCATCGTTAGAACAATTGTCATATTGTGCTGTAGGAACACAAGATAACATGAAGAGCTGAAACACCTTCCAGTCTCCATGGCAGATGACAGAATGATGAGATTGTAAAAGTAACATTTAGACACATGTGGTGTGATGGAGATAAAGGTTAGCTTAAGTGCTTTAGAATTATTTTGTGCTGAAATAGCCAGATGATGGCTTATCAAAAGATTCTGAATGGTAAGCACTAGACAATTGTTGTAAAGTGCTGGCTCACAGATATCACATAAAAAAAACAACAAGCAATCCTTTACAAAACATAGATACACTAAAGAAAATCTCCAAACATTTGAAAAAGATACATTCAAGTTATAAGACGAAATGTGTATGGAGTATGAAAATACATAAGATCGATCTAACCTTTAGGGTCAGTACACCCATTGTATATGCCATGGTCAGCTTGTCCTAATGGAATTTGAACTTTCTATATGAGTGCAGCTGGACCTCCAAGTGAAATCTTCATGAATAAGGGAAAAAAACATGCACTTAGAATATTATCTATTGCCTTTTTGCACTTCCCATCTGCTGACCTTTGTGTGATAGACTTATTTATGTTCAAAACTGAACTTATAAAAAAAATGACTCTCAGAATGAATGAATGAATCTCAGAAAAAAAAAAAAACAGAGCAGATTTCAAGACAAACAGTTTCAATACATATATTTAATAATAATTTAATTATGTACAGGCCACCTTGGAATTTACACATATCTTCCACACTTCTTTATCTCTAGCTTTTTCATTAGACATTGGGGTTGATTTGCTAAAGCAGTAGTGAATGTTTACTGGCTCAGTAAATTAAATTAAACAGTTTTAAATTCAGACAATGATGTGTTGAAAAAACAATTTTTTTAAAAATATTTCCTTTCTTCGTGATTGGGTATTCAAAGTGAAGGCAGGTTACACTTTGCAAAGTTCATCTCACCTAAGCCAGGCCTGCTTTGTAGTACAAAACACATGTACTGTATATTATTTGTAAAGATGGTGATGGTGCTAATGTTGCTGCTTTGTCCTGCTGTGTTGTGATACTTCTATACCCAAGAAACACCTATTTTTGGAGTGATTTTGTTATTTCAATTTTATTATAAGCCTTGGCTTTTTCTTGAATGATCAATTTTGTAGTTCTGTTCTATTATCTGCCAGGTATTTACTAATGTCAATGGATTTTTGCACAGCAAGAATGTTATTTTTATGCTGGGTTGTTTGTACTTTTGATTCTGTAGTATAACTGACTTTTAGATCTGCTCTGTGGATAGGTTTGTAACTTTATACATTTTGAATAATAACCACAAGGTGGGGGACCATTATATTGCAGGAATCTGTTTACATAATACCTTACATTCTTACCATAAAAAATTACATCCTTACCTCTACTACAAAATGTGTAGGCTTCTCCAAATGGTCTTCAGCATTACATTTTTATTCTTTCCTGGTTGTTGTTTGAAGCTATTTTACCTGGAAAATAAATCTGCCTTTTCAAATATATTCCTGCAGGTATAGCCTGCAGGTATAGCCTGCAGGTCTGCGAATTTTAAACCTTTGCAATACTTTTTACAATGCGTTCTTTCCCTGTCAAAAGGTATTTTTTTCAAAATAATTATATCCTTTTAAAAAATGAAAGGCTGACAAATACTTCAGACTTTGCAAATATTTCCTGTAAGTCGCTGCACTATGCCAAAAGATATTTTTCCCAATGTACAGTAGGTGGATCTCTACCTTGTCTCCAAGAGTAAACATCTTATTACATACTTATGCTGTTGCTGCAATATGCTAAATTATCTTCAGTTATCTTCAAAAGGTTTTTTGCACTGTCTCCATGGTTCAGCTTCAGTTTCAAAATAAAAAGTATGAAAATACGCTTTAAAGGGATATTATTGTATATATTATATAAATACATATTTGAGTTATTATTGTAATAATTTATCTGAGAGCAAATTTTGATGAGACTTTTACTGTTTTACTTACTATTCCATGATTCTGATTTACTAAAGTAGTTGGGAATCATCATTCTAAAAAATGTAGCTGTATTCACTTTAAATACCTATTCATGAGCGCAGTGAAATAAATAAACAAATAGGAATTTGCTTTTCTCACAATTAGATACAAACAAATCTTCACTCCATTTATTGAGTAAATATTTTTACCCTTTAATAAATAAGCCTATATACCTTTGATATTGCAGTTCATATACAAATTTTTAAATGTTCCCTCTCGTGGCCACTACCTGTTTTAAGTTTTTACTTAACAAGGTAAAACTGTGTTCATTTTATTCATCCAATTGTGCAAAGTAAAACCTGTTCACAATATTCTTCTTCACACGATTCGATATTCAAAGTAAAGATTCACTACTCTTCTAGTAAACTATGCCCTAGACTTGCAGTGAGAAAAATGAGCAGTGGAAAGCAACCAGTAATAGAGCTTGCATATAGAATGAGCAACAATAGCTGTCCTGTATACATTTATATTTACAATCTATGAACAAGAATAAGGTTTTTTAAAACAGTAATACTTACTAATAACATCATTAAAATCCATTAGATCTCTTTTACATATGTATCTAATATAAATTAAATTGTTAATAGCTGAATGAATGAATGAATGAGTGATTTGTAAAGCGCTGCAAATGTGAACTGAATCGCCTCAAGGCCCCCCTTTAATATTTGCAAATCAATAAACAAATCTGCTCATATATCACAAAATGTTGAAAAATCACAACTGTAACAATATCAGAGCTTCCCTATAAGAAAATAAAACATATGGGATTGCACGCAGCCCACACCCCAAAGAAAGTTTTATATTTATCGGCGTATAACACACACCGACGTATAACACGCACCCCAAGTTTAGGAGGGAATTTTAAGGAAAAAAACTTTTAGGAGGGAAGTTTAAGGAAAAAAACTTACATTTAAATGCCCATCAATGCAGCCTTATCGGTGTCCATCTGCAGCCTTTTCAGTGTCATTGCAGCCTTTTCAGTGTCAGTGCAGCCTTGCCCCAGTGCAGCCTTGCCCCAGCGTCCATTGCAGCCTTGTCAGTGCAGCTTTGCCCCAGTGCAGCCTTGCCCCAGTGGTAATTGCAGCCTTGTCAGTGCAGCTTTGCCCCAGTGCAGCCTTGCCCCAGTGATCATTGCAGCCTTGTCACTGCAGCCTTGTCAGTGCAGCTTTGCCCCAGTGCAGCCTTGCCCCAGTGGTCATTGCAGCCTTGTCAGTGCAGCTTTGCCCCAGTGCAGCCTTGCCCCAGTGGTCAGTGCAGCCTTGTCATTGCAGCCTTGCCCCAGTGTCCATTGCAGCCTTGCCCCCAGTGTCCATTACAGGTTTGGACAGATTTAAATATGCCGCAGAGATTGCAGGGACTCGGCGGTGCGAGCGCCTTGAGATCACAGGGACTGGGCGGAGCAGAGATACACATAGCCGAGTGTACTCGGCTCTTCTCGGCGCCGCTCACAGTCACACCCAGTCCCGCCCTATGATGGACATAACACAGGTCCAATGGTGGGACTGGGTGTGACTGTGAGCAGAGCCAAGAAGAGCTGAGTACACTCGGCTATGTGTATGTCGGCGGCGATCGCTCCGCTCCGCTCACAATCAGCGGGGATCGGCGTATAACACACACCCACGATTTCCCCTGATTTTAAGGGGAAAAAAGTGCATGTTATACACCAATAAATACGGTAATTATTAAAAAATATTCCCTAAAATACAACCTGAATAAGAAAAAACACACGGAACAACATATTGGCATAAGTAATGGCCACGGCACTTTATTGGTTTGCATTAATCATAAAAATTTCAAAAATTATTTTATTCAACCATAAATATTCAAGTAAAATTAAATCTATCTAAAAGCTCAGTTATTAGAACTCGAGCCATAATAATTAAAATAACATTAAATGTCCCCACAAGCCGACCTAACCCAAAACCGCAGCCATTTCGATACAATTCTGCAAACCAAGATTAAAAAGGTCAATACCAATTTCTGACAAATGTATTCCATCTTGGCGATAAAAACCCTTGAATGTTGCCTTCTAAATCTAAATGTCGATAAGAAAAACCACTAATGGCAGGTAAAAACTTGGAAATTGCTCAATCAACTCTTTTTCTGATTTTCTCCATGACTTTACTATGTCCTGCCGAAAACCAGTACAATCTCGGCACACAAACTCAGAAAAAATAATAGTAGTATTAGAGGAAATCAACTTAAAACTTTGCAGATCCTGTTTGATCAGGAAAATCAAATCTAATGTTCTGAGCTTGCATAAATCATTTCCTGCTACATGAATGATTAAAATATTAGGCAAAGGCCATACATCAGCTAAATGAGCTAACACATTAAACAGTTGACACCATCGAAGACCTCTAATGTCTTTCCATAAAACAATAAATTCATCCTGTGGCATCGATAAATTTTCAGTGTAAATACGCTGTGCAGCTATTTTCCTTGCCCAATAAATGTAGGAGTGTCCCACGATCCAGACATATTTCTTGACTCCTAAAGAGATCAAATAAATAAATTAGGATGGATGTACATTTTAAAACAATCGAAATCCCACCTACCTATTTTTTTAATGTCATCATTGGACATACCACTCTGCACCACTCTGCGCCGCCACTGATGCTGCTCCACTTCGAAAGGAATGTGAAGTAAACTTAAATTCCTTTAAAACCAAACTACCAAGACATTTTTTCAAGACAGCATTAAACTGAAAAATAGTAAGCGGGCTACCATCCATATGCAACAAAAATAGACCTGAAATCTGAGGGCGCATAGCCGCATATTGTTGCAGCGTAATTAATGGGCAAATACTCCTTTTCACACAAGGAGAGAGAACTAACCACTGACCTTTACCTAATTGATCTGTCTTAGATCTATTTATAAAAATCCTAATGGTGTCAACTTCAAAAACAATGTGATCTCTTTGTATACCAGATGAACTAGATCTGTTTGGAGGAATTAATTCCGAAATCCTCAATGCCCCAAAAAAGGAAAGAACAAAAGCGGTTCTAAAAAGTAATGCTTCAAAATTGGAAAAACAAATATAAGCGGTACTCAAACAGATCTTTTCTAAAGTTTCTAAGGAAATAGGTCTCCTGTCATCCTGTCATGGAATATACCTTTCTCTCCTATAACCTTTTAAGGTCTGCTTAACAGAAAAATAACTATTGCAAGCAGGTATATTTTGTAAACGACAAAAGAAAGAAATACCGGCCAAAAGCTTAACTATATGGCTAGGGGCATAATTCTGACTCATTAAGGATTCCAAAAATAATAAAATAAAATTTTCGGATGGAAACAAAGATAAATTCTCCTTTGCAAACAAAACTTTTCCAATTTCACCCAAGCTCTTGAATATTCTTTCCAAGTCTGCGAGGCTACCGAAGTCTTAATTGCACGAGTGACTAAATTCAAATCAGATCCCATAGATGTACTAGGCAAGTATGACTCTCCAAATCTGCACTGGGAAGAAGCTGGCGAAAACGACTCATCTAAAGGCGAAAGAGTGAGTCAGCTATGATGTTACCTACACCTGGAGTAAATTGCGCCTTTATCCATATGTTCCATTTCAAACATAAAAAGACTAAATGACACAATAACTTAATAACATGCAATGATTTGGAAGATAAACAGTTAACTGCGAATAGCACACCCTTATTATCAGTCGTAATAAGGATTCGCTTGTTCACAAAAAACCTACCCCAAATTTCAAATGCAGCTACCACCGGAAAAAGTTCAAGTAATACTATATTTTTTGTCAAATCTCTGGATATCCAAGCTTCTAGCCAGGTGCCACAACACCAGTGCTCCTTCCAGATTGCTGGAAAACCTTTAGAGCCTGCTGCGTCTGTAAAAAGATGAAAATCTGTTGCAAAAACAAAATTATCCTGAAAAAGGGAACACCCGTTATATTCATCTAAAAAATTTTTCCCATACCATTAAATCTTCTTTAAGAGATTCTGTTAAACGAATGTGAGAAAATGGTGATTTTAAACCTGCTTTTGAAAGATATAAACGTCTAGAAAATATACGGCCTACTGGCATTACCATGTGAAAGCTAACAATCCCAACAAGGACATTTCTTTTAAAAGAACTTTTGCACTGGTAGTCTAAATTCAAGAAAACCAGTATATATAAGAATACCCAAAAATTCAATAGCTGTACATGGAAGAACAGTATTTTTAACAGCTAAGGGAACTCCAAAAAACTCTGCCATATCTTTAAAAGTATTTAATAAATTCAAACAAAATTTGGAATCTTTTGGGCCTATAAATAAAAAATCGTCCAGATAATGGACAATACCCTCCCAATTTGACTGAACGGACAGCACCCAATGTAAAAATTAGGAAACTTCTTCAAATATGAACATGAAAGTGCACACCCCATCGGGAGACACTTATCGAAAAAATAAAAACCTTCAAAGAAAAATCCTAGCGAATTAAATGCTTCAGGCGCAATAGGTAAAAGCCTGAAAGCAGATTTAATGTCTGCCTTAGCTAATAAGGCCCCATGTCCCACTGATCTAATTTTGTCAATCGCATCTTCAAAAGAAGCATACGAATCATCTATATCATCATTTAATGACTTTCCAGTGGGAAACGATAAGTGATGAATTAATCTGAAAGTGTTCGGTTCTTTTTTGGGGACTAGGCCTAACAGTAATATCCTAAAATTTGTAAAAGGAGGAGACGTAAATGGACCAGCAATTCTACCTTCAGCTGATTCATTCTGTAATTTTTTCCAAACTATATCTTTTGACTTATAAACCGATTTTAAATTCTTTACTAATGAACAATCTGTACCTTGAAATGATGGTAACAGGAAACCTGAATAAAATCTGTGCATTAGAAAACTAGCTTTCTCCCTGTTTGGGTATCTGCCTAACCACTGGAAGCATATTTACCAGTTTCACGGAGTGTGTGCTTTTGTTAGTATAATCTCTTTGTGACTGTAAGGCCATGTTCCTTCTATAACATTTAATGACTGGGTGTGACCCAGTGCAAAAGGAACACTCATGTTGGTATATACAAGCAGCGTTCCACTTACACTGTGATTCGTTATAGGAAAAACAAAAACCTTTCTTATAAGCTGCTGAGACATTACTTACTGTATGTTGTCTGAATGTAGGAGGTTTCTGTGGGGTGAGTAAATTGAGCCATAAACCTACATCTTTCATACCAAGCTTAAGTGTAGGATGAATAGCCAATTTTTGCCGGAATGATTCATCATATTGGAACCATCTCATACCCCCAAAATTTCTATATGCCTCTAAAACCTGTTCAAGGTGTTGAAACAAACCTCCACATAATTCAGGTTTTCTTTCCGTTAAAACGCTGGCAAAAATACAGTATCCTTGCAACCAGTTAAAGAAAGATCTGGGAACAAATTTGCGCTCATCCTGTTTATCATCAGATTTTTTATCCTGATGAAAAGAAAAATCTTTTGCGGACGGGAGAAGCGACATAACATCAATAAATTCTCCTTTCCAGATTTTTTCTTTTAAAGAATTCGATAAATGAAACCCTAAATGAGAAATCTCGCAAGGCATAACTTCTTTAAAAAATGCCTCAGGAACTGTATTTTTATTGCCAGCTGAATTAACTGACTGCACATAATTTGTTACTACCTCTGCAACCCCTGTATGAATAACAGAGGAATTAACATCAGACTGTATTATCCACAATATTTGTAGCAGAAGTCAAAATTGCAAAAACGTTTACTAAAGAGGTTACAGAAACAATCAAATCAGTTAACATATTCACACTAGTTGCCTTGCCTGAAACTACAGGAGAATAATTTCCTACAGCAGCCTGTGACACAATAGGCAGGGCAGCGCTGCTTTCATGAATAGTTGATGAGAGAACTCTACTGCCTCCAGTGGCGACTGCTGGGCACAGCAGCTCCCTGTCTCCCTCAGATCTGATGTTCTCTGACTGCCTAGCAACCACTACAGGCGTAGATTGACGTGCGGCCCGCCCTTCTGGTAAGCGCAGCCTGGATTTTCTACACACGCTACTGCTCAGTGGAGGGGAGTAGCCTCTGCGCTTCTTCCTAGCGTGTTTCCCGGAGCCCGTCTCCAGTGCCACTTCTTGTACTGCTCTGGACCCACCTCAGAGCTCACCTCACACCGAGCGCCCTGCATCACAGCTGATGTGCTTCCAGCTGAGCTCTTCTGGACCTCTCCTTGACACGCAGATGCCGCCACTCTTCTCTCTGGCAGCCAGCTCCTCAGTCTCTGGCGCCAAACATCGCGGTCTTCAGCGGGGGGTTCCGGCGACACTCCTCCAGGTAATTCTTCCACCTGTTCCTCTTCATCTTCTGCTAGGGGACCGGCTTCTTCTTCCTCCGCTAGCACCAGGCACCTCCGCAGCCAGTCATCTCCCCCGCCGCTCTCCGCTCTCTCTTCCTGAGGAGAGTTTTCATGGTCAAGCCTAAAGAGATGTATTATAGCTATTTTGCTAAGGCTTGACCAACTGTGAAAATTCCTGTCTGTCATGAAAGACGTTCTGCTAGTTCAGCCGTCGGCGGAAGATCAGTTAACAGAGCTACTGTCAGTAGAGCAAGAGGACGCGTTCGGAGGCGCGTTGACGCGAACAGACGCATGCGGGTGCGCGCTAATACGAGCGGGTGTACCGTTATCCCTTACCATTAGTGCCAGAACTTTTTCAGAGGCTGGAGTCTGCAGTAGTGTTTTCTAAGTTAGATTTGGTGCCTACAATCTTGTCCGCATTCGCAAGGGAGACGAATGGAAGACTGCTTTCCCTACCCGGTTTGGGCACTTCGAATATTTAGTCATGCCTTTTGGACTTTGTAATGCTCCTGCTACATTTCAGCATTTTGTAAATGACATTTTCAGAGACTACCTTGACCTGTTTGTTGTTATTTATCTAGATGACATTCTAATCTTCTCTTCCTCCCTAGTTGAACACCGTGAACATGTCAGAAACGTTTTGACCCGACTTCGCCTGCACGGCCTTTACGCCAAGCCTGAGAAATGTGTCTTCGAGCAGGAGAGTATTCAGTTCCTTGGTCTTATTATCTCAGTGGAAGGCATCAAAATGGACCCTCAGAAGGTCTCCGCCATTTTGGACTGGCCCGCTCCTACTGACAAAAGAGGGATTCAACGTTTCGTGGGATTTGCAAATTTTTATAGAAAATTCATCAAGGGATTCTCCACCATCATTTCTCCCATTACAAGATTAACCCAACAGGGCCTCAAGTTCCACTGGTCTACGGAAGCTCAGATGGCCTTTACTACACTGAAGGATCTGTTTGTCTCGGCCTCAGTTTTAAAACATCCTGATTCCATGTTGCCCTACATCCTGGAGGTGGACGCCTCGGAGATAGCGGTCGGCGCAGTACTCTCCCAAAGACAGGGGCCTAGGGCTCTTCTGCACCCAGTCGCATTTTTTTCCCGTAAATTATCGGAAGCAGAAAGGAACTATGACGTGGGTGATCGAGAATTGTTAGCGATCAAAGCTGCGCTGGAGGAATGGCGATACCTGTTAGAGGGAGCAGCCCACCCGATTCTTGTTTATACAGATCACAAGAATCTAGAATATTTAAAGACTGCCAAGAGGTTGAAACCACGACAGGCCAGATGGGCACTGTTCTTTACTAGATTTTCTTTCCATATTACCTACCGTCCCGGGTCAAAGAATATCAAGCCTGACGCTCTGTCACGGATGTACAGTGATTCAGAAGCACCTTCTCCGCCAGATACCATCTTGTCCTCAGGGAACTTTCTGTTACTCCAAAGGGATCTACTGTCACAGATCAAGCAAGCCTCCAGAAACGTTTCCACTCCACCTGATACAATCCTACAGGCCAGAGATGATCTTCTGTGGTTTAAGGATAAGATCTTCGTGCCTCAGGAGGCGCGAACGGCAGCTCTTAGTTCTTGCCATGACCATATGTTAGCCGGCCATTTCGGAGTACATAAAACATCTGAACTTCTTCAGCGCACGTTCTGGTGGCCATCATTAAGAAAGGACTGCAAGGACTACATGGAAGCATGTGTCACCTGTATCCAAAATAAAGGCAGCAAATCTAAAGCCTGGGGCCTGTTAAAACCACTATCTGTCCCGGAGAAGCCATGGAGGATGATCTCCATGGATTTTATTGTCGAGTTGCCACCTTCTGAAAGCTACACTACGATCTTCGTAATAGTGGATAGACTATCCAAGATGGCACATTTCCTACCAATGAAAGGTACCCCTACTGCTGCTGAAACTGCCAGGACATTCATTAAGGAGGTGGTGAGGCTTCATGGCATCCCTGCCAATATTACTTCTGATCGGGGGGTACAATTCACCTCCAGGTTCTGGAGAGCTCTTTGTGAATCCCTGAAAATTGATCTTGCCTTCTCTTCTGCCTATCACCCCCAAACAAATGGCCAGACAGAGAGAACTAATCAGACGCTGGAGCAGTATCTGCGCTGTTTTTCCTCGTTTTCTCAGGATGATTGGGCTCCGCTTCTTCCCCTTGCCGAATTTGCATACAACAACTTTGTTCATTCCGCTACAAAACAAACACCATTTTTTGCAAATTATGGGTTCCATCCTCTGTTCTTGTCCACTAACATTCTGGAGTGTCCAGTACCAGCTGTGCAAGAAAACCTAAACTTCTTTGAATCAAATAATAAGCTTCTGCAAGAGACTATGGCAAGGACCCAGGACTATAACAAAGAGGTGTTTGACAAGAAGAGAAGGGGGGAGCTTGATCTTAAACCTGGAGATTTGGTTTGGTTATCCACTTTGAATTTAAGATTGGCTTGTCCTTCCAAAAAATTGGGTCCCAAGTTCATGGGTCCTTTTCCAGTGACAAGCAAAAATTAATAATGTGGCCTACGAACTAAAGCTACCAGAATCATTCCGGATTCATCCGGTCTTTCATGTTGCCCTACTCAAACCTGCAGTTCCTGATCCTTTTGTCAACCGGATGGTCAATCCCCCTGAGCCCGTGATCATTGATGGAGAAACCTAATATGAGGTTGAGTCCATTCTGGATTGTAGGAAGAGACGTAATCAAGTCCAGTTCTTGGTAAAATGGAAGGGGTATGGGCCTGAGGAAAACTCCTGGGAGCCGGAGTCCAACATCCATGCTAGGAGGTTGATTCTTGCCTTTAAAAGATCTCATCCAAGTAAGATGGCACAGTTGGGCATCCGGAGGCTGCCCCTTGGGGGGGGGCAATGTCATGAAAGACGTTCTGCTAGTTCAGCCGTCGGCGGAAGATCGGTTAACAGAGCTACTGTCAGTAGAGCAAGAGGACGCGTTCGGAGGCGCGTTGACGCGAACGGACGGATGCGGGTGCGCGCTAATATGAGCGGGTGTACGTGGGTACACGATGAGACGAACGGGCACGTACGATCGGTACTCGGGCGTGCACGTGTGCACGCGGCGGCGCACAGACGTGCAGTGTGACAGCCTTTGGCGCCATTAGGCTTATTTAAGGGTACCTGTCAGCATGATTCCTTGCTGTCCGGTCTACAGCGTTTCCTGTGACCCTAAGCTTCCAGTATACCTGTTTACCTGATTCCTGTTACCTCGTTCCTGACTTCTCCTGTTTGCTGCCTGTCTCCGACCTCGGCTTGTCTGACGATTCTCCTGCCTCATCCTTGCCGACCCAGTCCGTGCCCTGACTACTCTCCTGATTCTGTTTTGTACCTGCTCTGCTTGCCTGTGTTTGACCCGGCCTGTCTGACTTTGCTAGTGCTTCAGTTGTACTACAGAACACCTCCCTGCTGCCTGCTTGTTCGTGGGTTCCTGCTAGCTACAGTGCTTCTCTATCCAGTCAACAGTTCCAGTGTTCCTGCCAAGAGTTCCGGTTCTTCTACCAGTTGTTCCAGTGCTTCAGTTGTACTACAGAACACCTCCCTGTTGCCTGTTGTTCCTGAGTTCCTGCCAGTGGATCCAGTGTTCCTGTCAGTCCTCCTGCTGCTTCACCAGAGGTCCGGATCAACTCTACACCTGCCACTTACCAAGCACTTGTGGCCCCCTGTGCTCCTGAGTCCCTGTCTTCTCTATCAGGGGCTCTCGAACCAGAGGCACACGAGAGGCTACTCCTTGCATTCTGGGCTCCACCACCAGGTACGTGACACTGTCAAACAAGCTTATTTATAGGGGATCTAAGGTTTTCCAGAAGCTTCCAAAGCTTTTAATTGGTTAAAATTATTCTCCTCATAACTTTTAAAGTGACAGTAACCTAAATACCTATCATGTAATACCTGACCTAAAATTTATGAAATTTGAGCGGGAAGGAGACGGGGCTGTGGCAAGCCATGAAGGCAGGCCCAAATACCTGTTCCCTCCTTTTACACTCTATGCCTATTGGGAGTGCTCTTCTGACTAACCAAAAAAGTTATTTCTGAAACACTGATATCCCTTAGAAAATTATCATTTAGCGGTATATACTTCTAAAAGTGCATTCAGACCAAAAACTGATGTACAAATACTAATGTGTGAACTAAAAAAGAGACTTTACACTCCATGATTTGTCTTTAAAAGTTAATTTTTATTATGAGAAAATCTCAAAAGATCTGATGTGAAACAGGTTAAAGGAATGGATTGAGATAATTATGGATGAAATGAGTTTTAAAAAGATTGTCTATTCTTTTGGACTGTATCCCTCATAAAACAAAGAAAATTTCATTGCTGCTCGACATGAGAACTTAGGTACAGGAATAGATATTACCTTGATGTTTGTATGCTGTAGTTATTTGAGCTGCATTGGTTTTCTAATACATAATTAAAAAAACAGCAATGCCTATAAACATTCCTGATACAAAGTTGATCTACAACAAGGACAAATACTACATTTTTTGTAAGTAGGTCATTCAAAAGTTATTGTGTCTAGAACCATTCCCTATCTGTCATTGTTGTTAACTACATCTCTAAGACTGTCGGGTCTTTAAAAACATGCGGATTCCCATTACAGCATCAGCAACCATTTCAAATCAAGCCCTCCTCCAAACCTCTTAGCTAGAACACTCACCTACTTGTAGCATGATAAATTAATTTTCTTTAGCCACCTCACTTAGGCTACTTAGTCTGGCTCCGCTATGGCTGGGAGCTCTAATTAGATGCTATGCTACCAAAAGCTGTATCAGTAATGATGTCAGATGAACGGAGGTCACATGACAGTAGACTGCTTGAAGAGAAACATTGTAATGCTTGTACTCTGGCTTCTTTATAGCTAGTTTGCAATATATGTTAGCAGCCAATTGTTACTAGAACTACTGACCTTCTACATTAGCCTTTTAACACTTTTGAAATATGTATATCAAACATTATATGTAGTACAGTTTTCAGATAAAGTGATGATGCAATGCTGCAATTGTAATATATATATATATATATATATATATATATATATATATATATATATATATACTGCAATTCAATTATCTTAATATGGTAGTATATACACTTTTCTCATCCTGGGAAAACAGATAATATGCAAATTAACAGCTTTAACTGTTGATGTCTAACCACGTAATGTCTGCTCTGTCCTATCTGTGTGTCAAAATAACTGACTGCTGTCTATTAAAATATGGAAGAGAGCAGGGAAATCTTGGTATATTACTAATATGCCTAACATGAGTGGTCACATTGGCCATCTTAAAATCCACTCTGCCAAAGATTTACCTGTGTGCAAAAAAAAAAAAAATTACTGTATCCAATCCAGCACATGAGGTACAGTATATAGGCTGATATCCCTAGTGCAAGAATGTTCACAATAATGTAACCCTAGAAAGAGTTTTTAAATTAGGAGGAGGCACAAAGCAATGAAATTACACTTTCAGATTTTA
This sequence comes from Aquarana catesbeiana, assembly GCF_042186555.1. NCBI lineage: Eukaryota > Metazoa > Chordata > Amphibia > Anura > Ranidae > Aquarana > Aquarana catesbeiana. The sequence continues at coordinate 777,406,195 of NC_133324.1, forward strand.
TTCTTTATAAATAATACAATTTTTGGGGATATTTTCTATTTAATCCAGTGTTTTTTTTTAAATTTAACTTTTATCATGTGAATATGTAAGGGCCACATTAACTAGCCAAATTCCCGGCACTCATATTTGGGGAATCATGGAAGATTCTTTTGAGATGGGTGCCGCATGTTTTTGGCACCCATCTTAATGCTTATGCCTGATGGTGAAGGGCATAGAGACTGATATCAAAATACCGTGTTGTGACACTCTTGGTAGACAAAAAACAACCCCTATGTCTGATGTATTGAGTATAATTTCAGCAGTGGCGGCTAGTGTTTTTTGGTGGGTGGCAAACAATCCATCCACCGGTTGGTCCGGTCACGTATGGCCCCCCTCGGACACCTCGGTCGGCTGGCCGGGTCACGGAGGTCACAGGCGGGACCCCCCCATTCAGCCAGTCAGTCGAGAGCCCCGTACTTACCCCATCTCACTGGAAGCGCTCCTCTTGGCGGCCAATCCAATCTCCTTTCGGCCAATCGGGTGACGGGTCTCATGACCCACTTCCTGATTGGCTGGGAGGAGAATCAGTGTCACAATAGCGAATATTCATTCATTATTGTTACACAACTGGGTGGGCATCGGGAGCAGTGCTCTGCACCCCGAGCCCACCCTTTTTTAACCACTTAAGGACCGAGCCTCTTTTTGAGATGTTTTTTTTTTCTATTTTAGTTAAAAATAGTTTTTTTTGCTAGAAAATTACTTAGAACCCGCAAACATTATACATTTTTTTCTAACACCCTAGAGAATAAAATGGAGGTCGTTGCAATACTTTCTGTCACACCGTATTTGCGCACTGGCCTTACAAGCGCACTTTTTTTGGAAAAAATACACTTTTTTTAATTAAAATAAGACAACAGTAAAGTTAACCCAATTTTTTTTATATTGTGAAAGATAATGTTACGCCGAGTAAATTGATACCCAACATGTCACCCTTAAAAAAATGTGGGCGGAAGTGACGTTTTGACGTCGCTTCCTCCCTGCATCATTATGGAGAAGGGTGGGGGCCATCTTCTCCTCACTTGATTCCATTCCCAGCCAGGGTGAAGATCCGGTAGCGGTGGAGGGCACTGGAACACGACGGGAGGGGGGGGGCCCTATCCCGCCGCCAATAAAAGTGATCTTGTGGCAAATCCGCTGCAGAGACCACTCTTATCAGAAACCGGACTGCTGGCCGAACACGAGGATAATGGGGTTATGGCAGCTAGCTGTTGCCAAAACAATAATATTCCCCATCAAAGTTAGGACATATATCGGTGTGCAGCGGTCCAGAAGTGGTTAAAGCCTATTAGAGCCTCTGGCTCTATTCACGTACTTCAAAAAAAAAATCCTGATTGGAATCCATGATCTATATGCAGGGATGCATGGATAGGGGATGGAACCCATGCGTCTCTAATGGATGGGTCGCCACTGCATTTTAGTGATAAGAAATGCATTTTATTGATTTAAAAACCACAGGTCATGAAAAACTTCAATCTCAAACATGAAGGATAAATGTCTTCATTATTTCCTGAGTAATATTGGGGGATTGTTAGCTCAGTGGTAGTAGCTTTTTCAGTGAGTCCACATCAGTCTGAACTGTTGTTTTAAGACTTACCAGCCCACTTTTAGTAAACAAACGTACAGTTCAGCAGAAAACAACTGCCAATGCATGGGGTTTTTGCCATCCAATACAGATAACAATGGTGAGCCACCTGGCTCTCTCTTCAGCAGCACTGCCACTTGGGTCTCAAATTCAAACCTACTGGTTGGTCCCTGGCTATTGAGTGAGGCACACCTGTCTTCTAATGGGAGCTCATTATAAGGGCTGTGTGCAACTGCTCTAACAACCTGCTGGTCTCCTACAAGACCTGAAAACTGGGTCGGTGTTTTCTTCCCTCTCAAAGCACTTAGAAAGCTCCAAACTCCAGAGCTCAATTCGGGAATACCAAAACCCAGAGAAAGCTGTAAAAACAGTCAAAAAATAGTCCCTTTTTCCTTCTTTTACACAGTGACAGGGCCTCACACTGTCACACCTGTTACATCTAACATACTGTACCTACTAATATCTGAAGATGTTTTCCTTCCCAATATTGTACAATATACAGTAAGACCCCTTTCACACTGAATGTTCTGGCCGTTAGCACTAAAGCACCACTCATTTTAGTGGCGCTTTTGCGCAGTTTAAGCTGCGCTTTTGAGCTGCTTTTTGGCCTCTAGCGGGGGGCTTTTAACCCCAAAAAAGGAATAAAAACTCCAGTTTTGCAGCAATTTGAAAGAGCCGCCCATTCATTCCAATTCATCCGCCCCAAAGATGCTGCTTGCAGGACTTTTCATAACATCCCACAAGCGCACCACCGCAGTGTGAAAAGTCACACTGGAATGAATGGCAGGTGGTTTTCAGGCGCTTAGCTAAAGCTCCTAAAAATTGCCCCAGTGTGAAAGGGGTTTTAGTTATTGTAATTAATTGTACTTATATTTATATGTTTTTACTTATTTTGTCCTTGAATAAACAAATGAATATCAAGAAATTAATATCACATAAAAAACTGGTAAGTATTTAGATATCTGTGCTCAATACAAGAAGGAGAACTTCACCTAAGGATTTTTTTATAGAAAGCTGCAGCCGCTATAATTTTCTGGCTCACTGATTTTCCCAGAAGTCGACACTAAGACACAAGTCAGATTTCAGGCATCCCCTGCAACAAAAATGTTATTTTTGGTGAGGCACTCCCAATAGGAACACATCTAAAGGGATGCAAGCCCAGCAGCTTTCCTCATTAGAGCTTTTCAGGTGCAGCAGCTGATTGATAATTATGAAACCACTCCTATTAGATGCACTTTCCCACATAGGCACAGACAAACACACAGGGATTTCTTCAAAATAAAAAAAGGTAGAAATCTGCAACAAAGTCTGTTAAAATCCTTGTAATGTACATAGATCACCCAGGGGGGAAAGTTTTTTCTCAAAAAAAGTGGAGTTACTCTTTAAAGTATATGTAAGCCATTTCAACACACAATACGAAGGCATTGTTTACTTTTGTCAACACCCTGAGGAATTATCTTACAATTTTTCTTTCCATTATCATAACATACCACCAAAGTACAAAGCATATTCAATTTTCCCATGCCTGATGATCACGGCGACACTAAATGTAAGTACATTATTTGTTGTTTATAGTGGGGGTCATAAACAATAGTGTGCATTTTGCATTTTATCCTACCTAAAACACACTGTCACTGACCTTTACCTGTGACTCTGACTTTTGACCCTGAACTTGATCCTAACCCCAAGACTGACCCTGTCATTTATTTTTCCACAGACTTTTTTAAATTTGCTCCTTTAGCAAGGAGAAAGAGAATTAATGTATATTTTTCTCCACTGAAGAGGAGAAAATATAGGGGCAGCCTGTACAGTTACTGATTACTGTGATAGTCAATTACACATTTTCACAGCAATTATGTGTTTGAGAGCTGGTCATCCCAGCTCTTGATTGTTAGCACAAGACCTGGAGCTGTCAGTGACAGCTTGATCCCCATGCTTGGAGTGTGCTATTCAGCATGCTTCTAGCATAAACACAGGTATGCACATATGCAGCCCCACTAAAGAAGGCCCATGCATATCCCTGTGTGCTCTTTGACAAGGGATTAAAGAAATGGCAGTTTTTTAACAGCTGAAGGTCTGCCGTATATCAATTTTACTGCTACAATGCAGCACCTCTGCGTATATATACGTGATCCGGCTCTTCCAGGTAGGGGATGCACATGTGCGCCGCCAGAGGCTCACTCCTGCTGTGATCACACAGAGCGGGAGCCCAACGGTGGGTACCATGGATTTGATGTCGACCAGCATCTGCCCATCATCCAGCAGAGAGGCAGAACCACGGTCTCACTATGTAAACAAGGCAGATTGCTGTTCTGTCAGGAGGGAAGGCATGGATCCTGTGTCTCTGCAAAGCAGAGACTTGGATCCATGGCTTCCCCTAGTGAAAGCACCTCCATTAGTTTAGAAAAACACAGGATAGGCACATAGTTAACCCTTTAATCACCCTTGATGTCAACCCCTTCCCAGCTTGTGTCATTAGTACAGTGATGCTGCGTACACATGATCGCACATTCCGACAACAATCCATGTTTTTTTTTTCGACGGATGTTGGCTCAAACTTGTCTTGCATACACACGGTCACACAAATGTTGTCGGAAATTCTGAACGTCAAGAATGCGGTGACGTACAACACGTACAACGGCACTATAAAAGGGAAGTTCAATACCAAGTGCACCACCCTTTGGGCTCCTTCTGCTAATCTCATGTTTATCTTGCGTTAGTAGAAGTGTGGTGAGAGACAATTCACGCTTTTCAGCCTCGTGCTTTTCAGATCGTTATTGCTCTTCAGTTTGTGCTTGTGGGTTCGTATCTAGTTTTCAGTGCGTGTAGTCAGTTCGCATTTGTTTTTCAGTGCGTATTTTATAGTACGTATTTGATTTTCAGTGTGTTCTTGTCCGCTCGTTTCTGATTTTCAGCTTGCTCTTCTCAGGCCTTTCTGTTTTACAGTGCTTTCTGTTAGTTTTTTCTGACCAGCCGACCATTTTGAAGCCATGAGTACCCTCACCCCGGACCAGAGGGTTTTTAACTACCGGCTGGCCAGATCCAAAAGAATGGTGGAGAACGCTTTCGGGATAATGGCCAGCCGGTTCCACCTATTCCTTATGGCAATTAGCACTGTGGAATATAAACTTAATCATATAATCCTTGCATGCTGCATTCTCCACAACTATTTAAGGAGAAATTCAATGAACTATGTGGCCTCAGTTGGGCCTGAGGCCGGATTTCAAGAAGAAACCCTGACGGTGCTTGAAGCTGGCCGTCCTGGCTTGCCCCCCAAAGCGCCCGCGAAGTAAGACAGAAGTATGTTGAGTACTTTGTGGGTAGGGGGGCCATTGATATTCCAGAAAATGTTTAAGAAACATTTTAAAAATAAATATTTTAGTTAAACTGAAATAAGATTTCCTTTGATTTACTGCTTGTGTTTCTTTTAGCTGTCTCCTAGGTTATCCAATGGGCTTTTCTTTTTGGCCATTTTCTTTAATAGTGTAATTTATTTGATACATGAGGTGACAATCTCTTCTTCAGCGGACTATTATGTGGTGGGTCTGCTACACACACACCTTGCTTTTGTTGTTAATGTATGTAATGCATTACTGATAAAAATATTCATCATTTTCAGCACCATTAATTAATTTTTGGGAGTCACAAAAATGGCCTGATTGTTGCAAATTATAAAGCAGTTAGGAGTTATTTACTGTGGGAGTTATTTACTAAAGGAAAATCCACTTTGCACTCCAAGTGCACTACAAAAGTGCACTTGAAACTGCACTGAAAGCACACTTGTAGTGCAAAGTGGATTTGCCTTTAGTTAATAACCCCCATTGTCACTGTAAACACCAACTTAGTCCAAAAACTGCTATTGAGCATTGAAATAAGAAGCCACACATTGTTGAGTAGAAAACATTTTACTCTGTGCACATTCACATGTGCATTAGAAAAGGGTTTTTGAACAATCCAACATATTTTTATAATAACATTTTTGTTTTTTACAGTACAAATAGCCTTTTTTTGTGTTAAACAGGCATGTTTAAAACAATAAAACACTACACAACTCGGGAACTTACAAAGTTCAACTTTGATAATTTGAAGGCAATATCAGACATTAGTATATTCAAACTGTGTTGATATTGCCTTCATCAGATGGGGTGAAAGCCAAATTTTGAAGGAGCACACAAATTGAGATTCAAAATGGGGATTTCCCTCCTGATCCCATGCCTAATGTCAACATGTGCTAGCTCCCATTATGAGGAATCAATAGAAGTGTTTCGGGGTGAAACCCCTTCCTCTCAGCTACTTGAGTTGCAAGGAAGGGGTTGCACGCACAAAACGCATACATTGATATCCCGTGATGGCAGATAACACATGTTGACACACTGTGTGCATCTTCAAAATTTGGCTTTCAATATACTTAAAAAAAGATTCAAACATTTTAAAAATATCACCAAATGGAAGATTTTAGGTGTGTTTTAGATTCTGCCTAAAACATCAATTATGTTTTTCTGTCTTTTTTCAACATCATTGATGTCTTCCTTGATCTTCTGTAAATCCCAATTGCACACCATGATCTCCCCGATGAGGACGTGTGCACTTGCACTTGTGAAATGAGTTTCTTCTTCCACAACATCCACATCACCTAAAATAAAAAAACACACCATATATTATAAATATGCAGGCATACATCTATTACCTGAAGCTGTGGTCTCAGACACTCACCTGTTGTTGGCACTATTTTGCCCACTTCATAAACCTCTCCTTCCTCCACATCCTCTGGTTGTGGTGTTGGTATTTCCCCTTCTTTAGGAGGTGGGGGGTTCCTGGTGTCCCTTGATGTCCTGAGTCTTTTCTCCCCTATGTGAATAAAAAAAGGTATACTTAGCACACAGATATTTGAGGACAGAAATAGGAATATGAAACATTGCTTGGAAGTGTCGTACAATTGTCTTTTTGGGCAGCGTTCCAAGCTGAAGACATTTTTTTTCCCTTTCTAAAGCTGGAATACTTACCTTTTTTGTACAATTTTCACACATGAAGACACTCCTAGTATCCACTGGAGCACCTGTGTGGAACACCCTAAAAGGTTTGTTCTGGTGTCCCACACTAGTGCTCCTGCGTCCAGATGTGTAAACAGCTGCTGAGTGTTCTCTCCTTACACTGAATCAAGTTTACATTTTCATTCTAGTTACAAACCCATCTAGACAACAATGTGCTAAACTTCTTTGAATACAAATTGGCCTGAACAAATGTAGTTAACCTGTATCTGCCAAAAACATCGTATTAGTGGGCGAACGAATGATGTTTACTGCGAACAATTACTGTGCGCACTAACCTGAAAGTTGCCATTTTAAACTGTAGAACAGTAAAGAAAAACACATGGAGCAGCACGAACGTAATAATAATAATAGAAACACAGGGCAAATATTACTTTTTAGAATCAGTTTCCTGATCTTTTTGTACTGATCCTGCTCCCTCAATTTCAGGTCTGACCATCGTTTCCTCAGTTGATCCTTGGATTGCTGTACCCAAAATTCTTCTGCAGACTTTTCACAACTTTAGCCATGATCTTGGCCTTTCTCACATTTGGGTTTGGGTAAGGTCCATGCTTCCCATCATAGTTGGCCCTCTTCAAGATGTCCACCATGTCCACCATCTCAACAAAGGACATATTTGAGGCCTTAAATCTCCTCCGGGATCGGGACATTCGTGGCTCCGGGCTTTCTTCATTGCTGCTCTCCTCTGCATGCACTTGCTCTTTCTCCGTCATGTGCTCTCCCACTGCCCCGAAAGAGAAGGGGCGGGGAATAGACTAGAAAGAACGTCAGGGGCGGGTGGAGTTTCATGCATGCACAATGTATATAAAGCGTAACACATGCATTGTAAGTATGATCTATGAGAGGAGGAAGGAGTATCGGAAGTGCAGATCGTTAGAACAAAGGTACAATTAGATTGAGGCATATATTGGGACAAGAATAGGAGAGTTTCGCCTGACATTAGGGTTTGTCTTGTGTTGTGTCTTGCAGAGAAAATGAATCTATTCAATGAGGAGGACTTTATCCCCATATTCATTGATATGTACAGGGAGCTGCCCTGTCTGTGGCAGGTAAACCACCCCTTTTATAACAATAAAACAAAGAGGAAGGCAGCGCTGGATCAATTGCTGTAATTTGTGAAGCCGGTGATCCCCACGGCAGACATCCCCTATTTGAAGGCCCTAATTGGTGGCATGAGGAGCACTTATAATAGGGAGTGCAAGAAGGTCCAGGATTCCCAGAGATCAGGAGTTGCAGCAGATGACATTTATGTACCCAGGCTGTGGTACTATGACAGACTGCTTTTTCTGTCAGGCCAGACTGAACCCAGGCCAGCACTCTCCAGTCTTCCTTCAAGATTTCCTTCCACCTCACATGAGGCTTCTGATGTCCAACCTGGGCCTTCCAGCCAGGAAGAAGTGGAGGAACCCAGCTTGAGCCAGGTATAGCATTGTTTAACATATTTCTATTCAAATAATTAATGATGTTAACTAGATGTTATTATTGATCAGTAATTTCTGATTTTACAAAGTGTTTTACATATCAATAGACAGTAGTGGCCACAAATGATTGGGACAAGAATGAAAAATGCTGGGGTCAGAATGATAGTCTTTTATATTTATCAACATTCAATTTCCAACAGTCATTGTGTGTGACTGATGAACCAAAAACTAAAACTATGTCCCTTTTTCATACACAGGAAAGTCTCAGCCAGGAGGAGGCTGTGGAAAGTGGTAGCCAGGAGGTGGTGGGGGTAAGTGGCAGCCAGGAGGTGGCCCGAATCCCAGGTCCCTCCCCTTCCGCCTTCAAAAAAAAGTCCCAGGAAGAGGAGTAACCAAATCAAGATGACTATGCCTACATGGCAGCCTGCAAAATGCAGAAAATGGAGGAGGGACAATGCCTCTTATATGAGGAAGTTATGTTACAAGCCCTAAATAAGGGGTTGAGGGGTCAACTCACAAGCCAAAGCCATGTTTGTGAGTTCAACCATGGTTCAACTCACAAGCCAAAGCCATGTTTGTGAGTTCAACTACAACACCAGAGCCACAGCCTGGAAGCAAGTGTGGAAGGAAGCATGGAAGGAAGACAAGAAAGTGATGGCCTGGGTTCAGTCTGGTCTGACAAAAGATGCAGGCTGTTGCAAGACCACAGACTGGGGACAGATATGTCATCTGCTGCTGTTCCTGATCTCTTGTAGTCCTGGACCGGATTGTGTTCACTATTATAAGGACTCCTCAGGCCACCAATTTTGACTGTAAAATAATTGATGTCTGCCCTGGGGTACAAAGGCTTCGCAAATTTCACCAGTTTCTCCAGCGTTGCCTTTCTCTTTATTTTGTTATGACCCATAATAAATGGCTATTTATTTTTCACAAATACTTGCCTATATGTTTTACTTCAAAAAGGACAGTGTGTTTGTGAGTAGGCAGGTACATTTCAAAAATACAATGTCAAATTAACAAGGGACACCAACACCAACCTCCTTGAGGTTAAAAAATACAAGATAATAATGGTGTTGTGGTAACTTGACACAAAACGAAAGAAAAAACTATGGAGAGCACTATAAAAAAAAAAAACAGGAGATCTGGATAAAAAAAAAAAACCACTATAAACAAAAATTCTAAACATTATTATGGAGATCTGACGAAAAAAAAAAAATATTCAAGAGATCACAAGAAATAATAAAGAAATCAGGTTGTCAGAACTCTGTGTGAATGTCAGCAGCAAAACAAGTTCATTATTCTAGCATTATAAAGAAGAAGAGAATGCACTGCATTAAAAGATTTTAAAATTTTCAGCGTGACGAATGTGCTATCTCCATTACAAATGCTAGTTTTACCAGAACGAGCGCTTCCGTCTCATACTTGATTCAGAGCATGCGCGGAACTTTGTGCATTGGAATTGTGTACACACAAACAGAATTTACGAGAACTGATTTTGTTGTTGGAAAATTTGAGATCCAGATCTCAAATTTTGTTTGTCGGAAATTCCGACCGAAAATGTCTGATGGAGCCTACACACGGTCAGAATTGCCGACAACAAGCTCCCATCAAACATTTCCTGTCGGAAAATCAGACCGTGTGTACGCGGCATAACAATGCATATTTTTTAGCACTCATCACTGTATTAGTGTCACTGATCCCCAAAAAGTGTCAGTTAGTGTCAGAATGTCCGCTGCAATATTGCAGTCCCCGCTACAAGTGGCTGATCACCGCCATTACTAGTAAATAAATAAATAAAAATATCCCTTAGTTTGTAGATGCTATAACTTTTGCACAAACCAATCAATATACCAATCATTTTTTTTACCAAAAATTTGTAGCAGAATACATATTGCCTAAATTCATGAAGGAATTTGATTTTTTACATTACTAATTGGATGTTTTATAGCAGAAAGTAAAAAATATAGTTTCTTTTTTGTTTTCAAAATTGTCGGCCTTTTTTGTTTATAGAACAAAAAAATAAAAAAATGCAGAGGTGATCAAATACCACCAAAAGAAAGCTCCATTTGTGGGAAAAAAGGACATTTTATTTTTTAGATCTTCTGGAGGTCAAGTGGTTGAATAAAACAGTGCTTTTGCATTAAATATCATTAAGTTAAGGTTTATGGCTACTTTAAAATCTAAAAACATACTGTATGAAGTATACATATTGTAAAGAGAAAAAAAATCATAAGCCAACCTACAGACTATCTTCAATGTGCCATGCTTATTTTCATAGAACTGGATTCCTGCATTTGGTTTATATGGAGAGAATCCTTATCTACTTGTTTTATATGACTCCCACTCTATCCACTTTCAGACAATCCCTCAAAACTCATCTCTTCATAGAGGCCTATCCTGCCCCCACCTAACAAATGTACATTTATTTTGTCCATCAGCCCATCCCCCACATCCATGGGCGTCCACAAGAGAGGGCAAGGGGGGTCAAGTGCCCCCCGTTATCGGCAAGGTGACAGTGCGGGCAGTGCTGGCTAAACTGTCCCCGATAGCAAATGAACATGCACATCAGTACACAGTCACAGATCATTGCCCAAGTCAGACCTAAAGTGCCCTTGCAGAGCTGCAGGGGGTGCCAAGTGCTGGAACGCTCCCTGCGCTCCTACACTCAGCTGAGTAGACATCAGTTCTAGTTCCCGCCTCTGACATGATGTCATTCACAGGACGGGACGGGAAGAGAGAGAGGCACCATGAGGGAGTGTGCATGTTGCTGGAATTAGGTAAGTGTGCAATGGCAGACAGAGGAGAATTACAATATATGTTGCTTAACAGTGTAATGTTGCAGTGAATCCTTTCCAGTGCACAGGACTGCTTAATGACTTGGGAACTGTGGTGTGTTTTGTGATTGGGGGTTAATTAAGCCATTAGCCAGTAATATGCAGCATGAAGGGGTTAATGTACTGACACTGGCCACTAATTCAGCACTAGGCATTAATGAACACTGCCGTTGATCTCTAATGCATTAGTGGCAAGTAGCAGTTAATTAACCCCTTTGTGCTGCATTAGTGGCCAGTGTCAGTGTTAACCTATTCCTGCTGCAATACAAAGGGGTAATTAACACTGCCACTGGCCACTACTGCATCAATAGCAGTGTTCATTAACCCCTTGAGCTGAATCAGTGGCCAATGTCAGTGTTAATTATCTCCTTCATGCTGCATGGCTTTAAATTAGCATATCACCAATGACCATCTATGCTGGGGCTAATATTGCAGCTACTGCACCAACACTGGGGATTATTATTGCAGAAACTGACACCAACGCTGGGGATTATTATTGCAGAAACTGACACCAGTACTGGCGGTTATTATTGCGGAAACTGAGACCAATGCTGGAGATTATTATTGCAGAAACTGACACCAATACCGGCGGTTATTATTGCAAAAACTGACACCAATACTGGCGGTTATTATTGCGGAAACTGACACCAATACTGGGGATTTTTGTTGCAGAAACTGACACCAACACTGGGGATTAATATTGCAGAAACTGACACCAATACTGGGGATTACTATTGCAGAAACTGATACCAATGCTGGGGATTATTAATGCAGAACCTGACACCAATGCTGGGGATTATTATTGCAGAAAATGACACCAATGCTGGGGATTATTATTGCGAAACTGACACCAATGCTGGGGATTATTATTGCAGAAACTGACACCAATACTGGGAATTATATTTGCAGAAACTGACACCAATGCTGGGGATTAATATTGCAGAAACTGACACCAATGCTGGGGAATAATATTGCAGAAACTGACACCAATAATGGTGGTTTTTAATGCAAAAACTAACACCAGGTCAACCACATCCACTGGTAAACTAGCGGAGGCTTCAACAACAGTTCCCACATCTTGGCCAGTGCAAAACCAGGTACACTCTCCTCCTCTCCAAAATGCGGCAGTGGAAGGGGGGGGTTATCACGCTTTATGTGATAATGACTAAGCCCCTCCCCTTCATGACATTATTGAAAAGGGCCGAGCATGGGTGACCTTAAAATGATGCCCCCTCCCCGAAAAAAGTTCTGCGGACGCCCATGCCCACAACTATTACCTTTTGTATCTCTTGACCCTCCCTCTTAGTTTGTAAGCTCTAAGGAGCAGGGCCCACTGATTCCTCCTGTATGAAATTGTATTGTAACTGTACTGTCTGCCCTTATGTTGTAAAGCATTGCACAAATCCTGTATAACAATAATAATAATAATAATATGCAAACATTTTGGTAATATGATGCTTTTTTTATTTCTAGAAAGCAAGACCTAATTCATCTTTTCTTAATTAATTAATAATTCTTTGACTATATATAATATACTGTAACATGTTTTTTAGAAATTCTAATTAATTCTAAATGCATCATGATGATAACTTTAGTTCTGTTTAGCCCTTGGTCTGATAGTAACAGCTGTTGCATGAAACCTGGATAAAAGTTAACTCACAAGCATTATGAAACAGCTTTTAAATTACCGAAGGCCTTAATTATGTTTATTCTTTAGAATTTCTTAGCAAGCAATGCCATTTGATTTAACAAGCTACTTGCACACATACCGAAAGGGTATTTTGATTTGTAATGATACATGTGGTTCATAACATGCAACACAAACAGGGGCACAGATCAACAGCTTTTAATAAACAGTAGAGAGGTCACCAACTGCTGTAAATCAAGAGAAAAGCAAACATTATGAGGTCATGTTTGAAATTCAGAGTGCTGTTATTTACATATCCACAAAAACTGTGTCATTGGGAATCAAGATAGTAACATTTATAAAAGTAAAGATACATATATATATATATATATATATATATATATATATATATATATATATATATATATATATATATATATATATATATATATATATATATATATATATATTACAGTATCTCACAAAAGTGAGTACACCCCTCACATTTTTGTAAATATTTTATTATATCTTTTAATGTGACAACACTGAAGAAATTACACTTTGCTTTGCTACAATGTAAAGTAGTGAGTGTACAGCTTGTATAACAGTGTAAATTTGCTGTCCCCTCAAAATAACTCAACACACAGCCATTAATGTCTAAAACACCTGCAAGAAAAGTGAGAACACCCCTAAGTGAAAATATCCAAATTGGGCCCAAAAGTGTCAATATTTTGTGTGGCCACCATTATTTTCCAGCACTGCCTTGACCCTCTTGGGCAGAGCAGAGCTTTACAGGTTGCCACTGGAGTCCTCTTCCACTCCTCCATGTTGACATAACGGAGCTGGTGGATGTTAGAGAACTTTCATTCCTCCACCTTCCATTTGAGGATGCCCCACAGATGCTCAATAGGGTTTAAGTCTGGAGACTAGGGATGAGCCGAACACCCCCCTGTTCGGTTCGCACCAGAACATGCGAACAGGAAAAAAGTTCGTTCGAACATGCGAACACCGTTAAAGTCTATGGGACACGAACATGAATAATCATAAGTGCTAATTTTCAAGGCTTATATGCAAGTTATTGTCATAAAAAGTGTTTGGGGACCCGGGTCCTGCCCCAGGGGACATGGATCAATGCAAAAAAAGTTTTAAAAACGGCCGTTTTTTCAGGAGCAGTGATTTTAATAATGCTTAAAGTCAAACAATAAAAGTGTAATATCCCTTTAAATTTCGTACCTGGGGGGTGTCTATAGTGTGCCTGTAAAGGGGCGCATGTTTCCTGTGTTTAGAACAGTCTGACAGCAAAATGACATTTTGAAGGAAAAAACTCATTTAAAACTACCCGCGGCTATTGCATTGCCGACAATACACATAGAAGTTCATTGATAAAAACGGCATGGGAATTCCCCAAAGGGGAACCCCGAACCAAAATTAAAAAAAAAAAATGACATGGGGGTCCCCCTAAATTCCATACCAGGCCCTTCAGGTCTGGTATGGATATTAAGGGGAACCTCGGCCAAAATTAAAAAAAAAAAATGACGTGGGGTTCCCCCTAAATTCCATACCAGACCCTTCAGGTCTGGTATGGATTTTAAGGGGAACCCCGCGCCAAAAAAAAAAAAAAAAACGGCGTGGGGTCCCCCCAAAAATCCATACCAGACCCTTATCCGAGCACGCAACCTGGCAGGCCGCAGGAAAAGAGGGGGGGACGAGAGTGCGGCCCCCCCTCCCTCCTGAACCGTACCAGGCCACATGCCCTCAACATTGGGAGGGTGCTTTGGGGTAGCCCCCCAAAACACCTTGTCCCCATGTTGATGAGGACAAGGGCCTCATCCCCACAACCCTGGCCGGTGGTTGTGGGGGTCTGCAGGCGGGGGGCTTATCGGAATCTGGAAGCCCCCTTTAACAAGGTGACCCCCAGATCCCGGCCCCCCCCCTGTGTGAAATGGTAAGGGGGTACATAAGTACCCCTACCATTTCACGAAAAAAGTGTCAAAAATGTTAAAAATGACAAGAGACAGTTTTTGACAATTCCTTTATTTAAATGCTTCTTCTTTCTTCTATCTTCCTTCATCTTCTGGTTCTTCTGGCTCTTCTGGTTCTTCTGGTTCTTCCTCCGGCGTTCTCGTCCAGCATCTCCTCCGCGGCGTCTTCTGTCTTCTTCTCCTCGGGCCGCTCCGCACCCATGGCATGGGGGGGAGGCTCCCGCTCTTCTCTTCTTCTCTTCTTCTTTTCTTCTTTTCTTCTTTTCTTCTCTTCTTCTCTTCTTCTTCATTTTCTTCTCCGGGCCGCTCCGCAATCCATGCTGGCATGGAGGGAGGCTCCCGCTGTGTGACGGCGCTCCTCGTCTGACAGTTCTTAAATAACGGGGGGGCGGGGCCACCCGGTGACCCCGCCCCCCTCTGACGCACGGTGACTTGACGGGACTTCCCTGTGACGTCACGGGGAATGCCACAGGGAAGTCCCGTCAAGTCACCGTGCGTCAGAGGGGGGCGGGGTCACCGGGTGGCCCCGCCCCCCCGTTATTTAAGAACTGTCAGACGAGGAGCGCCGTCACACAGCGGGAGCCTCCCTCCATGCCAGCATGGATTGCGGAGCGGC
The DNA here is from genome assembly GCF_042186555.1 of Aquarana catesbeiana. NCBI lineage: Eukaryota > Metazoa > Chordata > Amphibia > Anura > Ranidae > Aquarana > Aquarana catesbeiana. The sequence continues at coordinate 777,421,344 of NC_133324.1, forward strand.
CCGGAGAAGAAAATGAAGAAGAAGAGAAGAAGAGAAGAAAAGAAGAAAAGAAGAGAAGAAGAGAAGAGCGGGAGCCTCCCCCCCATGCCATGGGTGCGGAGCGGCCCGAGGAGAAGAAGACAGAAGACGCCGCGGAGGAGATGCTGGACGAGAACGCCGGAGGAAGAACCAGAAGAGCCAGAAGAACCAGAAGATGAAGGAAGATAGAAGAAAGAAGAAGCATTTAAATAAAGGAATTGTCCAAAACTGTCTCTTGTCATTTTTAACATTTTTGACATTTTTTTCGTGAAATGGTAGGGGTACTTATGTACCCCCTTACCATTTCACACAGGGGGGGGCCGGGATCTGGGGGTCACCTTGTTAAAGGGGGCTTCCAGATTCCGATAAGCCCCCCGCCCGCAGACCCCCACAACCACCGGCCAGGGTTGTGGGGATGAGGCCCTTGTCCTCATCAACATGGGGACAAGGTGTTTTGGGGGGCTACCCCAAAGCACCCTCCCAATGTTGAGGGCATGTGGCCTCGTACGGTTCAGGAGGGAGGGGGGGCCGCACTCTTGTCCCCCCCTCTTTTCCTGCGGCCTGCCAGGTTGCGTGCTCGGATAAGGGTCTGGTATGGATTTTTGGGGGGACCCCACGCCGTTTTTTTTTTTTTTTTTGGCGCGGGGTTCCCCTTAAAATCCATACCAGACCTGAAGGGTCTGGTATGGAATTTAGGGGGAACCCCACGTCATTTTTTTTTTTAAATTTTGGCCGGGGTTCCCCTTAATATCCATACCAGACCTGAAGGGCCTGGTATGGAATTTAGGGGGACCCCCACGTCATTTTTTTTTTTTAATTTTGGTTCGGGGTTCCCCTTTGGGGAATTCCCATGCCGTTTTTATCAATGAACTTCTATGTGTATTGTCGGCAATGCAATAGCCGCGGGTAGTTTTAAATGAGTTTTTTCCTTCAAAATGTCATTTTGCTGTCAGACTGTTCTAAACACAGGAAACATGCGCCCCTTTACGGGCACACTATAGACACCCCCCAGGTACGAAATTTAAAGGGATATTACACTTTTATTGATTGACTTTAAGTATTATTAAAATCACTGCTCCTGAAAAAACGGCCGTTTTTAAAACTTTTTTTTGCATTGATCCATGTCCCCTGGGGCAGGACCCAGGTCCCCAAACACTTTTTATGACAATAACTTGCATATTAGCCTTTAAAATTAGCACTTTTGATTTCTCCCATAGACTTTTAAAGGGTGTTCCGCGGCATTCGAATTTGCCGCGAACACCCCAAATTGTTCGCTGTTCGGTGAACTTGCGAACAGCCAATGTTCGAGTCGAACATGAGTTCGACTCGAACTCGAAGCTCATCCCTACTGGAGACATGCTTTCCAAGTCCATCACTTTTACCCTCAGCTTCTTTAGGCAGTGTTCTTCTTGGAGGTGTGTTTGGGGTCGTTATCATGTTTGAATACTGCCCTGCAGCCCAGTCTCTGATGGGAGGGGATCATGTTCTGCTTTAGTATGTCACAGTACATGTTGGTATTCATGGTTCCCTCAATGAACTGTAGCTCCCCAGTGCCGGCAGCACTCATGCAGCCCCAGACCATGACACTCCCACCACCATGCTTGACTGTAGGCAAGACACACTTGTCTTTATACTCCTCACCTGGTTGCTGCCACACACGCTTGACACCATCTGAACCAAGTAAGTTTATCTTGGTCTCATCAGACCACAGGACATGGTTCCAGTAATCCATGTCCTTAGTCTGCTTGTCTTTAGCCTTTCTTGTGCATCATCTTTAGAAGAGGCGTCCTTCTGGGATGACAGCCATGCAGACCAAATTGATGCAGTGTGCGGCGTATGGTCTGAGCACTGACAGGCTGACCCCCACCCCTTCAACCTCTGCAGCCATGACGGCAGCACTCATATGTCTATTCCCAAAGACAACCTCTGGATATGACGTTGAGCATGTGCACTCAACTTCTTTGGTTGACCACGGCGAGGCCTGTTCTGAGTGGAACCTGTCCTGTTAAACCGCTGTATGGTCTTGGCCACCGTGCTGCAGCTCAGAGTTTCAGGGTCTTGGCAATCTTTTTTAATTTAAGTTGATTTATATTTCGCTCAGATGAGTAAAATGCAGTTTTCTGTGCTTTGTTCTTTATAAATAAAACTTTACGGTTTTAAACAGAAAACAAATCTTGAAATATAATTGCATTTATTTTGCTGTTGAATTTATATGCACTTTAGTATGATTTTATACGAGTATAAGAAGATAAGTGATAGTTGCTGAAAGTTTACTATCCAGTATTTAGGCTCACCGCACTTGTCATCCAGCGCTCAGGCACCTTCTTCTTATTAGGAACCAATTACACTTATTAAAGTCTTTGCAGGTGGCACAAGTTAGATCATTCAGAATCCTGAAAAAAAAAAACGATTTACACACACATCTTAATTAAACAGCCAACCATGCACAAACCCACCCAAATACATCAAACTTTTAATGTAAAGCCTTCATTGTTTTAGTACCTGTCTTAAATAAAAACAGATGCATTTGTAAATACTTTCTGGTTACGCAAATAAGATGTTTTATTGATGGCATATTTTGAATGGAAATAGGAATTTAATTGTTCTTCAATTTGAACAGTTGCGGAATTATAAAATGTTTGCATATATTCAAATGCAAGCTTTAAGTGAACTATTGCATTCATGTTTTTAGGTATAGAAACAAAAGAGGTCATCTTAAAGTGAAACTGTGCACTGCCTATGCTGTTCTGTACCCCTTTCCCTGCCCTATAATGTTTGCCTGTCAGTGAGAATGTGAAATGCCAAATATTTCTGGGTAGGGGAAGCATGCTGTTTTCTCCACTGACTCCCACACTACTGTGCTGAGTAAGTAGCTCCTTTCTAAAATATTTGACTTGTTCTTGTACCAAAAACAAAGTGGCCCTTTATCACATTGTTTTACAATTTTTATACTGAATTAAAAAATAGAAAGTGACAAAAACACACACAAAAAGGGGAAAACACATATACAAAGAATGCTAAATAAAATAAATGAATGTACCCCCCCAACGAAAAAAAACTCTTTAAATAAAGAAAATGTTTTTTTCAAAAACAAATTTTGCCTAAGCAGTTTAGCGGGCGAACAGACAATTTCTGCTTTGGTAACAGTGTAATTGGAGTTTTCAATGTGCTTTTCAGGAGGCAAATGGGGCAGAAGGAAGATGAGAAAAATTAGCATAATCAATGGGCAAGTAAGTAAACTTTAGCTTTCCCCCCTGTGTACAAAGAATAGATCCTGATTTACATAAATAGTCTTATAAATATATGTTTTAAAACGGGATTCCGGCGGTAAAAAAACCAAACACTGTAGCTGCTGACTTTAAATAAGTACTTACCAGTCCTGGGTGCCCGAGATGTCGGCCGCCCGAGGCCGACCTGTCCCTCGGCTCTCGGGTCCCGGCACCACCATCCTAGGTAAGGGAAACAGGCAGTGGAGCCTTGCGGCTTCACTGCCAGTTTCCTACTGCGCACGCGCGAGCGGCGCGGCGCTCTGTGAATGGCCCTGTGGTGTTCTGGGAACAAACACAATTCCCAGAAGACAACGGGGCCACTCACCGAGGAGCAGAACACGCCACGGAAAAGGCAGAGGTGCATTAGGAAGACTGCCTAGCAACAAGGGTTTAGGTAAGTTTAAATTTTTTTTTTTAATGTTTTTTTTTATTTTTTTTAGGATTTTTGGTGAATTTTTTTTTTTCAGGGTGGCCCTCCACTTTAAAATATTTTATAACTTTTTCATGCATAGGTAATAACCACATTAGTATCACATTAGTACATGAAGATTTCTATATCTGCTCATCACTCTCACTTCTCAACAGGCATCCTAGTGCTGCACATTGTTTATTTCTTGTTGGACCTTTACTTCACTGCAAATTCATCAGCCAATAAAGATCTGAAACATCAACAATGCTACTGTTAACCACAGACAATGTGATCTTTACCTAGGCTTCATATGAGGGGGGGGTCTCAAGAGTAACATTTTTTTAATAGCCAGAAAGGTGGACTTTTAAAAAAATGGGAAAGCTGCCATGTGCTCTACTGATTCACGCTATTTTTTTTAGTTTAAATGTAATATTTTCATGAAAAATTTGAATTTTAATAATACGTATGCTTTAATGAGTCATAAATAAAAATACATGTCTCCTCGCTTCTCTTTCTGTCCATTTGTATTTCTTTAATACAATTTTGCTATTGATTTAACACGTGTGTCATTTAGTTTAACAGTTTTATTACTTTGAGATTTCATTTCATGATAAACCTGCTCTTTTCAGCTTTGGAGTGGAAATGTGGAGACAAATTTTGCAATATATTTTTTTATTCTAGCTTTTAGTCAAATCTCAGTTGATGTTTTGATATTTAAAAAATTGCCTTGAATACTATTTATATAAAAATGTTTACAAATCTAGTAGTACAGTTACCAAAATATTATTAACAAAATAAAAATTTCTCTTTCATTTTATAACTGATCTTTACATTTTTTTAAAAAGTCCACATGGGCAGTGCAGTTCACAATACAATACAATACATACTATTTTATGGGGGTTTTGTCTTGCTTATGCCTACATATAATTAAATTGTGATGGACTGAAACTTTTATAGTGGAATACACTATCTAATTTCTGTTGTGCAAACCTTTTGCTTTAATAGATTTTATTATACCTGTGACTGCTAATGCAGCATAAAAGGTTACATCTTTAGTATTGATTTTCGGTTTCATACTTTTTCTATTTGTTATACAGAATGCCTGTCTGATGTCACTAAAAATTGTATTTGCGGGCAACTTTATATTAAGTACAGTATATACTTTATGTGTAACCTTTGTTTTTATAATATTTTAATTAACATGTTGGTTTAGTGAGCACTGTCATCTTTTTATACTGTATATACTATTGTTTTTATAAGTTGAGGGAAGGTTAAGTTTACCAATGCACAAGAGATTGTATTGGTTTCACTTTATAATGTTTAATTTCTTTTCATATTTTGTAGGCACTTGCTTTGATTTTAAATGTAAATTTCCCATTTTTATTAAAGCCATCATATCCTCTTTTCTCAGTATAAACATTTTTTGTTGTACGAGGTTGTCATATCAGAAGTTCCATGGACTGTCTGGAATGTGTGATGGAGGCAAGAGTGGTTTGTTCAAAGATAACCTGCATACCAGTTGCACACTGGATTTATTAACTAAATAATGTCTGATACTCTTGGTGTGAAAGGTCTTCCATAAAACCAAATTCCTTTCTTCTGTTTCTGACCTTGCTGACCTCACTAAGCTACTCTTCAGCATGATGACACTGAACAACAGGTATTCCAATAGATGAAGTGAGCAACAGTAACACAATGTCACTTAGAGCCATGCATCAGTGAAGCATGTCTGAAGATTGACATTTATAAAAATACAAGCTAGTGTAAGAGGATTTCCAAGCTATAATCAGCTGTTTAATATGTCTTTCCACATTATTATTTTTTTTTTAATAAACAAAATTACATTTTTTATTTTACAAATTGCTAAAATACTCTCTGTGACTTGATAATAATGATTTAACATAATCACGTACCGTATAGTATACATGGGCCAGCACAAAGGTACTCCGAATAAAGGAGACAAAACAATATTCACAATTTAAACATATTTATTAAATTGAATTATATGGCCACAGTATTATCCATGGGGGGCTAAATTGAACATTACAAATTTAAATAAATATAAAGCCACCTTGGCTAAAATACATTTAAACAAAAATAAGCGGTGTCCATCCAGCCAATGCTGGACGACTACTCCCCCATTCGGACAACATCATGACTTTCTGAATCTAGGGAGGGCGGGTGGGCGCTGCTGTCTGGTCCAACGGTCAGTGAGAATACCTCACCAGGCCCTTTTATAGGCTTCCTCCGCCCGGGCTTTAACACCGCCAGATTTGACCAATCAGCTGCTCCGCTTTTGCACCAATCCCAAGGCTGTTGCTGCCCAGGGATACTGCAGCAACCCCTGGCAACCTGTAAAATAAAACAAGACAGGAGACTGCTGATCTCCTTTGAGCTATCCCATGGCTAAAATACATTTAAACAAAAATAAGCCATGTCCATCCAGCCAATGCTGGACGACTACTCCCCACCCGCCGAGGCCAGCTGCGAAGCTACTGGCTGAGGCCCCCCCTCCACCGTGGCTGACTCAATCAGATTTTGCAAACCCATATTGAATATGTCTAAACCTATTAATGATAGATGAACCATATCCTCTCGAAATAAACCTGGCACAAAACCTTCCAATTCGGAAAGGCGAAAGGATAATCCACCAGACAAAATGAGAAATCTGTGGATTGTTCTATTAAGACATCTCCTAATTCTATCCAAATAGAATAAATTACCATAAGGTGACCACAAAAGGTGCGGGATCATCTCCAAAAACACCAATACGGCAGATGGGAACATTAGTTTCATAGCACACATATCCCTTTTCATTTCACACATTAATTCCCATGTTCCCATCTTGCCTAAATCATTTGCCCCAGCATGAATCACTAAAATTTGAGGGGAAGGCCATATACTTGCCAAATAACCTAATTGTTTTCCGAGGTCCCGCCACCTTAAGCCCCTAACACCTGACCATAAAACTACAAATGATTCATTGTCCAGATCTAAATTGGTGGAGTAGGTCCTAGTTCCGGCATGTTCGGCAGCCCAGAAAATGTAGGAGTGTCCTACTATCCAAACAACTGTGTTGGAGAGATCTGAAAAATAAAAGTCACATGGTTAGCAAATCCGGTCGGACATACAGTTTATACCTGTCGCTATCCCAACGACATATCTTCATCAACTTTTCTTCTGGGAAACCCAAAAAATCAAATGTAGTGGCTGCACCAATTCTAAATGAAAACTGAAATTGTAATGAAATTCTAAATCAAAAATTTGAGAGGTTTAGGCGTTTCAAGCAAGAGGCCAGCACAGCCGAAAAATTGGTACCTGGTCAAAGAAGATAGGTCTTGGTGAATAAAAAATGAATCCATAGAACAAGATCTAACTGACATATACCTTGAGACATGTAGAACCGGACAAATTGTCCGAGTATTGGAACTAGACAAAGAAAACCACTGACCATTACCTGATGGCCGAGACTTAGACCTACAAAGAAAGAGATTAACGGACCCTTGGTGTAATAAAACATGAGAACTATGGAGAAAAGACAGGGACCTACGTTTCTTGGCCGTAAATTCCCCAATCGTAAGGGCACCAAAAAAGGCGACTGAGAAAGAAGCTCTGAAAAGAAGAAGCTCAAATTCTGAGGAACATGCTTCTTGTAAAATTCCGAGAAGATCCAATAACAATGAGACTGAAATGGGGCACCTACTATCCTGTGAAGGGTTTAACCTCCTGAAACCCTTTAGAACTTGGTTAACCTGAAAAAATTCAGTAAGAGCAGGTAACCCTGCGAATTTTGGAAAAAATTATACACCCGCTAAAATCTTGCTAAGAGACGCTGGGCTGAGGTGTGACTGTATTAATGAGGAAGTAAATGACAAAGAAACATAAGAGGACACGTTCAACTCGTCCAGACCTAAACCTTGACAAAAGGAAGACCATCTGGACCACAAAAGCCTATAATCTGACCATGTCTTCTGTGCCACCAAATTTCTGAGGCTGGAAAGAATCAGTTCTGAACTAAGCCCCAGAGGAAGTCTGGGCAAGGAGAGCCATGCTGATCTGCTGTTGGAGCCAATTCCCAAAATTTCTTGAACTGTGAACGAGACAAGGCGTCGGCAATGTTTTTTCATATACCAGCTATGTGTTCAGCCTCCAACCAAATATTAAAACGCATACAGTGAAGGACAAGAAAACATAGCAGCTTAATCACAGATTCAGATTTAGAGGATAACGTATTAACGGCAAAGAAAACACCTTTGTTATCAGTGTGAACTTTGATTCTACGATTCATGAATACATCCTTCCAAATTACTAAAGAAACTATGACTGGGAATAATTCCAGAAGGACGAGGTTCTGAAGAACATCCTTCTACAACCATTCCTCGTGCTATTTGCTAGCACACCAATGACCATTCAGAAATGCTCCAAAGTCCGACGACCTGGGCGCATCCGTAAAGAATTCCAGTTGATTGTTATCAATAAATTCTTGCTGCCATATTGCTGAACCGTTAAAATTGCACAGAAAGGCATCCCAAATCCTAAGGTCTTCCTTAATACCCTTGGAAATACGAATATGGGAATAAGGGTTCCTGAGACCCCTAATGGCCAGTGAGAATCTGCGAGAGAATACTGTAGCCATAGGAATAATTCTAGCTGTAAATGCAAAAAGACCCAGTAATGATTGAGCGTCCTTCAGAAGGACCTTCCTCCTTTATAGAAAAGACGAGATCAATGAACAATCATTTTCTAAATCTTGGGAAATGGCAGTCTAAACTCCATAGCAGCTGAATCTATGGTAATTCTAAGAAAATCGATAGAAGTCGATGGAAGGACTGTTTTTTCATGTGCAAGAGGAATGCCAAAGTATTCGCACAAATTGAAAAACATCTGTAGGGATTCTAAACAGGAAGGGGAGCCACCTGGGCCAATAAATAAAAAATCATCCAGATAATGGAGAAAACCTCCTTGGGGTAACATTTCTGACAAAACCCAGTGTAAAAAGGTGGAGAATGCTTCAAAGTAAAAACAAGACAATGAGAACCTCATGGGCAAACATTTGTCAAAGTAAAATTGGCCCATAAATTGAAAACCTAATGAGTTGACACCCTGAGGGTGAACTGGAAGAAGCCAAAAGGCCGATTTAATATCAGCTTTTGCTAACAGTGAGCCTTGGTTGAAATGTCGTAACATAACCAAAGCATCATCAAATGAAGCATAGCACACTGGGGCTTCCACATCAGAGACTTCATTGTTTAATGACAAGTCTAAGGGATAAGAAAGGTGGTGTATCATACAATAACACCCGCTTTCCTTTTTTGGAACTATACCTAGCGGAGAAAGCCGAAAGTCCAGAATTGGAGGAAAAGAAAAGGGGCCTGCAATCTTGCCATCCGCCAGTTCCTTGGAGATTTTATCCTGAACCACAGAAGCATATGTATGAGCAGATTTCAAATTTTTGACTATAGTGCAACCCACTCCCTTAAATGATGGCACCAAAAAACCTTCCTTGAACCCTTCAATTAGCAGAGCCGCCATCCTGCGATCGGGGGAGCGTTCTAACCATGGAAGCATTCTTGCTGGCTTCACTGGAGTCAGTGCCTTTCCCATGAGCGTCCCTGGGAAGTGGTTGAAAAGAGGATGCAGCAGATTTAGGAAAACACCTACTGGCCACGTGGTTGCCATTACAATGGGAGCATTCGTGCTTATACCTGCAATTTGTGAGGAATCTGCATTGACTGTCATTAAAGGCAAAGCAAAAGCCTTTCCGAAACATATTTTTAGGACTAGATGTTAATCTAGGAGTGAACTGGGGTCTAGGTGGTAACATAAGATTTAACCACAAACCCACGTCTTTTGACCCCCAATGTAATGAGGGGTGAACTGCTAATTTTTGACGGAAATTCTCATCATATGTGTACCATGCAGATCCTCCAAAATGGTGAAAAGCCTCTGCAATTATATCCACATGCTGGAAAAAACCTGAACATTTTCCAGGGAAGCATTCCCCCATGTCTGCTGCATAAATACAAAAGGCCTGCAACCAATTCTGGAAGGTTTTTGGGATAGCCCTCCTCCTATCCTCCTCAGACCTATCGCCTGGTTGCTTGTCTGGTTTATACAAAAATTCCTTTGAAGCAGGTAAAAGTGATAATATGTCAAGAAATTTTCCTCTCCAAATTTTTTGCTTTACCGCCTTAGGCAAATGAAAGCCTAATGGTGACAATACACATGGCAGGGGCTCTTTAAAGAAGGATTCCCTGACCGTTAAAGCTGATGGTCTAAGAAGCAAGGGGGGTTTAACCAGTAGTGAGGGGTTAATAACTTTAGATTGGGGTAGAATTTCTTTATCTTCATCCTGCAAAGCAGGTTCACACAAACCTTGCCAAACTGAACCAACATCATTCATAAATTCTGAGCATTGTATATTATCTACAGCACCATAAGAATGTACCCCTGAGTGTAATATATCCATGTCACCATAAACCGTATTATCAGCACCAGTGACCTGTGCCCTCTGATATTTTTTAGCAGCAGCACCACTCAGCTGTATATCATGCTCTGCACCAGTAACCTGTGCCCCTGAAAATTCACCAATATTCATTCTTTTTGATTGCAAAGCATCTCCTGTACCAGAAACCTGTGTTCCTTGTGTTTTCATAACCTTATTAGCACCACTAGCATGTGCTATCTTGAATTTTTGTAACACTGTAGATAACGAATCAACTAAGCATGAAAATTCAGACACATGAGGTAACATGTATTTCTCACCCTCAGTAACTGCTATTGTATGCTCACTCACTTCAGCTGAAGGTTGAGTAGCTTTGCTTTTCCTCTTATGAGGTGCACTCTGCGAGACTGTACCGTCGGCTCCCTCCCAGCCTGTCGGCCGAGGAGAAGCAGCTGTTCTAAGACGCTTCTTCTTCCTCCCCAGCTGTCGTCTCGTTCCGCCCCTGACTGGGGCCGACTTTTCCTTCGCTTCAGGGGGTGTGGACGAAGGTGGAGCCGAGTCACTCTCCTCCTCCAGGCACCGCATTAGCCATTCCTCACCGCCTTCACTCTCCGCCCTCTCTAACAGGTGGCGTAGGAGAGACTCGCGGCTGCTAGGAGAACGGCGCTTCATACTGCAGGGAGCTCCACTGCTGTCTGGTCCAACGGTCAGTGAGAATACCTCACCAGGCCCTTTTATAGGCTTCCTCCACGCGGGCTTTAATACCGCTGACCAATCAGCTGTTCCGCTTTTGCACCAATCCCATGGCTGTTGCTGCCCAGGGATACTGCAACAACCCCTGGCAACCTGTAAAATAAAATAAGACAGGAGACTGTGGATCTCCTTTGAGCTATCCAATGGTGGTCCAGCATATTGCTGTGACCTTTCATACATAAACACTTGTTCTGTAGCTATCATATATCACTAACAAAGTGCAGAATACCTTATTACTTTGATGCTGACTTTACTTCCTACTGTATATATTCTTGTGAGATTACAGATAACCTTCAACAGGGATAGGTAGGAGGGAGATTGTTAACTTAACCTACAGGATCCAGTGGCGGCTGGTGAAGTTTTAGGATGGGGGCGCCAGGCCCCGCCCTTCCTTTTTGATCCCTCCCACTTGGTGAAAATGGGCGTGGTTTCAGCAAAATAGTGGGCGTGGCTCTAAGGTGGTTTGGTTAGTGTCTGAGATGAACGAGGGATGGAGGGAGAGGGAGAGAGGGATGGAGGGACAACAGGCCCAGATCCTACACAACAATAGAAATATGTGTATTCTAGAAAGTTTTTTGCAGCAGCATGTGTCACCACCAAATTGCAGCAGCATGTGTCACCAAATTGTAGCAGCATGTGTCACCAAATTCCAGCATGTGTCACCAAATTGCAGCAGCACGTGTCACCAAATTGCAGCATGTGTCACCAAATTGCAGCAGCATGTGTCACCAAATTGCAGTGTGTGTCACCAAATTGCAGCAGCATGTGTCACCAAACTGCAGCATGTGTCACCAAATTGCAGCAGCGTGTCACCAAATTGCAGCGTGTGTCACCAAATTGCAGCAGCATATGTCACCAAATTGCAGCGTGTGTCACCAAATTGCAGCATGTGTCACCAAATTGCGGCAGCATTTGTCACCAAATTGCAGCAGCATGTTTTACCAAATTGCAGCATGTGTCACCAAATTGCAGCTTGCAGCATGTGTCACCAAATTGCAGCATGTGTCACCAAATTCCAGCAGCGTGTGTCACCAAATTGCAGCGTGTGTCACCAAATTGCAGCAGCGTGTGTCACCAAATTGCAGCGTGTGTCACCAAATTACAGAATGTGCCACCAAATTGCAGCAGCGTGTGTCACCAAATTGCAGCAGCATGTGTCACCAAATTGCAGCAGCGTGTGTCACCAAATTACAGCTTGTGCCACCAAATTACAGCGTGTGTCACCAAATTGCAGCATGTGTCACCAAATTGAAGCATGTGTTACCAAATTGCAGCATGTGTCACCATCAAACCCCCCTCCCCCGGTTACTTACCTTGCTGTGTTCTGTCCTCTCCAGCGGTGTCTCCTGGAGAGCTCCATTGTTCTCATACTTCCTGCTTCTCTCTCCTGGGCGCAATTGGAGAGAAACAGGAAGTGACATCATACTCAGATGTCAATCAAACCGCCCGGCCATAGTAATAGATACTAGTGCCGGGCGGAAGCTATTCGGCACTTCAGAAAGCAACGCAAGGCAGGCTAAATGCCCGAAAAATGAAGTGCCATGTATGCAATCTCGTGATTGCATAGACGTGGCACTTCCCATAAGTGCACTGTGTCCGGCGTCGCATTGTATCCAGCGTCCGAACACAGTGCACTTAAGGACCTTTTTTTTAAGGGCCAGCTTTAAAAAAAATTTTTTTTTTTTACATTTTTTTTGTGACTGCCTGGAGGGGGGGCGGCGCCCAGGTGCCCCCTATGGACGGGCTGCCACTGATAGCTTTGAACAATTAAGGGTTTATTTATAAAGGTCTCAGCATTTGCACAAAAGTCAGGAATACCGGTAATGTTTGTAATGTGTGAAATATCAGTTTCTACATCTTGCAGGGCAAATGCAACATTCCCTTGCATTCAGTCCTAAGAGAAAAAAGCCTTAGATAAAATAGACTAAAAGTATAGGCTAAGAACAGAAGAGGAAATAATATTAGAGGCAGGGGTGTATTGCACAAGGGGTGTAGTTACAAAAAAAATAATGGCAGAGCTATATATTCTGCGAAATTGCATGTATATTTATTTTGTTGGGCAAAAATAAATGCAATTGGCATGTTTTTTCTGTAGTTCTAAAGCTTTTCATCTATAGAATGAATCAGGAAAAACATTATGGCCAATAGCCGGAGCTGGCGAACGGTTAAACATTCTCTTCCAGTATGTATTTTTAACTCAAAAATATATCTTCTTTTGCTCTCGGCCTCCTAAATATCTCAAAATTCCTTCTTTTGTTTTTTTTTTTTGCTGCTATGATCCAACATCCTGTAAGCGGGTGACTGCCTTTGTTCTCCATAGTCCCACTATATGTAGGAACATTGCCACCCTCTCTTGCTCATTCCTCTCGTGCACACTATGGGATTTGTAGTGTGCACTGCTAGTTCCAAACAAATGAAAGTGAGGGGGGAAAAGGAGAGATTTGGTAGAGATAGACAATCACAGTCTGCTTAAACTAATAACACACAAAGAAATAAATGTTACCATGGTTTTATTGAACACACCATGTAAACATTCACAGTGCAGGTGGAAAAAGTATGTGAACCCTTGGATTTAATAACTGTTTGAACCTCCTTTGGCAGCAATAATTTCAACCAAACGTTTCCTGTAGTTGCAGATCAGACGCGCAGGAATAATTCTTGACCATTCCTCTTTACAGAACTGTTTCAGTTCAGCAATATTCTTGGGATGTCTGGTGTGAATCGCTTTCTTGAGGTCATGCCACAGCATCACAGGACTCTGAGGTCAGGACTCTGACTGGGTCACTCCAGAAGGCATATTTTCTTCTGCTTAAGTCATGTCGGGTCATGGCAATATGGATGAAAATCAGTGAGACAAACGGCATGGGTACCCCCCAGTCCATTACCAGGCCCTTTGGGTCTTGTATGGATATTAAGGGGAACCCCGCACCCAAATTAAAATAAGGAAAGGTGTGGGGCCACCAGGCCCTATATACTCTGAACAGCAGTATACAGGCGGTGCAAACAAGACAGGGACTGTAGGTTTGTTGTTAAGTAGAATCTGTTTGTAATTTTGAACATTTTTAACGTGTTTAGCTCCAGCCAAAAAATCTTTTCTAAGCTTTTTGGAAAACCTAGGGAAGGGTTATCACCCCTGTGACATTTGTTTTGCTGTCTTTCCTCCTCTTCAGAAGATTTCACCTCACTTTTTTGTCCCAATGAAAAATGTTTTTTGAAAATTTGGGTTTTTTTGTGGAACAAGGATTGGAAAGCATCAGTGGAAAGGAGAAATTGTTTTCCCATATTAACTCTTACAGGAGAGAATTTCCCTTCCTAGGGGTAGATTTCATCTCACTTCCTGTTGTCTCCTTCCGTTTGCAAGTAGGAGTCGTTTGTAAGTTAGATGTTTGAAAGTAGGGTCCTGCCCTATATACTCAGCAGAAATTTGGGCCTTAGGTGTTGCTGTGGCCACAACACTGTAAGCCCTCACAGGGCCCTGCTGTGAAATATTAGATCAAGAATTGTAATTACATGCCCCTGTTGAACAGGAGCTGAAAAATTAGGCCTTAGGCACTGGTGCTGGTGCCACAACACTGCAACCCCTCACAGACACTCTAGTTGGAACGCAGGAACGAGCCCTGCTGCAAAGTATTGCTTCAAAAATTGTAATTACACGCCCCTGTTAGACAGGGGCAGAAAAATTGGGCCTTAGGCACTGGTGCTGGTGCCACAACACTGCAACCCCTCACAGACACTCTAGTTGGAACGCAGGAACGAGCCCTGCTGCAAAGTATTGCATCAAAAATTGTAATTACACGCCCCTGTTAGACAGGGGCAGAAAAATTGGGCCTTAGGCACTGGTGCTGGTGCCACAACACTGCAACCCCTCACAGACACTCTAGTTGGAACGCAGGAACGAGCCCTGCTGCAAAGTATTGCATAAAAAATTGTAATTACACGCCCCTGTTAGACAGGGGCAGAAAAATTGGGCCTTAGGCACTGGTGCTGGTGCCACAACACTGCAACCCCTCACAGACACTCTAGTTGGAATGCAGGAACGAGCCCTGCTGCAAAGTATTACATCAAAAATTGTAATTACACGCCCCTGTTAAACAGGGGCTGAAAAATTGTGCCTTAGGCACTGGTGGTGGCGCCCAGAACCAAAAATGTTCTTACAAGCTATCAGCGTGATGATTGAGGAGGAAGAGGATAATTACTCAGGGTTAGTCACTCAGCATCAGCATAGGCAGTCTTTGAAGGGATCTGAGATTTCAAAAAAAATTATTCGGTTACATCAGCATCAGGTGCTTGGTAGCTGGTGGTGATCCAAGACTCATTCATTTTTATGAAGGTCAGCCGATCGACCGAGTCGGTGGACAGACGCACCCTGTGATCGGTTACCACGCCTCCAGCAGCACTGAATGTGCGTTCCGAAAGAACGCTGGATGCAGGACAGGCCAGTAGCTTAATTGCATACTGTGCAAGCTCTGGCCAGTGATCCATCCTCAAGACCCAGTAACCCAGAGGATTTTCGGTGGGAAAGGTGTCCAAGTCTGATCTTGCCCCTAGGTATTCCTGCACCATGTAAAACAGACGCTGGCGATGGTTGCTGGAACCGATCATACCTTGGGGCTGCGGACCAAAAAATTGTCTGAACGCATCGGTCAGACGGCCACCTTCTCCACCGCTCCTTCTTTGACTGACCGAAGCCTCAGCAACACGTTGTCCAGAAACAGGAGTTTGTAACCTCCCAGTCTCTGGGAACGCGTTGCACAGACCTTTCTGCAAGGCCTCCCGAAGATGTTTCATCCTCTGCTCCCTCTGCGATGGCAAGATAAGGTCCGCAACCTTACCCTTGTAACGTGGATCAAGGAGGGTTGCCAGCCAGTATTGGTCCTTCTCCTTGATACCACGAATACGAGGATCCTTACGCAGGCTTTGCAGGATCAGGGAGGCCATGCAGCGTAGGTTTGCTGAGGCATTCGGTCCGGAGTCCTCTGGGTCACTAAGGACAACAACGTCCGCAGCCACCTCCTCCCAGCCACTTACAAGTCCATGTGTTCCTTGGGACTGATCCCTTAAAGACTGCTGCTGATGCTGAGTGCCAGGCTCCACCTCCATACTGACACAATCTTCCTCCTCCTCCTCCTCCTCCTCGTCCTCTTCCTGTGTGATCGGCGGGCACGCAGGAACACTGTCTGGATAAAGGGGGCCTTGAGAGCTAAGGAAGTCCTCCTCTTCCTGCCTCTGTTCTGCCTCAAGTGCCCTGTCCATTATTCCACGCAGCGTGTGCTCCAACAGGTGGACAAGGGGGACAGTGTCACTGATGCATGCACTGTCAGTGCTCACCATCCTCGTGGCCTCCTCGAATGGTGACAGGACAGTGCATGCATCCCTGATCATGGCCCACTGGCGTGGGGAAAAAAAACCAAGCTCCCCTGACCCTGTCCTGGTGCCATAGTTGCACAGGTACTCATTGTTGGCCCTCTGCTGCGTGTGCAGCCGCTGCAGCATGGCCAACGTTGAGTTCCACCTGGTGGGCATGTCACAGATTAGGCGGTTCTTGGGCAGGTTAAACTCCTTTTGGAGGTCCGTCAGCCGAGCACTGGCATTATATGACCGGCGGAAATGCACACAGACTTTCCTGGCCTGCCTCAGGACATCCTGTAAGCCCGGGTACCTGCCCAAGAACCGCTGCACCACCAAGTTAAGGACGTGAGCCAAACAGGGCACATGGGTCATTTGTCCCTGTCGGAGGGCAGAGAGGAGGTTGGTGCCATTGTCGCAAACCACCATTCCTGCCTTAAGTTGGCGTGGCGTCAACCACCTCTGAACCTGCCCCTGCAGAGCTGACAGAACCTCTGCCCCAGTGTGGCTCCTGTCCCCCAAGCACACCAGCTCAAGCACCGCATGGCATCTTTTGGCCTGCGTACTTGCGTAGCCCCTTGAACGCCTACGGAGCACCGCTGGTTCCGAGGAAGAGGCCATGGAGGAAGAAGAAGAGGAGGGGGTGGAGGAGAGAGGTGTGTCACAATCAGCATTTTGGAGGCGTGGTGGCGGAACAACCTCCAACACTACTGCACCTTGTCCTGCATCCTTCCCAGCTGCCAGCAGAGTCACCCAATGCGCCGTGAAACTTAGGTAACGTCCCTGTCCATGCCTGCTGGACCATGAGTCAGCGGTAATATGCACCTTACCGCTGACCGCCCTGTCCAGCGAGGCATGGACATTGCCTTCCACATGCCGGTAGAGAGCCGGAATCGCCTTCCGTGAGAAAAAGTGGCGTTTGGGTACCTGCCACTGAGGAACCGCACATTTCACAAACTCACGGAAGGGGGCAGAGTCTACCAACTGAAAAGGCAGCAGTTGAAGTGCTAGCAATTTTGCCAAGCTAGCATTCAACCGCTGGGCATGTGGATGGCTGGGAGCAAACTTCTTTCGGCGGTGCAGCAGCTGGGGCAGGGAAATTTGCCTGGTACAATCTGACGTCGGTGTACCAGAAGCAGATTGCCCACAAGTACTTGGCTGTGACACACCTAATTCTACACCTTCATTCCTCTCACTGCAGATCTCAGAGAGGACTGAAGGTCTAGTGGGGTTGGAAATCTCAGCTGATGAGGAGCAAGGAGAGATCCTCTTTGTTCTTTGGTGTGGGTCTTTTAGATACGCTTGCCAACGAACTGCATGGCAGGTCAACATATGTCTGGTCAAGCATGTGGTACCCAAGCGGGAGATGTTTTGGCCACGCGAGATACGCTTGAGACATATGTTGCAAATAGCAGCGGTGCGATCTGATGCACTCGTCTCAAAAAAGGCCCACACCAAAGAACTTTTTGAATAACGCGCAGAGACTGCAGCGCCCTGCACATGTGGAGCTTTGGGGTGTGATGCAGTCAATGTGCTGCCCTTAGGCTGGCCCCTGGAGGGCATCCTGCCTCGTTGGTGATGTGCCGCCGCCTCCTCCTCCTCCTCCTCCTCCTCCTCTCTCCTATCAGGCACCCACGTTGAGTCAGTGACCTCATCATCCCCTCCCTCCTCATCACTGGAGCAAACCTGGCAGTATGCTGCAGCAGGGGGAGCATGACTGCCAGATTGCTGTCCTTCTTGGGCACCCCCTTTGTCCGTGCTCATGTTACTGCCTTCATCGAGCTCAGTATCGTCATCAGAGCCTTCCAAACGCTGGGCATCCTCCTGGAGCATGTACCCAACACTGTGGTCAAACAGTTCGAGGGAATCCTCATGAGGACATGGTGGAGCTAGGGAAGGAGTCACTGATGACATTGAGCTGAGGGAAGAGGCCGCTGCTTTGCCAGACAAAGCACCCTGGGCATGGGTGAGAGAGGATGAGGAGGATGAGGACGGCTTGGTCATCCACTCGACCAAGTCTTCCGCATGTTGCGGCTCAACACGGCCAGCTGCCGAAAAAAAGGCCAAGCGTGTCCCATGGCCACGTGCTGATGAGGATGCACCGTCTCCACGACCAGCACTAGACACAGAGCCTGCTTGCCCTCTCTTATTGGCTTGTGACTGTCTGCCTCTCCTTCTTGGCCTTCCAGACATACTAATGGCCTGTAGCTGCACTAAGCTGGGATAGAACACCTGTAATTTTCTTCAGGTAGCTTTATATACTGTAACCAGACAAGCCTGCCTGTCAGTAGGAAGATAACAGGAACGGATCTAGCTGAACACTGTGAGCAGGACGCACTGTACTAAATGTAAATAGTCTAGCTGCCTGACCGTGGTACTAATAGGATCAAATAGAACACCTGTAATTTTCTTCAGGTAGCTTTATATACTGTAACCAGACAAGCCTGCCTGTCAGTAGGAAGATAACAGGAACGGATCTAGCTGTACACTGTGAGCAGGACGCACTGTACTAAATGTAAATAGTCTAGCTGCCTGACCGTGGTACTAATAGGATCAAATAGAACACCTGTAATTTTCTTCAGGTAGCTTTATATACTGTAACCAGACAAGCCTGCCTGTCAGTAGGAAGATAACAGGAACGGATCTAGCTGAACACTGTGAGCAGGACGCACTGTACTAAATGTAAATAGTCTAGCTGCCTGACCGTGGTACTAATAGGATCAAATAGAACACCTGTAATTTTCTTCAGGTAGCTTTATATACTGTAACCAGACAAGCCTGCCTGTCAGTAGGAAGATAACAGGAACGGATCTAGCTGAACACTGTGAGCAGGACGCACTGCACTAAATGTAAATAGTCTAGAAGATAACAGGAACGGATCTAGCTGAACACTGTGAGCAGGACGCACTGCACTAAATGTAAATAGTCTAGAAGATAACAGGAACGGATCTAGCTGAACACTGTGAGCAGGACGCACTGCACTAAATGTAAATAGTCTAGAAGATAACAGGAACGGATCTAGCTGAACACTGTGAGCAGGACGCACTGCACTAAATGTAAATAGTCTAGAAGGTAACAGGAACGGATCTAGCTGAACACTGTGAGCAGGACGCACTGCACTAAATGTAAATAGTCTAGAAGATAACAGGAACGGATCTAGCTGAACACTGTGAGCAGGACGCACTGCACTAAATGTAAATAGCAGGAACGGATCTAGCTGAACACTGTGAGCAGGACGCACTGCACTAAATGTAAATAGTCTAGAAGATAACAGGAACGGATCTAGCTGAACACTGTGAGCAGGACGCACTGCACTAAATGTAAATAGCAGGAACGGCTCTAGCTGAACACTGTGAGCAGGACGCACTGCACTAAATGTAAATAGCAGGAACAGATCTAGCTGAACACTGTGAGCAGGACGCACTGCACTAAATGTAAATAACAGGAACGGATCTAGCTGAACACTGTGAGCAGGACGCACTGCACTAAATGTAAATAGTCTAGAAGATAACAGGAACGGATCTAGCTGAACACTGTGAGCAGGACGCACTGCACTAAATGTAAATAGTCTAGAAGATAACAGGAACGGATCTAGCTGAACACTGTGAGCAGGACGCACTGCACTAAATGTAAATAGTCTAGAAGATAACAGGAACGGATCTAGCTGAACACTGTGAGCAGGACGCACTGCACTAAATGTAAATAGTCTAGAAGATAACAGGAACAGATCTAGCTGAACACTGTGAGCAGGATGCACTGCACTAAATGTAAATAGTCTAGAAGATAACAGGAACGGATCTAGCTGAACACTGTGAGCAGGACGCACTGCACTAAATGTAAATAGCAGGAACGGATCTAGCTGAACACTGTGAGCAGGACGCACTGCACTAAATGTAAATAGTCTAGAAGATAACAGGAACGGATCTAGCTGAACACTGTGAGCAGGATGCACTGCACTAAATGTAAATAGCAGGAACGGCTCTAGCTGAACACTGTGAGCAGGACGCACTGCACTAAATGTAAATAGCAGGAACGGATCTAGCTGAACACTGTGAGCAGGACGCACTGCACTAAATGTAAATAACAGGAACGGATCTAGCTGAACACTGTGAGCAGGACGCACTGCACTAAATGTAAATAGTCTAGAAGATAACAGGAACGGATCTAGCTGAACACTGTGAGCAGGACGCACTGCACTAAATGTAAATAGCAGGAACGGATCTAGCTGAACACTGTGAGCAGGACGCACTGCACTAAATGTAAATAGCAGGAACGGATCTAGCTGAACACTGTGAGCAGGACGCACTGCACTAAATGTAAATAACAGGAACGGATCTAGCTGAACACTGTGAGCAGGACGCACTGCACTAAATGTAAATAGCAGGAACGGATCTAGCTGAACACTGTGAGCAGGACGCACTGCACTAAATGTAAATAGCAGGAACGGATCTAGCTGAACACTGTGAGCAGGACGCACTGCACTAAATGTAAATTGCAGGAACGGATCTAGCTGAACACTGTGAGCAGGACGCACTGCACTAAATGTAAATAGTCTAGAAGATAACAGGAACGGATCTAGCTGAACACTGTGAGCAGGACGCACTGCACTAAATGTAAATAGCAGGAACGGATCTAGTTGAACACTGTGAGCAGGACTCACTGCATTAAATGTAAATAGTCTAGATAGAAGATAACAGGAACGGATCTAGCTAAACTGAATACAGTGTATATATATATATATGCAACACCTGGGATGCATATATATACACAATACACTGTAAGTGCAGCTAACTGACTGACTGTTCTGCCTAATCTATCTAACTCAAATCAAATGACACTGTCTCTCTCTCTCTCTATCTCTCAGCACACCGGAACACACACTACACAGGGCTGCCGTGCAGGCGGCCTTATATAGTGTGGGGTGTGTACTAAATCCCCTGAGCCATAATTGGCCAAAGCCACCCTGGCTTTGGCCAATTACAGCTCTCTCTACTGACGGCGCTGTGATTGGCCAAGCATGCGGGTCATAGTGCATGCTTGGCCAATCATCAGCCAGCAATGCACTGCGATGCCGCTGTGAATTATGGGCCGTGACGCGCCACACGAATTTAGCGCGTACGGCCCATATCGTTCGCAATTCGGCGAACGGGCGAACAGCCGATGTTCGAGTTGAACATGGGTTCGACTCGAACACGAAGCTCATCCCTAGTCTGAATACTTAGGACCATGTGATATTTCAGTTTTTCTTTTTTAATAAATCTGCAAAAATGTCAACAATTCTGTGTTTTTCTGTCAATATGGGGTGCTATGTGTACATTAATGAGGAAAAAAAATGAACTTAAATGATTTTAGCGAATGGCTGCATTATAACAAAAAATGAAACATTTAAAGGGGTCTAAATACTTTCATTCCCCACTGTATGCTCTCATTTTTATATCAGGGTTAAAAACTGGCTGGTCTCTATCTCTGAGATTAGGGCTAATTAAAAGACTTACATATTGTCCAGTGAGTCTGTACAATAATCCTGGCTTTTGTCTCTGAAAACATACTTTTCAATTTTTATTTCATAAAAAACTGTTGGGTCTCTCCCTCTTAAATTGTGGCCTAGTAAAAAGGTTTACATACTGCACATTGGGTCTGCAAAATATTTCTGCCTTTTGTCCCTGAAATAGTACACTCTCTTTTTTCTTTACAAAGTAGTTTGTTAGCAGAATCAGAAAAGAGGTTTACATCCAATGTACAATAAAACAAATTGTCAAATGTAAGCATGTTGCATTGTACAAATGGTAAACAAAAGGAGATTTCAAGATAAAACCTGCCTGGTCTTCTCCCTTTTAATATGCTGCCTTATAAAAATGCTTACGCGCTGTGAATTGAGTCTGTACAATGGTATAAATATAAAGGAAAAAGGTTCTCTATCCTATATGCCCACATCTTCAAATACATGTAAAACAAAAAACTTCCTGTAGCAATGGATTTTTCTGGGCATGTAGAAAATGGTACTACAAAGTAAAATCATAAAATCATAAAGTGTATTATACAAATATTAAAATATGTATATACCGTGTTTCCCAGAAAATAAGACCTACCCCGAAAATAAACCCTAGTTTAAAAGTGTTGTAAAATCCTAAAATGCACTTTATTGCAGTGTTACCATATATACTGTGAACTGTGTGCCGTTTGTTACTGTGATGTATGTGTGATTAATGCCTTCTGTTTGGTGCCGCATGGAGCTCAGATTATCCCCCGCTGCTCTCTTTCTCTTTTCCCAGCTGTCAGGGGGGATCTCGCCCCCCTCTGCAGTGCTCAGAGTGGGGAAGGAAGCTTTGGCGGACCATGTAAGCCCCGAGCAGCGCTCAGCTAATCCCCGCTGCTCTCCTCTTCGCCTCTTCTGCCAGAGGTAGATCTCAGGCTTGCACCAGAAAATTAAGGTCAGTGCAGGAACAGAGGATCGGAGGGTCACGGCACTGTAACAGTGTGTTTATCACAGATAGATTGCAGAGACATGCATGGTTTGCATTGTGTAATATGGTGCCTTTTGGTATTTTTTACACCCACTTTTACTCAGTTCCACTGGCTTGACAGGTAGGGAGGGAGATGGGGAGAGAAGGCAGAACATATCAAGCCCTACCCCAAAAATAAGCCCTACTGGGTCTTTTGTTGCCAAAATTAATATAATATAAGACCCAGGCTTATATTCTCAAATCCAGAAGAGGACAGCCAAGGAACATGGATAGTAGTCCAAAAAGAGCAAAATACTCATGCAAGAATTAAAATCAGTTTTGGTCTAGAGTCCAATCCGCCATCCATAGAGGGGATGCAACAGCATGCCCAGATACTTGACCGCAACAGCAATATATGTATTCCAAGTTAGTAAAACCGTACATATCATCACTACTTTGTGTATCCAGGTGGATTATAACACTTTTTAAAGGACAAATTGGGCTTTCATTTAATAGTAAATGGTAATGGATATTTCCTGATTTTTTTTTTATCAAAGGAAAACTGGCCCAAAATAATTAAAAAAAAATATTTTTTTAAATGTAGCTGTATATTCCTTGCTACTACCATAACCATCCACCAAAGAAAAACCCTAAATAAATTCTCCATCCCCTGATGATTGCAGCGATACCACATACAGTATTCACCCCCCTTGACTTTTTACCTATTTTGTTACATTACAGCCTTTAATTCAATGTTTTTTTAATCTGAATTATATGTAATTGATCAGAACACAATAGTCTAAGTTGGTGAAGTAAAATTAGAAAAATATATACATAAAACTATTTTTCAGAAATAGAAAACTGATAATTGGCATGTGCGTATGTATTCACCCCCTTTGTTATGAAGCCCATAAAAAGCTCCTGTGCAACCGATTACCTTCAGAAGTCACATAATTTGTGAAATGATGTCTACCTGTGTGCAATCTAAGTGTCACATGATCTGCCATTACATATATACACCTTTTTGAAAGGCCCCAGAGGCTGCAACACCTAAGCAAGAGGCATCACTAACCAAACACTGCTATGAAGACCAAGGACCTCTCCAAATAAGTAAGGGACAATGTTGTTGAGAAGTACAAGTCAGGGTTAGGATACTAAAAAAAATCAAAATCTTTGATGATCCCTAGGAGCACCATCAAATCATAACCAAATGGAAAGAACATGGCACAACAGCAAACCTGCCAAGAGACGGTCGCACACCAAAACTCACAGACCAGGCAAGGAGGGCATTAATCAGAGAGGCAGCACAGAGACCTAAGGTAGCCCTGGAGGAGCTGCAGAGTTCCACAGCAGAGACTGGAATATCTGTACATAGGACAACAATAAGCCATATGCTCCAAAGAGTTGGGATTTATGGCAGAGTGGCCAGAAGAAAGCCATTACTTTCAGCAATAAACAAAATGGCACATTTTGAGTTTGCGAAAAGGCACGTGGGAGACTCCCAAAATGTATGGAGGAAGGTGCTCTGGTCTGATAAGACTAAAATTGAACGTTTTGGCCATCAAAGAAAACGCTATGTCTGGTGCAAACCCAACACATCACATCACCCAAAGAACACCATCCACACAGTGAAACCTGGTGGTGACAGCATCATGCTGTGGGGATGTTTTTCAGCAGTTGGGACTGGGAAACTGGTCAGAATTGATGGAAAGATGGATGGTGCTAAATACAGGGATATTCTTGAGCAAAACCAGTACCACTCTGTGTGTGATTTGAAGCTAAGATGGAGGTTCATCTTCCAGCAGGACAATGACCCCAAACACTCTGCTAAAGCAACACTTGAGTGGTTTAAGGGGAACATGTAAATGTGTTGGAATGACTAATGCCGCATACACACGATCGGACTTTACGGCATACTTGGTTGGCATACCGGATTTCGTCAGACAATTCGATCGTGTGTGGGCTCCAGCGGACTTTGTTTTCTCAAAAGTTTGACGAACTTAGATTTGAAACATGTTTCAAATCTGTCCAACGGACTTGAGTCCGGTCGAAAAGTCCGCTCGTCTGTATGCTAGTCCGACGGACAAAAACCGACGCTAGGGCAGCTATTGGCTACTGACTATGAACTTCCTTGTTTTAGTTTGTGTGTAGGCAAGTCCGTTCATTCGGAAAGCCTGTCGTAAAGTCCATCAAAAAGTGTGCCGGACAAAGTCTGCCGTAAAGTCCGCTCGTGTGTATGCGGCATTAGTCAAAGCCCAGACCTCAATCCAATAGAAAATCTGTGGTCAGACTTAAAGATTGCTGTTCACAAGTGCAAACCATCCAACTTGAAGGTGCTGGAGTTTTGCACGGAAGATAGGGCAAAAATCCCAGTGGTAAGGTGTGGCAAGCTCATAGAGACTTATTCAAAGCGACTTTGAAAATGCAAAAGGTGGCTCTACAAAGTGAAATGACTTCAGGGAGATGAATAGTTATGCACATTGACTTTTTCTGTTATTTTGTCCTATTTGTTGTTTGCTTCACAATAAAAAAAAAACATCTTCAAAGTTTTGGGCATGTTCTGTAAATTAAATGATGCAAATCCTCAAACAATCCATGTTAATTCCAGGTTGTGAGGCAACAAAACACGAAAAATGCCAAGGGGGTGAATACTTTTGCAAGGCAGTGTATGTGTATATTAGTTTGTACCCATAGTACAGCCCAAAAACAATAGTGCACATTTTGCTTTTTTTTTTAATCCTACCCAAAACATACTGACACTGATACTAATTTTAAACAAAAATCCTGTAAAAAAAATACTAACCCTGACCTTTGACCCTGACTTTGACCCAAACTCTACCCCTGGCACTGACCTAGATCAAACCTTGTTCTAGGTTTTATTTGTATTTTTTTGTTTTAGTATTTTAATAATTATTATTATTTTATTTTATACACGCACCTTTTTTTCTCTGCAGGGAAAGAGAGATACCATGTATCTCTCTCCTTCATTCACACAAAGAGAAAACAAGGGGGCAGGCTTTTCACAGTGACTGATTATTGTGATAGCCAGATATCAGAGGCTATCCCAGTGATCAAGTGACATGGAATTGGGAGTCCCGGGTCCCAATTGTTAGTACGGGGCCTGGGGCTCTCTGTAAGACCCGGGTCTCTGTGCTGGGAGAGCCCCAGCACAAAGACAGATATGCAAATATGCACCCCATGGAAAAAAGCCCAGTCCAGTGGAGCCGCATATTTGCGTACCCTCGACATGAAGGAATTAATAATCAAGAATCCAAATAAGATCTGGTCTGGAGTTTAATCCTGCCATCCACAGAGGGGATTCAACAGCATGCCAAAATCCTGAAAGTGGTTGTAAACCCTCACATATCCCTAGTGAAGTGAATAGCCTCAGGTAATACACAGAGACAAATCAAATCTTCCTACATAAGTTTTATATATCTGCTGTCTTCCCCTTTCTGCACCCTTTAAAAAGTGCTGATCTTGTTAAATATCTTTCTTCATCTTTCAGCAGTACATAGGGGTGGGTGGGGAGTTTTTTACTTACACTGTTTGAGAGCTGATTGGAGGAAAGGGACACACCCTGTCCACATAGGCAGACTAGCGAAGGAACATGCAGAGCTGTCTCTGAATAGACAAGCTCCCTGCTTATCTCCCTCTAAGCTCCCTCCCAGACACAAATTTTGAGCTCATGTTATCTCATGTGTCGGAAAACTTCCCAGTAGTGAGTCATACTGGTAACAAAGGAATGAAGCACCATAGAGAAACGAAACTTAGAGCTTTGGTGAGAGATAACTAAACACTACAGAAATATGTGCTTAGTTCAATTTTCATGATGGGGTCAAAAATGAAAGTCACAAAAACACCCTATTTAAAGCAAAGACTCCACCCTCCCTCATTATGCTCCACAGGGTTAATGTCCAATACAAAGATGTCTTTAAATTTTGTTGAATCCTAATTGGGGGAGTGAGTACATTATTTCTGGCTCTTTACTCTGAAATAGAGCCTTTTAATTTTCAATTCATGATAAAACTTGCCTTGTCTCTCCTGCTTAAATTGCAGCCTGCTAAAGCTGTCTACATAGTACGCATAGAGTCTCTACAATATTCTTGCATTTTTTCTGTGAAATAATATACTATCATTTTGATTTTAAAACATGCCTGGTCTCTGCCTCTAAAAATGTGGTCTATTAACCGTTTCCTGACCATGTCACACAGATATACTGTGCCCGTCTCAAGCTCCGTGAGTCTGACCGCGGGTCCCGCAGACTCGATGTCCGTGGGGATACCCGCGATCATCTCACGGAGAGGAAGAACGGGGAGATGCTAATGTAAACAAGCATCTCCCCGTTCTGCCTAGTGACACTGTCACTGATCATAGCTCCCTGTGATGGGGAGCTATGATCAGTGATGTATCACACACAGCCCCCCCCACAGTTAGAAACACTCCCTAGGACACACTTAACCCTTCCCTAGCCCCCTAGTGGTTAACCCCTTCACTGCCAGTGTCATTTTTACAGTAATCTGCAATTTCATTGCACTGACTGCTGTAAAAATGACAATGGTCCCAAAAATGTGTCAAAATGTCCGATGTATCTGCCATAATGTCGTAGTCATGATAAAATTTGCAGATCTCCACCATTACTAATAAAAAAAAATATTAATAAAAATGCCATAAAACTAACCCCTATTTTGTAGACGCTATAACTTTTGTGCAAAGCAATCAATAAACGCTTATTGCGATTTTTTACCAAAAATATGTAGAAGAATACGTATCGACTTAAACTGAGAAAAAAATGTTTTTTTATATATTTTTTGGGGGATATTTATTATAGCAAAAAGTAAACAATAATGCGTTTTTTTCAAAATCGTCGCTTTATTTTTGTTTATAGCGCATAAAATAAAAAGCGCAGAGATGATCAAATACCACCAAAAGAAAGCTCTATTTGTGGGAAAAAAAGGATGTCAATTTTGTTTGAGAGCCACGTTGCACGACCGCACAATTGTCAGTTAAAGCGACGCAGTGCCGAATCGCAAAAAGGTCTCTGGTCTTTGGCCAGCGAAATGGTCCGGGGCTTAAGTGGTTAAAGCAAAACAGTGCCAAATTGTAAAAAGTGCTCTGGTCAGGAAGGGGGTAAGATCTTCCAGGGCTGAAGTGGTTAAAGCCACTCACATAGTGTTCATGGAGTCTCTACGATATTTCTAGATTTTCCTTGAAATAGTACACTCTAATTTAGATTTTTTTTAATTAAAACCTGTCTAGTCTCTCCCTCTGGAACTGCAGACTACTAAATCTGATTGCTATTGTGCAAGGAGTCTGTACAATATATCTTGCTTTTTGCTGTGAAATACAAGGGGTCTTCAAAAAGTTTCCACACTTTTATATTTTCATTGGAAACAGTGAGGGCAGGAGAAGTAGTAATTGGTTGTGTCTGAGAGTGTCATGTGACTAGTCTGTCTGGCAAGCTGACTGACTTTGCAGTTTAGTATAAGAGTTGTCACGCTGTGGTGAAAATAGCTGTGAAACTTATTTAAAAAGTGCGTACACTTTTTGAAGAACCCTCGTGATAAGCTCTAATTTTGATTTCCTGATTAAAACCTGTTTTGTTTACTACCTCCACTGGTCAATTCAAGACTACAACTGCTGGACAAAAAAAAAATAGTTTTAGCAGCCAAAACTACCTTGTGATGTATTTGCATTTCATTTCTTCATTTATGTAATACCAACATTTTGTATAACTTTTATAGATGGCAATAACCTACCTACATCTGTCCAGCAACAACAGATATAAAAACATTAACAATATATACTTTTTTCAAA
The DNA here is from genome assembly GCF_042186555.1 of Aquarana catesbeiana. Lineage (NCBI taxonomy): Eukaryota > Metazoa > Chordata > Amphibia > Anura > Ranidae > Aquarana > Aquarana catesbeiana. The sequence continues at coordinate 777,449,844 of NC_133324.1, forward strand.
CTTTTTATACATTTTTGCGTAATACAAGAATAAAATGTGGGCTTGGCTTTTAAATGTATTATGGCTTCTTCAGATAATGTAAGTACCCAGCAGTCCTAAAGTTTGGAAGATTCTTTCATATCTGTTTTACCCCTTTCTACTCTCCATATAAACAGTCCCTGGCACAATGTCTCATTTCAAGAATAAGTTAATAAGTTATAAGGCTCCATTCACACTAGCGCGTTTTTTGATGCATTTTGCATTTTGCAGAAATGCACGGGAATTTTTTAACATGGGATCCTATGGAACATGTTCACATCAATGCCTTTTTATACCTCTGCGTTTTTGGAAAGGGTCAGGGACTTTTTTTCATGCAAAATGCAGCGTTTTGCATGTAAGGCTCGATTCACACCTATGCATGTTGCTTTTGAGCGTTTTTGGAGGTTTTTTTTTCATGCTTGCCACGTTTTTGAGCCGCGTTTTTGCCGCGTTTTTGCGGCGTTTTTGCTGCGTTTTTGCCACGATTTGCGTTTTGCGTTTTTTTTTTTTTTTTTTTTTTTTTCATTTTTTTTTACAGTCTTAAAAAAAAATTACAAAAAAAAAAAAAATAAAAAAAAAAACGGCAAAAACGCACCAAAAACGCACCAAAAACGCATCAAAAACGCTGCAAAAACGGTGCACTTGCGTTTTTGATGCTTGTCCATTGAAAACCATTACATGCAAAACGCTGCTTTTTGCATGAAAAAAAGTCCCCGACCCTTTCCAAAAACGCAGAGATACAAAAAAGCATTGATGTGAACATGTTCCATAGGAACCCATGTTAAAAAATTCCCGTGCATTTCTGCAAAATGCAAAATGCATCAAAAAACGCGCTAGTGTGAATGGGGCCTTATAGAATTCAATGGGCATGCAAGAAAAATGCAAGTCCATAATTTTAGATGCGTTTTTGATGCGTTTTTGATGCGTTTTGCATTTTGCTTTTTTTGAATCACCATGTGATCAAACACCTGCCCTTTAAAAATAAACTACCTAGGATGCCTTGAGAACCAGCAAATCCCAGTTTGGACTATAGCAAAAATGGTGAGAACTGAACATCTTATCAGCCTGGTGAGGCCAAGAACATATCTGTATTAGGGATGAGCTTCGTGTTCGAGTCGAACCCATGTTCGACTCGAACATCGGCTGTTCGATCGTTCGCCGAATTGCGAACGTTATGGGCCGTTCGCGCTAAATTCGTGTGGCGCGTCACGGCCCATAATTCACTGCGGCATCGCAGTGCATTGCTGGCTGATGATTGGCCAAGCATGCACTATGACCCGCATGCTTGGCCAATCACAGCGCCGTCAGTAGAGAGAGCTGTAATTGGCCAAAGCCAGGGCGGCTTTGGCCAATTATGGCTCAGGGGATTTAGTACACACCCCACACTATATAAGGCCGCCTGCACGGCGGCCCTGTGTAGTGTGTGTTCCGGTGTGCTGAGAGATAGAGAGAGAGAGAGAGACAGTGTCATTTGATTTGAGTTAGATAGATTAGGCAGAACAGTCAGTCAGTTAGCTGCACTTACAGTGTATTGTGTATATATATGCATCCCAGGTGTTGCATATATATATATACACTGTATTCAGTTTAGCTAGATCCGTTCCTGTTATCTTCTATCTAGACTATTTACATTTAATGCAGTGCGTCCTGCTCACAGTGTTCAGCTAGATCCGTTCCTGCTATTTACATTTAGTGCAGTGCGTCCTGCTCACAGTGTTCAGCTAGATCCGTTCCTGTTATCTTCTAGACTATTTACATTTAGTGCAGTGCGTCCTGCTCACAGTGTTCAGCTAGATCCGTTCCTGCAATTTACATTTAGTGCAGTGCGTCCTGCTCACAGTGTTCAGCTAGATCCGTTCCTGCTATTTACATTTAGTGCAGTGCGTCCTGCTCACAGTGTTCAGCTAGATCCGTTCCTGCTATTTACATTTAGTGCAGTGCGTCCTGCTCACAGTGTTCAGCTAGATCCGTTCCTGTTATTTACATTTAGTGCAGTGCGTCCTGCTCACAGTGTTCAGCTAGATCCGTTCCTGCTATTTACATTTAGTGCAGTGCGTCCTGCTCACAGTGTTCAGCTAGATCCGTTCCTGCTATTTACATTTAGTGCAGTGCGTCCTGCTCACAGTGTTCAGCTAGATCCGTTCCTGCTATTTACATTTAGTGCAGTGCGTCCTGCTCACAGTGTTCAGCTAGATCCGTTCCTGTTATCTTCTAGACTATTTACATTTAGTGCAGTGCGTCCTGCTCACAGTGTTCAGCTAGATCCGTTCCTGCTATTTACATTTAGTGCAGTGCGTCCTGCTCACAGTGTTCAGCTAGAGCCGTTCCTGCTATTTACATTTAGTGCAGTGCGTCCTGCTCACAGTGTTCAGCTAGATCCGTTCCTGTTATCTTCTAGACTATTTACATTTAGTGCAGTGCGTCCTGCTCACAGTGTTCAGCTAGATCCGTTCCTGCTATTTACATTTAGTGCAGTGCATCCTGCTCACAGTGTTCAGCTAGATCCGTTCCTGTTATCTTCTAGACTATTTACATTTAGTGCAGTGCGTCCTGCTCACAGTGTTCAGCTAGATCCGTTCCTGTTATCTTCTAGACTATTTACATTTAGTGCAGTGCGTCCTGCTCACAGTGTTCAGCTAGATCCGTTCCTGTTATCTTCTAGACTATTTACATTTAGTGCAGTGCGTCCTGCTCACAGTGTTCAGCTAGATCCGTTCCTGTTATCTTCTAGACTATTTACATTTAGTGCAGTGCGTCCTGCTCACAGTGTTCAGCTAGATCCGTTCCTGTTAAATTCCTACTGACAGGCAGGCTTGTCTGGTTACAGTATATAAAGCTACCTGAAGAAAATTACAGGTGTTCTATTTGATCCTATTAGTACCACGGTCAGGCAGCTAGACTATTTACATTTAGTACAGTGCGTCCTGCTCACAGTGTTCAGCTAGATCCGTTCCTGTTATCTTCCTACTGACAGGCAGGCTTGTCTGGTTACAGTATATAAAGCTACCTGAAGAAAATTACAGGTGTTCTATTTGATCCTATTAGTACAACGGTCAGGCAGCTAGACTATTTACATTTAGTACAGTGCGTCCTGCTCACAGTGTACAGCTAGATCCGTTCCTGTTATCTTCCTACTGACAGGCAGGCTTGTCTGGTTACAGTATATAAAGCTACCTGAAGAAAATTACAGGTGTTCTATTTGATCCTATTAGTACCACGGTCAGGCAGCTAGACTATTTACATTTAGTACAGTGCGTCCTGCTCACAGTGTTCAGCTAGATCCGTTCCTGTTATCTTCCTACTGACAGGCAGGCTTGTCTGGTTACAGTATATAAAGCTACTTGAAGAAAATTACAGGTGTTCTATCCCAGCTTAGTGCAGCTACAGGCCATTAGTATGTCTGGAAGGCCAAGAAGGAGAGGCAGACAGTCACAAGCCAATAAGAGAGGGCAAGCAGGCTCTGTGTCTAGTGCTGGTCGTGGAGACGGTGCATCCTCATCAGCACGTGGCCATGGGACACGCTTGGTCTTTTTTTCGGCAGCTGGCCGTGTTGAGCCGCAACATGCGGAAGACTTGGTCGAGTGGATGACCAAGCCGTCCTCATCCTCCTCATCCTCTCTCACCCATGCCCAGGGTGCTTTGTCTGGCAAAGCAGCGGCCTCTTCCCTCAGCTCAATGTCATCAGTGACTCCTTCCCTAGCTCCACCATGTCCTCATGAGGATTCCCTCGAACTGTTTGACCACAGTGTTGGGTACATGCTCCAGGAGGATGCCCAGCGTTTGGAAGGCTCTGATGACGATACTGAGCTCGATGAAGGCAGTAACATGAGCACGGACAGAGGGGGTGCCCAAGAAGGACAGCAATCTGGCAGTCATGCTCCCCCTGCTGCAGCATACTGCCAGGTTTGCTCCAGTGATGAGGAGGGAGGGGATGATGAGGTCACTGACTCAACGTGGGTGCCTGATAGGAGAGAGGAGGAGGAGGAGGAGGAGGAGGAGGCGGCGGCACATCACCAACGAAGCAGGATGCCCTCCAGGGGCCAGCCTAAGGGCAGCACATTGACTGCATCACACCCCAAAGCTCCACATGTGCAGGGCGCTGCAGTCTCTGCGCGTTATTCAAAAAGTTCTTTGGTGTGGGCCTTTTTTGAGATGAGTGCATCAGATCGCACCGCTGCTATTTGCAACATATGTCTCAAGCGTATCTCGCGTGGCCAAAACATCTCCCGCTTGGGTACCACATGCTTGACCAGACATATGTTGACCTGCCATGCAGTTCGTTGGCAAGCGTATCTAAAAGACCCACACCAAAGAACAAAGAGGATCTCTCCTTGCTCCTCATCAGCTGAGATTTCCAACCCCACTAGACCTTCAGTCCTCTCTGAGACCTGCAGTGAGAGGAATGAAGGTGTAGAATTAGGTGTGTCACAGCCAAGTACTTGTGGGCAATCTGCTTTTGGTACACCGACGTCAGATTGTACCAGGCAAATTTCCCTGCCCCAGCTGCTGCACCGCCAAAAGAAGTTTGCTCCCAGCCATCCACATGCCCAGCGGTTGAATGCTAGCTTGGCAAAATTGCTAGCACTTCAACTGCTGCCTTTTCAGTTGGTAGACTCTGCCCCCTTCCGTGAGTTTGTGGAATGTGCGGTTCCTCAGTGGCAGGTACCCAAACGCCACTTTTTCTCACGGAAGGCGATTCCGGCTCTCTACCGGCATGTGGAAGGCAATGTCCATGCCTCGCTGGACAGGGCGGTCAGCGGTAAGGTGCATATTACCGCTGACTCATGGTCCAGCAGGCATGGACAGGGACGTTACCTAAGTTTCATGGCGCATTGGGTGACTCTGCTGGCAGCTGGGAAGGATGCAGGACAAGGTGCAGTAGTGTTGGAGGTTGTTCCGCCACCACGCCTCCAAAATGCTGATTGTGACACACCTCTCTCCTCCACCCCCTCCTCTTCTTCTTCCTCCATGGCCTCTTCCTCGGAACCAGCGGTGCTCCGTAGGCGTTCAAGGGGCTACGCAAGTACGCAGGCCAAAAGATGCCATGCGGTGCTTGAGCTGGTGTGCTTGGGGGACAGGAGCCACACTGGGGCAGAGGTTCTGTCAGCTCTGCAGGGGCAGGTTCAGAAGTGGTTGACGCCACGCCAACTTAAGGCAGGAATGGTGGTTTGCGACAATGGCACCAACCTCCTCTCTGCCCTCCGACAGGGACAAATGACCCATGTGCCCTGTTTGGCTCACGTCCTTAACTTGGTGGTGCAGCGGTTCTTGGGCAGGTACCCGGGCTTACAGGATGTCCTGAGGCAGGCCAGGAAAGTCTGTGTGCATTTCCGCCGGTCATATAATGCCAGTGCTCGGCTGACGGACCTCCAAAAGGAGTTTAACCTGCCCAAGAACCGCCTAATCTGTGACATGCCCACCAGGTGGAACTCAACGTTGGCCATGCTGCAGCGGCTGCACACGCAGCAGAGGGCCATCAATGAGTACCTGTGCGACTATGGCACCAGGACAGGGTCAGGGGAGCTTGGTTTTTTTTCCCCACGCCAGTGGGCCATGATCAGGGATGCATGCACTGTCCTGTCACCATTCGAGGAGGCCACGAGGATGGTGAGCACTGACAGTGCATGCATCAGTGACACTGTCCCCCTTGTCCACCTGTTGGAGCACACGCTGCGTGGAATAATGGACAGGGCACTTGAGGCAGAACAGAGGCAGGAAGAGGAGGACTTCCTTAGCTCTCAAGGCCCCCTTTATCCAGACAGTGTTCCTGCGTGCCCGCCGATCACACAGGAAGAGGACGAGGAGGAAGAGGAGGAGGAGGAAGATTGTGTCAGTATGGAGGTGGAGCCTGGCACTCAGCATCAGCAGCAGTCTTTAAGGGATCAGTCCCAAGAAACACATGGACTTGTACGTGGCTGGGAGGAGGTGGCTGCGGACCATGTCGTTCTTAGTGACCCAGAGGACTCCGGACCGAATGCCTCAGCAAACCTACGCTGCATGGCCTCCCTGATCCTGCAAAGCCTGCGTAAGGATCCTCGTATTCGTGGTATCAAGGAGAAGGACCAATACTGGCTGGCAACCCTCCTTGATCCACGTTACAAGGGTAAGGTTGCGGACCTTATCTTGCCATCGCAGAGGGAGCAGAGGATGAAACATCTTCGGGAGGCCTTGCAGAAAGGTCTGTGCAACGCGTTCCCAGAGACTGGGAGGTTACAAACTCCTGTTTCTGGACTACGTGTTGCTGAGGCTTCGGTCAGTCAAAGAAGGAGTGGTGGAGAAGGTGGCCGTCTGACCGATGCGTTCAGACAATTTTTTGGTCCGCAGCCCCAAGGTATGATCGGTTCCAGCAACCATCGCCAGCGTCTGTTTTACATGGTGCAGGAATACCTAGGGGCAAGAACAGACTTGGACACCTTTCCCACCGAAAATCCTCTGGGTTACTGGGTCTTGAGGATGGATCACTGGCCAGAGCTTGCACAGTATGCAATTGAGCTACTGGCCTGTCCTGCATCCAGCGTTCTTTCGGAACGCACATTCAGTGCTGCTGGAGGCGTGGTAACCGATCACAGGGTGCGTCTGTCCACCGACTCGGTCGATCGGCTGACCTTCATAAAAATGAATGAGTCTTGGATCACCACCAGCTACCAAGCACCTGATGCTGATGTAACCGAATAATTTTTTTTGAAATCTCAGATCCCTTCAAAGACTGCCTATGCTGATGCTGAGTGACTATCCCTGAGTAATTATCCTCTTCCTCCTCAATCATCACGCTGATAGCTTGTAAGAACATTTTTGGTTCTGGGCGCCACCACCAGTGCCTAAGGCACAATTTTTCAGCCCCTGTTTAACAGGGGCGTGTAATTACAATTTTTGATGTAATACTTTGCAGCAGGTCTCGTTCCTGCATTCCAACTAGAGTGTCTGTGAGGGGTTGCAGTGTTGTGGCACCAGCACCAGTGCCTAAGGCCCAATTTTTCTGCCCCTGTCTAACAGGGGCGTGTAATTACAATTTTTGATGCAATACTTTGCAGCAGGGCTCGTTCCTGCGTTCCAACTAGAGTGTCTGTGAGGGGTTGCAGTGTTGTGGCACCAGCACCAGTGCCTAAGGCCCAATTTTTCTGCCCCTGTCTAACAGGGGCGTGTAATTACAATTTTTGATGCAATACTTTGCAGCAGGGCTCGTTCCTGCGTTCCAACTAGAGTGTCTGTGAGGGGTTGCAGTGTTGTGGCACCAGCACCAGTGCCTAAGGCCCAATTTTTCTGCCCCTGTCTAACAGGGGCGTGTAATTACAATTTTTGAAGCAATACTTTGCAGCAGGGCTCGTTCCTGCGTTCCAACTAGAGTGTCTGTGAGGGGTTGCAGTGTTGTGGCACCAGCACCAGTGCCTAAGGCCTAATTTTTCAGCTCCTGTTCAACAGGGGCATGTAATTACAATTCTTGATCTAATATTTCACAGCAGGGCCCTGTGAGGGCTTACAGTGTTGTGGCCACAGCAACACCTAAGGCCCAAATTTCTGCTGAGTATATAGGGCAGGACCCTACTTTCAAACATCTAACTTACAAACGACTCCTATTTGCAAACGGAAGGAGACAACAGGAAGTGAGATGAAATCTACCCCTTGGAAGGGAAATTCTCTCCTGTAAGAGTTAATATGGGAAAACAATTTCTCCTTTCCACTGATGCTTTCCAAACCTTGTTCCACAAAAAAACCCAAATTTTCAAAAAACATTTTTCATTGGGACAAAAAAGTGAGGTGAAATCTTCTGAAGAGGAGGAAAGACAGCAAAACAAATGTCACAGGGGTGATAACCCTTCCCTATGTTTTCCAAAAAGCTTAGAAAAGATTTTTTGGCTGGAGCTAAACACGTTAAAAATGTTCAAAATTACAAACAGATTCTACTTAACAACAAACCTACAGTCCCTGTCTTGTTTGCACCGCCTGTATACTGCTGTTCAGAGTATATAGAGCCTGGTGGCCCCACACCTTTCCTTATTTTAATTTGGGTGCGGGGTTCCCCTTAATATCCATACAAGACCCAAAGGGCCTGATAATGGACTGGGGGGTACCCATGCCGTTTGTCTCACTGATTTTCATCCATATTGCCATGACCCGACATGACATTAAACCCGCAAGCAGTTTTAAATGAGATTTTTTCCTTTAAAAATGACATTTGGTGCAGGGACTGTTCTAAACATGGGAAACACGCGTCACTTTACAGGCATACTATAGACACCCCCCAGGTACGATATTTAAAGGAATATTTCACTTTTTTTTTTTTTACTTTAAGCATCATTAAAATCACTGCTCCCGAAAAAACTGCCGTTTTTAAAAGTTTTTTTTGCATTGATACATGTCCCCTGGGGTAGGACCCGGGTCCCCAAACCCTTTTTAGGACAATACCATGCAAATTAGCCTTTAAAATGAGCACTTTTGATTTCGAACGTTCGAGTCCCATAGACGTCAATGGGGTTCTAACGTTCGTGCGAACTTTCGGTCCGTTCGCGGGTTCTGGTGCGAACCGAACCGGGGGGGTGTTCGGCTCATCCCTAATCTGTATACTCCTTCTGATCCCCAACACAAGGATCGTAGAAAACGGGACCAGGGGTGGCTTGAAATTGCCAAGGAGCTTTATCCACAATGGGATCTTTTCTCCAAGAAACAAGCAGACCTCAAATGTAAGTAATATAGAAAAAGTTTACACACACTTGTTAAACTTTGAGTTTTCAGTGATGTTGAAAAATTAGACAAAGAGAAATCATTGCTAGAACTTTTTAAACCTTAATGTGACCTATAAACTGTACAAACTCAACAGAAAACTTACTAAAATCTTTTATTGGGTAGTCAATATAAGAAACTCAAATAATGTTGTTTTATAAGTGTGCACATCCTCTTCTAACTGGGGATGCAGCTGTGTTCAGAATTAAGCTATCACATTCAAAATCATGTTAAGGAGTCAGTCCACACCTGCCATCATGTGCCTCTGACTAACCCCAAACAAACTTCTGCATTAATTAAAGATGGAACAAGTTCATCAATTATATATGTTTGTTTCATTTTTAAACATCACATAAACCTGACATTTTACCAGGGGTCTGTAGACTATTAGATCCACTGTAATTATGTATGTGTTCATGTGCATGATCCAAACATTTTTGACAGTTTAGGTTTTTAAAATTATTTAGTTATCTAAATACATGTATTTAAATTAGCTACATTTTTAGGATGGAGTTAGTGGAGTTCTGCTTTAGATTTTGGCCAATATCCCTAAAATTGTGCCAATTTCCCTCAAATTGGGTAACATTTCCCTCAAATTGGGTAAAATTTCTATAAAATTGGGTTAAATTTCCATAAAATTGGGTAAAATTTCCCTCAAATTGTGTAACATTTCCATAAAATTGGGTTAAATTTCCCTCAAATTGTGTAAAATTTCCATAAAATTGGGTTAAATTTCCCTCAAATTGGGTTAAATTTCCCACAAATTGTGTAAAATTTCCCTCAAATTGGGTAAAATTTCTATAAAATTGGGTTAAATTCCATAAAATTGGGTAAAATTTCCCTCAAATTGTGTAAAATTTCCATAAAATTGGGTAAAATTTCCCTCAAATTGGGTTAAATTTCCCTCAAATTGGGTAAAATTTCCCTCAAATTGGGTAAAATTTCTATAAAATTGGGTTAAATTCCATAAAATTGGGTAAAATTTCCCTCAAATTGTGTAAAATTTCCCTCAAATTGGGTAAAATTTCCCTCAAATTGGGTTAAATTTCCCTCAAATTGGGTAAAATTTCTATAAAATTGGGTTAAATTTCCATAAAATTGGGTAAAATTTCCCTCAAATTGTGTAAAATTTACATAAAATTGGGTTAAATTTCCCTCAAATTGGGTTAAATTTCCCTCAAATTGGGTTAAATTTCCATAAAATTGGGTTAAATTTCCCTCAAATTGGGTAAAATTTCCATAAAATTGGGTTAAATTTCCCTCAAATTGGGTAAAATTTCTATAAAATTGGGTTAAATTTCCATAAAATTGGGTAAAATTTCCCTCAAATTGGGTAAAATTTCCATAAAATTGGGTTAAATTTCCCTCAAATTGGGTAAAATTTCTATAAAATTGGGTTAAATTTCCTTAAAATTGGGTAAAATTTACCTCAAATTGTGTAAAATTTCCATAAAATTGGGTTAAATTTCCCTCAAATTGGGTAAAATTTCTATAAAATTGGGTTAAATTTCCATAAAATTGGGTAAAATTTCCCTCAAATTGGGTTAAATGTCCATAAAATTGGGTAAAATTTCCCTCAAATTGGGTAAAATTTCCCTCAAATTGGGTTAAATTTCCCTCAAATTGGGTAAAATTTCTATAAAATTGGGTTAAATTTCCATAAAATTGGGTAACATTTCCCTGAAATTGGGTAAAATTTCCATAAAATGGGCTTAAATTTCCCTCAAATTGGGTAAAATTTCCCTCAAATTGGGTAAAATTTCTATAAAATTGGTCCAAATTTGTTTGGAATTATTCTGAATTTTTTTTTCTTATTCTCAATTTCATTAAACTCTGCCTAATTTCTAAAAAATAAAAATAGAAAAGAATAGCAAATAAATTAACTGAGAATGTAATAAAATATAAAGCCTATAACCGTTATTATCTTTCTATTTATTTTTTCTGCGTTTATTAGCGTTTTACTGCGTTTGCGTCTAGAAGTGTCTGTAGAGCACAGAATGGAATTTAGCAACTCAACTTTGGGGACCCGAGATATTGGTCCACAAAGTGAGATTGCAAAATGTCAAGCACTTCTGCAGCAGAGAATGACATTTTCCGACCTGACTTTGGGGCCCCATATCTCAGGGTCACTTGGGGCTAGGAACCCCAACTTTGGATATGTTGTAGTGTTATTTCCACTGTGTTAGCAAACCAAATTTGTGGTTCCTTGAACCAAGTGGCCCCAAGATATAGGGCCTCAAAATGGGGTCGTAAAATTTCATTCTCTGCTTCAGTTTAGCATCATATTTCTGTGTTTTCTGGTATAAAAAATAGTGTTCTTTCAAGGCCTCATGCACACAGGATGTTAAATTAACGTTATGAAAACGCCAGTAGCTTAGCAATGTTTTATTTTTTTGCAACGTTTTAGCAATAGCGTTTATTAGCGTTTTTAGCGTTTTTGCAGTTAATTTTTTTGTGAGCGTTTTAAGCGTTTTAAGAGTTTTAAGCGTTTGTGAACGTTTTTGGGCATTTGTGAACGTTTTTGAGCGTTTGTGAATGTTTTTGAGCGTTTGTGAATGTTTTTGAGCGTTTGCGAACGTTTTGAACGTTCTATGCGTTTGTGAGCGTTTCTAAGCGTTCCCGACCATTTTGAACGTTTTATGCGTTTATGAGCGTTTCTAAGCGTTCCTGACCGTTTTGAGCGTTCTAAGCGTTTGCGAGCGTTTCAAAGCGTTTGAAGAGCTTTTTTTCAGTTTTTTGTCCGTTTTGAGCATTTGTGAGCGTTTTTATATGTTTGAACGTTTATGGTCCGGGTTTTTTTTACACCTTAAAAACGCCTATGCCATTTGCATCTCAAAAATGCCTAGGTAGGCATAAAGCCATAGACTAACATAGACAGGCGTTTTAAAGCTGGCCAAAAGGCAAGAAAAACATTGTGTACATGGACACATAGGATAATATTGAATGAGTTCAGGGGCAGTTGGAAAAACTGTGCAACTGCCTCTGAATGCACGTTTAACCACTTGAGCCCCGGACCATTATGCTGCCTAAGGACCAGAGGTCTTTTTCCAATTTGGCACTGCGTCGCTTTAACTGCTAATTGCGCGGTTATGCAATGCTGTACCCAAACGAAATTTGCGTCCTTTTCTTCCCACAAATAGAGCTTTCTTTTGATGGTATTTGATCACTTCTGCAGTTTTTATTTTTTGCGCTATAAACGGAAAAAGACCGAAAATTTTGAAAAAAAATGATATTTTCTACTTTTTGTTATAAAAAAAATCCAATAAACTCAATTTTAGTCATACATTTAGGCCAAAATGTATTCGGCCACATGTCTTTGGTAAAAAAAATGTCAATAAGCGTATATTTATTGGTTTGCGCAAAAGTTATAGCGTCTACAAACTAGGGTACATTTTCTGGAATTTACACAGCTTTTAGTTTATGACTGCCTATGTCATTTCTTGAGGTGCTAAAATGGCAGGGCAGTACAAAACCCCCCCAAATGACCCCATTTTGGAAAGTAGACACCCCAAGGAAATTGCTGATAGGCATGTTGAACCCATTGAATATTTATTTTTTTTGTCCCAAGTGATTGAATAATGACAAAAAAAAAAAAAAAAATAAATATTTACAAAAAGTTGTCACTAAATGATATATTGCTCACACAGGCCATGGGCCTATGTGGAATTGCACCCCAAAATATATTCAGCTGCTTCTCCTGAGTACGGGGATACCACATGTGTGGGACTTTTTGGGAGCCTAGCCGCGTATGGGACCCCGAAAACCAATCACCGCCTTCAGGATTTCTAAGGGTGTAACTTGTTGATTTCACTCTTCACTGCCTATCACAGTTTCGGAGGCCATGGAATGCCCAGGTGGCACAACCCCCCCCCAAATGACCCCATTTTGGAAAGTAGACACCCCAAGCTATTTGCTGAGAGGCATATTGAGTCCATGGAATATTTTATATTTTGACACAAGTTGCGGGAAAGTGACACTTTTTTTTTTTTTTTTTTTTTTTTTGCACAAAGTTGTCACTAAATGATATATTGCTCACACAGGCCATGGGCCTATGTGGAATTGCACCCCAAAATACATTTAGCTGCTTCTCCTGAGTATGGGGATACCACATGTGTGGGACTTTTTGGGAGCCTAGCCGCGTACGGGGCCCCGAAAACCAATCACCGCCTTCAGCGTTTTTAAGGGAGTGAATTTTTGATTTTACTCTTCACTGCCTAACACCGTTTCGGAGGCCATGGAATGCCCAGGTGGCACAAACCCCCCCCAAATGACCCCATTTTGGAAAGTAGACACCCCAAGCTATTTGCTGAGAGGCATGGTGAGTATTTTGCAGCTCTCATTTGTTTTTGAAAATGAAGAAAGACAAGAAAAAACTTTTTTTTTTTTTCTTTTTTCAAATTTCAAAACTTTGTGACAAAAAGTGAGGTCTGCAAAATACTCACTATACCTCTCAGCAAATAGCTTGGGGTGTCTACTTTCCAAAATGGGGTCATTTGGGGGGGTTTTGTGCCACCTGGGCATTCCATGGCCTCCGAAACTGTGATAGGCAGTGAAGAGTGAAATCAAAAATTCACGCCCCTTAGAAAGCCTGAAGGCGGTGATTGGTTTTCGGGGTCCCGTACACGGCTAGGCTCCCAAAAAGTCTCACACATGTGGTATCCCCGTACTCAGGAGAAGCAGCAGAATGTATTTTGGGGTGTAATTTCACATATTCCCATGGCATGTTTGAGCAATATATCATTTAGTGACAACTTTGTGCAAAAAAAAAAAAAAAAAAAAAAAAATTTGTCTCTTTCCCGCAACTTGTGTCGCAATATAAAATATTCCATGGACTCGACATGCCTCTCAGCAAATAGCTTGGGGTGTCTACTTTCCAAAATGGGGTCATTTGGGGGGGTTTTGAACTGTCCTGGCATTTTATGCACAACATTTAGAAGCTTATGTCACACATCACCCACTCTTCTAACCACTTGAAGACAAAGCCCTTTCTGACACTTATTTTTTACATGAAAAAGTTTTTTTTTTTTTGCAAGAAAATTACTTTGAACCCCCAAACATTATATATTTTTTTAAAGCAAATGCCCTACAGATTAAAATGGTGGGTGTTTCATTTTTTTTTTTCACACAGTATTTGCGCAGCGATTTTTCAAACGCATTTTTTGGGGAAAAAACACACTTTTTTAAATTTTAATGCACTAAAACACACTATATTGCCCAAATGTTTGATGAAATAAAAAAGATGATCTTAGACCGAGTACATGGATACCAAACATGACATGCTTTACAATTGCGCACAAACGTGCAGTGGCAACAAAATAAATACATTTTTAAAAGCCTTTAAAAGCCTTTACAGGTTACCACTTTAGATCTACAGAGGAGGTCTACTGCAAAAATTACTGCCCTCGATCTGACCTTCGCGGCGATACCTCACATGCATGGTGCAATTGCTGTTTACGTTTGACGACAGACCGCCGCTTGCGTTCGCCTTAGCGCAAGAGCAGGGGGCGACAGGGGTGCTTTTTTTTTTTTTTTTTTTTTCTTTATTATTTTTTTGCTTTTTTATCTTATTTTTAAACTGTTCCTTTCATTTTTTTTTTTTTTAAATCATTTTTATTGTTATCTCGGGGAATGTAAATATCCCCTATGATAGCAATAGGTAGTGACAGGTACTCTTTTTTGAAAAAATTGGGGTCTATTAGACCCTAGATCTCTCCTCTGCCCTCAAAGCATCTGACCACACCAAGATCGGTGTGATAAAATGCTTCCCCAATTTCCCAATGGCGCTATTTACATCCGGCGAAATCTAAGTCATAAAATGCTCGTAGCTTCCGGTTTCTTAGGCCATAGAGATGTTTGGAGCCACTCTTGTCTCTGATCAGCTCTATGGTCAGCTGGCTGAATCACCGGCTGCATTCTCAGGTTCCCTGTTGAGACAGGAGAGCCAGAGAAAAACACGGAAGACGGTGGGGGGGGGGGGGCATTCCCTCCCACGGCTTGTAAAGGCAGTCTAGAGGCTAATTAGCCGCTAGGATTGCTTTTACATGAAAGCCGACCGCTGGCTGAAAAGAATGATACCAAGATGATACCTAAACCTGCAGGCATCATTCTGGTATAACCACTCAAAGTTGTGAATGGCGTACCTGAAGACAAAAAAATGGTTAACAATAAAGCACAGTAAACAATAAAGTATAAATAATTACATACCTGAAAAACAAACATGATAAAACATAATAACAATAACAATAACAATAACAATAAAACACTGCAGAATAGAATACAGTAAAAAAAGAGCAGAACAATAGAGAGAGAGAATAGAGAGAGAGAACAATAAAACGACAACTATTTTTTTTATTTTATATATATATTTTTTTTTTTTACACTTTTTTTGTAACTAACTTTTATAACTGTAACCGGTTCCAGGTTCGGGTCTCTCAAAATGCGATGGCATCTTGGGAGACCCTGTGAAAGTGTGCCTAGTCTGTGCAATGCTGTACCCTACGCTAATACTCAACTAGTGTATGGTAGCGTTCAAAACATTCACCAATGCAAAGACCAGGATTGTCAGGACAGAAGGGACAATAATAGCGGGTGTCACGCCTATATCCGCGTTTGCTGCAGACACAACATCTTTTTGGGGGGGGTTCGTTGGGTAGGGGTACTCGGGAGCACATAAAAATGCCTCTCATGCAGCCGACTGCATTTCGTTGGGGGATGTGAATGGGGGAAGTACGGGCGCTGCAGAAGTGGTGGGTTCCCAATTAGGATTGGCGAATGCAGCAGGAAGGGCACTATGGGCACGACGGGCCTGTGTTTGTCTTTTTGGTGGCAGCGGGACACTACTTGTGCTTGTCACCTCACCAGCTTGAACTGCACTTATGGGACTCGCCACGTCACCAAGTGTTACTGCAGTGCTGGTTTGACTACGACCGGGGTGTACTAGGCCGCTGGTGCTTGCCAGTTCAATAAAAAGCTTCCAAAAAAACTGTTAGCGATCGCAGGGATCAGGCCTGACTCTGCGAACGCTGCAGTTATGCGTTTAGTGTTTTGTAAGTGACAGTGATCGATCGATACTGCACTTGGGTGGGCTGGACTGGGCCGGGCGGAGGGGCAAAACGCAGGTGCTAGCAGGTATCTGGGTTGATCCCGCTAACACTGCGTTTTTGGGAACCCTAAACTGCTGGGGACGCTAGTATAGATCTAATCTGATCGGATCAGATATTGATCCGTTCAGATACTATACCACTAAAGGAGGCGTATGCTGCGTGCGTGGGTGTTAGCGGTACTGGCGCTAACCTGACGCTGCCTGGGGCCGGTGCTTGCTAGTTCACCAAAATGCTACCAAAAAAACTGTTAGCGATCGCAGGGATCAGGCCTGACTCTGCGAACGCTGCAGTTATGCGTTTAGTGCCTTGTAAGTGTCAGTGATCGATCGATACTGCACTTGGGTGGGCTGGGCTGGGCCGGGCGGAGGGGCACAACGCAGGTGCTAGCAGGTATCTGGGCTGATCCCGCTAACACTGCGTTTTTGGGAACCCTAAACTGCTGGGGACGCTAGTATAGATCTGATCGGATCAGATATTGATCCGATCAGATACTATACCACTAAGGGAGGTGTACGGTGCGTGCGTGGGTGTTAGCGGTACTGGCGCTAACCTGACGCTGCCTGGTGCTTGCTTGCCAGTTCACCAAAATGCTACCAAAAAAACTGTTAGCGATCGCAGGGATCAGGCCTGACTCTGCGAACGCTGCAGTTATGCGTTTAGTGTTTTGTAAGTGACAGTGATCGATCGATACTGCACTTGGGTGGGCTGGGCGGAGGGGCAAAACGCAGGTGCTAGCGGGTATCTGGGCTGATCCCGCTAACACTGTGTTTTTGGGAACCCTAAACTGCTGGGGACGCTAGTATAGATCTGATCAGATCAGATATTGATCCGATCAGATACTATACCACTAAGGGAGGCGCATGCTGCGTGCGTGGGTGTTAGCGGTACTGGCGCTAATCTGACGCTGCCTGGGGCGACGCATATCACCGCCGGGCGATCAGGGGGCTAAACCTTTATTAGGTAATAAACGGCGGGTGCCCTGACACTATAAAAAATAAACGAACTAACCTGCGTCACCCGTAACGGTTATACGGTGATCAGTGGTGAAAGGGTTAACTAGGGGGCAATCAAGGGGTTAAAACATTTATTAGGAAGTATATGGGGGTCCCTGTCACTATAAAACGCTGACGGCGAACCTAAATATTTACCTCACTAACTAGCGTCACCAGTGACACTAATACAGCGATCAGAAAAATGATCGCTTAGCAACACTGGTGACAGGGGGTGATCAAGGGGTTAAAACTTTATTAGGGGGGGTTAGGGGGGTACCCTAGACCTAAAGGGGGGTAATATTCACTGCCCTACCACAGTAACTGTCACAAACTGACACTATGCAGTAATCAGAAAAAAAAAAAAAAAAAAAAAAAACCTGCTGGTGTCAGTTTGTGACAGGGGGGGGGGGGTGATTGGGGGGGGATCGGGGGGCGATCGGGGGGGGGATCGGGGTGTTTTGTATGCCTGGCATGTTCTACTGTGTGTGTGTAGTGTTGTGCACTCACATTGATGTCTTCTCCCCTCGGCGCTGGAACGGAAAATACCGAGCCGAGGGGAGATGACATCATTTCCTTTGCTGCTGTTTAGCATACAGCAGCAAAGGAGTGTTCCCATTGGCCGGCGGCGATCGCGAGGGGGGGGCCACGAACGGATGGCCTCCCCCTCATCTCGGATCGCCGGGGAACAGAACGGGACCGCTTCGGGCACCGGGGGGGGGTCCGATCGGACCCCCCACCCGCGAGAGGCAAATCACGTACATGTACGTGATTTTGCCTGCCCGTGCCGCCTTGCCGACGTAAATCGGCGTTAGGCGGTCCTTAAGTGGTTAACAGCGCCTCATGGGCATGAGGCCTAATGTTCATTTAATAAAATTATTACCCAAAAAATTTGACAAATTAGGATATTTGTTTTTAATAGTATCTTAATGTCAGATACACATTTTTCAATGCCTAAAAAAAGTACAGCATAGGTTGCAAAATTTGACAAACATAAGCTTCAAAAAAACACACATTCACAATGTTTAGAAGATCTGTTAAATTTGGTCTATCTAGGTTATTGCATCTAGCTGCCATGGCAGCTGACCTTCTGGAGACATGAAATATGAACAGAAAGTTTCACATAAAGCAGCACCACTCCTGCTGCCCCGAGTGGATGTCATTTCAGCTCTTGTCATGGCCTGATTGGCAAGGGTGTCCTCTAATTGGAAACCGTCATGCTCTCGAATAAAATTATGGAGAGCACAAATAGCTTTCACTGCCTGTATAGCGTGTTGCATCTTTAGATATATTGGTGTGTGCAACAAACGCCATTTGTTGGCCAGTATGCCAAAAGCACATTCAACAACTCTCCTGGCCCGAGTGAGTCTGTAATTGAACACTCTTTTTTCTTGGCTCAAAGAGTGGCTTGAATAGGGTCTGAGAAGGTGTTCCCCTAGCGCAAAAGCTTCATCAGCCACAAACACATACGGCATTGCAGGCACAATCGTTCCAGGGAGTGGTGTATTGGCTGGTAGTCCCAGCCTATTTTCTTGCAGAAGATGCCCTAAGGTTGAGTGGGTAAATATACTAGAGTCTGAGCTTCTGCCATAGGACCCTATATCAACATATATAAAACGGTAATTGGCATCTGCCATTGCAAAAAGCACAAAAGAAAAATATTTTTTATAGTTATAAAAGCTGCTGCCACTGCCTACTGGCTTCTGGATGCGTATATGTTTTCCGTCAATAGCACCCACGCAATTTGAGAAATTGCACTGCTGCCAGAAGATATCTGCTATCTTTGCCCATTCATCAGTTGTAGGTTTCGGGAAGACAACCTCTTTAAGAACGTCCCAAATGATGGAGCACATGTCCCGGATTAGGTAGCTAGCAGTTGATTTCCCAGTCAAGAACTGAAAATGTAAACTAGAAATGGAGTGTCCAGTTGCCAGGTATCTGAAATTAAAACAAAAATATGTTTTCATTGTTTTGCAGTAAAAGCTTTGCAAACCAGATGGCGGAGCGCAAAGGATAGTTTTAATAGTCATTTGAAAAAGGAACGGAGTATGAGAAGTGGTTCAGCTGCAATGTCTTTCACACCATACTCCTATGCCAAAGACCTTGAGTTTTTGAGACCCATTCTGGAGATGCGAAGGTAATTTTTTTAAAAAGGGTATTATGATTCTGTGTTTCTGTGCAATTATTACCCGCACACCCTAAAAACAATGGTCTGTTTTGTTGTGATTTGCAGCACAGACACCTGCTGGGAGGATGAACCTGCAGAAGAAGAATCATCAGCACAAACACAGGAGCCTACAAACCCACAATCTCCAAATCAGGAAATGGCTGAGATAGCTGGAGAAGAGGAACAGGAGGAGGGGGCTGCTGCACCATTGCGCACTACTAAGAGGGGGGGTGCCACCAAACGGCAAAATCAGAAAGAGTCAGAGAAAATGTACAGTTTTTTAAAGGATCTGTCAGATCGTTTTACAGGGCAATTGTCTCTATCACAACAATTTGCCAATACCCTGGTGCCCTATTTTGATCAGGTGCCCGATGCAATGAAAATGGATATGCAAATTTCTGTCATGCAGACCATCAAATCATATATCCCCAGTCCCCAAAATATTTACCAGACAGACAGAAGTCTTCCAATGCAACCAACACAGACAACCAATTATGCTTCTTTCCAAAATCACCCTTTATATTACCAGATGCCTAGGCAACAAAGTTACAGAGCAGAAAATCCTTACCCATCTAGACCAACACTTCGACGGCTTGACCACCACCAACCTCCTCTACCTCTACCATCTGCACTTGGGCCACCAGGATCAGGTTTTGGAGCACCAGATGTGGGCAATAGGGGTCCACCTTACCATTTCCAAAATGCCCCAAGTCTTGCTCAGGACCAGCAGTATGGAGAAAGTGCTCCTTGTTTGTCATCCCAGCAACCTGAATCATGCCAAGACCCATTTACTTATCATACTTTATAATTTGAAATGCTAGTTATGTTTTTGTTATATTTTTAAAAAAACATATGGTGGAAACCTAACTGAACTCATTTGTATATTGAAATTGGGATGAGCCTAATACTTCGTTACTTATTTTGTTATCTGAACATTGTTATTTTGAAAGAATGAAGCAATTCTACACATTATATGTTTGTGTTCAAAATTACAATTAAAATCATAATTAAATTATTTTGCGGAAATATAAACTTTGTGTGCCTGTTCATTTGATTAACACTTTGTGTGTTAAAGTCTAAAAGCAAAAAGTTAACATTTACCTTAATGTAATAATTAGCCTTTCAACTGGTGGAATACAGTCCCTGAAAGATGTGTTCTGACGTTGCAGCTTGCTGCTGAGTAAACCAAGCAAAGCATCAAAACTGTGTGGGCAAAAAAGGACATTGAGAAAACCACAAGCACAATGTCACCTAGACAAGCACCTACATTGAGCCTATTTAGTCATTAGATTTCACTTAAAAAATTTGTTTAGGGGTTAAGACTAACCCTAACCCTACTTTAAATCCTAACCCTAACCCTACTTTAAATCCTAACCCTAACCCGACTTTAAATCCTAACCCTAAATATACTTTAAATCCTAACCCTAAATATACTTTAAATCCTAACCCTAAATATACTTTAAATCCTAACCCTAAATATACTTTAAATCCTAACCCTAACCCTAGTTTAAATCCTAACCCTAACCCGACTTTGAAACCTAACCTAACTCTAAACCAGAGTAGGGCTAGCTAATGGTACTAAATCAAGAACTCACCTTTTAATAGACATCCGTGTGTAATCCATAAACTTGTCTTCATGGGCTCGGAGGTCGTTGTAAATTATCCAGAATTGCCCTCTCTGCTCCCTATTGGCAATCACTGGATGCACCCAAAATCTTCGTTTTCTCCTTTGTTCTTCTTCTTCAGCTTCCTCTTCAAGCAAAACTGCAGCAGTAGCTGTGGCTACTGCTAGAAAAAAGGACATTGAAGCCAGGATAATCTAAGCACCAAAAGACAGAAAGACTAGGGAGGAAGCAGGAAGTACTAATGTCAGCTGACATTCTGTGAAATAAGCAGTGATGTTTTCCAATTGGTTCTTTATAAAACGCATAATGAAAACCGCAAAACGCAAAACGCGGCAAAAACGCATCAAAAACGCCGCAAAACGCGTCAAAAACGCATGTTAAAAAACGCGGCAAGCATGACAAAAAAACCTCCAAAAACGCTCAAAAGCAACATGCATAGGTGTGAATCGAGCCTAAGACTGTGCCATATTTTACTATATTTAGATCTGCAGTTGTTATGGTGCTGCACATATGATCAGTCCTCAAATGACACTAACCATTTGAGGACGTGAATGGTCAGTTGAGAGCTTACACTGGCAGCTGTGACAGTTATCACAGAGGCATGCCTTGAAAGTAAGTACACATTGCACATGCGCTACCAGGCAGAGTATAAATGAAAATACTGCAAAAGCACAACAGTTAAATCTGTGAGTTTATTTAAGGCCTCGTCCACACCATGATGCAGGTTTTTCTGCACACGTTCTGCAAGGGCACAAAACAAAATTATGTCCTGTTCACACCACACCGTGCAGATTTTTTCTGCGTGGGAATCTGCAACATGTATGCAGTTTTCTGCATGGAAAAAAACTGACGACATCTACATTGGTGTGAACAGGGCACATAACTGATGCGCATGAAAACTGATGTCAACGTACATGAAAACCGATGCAAACTGATGTGAAACTAATGTCTCAGCAAGTGAAATCTGCACAGTTTCCTCTTCAGGTCCCATCAGCTTTTATACATGTATGGTGTGAACGAGCCCTAATAATCATTCTATCCTTTGACAGCCAGCAGTTGACATATCACATGGCTCCTGACTTTTAATGCCAGGTGTCACTGACAGCCAGGATCCTCACTTATAATCTAGAGCCATTTAGAATGAGAAGGATAGCACAAGCATATGGGCACAACAACATGGGCATGCGGTTGCCCCTCCCTTTCATAATTTAAAAAATATATGTTCACATAATTTATAGGGTAATACCACTTTAAATATGCAAAAATGGAAATAGGTGGAAAACGTATCTAACAAAATGGCTGCAAATGTGAATGTGAGTCCTAATTTTGCAGCAGTATGGTCGAGTAATACAAATAATATGAATAGACTTTAAGTTGGAAGTAGCACTAATTATGTGGCAAACTCTAATGCAGAATACACACGGGCGGACTTTTCAGCATCAAAAGTCCGACGGACTTTTGACGGACTTCCCACGGACTTTCGAACGAACGGACTTGCCTACACACGATCACACCAAAGTCCGATGGATTTGTACGTGATGACATACGACTGGACTAAAATAAGGAAGTTGATAGCCAGTAGCCAATAGCTGCCCTAACGTTGGTTTTCGTCCATCGGACTAGCATACAGACGAGCGGACTTTTCGATAGGAACTGGGTCCGGCGGAGTTCCAACGTAAAGATTTGAAACATGTTCCAAATCTAAAGTCCGTCAGATTTTCGACAGAAACAGTCTGCTGAAGGTCCGATGAAGCCCACACACGGTCAGATTGTCCACCGGACTCGGTCCGTAAGACCAGCCCGGTCGAAAAGTCCGCTCATGTGTACGCAGCATTATTGTTTAAATTCTGTAGTAGAAATTCCTGTTTCCTCTAGCATTTCTCGGTCTAATTCATCTGTTCCTGAAACATGTATGAAAGAAGCGCTACCGTGTGATTTCCGCCACTGGGAAATCATCTTTCCAATCAAACAAAAGAAAAAATATGGAAGGGTGAGTTTGTATATATATTGTCACTATTGCCATCTTCCAAAGATTTTATAGCAAAATCTGAAAGAAAACTTGAAGAAAAAAGTGAAGATGATAGGCATAGACCAGTGGTGAGATCTTTCCATAACTGGCTTTAGACATTCACAATTTATGCAAGCGTTCTGGGTGAGAAGCACCCAGAATTCTGTTGTGGACTTTTTCAGCACCTGGAACATGTATTGGAGGCATACAAGAAATTTGGAGGATTAGGATGGTATAATTATGATGATCATTCAGACAGAAACTGTCTATTTATCCAGCTTTAAAGTGGGGTATGAAAGACGTGGGGCTATGGCTTAATTTAATATTGCCACAAAAATCTACATTTTCTAAATCACACACAGCCCCCCCACAGTTAGAATCACTCCCTAGGACACACTTAACCCCTATAGCGCCACCTAGTGGTTAACCCCTTCACTGCCAGTCACATTTTCACAGTAATCAATGCATCGCACTGATCGCTGTATAAATTTGAATGGTCCCAAAATCATGCCAAAAGTGTCCGATCTGTCCACCATAATGTCGCAGTCATGATAAAAATTGCTGATCGCCACTATTACTAATTAAAGAAATTATTAATAAAAATGCCTTAAAACTATCCCCTATTTTGTAAACGCTATAACTTTTGCGTAAACCAATCAATAAACGCTTATTGCGATTTTTTTTACCAAAAATATGTAGACGAATACGTATCGGCCTAAACTGAGGAAAAAAAAGGTTTTTTATATATTTTTTGGGGATATTTATTATAGCGAAAAGCAAAAAAGAATGTGTTTTTTTCAAAATTGTCGCTATTATTTTGTTTATAGCGCAAAAAATAAAAACCGCAGCGGTGATTAAATGCCACCAAAAGAAAGCTCTATTTGTGGGAAAAAAAGGACATCAATTTTGTTTGAGAGCCACGTCGCATGACCGCGCAATTGTCAGTTAAAGCGACGCAGTGCCGAATCGCAAAAAGTGCTCTGGTCTTTGGCCAGCCAAATGGTCCGGGGCTTAAGTGGTTAAAAAAAAGAACGTTTTATTTAAAGAACTACAGTCGGTATTAGGTTTATTAGCCTTTGCGTCTCCCATAATGCCAGTGGGTAGGGCCTTTTCGCGTCTACTTTATCTGGCCATCTCAGGCATCAAATCCCCGTTTGCGCATGTTAGGCTAACTTCTGAGCTAAAAGAAGATTTTCCAAGATAATTTCATATTTCTGCAGATTTTGAGCTTTTTACAGATGCAGCAGGGTCTTGTTGCTTCTCGGCAGTATGGAAGACGCATTGGTGCTGCGGTAAATGGCCTTCTATATGGGTAAAATTAAATGCTACAAAGAACATAGTTCTTCTAAAGTTATTTCCGTTAGCAGTGGTGCTTGAAATTTGGGGTAAGCAATTTGCCAATAAAAGGATTCTAATACAAACTGATAATAAAGGTGTATTGTACGCAGTGAATTGCTTATTATCAAAATCATTATTAGTGATTAACCACTTGACAACTGGGCACTTAAACCCCCTTCCTAACCAGACCAATTTTCAGCTTTTGGTGCTCTCACATTTTGAATGACAATTACTCAGTCATGCAACACTGTATCTTTATGAAATTTTTGTCCTTTTTTTCACACAAATAGAGCTTTCTTTTGGTGGTATTTAATCACTGCTGGGTTCTTTATTTTTTGCGCCGTAAAAGAAAAAAGACCGAAAAATCTGTAAAAAAATACATTTTTCTTCATTTCTGTTATAATATTTTGCAAATTAGTAATTTTTCTTCATATATTTTGGCCAAAATTTATACCGCTACATATCTTTGGTAAAAATAACCCAAATCGGTGGATATTATTCGGTCTTTTTGAAAGTTATAGAGTCCAAAAGCTATGGTGCGAATATCTGAAAATTGATCACACCTGAAGTACTGACGGCCTATCTCATTTCTTGAGACCCTAACATGCCAGAAAAGTACAAATACCCCCCAAATGACCCCTTTTTGGAAAGAAGACATTCCAAGGTATTTAGAAAGATGCATGGTGAGTTTTTTGAAGTTGTCATTTTTTCCCACAATTCTTTGCAAAATCAAGGTTTTTTTTTTACTTTTTTTTTTTTCCACAAAATTGTCATATTAGCAGGGTATTTCTCACAGACCGCATATGCATACCACAAATTACACCCCAAAACACATTCTGCTATTACTCCCGAGTATGGTGATACCACATGTGTGAGACTTTTACACAGCCTGGCCACATACAGAGGCCCAACATGCAGGGAGCACCTTCAGGCGTTCTGGAGCACCCAGGCCAATTCTGACATTTCTCTCCTACATGTAAAAATCAGCATTTATTTAGCTAGAAAATTACTTAGAACCCCAAAACATTATATATGTTTTTTTAGCAAAGACCCTAGAGAATACAATGGCGGTCGTTGCAACTTTTTATCTCGCACGGTATTTGCGCAGCAATTTTTTTAACGCGTTTTTTTTGGAAAAAAAAAACTGTTTTGTGCTTTACAAAAACCAAAACAGTAAATTTAGCCCAATGTTTTTGCATAATGTGAAAGATAAAGTTACGCTGAGTAAATAGATACCCAACATGTCACCCTTCAAAATTGCACGCGCTTGTGGAATGGCGCCAAACTTTGCTACTCAAAAATCCCCATAGGCGACGCTTTAAAATTTTTTACTGGTTACATGTTTTGAGTTACAGAGGAGGTCTAGGGCCAAAATTATTGCTCTCGCTCTACCGATCGCAGCGATACCTCACATCTGTGGTTTGAACACCGTTTTCATATGTGGGCGGGACTTACGTATGCGTTCGCTTCTGCATGCGAGCACACAGGGACAGGGGCGCTTTAAAAATTTTTTTTTTTTTTTTTATTGTTCATTTTACTTTATTTATTTTAGTTTGATGCTTTTTTCCAAAAAAAAAAAAAATTTTTGACCACTTTTATTCCTATTACAAGGAATATAAACATCCTTGTAATAGGAATATGGCATGACAGGTTGACAGGTCCTCTTTACAGTGAGATATAGGGTCAATAAGACCCCACATCTCACCTCTAGGCTGGGAAGCCTGAAATTAAAAAAAAAAAAAAAAAAAAAAGATCCTGGCTTCGATCATAGCGGTGAGTCGGTAGAAGCACCACAAGGCGGCGGGAAGGGGGGACGTCCCCTCTCGCCTCCCGTAAGAACGATCAAGCAGTGGAACAGCCGCTATGATCATTCTCATGGTGTAGGGAATCGCCGGCTGAAAAAGCTGATATCTGAATGATGCCTGTAGCTGCAACCATCATTCAGATATCTCCGCACAAAGTCAAGGACGTTGTATGACGGCCGGCGGGCGGGAAGTGGTTAAAACGCTTTTTTTTTTTTAACACAAAGTTGTCCATTTTTACAATATTTCTACCACATAACATGTACATACCAAAAATGACACCCCAAAATAGATTCTCCTGCTCCTCCTGAGTACGGCGATACCCCATGTGTGAGACTTCCACAGCCTGGCCACATACAGAGGGCGAGTACAGCTGAGCATGGCTCAGCATGGCAGGGTATGGCGGGGTATTGCGAGGTATGGCGGGGTATGGCGGGGTATGGCGGGGTATGGCGGGGGCATGGCAGAGTATGGCGGGGGCATGGCAGAGTATGGCGGGGCATGGCAGAGTATGGCGGGGGCATGGCAGAGTATTGCACAGCATTGCAGAGTATTGTGGGGGTATTGCAGAGTATTGCACAGCATTGCAGAGTATTGTGGGGGCATTGCAGAGTATTGCACAGCATTGCAGAGTATTGTGGGGGTATTGCAGAGTATTGCACAGCATTGCATAGTAGTGGGGATGGCTGAGCATGGATGGATGGATGGATGTCTCTGTGCAGCGCTGTGGGCACTACACATACAGCCCACAGCACTGTAGACATCCATCCATCCCCCTTCCCGCTCACTGTGTACCGATCGGTACACAGGAGGGGAGGAGAGGAACCGGCGTCATCAGATGACGCCGGTCTGTTTACATGTGATAGTACGTCCTCCCAGAGTTATCCAACCGCCCTGCAGCCGTCATTCGGCTATGGGCCGGTTGGTAAGTGGTTAAATTACTTAGACATTTGGTATTCCTATGTTTACATCACAACATATGGTTAAAAGCTAAACAGGTTAACAGTGCTAAAACTCTGGCAGGAGTATAATTTTTTCTAAAATGCAAGGTCTGCCTAGTTGTACATCTTTTTTCTCTGCACAACAAGCTCTGAAAGGTTACAGGAAGAGCCATTATACCGCGGATAATAGGAGACCTCTTTTTGGAGCATTACAAATCTCAGAACTGCTTCCAAATAATCAATTAGGTCGTGCTGGTCTTTTGCTATAGCATGTGAAAGTCATGGATGAAGGGATTCAATTGTTTATCCCATTGTCTAAGACAGATAGGATTGGTAGAGGTAAGTGCATTAATCAACATACATGTGGTGATGAAATGATATGCCCATTAGTCCTGGTAAAGAATTACATTCACATTAGCCTCAGGCGGGTGGTCATTTTCTTCCTCATGCAGATATTCTCCTATGACTAGGTACCAGTTTACTTTTGTTTTGAAAGGTTGCATGAAGGGTTTAGGATTACAACACTTGAGAGTTACGTCCCGATCTTTTCGTATCAGGTCAGCTACGGAGGCTGCAAGAATTGGACTTGACGACTCCATCAAACAAAGGTTGGGCAGATGGGAATCTCAATGTTTTAAAATTTATGTGAGACCTGACCTTTCTTTTTAAATTCCAGGAGATAGAAGAATTGTTTGGATTCTAGGACACTCATTTAGTTACTGAGCGTTTGAAAGAGCTGCACTACGTTGCTACACATCTAATCTGTCCTTGGATTATGCTAATTTTCAAGTATTCTGGAAAGGCATCAGGGGTCTACGCTGGGCTAATTTGTCTTTTCATATTTGCAGGTTGTTTGAAGTTTGGCCAACTCCTGATATTGTAATCATCCACCTTGGGGGGAATGATCTGGGTAATGTCAACATCCTGCATCTCATGTATAAAATGAAGTGGGATTTACACAGTTTCACTATGTCATCACTATGTCATCCCCAAATACTAGATTCATTTTTTTTAGAAATTGTTCTCAGACTTTTGTGGTTAAGCAATCCTAACTTTAAAAATTTGGAAAAGATTAGACCTAGAATAAAAAAACAATGGAAGAATGTATGCCTATTATAGGTGGATTTTCATACAGACACCTAGATCTTAAAGGAGGCTTTAGTGGCAGATCAAATGAAGTGCACTTATCTGAGGTAGGGCTGGATATCTTTAATTTAGGGTTACAGTCTAGTATTGAGTTGGCCGGGGTCTTGGGGTGGGGCCAGACTTGAAGATGCAAGTCCAGCATTCGGGGACTGGCATTTATGATTTATGGGATTTGTGCTTAAGTCGTTTTATGGCTGAGCAAAGTTATATTTTGCAGATTAATAAAGTTCAAGGAAATTTATTAATAAATAATATATTTATATGAAGCTGGTTTTCATTGAAAATTGTATTTAAAACCATTTAGTTATTTATATGGTAAATTTAAGATTATAAACAAATGGAGAAAGTGCAATCTGCATTCCCATGAGAAGGAGGGCACAAGCATATGGGCACGACAACATGGATATGCAGTTGCCCCTCCCTTTAATAATTAAAAAAAAAAAAAAAAAAATATATATATATATATATATATATATATATATATATATATATATATATATATATATATATCTCCACATAATTTATATGGTACCACTGTAAATATGCAAAAATAGAAATAGGTGGAAAACGGGATTCAGGAGACTGGGATATGCATCACGGGACCTCTGGGAAATTCTGGGAAGCTACGTGATGCAACTGGAAAATTCTAGAAGCGGGGCTTATTATAAATAGGACCCCATTCTGAGGTAACCGCCAGTGGGTCTGTCACAGCTGAAGGAGCTCCCCAACCCCCCCTCCCTTGTCGCAAGATACGTTTGTGTGGTTCGTCACCCTTTTATGGAAAGGGGGGGCTGGTATGCATGATTTATGAGATTTGTGCTCGAGTTGTTTTATGGCTGAGCAAAGTTATATTTTGCAGATTAATAAAGTTCAAGAAAATGTATTAATAAATAATATATTTATATGAAGTTGTTGTTCATTGAAATTTTTATTTAAAACCAATAAATGTGCTGCGGCCATAATTTTGTCACTCAATGGTGTCTGTGTTATTTATTTTGTAAATTTAAGCTAGATTATAAACAGAGGGAGAAAGTGCAATGTGCATTCCCATGGTTTGCATCTGTTCATAGTAATCACATGCCAGATGGAGAAAAAAATACCTTCTGACTGTAAGTAAACATCGCCACCTTCAAACTTCTGTGTTCATCTGCAGTGCTATACATTTAATAGTGTACTGTATCTGTGCACATCTGTCAGTCTTTAATACAAACATAGCATTTTTTCAAGTAAAATAATGAACTAACTAAAAAGCTTATATGTCCCTAAAATATGTAAAACATTTATTTAGGTTTTATTATTGTTAAAATGAAACTATAGGCAAAATAAACAATGACAACTTATCACTAGTATGTTGATTGTGCTGGTAAGTCTATTGTTTTGCAACTTTCTTAAACCACTTCCAGTCAAGGCCAATTCCGAATTTTTTTACATATTGTACATGTTAAAAATATGCATTTGCATTGTTTTGCTAGAAAATTACTTACACCCCCCAAATATTAAATATTGTCTGAAAGCAAAGGCCATGGAGCATAAAATGGTAGCTGTTGCAATTTTTTATGTTGCATGATATTTGCACAGCCATTTATCAAATGCAAATTTTCAGGAAAAATATATACTTGCACTTTGAAAATAGATACTAAAAATGCCAAGATTTAAAACTTTACACGCCCCTGAAATGGGACAAACTATGGTACATAAAAATCTCCATAGGCGATGCTTCAAAAGTCTTTACAGGTTACAAGTTTGGAGTTAAACAGGAAGTCTGGTGCTAGAAGTACTGCTCTCATTCTGATGTTCACATGTGTGATGCAATCACTGTTTATATATTCATGCATATGAGGTTTTTGCATTTGCACGTGAGCACCGGGGGAGGTAAGTGTGCTTTAATTTTTTTAATTTTTTTTTATTTACACTTTTGTTTTTGTTTTTGTTCAACTTTATTCTTATCAAAAGGGATGAACAACATCCCTTATGATAGCATGGGCAATGACATACTCGTTATTGATTATTATTATTATACAGGATTTATATAGCGCCGGCAGTTTATGCAGCACTTTACAACATTAGTGCAGACAGCATAATTACAATACAATTCGATACAGGGGGGTATCAGAGAGCCCTGCTCATTAGAGCTTACAATCTAGGAGGGAGGGTCAAGTTATGCAAAAGGGTAATAGCTGTGGGGGATGAGCTAATGGAGAAAATAATACAGTTGTTAGATGGAGGCAGGATAGGCTTCTCTGAAGAGGAAAGTTTTCAGGGATCGCCTAAAAGTGGATACGTTTGGAGACAGTCTGACAGATTGGGGTAGCGAATTCCAGAGGATGGGCGAGGCTCGGGAGAAGTCCTGGAGGTGGATATGGGAGGAGGTGATGAGGGAGCTAGAGAGCAGGAGGTCTTGGGAGGAACGAAGAGGGCAAATAGGTTGGTATTGTGAGACTAGGCTAGTGATGTAGCTGGGGGCAGAGTTGTGGAAGGCTTTGTAACTTATTGTTAGTATTTTGAATTTAATTAGTTGGGCAAGTGGCAGCCAATGGAGGGATTGGCAGAGAGGGGTAGCAGACACTGAGCGGTTTGTAAGGTGGATGAGTCTGGCAGCAGCATTCATGATGGACTGAAGGGGGATAGTCTTTTAAAGGTAAGCCAATGAGGAGGGAGTTGCAGTAGTCAAAGCGAGAGATAACCAGGGAGTAAATCAGGAGCTTTGTGGTTTCATTGGTTAGAAAGGGACGTAGTTTAGAGATATTGCCGAGGTTGAGGCGGCAAGCTTTGGAAAGTAATTGGATGTGGGGCTGAAAGGAGAGTTCAGAGTCCAGGATAACACCTAGCATGCTGACATGTGGGGATGGGTGGATGGTTATGCCATTGCTCTTGACAGATAAGTCAGGGGAAGAGGCACGCGGGGGAGGAAATATTATAAGTTCGGTTTTAGACAAGTTGAGTTTGAGGAAGTGGTGTGACATCCATACACATATGTTATGTTAGTGATGCGTGAGGAGACTGATGGAGTGAGTTGAGGGGTGGAAAGATAGATTTGTGTGTCGTCAGCGTAGAAATGATATTGAAAGCCATGAGAGGCTATCAGCTGACCCAGGGAAGAGGTGTAGATTGAAAATAAAAGAGGTCCAAGAACAGAACCTTGGGGGACCCCGACAGAGAAGGGAAGAGGAGTGGAGGAAGTAGAATTTTAAGTGACACTGAAGGTGCGTTGGGATAGGTAGGATGAGAGGCACTGAAGAGCACAGTCACGGAGACCAAGGGAGTAAAGTTTTTTGAGGAGGAGGGGGTGGTCAACCGTGTCAAAGGCAGCTGAAAGGTCCAGAAGTAGGAGTACAGAATAGTGTCCATTGGTTTTTGCAGTTAGTAGGTCATTTGTGAGTTTTAAAAGAGCAGTTTCTGTGGAGTGTTAAGGGCAAAATCCAGATTGAAGGGGATCAAGAAGGTTATTCTTAATGAGGTGGTCACTCAGTTGGTTGTAAACCAGGCGTTCAAGGAGTTTATAGGAAAAGGGGAGCAAGGAGATAGGGCGTAGGTTGTTAAGATTGGTGGGGTCCAAGGACAGGTTTTTAAGTATGGGGGTGACCAGGTCTTTCAGACCCCTGATTTCTCCTCTGCCCTCCAAGAAACCTGAACAAACTGAGATCAATCTGATTGGCTGCGTGTCTGGCCGGTACAGGCCGTTAAGCAATACATGTCACTTTCAGCTTCATTTGTCACAGAGGAAGGGCTATGGGCTACAGTATGTCTGCAGCTGACCTGACTGAGTGTAGTGGTCCCAGGCTCTCAAGTGGAATGGCGGCTGGAGGGGCTCCTTTCCATGCCCTGTAAAAGAGATCAGGCAGCTAACTGTATAGCCACTCAAATCACTTTTTTTTTTTTTTTTTTTTTCCATAAAAGATTTTTATTTAGGCAATTGTACATACAGCTTTTACAATCTGTGATACATATGTATAAAGTACAAGAGAAGAGGCTTCCATGTTTCACACAAGTAAATAAAACAAGCATAATTTTACATCTTAAGTCATGGAAAATCGAGTACTTTGTTTTTAAATTTTTGTCCCTTAGAGAGTCTTGCATTTATATTCGGTATAGTTGGATTTTGAGATAGAGATGCTCCTTTAAATATCATTTAGAGCATTTGACTTAGTTTAGCTTTGCTCAAGATAGCGTGTCTCCAAGGGCTTATTTGGTATCGGATGGTTAATTATGGTGTTTGTATGATTTTCCCTTTTAGTCATCTTATGACATTTTGCTCAAAGAAAACTTCCCGTTTGTGGTGTTTAAAGAGGGGGTTGAAATGTTAAGAAACGGGATAATATGATTAAGTGTACTATTAGAAAAGGGGATAGTGGGGTAGGTGGGGAGGAAGGGTGGGGGGGGTGAGGGCTGCTCTTCTATTGAATGCTTTATCTTCCCTCCTGCACAATGGTAGGAGGGAGTACTGTGGGATCCAGTAATAGGGGGGGATCTGAGTTATTGCACTTTATGTTGGGAATAAAGATTTATAATAATCCTTCATTTTGAAGTGGTTCCAGCAGGCCCAAGTGGTTGTGAATTTTTGTATACGCTCTTGAGCTATAGAAATCAGTTCTTCCATTTCTGCTATCTTGGATATTTTCTGTAACCATTCCCTGATTGTGGGTATGTCTGTTGTTCTCCAGTGGGTTGGAATGCAAAGTCTTGCAGCATTGACCATATGCATGGCCAGGGATTTAAAGTACTCGTGTTTGGGAAGTGTAGTATGATGCAATAGATATTGGGCAGGGGTGTAGTTTAAGGTGTATGTAGAGACTTGTTCTATGATGGAGTGGACCTCCCTCCAGAAAATTTGGATGGAGTCGCACTCCCACCAAATGTGTAACATGGAACCTACTGCTTTTTTACATCTCCAACACACATCAGGTATAGATGGAGAGAATTTGTGCAATCGCGATGGGGTCCTATACCACTTAGTTATGATTTTGTAGCCATTTTCTTGTATCGCTACATTCATTGATCCTTTGTGTGCGTAAGAGTATATGGTTTCCCAGTCATCTTCTGTCAGTGGGAGTTGTAGGTTTGTGTCCCATGAATATCGTGGGATTTCAGAAAGTTTTGTTGTGTCATTGTCATGGAGCATTGAGTAGATTTAAGAGATGATATGTCTCTGAGGGGAGTCGCTTGAGCAGAGGTGTTCGAATGTTGTTAATTTTCTAGTCCATTTTGCGGTAGCGCTTTTAGATGTTAAACAATGTCTTATTTGTCTGTAGGACCAGAAAGGGAACGTATTTGGATGAAATTCTGATTTCAGGTCTTGATATGAACGTATAGTGCCTTTGTCAAAAAATCCGTGGGCCCTTATCTCTTTATGTGGCCATTCAGTTTGTAGGAATTTCAGGGTTTCCCCAGGTGGAAATTCTGGGTTTCCTCGTAGTGGAGTAAGAGGACCTATATGTGTGGATAATTTATGCACTGTTATGGCCTTATTAAAGGCCACTAGAGTGGGATATATAAGGGGGTGTGTCTTAAGGGACTGAGGCCATAGTCTCGGGTGAAGCCAGGGGAGAATATGAGTGGAGGTGTGGGTATAAAGGTGTTCTATTGTCACCCATGCTTTTTCTATATTATGTATCTTCCAGTCCACAATCCTGACCAGATGGCATGCCATGTGGTATTTGTATAAGTCAGGAAGGCCAATTCCCCCTCTAAGTTTCGGGAGGGTTAATCATGTATATTTTATGCGTGGAGATTTTTTGTTCCAAAGAAAGTCTGTGCACATACTTTTGTATTTGGCAAAAAAGGAGGGGGGTAAGTGTATAGGGATTGCTTGCATGAGGTATAAGAGGCGGGGAAGAGCAATCATTTTTATTAAGGCTGCGCAGCCGAACCAGGAAATGTTTAAGTTGGTCCATTCTTTAAAGTTTGTTTGAAGTTTAGTTAGTGCTTTTGCGTGATTGTGATTATACAGGTCTGATGTTCGTTCAGTATTCCTAGATATGTAATGGCTTCTTTTTCCCAATGAAATGGGAAGTGTAGTTGGGCATGGGATACTTCTTGCGGGGTAAGAGATACGTTCAAGGCATTGGATTTGGTATAGTTAATTTTTAGGTTAGATTAGGTTAGATAATTCTCCGAAATGTTTTAAGTCTCTCAGTAAGTTGGGTAGGGAGATTCGAGGTTCTTGGAGGGTAAGTAGAATGTCATCCGCGAAAGCGGCTACTTTAAACTCTTTATGTGCGATGGGTATTCCTTTAATATCTGAGTTGTTGCGTATTTTATTCAGTAGGGGTTCTAATGTCAAGACATAGATCAGTGGGGAGAGTGGGCATCCCTGGCGGGTACCGTTGCTTATCGAGAAGGCATTTGACAGGAGGCCATTGACTCTTACCCTGGCTGAGGGGTTAGTATATAATGCGTTGATATGTGTAAACATGCGGGGCTTGAGTCCTATGCCCTTGAGGACCTCCTGCATGTAGTCCCAGGCCACCCTGTCAAACGCCTTCTCAGCATCCAGGGATAGGAGAAAGCCCCTGGTTCCAGAAGTGGCTAGCCAATGTTGTATATTTAAGGTACGGATAGTGTTATCCCTGGCCTCTCTTCCCGGGATAAACCCAACTTGATCAGGGGATATGAGACCAGGGATAAATGGTAGTAGCCTGTTTGCTAGCATTTTGGCGTATAGTTTGATATCTACATTCAGTAGAGAAATCGGTCTATAGTTCGGGGCTTGTGTGTGGTCCTTGCCTTCCTTTGGTATGAGGGTTATGTGTGCTTCTAATAGTCTGCTCGTTGATGTGTGTGAGTCTGCGAGGGAGTTAAAGGATTTAAGCATTTCTGGAATCAAAATATCTTGGAAGCTTTTGTAATATATTAATGGAAAACCATCTGGGCCTGGGCTCTTGCCTACGCTCATCTGTTTGATTGCTAGTAGGAGTTCCTCTGAGGACAGGGGCCCTTCCATGGATTCTGCTTGTTGAGGGGTGATAGGTTTGGGGCAGAACTGTGTTAAAAATTCCTTTAGTTGGGACTTTCGGTCGTCCTGTTTTGGTTTAGGGTCGATATGTTGGTTTATGTTATACAGTTTAGAGTAATATTTTTCGAAGTGTTTGGCTATATCTGCATTTTTGGAGAGTAGAGTGTTATGTTTATCTCGAATCATGTGGATTCTAGAGGGTGCTTTGGTTGCTTGGACTGCCCGAGCGAGCAGTCTCCCGCTCTTGTTGCTGTGTTCATAGAACACTTTCTGTTGTAGGATATATCTCCTCCTGGTACGTTTTCCTAATATGTCTAGTAATGCAGAGCGAGTTTGTAGTAGTTCCTGTAATGTGTTTAGTGATGTTGTTTGTTTGTGTGTAGCTTCTAATCGGTTTATGGTCTGGATTAGAGATCTAATTTGTTCCTGACGTCTCCTTTTGATAGTGGAAGTGAGTGTAATGATTTCCCCCCTTAGTACACACTTATGTGCTTCCCATATGGTGATTGGTGCGATGTCAGGGGTGTTGTTTTCTCTGAAATAGTTTTTTATGCGGGAGTGTAGCTGGGTCAAATTGTCAGGGTCCTGAAGTAGTGCGGGGTTCATTCGCCATGTTTTGGTAATTTCTCTTCGGGGAAAGTGAGTGTTACTGAGATAGGGTGGTGGTCTGATAGAAACATTGGTTCAATAGTCGCCTGTGTGAGTAAGGGTAAATCATTTTGCGATAGAAATAGATAGTCTATCCTAGAATATTTTTGGTGTGGGGCTGAATAGAATGTATAGTCCTTATCAGATGGGTACATAGTGCGCCATGTATCATGAAGGGTAAGGTTTTGTAATTGAAGTTTCATTTGGCGTAGGGCCCGGTATGTAAGTGTGGATGTACCTGTGGACGTGTCGAGGCTGGGATTTAATGGTACATTAAAGTCGCCTCCTAATAGCAATAAACCTGTTTGGAAATTTTGTAGAAGGTCACATATTTTTTTGACAAAGGACACCTGGTGTTCGTTTGGGCAGTAAATGTTAGCTATGGTGATGGGTTTGGCTGCGAATGTTCCTTTTATGAATATAAATCTGCCCTCCGGGTCAGCTAATGTGTCTGTCACTTGGAAGTCGGCTTGTTTAGAGATGATAATTGAGACTCCTTTTGTTTTGGATTCCTGGTTGGTGGAGTGAAAGACTTGTTTATAGATGTGATTTTGCAATTTTGGTATGGCGTTAGTTCTGAAATGTGTCTCCTGCAGTAGGATAAAGTGTGCTTTGTGTTTTGTCAGAGCTGCCAGGACTTGTGACCTCTTTTCTGGTAGGTTTAGGCCTTTAACGTTAAGGGATAAGCATTTTAATGAGATTTGCATCTTACTGGTTCTCGGCTTTGAAAGCATTTTAAGAGTCTATAGGGAGAGGGGAGGTGTATATGTGTGGTTTGGAAGAGCAGCCCTCACGAGGAACTAGGGTAGTAAGGGTAATAGGTGGAGTTATCGAAGAGATAGATGACCAGAGGGGTAAGGGGTAAAGGGGGTTCAGATCGTATGTTTATCTGTTATTTCCCCACGGATTGTAGCCTGGGGTATGAGAAAGTATCAGCTTGCACAGTCGTGAATAATCCACGCTCTGTGTATGAATTTTTACCGGAGGTGGTTAACGGAAAACCTAGCCACCTAGTTACAAGGGATTCCGGAGTGTCAGTTAGGGTCCAATAGGACTACTGTGGTGGGACAATAAACCTGAAAGGTGATCAGAGGTGTCGGCACACTTAAGGACTAGTAAGGTATAATAATGTGTCTTCACGTGTGTTGCAATGGGGTAATACAGAGATGAAGTTGAGATAAAGTTCACTATGTGGTGAAAGCCGTAGTTGTTGTAAGGGGGATATTTGTAATTGGTAAGCCCATTGATTATGATTAAGATTAATCTATACAGATCACCTGTTGCTTAGGTGAATTTTAAGGATCTGGGTCTATGATCAAGACTTCTTTAAGTGTGTACATTTCTTCTCATTCAAATCTTACTAAAACAAATAAAACAAATATAACAAATAAACATAGCCAACAGTGTTAACTATAACCTTAGGGTATACCCCATGTTAGATGTGAGTTCCTCTTGTCTAATTACTTCCCGTCTCAGCTCTCGGGCCTCGCCCCCCACAGTAGGGGAGAAAGTCCCTCGAAGCCAAGAGGGGTTGTCCTTTCATAGTGTTGAGGGATCAGCCCCAATCAAGGGGTCGTCTCCTCCACCACTATTTTGCATCCTAGTATTGATCGTTTTCTGTTATATTGCATCGCGAGTTTTAAGTAAACAAAAGGAAAAAAAAAAAGGGGGAAAAGAAACACATACTAGAAAAAAAAAAAAAAAAAACCCATATCTATTCAAGGAACGGATTTAAATGTTTGCTATGAGTTTATCATATAACTATTTCCGCTTTAAGGAATAGGTTATTCGTTAAATTTTTTCAGAAGCTAAACCTTTTACCTATCCCCATTAATTTGTGGTGATAGTATTTGCTCAGGATATAGTCTCTTCATTACAATGAAGGTTCGGCCTGAGTAAGTTGCATAGGGGTGTCTGTGAGCAAGTTGTATTGGCTATTAGCATGATAAGACTCGCCATATCTATTAAAAATTCCCTGTGCCTGTTTACCCCTCGATACGGTTCCCGGGCTCCGCTCCCCCAAAGTAGGGAGGCGGATCCCACGGATCCACGAGCGGTTAGCATAGCATAGTGGGGAAGGGTCAGTCTGCAATAAATGGACTGGTCCCCCCTCCTCTATTTTGCAGCCTAGGACTGATTATTATCTGTTACAGCGAGACAAATGGGAGAAAAAATTTGAAAAACATAAAAAGGAAAAATGCAAAAAGATAAAAGCGGCAAAAACAAGAGGTTATATAGGACCACTTCCATCGAGGCAGTTAAAAAAAAAAAAAAATCCTCTTCCTTGCTCCACTTGGGATATGTATTTCCTACCACTGTAGGGGGTCGGTTAACTGTTGAGTCAATCAAAAATTAAAACTTTTACCTTTCCCGTTAACTTGTGGCAAAAGAGTTTTGGGCAAGTTATGTGGTAATTAGCCTCTGTGTGTCTTTGGAGATTCAGTCCAGTGGAGTTGAAGAAATGTGTTTGTATTCGTTATGCAATTGGTACTTTTCTGGATAGAACACCGTATCTCAGTTGGTAGTTTGATTCTGAAGAAATTCTGTCATCTTACACATAGAAAGAGTCAGGCATACACAGTATATAACACTGGGGTATGGTGAGCACTAGATTAGTCATCTCTGTAGTTCCTGCGTGGTGTGTCAGCGCGGTTCATGGCATGTGGTGGTACATCTCGACGTGAAAAGCGTTCTCCCGGGGATGTGGGGTCCAGTCTTCGGCGTCTGGATCTGTGACGCTGTGCCTTTGATGAAGTATTGTAGGATACTGCCTTCCAAGGTTCCGATGGGAAGTAGAAGGAGTACCATTCCGGTAGATCGATCGCAGGGATGTCGAGCTGTTCACAGAACATGGGGAGGTCTTCTGGTGTTCTGAGGAGTGCGGTGCAACCTCTGGTGGTGGCTGCGAGGCAAAATGGGAACTTCCATCTGTATTGTATGTTACGTGCCCGTAGCGTTTCCAGCAGGGGGCGCAGTGTGCGTCTGTTTTGTAATGTTATCTGAGATAGGTCTTGAAACAATTTAATGTCTGCGCCATTGTATAGAATGCGGCCTCTATCTCTCGCCTTTCTAAGAATCTCCTCTTTAAGCGGAAAGTTTACTAGACAGCACACTATGTCCCGTGGGGGTTCTGTGTCCCGGGGGGGTGGTCTTAGTGCACGATGGATTCTCTCCATATCAATGGGGGTATCAGCCGGCCGTTCAAGGAGTTCATTGAATATAGTGCAAACTGTCTGAGTCAGTGCAGATGGATCTATGCCCTCAGGGACCCCCCTTACTCTGATATTATGTCTGCGTCCTCTGTTGTCGAGGTCTTCCACTTGTCTGTGTAGTTCAAAGATATGTGGGAGATGCAAATCATGTGCTTTTTGTACTTGCCTTATTGCAGCTGCCTGCATTTGAGATGATTCCTCCACTTTGCATTGACTGGATGTCCGTTTTCAGATCTGATATGGCAGTTGTTAGGGTATGTTTTATGTCCAGAGCGACCCTCTGCAGGTCTCTTTGCAGATCCAGTAGGGATGGGATTGCTGATGTTGCGCCGTGGATGTCCGCCGACGCGATCACGGAGGAACTAAGCGAGGCCGGGGATGAGGCCTTGGATGTCTGTGAGGCCTGTGTCTCCTCGTGGAGGGTTGCGGCCTTTGAGCGAAAGATGTCCGGGATGTTGTTGCTTAGCTGTGTCCCGGATTGCTTCTCTGCCTCCTTGGTGGAGCGGGGTGCCGAGGTGCTTCTATTCGGCTTACCCATGGCTTAATCTGGCTGGTGGTGATGGTAGAAGAGGCTAAATTCGTCCTCAGTGTGCCGGAGCTCTCCTCTCAAGCGGCCATCTCCAATCCCGTCCAAGCCACGCCCCCTCAAATCACTTTTATATGAAAGCCCCATTGCAGGATGCAAATTTTGATACCACCCAGCAATGGACAACGGGTGCTTACATTGGTTGACTTTTATTTATATATCTAAATCCTTTATCCCAAAGGAAAAAAAACAAAAAGATAGCTATAGCTGGTTAAAAAAAAGTGTTTGAATTAGATTTTATATTGTTAGTCACTAGCCCACCTAACACTACCCTATCCAGAGGTTTACAATACTGCTGTCCAAGGGTGACTACTCTTCCATGAATACAGTGGAGGAGTGAGTGTTTCCACCCTAGGACAGAAAGTATGTTACTGAATAGATCACCTGGTGAAAATAGGAAGGAAAATTGCCTAAAAAAGAAAACTAATGCTACCAAACCTAAGGGAAAAAAAATATTTAAAGTAGCAGTACACAAACAATGATCAAAAAAAATACATATGATCAAATCTAATAAAAAAATAAAAAATATCAAACAGAAAGAACATTTGATGAATAAACTAGCTATAAATAAAGTGTTTTTTTTTATTTTTTTAATGATCTATACAATTTGCAAATTCCTCTGTCAAGACTATCATCTAGAGATGCCAGCTTTTGCAATGATCAGTCATACCTACATGTACAACTTTCTCATACATTGAAAGAGCAGTATTGTGGGGGTGATGTACAGTAAATGAGTACACCCCTCACATTTTTGTAAATATTTTATTTTATCTTTTCATGTGACAACACTGAAGAAATGACACTTTGCTACAATGTAAAGTAGTGAGTGTACAGCTTGTATAACAGTGTAAATTTGCTGTCCCCTCAAAATAACTCAACACACAGCCATTAATGTCTAAACTGCTAGTAACAAAAGTGAGTACACCCCTAAGTGAAAATGTCCAAATCGGGCCCAGTTAGTAATTTTCCCTCCCCAGTGTCATGTTACTCGTTAGTGTTACAAGGTCTTAGGTGTGAATGGGGATCAGGTGTGTTCAATTTGGAGTTATTGCTCTCACTCTCTCATACTGGTCACTGGAAGTTCAACATGGCAAAGAACTCTCTGAGGATCTGAAAAAAGAATTGCCGCTCTACATAAAGATGGCCTAGGCTATAAGAAGATTGCCAAGACCTTGAAACTGAGCTGCAGCACGGTGACCAAGTCCATACAGCTGTTTAACAGGACATGTTCCACTCAGAACAGGCCTTCGCCATGACCGACCAAAGAAGTTGAGTGTACATGCTCAGCGTCATATCCAGAGGTTGTCTTTGGGAAAGAGACATATGAGTGCTACCAGCATTGCTGCAGAGGTTGAAGGGATGGGGGGCCAGCCTGCCAGTGCTCAGACCATACACCGCACACTGCATCAAATTGGTCTGCATGGCTGTCATCCCAGAAGGAAGCCTCTTCTAAAGATGATGCACAAGAAAGCCTGCAAATAGTTTGCTGAAGACAGGCATACTAAGAACATGGATTACTGCAACCATGTCCTGTGGTCTGATGAGACCAAGATAAAATTATTTGGTTCAGATGGGGTCAAGCGTGTGTGGCTGGAACCAGGTGAGGAGTACAAAGACAAGTATGTCTTGCCTACAGTCAAGCATGGTGGTGGGAGTGTCATGGTCTGGGCCTGCATGAGTGCTGCTGGCACTGGGGAGCTACAGTTCACTGAGGGAACCATAAAGGCCAACATGTACTGTGACATACTGAAGCAGAGCATGATCCCTTCTCTTCTGAGACTGGGCCGCAGGGCATTATTCCAACATGATAATGGCCCCAAACACACCTCCAAGACGACCACTGCCTTGCTAAAGAAGCTGAGGGTAAAGGTGATGGACTAGCCAAGCATGTCCTCAGACCTAAACCCTATTGAGCATCTGTGGGGCATCCTCAAACGGAAGGTGGAGGAGCACAAGGTCTCTAACATCCACCAGTTTCGTGATGTCCTCAGGGAGGAGTGGAAGAGGACTCCAGTGGCAACCTGTGAAGATCTGGTGA
Source organism: Aquarana catesbeiana (assembly GCF_042186555.1). Classification (NCBI taxonomy): domain Eukaryota; kingdom Metazoa; phylum Chordata; class Amphibia; order Anura; family Ranidae; genus Aquarana; species Aquarana catesbeiana. The sequence goes on from NC_133324.1 coordinate 777,491,135, forward strand.
ACTCCATGCCCAAGAGGGTTAAGGCAGTGCTGGAAAATAATGGTGGCCACACAAAATGTTGACACTTTGGGCCCAATTTGGATATTTTCACTTAGGGGTGTACTCACTTTTGTTGCCAGAGATTTAGACATTAATGGCTGTGTGTTGAGTTATTTTAAGGGGACAGCAAATTTACACTGTTATACAAGCTGTATACTCACTACTTTACATTGTAGCAAAGTGTAATTTCTTCAGTGTTGTCACATGAAAAGATATAATAAAATATTTACAAAAATGCAAGGGGTGTACTCACTTTTGTGAGATACTGTATATCAGTATTGCTTACTCAAATTCCTGCAACATTTCGTAACAGAATTAAGCTGGACCCCACTGGCCACAATGTAATTCCAACCATATCCCCAGTTCTGCAGAACAGTGTTTTTTTCTGAAATCTAGTCCATTTATGTGAACAGGTCTGGCACAGTTTTAGGAAAATCAGCACTGTAGGTTAGTTGTGTTTCAGTATGATGTTACTCATGCCGTCTGGCTGAAAGCAGCTATGATGTATTGTACAGATTACAATGATTAGGAAGACATTTTGTCTTTTAGAAACAGAACATCATGTATCTAGTTTGTGTGTTAATATCTGGCCCTGATTCATCAACCTGCAATGGCACTTACAGTAAGCTCTGCCAAATAGTAATGAGTGAAATTAAATGACAATAATATAAAATCAGCAACCAACAAATATCGGCCTACTTAGGGTGCTTTAAAGTGTTTTTAAAACTAAAGTTAAATTCTGTAGCTTTTTTAATTTAGTTGGTGTTGGCTCCTTGTGATCTATAAATAAAATAGTACACATCCTCCTAATTAGTTAACACTAACCACAGGGTGAGCTTTCTGGGTATCATTGTTGAGCCAGTGTGTGCCCATAGCTGTAAATTGAGGCTCATGTGCCTAAAGGATTGGGATTATTCGCAGGTTTCTATGGAGGAAAATAAGGTCCTGGCTTCAGTGACATCCGCCAACCTTTGTGCTCAGAGTTAAAAAGGAGAGTTACCAATTACATAATTGCTTTGAATAAAGTGATGGAAATAAGGTATTTAAAATATGTTTTGTGCAGTTTATCAGTTTATGAGGTTTGAGGGAGGTATTCATTGTTCAGCAGACCAAGGGTTAACAGATACTTTGAGTGTTATTGCAAAAAAAAAACAAAACTGTATTGCTTCTGGACAATTTTATACTGCTGTATCCTCTGCAGTACCTTAATTTTTTTATTTAGAAATTCTTTATGTCATTACTAATTGGTAAACAAAAATAATTAGTGTGTCTTACCATTTACTGGAGAGTGCAAAATCTGGTGCAGCTCTGCATAGAAACCAATCAGCTTTCATTTTTTTTTTTTTTGTCAAAGCTTAATTGAACAAGCTGAAGTTAGAATCTGATTGGCTTCACAGTGTGGTTCTTAGGCCTTTATACATTATGATTACGACCTGTGGCCATGCAAGATATGCTTGTTTCTCTGTATTCCTCAACCTATGTAGCACGTCATGTACGCTCGTTCTTATGTTTTAGACGTTCAATACATTTTCCATGGAAAAGAAAAAAGAAGCTGATTGGCTACCATGCACAGCTGCACCAGATTTGTCACTCACCAGCTTTATTAAATCAGCCCCAAAGTGCCACAAAGTTTATACAATGAGCTGTAAAAAAAAATAAAAATTTGTTGTTTCTTTTTTCTCAACAAAAATGGTGATTCTGCCACACGCCTTGGATTGTTTAAGGAAAGTCAGCTGGTATTTTCTCATCAAACTCTTCATCTTTGTCAGGCAAAGAGGTAATGTCTGCTTTGACAGTCCAAAAATTTAATGAGCTTTGATCTGCTTGGCCTCAATGCGATCACCACAACAAAGTAAGTTGGATAAAAGACATTTTGCTTTGGCATCCACATCAATCCTCTTTAGATCTAGAGTTCCATTTGGTTTGAGCAAAACATTGTTTTTAACCAAAGCAGTGCCATAGCAAAATCATTCCATCGGTATACACATCTGTGGCAATATAAAAAGGCTGCCCTGCCTTTGATTCAGGAGATATGATCGCTTGAAAGTGTTTCACTTACAGCCTTGCCATCCCTGTCCACATGTTTTCTTAAAGTAGTGAATTGGTGGTGCTGTAATCTTGAGGTAATGGTCAGTGACAGCTTAATGCTCGAATTATTTTGTAAATATTATACCTATAATGTTCATCTGTGGCATCTGGATGTTTGGTAGATGGCTTCCGGGCACCAAGGAATTTCGGTAACACCATGTTTGTTAAAACAGGGGAGGGGTGGCCTTATGAAAAAAATAAAAATAAAAAAATAATTAATGAAATAGATTAAAAAAGCTAATGTGTAAATAGTAAAAACCATTAAAACATAAAAAATAGTAGTGAAGGGTGGGAAAATGGCTGGGTCTGGACCAATGTTTTTGTCTCTGAGCAAACAATCAAAGCTTAGTTCTCTGCCCTTTCTATCTTGTTTAAAGACTGTTGACTTCTCACTCTGTATAATAAGACCTAATCTGTGTCACAGATCAGCAGTAAAATATATCTACTACTTGTGGTTTTATTAGCACATTTTCTTCCAGCACTGGGAAGTATAGGAGTCACCAGGGCTGGCCCAAGACATTGTGCTGCCTGGGTCCAAGAATGAAATGCTGCTACCCCCACCACCCCCAAAAAAGATTACGCTCACCAAAAGGTCCCCATGTCCATAATTTTATATCATGACAATTAAAACTAAAATTACATTTACCAGAAAGTCAGATTTACACGCACCAGTGGTGGTGGTGGTGGTGGGGGTTCAGTCGGAGGCAGCTGTGGTGATGGGTTCAGACAGAGGCAGCAGTGGTGGGGGGGTCAGTCCGAGGCAGCAGTCGTGGGGGGGTTCAGTCCGAGGCAGTAGTGGTGGTGGGGTGGGTTCAGTCAGAGGCAGATGCGGAGGTGGGGGGGTTCAGTCAGAGACAGATGTGGTGGTTTTGGGGGGATTCAGTCAGAGGCAGATGTGGTTGTGCGGGGGGTTCAGTCAGAGACAGAGATAGTGGAGGCAGCGGTGGTGGTGCGGGGGGTTCAGACAGAAGCAGTGGTGGTGAGGTTGGGTATCAGTGGCACTGGCGCTTACTTGCTCTCAGTGTCAGTTGTGCCTCCAGTGATGCCTCTTCCAACATGGGATTTCCATGCACAGCAAAAAGCTCCTCCCATTCACACTGTTGGCCGTCAGCTGGTTAGCTGACTTTCTCCTGCAGTTTCCACCTTCTGTCCCAACATGGCATCTGTCTGCAGCAATGGGGGGAGCCGCGGATAGGAATGCGCGGGCGGTCCGCTGTGTGGATATGGCAGCGAGTGCTATGCAGAGTTCTGTCACCTGGGGGAGGGGAGAGGAGAGAACATTGATCAATTGGGCACCACACAGGAACCACAGGTAACATATATAAGCTAGATGGCATGAGGATCTCATTAAGATCCCATGCAACTACTAAGATGGACAGATACCATTACTAGTTGGCTAAAGTGAGTAACAATTCAACCTGATTGCTGTGCCTGAATATTTAGGCAGTCAGGATAGGTTACCCTTACCAGTATTCAATCAAACCTAATTTACATTCATCTCTCCTGGCTTCTTTCCATAAGAAACTATGTCCTTTTTGCTTTTCCAATCCTGATATTATCCTTCATTACAATCTGAAGGCTCACTCCAACTATATAAAAAATTAAAGGTAAATTATGTCACTTGCAATCTTTTTCACTTTAATTCACTTTTTGCTTCACTTGTAACCCTTTTTTTGTTTTGACTGCTTTTATTAGCACATTTAAATTATCTTTCACTTTTTTCATACAATCACAATCTAATGCCGCGTACACACGAGCGGACTTTTCGACAGACTAGGTCCGACGGTCTTTCCGACGGACTTTGTAGCATAGGTGCACCGGACTTACAAACAGACGAACTTGGACACACATGATCACTCCAAAAGTCTGATGGTTTTTAACGCGTCGACGTACAGCACGTAAGACGGGACTAGATGAAGGACGTTACACCACCTTTTGGGCTCCTTCTGCTAATCTCATGTTTACCACGTGTTAGTAGAAGTTTGGTTAGAGACGCTTCGCGCTTTTCAGACTTCAGCTTATTTCGATCGTTTTCTGTGGCTCAGTTTGTGCTTGTGAGGTTTGTATCTGGTTTTCAGTGTGTGTTGGTCAGTTCGTAACCTGTATAGCAGGCCGTTCTGGTCCACTCGTTCCTGATCTTCAGGTTGCTCTTCATAGGCCTTGCTGTTCTTCAGTGCGTTTGTTTAAGTTTGTTTGAACAGCCGACCGTTTTGAAGCCATGGTGCATGGACGTAATCGTTCTCGAGTTCGTGCTGCGTGGGGGCTTGGTGTTGGGGTTCATACTTTGACCCAAGCTCAGTCCATGAACAGGGCGAGGAGGAGTTCATGGACGAAGAATTGGCTGCGCCAGCGTGACCAATTCTCGCACATGCCTTTGCTCCGTGAGATCCGTGAGAATAATCCTGAGGATTTCAGGAATTATATCAGGATGATTTTCAATGTCTGCTGGCTATGCTGACCCCTTATATCAGCAGGCAGGATACCTGCATGAGGCAAGCCATGACTGCGGAGCTGAGGCTAGATGACATGTTACGTTACTTGGCGACTGGGAGAAGCCTTCAGGACCTTAAGTTCCCCCCAGGCTCTGGAGATCATTATCCCAGAGACCTGTTCTGCCATAATTCAGGTCCTGCAGAAGGACTATATGAAGGTAAGTTTTTTATCCTTTAACATTACATGATATGTCTTTAATGTTCGCTAATGTATTGTATTAATTTCATCATTACCTAATTACCATGTTAGGAATATTCTGTGAATGTCCCCTTTATCTTCATGCATGCATGTTTTTTTTTGGTAAATCATTTTTGCCCTACATGCATATTTTCCTTCACTAACCTCCTCACCATGCAATCCTGGGCCCATATACACCTATAGTCTAGTCCCTTTAACAATGTATATTGTCAGCTCCATTGTACTGCTTTACCCTCCCCCACCCCCTCAAATGTCTCCAAATGTCATGTGTGGACTTCTACTAAATTAGAACCCCCCACCCCCTCAAATGTCTCCAAATGTCATGTGTGGTCTTCTACTAAATTAGAACCCCCCCACCCCCTCAAATGTCTCCAAATGTCATGTGTGGTCTTCTACTAAATTGGCACCACCCACCCCCTCAAATGTCTCCAAATGTCATGTGTGGTCTTCTACTAAATTAGAACCCTCCCCCACCCCCTCAAATGTCTCCAAATGTCATGTGTGGTCTTCTACTAAATTAGAACCCCCACCCCCTCAAATGTCTCCAAATGTCATGTGTAGTCTTCTACTAAATTAGAACCCCCCTCCCCCTCAAATGTCTCCAAATGTCATGTGTGGTCTTCTACTAAATTAGAACCCTCCCCCACCCCCCCACATACAAATTGATCAATGGGCCATCAGAGGGGATGAGTAATCTTATAAGTGGATGTATATGGTGTAATGACTGTGCTTAGGACAATATATAGGTATGCAGCCCCCCTAAAGAAGCTCCCCTAGGGGTACTTCAAAGATAAATGAATAAGTAAATGGAGTAATGGCGCTCCCTATAGTTGGTTGTAGTGGGCGTAAGTGAGTATAAGAGTAAAGGCTAATTACATGGTAAAGGAGGACCAATATGCTGGCTCCACAGTGGGGGGTCCCCAACCTAATTGCAGGTTTATATATATATAAACCAAGTGTGCTGTTGCATGTGCAATCTCTCCACAGTGAGTAGTTAATTATACTGATGATAATAACACTAATATGTGTAAGCACCCAAAATTATGCACTCATTGTGTGTAGAATTGTACCATAAATAGTATCCCTATGAGTACCGAAAAGTGACTCACATATGTATACCCCTATCAGCATACGTGCAAAAATTAGTGATAAATAGGCAATACACCTCAGTGATTATAGTTCATAAAGTTATTCAAAATTACTTAATTAATAGTCCATAATAAAAAAAACACAAACTTAATTAATAGTCCATATATAAATAGTCTTCAACACAGTGAAAAGAGTATTCAGAAATGTGACTTGAGTGCTCTCAGTATCCTGGTGACTCAGTGCTCCCCCTCAAGGGTCCCCACTCACCGGATCCAATCACCCCTAAGGGCAATGCGCATATAAATATGGCCTCTACGATCTCCTTATAAGCGTGGTCACTGGGGTTCCCGGGTTAGTCTTCAGCATTCATAAGGAAGTGGAACTCGATCACTCCAAACGGAAAAAATAGTGCACTCCCATAGTGTAGTAATTAAATTAAAATTTATTGCAACATAAAAAGTCTTCCAGTAAAAAAACTACTACAGTCCAGCACCACTGGCTATAGTAATTCAGCAGCAAGGTACCAAAGAGAAAAAGTACCAAAAGGCTAACTTACTTCGAATTAGACATAGCTAACACAGTGCTACCCCAAAGTATATAAAAAAAGAAAAATATATATAGAACCGACAGCCTGTAGCGCAAGGCGGAAGAAAGATCGACTGTTTGCACTCCACCTGCGCTCCACCGGCCTAGATACAGGAAATGACGTCGCTGAGGATGTCTATGATGAAACGCGCATGACTGCGCCGTGCACGCAACGTCATTTCCTGTATCTAGGCCGGTGGAGCGCAGGTGGAGTGCAAACACTTGATCTTTCTTCCGCCTTGCGCTACAGGCTGTCGGTTCTATATATATTTTTCTTTTTTTTATATACTTTGGGGTAGCACTGTGTTAGCTATGTCTAACTTGGAGTAAGTTACCCTTTACCAGCTATACTGCTGTGAAAGAATGTTTTTGTGTAATCTGCTAGCAAAGTTATGTTTAAAAGTACTTATATATTTTTTTTCTTGTTTGACTTCCCAGTTTCCTTCCACGCCACAGGAATGGCAGACTGTGGCCTCCCAGTTCGCTGACCATTGAGACTTTCCCAACTGTGCAGGGGCGATGGATGGGAAGCATGTTCGCATTGTGCCACCACCCCATTCTGGGTCTTACTACTTTAATTATAAGGGGTTTAATAGTGTAGTATTTATGGTGGTGGTATCGACACAATTGGATTTTATGTTCGTGGATGTGGGGAAGAATGGCCGGATGTCAGATGGAGGAGTCTTCGCACAGACCGAGTTGTGCCAGCGTCTCCAGACTGGTGGCCTGGGATTGCCACCTGATGCTGAGAATGTTGAGGGACTCCCCTCTGTATTCATCGCAGATGAAGCCTTCGCTCTTGGCGAGCACCTGATGAGGCCTTTCCCCCAAAGGTCCCTCACTCTGGAGAGGAGGGTATTTAACTACCGGCTGGCCAGTGCGAGAAGAGTTGTGAAGAATGTACTTCAGGATTATGGCCAGCCGATTCCGTTTGTTCCTCTCGGCCATCAATATGGCGGACTATAAAATCAATTATCTCATCATGTCTTGTTGCATTCTACATAATTTTTTAAGAAGACATTCTCAAACATATCTCACTTCTGTTGGGCCTGAGGCAGGACTTAGTGCCGAATCTGCACTCACAGGCCTGGATACTGGCTGTACTGGCTTGGCCACCCAAACCGCCCGTCAAGTGTGGGACAGATATGTCAATTATTTTAATGGTAGGGGGGCCATTGCAATGCCAGAACATCTTTAAAATTTAAACTAATGAAAGAAAAATATTTTGGATCAAATCTCTTGTTTTTATCCTCGTTTGATTTTATTTTTGGCTGTCTCCTAGTGCACTTGTAGTGGCAAGTGCATTTCCCTTTAGTCAATAAGGCCCTTTGTCATTGTAAACACAAAAAAAATTACAAAACTGTAGTGGCAAGTGCATTTCCCTTTAGTCAATAAGGCCCTTTGTCATTGTAAACACAAAAAAAATTACAAAACTGGTATTGAGTATTGAAAGAAGAAGCCACACACATTGTTGTAGTAAAAACATTTTACTGTGCACACATTCAAAGGTGCATTTTTTGAAAACGTCATTTAAATTTTTATTATTTTTATCATTTTTTTTGTTTTTTTATCAATCTAATTTTTTTTTTTGCTATTTTATGCATATTTTAAAAAAAATATTTGTTTATACAACTTTGTTTTTTACAACAGGGTTTTTTCTCACATAATAAAAAAACACAACTCACAACATGTCAAAAAATGTGCTGGTGATGTCACCCATGTATAAGCAAAATTTAGCAGATGCACACAAATTGTGAGTCCAAATGGGTAAAGTGCTATCTCCCATCATGGGGCCATCAATGGACATGTTTTGTGAGTGCAATCTCTTCCTCTCACAAACTAGCATTATGAGGAAGGGGTTGCAAACACAAAACAAGTACATTGAGATCCCTTGATGGCAGATAACACATGATGACACACTGTGCGCATCTGCTAAATTTGGGTTTTACTATTTAACAACTTGAAAAACATAAAAAAGATAAAATGATAAACTGAAATGAAGAACATGATTGATATTTTAGGTAAAAAGTGATTATATTCTCTCCAAAAAAATCAATCATGTTCTTCATTTCCTGTTGCATGCTGTCCAGCCGATTTCTCATGTTGTCAATTTGTTTTCACATTGCATCAATTTGCCCATTCCACACCATTATCTGCCCAATGAGTATTTGTGCACTGTCTGCGCTAAATGGCTCCTCTGCTTGGCCTTCCACAACCAGAACATCACCTAAAATTTGAGGAGAAAAATGTATTTAGAAATATGCACGCCTAAATAGATTACCTTAAGCTGGGATGTCAGACACTCACTTGGTGGGGTGCAAATCTCACCCACTTCCTCCGCCTCTCCTTCCTCCAGATCCTCGGGTGGGTGTGGTCTTGGGCTTGGGGTAATTCCCGATTCAGGCTGGTGACTTTGTGGGGTCCTGGGACTGATGTCTGAGTCTTTTCTCCCCTATGAGAATGAAACAACTATACTTAACACAGTGATATTTCAGTCCAGAAGTAGGAATATGAAACCTTGCTTTGAAGTGGTGGACAATTGTCTGTTTGTAAAAAAAAACTATTTTAAGACATGATTCAAATTCCCTTTTAACAAAACTGCAATACTTAACATTTTTGTCCAAGTTTCACAGATGGAGACACCTCAAGTATCCCCTGGAGCCCCTGTGTGGATTACCCTCAAAAATGTTCTCTGGTATCACACAGTGATGTGTCCCGTCCTTACATTACACTGAATAATTTTTTATTAAGCATTCTAGTTTCAAACACATCTACACAACAATATCCAAAACTTCTTTTAATACGACAAATTATCAAGACCTAAATGTATGTAGAACCCTGTACCATCGTATTTCTTGCCAAACGAACAACATTTTATTATAATCATATGTAGTTTCAAAAGGACGATCTTTACGAACGATGCTGTATAAATGAAAAGCATATGGATCAGCATCCAAGTTAAGTATCTGAATAGGAACACACGACAAGTACTTACTTTTTTTTAAGCACCTTCTTGATTCGGCAATATTGTTCTGGCTCCCTAGTTTTTAGGTCAGACCAGCACTTCCTCAATTGTTCTTTAGCCCGTTTAATTCCAAATTTTTGCTCAATAGTGGTGACAACTGAGGACATTATTTTGTCCTTCCGCATATTGGGTCTGGTGTACGGACCTTTTTTGACATCATAGTCCTCCCTTCCCAATATGGCCACCATCTCCACCATCTCTTCAAAGGCCATGTTGGTGGCCTTATATCTCCTCCTGGATCTGGATATTTGTGGCTCCGGGCTTTCCACAGCGCTAGTTCCTGATAATCTCTCCGCCATCTTTATCTATTTAGTCCCACTGTGCAACGAAGAGTGAAGGGGCGGGGAAAAAGCGTCCTAAAGAACGTCAGGGGTGGGTCGACGCAGGCGGAGCATGACACATGCGCTGTGTATATAAAGCTAGTACACTGGCCTACGTATGTAGCGGAAGTAGCGAGTGTCATAAACTAAGGTAAAGATTTAAACGTGGGTGTGTGTTTTGTGTATGTGTTTGGTGTGTGTGTGTGTATGTGTTTGGTGTGTGTGTATGTGTTTGGTGTGTGTGTGTGTGTGTGTGTGTGTGTACCCTATATTCTTTTTAAAAAAATACTGGGAGTTTGGACTGACATTACAGTTTTTATCTTGTGTCTTGTCTTTCAGAAAAAATAAATCCCCTTAAGGAGGAGGATTTTTTTAGTCATTTTATTGACCTCTATCAAGAGAACCGAAACCTGTGGGAGGTCAAGCACCCCTTGTATTTCAATAAGCAAGCAAGGCAGGCAAAACTGGGGAGACTTCTGGAGTTTGTAAAGACTCGAGTCCCCCAGGCAGATATTAAGTTAGTGGAAAATAAAATTGGGATCTTGCGGAATATGTACAGGCGGGAACACAAGAAGATACAGGATTCCCTCAAATCAGGAGCAGCAGCAGACAAGGTTTATGTCCCCAAACTGTGGTACTTCCCCAAACTGAGATTTCTGGATTACCAGACAGAAGCAAGGCAATCGCTTTCAACCCTTCCCTCCACCCCAGCTGAGGCGTCCCAGCAAGAACCGGGCCCTTTCATCCTTGATGAAGTGGATGCGCCCAGCTGCAGCCAGGTATACTTTTTTAGTAATTTTGGATTGTCTAAATATTAATGATGTAACTAAAATGTTTGAATTGCTTACAAATCAATGATTTAATCACAATTATTATTATGTATACATATCACTAGACAGTAGTGGCCAAAAAGGTTCTTCAAAGATTGGTGAACAGCTAGAATAATGGTGGGGTCAAAATAATAGCCTTTTCTATTTGTTTAAAATTATGTTTGCAAGTCATGAGCTGAAAATTGTGTGTGATTGAGGAAGCAAAAATTACAACTATGTCCGTTTTTTTATACACAGGACGAGCTCAGCCAGGAGGAGGCCATGCCCAGTGGTAGAGAGGAGGAGGCCTTGCCCAGTGGTAGAGAGGAGGAGGCCATGCCCAGTGGCAGCCTCACCGAATGCCAGGTGTCTCCCCTCCGCCTTACCACCAATAGGCCCAGGAAGATGACGCGAACAGAGGAGGAATTACTTGCCCTGATTTGGGAAGCCAGCCAAATGCTAAGTAACCTCCCCAATGCTGAAGAGGCCTATGGTACTTATTTGGCCACCAGGTTGATGGAACTTGGGAAGGGGCAACGCCTCCTCTGTGAGGGGATTTTTTATGAGGCTCTTCAGAAGGGGTTGAGGGGCCGGCTTACTCAAACCAGCCATATTTCTGATGAAGCCCCCTCCTCCTCCTCCTGCCACAAGTACACCATCAGAGGCACAGCCTCCAAGGAAGGCTGCAGAGAAGCGTGGTGGGAAGGCTGCAGGGCAGCATGCAGGGAAGGCTCCACAGAAGAGTCAAAAGTGATTGCCTGGCTTCAGAATGGTCTTACAGAAGATGCAGATTGCGCTCCCTATTATATGAACTCCGCAAGATCCCAATTTTGATTTCCACTGACTTGATATGTGCCGTGGGGGACAAAAGGCTTCACAAATTCCAAAAGTGTCTCCAGTGTTGCCTTCCTCATTTATGTTTTTCCCAGAATAAATGGCTATTTTATTTACCTAAAATTATATACTATGTGTTTTTATTCAAAAAGGACATTTTGTTTGTGAGTAAGCAGGTACATGTCAAAAAGACTATGGGGGTTATTTACAAAAGGCAAAATCATTTCGCAATTCAAGTGCAAACTACAAGTGCCAAGTACACTTTAAATTGCACTGCAAGTGCACTTGTTGGAAGTGCAGTCGTTGTAAATCTGAGGATAAGATCTGAAATGAGGGGAAGCTCTGCTGATTTTATCATCCAATCATGAATTTTTTTGGTTTCCTTGCATGTGCCCCTCGGATCCACAACGACTGCACTTCCAAGTGCTCTTTCAGTGCAATTTCAAGTGCACTTTGCACTTGTAGTGCTAAATGAATTTGCCTTTTAAAAATAACCCCCCTATGTCAAATTAACAAGGGACACCAACCTCATTAAGGTTCATAAACAATACAAGATAATAATGTTATTGTGGTAACTTGAAACCCCTAAAAAAAATTACACATTTAAATCAATAGATTTTTGATAATTTTTCACAAATTGTAAAATATATATTGTTGAAATATAAAGTAAAAAAGATGAGTCAAATAAATAATTTTCTACTTTATTTATGGAGATCTGGCTTTTAAAAACTATAATATTAGTCATGACATGAGAATAAATAATGAAGAAAGTAGTTTGTGAGAACTCTGTGTGAATATAATCACAGAATTAGCAGCGTGAAGAATGTGCTAGCTTCAATATGAAGGCTAGTTTTACCAGACCGAGCGCTTCCGTCTTGTACTTGCTTCAGAGCATGCATCAGTTTTGGTCCGTCGGGCTAGCACACAGACGAACGGTTTGTACGCTAGAAAGCCGGGTCCGTCGGAAAGATTTGAAACATGTTTCATTTCTAGGTCCGTCGGACTTTTGGGAAAAAAAGTCCGCTGGAGCCCACACACAATCGAATTATCCGACGGAGTCCGGTCCGCCAGGCCAAGTCTGCTGGAAAGTCCGCTCGTGTGTACACAGCATAACACTTATTATTCAAATGTATCACCTCCCTAGTACACTAACAAAAACAAGTTGATACATCCTTACAATTTTTTTTATTCATTATTCTCTTAATCAAATAAATACATATATAAAATATTTCTAAACTCCTATAGCATTATACTAATGCGGACTTCTTTTGATATAGTGTCAACAGTTGGGAAGTGGTAAGTTGGTGCCATCCTCTGGGGGGGCACAAAGTGTGGCTTCTTGTAAGCCTTCTGGGCCAGTTCTTCCTCCATTCCTCTTAGGGTGGTGAGGTGGAGGTGTCTGCCAAATCCGCCGGATCTTTTCAGTCAATTTTAGACTTACCAATTATGAGGTCATCCATTTCAGCGTTCACTGGTAAATATATTAATGCTCGTGTACATAGAAATTATTGCATGTTTTGGGGAAAAAAATGATTTTGAAAAAACCTAAACTTGAATGCTTTTATTCTAGAGCAATTTGTCCCCCAGAAGAAGACCACAACCGACTAGGTCGAAACACGTCGGGGCTTCTAGCATGTGTATCACTGTAATGTAATCTTTTATATATCTATGTTCACATCGCTGTATTATGGTGTATGTACCTTAGCCTCATGACCAGAGCTCATGTTTTAATGTCAGCAAGTGTTTCTAATTTTTTCTTAAATAATAACCCTTTTATACACTTAACAAGCTGTGATATTTTTGCTGCTTAAAAACCCTGTGGGGGAACTCCTCTATTCAATACATAGTTGGGGTGCGCAGCTATTCCTCACATTAGTGTTGTCTTCCATTACAGAATTCTGTCATTACCTCTAACAGTAGCGACACTGGGCCCCCTCACAGTGGGATAAGCGTCCGTTTCCCCACAGTGCAACAAGCAGAAGAGAGGGCGGGCGGGCTGGCAGGAGTTTTGCCGCTGTCTTGGGCGACAATTTGCTGCCCCTCTGAAAGTGCCATCCTGGTCCAATGGACCCACCGGGACCCATGGTAGAGCCGGTCCTGGGTGTCACCGGAACTCACCTGTTTGTTTATATTGCACCTACAGGAGAAGTTCCCACCCATTATTTAGCTGCACTCAGACCAACATCTGTTGCCTGAGCATTAGATTCATTTCCTAGTCCCAGTCCATGTTATTTCCTGCATTGCTTTCTCTCAATTGTTCTGACTTAAAGAGGAGTTCCAGTCTGTAAAACAAAAATTAAAGTCAGCAGCTACAAATACTGTAGCTGCTGACTTTTAATATAAGGACACTTACCTGTCCAGGGATGCCACAATGTTGCTACCCCAGCCAATTCATCAATCAGCTTTGGGTGCAGGCGCCAGCATTTGTACTAGGGATGAGCCGAACACAACCCGGTTTGGTTCGCACCAGAACCTGTGAACGGACCAAAAATTTGCGCGCACTTTAGAACCTCATTGAAGTCTATATAAATCAGTGAGACAACTGGCATGGGTACCCCCCACCCCCCAGTCCATTACCAGGCCCTTTGGGTCTTGTATGGATATTAAGGGGAACCCCGCACCCAAATTAAAAAAGGAAAGGCATGGGGCCCCCAGGCCCTATATACTATAGTATATATACTATACTATATATATAGTATAGTATATACTATACTATACTAGAACAGCAGTATACATGCGGTGCAAACAAGACAGGGACTGTAGGTTTGTTGTTAAGTAGAATCTGTAATTTTGAACTGGTACATTTTTAAAGTGTAGCTCCAGCCAAAAAATCTATTTTAAGCTTTTTGGAAAACATAGGGAAGGGTTATCATCCCTGTGACATTTGTTTTGCTGTCTGTGCACCTCTTCAGAAAATTTCACCTCACTTTCTGTCCCAATGACAATTTTTTTTTGACAATGTGGGGTTTTTAGTGAAACAAGGATTGTTGATAAAGCATCAGTGGAGAGGAGACACGTTTTCCCCATATTAACTCTTACAGGAGAGAATTTCCCTTCCTAGGGGTAGATTTCATCTCACTTCCTGTTGTCTCCTTCCATTTGCAAGTAGGAGCCATTTGTAAGTTGGATGTTTGAAAGTAAGGGCCTGCCCTATATACTCTGCAGAAATTGGGGCCTTAGGTGTTGGTGTTGCCACAACACTGTAAGCCCTTGCAGTTACTCTTGGTGGGCGCAGGAATGGGCCCTGCTGTGAAATATTAGATCAAGAATTATAATTACATGTCCATGTTGAACAGGGGGAGAAAAATTGGGCCTTAGGTACTGGTGCCACAACACTGCAACCCCTCACAGATACTCTAGTTGGAGCGCAGGAATGAGCCCCCCTGCAAAATATTGCATCAAAAATTGTAATTACATGCCCCTGTTAAACAGGGGCTGAAAAATTGGGCCTTAGGCACTGGTGCTGGTGCCACAACACTGCAACCCTTCACAGATACTCTAGTTGGAGCGCAGGAACGAGCCCTGCTGCAAAGTATTGCATCAAAAATTGTAATTACACGCCCCTGTTAAACAGGGGCTGAAAAATTGGGCCTTAGGCACTGGTGCTGGTGCCACAACACTGCAACCCCTCACAGATACTCTAGTTGGAGCGCAGGAACAAGCCCTGCTGCAAAGTATTGCATCAAAAATTTTAATTACATGCCCCTGTTAAACAGGGGCAGAAAAATTGTGCCTTAGGCACTGGTGCCGGTGCCACAACACTGCAACCCCTCACAAATACTTTAGTTGAGCGCAGCAACGAACCCTCCTTGCAAAATATTGCGTCAAAAATTGTAATTACATGCCCCTGTTAAATAGGGGCTGAAAAATTGGGCCTTAGCCACTGGTGGCGGCACCCAGAACCAAAAATATTCTTACAAGCTAGCAGCATGATCATTGAGGAGGAAGAGGATAGTCACTCAGCATTAGGGATGAGCCAAACACCCCCCTGTTTGGTTCGCACCAGAACTTGCGAACAGGCAAAAAATTCGTTCGTACACGTGAACACCGTTAAAGTCTATGGGACACGAACATGAATAATCAAAAGTGCTAAATTTTAAGGCTTATATGCAAGTTATTGTCATAAAAAGTGTTCCAGGAATATTACACTTTTATTGTTTCACTTTAAGCATTATTAAAATCACTGCTCCCGAAAAAAACGCAGTTTTTAAAACTTTTTTTGCATTGATCCATATCCCCTGGGGCAGAACCCAGGTCCCCAGACACTTTTTATGACAATACCACGCATATAAGCCTTTAAAATTAGCACTTTTGATTTCTCCCATAAACTTTTAAAGGCGGCTTTCAAATTTGCCGCGAACACCCCAAATTGTTCGCTGTTCAGCGAACTGGCGAACAGCCGATGTTCGAGTCGAACATGAGTTTGACTCGAACTCGAAGCTCATCCCTACTCAACATAACAGGATAGTCACTCAGTATCAGCATAGGCAGTCTTGAAGGGATCTCACATTTCAAAAAAAATTATTCGGTTACATCAGCATCAGGTGCTTGGTAGCTATTGGTGACCCAAGACTGATTAATTTTTATGAAGGTCAGTCGATCGACCAGACCCAGTAACCCAGAGGATTTTCGGTGCTCCCTCAACGATGGCAAGATAAGGTCCGCAACCTTACCCTTGTAACGTGGATCAAGGAGGGTTGCCAGCCAGTAACGATCCCTCTCCTTGATACCACAAATACGAGGATCCTTCCCCAGGTTTTGCAGGATCAGGGAGGCCATGCAGCGTAGGTTTGCTGAGGCATTCGGTCGGAGTCCTCTGGGTCACTAAGGACATGATCCGCAGCCACCTCCTCCCAGCCACATACAAGTCCATGGGTTTCTTGGGACTGTAAATGATCCCTTGAAGACTGCTGCTGATGCTTTGTGCCAGGCTCCACCTCCATGCTGACACAATCCTCCTCCTCGTCCTCTTCCTGTGTGATTGGCGGGCATGCAGGAACACTGTCTGGATAAAGGGGGCATTGAGAGGTAAGGAAGTCCTCCTCTTCCTGCCTCTGTTCTGCCTTAAGAGCCCTGTCCATTATTCCATGCAGCGTGTGCTCCAACAGGTG
Source organism: Aquarana catesbeiana (assembly GCF_042186555.1). NCBI lineage: Eukaryota > Metazoa > Chordata > Amphibia > Anura > Ranidae > Aquarana > Aquarana catesbeiana. Next base: position 777,507,726 of record NC_133324.1, read on the forward strand.
GACAAGGGGGGCAGTGTCACTGATGCATTCACTGTCACTGCTCACCATCCTCGTGGCCTCCTCAAATGGTGACAGGACAGTGCATGCATCCCTGATCATGGCCCACTGGCATGGAGGAAAAAAAGAAGCTCCCCTGACCCTGTCCTGGTGCCATATTCACACAGGTACTTATTGATGGCCCTCTGCTGCATGTGCAGCTGCTGCAGCATGGCCAACGTTGAGTTCCACCTGGTGGGCATGTCACAAATTAGGAGGTTTTTGGGCAGGTTAAATTCCTTTTGGAGGTCAGCCAGCCGAGCACTGGCATTATATGACCGGCGGAAATGCACACAGACTTTCCTGGCCTGCCTCAGGACATCCTGTAAGCCCGAGTACCTGCACCACCAAGTAAAGGACGTGAGCCAAACAGGGCACATGGGTCAGTTGTCCCTGTCAGAGAGCGGAGAGGAGGTTGGTGCCATTGTCGCAAACCACCATTCCTGGTTGAAGCTGGCATGGCGTCAACCACCTCTGAGCCTGCCCGTGCAGAGCTGACAGAATCTCTGCCCCAGTTTGGCTCCTGTCTCCCAAGCACACCAGCTCAAGCACCGCATGGCATCTTTTGGCCTGCGTACTTGCGTAGCCCCTTGAAAACCTACGGAGCACAGCTGGTTCCGAGCACAAAGCACAGGAAGAGGCCATGGAGGAAGAAGAAGAGGAGGGGGTGGAGGAGAGAGGTGTGTTAGAATCACCAGTAGTAGCATTTTTGAGGTGTGGTGGCGGAACAACCACGGAACAACCTCCAACACTACTTTTGCTTCCTTGCACCTTTTCCTCATCCTTCCCAGCTGCTAGAAGAGTCACCCAATGCGCCATGAAAGATAGGTAATGTCCCTGTCCATGCCTGCTGGACCATGAGTCAGCGGTAATATGTAGGGATGAGCTTCGAGTTCGAGTCGAACTCATGTTCGACTCGAACATTGGCTGTTCGCAAGTTCGCCGAACAGCGAACAATTTGGGGTGTTCGCGGCAAATTCGAATGCCGCGGAACACCCTTTAAAAGTCTATGGGAGAAATCAAAAGTGCTAATTTTAAAGGCTAATATGCAAGTTATTGTCATAAAAAGTGTTTGGGGACCTGAGTCCTGCCCCAGGGGACATGGATCAATGCAAAAAAAAGTTTTAAAAACGGCCGTTTTTTCAGGAGCAGTGATTTTAATAATGCTTAAAGTCAATCAATAAAAGTGTAATATCCCTTTAAATTTCGTACCTGGGGGGTGTCTATAGTATGCCTGTAAAGGGGCGCATGTTTCCTGTGTTTAGAACAGTCTGACAGCAAAATGACATTTTGAAGGAAAAAACTCATTTAAAACTACCCGCGGCTATTGCATTGCCGACAATACACTTAGAAGTTCATTGATAAAAACGGCATGGGAATTCCCCAAAGGGGAACCCCGAACCAAAATTAAAAAAAAAAATGACGTGGGAGTCCCCCTAAATTCTATACCAGGCCCTTCAGGTCTGATATGGATATTAAGGGGAACCCCGGCCAAAATGTAAAAAAAAAAAATGACGTGGGGTTCCCCCTAAATTCCATACCAGACCCTTCAGGTCTGGTATGGATTTTAAGGGGAACCCCGCGCCAAAAAAAAAAAAAAAAAACGGCGTGGGGTCCCCCCAAAAATCCATACCAGACCCTTATCCGAGCACGCAACCTGGCAGGCCGCAGGAAAAGAGGGGGGGACGAGAGTGCGGCCCCCCCTCCCTCCTGAACCGTACCAGGCCACATGCCCTCAACATTGGGAGGGTGCTTTGGGGTAGCCCCCCAAAACACCTTGTCCCCATGTTGATGAGGACAAGGGCCTCATCCCCACAACACTGGCCGTGGTTGTGGGGGTCTGCGGGCGGGGGGCTTATCGGAATCTGGAAGCCCCCTTTAACAAGGTGACCCCCAGATCCCGGCCCCCCCCCTGTGTGAAATGGTAAGGGGGTACATAAGTACCCCTACCATTTCACGAAAAAAGTGTCAAAAATGTTAAAAATGACAAGAGACAGTTTTTGACAATTCCTTTATTTAAATGCTTCTTCTTTCTTCTATCTTCCTTCATCTTCTGGTTCTTCTGGTTCTTCTGGCTCTTCTGGTTCTTCCTCCGGCGTTCTCGTCCAGCATCTCCTCCGCGGCGTCTTCTATCTTCTTCTCCTCGGGCCGCTCCGCACCCATGGCATGGGGGGAGGCTCCCGCTCTTCTCTTCATCTTCTTCATCTTCTTCTCTTCTTCTTTTCTTCTCTTCTTCTCTTCTTCATTTTCTTCTCCGGGCCGCTCCGCAATCCATGCTGGCATGGAGGGAGGCTCCCGCTGTGTGACGGCGCTCCTCGTCTGACAGTTCTTAAATAACGGGGGGCGGGGCCACTCGGTGACCCCGCCCCCCTCTGACGCACGGGACATGACGGGACTTCCCTGTGGCATTCCCCGTGACGTCACAGGGAAGTCCTGTCAAGTCACCGGGCGTCAGAGTGGGGCGGGGTCACCGGGTGGCCCCGCCCCCCCCGTTATTTAAGAACTGTCAGACGAGGAGCGCCGTCACACAGCGGGAGCCTCCCTCCATGCCAGCATGGATTGCGGAGCGGCCCGGAGAAGAAAATGAAGAAGAGAAGAAGAGAAGAAAAGAAGAAGAGAAGAGCGGGAGCCTCCCCCCCATGCCATGGGTGCGGAGCGGCCCGAGGAGAAGAAGATAGAAGACGCCGCGGAGGAGATGCTGGACGAGAACGCCGGAGGAAGAACCAGAAGAGCCAGAAGAACCAGAAGAACCAGAAGATGAAGGAAGATAGAAGAAAGAAGAAGCATTTAAATAAAGGAATTGTCAAAAACTGTCTCTTGTCATTTTTAACATTTTTGACACTTTTTTTCGTGAAATGGTAGGGGTACTTATGTACCCCCTTACCATTTCACACAGGGGGGGGCGGGATCTGGGGGTCACCTTGTTAAAGGGGGCTTCCAGATTCCGATAAGCCCCCCGCCCGCAGACCCCCACAACCACCGGCCAGGGTTGTGGGGATGAGGCCCTTGTCCTCATCAACATGGGGACAAGGTGTTTTGGGGGGCTACCCCAAAGCACCCTCCCAATGTTGAGGGCATGTGGCCTGGTACGGTTCAGGAGGGAGGGGGGGCCGCACTCTCGTCCCCCCCTCTTTTCCTGCGGCCTGCCAGGTTGCGTGCTCGGATAAGGGTCTGGTATGGATTTTTGGGGGGACCCCACGCCGTTTTTTTTTTTTTTTTTGGCGCGGGGTTCCCCTTAAAATCCATACCAGACCTGAAGGGTCTGGTATGGAATTTAGGGGGAACCCCACGTCATTTTTTTTTTTACATTTTGGCCGGGGTTCCCCTTAATATCCATACCAGACCTGAAGGGCCTGGTATGGAATTTAGGGGGACTCCCACGTCATTTTTTTTTTTTAATTTTGGTTCGGGGTTCCACTTTGGGGAATTCCCATGCCGTTTTTATCAATGAACTTCTATGTGTATTGTCGGCAATGCAATAGCCGCGGGTAGTTTTAAATGAGTTTTTTCCTTCAAAATGTCATTTTGCTGTCAGACTGTTCTAAACACAGGAAACATGCGCCCCTTTACAGGCATACTATAGACACCCCCCAGGTACGAAATTTAAAGGGATATTACACTTTTATTGTTTGACTTTAAGCATTATTAAAATCACTGCTCCTTAAAAAACGTCCGTTTTTAAAACTTTTTTTTGCATTGATCCATGTCCCCTGGGGCAGGACCCAGGTCCCCAAACACTTTTTATGACAATAACTTGCATATAAGCCTTTAAAATTAGCACTTTTGTTTATTCATGTTCGTGTCCCATAGACTTTAACGGTGTTCGCGTGTTCGAACGAACTTTTTTCCTGTTCGCATGTTCTGGTGCGAACCGAACAGGGGGGTGTTCGGCTCATCCCTAGTAGGGATGAGCTTCGTGTTCGAGTCGAACCCATGTTCAACTCGAACATCGGCTGTTCGCCCGTTCGCCGAATTGCGAACGATATGGGCCGTTCGCGCTAAATTCGTGTGGCGCGTCACGGCCCATAATTCACTGCGGCATCGCAGTGCATTGCTGGCTGATGATTGGCCAAGCATGCACTATGACCCGCATGCTTGGCCAATCACAGCGCCGTCAGTAGAGAGAGCTGTAATTGGCCAAAGCCAGGGTGGCTTTGGCCAATTATGGCTCAGGGGATTTAGTACACACCCCACACTATATAAGGCCGCCTGCACGGCGGCCCTGTGTAGTGTGTGTTCCGGTGTGCTGAGAGATAGAGAGAGAGAGAGAGACAGTGTCATTTGATTTGAGTTAGATAGATTAGGCAGAACAGTCAGTCAGTTAGCTGCACTTACAGTGTATTGTGTATATATATGCATCCCAGGTGTTGCATATATATATATACACTGTATTCAGTTTAGCTAGATCCGTTCCTGTTATCTTCTATTTAGACTATTTACATTTAATGCAGTGCGTCCTGCTCACAGTGTTCAGCTAGATCCGTTCCTGCTATTTACATTTAGTGCAGTGCGTCCTGCTCACAGTGTTCAGCTAGATCCGTTCCTGTTATCTTCTAGACTATTTACATTTAGTGCAGTGCGTCCTGCTCACAGTGTTCAGCTAGATCCGTTCCTGCAATTTACATTTAGTGCAGTGCGTCCTGCTCACAGTGTTCAGCTAGATCCGTTCCTGCTATTTACATTTAGTGCAGTGCGTCCTGCTCACAGTGTTCAGCTAGATCCGTTCCTGCTATTTACATTTAGTGCAGTGCGTCCTGCTCACAGTGTTCAGCTAGATCCGTTCCTGTTATTTACATTTAGTGCAGTGCGTCCTGCTCACAGTGTTCAGCTAGATCCGTTCCTGCTATTTACATTTAGTGCAGTGCGTCCTGCTCACAGTGTTTAGCTAGATCCATTCCTGCTATTTACATTTAGTGCAGTGCGTCCTGCTCACAGTGTTCAGCTAGATCCGTTCCTGCTATTTACATTTAGTGCAGTGCGTCCTGCTCACAGTGTTCAGCTAGATCCGTTCCTGTTATCTTCTAGACTATTTACATTTAGTGCAGTGCGTCCTGCTCACAGTGTTCAGCTAGATCCGTTCCTGTTATTTACATTTAGTGCAGTGCGTCCTGCTCACAGTGTTCAGCTAGATCCGTTCCTGCTATTTACATTTAGTGCAGTGCGTCCTGCTCACAGTGTTCAGCTAGATCCGTTCCTGTTATCTTCTAGACTATTTACATTTAGTGCAGTGCGTCCTGCTCACAGTGTTCAGCTAGATCCGTTCCTGCTATTTACATTTAGTGCAGTGCGTCCTGCTCACAGTGTTCAGCTAGATCCGTTCCTGCTATTTACATTTAGTGCAGTGCGTCCTGCTCACAGTGTTCAGCTAGATCCGTTCCTGCTATTTACATTTAGTGCAGTGCGTCCTGCTCACAGTGTTCAGCTAGATCCGTTCCTGTTATTTACATTTAGTGCAGTGCGTCCTGCTCACAGTGTTCAGCTAGATCCGTTCCTGCTATTTACATTTAGTGCAGTGCGTCCTGCTCACAGTGTTCAGCTAGATCCGTTTCTGCTATTTACATTTAGTGCAGTGCGTCCTGCTCACAGTGTTCAGCTAGATCCGTTCCTGTTATCTTCTAGACTATTTACATTTAGTGCAGTGCGTCCTGCTCACAGTGTTCAGCTAGATCCTTTCCTGTTATCTTCTAGACTATTTACATTTAGTGCAGTGCGTCCTGCTCACAGTGTTCAGCTAGATCCGTTCCTGTTATCTTCCTACTGACAGGCAGGCTTGTCTGGTTACAGTATATAAAGCTACCTGAAGAAAATTACAGGTGTTCTATTTGATCCTATTAGTACCACGGTCAGGCAGCTAGACTATTTACATTTAGTACAGTGCGTCCTGCTCACAGTGTACAGCTAGATCCGTTCCTGTTATCTTCCTACTGACAGGCAGGCTTGTCTGGTTACAGTATATAAAGCTACCTGAAGAAAATTACAGGTGTTCTATTTGATCCTATTAGTACCACGGTCAGGCAGCTAGACTATTTACATTTAGTACAGTGCGTCCTGCTCACAGTGTTCAGCTAGATCCGTTCCTGTTATCTTCCTACTGACAGGCAGGCTTGTCTGGTTACAGTATATAAAGCTACCTGAAGAAAATTACAGGTGTTCTATTTGATCCTATTAGTACCACGGTCAGGCAGCTAGACTATTTACATTTAGTACAGTGCGTCCTGCTCACAGTGTTCAGCTAGATCCGTTCCTGTTATCTTCCTACTGACAGGCAGGCTTGTCTGGTTACAGTATATAAAGCTACCTGAAGAAAATTACAGGTGTTCTATCCCAGCTTAGTGCAGCTACAGGCCATTAGTATGTCTGGAAGGCCAAGAAGGAGAGGCAGACAGTCACAAGCCAATAAGAGAGGGCAAGCAGGCTCTGTGTCTAGTGCTGGTCGTGGAGACGGTGCATCCTCATCAGCACGTGGCCATGGGACACGCTTGGCCTTTTTTTCGGCAGCTGGCCGTGTTGAGCCGCAACATGCGGAAGACTTGGTCGAGTGGATGACCAAGCCGTCCTCATCCTCCTCATCCTCTCTCACCCATGCCCAGGGTGCTTTGTCTGGCAAAGCAGCGGCCTCTTCCCTCAGCTCAATGTCATCAGTGACTCCTTCCCTAGCTCCACCATGTCCTCATGAGAATTCCCTCGAACTGTTTGACCACAGTGTTGGGTACATGCTCCAGGAGGATGCCCAGCGTTTGGAAGGCTCTGATGACGATACTGAGCTCGATGAAGGCAGTAACATGAGCACGGACAGAGGGGGTGCCCAAGAAGGACAGCAATCTGGCAGTCATGCTCCCCCTGCTGCAGCATACTGCCAGGTTTGCTCCAGTGATGAGGAGGGAGGGGATGATGAGGTCACTGACTCAACGTGGGTGCCTGATAGGAGAGAGGAGGAGGAGGAGGAGGAGGAGGAGGAGGCGGCGGCACATCACCAACGAGGCAGGATGCCCTCCAGGGGCCAGCCTAAGGGCAGCACATTGACTGCATCACACCCCAAAGCTCCACATGTGCAGGGCGCTGCAGTCTCTGCGCGTTATTCAAAAAGTTCTTTGGTGTGGGCTTTTTTGAGACGAGTGCATCAGATCGCACCACTGCTATTTGCAACATATGTCTCAAGCGTATCTCGCGTGGCCAAAACATCTCCCGCTTGAGTACCACATGCTTGACCAGACATATGTTGACCTGCCATGCAGTTCGTTGGCAAGCGTATCTAAAAGACCCACACCAAAGAACAAAGAGGATCTCTCCTTGCTCCTCATCAGCTGACATTTCCAACCCCACTAGACCTTCAGTCCTCTCTGAGACCTGCAGTGAGAGGAATGAAGGTGTAGAATTAGGTGTGTCACAGCCAAGTACTTGTGGGCAATCTGCTTTTGGTACACCGACGTCAGATTGTACCAGGCAAATTTCCCTGCCCCAGCTGCTGCACCGCCGAAAGAAGTTTGCTCCCAGCCATCCACATGCCCAGCGGTTGAATGCTAGCTTGGTAAAATTGCTAGCACTTCAACTGCTGCCTTTTCAGTTGGTAGACTCTGCCCCCTTCCGTGAGTTTGTGGAATGTGCGATTCCTCAGTGGCAGGTACCCAAACGCCACTTTTTCTCACGGAAGGCGATTCCAGCTCTCTACCGGCATGTGGAAGGCAATGTCCATGCCTCGCTGGACAGGGCGGTCAGCGGTAAGGTGCATATTACCGCTGACTCATGGTCCAGCAGGCATGGACAGGGACGTTACCTAAGTTTCACGGCGCATTGGGTGACTCTGCTGGCAGCTGGGAAGGATGCAGGACAAGGTGCAGTAGTGTTGGAGGTTGTTCCGCCACCACGCCTCCAAAATGCTGATTGTGACACACCTCTCTCCTCCACCCCCTCCTCTTCTTCTTCCTCCATGGCCTCTTCCTCGGAACCAGCGGTGCTCCGTAGGCGTTCAAGGGGCTACGCAAGTACACAGGCCAAAAGATGCCATGCGGTGCTTGAGCTGGTGTGCTTGGGGGACAGGAGCCACACTGGGGCAGAGGTTCTGTCAGCTCTGCAGGGGCAGGTTCAGAGGTGGTTGACGCCACGCCAACTTAAGGCAGGAATGGTGGTTTGCGACAATGGCACCAACCTCCTCTCTGCCCTCCGACAGGGACAAATGACCCATGTGCCCTGTTTGGCTCACGTCCTTAACTTGGTAGTGCAGCGGTTCTTGGGCAGGTACCCGGGCTTACAGGATGTCCTGAGGCAGGCCAGGAAAGTCTGTGTGCATTTCCGCCGGTCATATAATGCCAGTGCTCGGCTGACGGACCTCCAAAAGGAGTTTAACCTGCCCAAGAACCGCCTAATCTGTGACATGCCCACCAGGTGGAACTCAACGTTGGCCATGCTGCAGCAGCTGCACACGCAGCAGAAGGCCATCAATGAGTACCTGTGCGACTATGGCACCAGGACAGGGTCAGGGGAGCTTGTTTTTTTTTCCCCACGCCAGTGGGCCATGATCAGGGATGCATGCACTGTCCTGTCACCATTCGAGGAGGCCACGAGGATGGTGAGCACTGACAGTGCATGCATCAGTGACACTGTCCCCCTTGTCCACCTGTTGGAGCACACGCTGCGTGGAATAATGGACAGGGCACTTGAGGCAGAACAGAGGCAGGAAGAGGAGGACTTCCTTAGCTCTCAAGGCCCCCTTTATCCAGACAGTGTTCCTGCGTGCCCGCCGATCACACAGGAAGAGGACGAGGAGGAAGAGGAGGAGGAGGAAGATTGTGTCAGTATGGAGGTGGAGCCTGGCACTCAGCATCAGCAGCAGTCTTTAAGGGATCAGTCCCAAGAAACACATGGACTTGTACGTGGCTGGGAGGAGGTGGCTGCGGACCATGTCGTTCTTAGTGACCCAGAGGACTCCGGACCGAATGCCTCAGCAAACCTACGCTGCATGGCCTCCCTGATCCTGCAAAGCCTGCGTAAGGATCCTCGTATTCGTGGTATCAAGGAGAAGGACCAATACTGGCTGGCAACCCTCCTTGATCCACGTTACAAGGGTAAGGTTGCGGACCTTATCTTGCCATCGCAGAGGGAGCAGAGGATGAAACATCTTCGGGAGGCCTTGCAGAAAGGTCTGTGCAACGCGTTCCCAGAGACTGGGAGGTTACAAACTCCTGTTTCTGGACAACGTGTTGCTGAGGCTTCGGTCAGTCAAAGAAGGAGCGGTGGAGAAGGTGGCCGTCTGACCGATGCGTTCAGACAATTTTTTGGTCCGCAGCCCCAAGGTATGATCGGTTCCAGCAACCATCGCCAGCGTCTGTTTTACATGGTGCAGGAATACCTAGGGGCAAGATCAGACTTGGACACCTTTCCCACCGAAAATCCTCTGGGTTACTGGGTCTTGAGGATGGATCACTGGCCAGAGCTTGCACAGTATGCAATTGAGCTACTGGCCTGTCCTGCATCCAGCGTTCTTTCGGAACGCACATTCAGTGCTGCTGGAGGCGTGGTAACCGATCACAGGGTGCGTCTGTCCACCGACTCGGTCGATCGGCTGACCTTCATAAAAATGAATGAGTCTTGGATCACCACCAGCTACCAAGCACCTGATGCTGATGTAACCGAATAATTTTTTTTGAAATCTCAGATCCCTTCAAAGACTGCCTATGCTGATGCTGAGTGACTATCCCTGAGTAATTATCCTCTTCCTCCTCAATCATCACGCTGATAGCTTGTAAGAACATTTTTGGTTCTGGGTGCCACCACCAGTGCCTAAGGCACAATTTTTCAGCCCCTGTTTAACAGGGGCGTGTAATTACAATTTTTGATGTAATACTTTGCAGCAGGGCTCGTTCCTGCATTCCAACTAGAGTGTCTGTGAGGGGTTGCAGTGTTGTGGCACCAGCACCAGTGCCTAAGGCCCAATTTTTCTGCCCCTGTCTAACAGGGGCGTGTAATTACAATTTTTGATGCAATACTTTGCAGCAGGGCTCGTTCCTGCGTTCCAACTACAGTGTCTGTGAGGGGTTGCAGTGTTGTGGCACCAGCACCAGTGCCTAAGGCCCAATTTTTCTGCCCCTGTCTAACAGGGGCGTGTAATTACAATTTTTGAAGCAATACTTTGCAGCAGGGCTCGTTCCTGCGTTCCAACTAGAGTGTCTGTGAGGGGTTGCAATGTTGTGGCACCAGCACCAGTGCCTAAGGCCTAATTTTTCAGCTCCTGTTCAACAGGGGCATGTAATTACAATTCTTGATCTAATATTTCACAGCAGGGCCCTGTGAGGGCTTACAGTGTTGTGGCCACAGCAACACCTAAGGCCCAAATTTCTGCTGAGTATATAGGGCAGGACCCTACTTTCAAACATCTAACTTACAAACGACTCCTACTTGCAAACGGAAGGAGACAACAGGAAGTGAGATGAAATCTACCCCTAGGAAGGGAAATTCTCTCCTGTAAGAGTTAATATGGGAAAACAATTTCTCCTTTCCACTGATGCTTTCCAATCCTTGTTCCACAAAAAAACCCAAATTTTCAAAAAACATTTTTCATTGGGACAAAAAAGTGAGGTGAAATCTTCTGAAGAGGAGGAAAGACAGCAAAACAAATGTCACAGGGGTGATAACCCTTCCCTATGTTTTCCAAAAAGCTTAGAAAAGATTTTTTGGCTGGAGCTAAACACGTTAAAAATGTTCAAAATTACAAACAGATTCTACTTAACAACAAACCTACAGTCCCTGTCTTGTTTGCACCGCCTGTATACTGCTGTTCAGAGTATATAGGGCCTGGTGGCCCCACACCTTTCCTTATTTTAATTTGGGTGCGGGGTTCCCCTTAATATCCATACAAGACCCAAAGGGCCTGGTAATGGACTGGGGGGTACCCATGCCGTTTGTCTCACTGATTTTCATCCATATTGCCATGACCCGACATGACATTAAACCCGCAAGCAGTTTTAAATGAGATTTTTTCCTTTAAAAATGACATTTGGTGCAGGGACTGTTCTAAACATGGGAAACACGCGTCACTTTACAGGCATACTATAGACACCCCCCAGGTACGATATTTAAAGGAATATTTCACTTTTTTTTTTTTTACTTTAAGCATCATTAAAATCACTGCTCCCGAAAAAACGGCCGTTTTTAAAAGTTTTTTTTGCATTGATACATGTCCCCTGGGGTAGGACCCGGGTCCCCAAACCCTTTTTAGGACAATACCATGCAAATTAGCCTTTAAAATGAGCACTTTTGATTTCGAACGTTCGAGTCCCATAGACGTCAATGGGGTTCTAACGTTCGTGCGAACTTTCGGTCCGTTCGCGGGTTCTGGTGCGAACCGAACCGGGGGGTGTTCGGCTCATCCCTAATCCCTAGTAATATGCACCTTACCGCTGACCGCCCTGTCCAGCAAGGCCAAGACATTGCCTTCCACATGCCGTTAGAGAGCCGGAATCGCCTTCCGTGAGAAAAAGTGGCATTTGGGAACCTGCCACTGAGGAACCACACATTCCACAAACTCACGGAAGGGGGCAGAGTCTACCAACTGAAAAGGCAGCAGTTGAAGTGCTAGCAATGTAGCCAAGCTAGCATTCAACCGCTGGGCATGTGGATGGCTGGGAGCGAACTTCTTTCAGCGGTGAAGCAGCTGGGGCAGGGAAATTTGCCTGGTACAATCTGACGTCAGTGTACCAATAGAAGAATGCCCTCAAGAACTTGGTTGTGACACACCTAATTCTACACCTTCATTCCTCTCAGTGCAAGTCTCAGAGAGGACTGAAGGTATAGTGGGGTTGGAGATCCCAGCTGATGAGGAGCAAGGAGAGGTCCGCTTTGTTCTTTGGTGTGGGTCTTTTAGGTACGCTTGCCAACGAGCTGCATGTCTGGTCAAGCATGTGGTGCCCAAGCGGGTGATGTTTTGGCCATGCGAGATACACTTGAGACATATGTTGCAAATAGCAGCGGTGGGATCTGATGCACTTGTCTCAAAAAAGGCCCACACCAAAGAACTTTTGGAATAATGCGCAGAGACAGCAGCGACCTGTACATGCGGAGCTCTGCGGTGTGATGTAGTCGGTGTGCTGTCCTTAAGCTTGCCTACCTCGTTGGTGATGTGCCTCCTCCTCCTCTCTCCTATCAGGCACCCACGTGGAGTCAGTGACCTCATCATCCCCTCCCAGCTCATCACTGGAGCAAACCTGGCAGTATGCTGCAGCTGGGGGAACATGACTGCCAGATTGCTGTCCTTCTTGGGAACCCCCTCTGTCTGGGCTTACGTTACTGCCTTCCTCTAGATGAGTACCATCATCGGAGCCTTCAAAACGCTGGGCATTCTCCTGGAGCATGTACCCAACACTGTGGTCAAACAGTTCGGGGGACTCCTAGGGAGGACATGGTGGGGCTAGGGAAGGAGTGACTGATGCCATTGAGCTGAGGGAAGAGGCCGCGTTGGCAGCTGCTTTTCCAGGCAACGTACCCTGAGCCTGGGTGAGGGAGGATGAGGAGGATGAGGACGGCTTGGTCATCCACTCTACCAAGTCTTCCACGTGTTGCGGCTCAACACGGCCAGCTGCAGAAAAAAAGGACAAGCGTGTCCCACGGCCACGTGCTGATGAGGATGCATCGTGTCCACGACCAGCACTGTTGCCTCTAGACACAGAGCCTGCTTGCCCTCTTTTATTGGCTTGTGACTGTCTGCCTCTCCTTGTTGGCCTTCCAGACATACTGTTGGCCTGCACTGCAGTGAGATGTAGCTGCACAAAACTGGGATGTATATATATACTGATTATACAGCAGCTAACAGAATGCCTGCCTGTGGTAGTAGCCTCCCTGGCGGTATTCCCGAGTGTGGCTCGGGGTTAAAATTCAGTACCATTAGCGGTAACCCCCAGCCACACTCGGGATCGCATTGCAGGATCCTGGGGCGGCTTTACTTACCTTGTCCCCGGGATCCTGCGATGTCCCCCGCAGTGTCCGAGGGCTCCGTCCTCCTTGGAAGCCTCTCCGTGCCAGGCTCCGTTCCCTGCGAGCGGCGCGACGCACAGGGGCGGAGCCTGGCGGCAAATTCAAAAAAATGTCAAAATCATAACACATACAGTACTGTAATCTTACAGATTACAGTACTGTATGAAATGATTTCACATCCTTTTTGTCCCCAGTGCTCTGGCCCATGCCCTGCATGCAGTTTTACATGATATACACTGTTCTTTCTGCCTGGAAACTGGAGATTGTCCATAGCAACCAAAAAGTGTCCCTTTACGTCAAAAGTGGCTTTAGACCAGCTAGAAAACAGCGATAGTAAATTAGAACACTTGCAGAATTGAGCGATAGTGAATTGTGGGGAAATTTATTTTATTACTATTTTTTTTAATTTTTTTTAATTATTTATTTTTATTTATTATATTATAATTTATGATTTTGTGTTTCAAACTTTATCATACCCGGGATATCTACTAGACTCTGGTTTGGACAGATTTAAGTGTGTTATTGTTAAGATTTACAGACCTACAATATAAAACGCCAAATTTCCATGCAAAATAATTGTACCGCTTTCAGCACCTAAAATCCGAAAGAATCATACCGCCAGGGAGGTTAATAGGATCAGAAGAAGCACACAAGCACTTGTCTTCAGGTAGCTATAGGTGCTACTGTGAAGGGTACACAGTACACTAACTGTAAATACTTCAAGAGCCTGCCTGTGCTATTAATAGGATCAGAAGAAGAACACAAGCACTTGTCTTCAGGTAGCTATAGGTGCAACTGTGCAAGGTACACAGTACACTAACTGTAAATACTGTAAAAACACCTGCCTGCCTGTCAGTATATTAGGAAGAGAATAGCAGGAACGGATCTAGCTAAACTGAATACAGTATATATATATATATATATATATATATATATATATATACAACACCTGGGATGCAGTTATATACACAATACACTGTAAGTGCAGCTAACTGACTCGACCTGCCTACTCTATCTAACTTAAATCAAATGACACTGTCTATCTATCTCTCTTCGCTGCCGCAACACACTACACAAGGACGCCAAGCAGGCAGTCTTATATAGTGTGGGGCATGTACTAAACCCCCTGAGCCATAATTGGACAAAGCCACCCTGGCTTTGGCCAATTACGGCTCTATGTACACATGGCGCTGTGATTGGCCAAGCATGCGGGTCATAGTGCATGCTTGGCCAATCATCAACCAGCAATGCACTGCGATGCCGCAGTGAATTATGGGCTGTGACGCGCCACTTGAATTTGCCGCAAACGGCCCATATTGTTCGCAATTCGACGAACGGTCCAACAGGCGATGTTTGAGTCGAACATGGGTACGACTCAAGGCAGCGGAGGGAAGGAGGAGAGGCCAGAAATGATGTGCAAGAATCTTACCAGGAAGTAAAAGCGAGTACCTGTCCAAACCAGGTATCCGCTTCTCCCCCCCCCCACAAAAGTGCCAAATGTGGCAGTGGAGGGGGGAAGGGTGCGAACAAGCTGAGCTTCCTCTTTTGGGTGGAGCTCCACTTTAAGAGTGTATCTGTCTAGACTTGTTCGCCAGCTATCCTGACCTTTTGCCTGTCCCTGCTTCTGATACTGCCTTCCATATTGTACCATGCTCTCTTTCTGATCCTGTACAGGTGATATCTGCAAACATGTGTCTGATGGTCCCAATTTTGTACACCCTCCATTTGTATATTTACATTTTTCATAGAGTATAATATTATAATGTTAACTTACTAAGGCAAACGATACCTCTTATGCATCATAAAATTTATTTTATTCTGTCCTATATGTAAATTACCTGTATTGTACCTTCTTTTGGCATATGACAAAGCTTATTGTACCACCTTTTGTACCAAATAAAAATGGTTTGTAAACAAAAAAAAATCTCTCCAATGTGCGGATAACAGAGGGTCCCCTATACATTTTTTCTATGGCAATCAGGTTCTTTCTGCGCTTCAGAAAGTGCCTTTTAAACCATTAGACAGGGCTGATCCTGGGCGGGTGCATGGGGTGCAGTGCAACCGGGCGCCGCAGAGCACCGTTGGTCCCGAGTATGCTGCCTCAAGCCCAGTCGGCATTGTGCGGCCCACAGCAGCTGCCCCTGGTTGTAATCAGGGCTGGGCGCTGGTGTATCGTTCTAGCACGCATAGCAGCGAGGGCGCTGTGACCTTGTTCATTGCCCCCCACCTCCACCACCCACTGACCCGCCTGCCAGCACGCCCGCTGCAGTGTCCACATCACGCCTGCTGTATCCGTACAAGGAGGGAAGAGGAGGAAAGTTAGGTATGACCCACCTCCTCCCCATGTCCCCCCTGTGCCCGCCCCCCACAACCCTTTCGTGCAGCCAATCTGTGCCTGGAAGGGGATGTGGGCGGGAGATTTCAAAGCAGCCAGACCAGTTATACTGTCCTGATGTTGCTGCCTGTGCTTCCAAAGACAATGCAGCCTGGGTGAGTGATCTCTCCCCTCTTCCCTAAATATACCATAGTCTTCCAGTCTTCCACGCGCCATAGTCTTCCAGCATTCCACGCACCATAGTTTTCCTGCCTTCCATGCGCTATAGTTTTCCTGCCTTCCATGTGCCATAGTCTTCCAGCTTTCCATGTGCCATAGTCTTCCAGCCTTCCATGCGCCATAGTCTTCCAGCCTTTCACGCACCATAGTCTTCCAGCCTTCCACGCGCCATTGTCTTCCAGCATTCCAAGTGCTATAGTCTTCCAGCCTTCCACATGCCACAGTCTTCCAGCCTTCCATGCACCATAGTCTTCCAGCCTTCCACGTGCCATAGTCTTCCAGCTTTCCACGCGCCATAATCTTTCAGCCTTCCATGTGCCATAGTCTTCAAGCCCTCAATGCGCCATAGTCTTACAGCTTCCATGCGCCATAGTCTTCCTGCCTTCCATGCACCATAGTCTTCCTGCATTCCAATGCACCATAGTCTTCCTGCCTTCCATGAGTCATAGTCTTCCAGTCTTCCATGCACCATAGTCTTCCAGTCTTCCATGCCTCCATAGTCTTCCTGCCTTCCATGCACCATAGTCTTCCAGCCTTCCATGTGCCATCGTTTTCCTGCCTTCTATGCACCATAGTCTTCCAGCCTTCCATGTGCCATAGTCTTCCAGCCTTCCATGTGCATTGTCTTCCTGCCTTCCCTGTACCATAGTCTTCCTGCCTTCTATGTGCCATAGTCTTCCTGGCTTCCATGTACCATAGTGATCCTTCATTACTGCCTTCCATGCACCATTGTGCTCCTTCCTGCCTTCCATGTGCCATAGTGGCAAAATAAGGTTTTGCCTAGGGTATCAAAAATCCCTTTACCAGCCCTGTTGTAATGTCAGGTGGGAGCGTGACGTGGTAGTGTCCTCTGGGTGCAGGCATCTCCACATGGTGAGTGGGCAGCCCCGCAGAAGGAGGCTGTGTCCATGTGGAAGGTGAACACTGAGGGCAGCTGAGAGCCCAGGAGAGAAAAGAGCTTCACAGCCTCCTTGACCCCCGAGGTGGTGCGCAGAAGCATCCCCGGAGTATCAAAGCCTGGACTCCGTCTCCTCCAACCTCCTCTCTGCTCCAGCATCAGCAGTGAGTCCAGGAGGACAAGGACGAGCGGGAGGTTCAAGCTGGCAGGGAGCTGCTGGAAGAAGCAGCAGAGCACCTCCCAGATCAAGAAGGTACTTGGCATTATACACTGATACAGGCCTTAATGCAGATACAGACTGGAATAGGGACAGGGCTAGAGGTCTCTCTGTCAGTCTCCCCCCCTCTCTCTCGGCCGCCCTCTCTGTCCACCACCCTCTCTCTCTCTCTCTCTCTCTCCCCCAGCCCCCCTTCTCTCTCAGCCCCTCCTTCTCTCAGCCCCCTGGTCTCTCAGCACCTCTCTCTCTCAGCCCCCTCACTGTCCATCACCCTCTCTCTGAGCCCCTCTCCCTCAGCCTCCCTCTCTCTCTCAGCCCCCCTCTCTCTCAGCCCCACTTTTCTCTCAGCCCCCATTTCTGTCCACTACCCTATCTCTCAGCCCCCTCTCTCATAGCCCCCTCTCTCTCAGGCCCACCTCTCTCACTCAGCCCCTCTCTGTCCACTACCCTCTCTCTGAGCCCCTCTGTCTCAACCTTCCTCTTTCTCAGCCTCACCTCTCTCTCTCAGCCTCACCTCTCTCTCTCAGCCCCCTTCTCTGTCCACCTCCATTCCTCTCATCCTCTCAGCCTCTTCATCTCTCTCAGCCCCTTCATCTCTCTCAGCCCCTTCATCTCTCAGCCCCACTTTGTTCTCTCAGCCCCATCTCTCTCTCTGAGCCTGCTCTCTCTGTCAGCCCCCATCTCTCTCTAGTAGAGATGAAGTGCTCTGCAGTGTGTAGAGGGGTATCTATGGGTGTAATCAGGGTAGTGGTATCTGGGGAGGTTTGATCAGGGTGGGATGGGTTATCTGGGGGTGTGATCAGAGTGGGGGGTATCTAAGGGTGTAATCAGGGTAGGGGTATCTGGGTGTGTGTGATCAGAGTGGGGCATATCTGGGGTTGTAATCAGGGTAGGAGTATCTGGGGAGGTGTGATCAGGGTGAGGGGGATTATGGGTGTATAATTAGGGTGGGGGAATCTGGGGAGGTGTGATCAAAGTGAGAGTATCTGGGGGGTGTGACCTGGGAGTTGCTTATGGGGGAACCCAACCATTGGAACTTTTAGTTGGCCTCAGCTGCCTGTGGCCAGTGAGGGGAAGCAAGAATTACAGGCACACTGTGAAGGAGGTACCAGCTCGATTTTAGACAGGGAATAGCAAGGGGACAGTGCGGATGGGTTGGGGAGTGGCAAAATGCATCTTCGCCTATGTAGTCAAAAATCCTTGCTCTGACCCTAAGTGCTCCTCTCCTTCTTTCTCTCTGTGTGTAGTATGTCACACATACCACATGAGCTTTGGTCGGAAATGCCCAACGGCACTGTAACAAAGTCCCACCTCCTGGACCTGCTCCTGTGATAGACGGAACACTGATCCAATGCCGTGAAATTGAATCAGTGTGACTTGTACCATAGGAGCCGTGAGCTGGTCTAAGAGGCAGGACTTTGTCACAGTGGCTGCCCGGGCGATTCAAATCCAGTGATGGGCTGCAATTGGTGAGCACTGATAGGCTGCAATTGGTGAGCACTGGTAGTCTGCATTTGATGGGCACTGGTAGGCTGCATTTGGTGGGCACTGATAAGCTGCATTTGGTGGGCACTAATAAGCTGCATTTGGTGGGCACTAATAAGGCTGCATTTGGTGGGCACTGGTAGGCTGCATTTGGTGGGCACTAATAATGCTGCATTTGATGGGCACTGGTAGGCTGCATTTGGTGGGCACTAGTAGGCTGCATTTGATGGGCACTGATAAGGCTGCATTTGGTGGGCACTGGTAGGCTGCATTTGGTGGGCACTGGTAAGCTGCATTTGGCGGGCACTAATAAGGCTGCATTTGGTGGGCATTGGTAGGTTGCATTTGGTGGGCACTAATAAGGCTGCATTTGGTGGGCATTGGTAGGCTGCATTTGGTGGGCACTGGTAGGCTGCATTTGGTGGGCACTGGTAAGCTGCAATTGGTGGGCACTGATAAGGCTGCAATTTGTAGGCAGCAATTGTTGGGCACTGGTAGGCTGCATTTGGTGGGCACTGATAAGGTTGCATTTGGCGGGGATTGGTAGGCTGCATTTGATGGACACTGGTGAGGCTGCATTGATCCCTTGTATCATTTCCGCAGTCTCTGACCATCTCCTGTATCATGCCTGCAGTCTTTGACCATCTCCTGTATCATGTCTGCAGTCTCTGACCATCTCCTGTATCATGTCTGCAGTCTCTGACCATCTCCTGTATTATGTCTGCAGTCTCTGATCATCTCTTGTATCATGTCTGCAGTCTCTGATCATCTCCTGTATCATGTCTGCAATCTCTGACCATCTCCTGTAGTATGTCTGAGGTCTAAACAGACTCTCTAACTGAGGCCCTCTCTGTGTCCATTAAAGAGACGCCCTTGTAGGGGCACCAGAAATATTTCTGCACCCAGGCATCTGTGACCCTATGATCGGTCCTGCCATTAGACACATTCTTCTCCCTATTCTCACCCACAAGGTGATAGTCCTTGTAACCATCACCTCTTTAGTAAAGGACTTTTCACAATGTGTGTGTCTTTATTTACACTTTCCAATTTTTTTTGTGTGTGAATGAGTAGGGGGAACTTTGTAAATCTTACTCAATCACATGGGGGGCTGGTATCTGAGGGGGTATCTGAGTCTGGTATCCGGGGAGGTATGGAATTTGGAGGGCTCCTTCGCTCTTTTTTGAGGGATCTTCCTCAAAACCCATATCAAATCCTCATCAAGGATAAAGGTCAGATATGTATTGCTGGGTCAAACCATGTGCTTTTTTTGTGGGGGTCAATCATTAATATCTATACCACACTGTAATCTAGAATAAGGTTCTGGTATAGGTGAAGGCTATTCCTAGTCGCTTTGCTTACAAACAGAAAGAGCTGGCCAAAGCTGTAATTTACCAGCAATTTAACCACCTCGTGTCTGCGCTATAGCCGAAAGACGGCTGCAGCGCGGACCTAATTTGCTGGGAGGGCGTCCATAGACGTCCTCCCGTGCTCGAGCAGCTTGCGCGCCCCCTGCAGGGCGCATACTGTGATCAGTGAATCTATGAGACTCGGCTGATCACAGATCGGAGTAAGGGTCGATCCCGACCCCTTACCATGTGATCAGCTGTCAGCCAATGACAGCTGATCATGTGACGTAAACAGAGCCGGTAATCGGCTATTTTTTCTCCTCACACTGGTAGAGTGAGGAGAGGGACATCACCGGCGGCTGTGAGAGGGACATCAGTCCTAATCATAGAGAGCCTCTGCAGAGGCTTCTGTGCCCACCTGTGCCACCTACCAGTGATCACCAGCACCACCTACCAGTGCCCACAGTGTCACCCATCAGTGCCCACAGTGTCACCTATCAGTGCCCACAGTGCCACCAATCAGTGCCTCATCACCAGTGCTGCATATCAATACCACCTATCAGTGCCACCTACTAGTGCCCATCAGTGCCACCTACCAGTGCCCATCAGTGCCACCTATCAGTGCCCATAAGTGACATCCATCAGTGCCACCCATCAGTGCCACTCATCAGTGCCACCCATCAGTGCCACCTATCAGGGCCCATCAGTGCCATCTTATCAGTGCCCATTGGTGCCTATCAGTGCAGCCCATCAGTGCCCATCAGTGCAGCCCATCACTGCAGCCTCATCAGCGAATATCAATGAAGGAGAAAAATTACCCAATTGCAAAATTTTTTTTCAAACATTTCTGTCTTTTTTTGTTTGTTTATCAAAAAATAAAAAGCCAAGAGGTGATTAAATACCAACAAAAGAAAGCTCCATTTGTGTGAAAAAATGATAAAAATGTAATTTGAGTACAGTGTAGCATGACCGCGCAATTGTCATTCAAAGTGTGACAGCGCTGAAAGCTAAAAATTGGTCTGAGCAGGAGGGGGGTTTAAGTGCCCAGTAAACAAGAGGTTAAACACCATTTTTCTTTATAAATGTCAGTTTTGCTGTAATAAGTTGTATATATTGTACAGATGAGCCACTTTTGAGGCAGCTTAAACACACCACCTGGACATGTTATTGAAAGAAATTTAGCATTTTTATTGTTTCACTTAATTGCTGCCCGCCCACAGTACATTTACTGCTGGCGGGCATCACGGGCAGGCTAGATCACGTACAATTGCCGCAGTGTGCATTCGCAAGAAACATCACTAACCTTTATTAAAAACCCATTGAGTTCTCCAACAGGGACGGGGTTTCTGTTATTCTGTCTGGTGCACCCACGCGCATGGGCAGTAGAGCCAACTCGTCTAAATCTGCTGCTAGAGAGTCACCTGAAGTGACATAATTGGAGACTTCGAGGAGTTGGATATTTCAACAGAACACCGGTACCCAGGCCACATCGAGCAGCCGGGGGATCATATGATCACACAGCGATCACAAGATCACAATGTCAACAAGGCTGTTATGAATGAATTTCATTCACAACAGCTGTGATTCATATAGAGTGATGCTGTGAATGGTGCACGGCTGTCACATGGTACCTTGGCTAATCACAGCAGCCTGTACCATGTGATTAGCTGTATCCAATCACAGATGACTAGTAATCACAGCTGTTATAAATATCACTCATTCTTGACAGTTCAAAACATTGCTGTTATAGTGATCATCACTGTAAAATTAATTAAAGTGTTTAAAAAAATCCCTGATCACCGCCCCCCTGAAATACTCTGATGAATGTAAAAAATGAAAAATAGTAAAAAAATAAAAAGATGAGAGAAATGTTAAAAAGGTACAAAAATGAATAAAAAATTATTATTATTTTTTTTAACATACTGTCGCCAGTTAGTACCCCTTGCCACTGCCACACCAGTCATATGATGATGCTGTACTGCACTGGTGACAGTATGTAAAAAAAAAAAAAATATGAAGTGAATAAAACTTGCCATGCCTCTTAGTAAATAAATACCTCAGACTTTCCAAAAAGGGGTCATTTGGGGGGGTATTTGCACTGTCCTGACATTTTAAAGGCCTCAAGAAATAAGATAGCCATCAGTACTGATCAATTTTCAAATATATATACCATAGTTTGTAAACACTATAACTTTAACACATACCAATTAATATACACTTATTGGGATTTGTTTTACCAATGACATGTAGCTGAATGCATTTTGTCCTAAATTTATGAAGAAATTTAATTTTACTGGATATGTTTTATAACAGAAATTAGAAAATATTGTTTTTTTTTTTTTTTTTTTTCATTTATATAGAAAAAAATAAAAGCCCAGTGGTGATCAAATATTACCAAAAGAAAGAAGAAGCTCTATTTGTGTAAAAAAAAAATGATATAAATGTAATTTGCATACAGCGTTGCCTTGCCTGACTGTGCAATTGCTAATCAAAGTAGGACAATGCTGAATAGCAAAAAAATGGTCTGGTCATGAAGTGGGTAGCCACCAACCACTCATTGCATTTGTTTGACAATTGTTTGCCTATTAGCCTGGTACATTTAGCTCCAATTGACTCTAGTGAGGTTTAGACTTGTCAACCAACTTCATTACAGTCCGCTAAATTTCTCAATCACCAGCACAATTTTCCTCGTTCATTTGTTGCTACATGCCCTTTTCCATGTGTAGAAGGGTGAGCAATATGTGGTCATAGGTTTTCCCTCTACAGCTATGCCTGCAGTGTGGAGAATCCAGCCACAATTAGGAAATATGGCATAGTGTTTGTTTGTATCACTTTCTCAAAGGAAAATTCCTCTATCCAAACCCTTACCCTCCTCGTTGTCAGCACCCCAATCCTTCTTTTTCTCACTGCTAGCACTCCAACTTTACTCCACCTTTTCATCTTTCCTTTGCCTCCTGCTGCCTCATGGCATTCCACATGATGGTGGAGGGCAGGGATGTAATGGTAGCTGGTATATGGCCTTATGGGAAAAATAGTAGTGACTGAATACCTGATTTTGTGGTATAGCAAAAGCCACAAAAATGTAAAAATATAAAAGGGGTTTTAGGCAAAACTGATACAAAGGTGATGGTCACAGGGGTAATTTAGAGAATTTCAGCAGAGAGCAGAGTTCTGCAACCCAGCCTTAGGACTAACAGACAAAAATAGTTTTGCCAACTCCTCAAAGCAAATTAGCAGGGATAAAGAGGGATTAGCAGAAAAGTAAAAAAATGGAGCAGTAGCAGTACTAGAATGAAGTGACTGCCCTTAAAGAGTAGGAGGAAAAGGGAGCATTATCAAATTCAACATGAATAGCTACTACTGTATCCACCCTTGATGAGGAGGAGGAAGAAAGGGGCACTTTCACAGGCCCAAAATAAATGCCTGCTATGGGCCCTTAAACAGAGGAAGAGCAAAAGGATGTATTTGCAGGCCAAAAATACATGACTGCGATATGCCCTTGAGGAGGAGAAAAGGGTCCAGGAAATATCCACTAAATTAAAGAGGGGAATTGCAGCACAAAAAACTTGGTAAAATAAAGAAACAGCAGATATGCTCCCTTGCGTTGTGGGAGGAGGAAAAGGGCACATTAGAAGGTCCAACAAAAATGGCTGCAATGCATCTTGATGAATAGGAAAACTCTAAAAGAAACAGTCTGCTATGTGACCTTGAGGAGGATGAGTGCATTACTTTTGCTGCCGACTTACCTCATTGAGGTACTTCTCCCACTAAGCTCTTTGGCGCAAAAGGCATGGGTTGGTACTGTATATGGTACCCAAAAAGCTTTACTTTTACCATGGCTTGTACACTGCAGGCAGAAGCCTCTGATTACAATGGTTCTGTCTGCTGCAGATACTTTAAAATAATCCCACACTCCAGAGCTCTTTCTATCTTTCTCCCCTATTCAAGTGCTTGCACACTGGTCTGAATCTAGCCAATTTCTACCAAACACATACCTATAGGAAGGTTGATTTACTAAAGGCAAATACACTGTGCAATGCAAATTGCTCTAAATCTAAGTGGAAGTTCTGAAATGAGGGGAAGCTCTGCTGATTTTTATCATCCAATCATGTACAAGCAAAAATGCTGTTTTTTTATTTTCCTTGCATGTAAATAAGTATTTCTTTCAAAGTGCAGCTTTACCTCGTTTACTAAGCTCTGGAGCAAGTACGCAGTATATTTTCCTTTAGTAAATCAATCCTATAGTCCATATTTAAAAATTTTGGGGAACAATATGAGGATCAGAGAGGGTTTGAAGAATGTGGGGTTGGGGTTTTGAAGTGTTTTCATGCACTCTGTTTTGACAGTTTATTAAAGTTTTAAGACAATGCAGTATGGTATTACAAAAACAAAGCTCACAAATTAAACTTTAAAATTGTTGTGCCACTGGCACATATTTGTGTAGCGCTACCCCGTAGGAGTCGCTGGTGAATGTGGTTTGTCTCCTATGTCTCTGTACTTTGTTTTGTTTTGTTTCATTAGGGGAGTAGAACTTGGATGGGGATAGGGTTCATATGGGATGCCCACTTGATTGAAGATAAGAAATTTAGGAACTGAACTATATACACCACTGGTATATACAACCTCTTCTCTTCTCCTCCAGCACATACACTTGCTTGTAGACATCACTTCCAGGACCAACTAACACTGTGGTTAGGGCCTGACACTGGTTCAGCCAGGCCCAAAGCAAAGCAAATGCCCTTTGCAGGCAGGGACCGCAGGCCCCTATGATGTAGCAAAATGGTAGTTGTTCTTTTTTTTTTTTTAATTATTTTTATTAAAGATTTTCAAGTACAAAACATAGTACAAGTTTTTTGTACAGTACAAAACATGAGAGTACACGTGAATTAGAGACAGGTTTCAAGTATATATTGTAGGAGGTGAATTATTAAACAATCTTATTACCTTGTTAGTCATTTATAGTGAGATATCACTTTATGTAATATAGTGTGTTTCCATGTAACAATAGAGTAAAAATATAGAAAGGAAAGAAGGGGGGGAGGAGGGAGAAGAGGGTAAGGAATTGAAGGGGGTTAGTGGAAAGGAAGAGGTGATGGAGTGATGTAGGTATGTTTTTTTTTTTTTACATTAAATGTTCGAATTTAGCTGAGGTATAGTGAGGAGAGAGTATCCACCCGCTTGCAGGACAGTAGTATGCTCCTGGCGCACCAATCTTTTTTAATTGTCTTTAAACCAATCCGACCATATCCTCCAATGTTTATTGAAGGAAGATTTTTGTTCAGTTCTAGCTGCTATCAATGATTCAAAGATATAATTAGTTTGTGTAATTGCAAGAACTTCTGATACATTGGGTACTATATTTGATTTCCAATTTTTGGTAATCAGTGATCTAGCAGCCAGGAGTATATGTGTAATTACCGTTCGGAAGCAAGGGGGGAAGCTTTCGATACCCAAGTTTAACAGTGCTAGTCCAGGGTTTGGTGGTCTTAGTATTCCTGTAATACGGGATATACACCTAAATATACTTTTCCAGAAGCTGATGATATGCTTACATGACCAAAACACATGTAGAATATTACCCACTTCTCCACATGTTCTCCAACATAACGGTGAGTTGGAGAAGGAGAATTTAGATAATCTATAGGGCGTGAGGTACCATCTTTGAGCTATTTTTAGGGAGAGTTCCCAATGGTTTATACATCTAGTTGCCTTGTACGTGGTTTTGAATGCAATTTCCCATTGATTATCGGTGTAGGATTCCCCTAATTCTAGTTCCCAATTTAGAAAAGGTGGTAGTTTCGTAAAAGTAGTTTTGTTTTGAAAAAAATTGTAAAATAGGGAGATACCTTTGGGTGTAGTGGGAGTTTTAGTGTAGAATTGCCATATTGAGTCGTGTATAAGTATGTGGGTTGATTTTAGAGATTTTAAAAAGTGGACAAGTTGCCTGTATTTAAAGTGGTCCGCCAGGGGTAATGAGTATTCCTTCACCAGTGCGTTGAATGATTTGAGTGTGTTGTTGCTATATAGGTCGGCAATCAGAGATATACCTCTCGATGCCCATTTTGAGAAATTGGAGTGTGGTATAGCGTGGTTTAAGATTGTGATTGGGATAGGGATTTTTATGCTTTTAGTTATAGGTGGGGGTGTTTTGTGGAGTTCTCTCCATGCTAATAGAGAGGCCTGAACAGTTAATGGTAATGATCTTAGGGGGTAAGGTATCCATGTGTCAAGTAGTAAAAGCATTCGGAGATCTTGGGTTGGGCTAAGGGCTTGTTCTATGTTGTACCAGAGGATATCTGGAGATGGTGATAACCAATATCTGAGTTGAGTTAGCAGAGATGCTCGATGGTAGTCTTTAATATCTATCAGGCCCATTCCTCCCATTGATCTATGTTTAATTAGAATAGCTCTAGAGCATCTTGGTCTTTTGGATCCCCATATGTAATTTTTAAGGAGAGAGTTCAATATTTGGAGGTGGGTGTTCTTGAGTGGGATCGGTAATGTACGAAACACATATAAAATCTGGGGAAGGAGGAGCATTTTAAAAGAAGCTAATCGTCCTGACCACGATAATTCTATTTTGGTAAGTCTTTTTGTTTCTTTCTTAATTTTGTCTATCAACGGATTGTAGTTTGCGTCTGCTAGTTTTAAGGGGTCGGCCGTTATTTGTAATCCTAGATACGGGATGCTAAATGAGCTCCATGTATAAGGGAATCGTTTTTGTAGATCTAACTGGAGGGATGGAGGAATATTTAAGCCCAAGATTAGGGATTTTGAGAAATTTACTATATAATATGACACCTGAGTAAAGCTTGTAAGAATATCATGGGCACATCTTAGGGACTTATGTGGTGCTGTCAAAAGAAGAATGATATCGTCTGTGAATAAATTAATGTTATGTGATTTACCTAATAATGAAAATCTGGGTGTATCTAGGTGTGCTCTAATTTTTTCCGCTAAAGGCTCTATGAGGAGGTTGAATATGGAAGGGGACAGTGGCCATCCCTGCCTGGTACCGTTGGTAATTGGGAAGGAAAGGGAAAGGGTACCGGAAGTATAGACTTGCGCACATGGTGAGGAATACAAGGCCAAGATGGCTGAGAGGATGAGGCCTGTGAATCCAAACTTCCTAAGTGTCTGCGACATGTATCCCCAGTGGACCCTGTTGAATGCCTTCTCCGCATCCAAAGAGAGTAGCAGAGAAGGCACCCGACAGGACCCAGCGTGGTGGAGCACATCAACAATCCTTCTTGTGGCATCTGATGCTTGTCTGCCCCTAGTGAATGAGGGGAATGAGGCAGAGGACATTGCTTCCATATAAACGTCCTCGAGTGAGGGGGACAGGGTCCCACAGAACACTTTATAGTAACTGTTTGGTAGTCCATCTGGTCCTGGAGATTTACCAGTGGGCAATGAATTTACTGCTTTTCAGATCTCAGTCTCCGTTATGGGTGAGTTAAGTTGTTCTAAATGTGATGATGAGAGGGAGGGTAGTTTGAGATCTGCCAAAAATGATTGAATGGCATCATCTGAGGGCTGTGGTGTATTTACATCATCTTTTAAATTGTAAAGAGAAGAGTAATATTCAACAAAATTGTTTGCTATGTCGTTTGGGTTGAATATTTTGCTGTTGTCTGAGCTTTGAATCAGATAAGGGATCTTCATTTGTGTTCTACGATCTTTTAGTCTCTGGGCTAAAAATTTACCAGCTCTGTTACTAGAGGAGTAATGGTTTAATTTAAGGAATCTGATATGTTTGTCATATTGTTCTAGCAACAAGAGCCTGAGATCCGATCGCAATTGGGTTAATTTGTTTGCTATGCTAAGGTCAGGTACATTTTTATTTTGAACCTCCAGGAGTTTTATATCTTTTAGAAGGGAGTCTAATTTTTGTGTCCTCTGCCTCTTCATCCGCGAGCTGATCTGTAGCAAGATACCTCTAATAAATGCCTTATGAGCGCACCACATAATAAATGGACTTTTAACAGATTTAGCATTGATATCAAAATATTCTTTTAGATGTTTGGTCACCAGAGCAACCTTGGAGGGTTGTTGGAAAATCTGTGGGTTGGCCCTCCAAATGTAAGCCGGTGCCGATGCATATTTCTCCTCTATCGTGAGAGACAC
Organism: Aquarana catesbeiana; assembly: GCF_042186555.1. NCBI lineage: Eukaryota > Metazoa > Chordata > Amphibia > Anura > Ranidae > Aquarana > Aquarana catesbeiana. Next base: position 777,535,352 of record NC_133324.1, read on the forward strand.
AGGAGCGTGGTCTGACCACGTTATGTCATGCACAGTAGAGGAGGATACCTTCTGAAGGAGAGCTCTGTCCACCAAGATCAGGTCTATACGTGAGTATGAGTTGTGTCTAGAGGAGTGGAAAGAATAATCCCGTTCGTTGGAGTGCTGGCATCTCCAAGCGTCATACATCTCTTCTTTATGTAGTAACTTTTGGATTGAGGGAAGAGGGCGTCTTGATTTGGAGGTGGTGTCCATTCTATAATCCACTGTGATATTGTAGTCCCCACACATTATAACTGCTCCCATTTTGATTGAGTTGATCTTTTGAAACATCTTTTTCAAGAAGCCTATTTGGTGTGTGTTTGTTGCGTAGAGGTTAACTAATGTGTATAGGTGGTTGTTGAATTCCCCAATCGGGACCAGATATCGACCCTCCGGGTCTGTGTGGGTCTCTCGGATTGAGAGAGCAACAGAGTCTCTTATGGCAATAAGTACGCCCCTTTGTTTTTTAGAGGCTGACGCTTGAAAGATGTGAGGGTATTTAGGATGTGAGAATTTGGGGGCTGCTGAAGCCATCCAGTGCGTCTCTTGCAAACACAGGATATCAGACTTAAGTCTGAGGGCCTCCCTCCACACTGAGGCTCTTTTGGCAGGGTGGTTTAGACCGTGGACGTTAAAAGAGGTCACTCTAATCGCCATTTGAGGTGTGTGATATGATGATAATGTGTTGGTACCTTGTGTAATCCTGAGTAGGTTTCCGCAGATCTTGATTGTAGTTTTTCCTCTTGCTGAATGAGAAGGTTTCTTCCACTGGCATGAGTTTACAGTCCATCACCGATACGGAGGGGTAGGGATTGAAAAAAAGAAAAGGTAAAGAAGAGAAGATCAATAAACAAAAATAGAACTTATGTGCAAAAACTTTAGATTCCGTCCGGAATCTGATGGCAGATGTACTGCGCATTTTTTTTTCCTTAGGAGGGGAACTACGTGGAGTGTGTTAGCTCCATTTGGAATCAGGAAAATCGTGGTTGTGGGTAGTTTATGACATTCGAGGTGATTCGGTGTTGCGGCTTTTCTGTTTCTTTTTGTGTGCTACCACTTTCCACTCACTTTGGTCGTCTAGTCTCGGTGAGGAGGAAAGTCCTGTAGGGGGTTGCTCCGGAAGAATGTCCCATGTACGCAGCATAGAAAGTCCATCTTCTAGGTTGGTGATCACCGAGGTCTTGCTATCATGGGTGATTATAAGTTTTGTTGGGTAACCCCATCTGTATACAATGTTATGATTACGCAATGCCTTAGTCACAGTTAGCAATGATTTACGCTTTTGCATTGTGAACTGTGAAAGGTCTGCAAACATTTGTATATTGGAATACTTCTCAGGCGGTTGTGAGTTTTTCCTAAAGGCTAGCATGAACTGCTCCTTAACATGAAAAAAGTGCACCCGCATCAGAACGTCTCTAGGAATGTTGTCTGGTAGGTGTGCAGGTTTAGGAAGCCTGTGAATTCTGTTAATGACTAACTCCGAGGAGGGAGTAGATGATAAGTAGGTTGACATAAATTCCTGAACGTATTGACGGAGTTGTTGGGGCTGAACACTTTCTGGGACTCCACGCAGTTTCAGGTTGTTCCTGCGTGATCTGTCCTCGAGGTCTGCGACTTTTTCTTTAAGCCATGTTACCTCATCTGACTGTTCATTATGGGCATCTACTAGGGTGTTGTATGATGCTGCATAATCCCCCATTTTTTTCTCCACGTGGTCTACTCTACCTCCTAGTTCCTTCACTTCTACTTTAAAATTCCGCATGCATTCCATCATGTCTGCATGTAAAGAACTGCGCAGTGAAACCAGCATGTCTCTGAGGGTTGTATCTGAGAGAGGTTGGTTTCCAGTAGGGAAGGAGTTAATGGAGTCAGCCATCTCCCTCGTGTCATCTAATGAGTTATGGTCCGTACTGACCTTTTGTTTGTGCGACTCATCCGACATGCGGGGTTTCGATTTGGCAGGGCTGCCTGAGAGAGGAGTGGAGGCATCTGGAGAGTAGCTGTGTGGGCCTTTTCCGGAGCTCGGGCTCGGTGTGGCGGAGTGTGATCCGATCGATGTGACCGGAGAGCAGCCGGCGGCGCCATCTTGGATCTCGCTGTGGATCTTAGGAGGGAAGAAATCTTTCAGTTTCTTCGGCTGCGAGGAGTTTTGTCTCTTCCTCGTCATCTCTAGCGGTGGTGCGGGTCCTTAGGTAGGTACTGGTACTAAAAGGAGCAGTTTGGTTCATCTCGAATTGCTTTGAATCCTGTCGTTAGTGCGGAGCTAACAGATCATGCGGCCGTTCACTAGCGTGGTAGCCACGCCCCCGCAAAATGGTAGTTGTTCTTAATGATAGCTGTCCCACATGTGGCTACGGCTCCCAGTACTACCTATTCAGGCCCTGCCAGCCCTCATGGCTGCAGCTGCCTCTTTCCACTGCCCATGCCACCATAGCCCTCCTGACTGGCTCTGCACCCATCCCAGACTGCTTCATCCTAGTCCTCTTAGGCATGCCTCCCAGTCCTCCTGACTGTGTGTCACTCACCAGCCCTCTTGGCTGTTCCTCCTATAGACTTGCCCAGTAGTGTTCTCCCGCTGTCCTCTTTGCTCGCGGTGCCTCCTGGTGCCTCCTGGCCAGGACACCTCCTTGGTTTTAGGTTTTTGGCCCTCCAAGGCCACGACAGCCTAACACTCCCTCCAGCTTCCACCTGAACACAACTTCTCCTCAGCTGGGCTGACTCTGAGTATTTGAGGGGGCCTGCCCCCTGCCAACCCAAATAGGGGATTGTTTAGGGCCCTCAGAATACTCCAGGCAACTCCACCAGACTGCCCCTCCCATTCTTCTAGAAGGTACAAGAACATTCGAGAAGTAGGGGGAGGTCTCAGTGATGCTGCCTGTGTGTCATCCAGCTCTCCCTGGATTTCTACCCAACCCAGGACAAAAACAGATAGGCTTGGCTACCATCCAAGCCTGCATAACTTTATCTGTACCAAAGAAAAAGAACCTACTTACACTTCAAGCATTACAAGGTGCTACATTTGTATGAAGATGAGGGCTTTAGCTTTATAAGAGTAAACATTACTATAGGAGGGCATGGCCGGCAGCCGAGGAGTATGGCTGCAGTGTAGGAGAGCTCCGTCTTCTGCTGTGATACTGGAGCAGATTGCAAAGTGCCTGGGCCTCGGATTGCTGTGGTTTCTTCTCCTAGAGGGTCGGGCACACCTGGGGGACATGTCCAGGAAGAGAAAAGAAGTCTGGCAGATCAAAAGGATGACAGACTTCTTCCAGCAGCCCCACAGTATGCAGACGCAAGATGGCGCCAGTAAGCACAGAGAAAGAGAGCGTGACAGGTTCTCAGGACACAGCAACAGGGCACAACGCCACTCTAACCAGCCACAACAGTCACAAGGGGCAGATTAGCAAATCCCAGTCATCCTCCTCATCCTCCAGCCCTATTAAGGCTAAACAGCAGCACATGCAGAGAAAAGACATAGAAGAGGAGGAGATAGACACATTCCTCAATAATACCAGGGAACTCCAGGGCTCCATTTTAGAATTCACCACTAAAAACCAACCAGTGATAGACACAATTCTAAAGGATATGCTGGTGTCACTATGCAGTACTATACACGCAGATATTCTATCACTTACAAATCACTTTAAGACAGAAATAAAAGCTGTTGACAACAGAGTTACCCATATAGAACACAAGATGGGAGAATTCTCTGATACTATTAATGAAGTAATTGATTCCCATAATGAGAGGGAGGATGAACTGCATAAGATAAAAGCTAAAATGGCCAATCTCGAAGATCATTCAAGACGAAATAACATCAAAATCCGTGAGATACCCAAGTCGGTCAGACCTCCTGAACTGCACGCCTACTTCCAGAAAATTCTCCAGAAAATGATACCTGAAGCTTCCCTAACAGACCTATCGATTGATAGGATCCACGGGTTACTGAAACCCAGACACTTGCCAGATCATTTCCTGAGAGATACGATCGCTCGGATCCACTTTTATCAAATTTCTCCAGCTTACGAGAAACCCTGATAATGAACCATCCTGTACCCAAGGCCTTCCCTTCTATCCTGATTTATCAGCTTACATAATGCAAAGAATGAGAAATATGGCCACTATCACCAAACCTCTAAGAAACCACAAAATCACCTACAGATGGGCATATCCAGCAAAACTCCTCGTCATCACTAAAGAGGGGAAAGTATTCTATATTGACTCAGTAGATGATGGCATATGGCTATTGAAAGAATGGAACATCCTGGAAAAAGATGAAGATCCTCTGACAGCATCCTCCTCTCCACGTCCTCAGTCATCAACATGGCCACCTGACCCTAAAGACTGAAAGCTCATGTTAAATATTTTCACTACTACTTCATTTCAGCTCCGGTAGATCCATGGATATCTACCTAGTTCTCTTTTCATCCCTTACAGAGTTACATGATAATATCCCTTCAGATTTGATTTGAATCGTTTTTTTTTTCCTTATTTTTGATTCACATCGGAGATTTCAAGTTTTGTTTTAATCTCTGGTGATTCATAGGTTTAAATTCACATTAAAGTAATCTGGACTCTGGCTCATTGTTGGACTATCGCACTTAAAATATCTCTTGACAAGAGTAAACGTTACTATAGATTTACATCTGTTATGGCTGCACTTCCACTGGTCAATTCAGGCCTGTTAGATTTGGAAAAAAATTAAGTGTACCACCCTCAAACTGATGGGCTGGTAGAACATTCAATAGGATCCTCAAAGGAATGTAAAAAGAGTAGATAATATGGATGGAAAAGACTGAGACGTCCTTTTACAAAACAAATTAATATTTTCAATGAAGAACGTGACACAGTCCTCCACAGAGTTTTCCCCATTTGAATTTCTGTACAGTAGGTGTTTGCTGGAACTCCTGGATATAGCTTGGAAACATGGGAACAAAGGGTCATACCTCACAAAATTGTAATCAAACACATTGCTCAGATGCAGGATGGGATAGCAGCAGTAATGCCCATAGTTTGGAAACATATACAGCAAGCCCAATAGACCCGAGAGAAAATCAACCAATCTAGTCAAATTAACCACCAGGTAAATGAGACTGGAAAGAGAAAGTCCATGTAAGTATTGTAAGGCACTTTCAGGAGAAAGTGATTTAAAAGTATCACCACCAAAGGTGTATCACGGACCCTGCCTTAGATTCAGAAGTTGGGAGAGTTCTTGGAGAAAATTTTTCAGAATTACCTGACTGAACAAATGTAATTTACCTTGACATTGTGACTGAGCCTCATATCAAAGTAAAGTTAAAGTTAGAGTCTTAATCTGAGTCAGGGTGTATACAGGAAGCTCTCTGGTGCCTCCTCCTGGTTCTGAAAAGCTGGAAAACATTCTGGAAACTGGAGGGTGGAGATTAGGAGGGTTGTGGATGCCATGCAGGTCTCCTGCAGACTTGTCTGTGTATCTGTCTGCTCGTACCTTGTATGGGCAGGCAGATACACACTGACAGGAAGAGAGAATAAACTACCAAAGTGCACATCAGTGTCATGGTAGTTCAATAAAACTACAAGCTGACAGCTGCAAAGGCTGTCAGTACTTGTAGTTTCCCATTCACAGAGCACTGTGAATGAATGACATGTCCAGGCAGGTGCAGCCATGGCCAGATCTAGGGGGGATGCTGGGGTGGCCTGCCCCCCCAGATTTAAGTTGTGCCTCCCAGGCTGCCCCCCTCCCCATTGACATGGTACCTAGCCTGCTGAGCTCCTTACCCCGTTCACACACTAAGGACCAGGACACGAGTGGGCAGTCTGGTGCAGTGAACTGTGAGCAAGCAGCGGTAGAGAGAAGGGAACAGGGAGGAGGTTCCCTCCTGTCAGTAGAGAGGTCCACTGTACAGTAAATCACACAGGTTCACTAAATCAGACTGTATATAGTTTGATTATCTGCCCCCTACATCCATTTCCTGCTGCTGGGAGATGAGCAGTCCATGGAGGAGATAGGGGGCGAGTAATCAAGCTGTACAGTCCAATCTAAGAGTTTTTCCCTGTCATCTGCTGTACCAAGGAGCAATTCTGACAGGAGAGGGAAGAGCACAGCACAGCTTGCATTTCCTCTGGGCTCTGTAGTCATAATCTCCCATCTGTAAGTTTGGGGGGGGTGACTTACAGGTGGGGAATTATAGTGGGAACACAATGCTGAGGGGGAAGGGAGGAAGTCGGGGGAAACAATCAGTTAGTTCTGCACTCCAGGGACCCCTATTCAGCTGACAGCAGGCTAAAGTCTTCTGATGGCTGATGTCACTCAGCCGGTCCAGGCTCTGGAGAGATGCTGACTTTAATGTCTGATTCCACCCAGCACACCACTGAGAGCCCGAGCCAGCTGCTTCCGCCCCTCCACAGCCAAGCACTCCAGTGAGTGCTGGAGGGGCATAGCAGAGACAGTCACCAGCTCTCTGCTCACTGAAGACTGAGAACTGAGCGATCAGTGATCTTAGTTCTCAGTCTTAAAGCCAATGGAGGACAGATGCAGCATCAGGCCGATGGTGCACTCACCACCTAGGAGAGTATGTAGGTTTTTTTTTTGGTTTTTTTTCCAGCACTTCTCTTTTAACCTACCAGCATGTCTTTGGAATGTGGGAGGAAACAGGAGGAAAAACACACAAGCAGGAGCTGGGAGAAAAATGAAGTCAAACCACACAAACAAACACACAACAGGCAAATTCCATCCAGATAATGTCCTCCTGACTGGGTTTCAAACAGGGGACCCCAGTGTTGCAAAAAGTGCTAACCACTAACTCATTATTTTTACAATCTAACCTATTTAGTAAAAATGTATGAATCCTGGGAGAAAGCTGGGTGAATCCTGTGTGAAAGTCTTTATAAATAGACCACTATACGAGCTAATATAGTCTCACAATGATTAATTTAGTAATGGCTTTATGAATATTTTATAAAAAATAAAACAAGTTGAAAAATATTTGTCACTTCCATTGTTAAATATGTATTCTTTAAATTGTTGCACAAATTGCCAGTGTTATATAAATATGTGTAATAAATAAATAAATATTTTTTTTTATTTTTTTTTTCCATCAGTTGACAACTGCAAATGAAAACATCAATTGCACACTGATTTTTTTTCTCAAAAATATTAATCCCCAGCCCAGATCATGTTTCAAAGAAAACAAGTAAACAGCTTAATACAAACTTCTCTGCAATTTCTTAATGTTTGTGACCAGGCAGAAAAGTTTAATGAGGTCCTTCACAATAGAGGTTGCCAGTTGTTGCAGAACACTGGCAGAGCATGTGTGTGGTCTTTAGGTGACTGAGACCACCAACTTTATTTAACTCTGGTCCCTAAGGCATAATCATGCCCTTGCTGACCACACAGGTGAGAAAAAATATTTTCTCACTTGCATACAAAGGCTAAACTATCAGGATGCTGATCATCAGTAGGATATTATTAAGAATCTGCTTTATTTTATGCATTGGTAGACTTGTTCACTACAATGTAGAACACCTTCTTGCTTTTAACAGTTACTGTTACTGCCACCCAGGCACAGCAGATGAAGGGATAAGTGATGTTTATTACATAGTAACTTGACAAAAGCACCGCCATGCTTCATGCCGATAGGGCATAAACGTGAACTGTCAGACAACATAATGAACTAATAGTGACTTTGAATGTAGTTTCCAAAGCACCCAGGGAGCCTAATTCAGCTGTGCATATGTGGATCACTCTACATAAATGGAGATAAAGTGCTAGACAGATAATATAATAAATTATTTTAGAGAGAAAAACAGCAGCAAAGCTAACAATCTTCATTTTATTTTCATGTGTGCTTTGGCAGTGAAATTTCAGCTGCCTTTTGTCAATATATAAAACATGTGCAGGCCAGATGCTTGTACGTGTTGTGGCATTACAGGACCTGAGTTAACTTAACAATAATCTGAGGACAGCGGGTGTGAACTTGAGCTGGGCCAACACCTCATCAGACCACATGGCTAATTGATTTCAAAATTAGACTTGGTATTTCTAAACAATAATCTTAAAAGGCAGCAATAAAATACATCAGAATCCTTTGAGCTAGCCAAGCTTTCATCCAAATAGCTTATTACAAAGAACTGGCACACCTGAACTTTGGCATACACAAATAAATCCCAAAACGGCAAATGGAAACCACATTTGGCACTTTAAGGTTTGTCAAGAGAAGTTTGTAGTTATAAACGAGTTAAGTTTTTGTTTTTTTTGTCTTTAAGCAGCAGGAAATAATTCATTGAATCTGTTTTATTGTGACACCTGTGACTTATACAATAAAACAAGGCACTAGGCTCCTGATGGAGTGTTTCCAGTTTATGTTACTGGAACAGGAGCTAGGCAAGTGTTGGAGATGTACTATGCTCTTGTCAGTGATATCCCTTTGAACTGTGAACTGCTGATCTGTGGCATTAAGGACCAAGGAGATTTAGATTAGACATTTGTGTTGGTTAGAATAAATTAGAGGCAACCATTTAAGAAATGTATGGAATCTAGTGGAGAAGACACAGAGGTGCCACATGAATAGGAGCTGACAGTTGAAAGCATGTCCCATGCACATACAATATTGTGTGTGCCCTAAGAATGAGCAGCGTAGGGAATTTATCACAGTGATTTCACAGGTCTGACACTTGGAATGGCCCTGGTGATGGTAGAAAAAATAGTGATATTAATCTGATGTCCAATTAGCATGTAATGCAGTAAAGTGAGTGTGCATTACATAACTGGGGTTACCTAACAACAGTTTGCCAGTGTCATTGACAGACTGCAGACTGCACACTCACACATATTTAGTTGTCATGTTTTCCTCCTTGCTTATCCTCACCTTACTGTATCAATATAATATAAAGTATATATATGTATACATAAGTACATAAATCTTATATTGTAAATATGTAAAGAAGTATTAAAAATAGCATGTTAAGCTAGGTACACACTGCAAGTTTTTAGTTCAACCAAAAAGGTTACATGGAAAAAATTAAATAAATGGCAGATTGCTGTACAAACACAAGCGATGTTGGTGTTGCGATCTCACTCACTGTGCTATTGTATTCTGACAAGGTAACTCCCCTGATCGGATGCTGCTTTGACCGGCTTCTGTCAGACAGAGAGCTGTACACACTGACTGATAGTCATCCAGTTTCTGCTGAGCTGGTGATTTTTAGATGTGTGTCCATTCTTACATAGTTACATAGTAGGTAGGATTGAATAAAGACAATACTCCATCCAGTACAACCTGTGTAGGTGCATATGTGTCAGTGTCTATAATTATTTCCCCTTATCCCTGTATGTTGTGTTCTTTAAGATGCACATCCAAGAGCCTCTTAAAAATATCCATACTCCCCGCAGCCACCACCAATTGTGGAAGAGAGTTCCACATCCTTGTTGCCCTGACAGTGAAAAACCCCCTGCGCAGTTTAAGGTTAAACCAATTCTCCTCCAATCTTATAGTGTGTCCCTGTGTCCTCTTACACTCCTTGAGACTGAATAGCTTTTTTACTATGCTGGGATTGCCATAGAAGTATTTGTAAATCGCTATTATATCTCCACTCAAGCGTCGTTTCTCCTGCAAGAATAGATTTTGTGTTTGCAGGCGTTCCTCGTAATCGAGGTCCTCCAGTCTCATTTTTAGTTTTGTTGCGCTTCTATGGATTCTCTCCAGTTCCAGCGCATTCCTTCTGAGGACTGGTGACCAGAACTGGACAGAATACTCCAGATGTGGTCTAACTAGAGTTTTATAAAGTGGCAGGATTATCATTCTATCTCTGGAGTATATCCCCTTTTGTATGCATGCTAATATTCTGCCGGCTTTGGTAGCTTCAGCTTGACATTGCATGCTATTGCTCAACCAACTACTAGGACCCCCAGATCTTTCTCCATCCTTGACTTCCCCATCGGTTCTCCTCCTAGTGAGTAGTTGATATTGCATTTTTGTTTTTTGCCCCCAAGTGCATTTCCTTACATTTTTCCGCATTAAACCTCATTTGCCATGTATTTGCCCACTCCATTATTTTGTTTAGGTCTTTCTGTAAAATTTCTATATCCAGATGAGAAGTTTTTGCCCTGCTTATTTTTGTGTCGTCCGCAAAAACTGATATTGAGCTATTTATCCCATCCTCAATATCATTTATGAATAAATTGAATAGAATTGGTCCCTTGACAGAACCTTGGGGTACCCCACTTACCACTCCAGACTAGTCGGAGTATATGTTATTTATCACTACCCTTTGGACACGGCCCTGTAACCAGTTTTTTACCCAAGAACAAACCTTATGGTCCACACCTGCGGACCTCAGCTTGTAGATTAAGCACTTATGGGGGACTGTATTGAATGCAAAAATCCTTTGCAAAATCCAAGTACACTAACCTTCCTCGTAGAATGTTAACAGATTGGTCTGGCAAGAACGACCTTTTGTAAACCCATGCTGATAACTACTTATGATATTTTTTCCTCAGTAAATTTTTGGATATAGTCCCTTATCATCCCCTCCAATAATTTACCAATGATTGAGATCAGAATGGTCTGGCTATAACCTGTCTGAGTTCTCTGAGGACTCTCGGGTGTAAGCCATCTCGTCCTGGTGATTTATTTGTATTAAGTTTATCTAGTTTTACCTTCACTCCGGCCTCTGTTAGCTATGGGGGTATGCCCTGTAAAGTGTCACTAACAGTACTGTTGTGGTCAATACACCCCTCCTTTTCCTGCATAAAACTTAGGGGAAGAAGGCATTTAGTACAGTTGCCTTCTCTATGTCACCCGTAATCATCCTCCCATCCTCGTCTTTTATCTAGGCAATGTGATCTGATTTTGCCATTTTACTGTTAATGTACCTATCCCCTTTAAATTGTTTATACTTGTAGGAGAACGGGGTGTCCCCAAGGGATAATATGGGCAGAAAACCAAGAAAGGATAGTATTGGAAAAAATACAAAGTATATATAAAAAATAAACAAATTTTATTCAAAGTACAAAAAGGAGGAAAATTACAAAGGTTTATAAATATCTAAAAACAATCAAGAAGAACATAATCATAAATGCAAACATACAGCTACTAGATGCTGCAGCAAACGCTGGAAAAACGCAGCTGCTGCAAACCCACTCTGCATGTTTTGGAAAAAAACACAAAAAGATTGATTTCTTTTTATGATGAGTGTACTTCCTTCTTCAGGGATTCGGGTAGAATGTATTGTTACATTTCTATCAAAGAGAAAAAAAGAATATGTATGTATGTGTGTATAAGTGGCCAACCACTACAGAGTACAATCAATTTACATATTAAAGTTGATTTATAGAAAGGTGAATATACAGTAAAAATATACAGTTCAGTACTTACAAATCAAAAATGTTCTTTTACAGGAAGATGATACACAGCATGCATGCAGGTGGATGGGATCCCACATCCAAAGGTTCTTTAAAGGATTAATATGAGCAGGGGGAGACCCCAGTTATAGGGGGAGTTCTGTCACCCCATTCAGTAAATCCAAAGCATGTAGCAATTTTGTTAAGGGTCTGGGACGGGATCAGACCCCACAAGGAGGCGGGTGCGGCAGGTCAGAGCTCGCAAGAGCCACCCAACATGGGTGTGGAGAGGGCAGATCTGTTGGGGCAAAGAAAATATGTATATATGTATGCTGCTATTCCACTCATATTACACAGAACCATTAGTAAGCTCCCAAAAGTGAATAGGGAAGACAGGGCCAACAAAAGCATCTTCCCTGTCTACTGGTTATGTTTTGACTACGTTTGTTCTTTTTTCTTTTATTATTAAACAAGTGTGATTTAACTGTACTTCTGTCTTGGTCTGATTTCATGGTTTCTGACAGTAGGCGAAGGCCATGAATTCAGAAGATACAGTCAATCCACTTGTTGGTAATATTTTTTTCAGATTGGATGAGCAAGATCACTACATGGAACAGTTTGCCATGGCGTTACAAACACTCCTGAGTTGCACGGCTCACCTGGAATCTCCCACTGTGGCTGCTCCGGTACAACCTGTGTTGCAGGCCATCCCTGCTGCTGCGCCAATCTCTGTGCAGGCACCCGCCTCAAGTATTACCTCTATAAGAGGTATGTCTGGTTCCACTTCCCTGGTGATTTGGGGGCGATCCAGTCCAATGCAGAGGGTTTGTCAACCAGGTTTAGATATACTTTGAGATGCTGCCTCAGGCATTTCTCACGGACAGAAGCAAAGTAGGTTTTTTGATATCTTTATAACACAAGTAATCTGCGCTAACCCCAGTTTAGAAAGTGAAAATTAAATGTAAAAAATTATGATAAAAATATATGAAGTTATGAAAAAAAAAAATTCTTTTACAAAAAGAAAAAGGAGAAAATGAATTTTTCCTGAACAAAATTGACTAATAGTGCTGCAAGTCAAAAAACCCCAGAATATTCAGTTTTAACAAAAGGTAAGTGCACTCAGGTGCACTACTAATGTCAAACAAAATTCGGTTGAAAGTACCCCTTCAGCCTAGGTGTGCATATTTATAAAACAAACAAAAAATGTTTTAATAATGTGCAGTACATAACAAACAATGAGTGAATTAATATAGTGCAGTCCGCTTGGGGAGGAAAGTCCTGCAAGCTCAGTGTGTGATCCGTGATTTTTCAGAGGTGAAGTGTCATCTTCTCTGTGTTAAACATGCAAGACTTTTATAGAAAAAGAACCAGATGTATGGGACCCCTATTACGGGGTCTTAAGGGCTCAGATTATCAGATCCCGTAGGCAGGAACAGCTGATTGAGTTTTCATACTCAGACATCCATCTGTCTTGAGAACTTCACTGGCGCTGAGATGACTGTATGATGCGCTTCCATGGGCAGGAACAGCTCATCGATTTTGAACACAAGCTCTGATACGCCTTGAGCTTTTCACAAGCACTGTGAAATCTGTATGGTAAACTTGCCTCCGTAGAATCACTCACAGGGTTAGGGGAGAGATTACAAAAAACAGAAGGTCCTCCATAGTGTAGTATGGTAAAAAAAACTCTTTAATAAAAACGATGAGTAGCCGACATCAGAAATATTTAGCGGAAAATCAGTACACGAGTTTTGCCAGCTCTGCAATAAAGTCAGCCAGTTGCTGTGTGGTGACGTCAAATCCCTTGGCTCTGCCCTACGCTGCGTTTCTCCATATGGTGCATCGACTGGGAGAGGAGACTGGGGCCAGATGTCACACACCACACTTTATAAGCATCTCAGCAGGCGTGGTGACACCGGAAACAAGATTGGGATTATACCTCAATCAGTTCACGGTGTAACCAAATACTCAACGGATTTGACATCCAAATCAAGCCTTACTACATATAAAATAAATCACAATTACATTGCAACAAATAGCAACATCAAATGTTTTAAAAAATGTGTTTAAAAAATATATATATATAAAAAATGCATATAAAATAAAAATCATGCTGGGATGAAAATTCTACTGACTCATGCATAAAGGTGAACCAGCCTAGCCATGGTCTGAACATTGTATTATATCATCCCAGCCTGCCCATTGCTCAGAGGGGGGAAGACACTGAGGGCAACGAGAGGATGTTCAGTAGATTCTACGTATGTTTCTAACATATCACTATAATTCTAAATGACCCCAAACAACCAAAATGGTATACCAAACCTTTCTACCTTATATGTGAATGAACTCCGTCACCTATGGGAGACCAAGTGGTGTAAAGGAAAAATTATCGACCTAATGGTACATATGCGCTCATACTGGGGGTGGGAGAACAGATTTAGCTGTTATCTATATAGCAGTTTATGTCCCATTCAATGTTAAGGCCTAGGGGGCTATAACACTGCATGTCAAATATCCAGTGAGTTTCACGGCGTGAAATATGGCATTTTAGATTACTGCTCCTCCAATGGGGGGTACATTTTTCGATGGCCATAACTTTCAGCAGTGAAATGTCATGGTTGTGAAACTGGCGGAAGTGCCATGAGACACTATGTCCTATAAACCCCCTACGTATATTGGACAAATGTTCATCAATCCGGATTTTGAGCGCATGGGTGGTCCTACCGATATATTGAAACCCGCACGGGCAACTGAGGAGGTAAATCACCCCTACGTGTCCGCATGTAATAAACTCCTTAACAGAATAGACTCTAGAAGTGGTGAAGGATGAAAAGGTGGCACTTTTAACGGTTTGGGATGACCTGCATACCGCACATTTCCTACAAGGAAAAAAAACCTTTTAAATTACCAAACATTTGTTTTCTGGGGGGTGGGTCAATGACACTAGGCACCAGAAGATCTTTAAGGTTTTGGTTCCTTCTGTATAGAACATTAGGCCAATCCGGAAGTGCAGGTCCTAACACCTTATCACACTTCAAGGTCTGCCAATGCTTTTGGATGATTTTGTTCACCCACCAATACTGTGAAGTAAAGGTGGTCAAAAAAAGACCACTCCAAATCTTTATTTTTCTTCCCTTCTCTATTTTTAGGGACTAACAGAGTTTGTCTGTCAAGAAGGGCAACTTCCTGTAAGTCCCTATCAAGTGAAGAGGGCTGGTATCCGTTCTCTATAAATCGGTTTTTGAGGATATTGGCTTGGGCTTTAAAATCTTCTGGGTGGGAACAATTCCTTCTAATGCGTTGGAATCTTCCCTTCGGAATGGCTTTGAGCCACTTCGGTTGATGTCCACTGTCCAATGGAATATACCCATTGCGATCAGTATTTTTAAAAAAGGTTTTGGTAAGGAGGGAACTGTGTTCTTTGAAAATCACTAAATCTAAAAAGTTAACTGAAGTGGAGCTGTATTCGTAGGTAAACTTAATTCCCCAATCGTTGGTGTTCAGTTGGGTCATAAAAGAATGAAGAGATTCTTCATCACCCTTCCACATAAAGAAGGCGTCGTCTATGTAACGACGCCAAAAAAGGAGACGGGGTTCCTCTTGGGAAAAGAGTTTGTCATTTTCCCATAGAGCCATGGACAACCCAGCTAAGCTGGGGGCAAATTTAGCCCCATGGCAACTCCAGTGCTTTGGAGGTAAAAAAGCCCTCTATAATAAAAATAGTTATGTTCCATGGCAAATTTGAGTAATTTCATAACAAACTCTATAGTGGAGGTATTATAAGAAGGATCTTTTTTGAGAAAAAACTCGGCCGCCTGATATCCCAATTGCTGGGGAATAATGGTATAAAGGGAGGCAACATCTGCCGTAACCAGCAAGACATTGTCCTCCACTGTATACTCAGATATTTCTTTAATGATTTGCATTGAATCTTTAAGGAATGCTGGTGCTTTGTTGACTGCCGGCTGAAGATAAAAGTCAAGAAATTTCCCTATTCTAGAGGTCAGGGAATCAATGCCGCTTACAATAGGGTGGCCGGGGGGTTGGATAAGATTTTTATGAATCTTAGGGATGTAGTATATAATGGGTGTTCTAGGTGCTAAGGATATAAGGAATTTGCGTTCTTTTTCATTGATGATTCCTTTTCTGTAACCATCCTGTATTATGCTGTTTAATGATCTTTTATATTTATTCAAAGGATCCCTGTTAAGAATAGTATAGGTACTCCTATCTGACAGAAGAGATTCCATTTCCCTCAAATAATCCTGTTTTTTCAGAACAACAACACCTCCCCCTTTATCCGCTGGCCGTATAATAAGTTCCTTCCTGTGACTGAGGGAAGCAATACCTTCCTCTGTATTTTTCCGGTGTTCTTTTTTAAAATTCACCTGTTGTAAGTCTTGTAATACTAAATCTTTAAAAACCGATATGCTAGGTGATAGTTTTCCCAGGGGGTTGAATAGGGATGCAGAGGTTTTCTAGGGGCGTACTTTAAACCTTGATTTAATGTTAATTTTTCTGATCTAGTTAGTTCCTCTCCACTTAAATTAAACACTCTTTCCTTGGAGGTATGACAGGTATGACATACCAACAAGAAATCAGTATGGTCCTTTACAAGATCCATGGGAAACCAACAAAACTGTACCCACAATGGTCCCCCAGGAGCAGCCCCCCTGAGAAATAAGGTTGATAATCTTTTCGGCAAAGGCTAAAACAAAAAAGGAAGACTAAGAGAGGATGTAGAGGAGGAAAACGAACCCACCCCAAGAAAACGGAGGAGATAACATGTGAAGGAGTGTTTAATTTAAGTGGAGAGGAACTAACTAGATCAGAAAAATTAACATTAAATCAAGGTTTAAAGTACGCCCCTAGAAAACCTCTGAACAAATTCCAGATGTTTTTGGATGTGCAGAAATATACAAGAAAATTAAGTATCAAACGCCATTTTCTTTCAAATCCCATTACAAGAAATGATTCCCAACCAGGAGGTCAAACCCTTAAGGGAACAGGACTTAGAAATGCATCCCTATTCAACCCCCCGGGAAAACTAGCCCCTAGCATATAGTTTTTTAAAAATTTAGTATTACAAGACTTACAACAGGTGAATTTTAAAAAAGAACACCAGAAAAATACAGAGGAAGGTATTGCTTCCCTCTGTCACAGGAAGGAACTTATTATATGGCCAGCGGATAAAGGGGGAGGTGTTGTTCTGAAAAAACAGGATTATTTGAGGGAAATGGAATCTCTTCTGTCAGATAGGAGTACCTATACCATTCTTAACAGGGATCCTTTGAATAAATATAAAAGATCATTAAACAGCATAATACAGGATGGTTACAGAAAAGGAATCATCAATGAAAAGGAACGTGAATTCCTTATACCCTTACCTAGAACACCCATTATATACTACATCCCTAAGATTCATAAAAATCCTATCCAACCTCCCGGCCACCCTATTGTAAGCAGCATTGATTCACTGACCTATTACCATGGGCAGAGTTTGCTCACAACAGTGCCTTGATTTTGCTTCCCGAATATCCCAATTTATGGTTTCCAACCTTCCATGTTCCGCAGAGTATTCCTGCATTAGAGGAGCATCTCCGTGGTCTTCATTCCACTTGGGCACAAGTCCAGAAGGCTTTGCGACATGCTAATGACAGGTACAGACTCCATGCTGACCGCAGAAGCATGCCTGCGCCTTCTTACCAGGTTGGGGACAGGGTCTGGCTGTCATCTCGCAACCTTCGACTTCGTGTTCCTTCACTGAAGTTTGCACCTCGGTTTATTGGGCATTTCCGTATTCTTCGCAGGATATACCCAGTGGCTTACGTATTAGACCTTCCTTCTAATATGCGTATTTCAAATGTATTTCATGATTCCTTATTAAAACCTTTGGTCTGCAACTGCTTTACCACCTCGGTGCCATGTCCTCACCCTGTACAGGTTGAGAACCATGAGGAGTATGAAGTATAGTTCATTGTTGACTCCCGTAGGTTCCGTGGGCCCATACAGTACCTGTATCAGGAACCATGAATCAGACCGAGACAGAAGTATAATTAAAACACACTTGTTTAATAATAATAATAATAAAAAGGTAAGCAGAGTAAACGTGATCAAAACAAGTCAGAGTTCGGTAACTGGATCGGGTAGTCAGCCAAGCCAATGTCAGAGAGCCAGAAGTAAATGTAGTAGAATAGCAAGCAGGATCAGGAGCCAGAAGGGACGTCAGCTGAGCAAGTCTTTAAGAGGAACACAGGAGAAAATCTTTGTGATGTTGACAAAGGTGAAGGCAGAGATCAAGTGAGCTGGATGACTTTAAGTAGGTAGGACTGATGAGCAGAATCAACAACAGCTGGGTAACTGTGGAGAGAGATGGGAGCTGGCAATTAGCCGACAGCTGAGCGGCCAGCTCAGAGAAGAAAGGGCTGAGCCCAGCCCTGACAACCTGGTGCATTGGAAAGGGTATGGTCCAGAGGAATGCTCTTGGGTCTCATCCTCGGACGTACATGCCCCTGTCCTCCTCCGTGATTTCCATAGATGTTTTCCCCTCAAGCCTGGTGGTCCTCTGAGGGGGAGGGGTCGTTGAGGAGGGGGTACTGTCAGGGCTGGGCTTAGCCCTTCCTTCTCTGAGCTGGCCGCTCAGCTATCCACTAATTGCCAGCTCCAATCTCTCCACAGTTACTCAGTTGTTGATGATATCCTGCTTGTCAGTTCTGCCTACTTAAGCCGTCCAGCCCAGAGGATCTCTGCCTTGGCCTTGGTCAACATCACAGACTATCTCCTGCATTCCTGTTAAAGACTTGCTTGGCTGACATCCCTTCTGGTTCCATATCCTGCTTGCTGTTTTACTACGCCCATCTCCGGGTCCCTGACGTTTGGCTTGTCTGACTATCCGTTCTGGTTCCTGAACTCTGACTATGGTTTGACTATGTTTGTTCTATTTTCTTTTATTATTAAACAAGTGTGATTTAACTGTACTTCTGTCTGGGTCTAATTTCATGGTTTCTGACAAATGGATACATTGTACACTTTTGACACTTTTTTAGGACTATTGACATTTATACAGTGATCAGTGCTATAAAAATGTACTGATTACTGTATAAATGTCACTGGCAGGGAAGGGGTTAACTGTGTTCCCTAGGTGTGTTTTAACTGTGAGGGGGAATGTGGCTGACAAGAGGAGAAGAGAGATAGTTATTCCTGCTTCGTAGGAACAAAAGATCTGTCTCCTCTCCCCAGACAGAACAGGGCTCTGTGTGTGTTTACATTGTGGTTAATTGTGGTTAATGAGGCTTTTTTCATTACGGTTTAGCCACCCAAGCTTCACCTTTGCTCTTCTATATTTATTGCCCATTGGAATGCACTGTGTGATACCTTTCTTTAATATGCTCCTAAAGAATTCCCATTTTTCTTCCATGTTCAATGTATCTAGGATTTGGTCCCAATTGATGTCATGTAGTAATGACCGCAGTTCAGAAAAATTGGCTCGTTTGAAATTTAGTGTTCTTGTGCTTCTCTCGTGCCTCCTTTTTCTATGTTTTACGTTAAATGTTATCATTAGGGATGAGCTTCACGTTCGAGTCGAACCCATGTTCGACTCGAACATCGTCTGTTCGATCGTTCGCCGAATTGTGAATGATATGGGCCGTTCAGGTCAAATTCATGTGGCGCATCACGGTCCATAATTCACTGCGGCATCGCAGTGCATTGCTGGCTGATGATTGACCAAGCATGCACTATGACCCGCATGCTTGGCCAATCACAGCGCCGTCAGGGTGGCTTTGGCCAATTATGGCTCAGGGGGTTTAGAACACGCACCACACTATATAAGGCCACCTGCACGGCGGCCCTGTGTAGTGTGTTCCGGTGTGCTTACAGAGAGAGAGAGACAGTGTCATTTCATTTGAGTTAGCTAGATTAGGCAGGACAGTCAGTGAGTTAGCTGCACTTACAGTGTATTGTGTATATATATGCATCCCAGGTGTTGTATATATATATATATATATATATATATATATATATATATATATATACACTGTATTCAGTTTAGCTAGATCCATTCCTGTTATCTTCCTACTGACAGGCAGGCTTGTCTTGTTACAGTATTTACAGCTACCTGAAGAAAATTGCAGGTGTTCTTTTGATCCTATTAGTACCACAGTCAGGCAGCTAGACTATTTACAGTTAGTGTAGTGCGTCCTCCTCACAGTGTTTAGTTAAAGCTACAAGTTAGTTTAGTGTGACCTCTGCACAGTGTTAAGCTAAAGCTACAAGTTAGGGTAGTGCGTCCTCCTCACAGTGTTCAGCTAAAGCTACAAGTTAGTGTAGTGCATCCTCTGAACAGTGTTCAGCTAAAGCTACAAGTTAGTGTAGTGCGTCCTCCTCACAGTGTTTAGCTAAAACTACAAGTTAGTTTTTTGCGAGCTCTGCACAGTGTTCAGCTAAAGCTACCTGTAGAAAGTTGGTGGTGTTTTCCTGATCCTATCACTACCGCAGACAGCTAAATAAGCTACAAGTTATTTTTTTGCGAGCTCTGCACAGTGTTCAGCTAAAACTACAAGTTATTTTTTTGCGAGCTCTGCACAGTGTTCACCTAAAGCTACCTGTAGAAGGTTGGTGGTGTTTTCCTGATCCTATCACTACCACAGACAGCTAAATAAGCTACAAGTTTGTTTTTTGCGAGCTCTGCACGGTGTTCAGCTAAAACTACAAGTTAGTGTAGTGCGAGCTCTGCACAGTGTTCAGCTAAAGCTACCTGTAGAAGGTTGGTGGTGTTTTCCTGATCCTATCACTACCGCAGGCAGCTAAATAAGCTACAAGTTAGTTTTTTGCAAGCTCTGCACAGTGTTCACCTAAAGCTACCTGTAGAAGGTTGGTGGTGTTTTCCTGATCCTATCACTACCGCAGGCAGCTAAATAAGCTACAAGTTAGTTTTTTGCGAGCTCTGCACAGTGTTCACCTAAAGCTACCTGTAAAAGGTTGGTGGTGTTTTCCTGATCCTATTACTACCGCAGGCAGCTAAATAAGCTACAAGTTAGTTTTTTGCGAGCTCTGCACAGTGTTCACCTAAAGCTACCTGTAAAAGGTTGGTGGTGTTTTCCTGATCCTATCACTACCGCAGGCAGCTAAATAAGCTACAAGTTAGTTTTTTGCAAGCTCTGCACAGTGTTCACCTAAAGCTACCTGTAGAAGGTTGGTGGTGTTTTCCTGATCCTATCACTACCGCAGGCAGCTAAATAAGCTACAAGTTCGTTTTTTGCGAGCTCTGCACAGTGTTCACCTAAAGCTACCTGTAGAAGGTTGGTGGTGTTTTCCTGATCCTATCACTACCACAGGCAGCTAAATAAGCTACAAGTTATTTTTTTGCGAGCTCTGCACAAAAGCTACCTGTAGAAGGTTGGTAGTGTTTTCCTGATCCTATTACTACCGCAGACAGCTAAATAAGCTACAAGTTAGTTTTTTGCAAGCTCTGCACAGTGTTCAGCTAAAACTACAAGTTAGTGTAGTGCGAGCTCTGCACAGTGTTCAGCTAAAGCTACCTGTAGAAGGTTGGTGGTGTTTTCCTGATCCTATCACTACCGCAGGCAACTAAATAAGCTACAAGTTAGTTTTTTTGCCAGCTCTGCACAGTGTTCAGCTAAAATTACCTGTAGAAGGTTGGTGGTGTTTTCCTGATCCTATCACTACCGCAGGCAGCTAAATAAGCTACAAGTTAGTTTTTTGGGAGCTCTGCACAGTGTTCAGCTAAAGCTACCTTTAGAAGGTTGGTGGTGTTCTCATACTACAGGCAGGCACTTGATTTGGCTAGCATCAGTATATATATATATATATATATATATATATATATATATATATATATATATATATATATATATATCCCAGCTTAGTGCAGCTACAGGCCATTAGTATTAGAAGTAGTTACAAGCCAATAAAAGAGGGCAAGCAGGCTCTGTGTATAGGGGCAACAGTGCTGGTCGTGGAGACGGTGCATCCTCATCAGCACGTGGCCGTGGGACACGCTTGGCCTTTTTTTCGGCAGCTGGCCATGTTGAGCCACAACATGCGGAAGACTTGGTCGAGTGGATGACCAAGCCATCCTCATCCTCCTCATCCTCTCTCACCCATACTCAGGGTACTTTGTCTGGCAAAGCAGCTGCCAACGTGGCCTCTTCCCTCGGCTCAATGGCATTAGTGACTCCTTCCCTAGACCCACCATGTCCTCCTGAGGAGTCCCTCGAACTGTTTGACCTTAGTGTTGGGTATATGCTGCAGGAGGATGCCCAGCATTTAGAAGGCTCTGATGATGATACTGAGCTAGATGAAGGCAGTAACGTGAGCACGGACAGAGGGGGTGCCCAAGAAGGACAGCAATCTGGCAGTCATGCTCCCCCTGCTGCAGCATACTGCCAGGTTTGCTCCAGTGATGAGGAGGGAGGGGATGATGAGGTCACTGACTCAACGTGGGTGCCTGATAGGAGAGAGGAGGAGGAGGAGGCACATCACCAACGAGGCAGGATGCCCTCCAGGGGCCAGCCTAAGGGCAGCACACTAACTGCATCACACCCCAAAGCTCCGCATGTGCAGGACACTGCTGTCTCTACTCGTTATTCCAAAAGTTCTTTGGTGTGGGCCTTTTTTGAGATGAGTGCATCGGATCGCACCACTGCTATTTGCAACATATGTCTCAAGTGTATCTCGCGTGGCCAAAACATCTCCCGCTTGGGCACCACATTCTTGACAAGACATATGTTGACCTGCCATGCAGTTCATTGGCAAGCGTATCTAAAAGACCCACACCAAAGAACAAAGAGGACCTCTCCTTGCTCCTCATCAGCTGAGATCTCCAACCCCACTATACCTTCAGTCCTCTCTGAGACCTGCACTGAGAGGAATGAAGGTGTAGAATTAGGTGTGTCACAGCCAAGTACTTGTGGGCAATCTGCTTTCGGTACACCGACGTCAGATTGTACCAGGCAAAGTTCCCTGCCCCAGCTGCTGCACCGCCAATAGAAGTTTGCTCCCAGCCATCCACATGCCCAGCGGTTGAATGCTAGCTTGGCAAAATTGCTAGCACTTCAACTGCTGCCTTTTCAGTTAGTGGACTCTGCCCCCTTCCATGAGTTTGTGGAATGTGCGGTTCCTCAGTGGCAGGTACCCAAACGCCACTTTTTCTCACGGAAGGCGATTCTGGCTCTCTACCGGCATGTGAAAGGCAATGTCCATGCCTCGCTGGACAGGGCGGTCAGCAGTAAGGTGCATATTACCGCTGACTGGTCCAGCAGGCATGGACAGGGATGTTACCTAAGTTTTACTGCACATTGGGTGACTCTGCTGGCAGCTGGGAAGGATGCAGGTCAAGGTGCAGTAGTGTTTAAGGTTGTTACACCACCACGCCTCCAAAATGCCACTACTAATGATTGTGACACACCTCTCTCCTCCACCCCCTCCTCTTCTTCTTCCTCCATGGACTCTTCCTGTGCTTTGTCCTCGGAACCAGCGGTGCTCCGTAGCCATTCAAGGGGCTACGCAAGTATGCAGGCCAAAAGATGCCATGCGGCGCTTGAGCTGGTGTGCTTGGGGGACAGGAGCCACACTGGGGCAGAGGTTCTGTCAGCTCTGCAGGGGCAGGTTCAGAGGTGGTTGATGCCACGCCAACTTAAGGCAGGAATGGTGGTTTGCAACAATAGCACCAACCTCCTCTCTGCCCTCCGACAGGGACAAATGACCCATGTGCCCTGTTTGGCTCACGTCCTTAACTTGGTGGTGCAGCGGTTCTTGGGCAGGTACAGGATGTCCTGAGGCAGGCCAGGAAAGTCTGTGTGCATTTCCGCCGATCATATAATGCCAGTACTCGGCTGGCAGACCTCCAAAAGGAGTTTAACCTGCCCAAGAACCGCCTAATCTGTGACATGCCCACCAGGTGGAACTCAACGTTGGCCATGCTGCAGCGGCTGCACACGCAGCAGAGGGCCATCAATGAGTACCTGTGCGACTATGGCACCAGGACAGGGTCAGGGGATACAGATTCTGTACTCCTTTTTATGTCATAGCAAATAGCCAAACTTTTTGTATTCTTCTATTTTTCTAATTTTATATTTGTACATATTTCAATGCACTGGATGCCTAGAGATATTAAGTTAAAAAAAATAATAAACAGCTTCTGGTACTAACTAAGAGAGATTGTGGCATTGTGATACCAGTGTCTTTGTGTTCAATTATAATATCACTGCTATTGGTGTGGGAGTTCATTGTGTGCCTGTGCACTCTGTTCTCTGTAATTTCAGTGGTTGTCTACCAGTGAACGGATTGGCCACTCTGATTGCATGCAGATTAGAGTCACTGTAGCGAGTTACTGTGAGTGTTTGTACATCCTTGAGATAACATTTTAGAGCACACAACAGTTTGCAAATTCTTTTATTTTCATATCAACATAGTTTGGTCGCTTTCTCAAAAATCGCAGTCATGTGATGTTGGGGTCTGTTAGCTGTTACCTGTTCCTAAAATCAATAAGCACATGTTCTAAATGTTTTGTACACATAGTTGATATTGAACTATATCTTTTAGATTAGTTATTTTATGAACGTTTCTTGTTGTTTCCAAAAATAGGTAGGACAATAGCTTTCTGGGAGAAAAATATTTTGATTTTTGGCTGGGTAAATGAATGAGCATGGGATAGAGATGACGCACAGTCTCCCATCCCACAGTATCTTAAAAGAGTTTGGAATAACGGAGTCATTGACCTAGTGGATAACCAACCACGTAGACTGAGTTAAATTCTCTTGCCAACAAACCGCCTCAAACACCAAATTAAAAGTACTTAAAGAGAGAGAAATAATTCCCTGTGCTAAATTCAAAGTAGTCTATATACTATACTATATTTGCAAAACAATATGTTTAAATACAAAACTAACATTCTACAAAGGATTTTGGTTCTAATGAAGAAAAATATTATTAAATGTAAATGCAAATTTAAATTTAGAATTTTAGCATACAAACACAATATAATAACTAATTGTTGGTGAAAAAAATATGATTTTACGCTGAGTAAATAGATACCTAACACGTCATGCTTTAAAACTGCACACAGCCATGCAATGGCAACAAACTACAGCACATTTCAATTATCCATAGGCAATGCTTTAAAAGCCTTTACAGATTACCAGTTTACCAGGGGTCTGGTGCTAGAATTATTGCTCTCAATCTGATATTCATGGCGATACCTCACATGTGTTGTGCGATCACCATTTGCTTGCAGGACCTACATGCATGGTCACATTTGCATGTAAGCATGGCGGAAAGGAGGTTCTTAAATTTTTTTTTCATTATTTATTTATTGATCAATGTTTTTTTTTGTTTAAACCATTTTTTTTTGTATTGAACTTTATTCTATCCCAAGGCATGAACAACATCGCTTGTGATAGCATGGGCCTTGAAAGGTCCTGTTTATGGAGAGATCTGGGGTTTATCCTCCAAAGCAGCCGTTTAAACTGTGATGGTTTTGATCGGCTGCTTTACGATCCGGTAACAGCTTGTAAACAATGAACCAGAAGTGATGAAATCCTCATCGCTTCCGGTTTCTGAGATCACAGAGGAGGAAGAAGAATAGAAGTTCCTCTCACTCTGTCTAGTGCATTCGATGTGAGAGATCGTATCAGTATCTGGCTCCCTGGTACTGTATGGTCACTCAAATTACTTTTACTTTGAGTAGAATCATCGGCTAAAAAAAATGCTATCAGATCATGGCTGCCGCTGCATGAACCTCTGTCTCTTTTCTCTTCATTACACACATAGAAGCATCAATATGAAAATGATAGACTTATTTTCACAATAAAGTTTTACAGTATATGGTAGTCATTATTAATAGTTAAGGAATATAGTAGGGCTCTGGTTAATATGTTGTCTTCAATTATTTAGCTACACCTCAGTTGTATTAAAAGAAATTGTTAGCTAGAAAAAATAAATAAATTCTTTACAAAGGTTAATGGTTCTTACTTTAAACAAACAAAAAAATGACTTATGCACATTATTTCTATAATATATTATGTAATATTGTAAGTTCTATAGGGCAGAGGCTTGAAGTTCATAGCTTAATGTATTTTGCTAAAGTACAGCGCAGAATAAAAAGAATAAAAAGAGTAATAAAACATAATAAACTAGTTATACTATTCATTTTAGCTACATGTTGTTGTGAAAAGAATACAGTGCAGTGTCGTGTACATGTTATGTAACATTGTAATCTTACAATCTGACATCTGCTAGGCTATTGAAGCATTTGAATTAGCAGCAGCATCCATCATATAGCAGATGATTGTGTCATCAGTCAATAAGATGACGTTGCTAAAAGGCTTGAGCCAATCACATGCCATTATTAAACAGATAATGTCAAGCTAAATGCACCTGCTTGACGACATGGTGTGGAACAAAATGGCAGATTAATGAAATCTTGCAGGTATCTGCTGAGTGTCAGAGATACCATTTAGTAATAGAGCCTAGGCTCACTCTCATTCATTTGTCAGTCATTGTAACTAAACCTTGTAATTTTTGCATATACTTGATGTGTGCAATTTGGAAAGTCTGTTGGCAAGGAAAATCAGGTTAAAATGACAGAGTGAGAAATTAAGCAGAGGACTGATGTAATTAGCTACAACAATCAGTGCCCTAATTTCTGATTTATTGTTTCCTGTTTTCCTGCTGTATTCATACTTACGCATAATGTACATGCCTCATATAGGTCAAGCAATTGTCTTATCAGTTCTGGCAAAGCAAGGGGTCAGAGTTAACAATATTTATTTAAACATGCAGGATGCTTCCCACTGCAATTAGGAAATAAGTATAACTAATGGGTCATTGGCTCTATTTCCTCAGTTATATATTTATAATGCTGAAAGTTGTGTCCATTATAAATTGCTATGCTGTGTATTTTCATCTTAAAGTATGTTCCAGTTGCAGAACTGCAATGCTACAGGATTGGATTTGCGCTGAAGAATATAATTATGTGAAGCATGGGTGATAACAGGTTATAAAAAGACAAATGCAGTCATAATAGGGATTTTTAAGGCTGAAATTCAAAATGATTCTGCTATTTTTTACTGTACAAGGAGAAACTTTGATGCCTGTTGTGTAATACATCCTGGTGTAATTAAAACCCCCTATTAGAACACTTGTTTAACTGTGCATGAAGATTATATTTTGATTTAGCCTTTTTTTTTTCAAGGCATATGTTGAGAAGCTGTATTTATTTTAAGCTTTACTTATTCTGTGCAGCACAAACTGTTCCTCTGATGGTAGCTTAGCTACTTATTAGTACCTCATTTGGCTGTTCAGCTTTTTAAAGCTTGGATGTTCTTCCTGGTGTAAAGCTGGTCGTAAACATCAGGAGACGGCAAATATGAAATGACTGCCAAGCAGTGTTTTGGCTACAGGGTTATCAAATCAACGCCTTGTATTCTTTGAATCACAGATACATCTTACACTTCACACACACATGTATGTGTTTTAGTGCAGAAAATCTAATTTGTTGCACTTTTGGTGTGATTTTGCAGGAATGCACATCTTTCAATTACATGGCACAAAAACTGTATTAAAAATGAATGTAAAACCCCTCCAAAACCGACAACACTGCATGAAATTAGTTAATTGAGATATGAATGTAGCCCTAAACTTATGTAATTTCTATAGTAAAGTAGATTCAGCCAGTGCCTAATCAGCCAAAGACTTTGTGTAGTGCACATACAGTGTATCACAAAAGTGAATACACCCCTCAGATTTTTGTAAATATTTTATTATACCTTTTCATGTGACAACACTGAAGAAATGACACTTTGCTACAATGTAAAGTAGTGAGTGTACAGCTTGTATAACAGTGTAAATTTGCTGTCCCCTCAAAATAACTCAACACAGCCATTAATGTCTTAACCGCTGTATACCCCTAAGTGAAAATGTCCAAATTGGGCCCAATTAGCCATTTTCCCTCCCCGGTGTCATGTGGCTCATTCGTGTTACAAGGTCTCAGGTGTGAATGGGGAGCAGGTGTGTTAAATTTGGTGTTATCGCTCTCACTCTTTCATACTGGTCACTGGAAGTTCAACATGGCACCTCATGGCAAAGAACTCTCTGAGGATCTGAAAAAAATAATTGTTGCTCTACATAAAGATGGCCTAGGCTATAAGAAGATCACCAAGACCCTGAAACTGAGCTGCAGCATGGTGGCCAAGACCATACAGAAGTTTAACAGGACAGGATCCACTCAGAACAAGCCCCGCCATGGTCGACCAAAGAAGTTAAGTGCAAGTGCTCAACGTCATATCCAGAGGTTTTCTTTGGTAAATAGCTGTATGAGTGCTGCCAGCATTGCTGCAGAGGTTTAAGGGGTGGGGGGTCAGCCTGTCAGTGCTCAGACCATACACCGCACACTGCATCAAATTGGTCTGCATGGCTGTTGTCCCAGAAGGAAACCTCTTCATGATGCACAAGAAAGCCCACAAACAGTTTGCTGAAGACAAGACTAAAGACATGGGTTACTGGAAGCATGTCCTGTGGTCTGATGAGACCAAGATAAACTTATTTGGTTCAGATGGTGTCAAGCATGTGTGGAGGCAGCCAGGTGAGGAGTACAAAGACAAGTGTATCTTGCCTGTCAAACATGGTGGTGGGAGTGTCATGGTCTGGGGCTGCATGAGTGCTGCTGGCACTGGGGAGCTACAGTTCATTGAGGGAACCATAAATGCCAACATGTACTGTGACATGCTAAAGCAGAGCATTATCCCCTCCCTTCAGAGACTGGGACGCAGGGCAGTATTTCAATATGATAATGACCCCAAACACACCTCCAAGATGACCACTGCCTTGCTAAAGAAGCTGAGGGTAAAGGTGATGGACTGGCCAAGCATGTCTCCAGACCTAAACCCTATTGAGCTTCTGTGGGGCATCCTCAAGCGGAAGGTGGAAGAGCGCAAGGTCTCTAACATCCACCAGCTCCGTGATGTCGTCTTTAAAGAGTGGAAGAGGACTCCAGTGGCAATCTGTGAAGCTCTGGTGAACTCCATGTCCAAAAGGGTTAAGGCAGTGCTGGAAAATAATGGTGACCACACAAAATATTGACACTCGGTGTTGGTATTAATGGTCTGTGTTACAGGAAAAGTATGTGCTTGAACTATAAGGAACTCATTTATATTATTATTATTATTATTATTATTGTATTTATATAGAACATATAGCACTAACAGTTTACACAGTGCTTTACAACATGAGAGCAGTACACTACAATTGCAATATAATGCAATACAGTAGGAATCAGAGGGCCCTGCTCATTAGAGCTTATAATCTATAATAGAGAGTGGATATCACTATTCACTCTCTGCTATAAACCACTAAGTTCCTCCACATCACAATAGAATGTCATCTGCAAAGTGGAGAATACATTATGTAGGGATCTGATGCCCTCTAGTGTCTGAATTAGTAAATGCCTGTAAAATATATTATGTATGCACTTCCCGTCCCTTGGTTGTTGACTTTGAAATCCTAGAAAGTGGCGAAGAGAGAGAGAAAGTCTCAGCCATATGTCCTGTCCATGCTGCTTAACCTCAAGCAGGAAGGGACTATTATGCAAGTGATATGAGCTAATAGTTTAACCGCAGCTGCTGAGTGTATATCTAAATTCTTGTCACAGACAGAGTATCTTTGCCCTGTCTTTGTTATTAGTTCACATGCACAGTGTCAGAGAGCTAGGTCCGTGCTACTTTATGCATAGTGGTCACCATCCATTATATTGGTAGGTGACCGTTTTTTTTGCAATATAGTTTATATGCAGCTCCTGTTATTATAATTAACCCTGTCTCTTCTGGTCTGGGTTCTCTAGCTAGTTTTGGCTTAGAGCTTGATAACCGGCATAGGCTAGAGCAAGGTTATGATTTAGGCTTCCGGTGCTCACGTCAGGATCATTAGCTTAAGTGTCAAGTTGCATGTCAGATTAGAAAATAATAGAAAGGGACTAAAGTGCAGTTTAGATTAGGCTGACTTTGAGTTCCAGTGGCACAGTTCCAGTGCCAAACCACAGTTCTTGCTATGAGAAGCTCTATTCCAGGCTGGTGGGACAACAGTTGCAGGATCTCCCTATAACCACAAATCTTGTCAGGTCTCTAACACAAAGACAGACACCACATCATTCTAAGGGACCTTTTCAACTGGACTTTGCTACAACATTCATCTGGAACTCTCTCTATTAATAACTATATATAAAGAGGGGACAGAAAGTATTCAGACCCCCCTTAAATTTTTCACTCTTTGTTATATTGCCGCCATTTGATAAAATCATTTAGGTTCATTTTTTTTCCTCATTTATGTACACACAGCACCCCATATTGACAGAAAAACACAGAATTGTTGACATTTTTGCAGATTTATTAAAAAAGAAAAACTGAAATATCACATGGTCCTAAGTATTCAGACCCTTTGCTGTGACACTCATATATTTAACTCAGGTGCTGTCCATTTCTTCTGATCATCCTTGAGATGGTTCTACGCCTTCATTTGAGTCCAGCTGTGTTTGATTATACTGACTGGACTTGATTAGGAAAGCCACACACCTGTCTATATAAGACCTTACAGCTCACAGTGCATGTCAGAGCAAATGAGAATCATGAGGTCAAAGGAACTGCCTGAAGAGCTCAGAGACAGTATTGTGGCAAGGCACAGATCTGGCCAAGGTTACAAAAAAATTCTGCATCACTTAAGGTTCCTAAGAGCACAGTGGCCACCATAATCCTTAAATGGAAGACATTTGGGATGACCAGAACCCTTCCTAGAGATGGCCGTCTGGCCAAACTGAGCTATCGGGGGAGAAGAGCCTTGGTGAGAGAGGTAAAGAAGAACCCAAAGATCACTGTGGCTGAGCTCCAGAGATGCAGTCAGGAGATGGGAGAAAGTTGTAGAAAGTCAACCATCACTGCAGCCCTCCACCAGTCGGGGCTTTATGGCAGAGTGGCCCGACGATAGCCTCTCCTCAGTGCAAGACACATGAAAGCCCGCATGGAGTTCGCTAAAAAACACCTGAAGGACTCCAAGATGGTGAAAAATAATATTCTCTGGTCTGATGAGACCAAGATAGAACTTTTTGGCCTTAATTCTAAGCGGTATGTGTTGACTAAACCAGGCACTGCTCATCACCTGTCCAATACAGTCCCAACAGTGAAGCATGGTGGTGGCAGCATCATGCTGTGGGGGTGTTTTTCAGCTGCAGGGACAGGACGACTGGTTGCAATCGAGGGAAAGATCCTGGACGAAAACCTTCTCCAGAGTGCTCAGGACCTCAGACTGGGCCAAAGGTTTACCTTCCAACAAGACAATGACCCTAAGCACACAGCTAAAATAACGAAGGAGTTGCTTCACAACAACTCCGTGACTGTTCTTGAATGGCCCAGCCAGAGCCCTGACTTAAACCCAATTGAGCATCTCTGGAGAGACCTAAAAATGGCTGTCCACCAATGTTTACCATCCAACCTGACAGAAATGGAGAGGATCTGCAAGGGGGAATGGCAGAGGATCCTCAAATCCAGGATCCCCAAATCCAGGTGTGAAAAACTTGTTGCAACTTTCACAAAAAGACTCATGGCTGTATTAGATCAAAAGGGTGCTTCTACTAAATACTGAGCAAAGGGTCTGAATACTTAGGACCATGTGATATTTCAGTTTTTCTTTTTTAACAAATCTGCAAAAACGTCAACAATTCTGTGTTTTTCTGTCAATATGGGGTACTGTGTGTACATTAATGAGGAAAAAAATGAACTTAAATGATTTTAGCAAATGGCTGCAATATAACAAAGAGTGAAAAATTTAAGGGGGTCTGAATACTTTCCATCCCCACTGTATATACTCATAGTTAATGTTATATGCTGGTTGCAGTAGTTCTTATGCTCCCAATTACTTTGTTTGCATTACTGGCTAATTTCCCAGGAAGGGAATGCTCTCTGTTCACAGATGCCCTACCCTGGTTGGAGGCACTGCCACCTTCACTTTTAATCCTGCTCTTCCACTGAGCGAAGGTTCTAGTTCTCTTATTTACCTACTGGTTTAGCACACTATCCTGTTTATGGGGGCCATTTCTCGAAGCACCCCCACCAAAGAAGGTTACGAGTACATTACAGACTTTCCTCTGCCTTAAGCAGCAGAGAGCAGTAGAGCCTCCCCTCACGTTTTTATGCATTTTTACTATAATTTCATTCACAAGAATAGCACTTTGTTGACTTTGGCATATAAAGCCAGTGGCCCTAGTTTCCTTAATACATCCATATAAATCAAGCAAATATAAATTTTCCCTGCTTCTGCAGTCCCTTGAGAGCACTACTGGGATCCTAAATACATCTTCAAAGGTTGAAAGGTGGCATGGATGTATAGACATCTTAAAACGTATTAAAGGATTTCTTTGGTCACAGCATACACTTTCAAGTTATAACGTCATCATTGTAATAACAATACAAATAATCAATTATGATATAAGCTTACTTGAAAAATTCCTTTTCATGTTGTGAGTTCTGTCTGTGTGTTGGCCATCTATTTTCCCAACTGGATTTCTTGCATGCTTTGCAGCATTCCCTCTGCTGTTTACTGTCAATTTCCAAGGCCCATCTACCCAATGGTACCTTGTGAATGTAAGCTGTGATTCCTGTACTGACTCTGCCTCCTGAAACTCCTTCTCTCCGCATCCCTGTTGCTCAGAAGGCAGGCTCTGTGAAATGTGTGACACAGCAGCGTCTGATTACAGGGCATAGTGAATGCATGTCACAGAATTCAAGTAAGTAAATGTGTGGGGGATCTTCATAAAATAAGTTTACACACTTCGAGATTACTCAGATTAATCGCAGTAGGCTAGAAATAATCAAAACATCATGTGGAAATAAACCTAAGATTTTACATTTGACCACAGATATGCTTTAAAAAAGCATTTACACTCTAATTACAGAAAGTTTTCCATAATCTCAAAAGCTATCCATTAATATGAGATGGAAATGTCTGACAACCAAAAGGTTGTTTCTAAAATGATCACAACATAAATGTATACGCTAGTTTTTGTATGCCCCAATCAGATACCTTAGATACTGGAACAGTTGCAGTAGACCAAATAATTCTTTCCCAGATGATTGATTGCCCAGCCCCTCCCCCCTCCTCTCTGGTCAGGGGGTATCTACAGTGTCCACTAAATACCCATCAACATACAGTAATTTCCTTATCTGGCTTAAATGGTCTAATCACACAACAACCATTTTACTGATGCAGATTAGCCCAAATTCCTTACCCATCATTTTGCAATGAGCTTCCTCTCTTTGCCCATGTGCATTAATTTGTACTCAAGGCAAATACCCAAGCTGAAATATTTTTATTTGTGACCTAAATACTCCTACCAGACAACACAGTCACATATTGAACCTCCCTGTAGACTACACTGCTGTTAAACAATATAACTTATTCTAGAATTCACCTCAGCCTATGATTGGACAATAAAAAAGCTTGAGGTTTTTCTCTGTGCTCTAACCTCCTGTACACATATTCCCTGTAGGCAACAGAGTGCATATAAGTCCTTTCCTAGTTTAATTGCTGCTGTCATGGAAATACACGTGGCTGATACCTAATCAGAACGTATGCTTGTTCCATTGAGGAAAATAAACTATGTTTTAATAAATAGCTTTCTATTTTTGTTATATTGCTAAATTTCTAACCATCTGACATATTAAGTATACATTACCATCAGAACAGGATAACATGTAATAATGTAAGTGAATGTTTAACGGAGGGGTGGCGGCAGCATCATAAAAACAGTTCAGACTAAAATGAACTAAAGAATTCAGTTATTTAGAGTGTGACCTTTAAATCACCTTTATATGATCCTAGATTCCATTAGAATGTAATACAATTGTGCACAAACTTGTACTTTATACGCTGACCGGGTTATGTTATGTCATCCCATTTATTGAAGATAATTCAAGCTCTTTGCCAACAGACTAACTTTTGTTCTGGCACAAAGACTTAAGAGCATGTCAAAAGCCGTCAGCTTGTAATTTAATTGGTACATCACAAAAATAGAAGTCTTCATCATTAGGACAAAAAATACCTTTAAAAAATTGTTACACTATTAAACATTGCCTTAATATTATGTTGTGCATTAACATGCACTGTGTTGGGAAGCTCATTCATTTAAATGGGCTGCCAATTGGTCACAATGGACCGAAAGTTGGGCTTGCACCTTTTCTTTTGGTAACAAGCACACTACAATACCTTGTGATGCCTTGCAACACAGGTGCCTTAGCTGATTCCTTTGGTGTGCCATTAAAAACAAATTATTATTATTATTATTATACATGATTTATATAGCACCAACAGTTTACACATCGCTTTACAATGTCGAGGGGGGACAGCACAATTACAGTACAGTTCAATACAGAAGGGATAGGAGGGCCCTGCTCATAGAGCTTACATTCTAAATGGAGGGGGTGGTGGTACAAAAGGTAATAGATGCAAGGAATGATTTGATGGGGGTGGCACGGGGGTGGCTCGTTAATGCAATGCTTTAACCTCTAGCCGACTGCCTCACAAGGATATACGTCGGCAGAATGGCACGGACAGGCAGAGTAACGTACCCGTATGTTACTCCCCTCCCAAGGCGGTCGGCATAGTTGCAGGAGCGATCCGTCCTGAGGGGGAGGCCACAGATTCATGGCCACCCCCTCATGATTGCTCCTGATGAATGAGAAGCTTCCTCTGCTTCTGAAATGTAAACAGAAGCAGAGGAAGTGATGTCATCTCTCCTCGTGCAGCCTTTTCGTTCCGGCGCCCGAGGAGAGAAGACATCCCTGTGAGTTGCACCAACACTACACTAAGACTAGTAGACATAGGCACATAAAACACCCCCCAATCATGCCCCTGCAGCCCCTGTCACCCCCTGTCACAGTAACATCAATAGCAGTTTTTATTTTTACTGATCATGCTTCGGCCTATATTTTTTAGGCCATTCAGCTGCAGCACTGATTTATGTATCTTGACAGCAA
The DNA here is from genome assembly GCF_042186555.1 of Aquarana catesbeiana. Taxonomy (NCBI): domain Eukaryota; kingdom Metazoa; phylum Chordata; class Amphibia; order Anura; family Ranidae; genus Aquarana; species Aquarana catesbeiana. Next base: position 777,569,726 of record NC_133324.1, read on the forward strand.
CAGCGTTTGCTCCCACGATACATAAAGCCGTGACTCCAACGCTGTAGGAGGTGATTTCACCACCACAGTTAAAAACAAAATGGTGCATGTGTAACCATCATTAGAAGTGGGTGGATGAAGGGAGGTATTCTAATGGTGGGCATACCCACCGATCAATCTCTTTTTTTCATGCAGCCCACAGGCTGCATGAAAAAAAAGATTACAATATATGCCCAACAAGGACCAGCAATGTACTGGTATGTTGCTGGACTTTGAGTGGTTATACCAGAATGATGCCTGTGGGTTTAGGTATCATCTTGGTATCATTCTTTTCAGCCAGCGGCCAGCTTTCATGTAAAAGCAATCTTAGTGGCTAATTAGCCTCTAGATTGCTTTTACAAGCAGTGGGAGGGAATGTCCCCCCTCCCATCTTCTTCCGTGGTTTTCTCTAGCTGTCCTGTCCCAACAGAGAACCTGAGAATGAAGCCAGTGGTTCTGCCAGCTGACCATAGAGCCGATCAGAGACCAGAATGGCTCCAATCGTCTCTATGGTTTAAGAAATCAGAAGCTATGAGCATTTCATGACTTAGATTTTGCCGAGTGTAGACAGCGCCATTGGGAAATTGGGAAAGCATTTTATCACACCGATCTTGGTGTGGTCAGATGCTTTGAGGGCAGAGGAGAGATCTTTTTTTTCAAAAAAGAGTACCTGTCACTACCTATTGCTATCATAGGGGATATTTACATTCCCTGAGATAACAATAAAAATGATAAAAAAAAATTAAAGGAACAGTTTAAAAATAAAATAAAAAAGCAAAATAAATAATTAAAAAAAAGAGCACCCCTGTCCCCCCTGCTCTCACGCAAAGGCGAACACAAGCATTGGTTTGGCGTCATATGTAAACAGCAATTGCACCATGCATGTGAGGTATCACTGCATGATCGAGGGCAGTAATTTTAGCAGTAGACCTCCTCTGTAAATCTAAAGTGGTAACCTGTAAAGGCTTTTAAAAGCTTTTAAAAATGTATTTAGTTTGTCGCCGCTGCACGTTTGTGCGCAATTTTAACGCATGTCATGTTTGGTATCCATGTACTCAGCCTAAGATCATCTTTTTTATTTCATCAAACATTTGGGCAATATAGTGTGTTTTAGTGCATTAGAATTTAACCACTTCAATACCGGGCCAATTCTGACACTTTGCTCCTACATGTAAAAATCATAATTTTTTTGCTAGAAAATTACATAGAACCCCCAAAACATTATATATTTTTTTTTAGCAAAGACCCTAGAGAATACAATGGCGGTTGTTGCAACTTTTTATCTCACACAGTATTTGCGCAGGAATTTTTCGAACGCGTTTTTTTGGGGAAAAAAACAGTTTTGTGTTTAAAAAAAAAACAAAACAGTAAAGTTAGCCCAATGTTTTTACATTTTGTGAAAGATGAAGTTACGCCGAGTAATTAGATACCTAACATGTCACGCTTCAAAATTGCACACGCTCGTGGAATGGCACCAATGTTCGGTACTTAAAAATCCCCATAGGTGACGCTTGAAATTTTTTTACTGGTTACATGTTTTGAGTTACAGAGGAGGTCTAGGGCCAAAATTATTGCTCTCGCTCCAACATTTGCGGCGATACCTCACATGTATGGTTTGAACACCGTTTTCATATGTGGGCAGGACTTACGTATGCGTTCGCTTCTGCGTGCGAGCACACGGGGACAGCGGCGCTTTAAAATTTTTTTTTTTTTTTTTATTGTTAATTATATTTTATTATTTTTATTTTGACACTTTTTTGAAAAAATTTATCACTTTTATTCCTATTACAAGGAATGTAAACATCCCTTGTAATAGCAATATGACATGTCAGGTGCTCTTAATAGTGAGATATGGGGTCAATAAGACCCCATATCTCACCACTAGGCTGGGAAGCCTGAAATAAAAATAAAAATAAAACGATCGCCGCTTCCCAGCCGAAGCGGCGCTGTTTTTTTGAATAGAGAGGCCGGGCGTGACGTCATAACATCGCGCCCGGCCTCCGACGATCATAGAGACTCCGGGGACCATCTGGTCCACCGGAAACCTCTATGATCTACATCTGGCGCCGGCGGATCCACTCTCCGCCTCACCGATCGTAACGGTGAGTCGGAGCAAGCACCGGAGGGCGGCGGGAGGGGGGGTGTCCCCTCTTGCCTCCCATAGGAACGATCAAGTGGCGGAACGGCCACTATGATCATTCCTATGGTGTAGAGATTTGCCGGCTGAAACCGGCAATATCTGAATGATGTCTGTAACTACAGGCATCATTCAGATATACCCGCCCAACCCAGGACGTCATATGACGTCCGTGGGCTGGAAGTGGTTAAAAAAGTGTGTTTTTTAAAAAAAATAATGCGTTTGAAAAATCGCTGCGCAAATACTGTGTGAAAGCAAAAAATGAGACACCCACCATTTTAATCTGTAGGGCCTTTTCTTTAAAAAAATATATAATGTTTGGGGGTTCAAAGTAATTTTCTTGCAAAAAAAAAATATTTTTTCATGTAAACAAAAAGTGTCAGAAAGGGCTTTGTCTTCAACTGGTTAGAAGAGTGGGTGATGTGTGACATAAGCTTCTAAATGTTGTGCATAAAATGCCAGGACAGTTCAAACCCCCCCCCCAAATGACACCATTTTGGAAAGTAAACACCCCAAGCTATTTGCTGAGAGGCATGTCGAGTCCATGGAATATTTTATATTTTGACACAAGTTGCAGGAAAAATACTTTTTTTTTTTTTTTTTGGAACAAAGTTGTCACTAAATGATATATTGCTCAAACATGCCATGGGCATATGTGAAATTACACCCCAAAATACATTCTGTTGCTTCTCCTGAGTATGGGGATACCACATGTGTAAGACTTTTTGGGAGCCTAGCAGTGTACAGGAGTCAGGACCCCGAAAACCAAGCACCGCCTTCAGGCTTTCGAAGGGTGTAAATTTTTGATTTCACTTCTCACTGCCTATCACAGTTTCGGAGGCCATGGAATGCCCAGATGGCACAACCCCCCCCAAATGACCCAATTTTGGAAAGTAGACACCCCAAGCTATTTGCTGAGAGGTATGGTGAGTATTTTGCAGACCTCACTTTTTGTCACAAAGTTTTGAAAATTGAAAAAAGAAAAAAAAAAACATTTTTCTTTTCTTTCTTCATTTTCAAACACAAATGAGAGCTGCAAAATACTCACCATGCCTCTCAGCAAATAGCTTGGGGTATCTACTTTCCAAAATAGGGTAATTTGGGGGGGTTTTGTGCTATCTTGACATTTTATGGTCTTTGAAACTGTGATAGGTAGTGAGGAGTGAAATCAACTATTTACACCCTTAGAAATCCTGAAGGCAGTGATTGGGTTTCGAGGCCCCGTACGCGGCTAGGCTCCCAAAAATTCACACACATGTGATATCCCCGTACTCAGGAGAAGCAGCAGAATGTATTTTGGGGTGTAAGTCCACATATGCCCGTGGCATATTTGAGCAATATATCATTTAGTGACAACTTTGTGCAAAAAAGTTTGTCATTTTCCCACAACTTGTGGCAAAATATAAAATATTCCATGCACTCAACATGCTTCTCAGCAAATAGCTTGGGGTGTCTACTTTCCAAAATGGGGTCATTTGTGGGGGGGTTGTGCCATCTTGGCATTTTATGGCCTTCAAAACTGTGATAGGTAGTGAGGAGTAAAATCAAAAATTTACACCCTTACAAATCCTAAAGGCGGTGCTTGGTTTTCGGGGCCCCTTATGTGGCTAGGCTCCCAAAAAGTCCCACATATGTAGTACCCCCGTACTCAGGAGAAGCAGCAAAATGTATTTTGGGGTGCAATTCCACATATAACCATGGAATGTGTGAGAAATATATCATTTAGTAACAACTTTTTGTAAAAAATGTTTTTTGTCATTATTCAATCACTTGGGACAAAAAAAAAAATTAAATATACAATGGGCTCAACATGCCTCGCAGCAATTTCCTTGGGGTGTCTACTTTACAAAATGCGGTCATTTGTGGGGGGTTGTACTGCCCTGCCATTTTAGCACCTCAAGAAATGAGTCATAAATCAGTCATAAACTAAAAGCTATGTAAATTCCAGGCATTTTGACATTATTGACATTTTTTTACCAAAGACATGTGGCTGAATACATTTTGGCCTAAATGTATGAATAAAATTGAGTTTATTGGATTTTTCTTATAACAAAATTAGAAAATATCATTTTTTTTTTAATTTTCTGTCTTTTTCCGTTTATATCGCAAACAATAAAAATCGCAGAGGCAATCAAATACCATCAAAAGAAAGCTCTATTTGTGTGAAAAAAAGGACGCAAATTTTGTTTGGGTACAGCACTGCATGACCGCACAATTACCAGTTAAAGTAGCGCAGTGCCAAATTGTAAAAAGTCCTCTGGTCTTTAGGCAGCCAAATGGTCCGGGACTTAAATGGTTAACAGGTGTACAATGAGTTAACATGTGTTGTAGTAAACACAATGCATAGGTATGATTGGGCCCTAAAACAATTGGACACATGTACAGAGATTGTATAGTCACTCTGTAATATGTATGGGAAGCCTAATGCCGCGTACACATGAGCAGACTTTACGGCAGACTTTTCGATGGACTTTGCCTACACACAATCAACCAAAGTCCGACGGATTTGTATGTGATGACGTACGACCAGACTAAAACAAGGAAGTTCATAGCCAGTAGCCAATAGCTGCCCTAGCGTCAGTTTTTGTCCATCGGACTAGCATACAGACGAGCAGACTTTTCGACCGGACTCGAGTCCGCCGGACAGATTTGAAACAAATCTCAAATCTAAGTCCGCCAAACTTTTGAGAAAAAAAAGTCCGCTGGAGCCCACACACGATCGAATTGTCCGACTGACTCCGGTACGCCAGACCAAGTATGCCAGAAAGTCCGCTCGTGTGTACGCTGCATAACACCGGAAATTTACAACATTGTCTCAAGAGCAACCTAGGCTATCTAGAGATAATGGCCTTCAATTCTTGCAGTTATACTGTAATTTTGTTAATATTAATGAAAATAATAGCATTAATTTAAAATAAAGGAAATAACATATTTTGAGTTATAATTGCAGTTTTTACGTTAAAGCGGAGCTCCAGGCTCCTTCTGAAAAAATGAAAAGTCAGCAGCTACAAATATTGTAGCTGCTGACTTTTAATATTAGGACACTTACCTGTCCATGAATCCAGCTGTGTCTTCACCCTAGCTGATTTTTCAATTGGCTCTCGGGTGCTTCCGCTGCCTTCTCGGGTAAGGGAAACCGGCAGTGAAGCCTTTGCGGTTTCACAGCCGGTTCCCTACTGCGCATGCACTAAGCACGCTGATGAGTTTGCGACGGCATCTGCTTTAAGACTGCGTTCCCAATCGCAATTTTGGTTAAGCCATTTGCACCCAATTTTGCCTGTTGCACATAGGGCAGCCCATTCACATGGGCTGTTCTTTGCTCGTTTGATGCCCGAAAAGAAGCTCATGCTCCTTTTGGGTGACAAGCATAGAACGTTTTTAAAACACGATCACATGAAGCAACAATCGTGGCAGAATCACTTCACATTTGGGGTTCCATTAAAGAAGAATTGCACCCGAAAGCACGTCACAGTCACAGCGATCCCAAATCGTGAAATGTGAACAGGGCCTAAAGTAATTGTGATATGACTTTTTTATATGCTTGTCTCTGTATATTCGTCTTAGTGTAGTAATTACAGAAGTGTGTATTTTAGCAACTAGAAATAGCTCTGCTTTTCAATGCAGTCATTCAACCTCCCAGTGTATCAGCTGTTAAAATGATGTATTTAACACATTGTGAATGGATAGTTTTCAGTGGATTGGCAGACCCATAGTAACAGAACTTGCCAGATAACAGGTAAGTCAGGTTACTAAGGCCTCATGCACACAGGACATTTTGCAAACTCTCCTAGAAGCCTTTCCTTCTGGCAGCAGCATTTTAGCAGAAAAAACACGTTATGCTTTTAAGCCTTTAGGCGAGTTTACATGGGTCAAGCGTTCGGGCGTTAATTAATTTCATTGGCCAAAATAATAATTTATTCTGGCCATTGATTAAATAACTGTTCAAGTGTTAAATGCACTTAGCGTTAACACGCATTTAGTTGCATTTAGGTGTGTTTACAAGCGTCAAGCATTTTTTTCTATCAAAGCGCTGCTGCTGCTGGATGGACTGGCAGGGGTTTTTTTTTTTTTTTTGCCTCTAAAAGCCTCTGACACTAAATGCTGGGGAATACAGGGACACAAGGCTAACATGCAGGGGAGTTTAGAGGCAGGGGAAAAAAAACGCCAGATGCCCCTAGAAGCAGCTGAAAAAATGTCCAGTGTGCATGAGGCCTAAGGAGACCAAAGTAAGTAGCAGATTAGTTTTAGTTCAGGAACATAGGTACAATGCACAAGAAAAGAAGCTAGGCAGAGCTGGACCAGGCTCACATATGTGTGGCCCAGAATGGGTCCGCTTTGTTCCTGTTCACCAATTCAGGTGCTAATCAGGTCCAAATTTTTGCCTAAATTCGCACATGAACCAGACACAAACATGCCTAGGACCCTTTTGGAATGCAGACCGCACTGCCCAAACCTATGTGAACCAGCTCCATTGAGAGTCGATCACACTCGCATTTCATGTGAATTGGATGTGGAGGAAACCCACATCCAATTCCCACATATGTAAACCCGGCCTTCTGCCCTGTACACACGGACGGACATTGATCGGACATTCCAACAACAAAATACATGGATTTTTTCCGACGGATGTTGGCTCAAACTTGTCTTGCATACACACGGTCACACAAAGTTGTCGGAAAATCCGATCGTTCTAAACGCGGTGACGTAAAACACATGCAAACAGGGCAGTAGCCAATAGCTTTCGTCTCTTAATTTATTCTGAGCATGCGTGGCACTTTGTGCGTCGGATTTGTGTACACATGATCAGAATTTCAGATAACGGATTTTGTTGTCGGAAAATTTTATAGCAAGCTCTCAAACTTTGTGTGTCGGAAATTCTGATGGAAAATGTGTGATAGAGCCCACACACGGTCGGAATTTCCGCCAACAAGGTCCTATCACACATTTTCCGTCGGAAAATCCGACCGTGTGTACAGGGCATTAGTCTCTCAGCAGCCAACTTAAGGCAGTGAATGATGACAAAAACCTAAATATCTGGAGATACCTGTTTATGCTGCCAGAATTACAGGCTGGAAGCCATGGGAGAACAGAGCTGTCAGCAGGTACATAAAGGGAATGGCAGGCTCCTGACAGTAATCATCAAAAACAGGATGAATCAATAAACTAACTATACACATGCTTCTAACCACTTGCTGACCACTGGCCGTCATATGACGTCCTGGGTTTTCAGTGGCTTTCAATGGTGATATCTGAATGATGCCTGCAGCTACAGACATTGGCGATTCTCTTCACTGTAAGAACAATCAAAGGGGCTGTTAAGCCGCTTGATTGTTCTTACAGGCCGGCATCCCCCCTCCCGCCGCTCTCCGGTGCTTCTCCCGGGTCGACCCGGAGAAAGAATCCACCACTGGCGAAAGTTAGCCATAGAGATTTGGGAGGGACATATGGTCCTCAGCAATCTCTATGACTGTCGGAGGCCCGGGCGCGAAGTTATGACATCACGTCCGGGCCAGTGGAAGTGAACAAAGCCGGGGATGCGGCAGGAAAGGCTGGGATCGTGAATTTTTTTTTGATCTCAGCCTTTCCTGCTTAGAGGAAAGATGTGGGGTCTTATAGACCACACATCTCTCCATAAAGAGGACCTATCACACACCATTCCTATTACAAGGGATGTTTACATTCCTTGTAATAGGAATGAAAGTGATAAAAAAAATTAAAGTGCCCCCGTCCCTGTGATATAAATATAAAAATATTTAAAGCATCGCCTATGGAGATTTTTAAGTACTGAAGTTTGGCGCCATACCACAAGTGTGCGCAATTTTAAAGTGTGACATGTGAAGTATCTATTTACTCGGCGTAACATCATCTGTCACATTATACAAAACAATTGAGCTAACTTTACTGTTATTTTTTTTATTCATGAAAGTCTTTTTTTCCCAAAAAATTGCATTTGAAAAATTGCTGTGCAAATACCGTGTGACAAATAAAGTTGCAATTACCGCCATTATATTCTATAGAGTCTTTTCTAAAAAATATATATATAATGTTTAGTGGTTCTGAGTAATTTTCTAGCAAAAAAATTATGATTTTTGCATATAGGAGAGGAGTGCTGGAATTTGCCCGGTGGGCAAGTGGTTAACACACATTGATAAGTTTATTCACTCAGAATTTCTCTTTTTTTTGATGTTTTTACTTGCTGTCTCATAGGCATTTGGGTGTTGTCACTGCAACAAATTTCCTCATTTAAATATTTCCCCTTTATTTTCCAGATTGTCACAAATGTAAAAATTTGAATTTCTTCTCACTTTCTGATCTAGTGACAATGGTCACCAGGGCTAACCAAGAGGGCAACACTTCCTAACAAGGAAAGACGTGTCCCTTTAAGCCACCCAATGGATTATCAGTCCCCAGATGCCCAGACTCTTTCTCCCTCCCTACCAAGGACAGGGCCCAGGGAGAGAGAGGAGAAGAACAGTGAAGAGGACTTCATTGGCTGCCTCTGCAACACAGACTCTACCTGCCTGTGGCAACTCTGGAGCAAGAAGGGCTGGTGAATGGCTGCTGCATTGCCATAAAGTTGGTCATGTCTACGGTGAGAGAAGAAAAGGGCTTTAGGTGCACAGAGGTGCAATAGTGTACCTGGGAAGTAAGTACCTTGAGCCCAGGAGTCAAGAGCTTGGGAAGTGCTGTTGTAACCTTGGGGAAAGGGCTCAGTGGCAACGAAAGTGAGAAATCAGGAACTGTGGCTGCCAGGAGTCCTGCAGAGAAACTGTACAGGGAGAGTGCTGTGAGCTGGGTATGGAAAGACTGCTGCAAAGAGAAAAAACTGCTAGACCAATTGCTGGTGCTGTTCCATTTTTATTGTTGTTCTGGTGTTCCAGTGGTTCCAGAGTGTCCAAGAGTTCTAGTTGTTCTAAGGTTTTAATGCCATGTAATGCAATACATTGCTGTATTGGGACTCGAGAGGCAACAGTCATCAAACCATCAGGGGTGGTAAGAGGCCTCTGGACTTTTGTTTCTCCTGGTCTTATCTAGCCTTTGGGTATAGGACAGGTCATTACTAGAGCAGGGCATGAGGATCCAAACAATCCAGTGGCACTTTCAGAGCTAGCGCTACAAATTTGACAGAAGTTTTAATTCTTTCCCAACCTAAAACCCACAAAATTAGAAAAATAAGTTTGGACTGGAAATGGAACTGGAATTAAACTATAATCTGGTCTCTTTTATATATGTATATTTAAGAAAAATGAAAAATACTATAAACATCCTTTTATTTCAGGTGGCGCTACAATTTGCATTTTGAGTGGAAATTGGTGTCTAAGATTATGCAGAAAATTTAAGCTTGGGTCAATCCTCACTGTAAAAAGACGATAGGACCCACATCATATTGTCTGCAGCCTATAGTCTGCTATTGTTTGTTTGCATTCATATATTCATATATTCATTCAATCTTTAGTCACAATGAGGACCCTAGCAAGTGGTTTCAAGTTCCAGATAACTACTACATATATGCAGAAAAATTATTTCATGAAAAGACATTTCTGAATGTTGTAATGACCTGAAACGAACTTTGTAAGTGAATGTTTCAAATCAATCATTTTGTTATGAAAGATGTTACATCTTCTTTACTTACCCTACGCATACATACATAGTATGTTCTTTTTCCCACTTGAAGACCCTATGACAGATAAATGCCAATTAAATTCATGTTGTCTTTAAAATGTGAAAGTAATATGACTGTCATTATTAGTTTTATTGTTAAATCAGGAACAAGTTGCTGTAGTCCAGCTGTGACCTGAGGGCAAAAAGTCTCTGTTTGCTGTCACCTTCTGACAGTTTCGACTGTTAATTACCTCAATCAAATACAGCACAAGCACCTCTGTGTCTGCCAGCTGGCAGCTAAACCTTAGAACCTGGCAGCTCCCAAAGATTTAGAACCTGCAACAAAGCATCTCTATGTAAACAGTTTATTATACCATACACAAGCACAACAGCAGACCCACATTAGTAATCAATGGCTCTGAATCTCTGCATGCATGTTATCTATTACTATTTACTTAGGCATGTTACCCTATTATGATTCGATGACCACTGGGGATGGCCTTTTTTCCTCTACTTTCTCTCTATTTCTTAATTAAATATTTATTCAATCTTTTCTGTCCCTGAATTATTAAAATCATTCAGATTAACTTCTGCTAGAACTGATATTGTTAACAGTGATGGTAATAATAATAATAATGATAATAATAATAATAATAATAATAATAATAATAATACTGATAGAGCTAAAATAAGCAAAGGTTTTATTTAAATACAAAAAAAAAAACACTAACAAGTACATAAATTGATTTAAATGATGTTGCAGAGTAAGTAACAAAGATTATGTTACACAGAAAGTCCATTATCCTAAGGTATAACTAAAGGTAAAACCTTTTCTTTAGTTTTAGACAGAATAGATTGGAATTAGAGCACCAATCAGGTTTTCATTGTTGTCTGTGACCCCGTTAGGGAGATTTGCCTTCTCTAATTGTCCCAATAACCATTATCCCTAATAAAGAGATTATGGGTAATCCAATTGGGACTCCTGTCGGTGGTAACATTCACTTCGTTTTGTAGAGAATTCCTGTTGTGAAAGGAAATACCAAATTTGTGGTTGTCCCTAGAGCAGTAATAGAGGGGAAATCCTCCAATGGTGAACCTGGAGAATCCCAGAGATTCACTTACTCTGGAGTGATTGCCTCTTACTTCTTGTTTTTTTTTTTTTTATGGGACAGGAAATAAAGGGAAATCTCCCTAATGGGACACCAATGAAAAAAACAAACCTGACTAGGGATATAACCCTCCCTTACTCTATCCAAAATGAAAAAAAAAAATGTGGCCTTTAGTTCTATTGTATGTTCTGTATCTTGGCTGGGGCTGAGAGGGAGATAAAGCGAGAGAGTGAGAAAATTGACAGATTGCTCTGTTTATAATACACAAGCATAGTAAAGAAACATTCAAATCAACACCCCTCACTCAATGTCCTACCACTCCTGGAGTGTTACGTGTCCAGTCCACATTCTTCATCCTCCAATAGAGAGCACCATCCCACTGTGTGAAAGCTCTCTGACACAGCCTGCCCTTTGATCTCTCAGTGACAGAAACCCCAAAAGATATTATCTTCTCTATCTCTGCAGATATATGTATAGGTAATGTTATACAGTCCAACACCCAACATTACAAAATATATAGGATACAGTTGCTAACTTGTGATTGTTGTTTTGCAATTAAGGTCTAGGCTGTTGTGGACAGTGTTTGTACCACCCTTGACTCAAGGTTCTGCTTCACTGAAAAGTGTTCACATGTCATTGCTTTTATTGTTGTCCTGATGACCACTGCTCCCTTCATTCCATGTCATGAGGTCACATAAAAAAAATAGGGGGAATCTTCAATCCAAAAACTATACTTAGGTCTAGAACTATACAGTCAATATTGATTCTTGCTACTGAGAGGTTTGCCTATTGTTTGATGCTTATTAAAATAAAAAATAAAAAAGTTAATAAGGTCATCACTTAGTTTTAGATAATATGTGGGGGGCTAGTGGGATCTTGTTGCATTGTTACTGCTATCTGGGGTTCAGTTAAAGTGATTTAAATTCAAATACTATCACAGTGACAACAGTTTCATCAAACATGAGGTGACGGAAAAATCTGAAAGAGGGACACAGTTAGCAATATAAATCTAACAAAAGTTCTAGACTTAACCTTGATTAAAAATATTATTCCTGTCTGGGTCATTGTTTAGTTTTTCCCTCACTTTCTGTTTGGTGAAACTGATGTCACCGTGACAGACATCTGATCAGATCCTGTCTGCTAAAAACCCCCATCCGTCTGGCGGATTGGATGGCAATCAAGTGTAAACTGACAGGTGGTCCATTTACATCCGACCGCCCATAAAGGAAAGTGGGCTGTGTCTGTGTCCGCTCTGCATTAGTGGAACAGACACGGACCAGCCATCCGCCTGTTCAGCGAGGAACAGCGGACAGATTCTTTAATGAGCAGGCAGACTCCAACGGAGCCCGCCCAATGTGTAAAGGGGCCTAGGGGGGGTGCACAAAATCTCTCTAAGGAGGATTTGGAAAGCAGATAAACTTCAGCAGGGTCCTAAGGCTTCTCCACTTTATAAACAATTAGAAAAAAAGTTTTGGTTGGACTTACAATTAACCCCTTGTTGGTAGTTGTCTTGTGACAGAACAATAAAATGAATGTGTTAAACTACTTCCCGCTGGCCATCATATGACGTCCTTGACTTTGTGCGGGTATATCTAAATGATGTCTGCAGCTACAGGCATCATTCAGATATCGGCTTATTCAGCCGGCGATTCCCTTCACCATAAGAATGATCATAGCGGCTGTTCCGCCACTTGATCATTCTTTCATTCTTACGGGCGGTGAGAGGGTATGTCCCCCCTCCCGCCCCCCTCCGGTGCTTCTACCGACTCACCGTTTCCATCGGTGAGTCGATGACAGTATCTGCTGGCCCCGGATATTTACTATAGAGATTTCCGGCAGACCAGATGGCCACCGGAGTCTCTATGATTATTTGGAGGCCTCTGCATTCAAACAAAAGGCGCCGCCTCGGCTGGGAAGACGAGACTTTTTTTTTTGTTTTTTTTTATTTCAGGCTTCCTAGCCTAGAGGTGAGATGTGGGGTCTTATTGACCCCAGATATCACTGTAAAGAGGACCAATCATGCCATATTCCTATTACAAGGGATGTTTACATCCCTTGTAATAGGAATAAAAGTGATAAAAAAAGTTTTTTTTTAAAAAAGTGTCAAACTTAAAAAAAAAGTAGAATGAACAATCAAAAATAAATAAATACATTTATCCTTGCACGTGTCCTCGCACGTAGAAGCGAATGCATACATATGTCCCGTGCTCATATGAAAACGGTGTTCAAACCACACATGTGAATTATCGCAGTGAATGTTAGAGTGAGAGCAATAATTATAGCCCTAGAACTCAAAACCTGTAACCAGTAAAAAAATTTAAAGCGTCACCTATGGGGATTTTTAAGTACTGAAGTTTGGCACCATTCCAGGAGCGTCTGCAATTTTGAAGCATGACATGTTAGGTATCTATTTACTCAACGTAACTTAATCTTTCACATTATGCAAAAATTGGGCTAACTTTACTGTTTTTTTAAAGCACAAAACTGTATTTTTTCCCCAAAAAAGCGTTCGAAAAATTGCTGCGCAAATACCGTGCAAGATAAAAAGTTGAAAAGACCGCCACTGTATTCTCTAGGGTCTTTGCTAATGTTTGGGGGTTCTATGTAGTTTTCTAGCAAAAAAATTATGATTTTTACATGTAGGTGAGAAATGTCAGAATTGGCCTGGGTGGCAAGTGGTTAAAAATAAAGTGATTGATTTTCAAAGACATTAACCTCAAAATTCTTAATAAGTAAAGAAAACATTTACTGAGAAAAATATGACGGCTACTGTACCTTTGCTGACCGTATTCTGAAATTTATAGTTGTGGGCTGCTAACTCTGTTGCTTCAATCAGACTGTAGTCAAGACTCCTGATCTGCATTCCTGTTAGCAACTTTTCATACATCAGACCTTTGGCTTTTATACTTTTATCTCAGCTGTTGTTTTATCAAAATGCTGAACACACTGCCTGAATTATATATGGAATAGCAAACATGTAAAAAAATGAAATAAAAATACTTTCGGGAACATTAACTGTGTATTTTTAATGTAACACTATAGGCTCTATTTTATTAAACACAAATTAATATTGTCTACCCTCCTGAGTTTTAGGCAACTACAAATTAACAGTTGTCAAATGCTGAACAATCCAGAAACATTACAGTGCCACAAACAAGCATAGGTTATCTGCTGTGTGCTTGTCAAATATATATTCTAAATGTGTTTGAAATAAATCACTAATATCTGTTGATAAGGAACCAATGTAATAATCAGGAAATGTGAACAAGCTATGTTAGTATAGGACATTTGGAAATTTGATAGTATGACAACTTTAATAATATTAAATTCTAGCAGCATGCTCCACTGGAAAAAAAAATTGTTGTTGATTGTGTGTGTTCTAGCATGGCACCTTTGAAAACATGTCATCACATGGAACAAGGCATTGACCTCACTTTAGCAGTTTTACTTTTAATTACAAGTAAATAGTAATTTCCTCTGACTTTGTCATTGCTCTGGTGGCCTGACATGAACATATTTGTTGGGGTATAGTAATTCTCACCACTCAATACATTTCTGTTCGAACAGAGCACTGGCAGTGCATAAACTTTATATGTTTGACCAGTGCTCAGGTGCCCACAGAAACATATGCAATGGATAAGTCATAGCCCAACAAGGGTCATGCAGGAGATATATCCTGGTTGGGCAATCAAAACTGAAACAGGTAGAGCTGATGTAAGTCAGACCCTTTTCCCGTCTTTTGATTTCTTTAGCTCCGTTTAACTTACCCTTTTCCCTAAGTTCCCCTTTTCAAATAGATTCAAGACAATGTGTAATTAAACAATTTGGATTTGCATGTATTTGGACGTATATTCAATTTGTGGTGCTTCTACTCTTTATAGCTAGATGGCCAATCTGAGCATATTCCATGGCCCCAAAATAAATTTCTGTCCTCCTTGTTGCTGCGGATAAGTCTTGTGCCAAAGCCCAGGAGCCCATCCTTGCTTCCCACAAAGCACAGATTTAAAGAAAACAGGCCACACCCAGATTATATCATATGGTTAGCTTTTTTTTAAATAAACAAGCACATACAACACACGCTGCCATCCTTCCAGTTGAATCCATGTCCCTAACACATTTCACTCAATAGCTGGGCTTAATTATACAGGTCTTTATAATTAAGCCAAGCTATAGGCAAAATGCGTTAGAAATAGCTTCAGGTGGAATGACAGCAGTGTGTGCTGTATGTGCTTATTTGTTTAATAAAGCTAACCAGAAGACGTCAGCCAGTATGCATCTCATTTTCTTTGAATCTGCTCTTATTCTCTATCTTACAATATTGTATGTGTATACCCAAAAAGTGCTATGTGCTTTTGTATACACTATTCATATGTACCAATATAAACATAAAACAACCATTTCATTAAAAAAATACATATTACTGTATCTATAAGGTGCTGCATGCTAATTATTATTACACCACCCTTATTTTTTACAGTGCCATCGGTGCAATTAACTTCTCCATCTCTGATACAGTCCCATTAATATAGCACTCTAATGCCCTGTACACACGGTAGGATTTTCCCGAAGGAAAATGTGCGATCGGAGCGTGTTGTCAGAAAATCCAACCGTGTGGGGGCTCCATCGGACTTTTTCCATCAAATTTTCCGACACATAAAGTTTGAGAGCATGCTATAAAATTTTCCAACAACAAAATCCGATCCTTTAAATTCCGATCGTGTGTAGACAAATCAGACGGACAAAGTGCCACGCATGCTCAGAATAAATTAAGAGACAAAAGCAATTGGCTATTGCCCTGTTTATAGTCCCAATGTACGTGTTTTATGTCACCGCGTTCGGAACGATCAGATTTTCCGACAACTTTGTGTGACCGTGTGTATGCAAGACAAGTATGAGCCAACATCCGTCGGAAAAAATCCATGGATTTTGTTGTCGGAATGTCCGATCAATGTCCGATCGTGTGTACGGGGCATTAGTATACATTCTATCCTCATTCTGTAACTTCTATAATCTTTATCCTTCATGATTTTTCCTTCCACAAGCCACTTCATTCCTCCTCTCATTTACTTCAAAGTGGCAAAAAACACCCAGGGTATGCTCTCTCTTACCTTCTTGGTAAGACCTATGAACACAGGTCTGATCACTCTCTGATGTATTCAACGTGCTGAGCTTGTGTGCATTCAGAGTTTTACTTTATGATATGCAGAACTAATTGTTATACGTTCCTTTTTTTCTTTTGTTTTCCTTAAAACCAAGAAAGAAAAAAAAACACATAAAGTAGCCATAACACAGATAAGGTTCTAAGATAGTCATGCATCAAAGGTAAAAGTAAAGGTCATTGTTAAGAGTACCATGTATCAAAGCCAAAATAGTCACAAGGAGGTTCAAGTGGTCAGGATAAACAGGGTCAGCAAGTAGATCAATCTGCAAATGGTTAACGATAGTTGCACCCCAACAAGTAAAAGCAAGAGTGAGCAAAATTCATATGGATGCATGAAAATGGGACTGGAAGATGAGCTTTTAGGCACGTGGGGAAGCTGGGATGAGGGATGTCCTTAAAAACTGACTAAGCTGTAGAGCACAGCATGGTCAGTTTTCTAGCTATGCTGGGAACTCAGCCTGCTCTCCTACAATGATCAGACTTGTCGTGACACCCCCCCTCCGCACAGCCTTTCACTGGGAAGATCTGTGTGCTGTTGTTCCTCCTCTCCTAGCTGCAGCTGAGAACAGAGGGAATGTGATCACTTACACAAAATGGGTAAAAAAGGGTATTTATAATGTTTTTTATACCTATACACAAATTTTCACCTTTCATTTTTGTTTTAAACTAAATGGCTTGTTTTACAAGGTGAGGATTTACAATCACTTTAACCGCTTCTGGACCGCCCACCGCACATGTACTGTGGAAGGGCGGCCCAGCTGCGCGAAACAACATACATTTTTCCTCTTCAGGTTCTGGGGCGCATGTGCATGTCGCTGATGACCCGCTCTAGCTGTGATTGGACAGAGCCCTAGCCAATCAGCTGGTCCGGCAGGTGCGATGGCCGCTGGGACCAGCTGATCATTCACTGGAGAGGCAGAACTATGTAAACAAGGCAGACCGCCATTCTGTCAGAGAGGAAGAGAGAGATCTTGTGTTGTTCCTGATAATCAGGAACACAGATCTCTCTCTTCCTCCATTTAAACCCCCCCACACAGTTAGAAATCACTCCCTAGGAGCACACTTAACCCTTTGATCGCCCTTGATCTTAATCCCTTCCCTGCCATAGTCATTTATACGGTGACAGTGCATTTTTTTTTACCACTGATCACTGTATTAGTGTCACTGGTCCCCAAAAAGTGTTACTTAGTGTCCAATTTGTCCGCCACAATTTCGCAAACGCTAATCACCGCCATTACTAGTAAAATAAATAAATAAATAAATAAATAAATAAAGCCATAAAAATATCCCATAGTTTGTAGACTCGATAACTTTTGCACAAACCAATCAATATACGCTTGTTAGAATTTTTTTACCAAAAACATGTAGCAGAATGCATGAAGAAACTTGATTTTTTACATTTTTTATTGGATTTGTTTTATAGCAGAAAGTAAAATATATGCCAAACCAATCTATTAACCTTCTATGAGGAGGTGAGTTGCCATCTAGATAAAGGAAGGCCCGTAGACGTGGTGTATGTGGATTTTGCAAAAGCATTTGACACAGTTCCCCATAAACGTCTACTGTACAAAATAAGGTCCGTTGGCATGGACCATAGGGTGAGTACATGGATTGAAAACTGGCTACAAGGGCGAGTTCAGAGGGTGGTGATAAATGGGGAGTACTCAGAATGGTCAGGGGTGGGTAGTGGGGTTCCCCAGGGTTCTGTGCTGGGACCAATCCTATTTAATTTGTTTTTTTAAACAACCTGGAGGATGGGGTAAGCAGTTCAATCTCTGTATTTGCAGACGATACTAAGCTGAGCAGGGCAATAACTTCTCCGCAGGATGTGGAAACCTTGCAAAAAGACCTGAACAAATTAATGGGGTGGGCGACTACATGGCAAATGAGGTTCAATGTAGAAAAATGTAAAATAATGCATTTGGGTGGCAAAAATATGATATGCAATCTATACACTGGGGGGAGAACCTCTGGGGGAATCTAGGATGGAAAAGGACCTGGGGGTCCTAGTAGATGGCATGCAATGCCAAGCTGCTGCTAATAAAGCAAACAGAATATTGGCATGCATTAAAAGGGGGATCAACGCAAGAGATAAAACGATAATTCTCCCACTCTACAAGGCTCTGGTCTGGCCGCACCTGGAGTATGCTGTCCAGTTCTGGGCACCAGTCCTCAGGAAGGATATACTGGAAATGGAGTGAGTACAAAGAAGGGCAACAAAGCTAATAAAGGGTCTGGAGGATCTTAGTTATGAGGAATGGTTGCGAGCACTGAACTTATTCTCTCTGGAGAAGAGACGCTTGAGAGGGGATATGATTTCAATTTACAAATACTGTACTGGTGACCCCACAATAGGGATAAAACTTTTTCACAGAAGAGAGTTTAATAAGACTCGTGGCCACTCATTACAATTAGAAGAAAAGAGGTTTAACCTTAAACTACGTAGAGGGTTCTTTACTGTAAGAGCGGCAAGGATGTGGAATTCCCTTCCACAGGCGGTGGTCTCAGCGGGGAGCATTGATAGCTTCAAGAAACTATTAGATAATCACCTGAATGACTGCAACATACAGGGATATACAATGTAATACTGACACATAATCACACACATAGGTTGGACTTGATGGACTTGTGTCTTTTTTCAACCTCACCTACTATGTAACTATGTAACTATATAGTTTTTTTTTTTCAAAATTGTCTGTCTTTTTTGTTGATAGCGCAAAAAATAAAAACCGCAGAGGTGATCAAATACCACCAAAAGAAAGCTCTATTTGTGGGAAATATAGGACATAAATGTTGTTTGGGTGCAGCGTCACATTAATGCGCAAATGTCATTTAAAAAATCGCAGTGCCATATCGCAAAAAATGGCCTGGTCATGGAGGGGGTGAAACCATTTTGGGGCTGAAGTGGTTATATGTATAGTCTTTAACACATATGGTGCATTTATCTATGAATCTCATGAAAACATGCAATTCTAAGTTTCTAAGTTTAATTGCAGTTTAGAAAGAATTTTAAATCAAGTGTGTATTTATTACTGAAATAAAAAAAAGTGTAATAATTTACTAAATTACAGAAAATATGTTTAATAATATAATTAAAAAAAAAAAGAGTAAAAATGTGACTCTTGTAATAAGCACTGAAGACGACATTTTGTCTTTGCCGTTTCAAAATTGAAAATTGTAATATTACAAGTAGTAATAACATTTTTAGTAACTGATAGAGAGTATTTACCAATTACACCAAATCCCAGGCAATTAAACTGTTCCTTATACTCAAATGCTTAGCCTTTTGCTCAAATACTTACTCTCCTCGTATTACCCTGCCTTCCTGCAAATCCCAGTTAAATACCCTGAACTCCTAGGTATGGGGGACCATGTGATTCTACAATGCAATGCTGTGTGCCTGAGCAAGTATCTGCAAGGCACACACGAGGGCAGTGGGAGGGTTTCTGGTCTGTGTATACTCCTGCCTAATCCAAACTTGAGCTTACACATGGCTGTTTCTAAAGGCTCTGGGAAACATATGGGAAGGTATGGGAGTGCTTGGGCTTTTAGAAAAATCTATTACTTTGGTCTGATTGTTAAAAGTACATTTTTGCTTTAAAGCAATCTTTTCAGGTAAAATCGAAAGTAAGGTCACTGTGAGTGGCCCACGTCTTCCACCTTTAACATATTGTCTACCTTTCTTCTAGTTCAAGCCTCCATTTCAGCCTTCATAATACTTTTCAGCATTTGACAACCCCAGGAATGCGTCTGGTTTCATGACCACATCATCACTACTTGACTAAGCAGTGATTCGCAGATGAAGTTTTGAAAGCTGAATATATTGATGCAGGCACATAAGGAAAGTAGTAGACATGAGCTGTTAGAAAGGTGAGTGTAAGAACCTATGTCTTGCTGGCCACTTTTATTTGTATTATTTTACATTGACAGGTTCTCTTTAATGGCTAAATTTATTTATTCAAGTCTGAAGGGGATAAGAAATCAGGGCTCATTTTCAGTGTTGGGTTAGGTGTTCAGGTGGAGGAGGATTAGGTGTTAGGGGTGCTCTTTATTGAACTGAATACTTTTCTTTGGTAAGTTGACTGGGAGAGCTGTTTTTTTCTTCTGGGTAGCAAGTACTCCCCTATCAAAGTTACCATCACCAGAATCCCAGGAGATATAGCTAATATATTGATGTAGGTTCATAGTAATGTTTGTTGTATGCCTATAAAGATAAGAGGGAACACACAGAGCTCTTATTCTTGGGTTTAAAACTGTTTATTTATGCCACCATAAGGGCACAAATGTGTTACAATTCAATTAATTCCGCCACATTTCATGACTGTTGAAAGCATAAAGATCTAAAAAAAATGTAGACCTTTTAGTGGAGCAAAGCCATGCAAAAGAAATGTAGCAATTATTATACTGTATTATTTCCTTAACACAAATCAATAAGGTATCTTCCATGTATAAAAGAAGGTTACAATGACTTGGCATGAAGGCTGTCTTGGAAGAACTTGTGAAGACAACTTTCCAATTTCCTTTCTAGTTAACAAAAACTGATAAGGAACCTACAAGTAACAACAACAAAACCGAGGGAGTAAAAGTGGGATGACCCTACACAGTCACTATCTGATTTGTTTCACTGTTGAAACTAGATAAAAAAAGAATAACTTTCACTTATAAGATAGATTTTTGGCTTATTTATTGTAGTGTGCGCTTGGAGCGACAAAACACTTTTTAAACTTTATGTAACTGATTTAATCTACCACAAACCCTCCCTAGAAAACCACTGTCCCGAGTGCTACGCCTGCCAAAAATACACAGGGGATACAGACCCCCACCAACGATCCGGCACATTGCTCAGTTATTGCTGTCCAATTCCTATTCTGGGGCTGTTGTGAAGTTTGCGTTTGTGAAATAGAAATCCTGCAGCTACATTAAAATTCCCCCTAATAGTGTCATCTCTGACCATTACTTAGGGGCTGATTTATGATCTATCTTAAAAATAGACAAGATGTTTTGTAACAGTTCATGAATCTGGAAAGATCTGTTCCCTATCAATCCGATTTAAATACAATTGTTACTTTCTCTTGCAGTGAAGCTGTCTTCCTCCCCCTCATAAATGCAGGTGCAGCTGTAGTAATGAGTCCATACAAGAACCAGCAAATTCCAGGCAGGTGCTTTGCTGATTTCCTGTTTCTCTGGTCATTCAGTCATTTTAATATGTCTAAAAGGCTTATAATACACTCACAGCTATCTGTCTCACTGAATATGAGTACATATGAGCTCAGATTACTTGAACATAAACTCTAGCAAAGTCTTGCAAATACATGTACATAAAATAAAAATTGGTTGCTTTTTCCATCTTTTAAAAGATGAATGACATAAGCATTTTTTTTTTGTTGAACATTTGTGTTTTTTTTAAATAAAAATGTCACAACCCTGGGTAATTTAAGCTGAGCAAAAAAGCAAAACTACACATAAGAATTGGTTACATTTGATGAAAACGACATGGCAATCAGTAGAACCAGGAATATAGCCAGCTGAAGTTATATACAAAGCTCGACTTGTCTTATAAAAGTCAAGTTTGGTCCCACCCCTTCCAACTTCAGAACCTCACAGCTCAAAATGTACTAGGCAAGTCATTTGATCAGAATATCTCAGTGACTAAGGGCTTGTTCACAGCACGCCAGTTAAGCTGCAATGATCTACACAGATCAAAACAGGATCAATATTAGGGCACAGAGAAAACAATTGCTTTTCTCTGTGCCCTATTCCCACATTTGAGTTGCGGTGGGTTTCTGTGTGTTGCACAAAGAAAAACACAGAGAAGAGTAACCTAGCGCCAGTGGTAGGTCACCCAGAGAATGTAACAAACATATAAAATAGATGTATAGCCTGTACCATCTATTCAAAAATTGTTAATGCATATACAGGGATGAAACAGGAAACTAGAAACTACAATAAACATAATAGTAATATCCCGTGCTGCTAGACAAACTGTAATTGGTGAAAACAGATCATACCAGGAAGCAACATATAAAATGTCCAGCGCTCAGGCTATTGTTGGAAAACAAAATACAACAAGTATAAAAGTTTATGGTTTTTAATGAACCAATAATGAGCCAGTGGTTAGCAATAGTCCAAAGTAACAATATTTACTGCAAAAAAAACAGGTTCAGAGGCTCTGTTTAAAAACAAAAAAGCACACGATAAAAACTATTAAAAAATTACAGACTCTTGGTGATGTTGTAAGTGATCAAATAGACATCAAAAAGGTGACAGAGGCATCAAACAGCAGGAGGTTACCACCGGAGATCCATCTAATGAAAGTATACGGAGACTGCTGTGTAAAGTGTGAAAGGAAACATATGGGCTCAAAGCAGGTGAATGAAGGCAAGGTGATGGAGATATGTCAAAGTACTCACAGGCAGGTAAGAGGGCTCAGAGCTGCCTCATATGGTGAAGACCTTGGCGCCATGAGGAATAACCGGGCTGAAGTAGAAGTGAAGTGGCCGCCGTGTGGAGATGTGTAGCTCCGCCGTGCGGAGAACAGTCTGGCCGGAGCTGTGTGTCGATGGAGGATGACGTCAGCACAGGGGAGCCGCTGTAGCGTCTGAGAAGTAGAATGGAACCGCTGCTAGGCTGGGACGTGTCTCCACAGAGGTGAAGTCTCATCAGTGAGACCTGGTGACACTGCGCTGAGGTCGGAACTGACACCGAGAGGCCCTCTGACGGGGGAATTGGTGGCGGCAGGCTGATGGAGCTCACATCAGCCTGACCTGCCTGGGGAGATAGCCAACAGTCATATGAAAAAATGGATATTGCAATGGGTAAAAAAATATAATAAAAATAAAATAATTGAATCAATGGATGTAAAAACAAGGCTGCCCCACCCAGATGGGGTAGTGAAGATGGTGAATTTGCAGGAAACGCTTGCTGGTGAAAAAAGCGGCTTCACAAAAAAAAAAAAAAAAAATGTGAATGGATGAAAAATCGCAGTGAAGAACTCAAGCTGGGACCTCTGCCATGTAGTGGGGGGAGAGAGGTTGCCTTGACGACACGTTTCGCGCATGAGCGCTTTGTCACTATGACAAAGCGCTCATGCGTGAAACGCGTCGTCAAGGCAACCTCTCTCCCCCCCCCCTACATGGCAGAGGTCCCAGCTTGAGTTCTTCACTGCGATTTTTCATCCATTCACATTTTTTCTTTTTTTTTTGTGAAGCCGCTTTTTTCACCAGCAAGCGTTTCCTGCAAATTCACCATCTTCACTACCCCATCTGGGTGGGGCAGCCTTGTTTTTACATCCATTGATTCAATTATTTTATTTTTATTATATTTTTTTACCCATTGCAATATCCATTTTTTCATATGACTGTTGGCTATCTCCCCAGGCAGGTCAGGCTGATGTGAGCTCCATCAGCCTGCCGCCACCAATTCCCCCGTCAGAGGGCCTCTCGGTGTCAGTTCCGACCTCAGCGCAGTGTCACCAGGTCTCACTGATGAGACTTCACCTCTGTGGAGACACGTCCCAGCCTAGCAGCGGTTCCATTCTACTTCTCAGACGCTACAGCGGCTCCCCTGTGCTGACGTCATCCTCCATCGACACACAGCTCCGGCCAGACTGTTCTCCGCACGGCGGAGCTACACATCTCCACACGGCGGCCACTTCACTTCTACTTCAGCCCGGTTATTCCTCATGGCGCCAAGGTCTTCACCATATGAGGCAGCTCTGAGCCCTCTTACCTGCCTGTGAGTACTTTGACATATCTCCATCACCTTGCCTTCATTCACCTGCTTTGAGCCCATATGTTTCCTTTCACACTTTACACAGCAGTCTCCGTATACTTTCATTAGATGGATCTCCGGTGGTAACCTCCTGCTGTTTGATGCCTCTGTCACCTTTTTGATGTCTATTTGATCACTTACAACATCACCAAGAGTCTGTAATTTTTTAATAGTTTTTATCGTGTGCTTTTTTGTTTTTAAACAGAGCCTCTGAACCTGTTTTTTTTGCAGTAAATATTGTTACTTTGGACGATTGCTAACCACTGGCTCATTATTGGTTCATTAAAAACCATAAACTTTTATACTTGTTGTATTTTGTTTTCCAACAATAGCCTGAGCGCTGGACATTTTATATGTTGCTTCCGTGTGTTGCACAAAAATGTGTTTTACAGCACACTGCACCTTACTTTATGTTACTGTAATGCATGGCAAGTAAATAAAATTTGAATAAAGTTATTAAAGATAAGAAAGATAAATAGTTTCTTGCATTGCACCAAAGCAGTTCTCCTCCCCCTAACAAATGGACACCAGCCTCCACCCCTTTACATTTGCAGATTGGTTTTACTAAGCTCTAATGTTTTTAGAGCAGTGTAATTGACAGTTAACTTTAATCCTATTGGAAATGCATCATCTTCTTCCCCCAACTGTCTCTGATTTATAAGTTATTAAGTCCCCTTTTTTAGGACATATGCTCAAAATACTAGCATGAGCAGACAGGGCAGAATTAAAGGACATGCCTAGCTAACTATCCTTGAATTTAGGTTCAGGCAGACCTCTTATGGTTTATCAGCAGTTACCCTCTTGCAGCTTGTTTTTTTTTTTTTTTTTTCAATTTTAAATTGAATTGATCAAAATATAGCATAAACAATTTACATTTGCTTACCATCATACAATTTGCATTCATTTGTGTCTTGAGCTCTAAAGCCTTTTTCAGATGAATGTCAATATTGTTTACATGCAAAAAAAAAGTGACAATTTGGTTGATTTACTAAAACTGCTGCACCAAATTTTGCACTCTTCAGTTTTAGTAAAATAACCCCAAAGTGTCAACATTTTAGTATAAAGGCATTTCCAAATATTGTTCATGATTATTACTTTTTTTTAAAACAGATGAGCAGGATTGCTATACAAACAATAACAACATTATTTCCTTTCAGGTTTGAACATTCGATTGCACCAACTAATCTATATTCTACTTTTTATTTTTAAGAAAAAAAACATGTATTTAGCTGTCATAAATGTTATTGTTTCTGAACAGTCATAAATCTGGTAACTCATTTTTCATAAAAGTATCAAAAAGGATAATGTGTCCGCCACTCCTCTCTGCCAATCCCTCCACTGGCTTTCCATTGCCCAACGAATAAAATTCAAAACAATAACATACAAAGCCATTTACAATTCTTCTCCCAGCTACATCACCACATCTTATCTCCAAACGTCTTCCAAACTGTCCTCTCCGCTCCTCCCAAGACCTTCTGCTCTCCAGCTCCCTTGTCTCCTCCTCCCATGCTCATCTCCAGGACTTCTCCAGAGCCTCTCCCATCCCCTGGAACTCACTACCCCAATCTGTCTGGTTATCTCCTACTCTGTCCACTTTTAGGCGATCCCTGAAAACTGATCTCTTCAGGGAGCCATATCCTGCCTGCCAGCTAACAACCAAATCTTCTATTTCCCTCATCAGTTCATCCCTCACAGTCGCTACCTTTTGTTTCACCTGCCTCTGCCTCTTAGATTGTATGCTCACAGGAGCAGGGCCCTTCTAACCCTCTTGTTTTAAATTGTACTGTTGCTGTATTGTCTCCCTTTATATTGTAAAGCACTGCGCAAACTGTTGGCACTATATAAATCCTGTATAATATTTAATAATAATAATAACATATACGTACATAACAAATCTTTGCATCCGAGAAGGATACGAAGACAAATAAATATGTTCACATTTTGTGTATTGGAAATATTCATACAGATAACCTTTTCCTGTTACATTGAAATGTATCTGATGTACTCAACCATATGCAGTACAGATCAACTATTTACAGTTCAATATAGGCACAACAAATAGGTAAACTGACAAATCAATGTGTAAGGGCAGGGGGTCAGATACTAAATACAAATTATTAAAACTTAATGAAAGTTGTTGAAAATGTTCACATAATCAATTAGGCTTATGTACATACTACAGTAAGCCATGCTCCTTTACTCAGACTCATAAAAAAGTAATGTCATGTAATGAAGACTTTTAAGTGAATATGAATTCATACCTTTTGAACACCTTCCCACCCAGGCTAATTCTCTCGTACGTGTAAAATCTGTATTTTTTTGCTAGAAAATTACTCACAACCCCAAAACATTATATATATATTTTTTGCATAGACCCTAGAGAATAAAATGCTAGTCATTGCAATTTTTTATGTCACACAGTATTTGCAGGGCAATTTTTTAAATGCAATTTTTTGGGAAAAATTAATTTTAATAAATTTTAATGCAGAAAACCACAATATATTTTAAATGTTTAAACACATTTTTTGGGGAAAAAATATATATTTTAATTCATTTTAATGCAAAAAAACAAAATATATAACCCATTTTTTTTTGTAAAATATAAAAGATGTTGTTACGCCGAGTAAATAGATGCCTAATGCCCTGTACACACGGTCGGATTTT
The DNA here is from genome assembly GCF_042186555.1 of Aquarana catesbeiana. Classification (NCBI taxonomy): domain Eukaryota; kingdom Metazoa; phylum Chordata; class Amphibia; order Anura; family Ranidae; genus Aquarana; species Aquarana catesbeiana. The sequence goes on from NC_133324.1 coordinate 777,596,187, forward strand.
CCGACGGAAAATGTGTGATAGGACCTTGCTGTCGGAAATTCTGACCGTGTGTGGGCTCCATCACACATTTTCCATTGGAATTTCTGACACACAAAGTTTGAGAGCTTGCTATAAAATTTTCCGACTACAAAATCCGTTATCTGAAATTCCGATCGTGTGTACACAAATCCGACGCACAAAGTGCCATGCATGCTCAGAATAAATTAAGAGACGAAAGCTATTGGCTACTACCCTGTTTATAGTCCTGACGTACATGTTTTACGTCCCCGCGTTTAGAAAGATCGGATTTTCCGACAACTTTGTGTGACCATGTGTATGCAAGACAAGTTTGAGCCAACATCCGTCGGAAAAAATCCATGGATTTTGTTGTTGGAATGTCTGATTAATGTCCGACCGTGTGTACCGGGCATAACATGCCAGGCTTTAAAATTGCTCATGGAATGGTGCCAAACTACGATAGTATAGGCAACGCTTGCATTTTTTTTACAGGTTACCAGTTTAGAAGTACAGAGGCGATCTAGGACTAGAATTACTGTTCTCACTATTGCGGTGATACCTCACATGTGTGGTGCGAACACCATTTACATATGCGTTTGCTTCTGCACATGAGCACGAGGGGACGGGGGTGCTTTAAAAAAAATATATTATTTATTTTATTTTTTATTTTTACATTGTCCCTTTTTTTATCACTTTTATTCCTATTAAAAGAAATGTAAACATCCCTTGTGATAGAAAACTGGTCCTCTTTATGGAGATATCTGGGGTCTGTAGGACCCCAGATATCACTTCTACCCTGGAAAGCATGAGGTCAAAAAATCTTGATCTCTGCTTTCTGGGGAAAAAAATGGCAGTGGTTATTTATCTGCTAGGGCAGGAAGTGACATCATGACATCACTTCCTACCCCCCAGGTTAATAGAGATGGCTAGAGACCATGTGGTCCTCGGCCAGCTCTGTAATAACCTGGTGCTGCTGCCGGATCGGATCTCCGGCTTCCCTCCCAATGGGAGACAGGAGGGGGTGACGTCCCCTCCTGCTGCCTGTAAAAGCAATCCAGCAGCTAATCAGCCACTAGGATGGCTTTTACATTACAGGGAATCACCAGCTGATAAAAAAAAGATATGTAGTTGTAGGCATCATCCAGATATAGCCACTTCAAGTCCACAACATCATATGATATCATGCGGACGGGAAGTGGTTAAAGGAAACCTGTTGTTTTCTAATGCTGAATTTCTAATGAAAATGCTAGTTGCCTGGATATCACACTGATCCTCTCAGCTAAACACTGACCTGGAATATATAGGTAACAATTAATGAAAAGGAACAAAAGCAGCTTATTTGTCTCTTTTATCTTTCCTTTAGCATTAAATTATTTAAACCAAAAAATCACAGTATACTGTATATTTTTACACAAGTAAAATGTACAATTTTAATACCAACAAGTATTGTAAATTTGAACTAAATATGAACTGAATTGTACTCATATGATATGATATTGCATTCGAATATGGGGTCTACGATGTCTCTGCTGATTTCAAGATATCAGATCAATGACCCTGAAATAACAGTAGATAACAAATCCAACAATGTATAGTAACTTTAATATTTTTGAAAACACTGTGAAGTTTAAATGTATTTCTCTACTGCTATTTGTAATATGTTAGCACATTACTGTTAGAAATGTACTTAACTATTTTGCATTAAATAAATCTACCATTATAATTACAGCCTAGATTACATGTTGTCCATAAAATTATGTTCCTTTTCTTAATATGCAATGCCTTGAAAAATGACCTTTGATATGCAATGCCTTGACACATGTGGTCATTCAGAGCCACAATGAAAACCTGATTTGAGATGTGAAGAGCTGGCAGGGGCAAATACAACTTTCAGATACACAATACACATATACCATCTGCCCATAATGGCCTAAAAGACTGTTCATGCATACAGGAAAATTTTTGTTATGTTTATATCTCCCTTGATAATTTCAACTTAAAATCCATGCACATTAAATAAGGTGCACATGGAAGACATTCACTGAACCAGCTGTAACACAGCTGTATGTTAATTTGTATAGTTTGTTTATTTTTATTTCTATGTTTTTTTTTTTTTTTATAATTTACCTGGACAAAATAGGGCAATAGAATCATATTTTTATTTTCTTTCGGTTTCATATTTTGAATAAACATAGTATTGCATTGTTTTCATGTTTTTTTATTGTTAATTTTTTAAGGCATAACATATATTTTTTGAGTGGGTTTGCATATCCATAGACAAAAAGAGGAATTAAGAATAAAATATCACAGTTATTTTCCACGTTCTTTAACAGCTGTCCGGCAAAAGTGGCAGTTAGTTAGAGGGAACCATATCTAGGTTTTGGTTATATAGTTCAAACCTTTATAAAAATAGTTGCTCTAGCTACCTATAAAGCATTAGTTGGAGCCAGGCTTTATTTTGTTTGTTGCCAATTTAAAGTCCATTTAAAATTACATATCTATGCAAAACTACCCTGACAATGCTGCTCTGTGATTTCACTACAGAATGAACAGCGTAGTCATCCTATTAGAGGAACTAAAAATGGATCTACTGGCAAGACCAACAGGTAATAAAACAATTTTACGGGTGGCTCAGGAAGACAGAACTGAAATGTTCGTGACAGACTGCTTCTGATATGTCATGTTTTATTTCCCCCATAAGTCACTTTAACAAAAAAGAAACTGTAAAGTAAGCTGTTTTGCAGCAATACATAGCATGATGCAAAGTCTGTGCAATAATAATCACATGTGGATGCTCCCATGTACAAATGAAGTTACAAACTTCAGATAACTTTTTTAAAGGATTAGGAAACACTTTGGACTATTTACCATAAGCCAGTTGCTAACACGTATATATCTATAAAGACAGTAAAAGACTTGATTTTCATTTAAAGACTGTTTACAATCTGTTAATCATATAGCAAGTCAACCATCAGCTAAGTCACACTCATTAATAGGATTTTTTACATTATTCAGCATGTTCATATAATATATATCTAAAACAAAACTTTAAAAATACTATAGTTTTACTTCAGTCTACAAAATCTCAGACAGTAGGCATACAATTGTTCAAATGTATTACAATAAAATCTCAATATCCAGTATACATCATTGACAATCCATAATGTTGGCTTTCAGGGTCTCATGGAAGACCGCATACTGTATTTGTTGCTAAAGCTCAGAAGGACTGTACTTAGTAAAGGTAAAGGAAAAAAAGAGAAAGAGCAAATAAAAAAGTTCTTTTACTTTGCTTGTTAGGCTTTCTCCATCTGGAAATAGCCATCCAGTTGGAGAAATTTTGTTGTAGCTTACATTGTATTCTTGTCTTTTTGTATTATATTTTCAATATTTATCCATCTGTATATTTATCCATCTGTATGCATACTTTGATTTACCCAATTTGCTGATTCATTTTTTTGCCAATTTCTTTTGGCATTTGATTGTATTATTTCTTATCTGTATCTACAATGAGATTTTGATATTCTTTCATGGATTACATTCCAAGATGATCTTTTGGAGGGGCGGGGTTGATAAGGAAAGATGAAATGGTGAAATATTTGTCTTTGTCATGGAGTTAAAGAGGAGTTCCACCCACCCCTTTAAAAAATAAATGTCAGCAGCTATAAATACTGTAGCTGCTGACTTTTAACATTAGGACACTTACCTATCCTGCAGTCCTGTGATGTCGGCACCGCAGCCAACGTTTACATTGGCTGGTCGGGTGCTGCCGCCACCATTGCTGGTAAGGGACCCTACTGTACATGTGTGCATGCTCTCTCACTGGCCCGGAAGAAGGAGTGGGAGGAGGGGGGCTGAGCTGCTGGAGTACTTCGCGGAAGTGGGGACAGGGTACCTGCAGGGGCGGCATTTTCATTAAGGGTGCACGGGCGCCACCCCCGTCCTTTCAGGACACTGGCGCATGGATTCCAATGCGGAGGGGCTGTTTTTTGAAGCAATGATTAGAGCCAGAGGCTCTAATAGACTTCAATATAGGGTGGGCTCAGGTCGCAGAGAGTGCGCTCTGAGCCCACCCAGGTGTGTTACAACAGCGAATCAATATTCGCTGTTGTAACACTGATCCTCCTCCCAGCCAATCAGGAAGCAGGGTTTGACACTGGTCACCAGATTGGCTGAAAGGACAGGCGATCCTATTGGATGCCTAGGAGGAGGAGGGGAGGAGCTGGAAGCCGCCGTGGAGGAGAGGACACTAGGAGCCGAGCCGCTGCACCATGCTGCCTGCCACCCACCACGGTGGGGTAAGTGCCGGACTGACCAGCAAACAGTGGGGGAGTGGGTGCTATGGGTGCCACTCGGGGGGGTGGATGGTTGTTTGCCGCCCTCCCCAAAAAAAAACACCAGCCGCCACTAGTTACCTGGAAAAAACAGGTACCCACTCCTCCCTCCCCGAAAGGTGCCAAATGTGGCACCGGAGGGGGGGAGGAATCAGATAAGCGGAAGTTCCACTTTTGGGTGGAACTCCGCTTTAAGTTGGCATTTTCCATTCTCATTAGCAGGCATATAAGAGATAGTAATAATGCATTGTTTCCTGGCTATGTGACAAGTCAGTTCTAAATATTTTTCTAGTTTTCAGAATAGACATACAACCGCTCCAGCATTTTCCAGTGATAGATCAATAAATACATTCCCAGCATCTATTTAACCATTTGTCTAAAATCATAGGCTTACTCTGAGGTTTACAGTAACAAGTGATCGGCCATGTTTACAGCAAGTGGTAAAATTACACTGTTTACATCAGTCTTTAGAAGACCAGGTCCTGGTTTCCAGAGAATTAGAATGAATGGAAATAATGCACAGTTTTGAGGTTTTAGGCTCCTCTCCGGCATCACATTCATTTATCTTTATTTTAAGCATGTCCTTTTTCTTGCTAAATGAAAGCTGCATTTCAGACATTAAACCATCACAATCAAACTACTGACGCTAGACACCAGCCACACAGAATTAAATGAAAAGGGAGAAACATGAACATTTGTCAGACGTGAGATTATGCAGATAAGTGTTTCAGTTCTTTTATCTGTTAAACATCCTAATGATCAACTTCAAAGGATGGGGAGAGAAGCGTCTCTTTTCTGTGTGCCAGAGAGGGTGGCTAGGCTCTTTTTACATCTCTCATATGGGCTTTGAATGGATCATTGCTTTTTATGAGTAGTAATGAGGTGAGAAGTATTGTAGTGTGTGGCATTGGCCTTCATTAAAAGCGTGAAAAAGAATGGCTGCTAGTTAAAACAGGCTAATTTGTCCTAACATACTTGATAATATAGTCAACAGCCTCACTCATCAACCTACATGAGTTTAAACATGTTGCTTGGTTGGTTGCATTGTATTATTATACTTTATTTAGAAATGACAAAGTGAACAATCCAGTTAGATCATTTCTGTTGTAGGTTTTTCGATGGTATGTACAATGCAGACTGGCTACAGTAATAATAGTTAGACATTATTGATATTTCACACAATAAAAGTTTGATCAATTTGCTCTCATCATAGGTCAAATGTAGCAGTTTTAAAATTAATTTTATTCCTTAAAAAAAATAACATATGTTAATGCAATCTTATAAAAGAGAATAGGTTGGAAAATTAGTATGGGTATAGTTAGTTATACAGTACTTACAGGCTTTATATACTTTCTCTGACTTTTTGTATCTGTATATGTGAATGTATAATCTTTGATGCATAAATTGGAATTATATTCAAACCTTTGTACGATAAATAATAAGTAATGCCAAGAAACTACTAAATCCTACATTCTTTTAGGTTTATGTCTTGTGTGATCATGGCTGTATGAGTACATTTATTGTAGAGGCCAGCATTAAAGTGGTTGTAAAGGCAGAAGGTTTTCTTTTATCTTAATGCATTCTATGGATTAAGATAAAAAGCCTTCTGCGTGCACTAGCCCCCCTCAATTTTTTATTTTTTATTTATTTATTTCAGGTACTTATATAGTGCCATCAATTTACGCAGCGCTTTACATATACATTGTACATTCACATCAGTCCCTACCCTCAAGGAGCTTACATGTTGCATGAGATTTGGCTGTTGTGGATTCTCCCTTCTAAAAGTGCAGTTGCACTGCCAGACAAGTCCTTGAAGGATCACAGAGTGTAAATAGTCAATGAAAGTACCTATTCCTGATATCTGTAGAGGATCATCCTTATTCCCCTAAATGGTTTCCCCCCCAGCCACCTGTTCTGAACTTGTGTTCTAATATCTTTTTGTGACTTGATGGAGTGGTAAGCTGTTTCAGACAAATTCACCTACACAACATCAGCAAGGTAGATCATATATATGTCCCAGACACAGTTTTAACTGATTTATTTAGGGGAATGTGTTTCAAAATCCCCTTAAGGGACAGAGACCCTGATGCTGGGTTCACACTATTGCGAATTGGATGCGGGTTTCTCCAACATCCAGTTCGCATGTCAGGAGACTGTGACCGGCTCCCTATGGAGCCGTTTCACACATATCTGTAGCGGCTCTGGTGTGAATTGCACAGGAGCCCTGTGCATCTTTTGGTCCATTTCAGGTTGGAATTCAGCCAAAAATTCTGCCAAGTCAGTCAGCTTCTATCTTTCATTTTCAAAGCTTAACTGAACAAGCTGAAGTTTGAAACTAATTGGTTACTATACACAGCTGCTCCAGATTCTGTGGGCTCCAGGTTTGACAAATCCCCTCCTTTGTACCAGTGGTTTACTTAGTAAGTTATTTGTTCAATATGAGCTCAATATGAGGTGGTTCCACACATAGGGTATGTCTCAACTTAGGCCCCAAGGCTGTCCTGAACCAAGTCAAAAGACCTGTCAAGTGAAGGTCGGGAGTGGCAAGGTTCCTCCATCTCTGCCCATGTCTGGTACTCCTGGCAGTTCAGCCCTGCAAAGGGCTTCTCATTCTCTCTGCAGAATACAGACCTATATGTTGTTGATCAGGGGTGTCCTGTTCCCATACCTAAACTGCCAGACCCCACCCACACACCAATACCTGCTGGTTTTTAAAAGGGCATGGACTCCACCCACTTCATCACCAGGGGTGTGCCATTGAGTAAACGACACTACACCTGCCAATATATTCTTCAGTGGCCAGTTTGACAAAAGAAAGACTGTTTTTACAACTTTAGTAAGTTGTAGAAATAGTGAATAATGAAAAGTGTATACTGCGCTGTGACCCCACAATCCAGCAGCCGGCACGGCTGTAGACAAAGAGCTAAGTAGGTAGAAAATAAATAAGTGTAGCGCTATGATTGCAAAAAAAAAGGGAAAAATTGTATGTGATTCAAACATATATGTGACAAAATGACACAAATTCTAACATAATGGATGTGAATGGATATTAAGCAATGTGCTAATATAGTGAATGCACTACACACAAATGTCCAAGTTGAACGAAATGATAAAATACAGTCCAATTAGGTTTGTGATCCAATACACATGTGGGAAGTTCCTGGCATTCCTGTGAACCTTGAAAGCAAACACCACCACCGTGCAAGAGGGAGGAGGCTTACCAGATAATATTGACTTGGCGGGGCATATACCACCCAAGTCAACAGGGCTTGTTGGGTTCAAACCACCCAATGGGGGACAGCAGATCCTGGAACTCCGTCAGTCGATCAGAATCAACTGATTCTGTCCTCTAGGCTAATCTCAGCCTCCAGCTGGTCAATCTGCTTCTCTGCTCTGCTCTGTTTTCATGCTCCCCGAGACTCCTGGAGCCTCCAGCTAACATCTCATGACCGTCTAAGGCTTATCGACTGATGGAGTTCCAGGATCTGCTGTCCCCCAATTTTGCATTTGATGGTGTGTGCGGGCGACAATAGTTACGTGTATTTTTTTTGTATTTTTAATACATTTTATCATAATTTTATTTTCTTAAATGTATTTATATATTATTTAACTTTATTGCTATCACGAGGCATTAACAAATCCCCATGTGATGGCATTTGGCAGGTAACAGGCACTGTTTTTGGAGACATTGGGGTCTGTTAGATCCTAGTATTTCCCCTGCCCTCCAAAGCAACTAGCTAAGCACAGATCGCACTTGGTTAGATGCTTCCCTGACTGTATCAGCCAGGAAGTGATAGTTTAGAAACTCGAAGTGGCATAATCACTGTCAGTCCTGGCTTCATTCACTGCAGAGGAGATTGAGGAATGGATGTTGTTTGGTCTCCTCCTGCTCCACATTATGTCCCAGGCTCCTGGTAAGAGCAGGAGAGCCCTGGAACCATGTGGGTGGGGGAAGCAAGCCATCCACACTGTACAACTATTTAGGTGTTTGTATGTTTAATCACTTTATCTTTGCAGGCGGTGGAGGAATACAGACCATCAGCTTGTGTTTAACTGGTCCCATATAAGGTCCCACATAAGGTCACGACCCTAAAGCGTTTCACCCAATCCTGGGCTTAATCATAGGGATAAAAGCAGCTGAATTAAGTACCCCTATTCCAGATAGCCACTGTTAGAAATGCTGGGGGGGGGGGTCACATATATGGATTGGTGAGTTTACTTTGAATATTTCAAATAAATTAAATGGCATTTTCCCTTTGTGGTTCTTAGATTTAGTTGTGTTCTGCTGGACAGCCACTTTTAGCTGCACAGGTCCTACATACAGTATTCTTTACTTTAACCCCTTCCTGGTCTTATATGTTTGGAATCTTAGATTCATTCATACAAGCTCTACACTTTCTGTACTTCATCCACTGCACTTACAGTATCCTCAACTGCCATGCTCTGTACCCAAGCTATATAGAAATACAAGTTGGGGCTATGCACTATTCCAAATGTTATTTGTGCTTGCAATTAAACTATCTGTAAAAATGATAGAAAAAAATGCTGACATTACAGAACTCCAAAGGAGAAAGGTGACCATGTTTTCAGATTTCAGATGAACCCGGAAATCAACTGGAGTAATGGCACTGCCTGAACAGTTAAAGGGCAAACAGCTTTTTACCTTATTGCATAGAATTAAAACAACTTTAACTTTAACTTTAAGAGAGCAATTTTTCCAAGTCTGAGGGCTGCTCTCCATGACTTAGACTAGGAGAAAATATTGGCATCGATGAACACAGAACAGAAATAGGAATTCGTAAAAACAACTGTATTCGAACACACAGCAAAATATATTCCCATAGGAAATAAGTTTAAAAAGCTAAAAATAAAACCTATGTGGCTCAAGGCCAAAGTTAAAAAAGCTATAAATAGTAAGAAGATAGCTTTAAAAAAATATAAGAATTAAGGAACACTATCATCATTTAAACATTACTAAGAATAACAGAACATGCATAAAGGAAATCAAGACCGCAAAAACTGGAGAGTGCAAAATCTGGTGAAGCTGTGCATGGTAGCCAATCAGCTTGTAACTTCAGCTTGTTCAATTAAGCTTTGACAAAAAAAACCTGGAAGCTGACTGGTTTCTATGCAGAGCTGCACCAGATTTTCCCCAGTACAAAAACTCCCTATCAAAATTACTTTAATAATACATTTTTTGGTAAATGGCCACTAACAGTTGCTCTGTATGATACTAACAAAGAAGCAAACATTTTTCTTAAACATCTACTGTATATTACAGTCTACCTGACTATAGATTTTGCATATTCACTATCTAATGAATACTAAAGTAGATTATATATCATTGTTTGATATTAGGTCATTGCATTAAGATGGTATACAAACTGCCAGCTGTACATAGAAATTGAATTGTGCTTGAAGGCACTGTCTCTTAATTATTTGATATAAGCTTTTTGGAGATTACTGATGGTGATTACTTCCTGAAGTAGGATGTTTTATGTTATTATTGAAATTTGTCATGAAAGTAGTATTATATTTATTGTTTTTCAGGTGTAAGAGGTATAACTTGGTCTATGTGTTTTTTTTTTCATATTTGTTCATATTTTTTATCAGTACAGGGTTTATATTAAATTGCTGCCCGCTATTGCTTACAGATATTTTTTGTGATATAAATATTTAAAAAAATATTTTTTTTCTTTGATTTCACAGTGAGCGACCAAGTGTAGCTCTTTAATAGTAGTTGGTTAATGGAGTATTTTTGATCTTTACTGTGCTCATATGTGTACAAGTTTTATGATTTCCCTCGATCAACACAGGGAAAATGATCCCAGTGGAGGTCTCTCTAAAGACCCATATGATCTGAAAGCCTTTATGTGGTGGCCCTCATGTCAAGTACTTCCAAAATACCATCACACGTCTGCACCATTTCCCCCAAAACTTTCACTCATTTGGTATGACTAGAAATTTCCTGCTATACAACCCACCTGACATAACTATTTGATACCAAGCTTTTTTGCTAGGTTTCTGAAAAATAGACAAAGGCTAACCAATTTATAACAAGTTCTAGATAAGGGTTTTCAAAACAGTTCTTCACTTGATCTCCAGAAGATTTACCCTCCTTCATGACCAGGCCATTTTTGCAATACGGCACTGCGTTATTTTAACTAGTAATTAGTAATGGCAGCGATCAGCGACTTATAGCGGGACTGCAAAATTGCAGCAGACAAATTGGACACCTAACTGACACTTTTGACACTTTTTGAGGACCAGTGACACTAAAACAGTGATCTGTCTTAAAAAATTTGCACTGTTACTGTACTAATGAAACTGGCAGGGAAGGGGTTAACATCGGGGCGATCTGCTTTGCAGGAACACAGAATCAACACCTTCCCGTGTGGCAGAACGGCAATCTGCCTTGTTTACATAAGCAGATGTTGTTCTGCCTGTGTACTGTGTAATTGGTGGGTGCCAGCAGACATCGAGTCCGCGGTACCTGCCGCTGGGCTCCCGCTGTGTGTAATCACAGTGGGAGTGGGAGTAGGAGTCCACCAAAATCCATACAGACCCTTATCTGAGCATACAACCTGGCAGGCTGCAGGAAAAGAGGGGGATGAAAGAGCGCCCCCCCTTCCTGAACTGTACCAGGCCACATGCCCTCAATATGGGGAGGGTGCTTTGGGGTCTGACCATGTTGATGTGGACAAGGGCCTCATCCCCACAACCCTTGCCCGGTGGTTGTGGGGGTATGCAGGCGGGGGCTTATCGGAATCTGGAACCCCCAGATTTCGGCTCCCCTATGTGAATTGGTAACGGGGTACAGCGTACCACTACCATTTCACAAAAAAATGGTAAAAAAGACAAGAGACAGTTTGGGACAAGTCCTTTATTTAAAAAAAAAAATGTCCAGTGATGTAAATTCACACTGCCTGACGGACAAAATAAGAAAAAAAAAGCCACAATGGGTGACTCCACCCCCTCTGATGCTACGGGTGGGGGCAGGGTCATCCGTTTACATCACTGGGTGGCCCCGCCCTCAGCTATATAACAGCTGTCACCCAGAAGAAGTGTCACTCGGCGGGAACCTCCCATGGAGGCAGAGGTGTTGCGGCTTTTTTTTCCTTTTTTGGTCTGTCGGGCGGCATGAATTTACATCGCTGGACATTTTCATTTTTTTATTTTTTAATAAAGGACTTGTCCCAAGCTGTCTCTTGTCTTTTTTACCATTTTTGACACTTTTTTTGTGAAATGGTAGGGGTACAGTGTACCCCGTTACCAATTCACACAGGGGAGGTGGGATCTGGGGGTCCCCTTGTTAAAGGGGGCTTCCAGATTCCGATAAGCCCCATCTGCATACTCCCACAACCACCTGGCAAGGGTTGTGGGGATGAGGCCCTTGTCCCCATCAACATGGTGAGGGTGCTTTGGGGTCTGACCTGGTATGGTTCATTTCCTGTAGCCTGCCAGGTTGCGTGCTCGGATAAGGGTCTTGTATGGATTTTGGGGGGACCCCTATGCCATTTTTTTAAATTTTGGTGCAGGGTTCCCCTTAATGGGGTCAGACCCCAAAGCACCCTCCCCATGTTGAGGGCATGTGGCCTGATACAGTTCAGGAGGGGGCCCTCTCTCGCCTCCTCTTTTCTTGCGGCCTGCCAGGTTGCATGCTTGGATAAGGATTTTGGGGGACCCCTACGCCATTTTTTTTTTAATTTGGTGCAGGGTTCCCCTTATTTCCATATCAGACCTGAAGGGCCTGGTATGGATTTTGGGGGGACCCCCACGCAATTTTTTTTTCAAATTTTGGCTCGGGGTTCCCCTTAATATTCATACCAGACCCAAAGGGCCTGGTAATGGGCTGGGGGTGGAAACCCATGCTCTTTTTTCAATGAGTTTTATCTGTATTGCCAAGACCCAACAATACATTACAGCCGCGATCAGTTTTAAATGACCATTTTCCCTTTAGAAATGTCATTTTGCTGTGGTACTGTTCTAAACACGGGAAAAATGTGCCACTTTATAGGTATACTATAGACACCCCCCAGGCACGATATTTAAAGTATTGTTTCACTTTAAGTATTAAAAAAACCACTGCTCCAGAAAAAAATGTCAGTTTAAAAAAAAAAAAAATTGCATTGGTACATGTCCTCTGGGGCAGGACTCGGGTCCCCAAGCACTTTTTATGACAATAACTTGCATATAGATTTGTACCCCATTACCATTTCACATAGGGGGGAGACCGGGATCTGGGGGTCCCCTTGTTAAAGGGGGCTTCCAGATTCCAATAAGCCCCCTGCCCGCAGACCCCCACAACCACTGGGCAGGGGTTGTGGGGATGAGGCCCTTGTCCCCATCAACATGGGGACAAGGTGCTTTGGGGGACTACCCCAAAGTACCCTTCCCATGTTGAAGACATGTGGCCTGGTAGGGTTCAGGAGGGGGGCGCTCTCTCGTCCCCCCTTTTCTCCTGTGGCCTGCCAGGTTGCATGCTCAGATAAGGGTCTGGTATGGATTTTTGGGGGGACCCCCACGCCATTTTTTTAAAATTTTGGCACGGGTTCCCCTTAAATGTATACTAGTATTCCGTGCTCAGGACAGACACCAATACGAACTGCAGCCCCCCCAGAAAAGGAAAACACCTAGGTGAAGTCCAAAAGCTATAAACTATGAAAAAGGGGATTGGCGCTGTTCACTATTAAATTAATGATGACATCTCTCACCACAAGGGAATGTATGCGCTACAAATCTGAGTGAAAAAAAATTTGTGAAAAGACGCTGATAAACTAATTATTGAATACGTATAATCACATAAACATTAAATTTTAAATGTGCAAATCCCTCCACAAAATAATATATATAATATATATAATAAACAGTCCAAATAGTGTTATACAGAATGTGTATGTAGACTCTAAATTGTGATCAAACAAAAAGTGAGGCAATGGTAAAACATTGAAAAATATGATAAAAAAACAAAAAAACAAAGATCAGTGATGAAAGTCCGTGCATACAAAAATATCAGAAGTGTAATAAATATATCCAAAAATTGTCCTGTGTATAAAAAAATCTTTGTGCAAAAATCTGGTATATATACAAGTGAATCCAGATGGGTCTGTTAAGATTGGTGTGAACCGTCCTATATGGAACCCCCACTTGTGTCCCCACTCACCAGAGCGCCCAACCCCTGCAGGGGTAATGGGCATATAAACGTGAATCCGATGTCCAGAATCCCAAGCGATCGATGTCCCCTTCACCGACTCTTTCCCACTTGTATCACCACTGTGTTCTTAATGGCATCCACCGGGAAATTTCATATACATGGAGAAGAGAAGAGCCTCATAGCGTAAATCCAAAGTTTACTTTATTTAGCTTATCCAGCTTACATGTAGAAATGTTAATCACTAAAAACTGGCAACTATCTGCCGGCTGGCTCCACGCCAGAAGCCGCAGACAGTGATATGAGGCCTCAGATGACGTCTTGATGATGAAACGCATAAGGCGTGGTCACTTGGTACGCATATGTCGCTCTGTCTTCTGTCTATGCTGATGACTTCCGGTTTTTGGTAGACGGGCCGTGGAACGCACGCCGCTACCATATCACTGTCTGCGGCTTCTGGCATGGAGCCAGCCGGCAGATAGTTGCCAGTTTTTAGTGATTAACATTTCTACATGTAAGCTGGATAAGCTAAATAAAGTAACCTTTGGATTTACGCTATGAGGCTCTTCTCTTCTCCATGTATATGAAATTTCCCGGTGGATGCCATTAAGAACACAGTGGTGATACAAGTGGGAAAGAGTCGGTGAAGGGGACATCGATCGCTTGGGATTCTGGACATCAGATTCACGTTTATATGCCCATTACCCCTGCAGGGGTTGGGCGCTCTGGTGAGTGGGGACACAAGTGGGGGTTCCATATAGGACGGTTCACACCAATCTTAACAGACCCATCCGGAATCATTTGGATATATACCAGATTTTTGCACAAAGATTTTTTTATACACAGGACAATTTTTGGATATATTTATTACACTTCTGATATTTTTGTATGCACGGACTTTCATCACTGATCTTTGTTTTTTTGTTTTTTTATCATATTTTTCAATGTTTTACCATTGCCTCACTTTTTGTTTGATCACAATTTAGAGTCTACATACACATTCTGTATAACACTATTTGGGTTCCCCTTAAAATCCAGGTCTGATATGAATTTTGAGGGGGACCCCCACGCCATTTTTTTTTTATTTTAGCGCGGTGTTCCCCTTAATACCCATATCAGACCTGAAGGGCCTGATATGGAATTTGGGGGGGACCCCCACGCAATTTTCTTTTTAAATTTTGGTTCAGGGTTCCCCTTAATATTCATACCAGACTCAAATGGCCTGGTAATGGACTGGGGGGATCCCATGCTGTTTTTTTCAATGACTTTTATCTGTATTGCCGGCACCGACAATTCATTATAGCCGCAAGTACTTTTAAATGACTTTTTTTCCTTTAGAAATGTCATTTTGTGCAGGGACTGTTCTAAACAGAGGAAAAATGCGCCACTTTTCAGGCATACTATAGACACCCCCCAAGTACGAAATTTAAAGGAATATTTCACTTTTATTGTTTCACTTTAAGCATTATTAAAATCACTGCTCCCGAAAAAATGGCTGTTTTTAAAACTTTTTTTTGCATTGATACATGTCTCCTGGGGCAGGAACCGGGTCCCCAAACACTTTTTATGACTTTAACTTGCATATAAGCCTTTAAAATTAGCACTTTTGATTATTCATGTTTGTGATCCATAGACTTTAGCGGTGTTCGTGTGTTCTTCAGAATTTTTGGCCTGTTCGGATGTTCTGGTGCAAACCGAACCAGGGAGTTCTCGGCTCATCCTTATGGACTAACTATTATTATAACCTGGAGTTGTACCATGCCTTGGAAATATGACAATCTCAGTTCACTGGTTTATGCAACACAGTACTTCTGACTCTGATTTAAATGACACACTGTAAATACTGTGAAATATTGTCTGCTTACTACATTTTCTGCTGGGGCATCTTTTCTAAAAATTACTTCAATGTGTTTTTGTCCCTTAGAGAGTCCCTTTCTTTATTTTATTTTTTTAGTAACTTATTAATTCTGAATTAAAAGATTCCTGACATTAGAGTTGGACAGTTGAACAGTTCAAGCCAAGCAAAAGTTCGGCCCAAACATCGCCTGATCGCCTGTTCGGCGAACACCCAAATTTGCCCACTAAATGCCCCACAATGCACTGCATGCTGCACGGTGCATTCTAGGGCCCTAATTGAATGAAGCAATGCACCTGACCAGCGGTCAAGGCTTTGCCCAATCAGGGCATAGAGCACAGTCAAAGCCATTATTTGACAAAGTCATGATGTCTTTGCCCAATCATGGCTCAGTGCTCATAGTCCCACCCCACACTATAAAAGGTTCCTTCCCACAGGTACATTTTGCAGTGTGTTGTTAAAGTGGAGATAGACAGAGCAGGGCTCTGTTTGCTACTAGCGAGTAGGGATGAGCCGAACACCCCCCGGTTCGGTTCGCACCAGAACCTGCGAACGGACCGAAAATTCACACAAACGTTAGAACCCCATTGACGTCTATGGGACTCGAACATTCGAAATCAAAAGTGCTTATTTTAAAGGCTAATTTGCATGGTATTGTCCTAAAAAGGGTTTGGGGACCCGGGTCCTGCCCCAGGGGACATGTATCAATGCAAAAAAAAACTTTTAAAAACGGACGTTTTTTCGGGAGCAGTGATTTTAATGATGCTTAAAGTTAAAAAAAAAAAGTGAAATATTCCTTTAAATATCGTACCTGGGGGGTGTCTATAGTATGCCTGTAAAGTGGCGCGTGTTTCCCGTGCTTAGAACAGTCCCTGCAAAAATTTCATTTTTAAAGGGAAAAAAGTCATTTAAAACTGCTTGCGGCTTTAATGTAATGTCGGGTCCTGGCAATATGGATGAAAAACAGTGAGACAAACAGCATGGGTACCCCCAAGTCCATTACCAGGCCCTTTGGGTCTTGTATGGATAATAAGGGGAACCCCGCACCTAAATTAAAAAAAGGAAAGGCGTGGGGCCACCAGGCCCTATATACTCTGAACAGCAGTATGCAGGCGGTGCAAACAAGACAGGGACTGTAGGTTTGTTGTTAAGTAGAATCTGTTTGTAATTTTGAACTGGTACATTTTTAACGTGTTTAGCTCCAGCCAAAAAATATATTTTAAGCTTTTTGGAAAACATAGGGAAGGGTTATCACCCCTGTGACATTTGTTTTGCTGTCTTTGCTCCTCTTCAGAAGATTTCACCTCATTTTTTGTCCCAATGACAACTGTTTATTGAAAATTTGGGTTTTTTTGTGAAAAAAGGATTGGTGATAAAGCATCAGTGGAAAGGAGAAACTTTTTTCCCATATTAACTCTTACAGGAGAGAATTTCCCTTCCTAGGGGTAGACTTCATCTCACTTCCTGTTGTCACCTTCCGTTTGCAAGTAGGAGTCATTTGTAAGTTGGATGTTTGAAAGTAGGGGCCTGCCCTATATACTTAGCAGAAATTTGGGCTTTAGGTGTTGTTGTGGCCACAACACTGTAAGCCCTCACAGGGCCCTGCTGTGAAATATTAGATCAAGAATTGTAATTATATGCCCCTGTTGAACAGGGGCAGAAAAATTGGGCCTTTGGTGGTGGTGGTGGTGCTGGTGCCACAACACTGTAAGTTCTCACTCGCTCTTGGTGGGTGCAGAAGCGGGCCCTGCTGTGAAATATTAGATTAAGAATTGTAATTACATGCACCTGTTGAACAGGGGCTGAAAAATTGGGCCTTAGGCACTGGTGCTGGTGCTACAACACTGCAACCCCTCACAGATACTCTAGTTGGAACGCAGAAACGAGCCCTGCTGCAAAGTATTGCATCAAAAATTGTAATTACACGCCCCTGTTAAACAGGGGCTGAAAAATTGGGCCTTAGGCACTGGTGCTGGTGCCACAACACTGCAACCCCTCACAGATACTCTAGTTGGAACGCAGGAACGAGCCCTGCTGCAAAGTATTGCATCAAAAATTGTAATTACACGCCCCTATTAAACAGGGGCTAAAAAATTGGGTCTTAGTCACTGGTGCTGGTGCCACAACACTGAAACCCCTCACAGATACTCTAGTTGGAACACAGAAATGAGCCTTGCTGCAAAGTATTGCATCAAAAATTGTAATTACACGCCCCTGTTAAACAGGGGCTGAAAAATTGGGCACTGGTGGTAGCGCCCAGAACCAAAAATGTTCTTACAAGTTATCAGCGTGATCATTGAGGAGGAAGAGGATAATTACTCAGGATAGTCACTCAGCATCAGCATAGGCAGTCTTTGAAGGGATCTGAGATTTCAAAAAAAATTATTCGGTTACATCAGCATCAGGTGCTTGGTAGCTGGTGGTGATCCAAGACTGATTCGTTTTTATGAAGGTCAGTCGATCGACCGAGTCGGTGGACAGACGCACCCTGTGATTGGTTACAAAGCCTCCAGCAGCACTGAATGTGCGTTCCAAAAGAACGCTGGATGCAGGACAGGCCAGTAGCTCAATTGCATACTGTGCAAGCTCTGGCCAGTGATCCATCCCCAGTAACCCAGAGGATTTTCGGTGGGAAAGGTGTCCAAGTCAGATCTTGCCCCTAGGTATTCCTGCACCATGTAAAACAGACACTGGCGATGGTTGCTGGAACCGATCAAACCTTGGGGCTGCGGACCAAAAAATTGTCTGAACGCATCGGTCAGACGGCCACCTTCTCCACCGCTCCTTCTTTGACTGACCGAAGCCTCAGCAACACGTTGTCCAGAAACAGGAGTTTGTAACCTCCCAGTCTCTGGGAACGCGTTGCACAGACCTTTCTGCAAGGCCTCCCGAAGATGTTTCATCCTCTGCTCCCTCTGCGATGGCAAGATAAGGTCTGCAACCTTACCCTTGTAATGTGGATCAAGGAGGGTTGCCAGCCAGTATTGGTCCTTCTCCTTGACACCACAAATAAGAGGATCCTTACACAGGCTTTGCAGGATCAGGGAGGCCATGCAGCATAGGTTTGCTAAGGCATTCGGTCCGGAGTCCTCTGGGTCACTAAGGACGACATGGTCCGCAGCCACCTCCTCCCAGCCACGTACAAGTCCATGTGTTTCTTGGGACTGATCCCTTAAAGACTGCTGCTGATGCTGAGTGCCAGGCTCCACCTCCATACTGACACAATCCTCCTCCTCCTCGTTCTCGTCCTCTTCCTGTGTGATCGGTGGGCACGCAGGAACACTGTCTGGATAAAGGGGGCCTTGAGAGGTAAGGAAGTCCTCCTATTCCCGCCTCTGTTCTGCCTCAAGTGCCCTGTCCATTATTCAATGCAGCGTGTGCTCCAACAGGTGGACAAGGGGGACAGTGTCACTGATGCATGCACTGTCACTGCTCACCATCCTCGTGGCCTCCTCAAATGGTGACAGGACAGTGCATGCATCCCTGATCATGGCCCACTGGCATGGGGAAAAAAAAACAAGCTCCCCTGACCCTGTCCTGGTGCCATAGTCACACAGGTACTCATTGATGGCCCTCTTCTGCGTGTGCAGCCACTGCAGCATGGCCATCGTTGAGTTCCACTTGGTGGGCATGTCACAGATTAGGCGGTTCTTGGGCAGGTTAAACTCCTTTTGGAGGTCTGCCAGCCAAGTACTGGCATTATAAGACCGGCGGAAATGCACACAGACTTTCCTGGCCTGCCTCAGGACATCCTGTAAGCCCGGGTACCTGCCCAAGAACCACTGCACCACCAAGTTAAGGACGTGAGCCAAACAGGGCACATGGGTCATTTGTCCCTGTCGGAGGGCAGAGAGGAGGTTGGTGCCATTGTCGCAAACCACCATTCCTGCCTTAAGTTGGCGTGGCATCAACCACCTCTGAACCTGCCCCTGCAGAGCTGACAGAACCTCTGCCCCAGTGTGGCTCCTGTCCCCCAAGCACACCAGTTCAAGCACCGCATGGCATCTTTTGGCCTGCATACTTGCATAGCCCATTGAATGGCTACGGAGCACTACTGGTTCCGAAGACAAAGCACAGGTAGAGGCCATGGAGAAAGAAGAGGGGGGGGTGGAGGAGAGAGGTGTGTCACAATCATTAGTAGTGGCATTTTGGAGGCGTGGTGGTGGAACAACCTCCAACACTACTGCACCTTGTCCTGCATCCTTCCCAGCTGCCAGCAGAGTCACCCAATGCACGGTGAAACTTAGGTAACGTCCCTGTCCATGCCTGCTGGACCATGAGTCAGCGGTAATATGCACCTTACCGTTGACCGCCCTGTCCAGCGAGGCCAAGACATTGCCTTCCACATGCCAGTAGAGAGCCGGAATCGCCTTCCGTGAGAAAAAGTGGCGTTTGGGTACCTGCCACTGAGGAACCGCACATTCCATAGACTCACGGAAGGGGACAGAGTCTACCAACTGAAAAGGTAGCAGTTGAAGTGGTAGCAATTTTGCCAAGCTAGCATTCAACCGCTGGACATGTGGATGGCTGGGAGCGAATTTCTTTTGGCGGTGCTGCAGCTGGGGCAGGGAAATTTGCCTGGTACAATCTGATGTCGGTGTACCGAAAGCAGATTGCCCACAAGTACATGACTGTGACACACCTAATTCTACACCTTCATTCCTCTCAGTGCAGGTCTCAGAGAGGACTGAAGGTATAGTGGGGTTGGAGATCTCAGCTGATGAGGAGCAAGGAGAGGTCCTCTTTGTTCTTTGGTGTGGGTCTTTTAAATACGCTTGCCAAGGAACTGCATGGCAGGTCAACATATGTCTGGTCAAGCATGTGGTGCCCAAGCGGGAGATGTTTTGGCCACGCAAGATATGCTTGAGACATATGTTGCAAATAGCAGCGGTGCGATCTGATGCACTCATCTCAAAAAAGGCCCACACCAAAGAACTTTTTGAATAACGCGCAGAGACTGCGGCACCCTGCACATGCGGAGCTTTGGGGTGTGATGCAGTCAGTGTGCTGCCCTTAGGCTGGCCCCTGGAGGGCATCCTGCCTTGTTGGTGATGTGCCGCCTCCTCCTCTCTCCTATCAGGCACCCACATTGAGTCAGTGACCTCATCATCCCCTCCCTCCTCATCACTGGAGCAAACCTGGCAGTATGCTGCAGCAGGGGGAGCATGACTGCCAGATTGCTGTCCTTCTTGGACACCCCCTCTGTCCGTGCTCACGTTACTGCCTTCATCTAGCTCAGTATCATCATCAGAGCCTTCCAAACGCTGGGCATCCTCCTGGAGCATGTACCCAACACTGTGGTCAAACACTTCGAGAGACTCCTCAGGAGGACATGGTGGGGCTAGGGAAGGAGTCACTGATGACATTGAGACGAGGGAAGAGGCCGCTGCTTTGACAGACAAAGTACCCTGAGCATGGGTGAGAGAGGATGAGGAGGATGAGGACGGCTTGGTCATCCACTCAACCAAGTCTTCTGCATGTTGCGGCTCAACACGGCCAGCTGCCGAAAAAAAGGCCAAGCGTGTCCCACGGCCACGTGCTGATGAGGATGCACCATCTCCACGACCAGCACTGTTGCCTCTAGACAAAGAGCCTGCTTGCCCTCTTTTATTGGCTTGTGACTGTCTGCCTCTCCTTGGTGGCCTTCCAGACATACTAATGGCCTGTAGCTGCACTGAGCTGGGATATATATATATATATATATATATATATATATATATATATATGTACTGATACTGCAGCTAGCAAAATCAACTGCCTGCCTGTAGTATGAGAACACCACCAACCTTCTACAGGTAGCTTTAGCTGAACACTGTGCAGAGCTCGCAAAAAAACTTGTAGGTTTAGCTGAACACTGTGAGGAGGACGCACTACACTAACTTGTAGCTTTAGCAGAACACTGTGCAGAGGTCTCACTACACTAACTTGTAGCTTTAGCTGAACACTGTGCAGAGGTCTCACTACACTAACTTGTAGTTTTAGCTGAACACTGTGAGCAGGACACACTACACTAACTTGTAGCTTTAGCTGAACACTGTGCAGAGGTCTCACTATACTAACTTGTAGATTTAGCTGAACACTGTGAGCAGGACACACTACACTAACTTGTAGCTTTAGCTGAACACCGTGCAGAGGTCTCACTACACTAACTTGTAGTTTTAGCTGAACACTGTGAGGAGGACGCACTACACTAACTTGTAGCTTTAGCTGAACACTGTGCAGAGGTCGCACTACACTAACTTGTAGTTTTAGCTGAACACTGTGAGGAGGACGCACTACACTAACTTGTAACTTTAGCTGAACACTGTGCAGAGGTCGCACTACATTAACTTGTAGTTTTAGCTGAACACTGTGAGCAGGACACACTACACTAACTTGTAGCTTTAGCTGAACACTGTGCAGAGGTCTCACTACACTAACTTGTAGCTTTAGCTGAACACTGTGCAGAGGTCTCACTACACTAACTTGTAGCTTTAGCTGAACACTGTGCAGAGGTCACACTACACTAACTTGTAGTTTTAGCTGAACAATGTGAGGAGGACGCACTACACTAACTTGTAGCTTTAGCTGAACACCGTGCAGAGGTCTCACTACATTAACTTGTGGTTTTAGCAGAACACTGTGAGGAGGACGCACTACACTAACTTGTAGCTTTAGCTGAACACTCTGCAGAGGTTGCACTACACTAACTTGTAGTTTTAGCTGAACACTGTGAGGAGGACGCACTACCCTAACTTGTAGCTTTAGCTGAACACTGTGCAGAGGTCACACTACATTAACTTGTAGTTTTAGCTGAACACTGTGAGCAGGACGCACTACACTAACTTGTAGCTTTAGCTGAACACTGTGCAGAGGTCTCATTACACTAACTTGTAGTTTTAGCTGAACACTGTGAGCAGGACGCACTACACTAACTTGTAGCTTTAGCTGAACACTGTGCAGAGGTCGCACTACACTAACTTGTAGTTTTAGCTGAACACTGTGAGGAGGACACACTACACTAACTTGTAGTTTTAGCTGAACACTGTGCAGAGGTCGCACTACACTAACTTGTAGTTTTAGCTGAACACTGTGAGGAGAACGCATTACACTAACTTGTAGCTTTAGCTGAACACTGTGCAGAGGTCTCACTACACTAACTTGTAGCTTTAGCTGAACACTGTGCAGAGGTCTCACTACACTAACTTGTAGCTTTAGCTGAACACTGTGCAGAGGTCTCACTACACTAACTTGTAGCTTTAGCTGAACACTGTGCAGAGGTCACACTACACTAACTTGTAGTTTTAGCTGAACAATGTGAGGAGGACGCACTACACTAACTTGTAGCTTTAGCTGAACACCGTGCAGAGGTCTCACTACATTAACTTGTGGTTTTAGCAGAACACTGTGAGGAGGACGCACTACACTAACTTGTAGCTTTAGCTGAACACTCTGCAGAGGTTGCACTACACTAACTTGTAGTTTTAGCTGAACACTGTGAGGAGGACGCACTACCCTAACTTGTAGCTTTAGCTGAACACTGTGCAGAGGTCACACTACATTAACTTGTAGTTTTAGCTGAACACTGTGAGCAGGACGCACTACACTAACTTGTAGCTTTAGCTGAACACTGTGCAGAGGTCTCATTACACTAACTTGTAGTTTTAGCTGAACACTGTGAGGAGGACGCACTACACTAACTTGTAGCTTTAGCTGAACACTGTGCAGAGGTCGCACTACACTAACTTGTAGTTTTAGCTGAACACTGTGAGGAGGACGCACTACACTAACTTGTAGTTTTAGCTGAACACTGTGCAGAGGTCGCACTACACTAACTTGTAGTTTTAGCTGAACACTGTGAGGAGAACGCATTACACTAACTTGTAGCTTTAGCTGAACACTGTGCAGAGGTCTCACTACACTAACTTGTAGCTTTAGCTGAACACTGTGCAGAGGTCTCACTACACTAACTTGTAGCTTTAGCTGAACACTGTGCAGAGGTCGCACTACACTAACTTGTAGTTTTAGCTGAACACTGTGAGCAGGACGCACTACACTAACTTGTAGCTTTAGCTGAACACTGTGCAGAGGTCTCATTACACTAACTTGTAGTTTTAGCTGAACACTGTGAGGAGGACGCACTACACTAACTTGTAGCTTTAGCTGAACACTGTGCAGAGGTCGCACTACACTAACTTGTAGTTTTAGCTGAACACTGTGAGCAGGACGCACTACACTAACTTGTAGCTTTAGCTGAACACTGTGCAGAGGTCTCACTACACTAACTTGTAGCTTTAGCTGAACACTGTGAGCAGGACGCACTACACTAACTTGTAGCTTTAGCTGAACACTGTGCACGGGTCTCACTACACTAACTTATAGTTTTAGCTGAACACTGTGAGGAGGACGCACTACACTAACTTGTAGCTTTAGCTGAACACTGTGCAGAGGTCGCACTACACTAACTTGTAGTTTTAGCTGAACACTGTGAGGAGGACGCACTACCCTAACTTGTAGCT
The DNA here is from genome assembly GCF_042186555.1 of Aquarana catesbeiana. Taxonomy (NCBI): domain Eukaryota; kingdom Metazoa; phylum Chordata; class Amphibia; order Anura; family Ranidae; genus Aquarana; species Aquarana catesbeiana. The sequence goes on from NC_133324.1 coordinate 777,620,019, forward strand.
TTAGCTGAACACTGTGCAGAGGTCGCACTACACTAACTTGTAGTTTTAGCTGAACACTGTGAGCAGGACGCACTACACTAACTTGTAGCTTTAGCTGAACACTGTGCAGAGGTCTCATTACACTAACTTGTAGTTTTAGCTGAACACTGTGAGGAGGATGCACTACACTAACTTGTAGCTTTAGCTGAACACTGTGCAGAGGTCTCACTACACTAACTTGTAGCTTTAGCTGAACACTGTGAGCAGGACGCACTACACTAACTTGTAGCTTTAGCTGAACACTGTGCAGGGGTCTCACTACACTAACTTATAGTTTTAGCTGAACACTGTGAGGAGGACGCACTACACTAACTTGTAGCTTTAGCTGAACACTGTGCAGGGGTCTCACTAGACTAACTTATAGTTTTAGTGAACACTAGGGATGAGCCGAACACCCCCCTGTTCGGTTCGCACCAGAACATACGAACAGGAAAAAAGTTCGCTCGAACACGCGAACACCGTTAAAGTCTATGGGACACGAACATGAATAATCAAAAGTGCTAATTTTAAAGGCTTATATGCAAGTTATTGTCATAAAAAGTGTTTGGGGACCTGGGTCCTGCCCCAGGGGACATGGATCAATGCAAAAAAAAGTTTTAAAAACGGCCGTTTTTTCAGGAGCAGTGATTTTAATAATGCTTAAAGTCAAACAATAAAAGTGTAATATCCCTTTAAATTTCGTACCTGGGGGGTGTCTATAGTATGCCTGTAAAGGGGCGCATGTTTCCTGTGTTTAGAACAGTCTGACAGCAAAATGACATTTGGAAGGAAAAAACACATTTAAAACTACCCGCGGCTATTGCATTGCCGACAATACACATAGAAGTTCATTGATAAAAACGGCATGGGAATTCCCCCCAGGGAAACCCCGAACCAAAATTAAAAAAAAAAAAAATGACGTGGGGGGGTCCCTCTAAATTCCATACCAGGCCCTTCAGGTCTGGTATGGATATTAAGGGGAACCCCGGCCAAAATTTAAAAAAAAATGACGTGGGGTTCCCCCTAAATTCCATACCAGACCCTTCAGGTCTGGTATGGATTTTAAGGGGAACCCCGCGCCAAAAAAAAAAAAAAAAAACGGCGTGGGGTTCCCCCAAAAATCCATATCAGACCCTTATCCGGGCACGCATCCTGGCAGGCCACAGGAAAAGAGGGGGGGACGAGAGTGCGGCCCCCCCCCTCCTGAACCGTACCAGGCCACATGCCCTCAACATTGGGAGGGTGCTTTGGGGTAGCCCCCCAAAACACCTTGTCCCCATGTTGATGAGGACAAGGGCCTCATCCCCACAACCGTGGCCGGTGGTTGTGGGGGTCTGCGGGCGGGGGGCTTATCGGAATCTGGAAGCCCCCTTTAACAAGGGGACCCCCAGATCCCGGCCCCCCCCCTGTGTGAAATGGTAAGGGGGTACTTACCCCTACCATTTCACTAAAAAACTGTCAAAATAGTTAAAAATGACAAGAGACAGTTTTTGACAATTCCTTTATTTAAATGCTTCTTCTATCTTCCTTCATCTTCTTCTTCTTCTGGTTCACTAACTTGTAGCTTTAGCTGAACACTGTGCAGAGGTCGCACTACACTAACTTGTAATTTTAGCTGAACACTGTGAGGAGGACGCACTACCCTAACTTGTAGCTTTAGCTGAACACTGTGCAGAGGTCACACTAAACTAACTTGTAGCTTTAGCTGAACACTGTTTGGAGGACGCACTACCCTAACTTGTAGCTTTAGCTGAACACTGTGCACTACACTAACTTGTAGTTTTAGCTGAACACTGTGTAGAGGTCACACTAAACTAACTTGTAGCTTTAACTGAACACTGTGAGGAGGACGCACTACACTAACTGTAAATACTCTAGCTGCCTGACTGTGGTACTAATAGGATCAAAAGAACACCAGCAATTTTCTTCAGGTAGCTGTAAATACTGTAACAAGACAAGCCTGCCTGTCAGTAGGAAGATAACAGGAACTGATCTAGCTAAACTGAATACAGTGTATATATATATATATATATATATATATATATATATATATATATATATGCAACACCTGGGATGCATATTATTACACAATACACTATAAGTGCAGCTAACTCACTGACTGTCCTGCCTAATCTAGCTAACTCAAATGAAATGACGCTGTCTCTCTCTCTCTATCTCTCAGCACGCCGGAACACACTACACAGGGCCGCCGTGCAGGCGGCCTTATATAGTGTGGGGCGTGTTCTAAACCCCCTGAGCCATAATTGGCCAAAGCCACCCTGGCGATGGCGCTGTGATTGGCCAAGCATGCGGGTCATAGTGCATGCTTGGCCAATCATCAGCCAGCAATGCACTGCGATGCCGCAGTGAATTATGGGCCGTGACGCGCCACACGAATTTGGCGTGAACGACCCATAACGTTCGCAATTCAGCGAATGATCGAACAGCCAATGTTCGAGTCGAACATGGGTTTGACTCGAACACGAAGCTCATCCCTACTAGCGAGCTAGTGTGTTATTGTGACTCTGATTGTAGAGTGTAAGTGTAGTTTTAGTGTAACATTACATAACATTTAGTGCTGTATAAAGTGCTGTATACTCCCTTTATTTTTGGTTGCTGCATTTATTTGGGGTTTTTTTTCCCCATGCCTGTTCCCTTTTTTTAAATTGTCAGCTGCAGTTTTTCTGACTGCAGTTAGTTTTTACATTTCTGTCAGCAGCAGTCCTCAATTTGAAGTGCAGCAAACACCACTTATCATTGAATAAAGTGCATCCAATTGTACATTTCCCACTATCTATAAAATTTTGATAATAAGTTCCCCCCCATCATGTCTGAGATGGGGCCAGCAGTGTCTGCGTCCACAGGCAAATGTGGACATGGTCAGCCCTGAGGCAGGGCACATTTGTCTCTATTTAGTGATGTTGCCAATGCTATCCAGCCACAGCATGCAGAGGAGGCGGTGGACTGGATTACTAAACCATCCTCATCCTCCTCATCCTCTATTACCCAAGCTGACACTACTGTGCAATGCACTGTTGCTGCCAGATCGGCTTATTCTGCCGCCTTGTCCACAGATACTCCTGCCATAGCCCCAGCATCATGCATGGAGGAGTCAGCTGAATTACTTGAACACAGCGTCAGCCACTTGCTTCTTGACAATGCACAGGCAATACTTGATTCTGATGTTGGTTCTGAGGTTGAGGAAGGGAGTAACATGAGATGATGGATGATAAACAAAAAATTGGCAGTCATATTCCCCCAGCCACAGCGTATTGCCAAGTTTACTCCAGTGATGATGAGGTTAGAGGGGGTAATAATAATGATGTCACTGACTTTATCTTAAAAAAAATTGTTAATCTTGGCCTGAGTGTACTATAATAAGGCTTGCTGATTGTGGTGCAAAAAATAGTTAAATCCATCCAAAGTCTGCCAAAGAGACACCAGAATTTATCCAAAAAATCTCTAATCTTGTTCCGAGCGCACTAAATTGGGGCCTCATCATACAGATTAGCTTAAAGTGTCAATCAATTTAAATGTCATTTTTTTTTCTTTATATATGTCAGTTTTGCTGCAGCAGGTTCTATATACGGTACAGATCTGCCACTTTACAGGCAGCCTAAGGGGACCCCACAGGCACTTTATTTAAAGGAATTTTTCATTTTTATTGTTTCACTTTAAGCATCAATAAAATCACTGCTCCTTTAAAAATCTTTAAAAAAAAGTTTTGCCCCATACCCTTTTTATGGGCAATAACTTGTATATAAGTCTTCAAAATGGGCAATTTTGATTTGTCAGGTTTGGGTCCCATAAACTTCCGCCGTGAACCGAACTGGGGGGGTGTTCGGCCCAACTCTACCTGAAATGTGACAATTTCGAGCCACAGTATAATTTTTCCAGAAAGTCTATTATTTGCTTTCTGTACATAACTATGCCTATGCTGATATGCTGCCATCAGTTTGCTGCAGGCAGGACAAAGCACTGCATAAAGTGTTGGCGCTATATAAATCCTGTATAATAATAATAATAATAATAATTTCTTTAATCTTTTTCCCCCCCAGTGATCAGACTATAATACTATAACTTTGCAGCAAGTCACAAAGTGGAAAGCTGCATCAGGAACTAATCTGCTTCAGCTATTTTTGAACCAAGCCAAGAACTGTACAGGTACGAGGATTTGTATGATTGTGTCATGTCTGAGTCAGCATCTCAGTCCATGAAATAGATGCTGAGCCCAAATGATGCCTTAACAATGAAGGATACATCTTTATGGAGATGAATCAAAATTAATATTTTGTCAAGAGAAATACTTTGATAAATCTTTGAGCAGTAATAAATACCAGGAAGAGAATAATGGATCCATCAATCACAGCTAGTTGCCCCAACTACTCTACCAGATTACCCTACTTACAGCATGAGAATTTAAAAACATTGCTTGGTATGGTTTTACCTGTCCTAAAACTATGTAGTGTTAAACAAAATCAACTGATTTAGCTGTCAAAAGCATACAGAGAAGTTGAATACCAAAATATCACTTTTATGCAAGTTCTCAGGCTCGCTTTAAAAGGAGCTATGTGTGAAAAAATGTGGCCTTCTTGGTTCCAGTTTTTAAACATTTTTGCCATTAATAGAGTGTTATTTTAATGCAGCATCTGTAACCTCATAGCAATAGACGTACACAGGAAAAACCTTATGGTTTTAAGATTATGGATAGGTGAAATGTAATATAGATAATGATCATGACAGTGAATAAAAAAGAGAGCAGAATAGCAAGAATGATATCCATAAACAACAGAATTGTCTGTGTTATACTGAGTATGACCTGCTGCTTGAAGCACATCTAATAGATAAAAGGGCAGAATATCACAAGTGGATTTAATCAAGGAACCTGTAAACTGGATGCAGCAGGAAAAGACCTATAAAAAGGAAATATTTTATGAAGTGTAACTCCTCTAGTTTCATTATTTAAAACTTCAGATGTTAACAAATTGCAGCCTGGGATAAAAGCATGGTAGAACTGGCTTAGGAACAAATCTCTTGTTGCTGTATGTGTTGCTTGGCATTAAACACCAAATTCACAGTTTTGGTATCATTTAATAATACACGGTGTCAATTTATATTATGCATGTATTATACACGGTTTTATATTATTGTCTCTGTAAGGCAAACAAACATGCAAGGGTTACTGTACCAGATGCATTTGATTTTCTATATTAAATCTAGTCACATGAAGGTGAAATTAAAAGCTACGCTTGTTATTTTTAGTTTAGCACCCTAGTTCAAAAAGCCATTACAAAATTAAAACGTGTAAGTGGTAAAAATATGCATTATGCAGTATGGGCTTTAACAAAATATTTTACATCACAAAAACAAAAATAAAATGTTTTCAGAATCCAAGATATCCATCCAACTTGGAACTGTATCCTCAGGCAAGAAATGGAAATATTAGTAAGTCTGAAAGCATACTCAAGGGGATCATCTGGGAGGCTGAAGCAAGAAATTAAGGATGATACTGCCTAAGTATAAAAGTATATACAAAGAGCTCAGTTGGAATGTTGAAGTAGGAGAAAATGAGCTGGATTAGTGAATATGTGGGTATAAAGTCAATATCACCAAATTCAAAAGAAGCAGAAAGAGCATCAGCTATGAGATCCCTCAAATCAGGATAAGAATAACTTAAAACAAAAGAGGCTTAGAAAAGAGTAAAGCTCTGCTAAGATTTAATCAATGTGCAGTCAGCGGATACTGCAGATTTAGCCCAGTGTAGATAGTAACTGGATGACTGGCTCAAGAACCATACTAACCACAGGTAGCCCCTGATTTCTAATGTGATGAAGTAGTTCTTGTTTGCTTTAAAACAGCCTACAGGGAAAGCTTGCCAATGGAAAGAAGGGGTTCAAGGGATAAGCTTGTTATGTACAGAAAAGAAGGAAATGTTGTTTTAAAAGCTTCGTAGCCCTGCCTTGCCTCCAGAGGCCATTTTTATTGATCTTTCTATTGTTTAGAAAGAAAGGAAATCGGACTCAACAAAGTAAATAGTTATTTAGTTTCTGGTGGTAACTAAATCCTTTTCCCTTTCCATTCTTGACTAAGTCCCTTGAATATGACAATGCAAAAGTCAGGAAGGCACTAGCACTAGTACAGCTGAAGCTTCTAGACGTCCATGGGTGTGTAGGTGCAGATGTGTGCGCTCGACGCTAATGTTGGCGCCAATAACACTTTTTAACTGTAGCAGTGCTATTAGCCAGTGCTGTCTGATCTGCAGCTATTAGCCGTGTTGCTGCCTCTGTTCCTGTATTGACTTCTGTTATTGACCTGGCTTGTCTTGACCTTGCTTAAATGCTTCCTGCCCTGACCTTGGCCTGTCTCTGGATTTGCTCTGCCTCCATTCATCTGTCTGATTCAATGTTGCCGACCTCTGTTTGTACCCTGAGGATTCCCTGCCTGCTGTTGATGCCTGTATCTGACCGTCTGTTGCCGACCTGGCTTTTCTGACCTTGCATCCAGTTATTCTCCAGCTCTGCTTTGCATGCTACCTGGTCCCTGTTGGTTCTTCACATTCTGAGTGTTACCAGTCCTGCTGCACCAGCCATCTGCTAGCTGCTGTCAAGCATTTGCCGCCTGTTGTCTGCCCAGTCTGGCGTCTGCTGCCATCTGCTGTTCCATTGATCTGACCTACTTCTATAGACGCACCTGCTGCTGACGGAACATATTACAGGAACTCAACTTCACCGCGCTCTTGCAGGCCACTGTCACAAAATCAGTTGTCTTAGAGCTGGGACTGTACGAGAAGCTGTGACAGCAACCAAAAAAGGGTACTTCAGTTTATTAAAGTAGTATTATTTGTTTTTAAATATAGACTCTTTTCTCACAGTTTATGCAGCACAGTCTTTATGTAAAATAACAAGTAATATGATGTTCAATTTTTGGAGAAAATACCTGGGTAGCATTCTGGATAAACCATATCACATTGATAAGGAAGATGCTTGAAGATATAGTTTACAAAATTGTAGAACAAAGCAGGTGAATTGAATAGTTTCAGGGACATAATAAGATGTTTATTAAGTCCCATGTTAAATTACATTTCTTCTTTTTTTGTCTCCCTTTAGGGTCCCCATTATTCAGAAAAAGGGGGGAAGGTTGGGACTTTTAATGAGGTGTGTGCGGTGGAGCCAAACAAAACCGCATATGTATAAACATCTGTATATTTATTAGTAAACCAAATATTGCATAAATAGAAAAATATAGCATGCATAAAGGCATATGACGTATCAAATATACATAGTATGAATTGTAACCAATATGACAAATACACAATAAAAATTGAACATCATGATCCCCCAGGTAAATTAACATTGTCATTTGACCAGGTATAAAAAAAAATTAATTCAAATCATCTAGAATAGTTGATATCAGGTAGATGCATCAAAATGGGCTTGACGCGTTTCGTGGACTCCAATCCACTCATAAGGAGCAAGTGCATTGATGTTCTGAAGGGAGATAAAAGTCACCAAAGTGATCTAATATAACTACCAACTGGGAAGATAGAAGTAATTGACAAAAATGGCTAGCCATAACTGAGAATACTCAAATTAGACCTGATATTGAGACTATGCGATACCACATGCCTGGGTCGGCCAGAAATATATGTCGTTTAGGGTCCCCCTTAGGTCCAAAGCTACAGTTGGTCAACTAATTAAAAAATAATAGGGGATATTTAATCTTCATTTTTATCATTATTTATTTAGGCCATGGTAATTTATACAGGTAGCAATGATTAGATGGATATTTCAGATGACACACCTTTCCCAATACTTTTAGGCTGGGTTTCCCTGCATTCAATTTGCATATCAGGAGATTGTGACTGGCTCTCTATGGAGCCGGTTCACACATCTCCGGAGCGGCTCCAGTGCGAATTGCACAGGAGTCCTGTCCATCTTCTGGTCCATTTCAGGTTCGAATTCAGCCAAAAATTCGGACTGAAATCAGACCTGAAACAGTGAACAGGGATGCACCGGACCCCTGCTGTGAGTTGCTCCGTGCTGCAGTGTGAACCCAGTCTTAAAAGAGGAAAGCGAGAATCTGGCCAAGTGGATATAATATAGCAGCCAGTAGATAGATGTCATAGACAATAGGAAATACGCAGCAACCCCCCAAGATGCCCTCACTCACATACACTACTATTCCCAGAGACTGCCGCCCTTTGGAGTGTTGTCCGTTCCAGGTGTTGTCATGTTGGGGTCCTGCCGGATGTCGCCACAGCTCCCGGAAAAGATGCCCTTCGGGGAGCCTCCAGCTTTCATTGTTGCACTTCCATTGCATGGTAGTTATATACACATTGTTGCTCCTGAAGAGTGGATACAAATACTCCACGAAAGGCGTAGAGCCTCTGTATATGCAATGTGTAATACCAATGTAACACAGATATATGTAACATAGATGAATTACTGTGACCCATGTACCAATTTGTATGGAAACTTTTTATACAATAAATATACAATATCTTGACCCCTCACTATTGACTGCGCGCTTCATTCAAAGTCTCACCTTTTCCCCTTTTTTCAGATGTCATAGTCATAAGCTCAGTGAGGTGACAACTTCTTAGCCTTTAATTTACTGAAATATAAGGTCTGGTAGCTGTAAAGTATCAGCTAGAGATAGATGATGGATGGGTGCATGCACAGGCATGGAATTCAGAACTACAAGAAAAAAGATGGCACAAAGATAACATAGATGGCATAGCCATAAGGTCAGTGAGGTGGCAGCTTCTCAACATGGTGGTGGTGACGTGTCAACTAGAGATAAAAAAATTTGTGATTTCATGAGCATGAATTTTAAAATCACAAAAGAAGAAGAGCTGACACAATTTCACAGGGAGGAAGCCAAATCTAAGAAATGTAAAAAAGCAACTGCAGTCAGGAAAAGATTTTCTCTGCCTAAAATCTATTGTTTTTGAAGTGAGTGTTCTAGACTCTGGAGTTTCCATGCACTTTTGACCTTACTCTATACATTAGAGGGCTTGATGATTGCATTCAACTTATTTGATTCAGTGAGCTAAGCGTTGAAGAGTACCATACAAGAGAGCATCAGCAGGATCCATGGTCCCAGAAAATTGTCAGTGGTTGTGTGAACCCTACTGCCCAGGGCCAGTGCTGTCTCATAGCTCCAACAGTGCTTAAACCTAGTTCTGCACCTATTAAAAAAAAATGTTATATAGGTACACGCAAAATGAAACAGATAGAACATGCCACATGTAAGTATAACCATGGAATTTGTAGCCAGTATTTTCTGGGTAGTCAGAAATACTTTTTTGTTAATTTAGAAAATATATTTCAGTAGTTATCCTAACTGGTTTATATAATTAGCAGCATAATATCAAAATAGTGTAGCAGTGTAAATTATTTCCATGAGATCAAGGTAAGAACAGTAGGCTCATAAAACAGATAGAACTAATTATGCAGAGAAGACATAAAGTGACTGGGTGAAGCATGCTTTATATTCCTGAACACATCATTAAAGCTTTAAGACACACTATCAAATTCTTCATTTTAATACTTTCCTCAACAGCATGTAACCCTCCCAACATGAAAATCAGAATGTTTAATGGTCCTGCTTGTCACACTGTTTTATATGTCTGCTGCCCTAGCAGATGTTGACATTCTTGCTGGCGGACACTTTTTCATCAACATAGACAATTAAAAAATCTTTCAAGGTTTTAAGGAGAAACTGCTAAGTGGAAGACTAGAAAACATTTAAAGCGGAGTATCAGCTCTTACTGTTTTATATCTAAAACAAATGTAAGTGCCGAAACTATCACTTGGCAATGTAAACTGTTTTAACAAATGAAGCTGCAATAGCTTCAGTTGCATCAATTACATACCCAAGACACATCTGTAATTGTCTTCAAGCCATCCACTCTGCTTATCATTATAGGCCTTCCTGAAAGCAACCCTGTATTTGCCTAGTTAGGACAAAGTAACAGGTTCACCAAATAGCCCATCTCCTAACCCTCCATTCACACCTCCATTGCCACATTTTTCTGCCCTCTCCAAACCCCCTTGTAAATCAAATCTGGGTCAAAGCTTACAGAAGCTTAAAGCCTATCCTACTTCATCTTCATGGAAATTGGCTGATTAGAAACCCACTCCACATCTTAGTAGGAAGATGAAATAGCAACATGGTCCCTCCCACACCCTGAAGCACTGGGTATTATATCGAGCTCTGGAAAGCAAGCAAAGGCAATGGGGGAGCATTAAGAAGGTAAGCATCAAAAGCTGAGGGGGGTTGGACACCCAGCTTCCCTGAATGGGCAAATGGCGGGGCCACTTTAATCAACAAAAGTGACTTATTCATTCGGCCTGAAAGACTACTAGCTATTTGTTGTCTGTTGCTCTTGAGCTAAGAATTTAAAGTTTGGGATACATTTACTGTAAAGATATAAAAGGTAAAGTGCATTTCACAGAATGTAACTCCAGTAAATATCCTTTATAGAAAGAAAGGGTAAGGGATATATACTCTGTCAGTTTTTTATTGGTGTCCCACTGGCAGAGATTTTGCATCACTTCCTGTACAGGTGACCAGAGATGCAAACATAAATAAAAACTTGACAGAGCTCCCAACCCTTCCATATTCTATGGATAGAGATTGAATAAAGGCTTTGACTGATGTTCCACTTTGTCAGCAAGAGATCTGGGTAAGATTGGACAAATCTACACAAAAAGTGGAAAAAAATGTAAATATTGCACTGGTGTGGTATAGAATGGTACAAGTTTAAAAACATTATATTGGTGGGTCACATAACTGCAGGAAACATGGTAATCGTCTATAGCTAAATACTGCATCAAGCTAAAAGCACAGAAAATTTTAGGCCAGACATGAAAATTTACAACAAGGCTGACACAGCAGTTACAGCTCACCCTTATGCAGCCTTTTATCCTAGCCATCCTCTGCATATGAGCCCTTCTGATCTGCAAGCCCCTGATGCCAATATTCAGATCTTAGGAACATGCTTTTACTGAACTCCTACCTAATTTCAGTAGAACTGCTGGAAAAGGGTAAAATAAGTTCACAAACTATACAGTTTAAACTGTAAAGTGGACCTTGCATCAGATATATTTTTTCATGCATGCTAATTAATGTCTATATGTAAAATCTTATTTAATACCTTTTACACAATCATTTCGCTGGCAATGCCTTCATCAGCTTTGCTGCCAAGAGAAGCAGTGCTATCTTTGTTCGGGCATCATCTAGGACTAACAGCTACTCCCTGGACTGAGAGATGACTCAATCATATAAATCCTATAGCCAGATTAGGTCTTGGCTACTATATGCACAACTGCCTGATACAGATCAGCCCCTCTCACCTTGTGATTTGCTACAAAGTTACAATGTTGCAGTATGTTTATAAGTGTTATGCCCCATATACACGACCTGAAAATCGGACGACAGATCGCCTTTTTTTTTTTTTTTTTTTTTTTTTTGCATGCTAGTCGTATATCAAACCTGAAGAGTTTAAACTTAAACTAAAGTAACAAAAATTCTCGTATGACAGAATAAAAAAATTGGAAGTGATGTCATGTTGTAGCGTATTTGTATAGTATTTTCAGACTAAAACTGTACTGATTAAATGAAAAATCGTACAATGTGGTATCATACGAGAAACATTTTCGTGTTTGTCCGATCGGATAATATAGGACGAACCGTCGTGATTGGCTCTCCAAAGCTCTGTACTAACGATCCGATTATTGTACTATCGCGTCAAAATCGATATTTTTCATCCGATTTTCAGATCGTGTGTACGGGCCACGAGGTTCCGTTCTTACCTGAGCATACTGTATTCATGCTATACCATTATTTTTTAATGGCACCCCAAACGCGGTGCGATTTTGCCACGATTGTCCAGCGACAAAACGCACTAAAATGTGGCAAAAACTGCATCGCCAAACGCTACTGGCTGTGTGTCAAAGTTTGCTACATGAGCTTCTTTGAATCGCTGGGAGGCCCGTTCAAATGAATGGTGCTGCTCCAAAAACACGCCACAAAAACACACAGAAAAAATGTGATCCAGCCCCTGTCGCTGCACTACTCTTTAGATGTGAATGGAGCCTAATGAGACTGATCTAATTACCTCAGCAAAGCATGAAGTATATATAATTTAAAAGATAAAGCAACACTCACAAGCCTTGAAAGGTGAACACTCAGTGATAAGGTTTAATTCAACATTTCAACACTTTGACGAGGCATAAGCTCATCTTCCCCAAGACAGCAGTAAAGTAAAACAGAACAACATATGTATATACCCTTAAAACCCTCACTTATATTTCCACCCACATGTGATGACATCATCAAGTGCAATGGTCTAAGTTTCAGCTGGGGTTTTATTTTTGTAAAACATTACTCAGTTAAACTAAAGTCTCTTTGAATGGCGGCCATACTTCAACCTTTAAGAATATTCACAAATGCATATATTTTCTAAGGTTTAAGCATTAAAATAATAATCTTTGAGATCACAAGTTTTAATTGAACTACAAAGAATATATTGGTCTGAAAAATGCACATTTTGTTATGCACCTTTAAAACATAGCCCGACCTAATGATTTAATATTAAATAGATATTACTTGCTGGAATAGAGCCACATTGTGAAATGGTAATCTAATAAAACTTTGATTCATGCTAGTTATTTCTTTCTTCTGGCTTTCTAATCTGTCTCTGACTCATCTCTTTTTATCTCTTTCACTTATCTTGCTATCTCTTAAAGGGGAGATGTAGTGTTTTTAATGCATTTTAGATATCACCATGAAAAAGATGGGGTTAATGCAAATACTCTTACGATTGTTGGTATTGTTTTTAAAAATGATGTTCCTTTACATAATTTGCAACTATATATCTACACAGGGGAAGCCTTTATTATAGGTTGAGCTGTGCTTTCTTATTAAGACGGTGCAATTTTCTTTCCAGCAACCACAGGTTGCAGAAAAGAAAATAGCTTGATTTGAAAATCAACATAGTCAGAGTTGATGGGGGAATACCTCCTGTGGAGTTATTGCGATCTCTGGCGGGGGGAGCTATACCTGCCGAGAGAACACACAGTGATTATTGCTAGCTGCTATAGCTATAGCCGCTGCCAATAACCACATGAAAAATCCGACAGGCTGGTTGTACCCAAGTTGATCAATAGATCAACTTGGGTACAATAAGCCTGCCCATACATGGTTTGAATCTCGGCCGGTTCAGCAGGAACCAGCCGAGATTCAAACCGTCTATGGCCAGCTTTAGAAGTGCTGTACATATCTTGTGCAAATTCTGTTTGACAATAATCAATAGTCTTTTTTCAGTTTCTATTGATATCAAATACTAATGCCCCGTACACACGGTCGGATTTTCTGACGGAAAATGTGTGATAGGACCTTGTTGTCGGAAATTCCGACCGTGTGTAGGCTCCATCACACATTTTCCATCGGATTTTCCAACACACAAAGTTTGAGAGCAGGATATAAAATTTTCCGACAACAAAATCCGTTGTCGGAAATTCCGATCGTGTGTACACAAATCCGACGCACAAAGTGCCACCCATGCTCAGAATAAATAAAGAGATGAAAGCTATTGGCCACTGCCCCGTTTATAGTCCCGACATACGTGTTTTACGTCACCGCGTTTAGAACGATCGGATTTTCCAACAACTTTGTGTGACCGTGTGTATGCAAGACAAGTTTGAGCCAACATCCGTAGGAAAAAATCCTAGGATTTTGTTGTCGGAATGTCCGAACAAAGTCCGACCGTGTGTATACACGGGGCATAACAATGCTCTGCTTGGTCAGTGACAATGTGATATTTTGCCTAGGTATTAAATTTAACGAGGGAGCATTGAAGCATTGAAGCATTGAGCATTGAAGTGTTTTTTTTTATTTTGCATGGGGAAAAAGCACTTTGTGACTCAAAGCACTAACGTCATAAGGTAAGGCTGACATGTGTCCTACTGATTCAAGAGTGAACATCATTGATAGGTCCATTTTACTAACAATTATTCTAATGTCCTTGTTTGATGCAAATGATTAGGTGAATGTTATCTATCAAAGAGGAACTGCAGTCTGCACACGTAATTTGTAATAAAAACATCTTTGCCATTCTGAAGCTTCCCTCCAACAACTTTGCATATTATTTTATATATACCGTGATTCTGTACTTGCCAAATATGCTACAGAAATCTCCCTCCACTAAATCTGGTTGCATCCATTTTACCGTGCGTAGCTGAAGCTGCTGCCTGTTCACTTCCTGGATTTACACAGACACACAGAGGCACATCTCCAGCTCCGCAGCTCCCATTGGCCCTCTTATGACTCATCCCCCCTCCCTTCCTGGCAAACTCTCACAAGAGTGAGAGAGAGAGCTGTGCATGATATCATAAGCCTAGGCTTTTTTACCAGACAAGAAACAGGAAGTGGGCTGTATAAGGTATTTACTGGCAGAAAAAAAATGTTTTACTATCCAAAGTTAAAACAACAAGGGCAGAAAATGTAATAGATGGAAAGTTGAAAAAAATGACTGAATGTCTGCTTTAAGTAAAATTTTCCTTAATAAATCCTTAGACCTAACAAAGATCCAAGATAAAACACAAACAAGATAAATTGCTGGAGCAAAAAACAGCTATCAATATACAACTGGACTTCCTCTCTCACTGATAGCATTCACAATGGGGAAATAAATGGACCAAAGTATTTGTTTCTTCTTTATATGGTTATAGAGCAGTGATAAATGCAAAATCTGAGAATTTAGATAATTTTTTTTTTTACCTGCATTCATTCATCTGTTGAGATTGTTTCCTGTTCATTATTCAAAATTGTCTGAATTCCTGAATTACTTGATTCTTCTCATATCAGACAGATTTGGTTGTTAAACTGAAACATTCTGATGAGGATGTGAGTGAGAAATGCAGAGAAAACTGAATATTCCTATCAAAATACTTACCGTAATTTTCCTTTCCTGACCATTGAATTGCCTGCCCATTGAATTGCCTGCACAACCCATGCAGCAATGGATCTGACTGAGGCTCGGAGCCCCTTGTTCTTCCCGTGGAATGAAACAAAAAGATAATCCGACTGACGGAAGGGAGCCGTTACTTCTAGATATTGTTTCAAGGAGACACCAACATCGAGGGGATGTATTTCCAGATTTCCAGCTGATCTAAAGGTAGGAAGTGAGATCTCTTGGTTCTCATGAAAGATTGAGGTGACCTTAGGGTTTGACCCTAGCATCGGAATTAGAACCACTCTGTCCGGAAAAAAGGTTAGGAAAGGTTCTTTTGATCCTAAAGCCTGGATTTCGGACACTCTCTTTGCCGAGGTGATGGCAATCAAAAATGCAGTTTTGATAGTAAGCTCTCTGACAGACAGTGGTTTATCGAGTTGTGAGAAGAACTCAAGAACTAGAGGAAGATCCCATTTGGGGAACCTGGGTTTCCTTTGAGGCCTCAGTCTAATTGCTCCTTTGAAAAATTGCTGAATAAGGGCATGTCTGGCCCATGACACCCCAGTAAAGACTGAGATCGCTGAGACCTGTACACGCAGAGAACTGACAGATAAGGGCAAATCCAGGCCTGATTGCAGGAAACTCAAGATGTCCTGAGTCCAAATTCGCTCATACACTCTGTTAGTGCTTCATCTTCTCGCATTCAGAAGTGTGGGAATAACTTCCTTAGGGCATCCTAGTGCTTCCAACCTTCCCCTCTCAAAAACCAAGCCCTCAACTGTAAGTGAGCCGAGCATGGGTGAAGAATCATGCCTTGGGAGAGTAGATCCAATCTGGTTGGAAGAGGAACTGGTTCTCGGAAGTTGAGAAGTGATAGGAGAGGAAACCAAGGCCTATTGAGCCAGTAAGGAATTATGGCTATTATCTCCACCTCCTCCCACCTGAGCCTCTGCAGGAACTGGAAGACAATAGGTGTCGGAGGGAAGGCAAATGCTCTGTAAACTACACCAACGCTCCGTCAGTGCGTCTATCCCGTAGGCTTGTGGATCCCGGAACCTTACGTATTACCTCGTTAGCTTCTTGTTGCATGGGGAGGCAAAGAGATCAACTTCTGGAGAGATCCCCAATGTTCGGATCCATTTGAACACATCCTCATGGAGAGACCACTCGTTGTTGTCCAAGTGGACTCGTGAAAGGAAGTCCGTTTGGACATTGAGAATCCCCGGAACATATGTTGCCATTAAGTTGACCAGATTCTTCTGAGCCCAAACCATTATTGGTTCCACCTCTTGTAGCAGAGACAGGCTTCTGGTACCCCCTTGTTTCCTTACATAGGCTACTGCCGTCGTATTGTCCAGTCTGAGTAATACGGATGCCCCTGCTATCAGATGGCGAAATGCCAACAGTGCCTGGAAGGCTGCCCAGAATTCTAGGATATTCGACACCAATCTCTGAGCTGGAAAATCCCAGGAGCCTTAAGCCACTTCCGGCAATGAGCACCCCAACCTCTGTTGCTGGCATCTGACGTCACTGTGATCCACGTGATGGGAAGGATGGAGTGACACTTGCGTAGATTTTCTCTTTGAAGCCACCAGAGGAGGGAACCCCTCATGGTCTGAGTGATGAGAATGCGCTGATCTTTGTCGCCCGACCATTGAAGAAGAAATCCCTTCTGGAAAGGTCGCATCCTCCACTGAGCCCATTTCACCATTGGTATTGTGGACACCATGGTACCTATGGTCCTCAGACACTGGAGGGCATGGAGATGAGAGGAGGAGAGAGCCAGGCGAATCCTGTCTTGAACTATTGTAACCTTCTCCTCGGGTAGGGAAATGGTGCCTCTCACTGTATCGAAAAAGGGCTCCAAGGAACACCAGAGACTGCAAAGGCTCTAACTGGCTCTTCCTTGGGTTCAGGAGCCATCCGAATTCCCGGAGAGTTGAAATGACTTGATCTCTGTGTTTCAGGAGACAATCTTTCTTGAGCCAGTAGGAGGAGATCGTCTAGCTAATGATGAAGACGGATCCCTCTGGTTCTCAAAAGAGTTACAACAGCCAACAAGACCTTTGAGAAGACACGTGGAGAAGTCGACAGACCGAAGGGAAGGCATGTGAATTGTAAATGTTGGCCTATGGAAAAACGGAGAAACCGTTGGAAATCTGCTGCCACTGGAACGTGAAAATAAGCGTCCTTGAGGTCTATAGAGACGAGCCAGTCTCCTGGTTGAACTGACTGCTGAATTGTGGACAGGGTTACCATTTTGAACCTTTCTTTTTTGATGAAACGGTTCAGGTGCGTCAGATCTATGACGGGTCTCCATGCACCATTCTTTTTCTGGACCATGAAGAGAGGAGAATACATCCCCATGCCACATTGGTTGTCTGGGACAGGAATAGCAGTGCCTTGTTCCAATAAAGATTTCACGTAAGCTGAAAGAATTTGCCTTTTTTCTTCTGAGGCTGGAAGAGATGTGGGAATACACCTGAGCCTGGGAGCACTGCTGAAAGTCCAGGTGTGACCTGAGGAGACCGTTCTGACGGTCCAAAAGTCCTGGATCGAGGCCACCCAAACATGCCAAAAGTGGAGAAGACGAGCCCCCACCCGGCCTGCCTGGGTGGGCCCAATCTCAAAAAGAATTGGTCGGTTCCTTCTCACCCGTCGAACCACTCTTAGCAGTTTTCTTGAAAGATGACTGTCTAGCCTTCCAAGATCTGGAGAACTCACGGCCCGGCCTGTAACTACGTGCTTCCCTGGCACGATCCTGGTTCTGTTTCCTTGGAAACGATCTTCTCTGGCCTTGCAACCACCTGTCCTGAGGGAGGAACCCCGACTTACCTCCGGTGGCATGGGTTATGGCACTATCCAATTTATTGCCAAAAAGAGAGGACCCATCAAAGGGAATACGGCACCATACCTGTTTTGATGCTGGGTCGGCCGGCCAAGGACAAAGCCATAGGGCACGCTTGGCGGTGACTGCAGACAACATAACCCGAGCCACCAGGCAGATAATATCAATTGAGGCCTCCCCCAGGAAAGCTGATGCCAACCTCAATTCCTGAATGGGTGAACTCTTGGCCACTTCCTCACAACATTTATAAGTCTCTCATTCACATCGTCTGACCAAATCTCCAGAGCCCTTGACATGGCGGCCAGAGCCAAGGCTGGTTTACATGCCATGCCTGCTGTGAGATAGACCCGCTTCAAATCAGAGTCTATCCGTCTATCCAAGGCATCTCTGAACAAGACCGTGTCTTCCAGAGGAAGGGTCACATGCCTGACCAACCTCCGCATCCACTAGAGGGGCAGATTCCCATTGCTTAACTTCATCTTCCTTGAAGGGATAAAGCCTCTGTATTTTAGAGATAAGGGAGTTCTTCTTCTCTACCTTTCCCCACTTGTCCGTGATAACTTCACCTAATTCAGAGAAAAAAGGAAAGTTGATACATTCCTTCTTCAGCTGCTTGAAGTATTTCCTCTGTTTTGCAGGGGCTGTCACTGGCTCTTCCCAGTTTAAAGTCTTTTTTATGGCTTTAATCAGAGGAGGAAGCAGAGCAAAGTCAAATCCGGTATAAGGGTCTTCTCTCTCAGAATCACTATCCGAGGAGACAGCAGACGGATGACTAGGTAAAGAGGACTCCCAAGTGTCCTGAGCCTGAGTATCCCTCTCTGGAGGGCATGGAGGCTCTGTAGGAGAAACATGGGGTTGGCTGGACCATATCTCTTTCAGATTCTCTTTAACGATCCTTTCTACCAGAGACTTCAGTTGCTGGTCCGTACCACCTCTTTCACCTGTTGTTTTGCGTAGCAGGTATGCTACGAGATGGTTCCTGGCTACAGTGTCTCGATTTTGAGGAAGAACCGTGATGTCCAGATCTGGAAAAGGAGTGCCGGTGATTGAGGAACCACTTCTGTGCGAACTGCCTTGCTGGGTAGACCTAGAAGGGCTGACAAGAAAAAGACAAGGTACATCTGTGTTAATGGAGACAACAGATAACTGATGCTCCACGTACCCCCCCTCCAGCATGCAACACCCAGGTAGGACCCCCTACCATGTACCTGTTGCAAGGGGGCTGGCCACTAGCAGGCGGTGAAGCATCCATGCTCCTGGAAGGATCCATCAGGGCTGAAAAAACAAGCAACTAGTCAAAAGAGAAAAGCAGTCAAGAACAGGCTATCATACCTGTCCCATAGAGGCCCCCTTACCTGACATATAAGATCCAGGGCCAGGGGAAGACACTGCTATCAGTCTGCAAGCATTCCCAAGCTTGCAGACTATTTTCTCAATTTAAAAACTGGCGCCCCTGTGACGTCACTGCCGCGTCAATCACTTCACTAGTGCGCACGCGCGGTTACCGCTATGTGCGTGCGCAAACCAAGCCTTGTTCTCGCGTCAGACCCACGCACGGACAGAACAGCTGCGAGAACGAAACCAGGAAGCGAACGGTGGCTGGAACGCAGAAGAAACCAGCCGCCATGCCTGCCAGCCACGCTGTACTCAACAGCGTGGGGGGAGAAAAACCACAGGAAAGAAATGGCTAGGAAGCAAACGCAAACAGGGGAAATAAATCCACAAAAAATGCTGCTGTTAGGAAAAATAAAAAAATCAGAACGAACTCAGCACTCCTGCCACGATCGAGACCAGGCCAAAGGTGAGACAACACAAAACCAGACTTTTTCTGGCCAAAAAAGGCCACCCGCTAGTAGCTAGGCTGTATGACCAATGCGTGGTTTTGCCTGCCAGTGGCTAGGACTACACCATCATCAGTGCCTCTTCCATATGCCCATTCCATACCCTGCTAGTAGCTAGGGCTTTTTAAGGAATAATGCAATTCCTGTTCTATAAGGATTGCTCGACCGGATCTGATCGCAGGGGAGGAAAAGAAATCTTCGGGTAGGAAGACCATTTTAGCTAGGTCCTTCAGAGGAGGACAAAAAAAGAACACAGCCCCTGGTGAGGAGCAAAGATTTATGGGAGTAGTGTCCTATAGGGTAGTAGAGGCGGGACTAAACCCACCCGTTGGCTGCCATGGAGTCTGTCAGGAAATAATTTTCTTAAACAGAAACTACAGAAACATGCATACAAAAGATAATCACATAGTGAAGGTTAGTTAAGATTATGGTTTGTGCTGTGTGTTACTTACAACTAGCCTCAATTAGCAAATTGTATACAGTAGTTCTTCTTTGATGGGAATCAACCATTTTAAATGTTGCTGCTAAATGTGACAGTGAATTCAAGGTAATTGTTCTGCAATTCCAAAATGTGATTTCCAATACAAGATGTTCAAACCTGTCAGTCTCTGAACCCAAAAAAGAGATCCTGGAACCCCCAGATGAGGTCCTGAGTCTTAGCTGATCTATATCATGCTGCTGAACCTCTACTGACTTAGCACAGACTTTAAACACACCATTCACCTTCAAATTAGCCATAAATTCCTTTTGGCAGTTGAAGGTGTTAGCAATGACTATATCCTGGATAACAACTGGAAATCAAAGTGTGTGAACCCTTTGGGATTAGCTGGTTTATTTGCCATACAATGTGAGATGATCCTCATCTAAATCACCACAGTAGATAAACACAATGGGGGGATTTACAAAAACTTGAGTGAGCAAAAGCTGGTGCATCTTTGCATAGAAACCAATCAGCTTCCAGGTATTGTTGTCAACGTTTAATGGATCAAGCTGAAGTTAAAAACTGATTTGCTACCATGTAAACTGCACCAAATTCTAAGTGTTCCAGTTTTAGTTAATTTCCCCCAATGTGCTTAAGCTGATAACACACAAGCAGTTCTAATTTATTGTGTCTTTATTGAACACACATTAAACATTCACAATTCTGGAGGAAACAATAAGTGTGGAGGAAAAGTAAGTTTGCACACCTAGAGTCAAATTAATGAAATTCATTTGGGGGGGGTGAGTTTAGAGCTTTTTTAATTGATAAAAGACACTCAAACGCTTTTAAGTTGGATACACATTAAACATTTTTTGCTGTTCAATTTCCTCTAGATTAACTTCAATTGTGTAGTGCAATGGCCTGTCTGATTGCATACAATTTGAAAGAGTTTAGGTTTGACCTCATATTATATGGTTTTGGTAAATCTAAAGGAAAGTTGTACAAGAACATTGTATAAAAATTGTATAGTGCGTAGCCAGCTTTAGATTGCTGTTCATAAGAAGCATCAGCTGATGTGAACCATGCCTCTGAAGAAGGAGCTCTCTGAAGACATATGATTAACAGTAGTTGATCTGTATAAGGCTGAAAAGGGATAAAAAGCAATCTCAAAGTGCTTAGGCATCCATCAGTCAACAGTTAGACAAATCATCTATACATGGAGACAGTTTAGTACTGCAGCTACTCCTCCTAGAAGTGGGCACCCAGCCAAGATGACTCTCAAGGCACCACACAGAATCCTTAATGAGGTAAAGAAGAACCACCAAGTAACTGCTAGAGGTTTCAAAACATCACTGGAACTGGCAAACCTCCCTGCTCATGAGTCTATCATATGTAAGTCTTTGAGCAGGCAGGGGGTCCATGACAGACCACCACGGCAGAAATTACTGCTGTCCTGAAGTTTGCCAAAGAGCACCTTTGAAAATCACAACATTACTGGGAAAATGTTTTGTGGACTGATGAAACAAAAGTTGAATCCTTTGGGAAGAATACATAGCACTATGCATGGTGCAAAAAGGTACAGCTTACCAACATCAGAACATTATTCCAATGGTGAAGTATGGTGGAACATCATGATTTAGGCTTGCTTTGCTGCCTTAGGTGCTGGACCACTTGCCATCATCGAGGAGAAAATGAGTTCCCAAGTTTACCAAAATATCCTACAGGATAATGTCAGGGTGGCTTTCCACCAGCTGAAGCTTAGTAGAAGTTGAGTGATGCAACAGGACAATAGCCCTAATCATTGAAGAAAATCCACCACAACACTGGCTTCAGAAAAAGAAAATACGCCTTTTGGAGTGTCCCAGTCAGAGCCTAAACCTTAACCCCATAGAAGTGCTGTGGAATGACCTAAATTTATATATATATATATATATATATATATATATATATATAGTTTTATTTCTTATACAGAGTATACATACGTACCATACATACAGTACAAATAGATTATGAGCTATGGGGTAGCAGCTACTATATTTACAGTAACCCTGATTGAAGAAGTTTCTTTCGTTCCCCAAATTTGGACCAATATAACACCATGTTGGGGTAGATGTTTGAAAGTGTTGAGTACTACAAGAGTTTTTACTACACAAGTCCCTTTTTAAGATGCAGATGTTTATGAAGTGTTATAACACATTTTATATATGTCAGCCTCCTTGTACACTACACAAGCCCTTGGAAGTGACAATGACATACCTCACCTTGGTACATTTCAAATGTTGGAAATCATTTCACACATATGCCAAGGGTTAGCAGTGTAAATTACCACCTACTTCCTAAATAGCTCCTCTGCATTTTTCTGCAAAGTCCTGACTGGTACAAAAAACTGCATCAACATAAAATACATCAGGTAAGAGAATTGTTGTTTCTACCTCCTGCCAGACCTAGTAACACATGTTTAATACTGCATAAGAAATTTGAGCTTACAGTAGATATTTTTTAACTCAAATAGTAAAGGTTAAATATTAAGAAATATACTGCTGTTATTAGTATAATAATTAATAATACCGGTACTAGCATATTTAGTAGCATAGATATAGTTGTAGCAGTAATGCAAGACAATATAGCCAGATATTAAAGTCCTTTTGAACCCATTTTTTTATTTTTGTAAAGTCTTGCTATATTCAGATGCCTTGTGTGCACACTTAAGACCAGAGCTCAGTAGTCTGGGTCTATAGTGGCCTGATATTCCCCCTGCACAGTTCTGCAGTCAACAACAATTGCCTGACACTTCGACTTTTTTCACATGGGCGTTCTGTCAATCTATTTTTCATTTGTCAGTTGGCAAATAAAAAATGGACAGCAATGCATTTCTATGAGAAAACAGATGTAAATGGATGATTATCTGTTTACATCAGTTTACATCCGCATCCATTCAGGTCCTTTTTATTAGAATGAACAAGTCTCTTTTTTGTTCCATTTAAAAAACACAAGCAGACCTAAAGGAATGTATATGGGCAAGTTTAAATTTTTGCATCAGTTTTTTCATTTGTAGTTAGGAGCTGGCACCCACCAACATCCTAACAACCAGTGACTCCTCCCTCTTGCCAGTGGGGCATTCCCCACTGACAGCAGAATGTATATAAAAGAGCAAGAAAATGAAAAAAAATAAAAATGGTGTGAGCCCTTCCCCAATTAATACCAGGCCATTCAGGTCTGGCATGGATTGGGGAGGACCTCACACCAGAAATAACAATACAATAACAAAAGAAAGGCATGAGATTCCCCCACACAAAATCAATACCAGACCCTTATCTGAGCGTGCAGCCCAGCAGGCCAGGAAAGGGGACAGAAGAGTGTGCAAAGCCCCACATGAACAATGCCAGGCCACAAGCCTTCAACATGGGGGGTACCCCTACTTATTCACAAAAAATGACAGGTGTAAATAAACACACAAAACAGTTTTTGGCATGTTCCTCGATTTGCATCCATGTCAATCACATCATTCAGTGATGTAGGTCCACATCAATCATGATGAATGGCAGCCACCATACCGCATGAAAAAAAAAAACCACTGTCCGCCACACCCAGCTGCTCCCATCGCTTACCGGCACTGAATGACATTACTAACTTTTCCCATTATTAAAGTAAACAAAGAGGCGGAGCCACCTGATCATGTCACCAGGTTACCCCATCCCCTTATGGTGGGCAGGGTCACCCAGTGACTTCACCAGATGATCCTGCCCCTTTGTGTACGTTAGCTCCAGGAGAAGCAGAGCTGTCATTCAGCCGCACCCATAGATGACATCATAAGGGAACAAGATCACCCCGGTGACATCATTGGGTAACCCCGATCCTTTGTTTTCTTTAGCGGAAGGGAAAACTGGCATTCTGTGCCAGCAAGCGATGGGAGCGGTCAGGTTCAGCGGGCAAAGGGATTTCTTTTTAGCTGGTTGTTATATCCCCATGTTGAGGGGGCTTTGCCTTGGAATGACCTCATGCCATTCTTTGGGGATTTTGACACTAAAGGGCTAAAGGGCCTGGTATGAATTGGGTGGGGGACCTGCACACTGTTTGTCTTTTTTTTTAAATATTGTTATACCTTTTGTTTACATTCTGCAGGGGTGAGTCATGGTTGTTAAAGTGTTGCTAAACCCAGGACCCTGCATTTACTATATCTGGTCTACCGCAGTACATAGAACATGAAAATGAAATTATTTTAGTAACTATAAACTGCTAAACACCTTTTCTCATCAGCATTATATAGATATCTTGTGATTTATATCAGTTCCTGGTGAAGCTTGTAGGAGGAGTTTTTTATTATACACCCTGAGCTGTCCTATGAGGCTGCAGGGCCCTTGACCCTCTGTCTGGACATGTCTGGACAGTGCCGATTGGCCCTGTGCTAATCACATGCACTCTCCCAAGAAAAAAAAAACTCTCTAGCAATACACACCAAACTGAGCATGTGTAGCCTGACTCCAAAAGCTCTGTCTTTTTCTGGACTTGTTCAGGAGGACAGTGCAGGAAGGGGAGGATCTGTGCATACACGATCAGGCAGCCTTTTTACACAATGCAGAGGATTAACCCCTTAGGTTCCACAGTGAGTATATCAAAGCATACTTAACTGCATATCCAGACTGATTTTATTGTTGTGGATTTAGTAACACTTTATGGAGGCCGACGGGCAGATGTAAAAACTGATGAAAAATTGATGTACACTGTACTGAACTGAACACAGATGTAAAATCTGATGTAAACTGAATCCGTTTTTTTCTTGACTGAAAGAATGAGGGCCGTCTGAAAGGGGCCTTCATTGACACTGAGAACATGTGCACACTAAGCATTTGCCCAGCTCTTCTAAATACCTTTTCTCCTGGCAAGATAAAGACAGTGTTAAAATGCACCTAAAGCCGTATTTTGCAAACACTTTTAGGCACGTTTAGGTTCATCAAGTGTTTGGGTGTTTATTCATTCCATTGGCCGGAATATTCATTTATTCAAACACTTCGGGTCTTTTTTCTAGCAAAACACTCCTCTCCTGAATGAGCAAGTGATGTTTTTTTTTTCTGCCTCTAAATGCCTGTAAACACCTATGTATCCATAAAGATGATCCACACAACCTCTGTTGCTCTAAAATCTTGCTTTTATACAGGAAACCACAGTGTACAGTTCGCAAATGCAATCAGTTGACGCGTTTCAGCCTACACGGTTTTAATCATAACTACAATAAGACATGATACGTTGAAATATATAGTGGCTAAAGTATCAAAAGCTCCACCTACCAACTGGATTAATTGATGGATATAATTGCAAAAAACTGAAACAGCTGATGCAATAGCAGAGGAGCCGATGTAAACGCCACTAGACTTCACAAACATACATCACAGAAAAACAGTATACAAAAAACACAAAATAAAAATGAATAATAACAGTATGATTAAATGGTTGTGTATTGAAGGTAGAGGAAAGGATATAATAGACAAAAGCATACTGTAATTGTATGCAGAGAGAAGAAAAATGGGAAGAGAGGCAAACTAATGTACATGCAGGTCCAAATCCCAGCTCATGTTTAACCCCTGAGGAGATCTAGTCTTTAAGCTAAAAATCTACCAGGCCTCTCTTCCCAAAAGCCTCCTCTCCTAATCTCCTCCTCTCGGCAAGTGTGAAAGCCTCTCTATTCCCCTGAATCTAAATGTGGAGAGATCATCTTGATGACAATCTCTAAAGTGACGTGTCCCATTAGAGTTGTGCTTGACATTTGGATTATTTGTATTACAATAGTGTTCTCCTATTTAGGTCATTAGAGAGCGTGTGGTACACCTCACATATTGCAGGCTGCACATGATGGATGCAGGTAAATAGGTAGACTACATATTTTGTGCCACAAGTTATATATTGCTTTATGGAAAATTCTTTCCCTGTAGCTATTGAGGAGAAAGTCTTACCTGACATATTGAGATGGCAGTACCTGCAAGTCTTTATGTTACACGGATAACTCCCCCTACTTGACAGCCAGGTGGATTGGCATTTTTTGGATGAGGAGAAAAGACTAGGTGATAGCAAATTGCCTAGAGTTGGTGCTAGTTGGCTGGAGAAGCCCATTTCTAATATTCAAAGTAAACTTTTGTCTGTATTTAAAATTGGCAAATTCTTTTTTATTATCTATTTGATGATATTCCTTGGAATATGTGGTGACAAACGTGTCAAGCGTGCCTCTTCTTGCCATCATAGAGTTTTTTATTCGACTTTTGCCCTTAAGAATGTCATTTAATAATTCTTCCCTATTTCTCATCATGGCTCTAGCTTGACCTTGCTGGATAACAGAGCTATTGTAGCCCCTTTCCCGCAGACGATTAAAAATGATCTGACATTCCTGTTGAAAGGCAAACTCGGTAGAGCAGTTCCTTCTGGTGCAAATAAATTCCCCATATGGTATAGCATTGATGGTGTGGGATGGGTGACAACTGGCTGCAAAAAGGGTTGTATTGCCAGAGCAAGTCTTCCTATAGGTACTAGTAAAAATATTCCAAGTCGCTGGACCACCAAGTAAAGTAATATCGAGGAAGTTAATGCTCAAGTTGTTATATTCAATAGAAAATTGCAGATTTAGCTGGTTGTCATTAAGATAATCTACAAAATGATGCAAGTCAGAAGTGTCCCCGCCCCACACCATCAGGAGGTCATCGATATAGCGACCATACCAAATAATTTGACTGGTGAAAGGATTGTCCATAGAGATCAAAAAGCATTCCTCCCACCAGCCCATATACAAGTTCACCATACACAGAGAAAATCTTGCGTACATTGATGCCCCACAGTGTAGAAACTGCATTGTTAGAGGTGATACCTGATGGCCTGCAATCCAGCGCTGTGGGGAATCGAATAATAGAGTGCCTTCACGTCTAATGTAGCCCATACATATGTGGATGTCCATTTAACTGAACCAATGTGGGACAGGACAGTACGGGTATCGCTGCTGTACCCATAGGACCAAACACCTACGTGTGCATGGCCATGCACACATAGGCTAACATGGAGGTATATTTAGAGATAGAAAAAAATATGTCACACATCCTTAAAAGTGGCTTTTTTGACGCCCGGGTGTGCATGAGGCCTAAGTATTGTGCAGGGGGCATGTTTTACCATGTGTGTCTGCCTGTGTGAGAGAGTCTCCAAAGTGCATAATGCATAGCTAAAACACATATTATTAACTTATTATTAGGGATGGGACGAACACCCCCCCGTTTGGTTCACACCAGAACATACTGAACAGGCAAAAAATTTGGCAGAACACACGAACACCGTTAAAGTCTATGGGACACGAACATGAATAATCAAAAATGCTCATTTTATAGGCTTATATGCAAGTTAAAGTCATAAAAAGTGTTTGGGGACTTGGGTCCTGCCCCAGGAGACATGTATCAATGCAAAAAAAGTTTTAAAAACAGCTGAAGGGCCTGGTATGGAATTTAGGGGGACCCCCACGCAATTTTTTTTAAAATATTGGTTCGGGGTTCCCCTTAATATTCATACCAGACCCAAAGGGCCTGGTAATGGACTGGGGTTATCCCATGCCATTTTTTTCAATGATTTTTATCTGTATTGCCGGGACCGACAATTCATTATAGTCGCTAGTATTTTTGAATGACTTTTTTTCCTTTAGAAATGTCATTTTGTGCAGGGACTGTTCTAAACACTGGAAAAATGCACCACTTTACAGGCATTCTATAGACACCCCCCAGATACGAAATTTAAAGGAATATTTCACTTTTATTGTTTCACTTTAAGCATTATTAAAATCACTGATCCCAAAAAAACGTCTGTTCTTAAAACTTTTTTTTGCATTGATATATGTCTCCTGGGGCAGGACCCGGGTCGCCAAACACTTTTTATGACAATAACTTGCATATAAGCCTTTAAAATGAACACTTTTGATTTTTCATGTTAATGTCCCATAGACTTTAACGGTGTTCCGGCAGCTTTCGAATTTGCTCTGAACACCACATATTGTTCGGTGTTCTGCAGAACATCCGAACAACCAAAGTTCGGCCCGAACTTATGCTCAGGCCAAACCGTTCGCCTATCTCTACTTATTATGCAGCCTGTCTAACAAAAATACAGCCTGCATAACAAAAATACAAAATTGCTTCAATAAGGCCCCGCTCACATGGTCACATTATGGGAACGCACATTGCATTAAAGCAATGACTGCCACCGCATGCTACTTGTTATAGAGTGATGTGGTGCAACTCATTCTGAATGGTACCCCAACTTACCTTAAAGAGGGATATGTGTGAGTTCCAGTGTGGTGTACTGTCCAAAAAATTTACAGGTCCCATGTACAGGTCCCATTTCTGGACTGCTGAGTTGCATGACAGCCCATTTTGAATGGGCTGTCTAAAGCAGTGTATACTGATGTACAAAAAAAGTGTGAGCTTTTAACACACTGAACAATAATGGTAATGTGTGAACCTAGCCTTTGACTTTTCAAGTTCTATGTTGATTCCATTGACACACAGGGGTTGATTTACTAAAGGCAAATAGATTATGCACTTTGCAAGAGATTTTGCTCTAGAGCTTAGTAGTTCATAGTTGGTAAGGTTGAATAAAGACTCCAGGCCACCTAGTTCAGTATGTGTGTGTGCGTGTGTATGTCTCTAACACTTCCCATATCCCTGTATTTTGTGTTCCGTAAGATGCCCATCTAAAAGTTTAGTGACACTTCCCACTGAAACCACAGACTGCGGAGGGGAGTTCCACATTCTTCCTGCTCTAACAGTAAAAAACCCTCTATACCACTTAAGGCTGAACCACTTCTCACCCAGCTTCATTGTGTGACCACGTGTCTTCTTGGGTAATCTGAGACTGAATAGTTTCCTCCCAACGTTGAAATCACCAGTAAGATATTTGTATATTGCTATCATATCCCCTCTCAAGTCTCATTTCCAAAAAGGAATAATAATTGAGGGGAAGTTGTGCTGACTTCCATCATTCATTCATTTTCCTTGCATATGATTGGGTGTTCTTTGCAAAGTGAAGCCTTACCTCATCTGCTAAGCTCTGGAGCACCATTTATTTGCCATTAGTAAATCAACCCCACTGTTTCACGGTAAATAAATTCAGCAGAATAATTATTTTACATATTATTTTCCTTATCAATGTTTTGTATAGATTGTGTATTAAAAGCTAATATAAATCACAACACATATGTTGCTCACAAGAGCCAGTCACATCGCAGGTTAAATTATGAACACATACACTGCATTACTTTTCTTTGAGAAATATCAATGTTCTTGTTGTTTTATGTCCTACAGACAGCCTATGCATTTTAGAAAATTACTATAGCATATACCCCAGTAGGTTATACATCTATCTATCGTTATAAAAGAAAATAAAAAGGGCTTACCAATTCTGTCACATGTTTACTTTCTAATGCCTCTGATTCCTGCTAAACAATCACGAAAGGCAATATCTGCTCATTCGTAAAGCCAAAATACATTGAATGAGTATGGCATTAGATGTTGAGGAAAATGAGACTCATTTTTAACATACTTAATCATTCAAAATTTCAGTTATTTTCTTTCTTTTCCTCAGATAGCCCTTAAGCGCTAAACTGATAAGGATCATTTGAGACAGCCCCGAGCTAGCATGCCCTGTACTTCAAAGTCTTTCTGTCTTAACTGTATTTAAATTATCATTTTTCTTTGCCTATTTAGGCAGCTGAAGCAAAGCCTTTCTTTAACAAATTTGGACAATTTTGTTGACCTGTTTATATGTGTTCTAATATGGGAATGGTAACATGCATTTGTACATGATTATTTTTTTTTATACCCAGTAATAACCCATGCACAGTCTGTTTACAGAGATTCGTGGAGATTCATCTAGTAGTTCAGATTGATCTGTTTACAAACTGAGGAATAAAACATTTACAAAAAAGCAATTAATTGGATTTGCTACACATGAGTGATTTTATAGTTGTCAAATTTAAATTTTTATTTAGTATCAATGATTTTTAAGAATTACGAGTCTATTAAAAAAAAATTATCAAGATACACATAAAGGTTTTGGTTGTTTCTAATAAACAGACTGACAAACCTCTCACCTATCCATCTATAATCCTACCCCATTTATAATTTATAGCTTCCCTCACCCTCTTTTTTCATTTAAACATGTTTTTCTGGTTCTTATCCCACTTTTATTTGCTTTTTTCCTGTCTTTTTGTTTTTCCCTTTTATTTCCTACTTTATATTACAGTACTATATACAGGGCTCCATTACAAAAGCAGATCGCATGCTATCCCCACTGAGAGTTGAATGTAAAAAGATTTGCCAGCAATGAAAAATTAAGGAAAGAATGCCCCCCCCAATCCATACCAGGCCCTTGGGCTTTAAGGATGTAGCTATGTGCCCCATTAGCATATATCGGGATATGTCATTTTTTTATTTACTTTTTGAATTACCAAATTAGGCTGTCAGCTGTCATGTGAATTGACCATGCTGTACGTATGTGCCATGTGTTTACCATGTACACATCTGTGAACATGATGTTACTATTCTATGCATATGTACAATATAAGATCATTTATTTATTGATCATTGTTTATAAATTTTACCATTGTTTTGTATTTATATTTATTATGTATACGTACCTATGACAATATTCTACCATTGACTTTCTTATATGTATTCTATCATTGTCATGCATTTATATATTTTTACTTCAATAATAGATTGATTAAGTTCATCTACACAAGTCTACCACCTCATTCAAAGTCCCAAAATTCCCCTTTGTTTGTCTCAACTGTATTCGGGATGGAGGCACAACATGTGCCTCATCCAAAGTCCCAAAACTCTCCAATTTTATTATCAGGCCCTTTGGGTCTGGTATGTATTTTGAGGGGAACACCCACACCAAAAAGGAAAAAATACAGCATGGGGTAACCCCCCAAAATCCATACCAGACCCTTACCCGAGCATGCAGCCCTGCAGGTCAGGGAAGAGGGGATGAACCTGCAACCCCCCATCCTGAACCATACAAGGCCACATGTCCTCTACATGGGGTGGTGCATTGGGGCAGTGGGGCTGCCCCCCAAAGCACCTTGTTCCTGGCCAGTGGTTTTAGGGGTCTGCAGGCGGGGGGCTTATCAGGATGTGGAAGCTCCTTTCAACAAGGAAGCCCTCAGATCCCACCCCCCACATGTGAATGAGTATACGGTACTTAGTACCCCATACTCATTCACCAAAAAAGTGCTCAAAAGTAAATAAAAAAGGCAGATACAGTTTTTGACAAGTCCTTTAATTTTTTTTAAATGTCCCCCAGCGTAGATCCATCATCAATCATAATGCCCACTGCCTCCGCCGATCCGAAAAAAAAAAGTAGAAAAAGAACCTCTTCGCCACAACCCTGGACAGTGGTCTGCTGACGAGGGACTTATCAAAAAGGCTCCCGCCGAATGACAGTTCCACAGTTTCCCACCATTAAATAAACTAAGGGCCTCTCCGCCTTGTGACATCATTGACCCAGCATGCCCCAGTCAGTGACATCATAAAGGGGCGGGGTCATCCAGTAATGTCCCCGGGTGACCCTGCCCCTTAGTTTATTTAGCAGTGGGAGGCAGCAGAGCTGTCATTTGGCGGGATCCTTCCGATAAGTCCCTAGTCCACAGACCACTGTCCAGGGCTGTGAGGAAGAGGTCCTTGTTTCCATCAACATTGATGGAGAAACTAGTCACATGCATTGCTCAGGTGGGATTTTGGCCCATTCTTCCACACAGTCTACAAACCTTGAAGGTTTCATGGGCCTCTTCTATGAACTCTGATCTTTAGTTCTTTCCATAGATTTTTTATTGGATTCAAGTCAGGTGATTGGCTGGACCATTCTAGCATCTTTATTTCCTTTCTTTGAAACCAATTAAGAGTTTCCTTGGCTTTGTGTTTGGGATCATTGTTTTGCTGCAATGTCGACCCTCATTTCATCTTCATCATCATAATACGTGACAGGAGATTTTTATCAAGCATGTCTTAGTACAATTTAACATTCATCCTTCCTTCACACCATGATTTTCCCACCTCCAAACTTGGTGTGTATTATGATATCCAAAGAGTCTTTTTGGAATTTTGGTCTCACCTGACCAGAATACATTCTCCCAGTATTCCAAAGGCTTGTTTAAATGTTGTTCAGCAAACTTTAAACTAGCTTCAACATGCTTTTTCTTCAGCAATGGAGTCTTGCGTGGTGAGTATGCATACAGTCAATGGTGGTTGAGTGCATGTCTTATTGTTTTCTTTACATGTTTCCACACAACTGTCGTCTACTGGGAAATGGAGACTGATTCTCCATTTCCCAGTAGATGACAGTTGTGTGGAAGCACGTCGGATTGGAGAGTACTTGCAATGCTATCTGAGCTAGCTGGCAGATACTTCAGCTATGAATACAGTTCATGCTTGATTTTTTTTAACCTTAATGTAAGTGTAACTTATATATTTTTTAATAAAAAGTTGGCTGATTTACACTATGAGGCTTCTCCCTTTCCATATATGATCCCTGAATACATGGAGTTCATCCCTGCAAGCATATCAAGACATGCTGTTTGAATCCTCCATACCTGTGATTATCCCTGCACAAGCTCCTTTGATCTCAGTAATAGGGATCCATTAGCTCTGTTAAGAGGCCATCCTTTTTTCTTATGGATGGAACACGGTGATCATTTTTTCTGAACACTGGCAGTCACCGGGGTGGAAAGATATATTCACACATCTATTTGTCATATTTTCTATCAAGTGTGTGGACTTGTTTATGGACTTAAATTTATTACAATTAATCCCCTTTTTAGCACATTGAGGAATTTTTTTACACAATGTATTTTTCATTGCACCTATTTGTACCCCATTACCATTTCACACAGGGGGGGAGGCCGGGATCTGGGGGTCCCCTTGTTAAAGGGGGCTTCCAGTTTCCGATAAGCCCCTCGCCCACATACTCCCACAACCACCGGGCAAGGGTTGTGGGGATGAGGCCCTCGTCCCCATCAACATGGGGACAAGGTGCTTTGGGTGGCTACCCCAAAGCACCTTCCCCATGTTGAGGGCATGTGGCCTGTAATGGTTTAGGAGGGGGGGCGCTCTCTCATCCCCCCTCTTTTCCTGCCAGGTTGCGTGCTCGGATAAGGGTCTGGTATGGATTTTGAGGGGGACCCTACACCATTTTTTTTTAAATTTGGCACAGGGTTCCCCTTAATTTCCATATCAGACCCGAAGGGCCTGGTATGGATTTTAGGGGGACCCCACGCAATTTTTTTTTAAATTTTGATTCGGGGTTCCCCTTAATACTCATACCAGACCCAAATGGCCTTAAACGGCTAACCCCGCCCCCTCTGACACCACGGGGAAGCCATAGGGAAGTCCCCGTGATGTCAGAGGGGGCAGGGTCACCCGGGGGGCCCTGCCATCAGTTATTTTCAGTTTTTTCTTTTTCGGTCCATCGCGGGGAGATAGAAGAAGATGAATGGACATGGTGGGACATTTTTTTTTAAATAAATGACTTGTCCCCAAGCTGTGTCTTGTCGTTTTTAACATTTTAAAACTTTTTTGTGAAATGGTAGAGGAACATTTATACCCGTTATCATTTCACACAGGGGGGAGGCTGGGATCTGGGGGTCCCCTTGTTAAAGGGGGCTTCCAGATTCTGATAAGCCCCCCACCCTCATACCCCCACGACCACCGGGCAAGGGTTGTGGGGATGAGGCTCTTGTCCCCATCAACATGGGGACAAGGTGCTTTGGGGGCTACCCCAAAGCACCCTCCTTATGTTGAGGGGATGTGGCTTGGAACAGTTCAGGAGGGGGGGCACTCTCTCATCCCCCCTCTTTTGCCTGACAGGTTGCGTGCTTGGATAAGGGTCTGGTATGAATTTTGAGGGGGACCCCTACGCCATTTTTTTTTTACATTTTGGTGCAGGGTTCCCCTTATAATCCATACAGGTCTGGTATGGATTTTGGGGGGGACCCCTATGCCATTGTTTTATAAAATTTGGCGCAGGGTTCCCCTTAATTTCCATATCAGACTCAAAGGGCCTGGTATGGATTTTAGGGGGACCCCTACGCAATTTTTTTTATTTTGGTTCGGAGTTCTCCTTAATATTCATATCAGACATAAAGGGCCTGGTAATGGATTGAGGGGGACCCCATGCTGTTTTTTTCAATGACTTGACTATTGCCGAGACCCGACAATTCATTACAGCCGCGATTAGTTTTAAATGACAATTTTTCCTTTACAAATGTCATTTTGCTGTGGTACTGTTCTAAACACGGGAAAAATGTGCCACTTTACAGGCATACTATAGACACCCCCCAGGCACAATATTTAAAGGAATATTTAATTTTTATTGTTTCACTTTAAGCATTAAAAAAACACTGCTCCTGAAAAAACGGCCATTTTTAAAAAAAAAAATTCATTGATACATGTCCCCTGGGGCAGGACCCAGGTCCCCAAACACTTTTTATGACAATAACTTATAGCATATAAGCCTTTAAAATGAACACTTTTGAATTTTCATGTTAATGTCCCATAGACTTTAACGGTGTTCCGGCGGCTTTCGAATTTGCCCCGAACACCGCATATTGTTCGGTGTTCGCAGAAACTTATGCTCGGGCCGAACCGTTCATCCATCCCTAAGCTTAACCACATAAAAGACTGTAGCTCTGATTAGAGCCATGAACTATTGCATGTAAGCCTGTATGCTGCGGCACTGTAAACTTTACCTGTGTGCACAACTGTGTGACAAGAGAGTCTGTCGTGTTTTCTGTTTGTGTTTGCTAGTTTGCTGAATAAAGCCATTTTTATTTTTACTGGACTGACTCTGAGCTGGCTGTTCACCCCTCTGATCCCCTACAACATATACACGTTGTATATACCTGTATGTAAAAATAATAAAAACAAATTTTGTAAAGTAATAAACGGACTGACCCAAGGCTGACAGTAACATCACAAACTAGGGGCGAGTGTGTGTAAACACACACTTCCCTGTTCTGTTCTGAGAGGAGTGACAGATTGTGTGTTCCTATTAGCTAGGAACCATGATCCATCACTTCCTCTAGTCAGTCCCCTCCCCCTTCAGTTAGAATCACCTCCCAGGGAACACAATTAACCCCTTGATCGCCCCCTAATGTTAACCCCTTTTTGGGATTTTTAGGATTTTCCGCAACGTGACTCCTCGTAAGGTGCGCATGCACAGCGGGCTCTCTTGCTGACTGGGCTGACCATATAGAGACGCTGGGATCGAGTAAGGGGGTTCTTTTTCTACACAGAGGCCCTGAATGTGACTTAATACTTTGTGATTGGTAAATATACGAAAATAAATATTTATTACTGTTTTTCTTTTTCACCTATCAATGGAGAATTTCAATACATGCTATCTTACAGTTTACCAAATCCTCTGAAGAAGACCCATGGGGGTCGCAATGCGTCAGTTTCATTCACAAGATTTATTGTCATGATGTACTACTATTGCATATTGTCATGTCAGTGATGTTTTTATTCACTATTTGTGTATCACAGCTCATGTCCTGATCATTCATGTCAAAAGCAGAAAAAATCTTTTATACTTTTATACTGTCATAAATAAAAAGTCTTAAACACGACAGTTTTTTGATACATATTTTTTATTACCTTTGCTGCCTAGAAAACCCCTCATGGGGGACAATTCCATTCGGAGTGTGCAGCCATTTTTATCTTCCCTGATATGAGTGTCCTTCATTCTAATGTTAACCCCTTCACTGCCAGTGACATTTGTCAATGCATTTTTATAGCACTGATCGCTGTATAAATGCCAACGGTCCCAAAAATGTGTCAAAATTGTCCGATGTGTCCGCCATAATGTCGCAGTCCCGATAAAAACCGCAAATCGCCACCATTACTAGTAAAAAAAAATAATAAAAATGCTATAAATCTATCCCCTATTTTGTAGACGCTATAACTTTTGCGCAAACCAATATACGCTTATTGTGATTTTTTTTTACCAAAAATATGTAGAATAATACATATCAGCCTAAACCAAGAGAAAATTTGCTTTTTTTAATAAAAAATGGGGATATTTATTATAGTGAAAAGTACAAAATATTGTGTTTTTTTCAAAATTGTCACTCTTTTTTTGTTTATAGCGCAAAATATAAAAACCGCAGAGGCGATCAAATACCACCAAAAGAAAGCTCTATTTGTGGGAAAAAAAGGACGTCAATTTTGTTTGGGTGCAGTGTCGCACGTCTGTGCAATTGTCAGTTAAAGTGACGCAGTGCCGAATCGCAAAAAATGGCCGTTCATTCAGCAGCCAAATCTTCCAGGGCTGAAGTGGTTAAAAAATGCATTTGTCCAAAAATCTGAATTAATTAAGGTCAAATCTGTCAATTAAAGGCTTATGTTGTCTGTCGGATGTTCTAAGAAGATTCGACAAAGCAGCTAAACTGTACAACGCCGTGATCATACATTTCCGGTCGCAATGCTCCGCCCACAAGCTATAGTAGCATTCTAATGTTGTTTGACTAGTAATAATTATAATTATTAATTATTATCACTAGTCAAACAACATTAGAATTCTTCTATAGCCTATGGGTGGAGTATATGACCGTAAATGTCCGCTCGTGGCGATCGTATGTTTTTAGCTGCTTCATCAAATCTTCATGTCTCTATAATGTCAAATCTTTTCTCTCTAAGTCAAATAATCTTGGACTAATAGAGTTAGGTTAGGCACATTTAACCGCAGGTTCGATAGACACAGATTGTTATTGTCACCGTCATGTCGAATCTTCTATCTATCTATATCGAACTGTTGTCGCAAGGATATGAATATATATATATATAATTGATACGAAAATTTTTTTATTTCAGATCTTTCGAATTTCGGATTCTGAGCGTTCGTTATTGTTTATTAAAAGGAACGTGAAAATCCCTGAAATTCGGATGAAAACGAATGCACATGTCTAGTGCAATTCCTCTGTTGGTATTATTATTCAAATGATTCAAGAAAGATTCTACCACATTCATCCAAATCATTGCTGTTTACTGGTAAGTGCAATGTTTTATTTAATAAATGTGATTAGTTTACAATATCACACTATGTGGAGCCTTTATTTCATATCGATGTGACCTACAACGTGAATGAAACGATGGATGGTCTGTCTGAAATCATATGAGGACCGCATCTGTGAATTGGCTTCCTGGAGTTACTGAAGTTGTGCTTCCACTTCCCAACAATGTGGTATTTAAGCTCAAGCGCTCATTGATCTCCTTAAATAAGGTGGACTGCTGGCTATCTGGCAAGCCTCCTGTGTGGAATCTTTTGGGTGTCACTACTGCTATCTCTGTATTTAAAAAGTGTGGGGGGTAAATGTGGGATGATTAGAGCAAGGTTGGGTGGGACTTTGCATGTATCATGTAGGGTTTTTAAGAAAAATACACCAATCAAGAAAATTTAAAAGAAGAATGTATACAATTTTATGTAACATATATCCATAGAAAAATTAAAATATCAAAAAACAAACAAGTTAAAAACACTTTGCAGTGTAACTTATCCAGGGGGTTGTTATCCTGGTAAAGGAATCTGTACAGTTTGCCTACGTGTTTCGAGGGATGACCCGCTTCATCGGGGCCTCAGATTATAGGATAATTTTTATGTATTAATATATACACTGTAAAAATAAGGTATAAGTATATATTGTAAACAACAGTGATATTTGTACATAATGACTAGTTGTACATATCATATTACATTGAGGATATAATTCAATAATGCAATAGATCTAATAAGCATGATGAAACCTGTTTCATACATTGCGACAAAACCCAGGAGAGGGGGGAAAAGACAAGACATCCAGAAGATACATGCCACCCCTAGAATGTCCAATTTATCTTCTATACAAAATCTAGCGCTTAACCAACTTAAATCCAGACAGGATATAATTAACAAACCCTCCTATAAAGGTGGCAATCTTGTGATACAGACTACTGAGGACTATATAGCCATGTGCCAGAAAATCCTAGGAAATTCTAATTGGTATCGTAAAATTTCAGTATTGACTATCCATAATTATCAGCAGCAGTTTTTCAATATCATAGACCAAACATACAGTAAAAATCTGATTACTAGGAATATCAGAGATTATCTTAAAGTACAACATCCAATCACCCCAACCTTTTTTGTTTTACCCAAAACCCACAAATGCTTTTAAAACTCACCAGGGAGACCTATAATCTCAGGGGTTGGTTATCTTACCCAACAAACCAGCTCCCTCATTGATGATTATCCAGGTCCACACGTTGAAAGTCTGTCCACTTACCTAAAGGATACCATCCATTTATTAACTGTATTGGATGGACTATCTGTCCCAACTTATACCATCTTAGCCTCCATTGATGTGGAGGCTTTATATTCTAGCATCCCACATGAGAAGGGGGTTCGTGTCATGTCTCTTTTCCTTGGTGAAAGGGATCTCGATTGCCATTCCATATACAGGGGGTCCCCTAGTTACAAACATCCGAATTACAAATGACTCCTACTTACAAACGGAGGGAGACAACAGGAAGTGAGATGAAATCTACCCCTTGGAAGGGAAATTCACTCCTGTAAGAGCTATTATGGGGAAAAGGTACCTCCACTGATGCTTTATCACCAAGGCTTGTTTCCACAACAACCCAAAATTTTCAAAATCCAATTGTCATTGGGACAGAAAGTGAGGTGAAATCTTCTGAACAGGGGCACACACAGCAAAACAAATGCTACAGGGGTGTTAACCCTTCCCTATGCTATCCAAAAAGCTTAAAAATAGTTTTTTTGGCTGGAGGTACACTTAAAAAATGTACCTGTTCTGACTTACAAACAGATTCAACTTATAAGCAAACCTACAGTCCCTAACTTGTTTGTAACCCGGGGACCCCCTGTAACACCTTTATTGCGGAAATGTTGTACTTATTTCTGAAAAGTAAGAGAGTTTGTTTCATAGTTATGAAACTCTGCAAAATGTCTAGGTATCAGTTTCTCAGTAATACTCCCCTGTATGTGTATGTGTATGTTTTTTCCACATACTGTAGTGGCTTCCACAGCCACAGGTGAACAAATAATCAATACCGATGGTATTGCAATTAACAAAATTATACATTGTTACATTTTCGCCTGTTGTAAGGGGTACCACCTTCCCTGGTTTGATAAATTTGAAGTAGTTACATGCTCCACAGTGAAACATACCACGGAGACGTGAACCACATGGATCTAGATTTTTAGGTGTAATGAAATGACTGGTTGCCAGTATGTCACGGAGAGATTGATTACATCTAAATGTGACATGTGGTTCTGGGTCTACAAATAAACTTAGCATGTGATCATCTTTTATGAGATGCCAGTGAGTATTCAAAATATGTCTAAATATAGAGTGCTGATTGTTGTATTTGATGATGGGGCGTAAATTTCATCCTTCTGATGAAGAGGTAGTTTTGCTTTGGAAAAGGAGAAGATCACGGGTTTTTGTCTAATGCATTCCTATATGCCTTTTTAAGGATCTAGAAATCGTTTTTGTAGGCTCAGAGCTTGTGTTTAAAAGTCTGTTTCATCACTACAGTTGCGTTTTGCACGCAGGTATTGGTCTTTGGGTATCGAGTTAATCAAATGTGCCGGGTGGGCACTTTCAAAGTGAATTATCAGCTGTCTCTTTGCGATACAAATTGGTGGGAATATCTCCCTTCAAGTCCTTTTGAATAGTTAAGTCCAAAAAGGGCAAGGTGTCACTATGCCAATTAAGGGTGAAAGAAAGATTTAAGTCATTACTGTTTAGTGCTTCAACAAAGACCACCAAAAGTTCACAGGGACCTGTCCAGAAATTCAATATATCATCGATGTACCTGCGCCACAACAAAGTGTGGCGTAGGTACATTGAGTACACATCTGACGCAAACACCTCACGCTCCCACACCCCCAGGTACAGGTTGGCATAGGATGGGGCACACTTGGTCCCCATGGCTACCCCCTGCACTTGGAGTAGTTGGAGCCATGAAAGGTGAACGCGTTGTGTGTTAAGATGAAGTACAACATTTCCGCAATAAAGGTGTTATATGGATTGGCAATCCAGATCCTTTTTACCGATGAAAAGACATAGCACGAACCACCTTCTCATGTGGGGTGCTAGAATATAAAGCCTCCACATCAATGGAGGCTAAGATGGTATGAGTTGGGACAGATAGTCCATCCAATACAGTTAATAAATGGATGGTATCCTTTAGGTAAGTGGGCAGACTTTCAATGTGTGGACGTGGATAATCGTCAATGAGGAAGCTGGCTTGTTGGGTAAGACAACCAACCCCTGAGATTATAGGTCTCCCTGGTGAGTTTGAAAGAAATTTGTGGGTTTTGGGTACAGCAAGTGTATATATTAATTTATACAAATAATCCTATAATCTGAGGCCCTGATGAAGCAGGTCATCCTGCAAAACATGTAGGCTGACTGTACAGATTCCTTTACCAGGATAACAACACCCTGGATAAGTTACACTGCAATAGGGTTTTTAACTTGTTTGTTTTTGATATTTTAATTTTTCTCTGGATATATGTTAAAAAAAATTGTATACATTCTTCTTTTAAATTTTCTTGATGTATTTTTGCATTTCTTGGTGTATTTTTCTTAAAAACCCTACATGATACATGTAAATTCCCACCCAACCTTACTGCTATCTCTGGATTCCTGCTTTCTTCAAGCTGGGCTGAAGGTTTTTTTTAAATTTATGTTCGGTGTTTTGCAACATTTTTCAGAATTTTTTTTTGGTGTTCACAATTTCTTATGACAAAAGGACTTTTTTGTATTAAAGTTTTAAAGCCTTTTTTGTATATTTATCATGCTTGTCATGTTATTTCAATATTGAAAATGTATATATTCATTATGGGGTATTGTTTGTAAATTTTTGAGGAAAATAATTATTTTAATCCGTTTTGGAATAAGGCTTCAGCATAAAAAAATTTGGAAAAAGTAAAGGACTGTGAATGCTTTTGGGATGTACAAGTTTCTAATTCTAGAAGCTGGGCAATATGTCTACCACTGGAACACCTGTTATTGGGCATTATATTTTCCAGCACAATTTTTCAGTATTTAATTTCCATCTGACCAGCACACACTGGACAACATACTTAATCCAGTCTACTGTGTAAAAATGAAAAGTCAACAGCTACAAAA
Source organism: Aquarana catesbeiana (assembly GCF_042186555.1). Classification (NCBI taxonomy): domain Eukaryota; kingdom Metazoa; phylum Chordata; class Amphibia; order Anura; family Ranidae; genus Aquarana; species Aquarana catesbeiana. The sequence goes on from NC_133324.1 coordinate 777,661,317, forward strand.
ACTGTAGCTGCTGACTTTTAATAAACAGCCACTCACCTGTCCCATAATCCAGCAATGGGCTCACTCCAGCAGTTCTCCTCTCCCCTCATTGGTATGTTAACTGTGGGCACCTGGCTGTGACAGCTTGTGGCTTCACAGCCGGGTGCCCACTGCACATGCATGAGCGGTGCTGCGCCTGGTGAATTGTTGGTAGTCTTCTGGGACATGGCCCGGGGGAGGGGGAGGAGAACATTTGCTTCCAATCACCTAGGTGATCGGAGCAGAAGTGGGAGCCCAAAAATGCCATTTCTTTACCAGGAGCGGGGGAGGAGGCCTTAAAGTGGAGCTTCCCCTTTTGGGTGGAGCCCAGTTTTAAGTAATATGCTGTATTCTCACACTTGATTAAGCTGGCCACACACACTTTGGATATGGGAAATGTTTAGCCAACAATTTTCCTTCCGGCTCCTTCAAATTTCCATTGGCGGCATTCAGGTGGAAGAATGCCAAAAGGACCACCCATAGAGTGAATTTCAACCAGTTCATAAGGAAGCAGCCAAAGTTTGTTCCGTGTATGGCCAAATATATCCTGCATCTAATGCTGTATTGTGGGATAGAGGCGTATTGCTGTTTTTAAAGCAGTACCAATCAAATCACTATCAGGAATGTGCCTGTTTATTGGCTACAGATGAGGTGCCCAATCAAAAACTTTTAAAGCAGTCATGTTTTATTAAGCAAAACGTGTTGCCAATAGGAGGAATAAAAACAAGCGGGGTGGGGAGAGACATTAACTTTCTAGATGAAGTTAGTATTTGCATGATAAATCTTGGTGACATTGGACGTAAGCTGAAGGGTACCTACTGTATCATCCAAGGGCAAGTTTGCTAAGAAGAATTTCATATTCTACAAATGCTACTTTCCTGGCTGTTATGTTGACCCTCTTTCTTCAATACTTCTAGTCACTAACTCAGAACAATTGCTATGAACCTTTGAGTTTACTCTGACTTTATCTGCGTGCTTGTTGTGGATGGTCAGCTTAAAAGTCCACTTTAAAAAGCTTCAGCTTAGGGGCTGAACATGTTCACTGAAATATATTTAATCATATAAGATATAAAGGAGTCAAATTTTGCACCAGGGCCCTTTTGCTTTTAATTATGTCTCTGCCTAGGACACAATGTTACTAGATGATTAACTATTCTTAACACTTTCAGTTTGCTTTCTTTCGTCTTTGCTTGATGACTGTTACCACGACACCAAGCAATAATAAACTGGAGCAGCACAGACGTCATGATGCATCATGACCAAAATTTCATTTGGCAATTCAACATACACTGACAGCTCAGCTCATGACAGCAAAAGCGGCCTTGGCATATGTGCAATATGTGACTCACATCCAAAGAAAACATGGCCTAAGATCTAAAATGCTTAACACTTTTGTTAAAGAACAAAGAAAAGTAGGTTAGTCACAAACAGATGTAATTGGACTTGATCCTTTAGTCTGTATAATTCCTATCTTAATCTTACTGGATTATGAAAGTCTCTGACTACAAATGATACTTGTGAAACTACACACAGCCAGTACAAATTAAAGCCAAGTGTGGCAATGTTACCATGCATACTTTGGTAAGATAGTCAGAGACCTCAATTAATGTCACTGGGAAAAAATATAAATAAAGTGTTTGGTGTGCAAAATGCCCTATACTAACAGTTCAGGAAATAAAGCTGCTAACTACTACTTCACAAAAAATCTGTGACATTATAAAAGCATTCAATACCATAAAATACAGGTTATGGTGAGAAGGGATTAAAAGGAGTTAAAAAGCCCTCCAACTGAATCAATGCATTGAGCAGGAAGGTTTTCTTAAAACAGAAGGTATTCACATGTCTCATTCTATTACATATCCCAAAAAAGGGGATTGTTCTGCATTTCAGGACAGTGGGCAGAGCCATGTAAATCGTTGATTTTTGCCCCTCTGGCCAGATGAACATCCATAACTGCTGGTGTATATTTAGCCTAATATTATGGAACCATTTATTTCAAGCTACATACGGTAATTTCAGGTTCATAATATTCTCATAATCGTCTGCAGTTAATGCACGTAATCATACTATTCAGTATATGTATTCATACCTCCCAACTTTTTGAGATGGGAAAGAGGGACACCTATTAGCAAAAGTATGTGGGCATAGGACACAACCCCTGCCACGCCTCCTTAACCGCTTCAGCCCCGAAAGATTTTACCCCCTTTCTGACCAGAGCACTTTTTGCAATTCGGCACTGCGTCGCTTTAAATGACAATTGCGCGGTCGTGCGACATTGCACCCAAAAAAAAATGATGTTCTTTTTTTCCCCCAGAAATAGAGCTTTCTTTTGGTGACATTTTTTGCGCTATAAACAAAAAAGAGCGACAATTTGGAAAAAACGCATTATTTTTTACTTTTTGATATAATAAATAACCCCAAAAATATATAAAAAAACTATTTTCTTCCTCAGTTTAGGCCAATATGTGTTCTACATATTTTTGGTAAAAAAAAAATCGCAATAAGCGTATATTGATTGGTTTGCGCAAAAGTTATAGCGTCTACAAAATAGGGGATAGTTTTATGGCATTTTTATTATTATTTTTCTTACTAGTAATGGTGGCAATCTGCGATTATTATCGGGACTGCGACATTATGGCGGACACCTCGGACAATTTTGACACATTTTTGGGACCATTGGCATTAATACAGCGACGAATGCTATAAAAATGCATTGATTACTGTAAAAATGTCACTGGCAGTGAAGGGGTTAACACTAGGGGGCGATCAAGGGGTTAATGTGTTCCCTAGTACATGTTCTAACTGAAGGGGGGAGGGGACTGTGCAGGGGAGATGACAGAGCGCTGTTCATACTCTGTATGAACAGACGATCTGTCTGTTCTCCACTCAGAGAACCGGAAACTGTGTGTTTACACACACAGGTCCCGGTTCTCCATGTGTCAGCGGCGATCGCGGGAGCCCTGGGGACCTAGTGGCCCCCGAGGCTGAGCGAAGATACATAACATCTTTTCACCCAGCCGTGCCATTCTGCCACAGTACAACTGCAGTGGCTGGTCGGAAAGTGGTTAAAGGAACAATATACAAAAAAAATGATTAGTTAAACCCACAAGTGCTTTTTTTACCACTATGTTTCATTTATACTGACTTTTGACATTTACAAATGCAGCAATTTAGGAATTGGATGAAAGGTTTAGCACTGGGAAATACTTTTTGAAACATAAAAAGTGCATTTTATATACAACTATATAAATCAGACCAAAATGAGGGACAAATGAGAAGGAAAGAGGGACAGAGGAACTTTTTTCCAAATAAGAGACAGTCCCTTGAAATCAGGGACAGTTAGAAGCTTTGTGTATTTCCTTTTTTATTTCACATGTCTTTGTTTATATATTTCTCTGCATTTACACTGAGCACAAGCTGTCCAACAAAAGTGAAAGGAACAGGGGTCACAACAAACTATTACACTGTTAGGTAGATAAAATAGGCTTTATTGATTTTATCTTTAGAGGCCTTTTGCATCAGCCAAGAAACTCACCAACCCTGATAAATGAGTGCTGAGAAATGATCAATTAAAGCTGAACTTTAGGCAGTAGGGGTGGGATTTGTGTCCGCCTCTACCATGGGTTTAAGGTGAATTTTGCAGGTTTGAGATCAGTGGTCCTGAGGTACTAAGGTGCAGATTCACCTTAGAGAAATGATTTAAATCATAATGAACCACTGAACTTTTTCCAGGCCCTTCTAAAATAGGGCAACATTTTAAAATGTTGGGGTTTTCATTTGTATGGTGATATATTTCTTTAAATTTTTTGTTGATTGGACCCTTATTCTAAGTATACTGCTTTTGTTTTAGTGGTGGTATTTTGATGTTAATATTTCTCATGGAGTTATTTGATTTTTTTATTTGATGTTGATAGGGCCTTTTTAAGGCTGGGGCACTCAAGACATATCATTCATCTGTTACTGACTGTGCAAGGAGGTGCCTTGTGTTCAGAGCAAGTTGTTACATCATTTGAAAGTCCTAGAACAGCGTACACCCAAACCACCTCACAATATATCACTCACATCCAAGGATATCTGCCCCAGGAGAGGGAGCAAATGATAGCACAGATCAGTGGTAGAACTACCAGTGTCGCAAAGGTCACACTTGCGGGCTGCCCCATAGGGCTCTGAGCTGAGAGCGTCTCTCTCTCTCATACAGCCCAGAGCCTGCACTGACAGTTCTTCTTCCCTCACACAGATGGGAGAGGAGAGAGCCGATCTGCTATTTCTCCTCCCGCCACTCTCCTCCTGTGTGCACCTTGGGAACTGTGAAGCTAAGCAGGTTAATTTGATTATTCAGCTGCTGGGCTTCACATTTCCCATGGTGCACACACAGGAGGAGAGTGGCAGGAGGAGAAGGCTCCCTCCTCTCCCATCTGTGTGAGGGAGGAGGGAGGGAAAACCCTCATTGCAGGCTTTGGGCTGTATGAGAGACACTCTCAGTTCAGAGTCCTGCTGAGAAGGCACTGATAGGCAGCACTGATGGGCTGCACTGATGGGCACTGATAAGCGGAATTTATGAGCACTGATAAGTGGCAATGATAAGCAGCACTGATGGGCACATATAGGTGACATTGATGAGCAATGATAGGTGGTACTGATAGGTGGCACTAATGGGCACTGATAGGTGGTACTGATAGGTGGAACTGATAGGCGACATTGATGAGCACTGATAGGCGACACTGATAGGCTCTGATGGGTGGCATTGATAAACACTGATAGGCGGCACTGATGAACACTGTTAGGTGGCAATGATAAGCAGCACTGATGGGCACTGATAGGTGACATTTATAAGCACTGATAGGCGGCACTGATAAGCCCTGATTGGTGGGATTGATGAACACTGATAGGTGGAATTGATAGGCAGCACTGATAGGTGGCACTGATGAGTACTGCTAGGTGGCACTGATGGGCACTGATAGGCTGCACTGATGGGGCTGCACTGATAATCAGGGCACTGATGATCAGTGCCCTGATTATCAGTGTAAACAATGTACTGACAGTCTTGCTGGTTAACAGCTCTGCTTTCATCACACAGACACAGCGTGGGAGGAAAGGACTGCTGATAATCAGCAAGTCTGTTTATTGGTGATCAGCTGATCACATGATAGAGGGCTGCTGTGATTGGCCCTTTACTGTGATCTGTGATCAGCTGTGTCTGAGGGACACAGCAGTCACAGAGTGTGCTGGATGTGCGCCCCAGGGGGCACACAGGAGGTAGAGTTCAGGGAGGATGTCCATGGATGCGCTTTCCAGAACTTGAAGCCCGGGGCTCGGATAGAATGGGGGTCAGTGGGGCCCTTCATGGTTTCTTGCACCAGGACCTTGAAGGCCCTAGTTATGCCTCTGGCACAGATGATATTTTATAAAGCCACAACGACCAACAATGGATCCCAAAATGTTATTGAAACCATGATGTCTAAAGCCAGACAATCCATGGCCCAGTTTGGCACAGAGGGTGTGTCTCAACCAAAGAGGGGATGTACCCTCTGTGTTGTACTGGGTTATGGATTCTCTTGCTTTGGACATCACGGTTCCAATAACATTTTGGGGTTCATCACAGGCTTTTTGACACCATCATCTGTTCTATCCTTTGCCACCTCTGATTGTTGGGCCTCCGACCCCTCCCACCCCCCCCCATTCTGCACCATTCTGCCTCCTCCACCCTGATTGGCTGTAGATCGGTGGCACTCTTATTGAGCGTTACAAGCCCAGGACTCAAAGCTTGTGATAAAATTCTGCTTCCTGATTCCTGTACTCCTGCCTTGTCTTGGATTCCTAATGGTTACCACCTGACTTGACCACTTGTCTGGATATGGATTACTGATTTCCTCCTACCCTAACCCTTGCATGAATAAAGGATACATTATTGAGTGTGTGCCAGTGCTTTCAGTGGTTGTTTCTCATTTCTTTTGTGTATCCCTGTCTGTATATTTAATCAATTTTATCTTGCGATATTGCACTACCGTTGCCTTTGTTTATCCTTCTGTTCCTGTGGTGCTTATGATAGATTTGGGCAAGTTTTGAGAACATTCTATAACGTTATTGCCAGAGAAAGTGACCTGGATGTTAATGCAGTGCTACAGACCTCTTATGATACAGGGGTCTGATTGTCCAGTAAGAAGTGTGTGCACCTGGTGATGTGCAGAAGAGCAGCTGGCTGGTAACATCAACAGGATTTTTCAGGACAACACGTGACGTTTATCTCAGATTCCTCACTTTGAACTTATGGACTTGATCTATGCATTTACGTCACTCTGATGTACTGTATTATATTCACATTGTATATGTTGCACTTATTCACATATATGATTTGTTCACTTTTAAAGGCATAGTGCACCATTTTTTTAGTTTATTTGTGTCCAGTCTCCAGATGTTGGAGTGCTGCATAAGGGATACACTACTGATTGCCACCTGCTATGACTCTTGTCTAGATGACATATAGCTACCCATTGCTGCTTTCTCTAAGCTGACTCATGTGCAGGGCCAGCCCTACTATGGGAAGCGGTGGGACCATGGATCCCGGACGGCAGATTCTGGGGGGGCGGAACATTGACGCCAAAGAAAACAGTGGCGGAACTGCCGCCCGATCGCTCTGATCCTTATGCCACTTTGAGGGTGGCCTGGGCTGCGCCGCTGCTGTTAGAGATAATGGCAGAGCACTGTCTAAACCCCCCACCACCCCTGCCTGTGTCTAACCCCCCATCGCCCCTGCTTGTGTCTAAACCCCCCCACCACCCCTGCCTGTGTCTAAACCCCCCACCACCCCTACCTGTGACTAAACCCCCCACCACCCCTGCCTGTGTCTAAACCCCCCCACCCCCACTGTCTTTGTCTAACCCCCACCAACCCTGCCTGTGTCTGAACCCCCCGCCACCACTGCCTGTGTCTAAACCCCACCACCACCTTGCCTGTGTCTAAACACCCCCACCACCCCTGCCTGTGACTAAACTCATCACCCCTGCCTGTGTCTAAACCCCCCCACCACCCCTGCCTGTGTCTAACCCCCAACCACCCCTGCCTGTGTCTAAAACCCCCCACCACCCCTGTCTGTGTATAAACCCCCCACCACCCCTGCCTGTGTCTAAACCCCCCGCAAACCCCTGCCTGTGTCTAACCCCCCCGCCCCCCATGTCTGTGTCTAACCCCACCACCACCCCACCTGTGTCTAACCCTCCGCCACCCCTGCCTGTGTCTAACCCTCTGCCACCCCTGCCTGTGTCTAACCCTCTGCCACCCCTGCCTGTGTCTCCCCCCACCACTCCTTCCTGTGTCAAACCCCCCACCCCTGCCTGTGTCTAACCCCCCACCCCTGCCTGTGTCTAACCCTCCGCCACCCCTGCCTGTGTCTAACCCCCACCCCTGCCTGTGTCTAAACCCCCCGACACCCCTGCCTGTGTCTAACCCCCCATGTCTGTGTCTAACCCCCCACCACCCCGCCTGTGTCTAACCCTCTGCCACCCCTGCCTGTGTCTAACCCTCTGCCACCCCTGCCTGTGTCTAACCCTCTGCCACCCCTGCCTGTGTCTCCCCCCACCACTCCTTCCTGTGTCTAACCCCCCATCCCTGCCTGTGTCTAACCCCCCACCCCTGCCTGTGTCTAACCCTTCGCCACCCCTGCCTCTGTCTAACCCCCACCCCTGCCTTTGTCTAACGCTCCGCCACCCCTGACTGTGTCTAACCCCCCCACCCCTGCCTGTGTCTAAACCCCACCACCACCACTGCCTGTATCCAAACCCCCCCACCACCCCTGCCTGTGTCTAAACCCCCCACCACCACCATTGCCCTTGACTGGACCCCCCCCTTCACCACCAGGAATGCCTCTGCCTGAACCCCATCCCCACCACCCCTGCCTCTGACTGAACCCCACCACCACTGTTGCATGTAAATCTGACTTCCTGATAAATTTAATTTTAGTTTTAATTGTCATGATATAAAATAATGGATATGGGGGCCTTTTGGTGGGCGTGATTTTTTTGGGGGGGATGGGGGCAGCATTTTATTCCTGGTCCCAGGCAGCACAATGTTTTGCTCTGCTCATGCGGGTATGCTACTGATTTCTGCTTGCCCTGACTCATGTCTGGATAATGGATATGCTATTGGCTGCTACTTGCCCTGAACCTTGATTATATATCAGACTATACCTCTGCCTGCTGCGAGCCAGTCTAGCTACTGTATGCTTGCTGTCCAGACAATCACCAGTCCTGGTTACTCCTGCATATGGTACATGCCTTGAAACATTTTTCCCATCATGAATCTGACATGGTATGTGAACTCTGTCTCTGAGGGTTGCTGAGGAGTCCTGGGGGTATCCAAGTACCAGAAAGCATACTAACTTTAAAAAAAAGATGGCTGCTATAGGTAAAACTGCATGTAAGTCTCACAGAACAGGATGCAAACTGTTAAACCTTACATTCAGCACTGTAAAAAAGTATATCAACAAGAATCCATTACAAACCTGGCTTATGTTTAAATTTTTTAATGTAACACCAGCATGGGGCAGCCAAAGTTGTTCTTTGCCTTTACAGTCTGTGCTTCCTCCTTAGCAGTGTTGTACAGTGGATACATTTTCCTATTGCTCATATCATTGCAATTAGGAATGAGCCAAATGTACCTGGGTTTGGTTCAAGGTGGTTCAATGAACAGTACTGAGATCCAAACCCAACTGTCTTGACCTGGTGACTGAACTAGAGACATTCGTTTCACTACCCCAATCACAGAGTAAGATGTTTAAAGAGCCAATACTTTGGGGGTGAGGGTCAAGTGCAGGGGTGGGTTGTGCTCTCTGTCCTCCTCCAGTAACTCCCTCTGGCCATACATGTCCCTTGAATGGAAAAAAAAGAGGTGCTGAACTAGGAGAGATGTGATATTATTTTGGTATGATTGCAGACTACAAAAATTCAAGCAATTGGGTTCTGCTTTTTGCAGAGGTTATGTATAGCATATAATAGTAGTGTATGGAAAGTGTGCAGGGCTTGTCGGTCAAAGTATAAGATTAATAAAAAAGAAAACAGAAATGTTACAAGCAGTAAATGTGAAAAAGGTGAACTTGGGGTGTAATGTGGTCATGTAATGAATTTTACTGTATAAAAAACTGTAATACTGTATTTTGATTAGGTGCCTAGAAATACACTTCCTCTATGGGCACTAGTGTTCCAGTTTCAATAAAAATGAATAAGGAACCAATTGTGTTTTCAGGTTTATTTTCTTATGAGCAGTTAACTTGCATGTCTTGTATGTTTATAGTAAACTCCATCTAAAGCCTCTAGTTTTTTTCTTATAGAGTGATAAACAGACTTTTTTTAATGCAAGTTTGTATGTTAAATGTCTTAAAAGAATGTAATTTACCTCTTTTTTATTGGTAACTGCAGCAAGGACTTTTATATCATTGCCTACGCTCCTGCAGATAGAGCAATGTGATGTCATTCTAAAGGTCTCTGTGGGCAGAACTACAGTAAGCATGGCTATTAAATACAGGGGGTCCCCTAGTTACAAACATCCGACTTACAAACGACTCCTACTTACAAACGGAGGCAGACAACAGGAAGTGAGAGGAAATCTACCCCTAGGAAGGGAAATTCTCTCCTGTAAGAGCTATTATGGGGAAAAGGTACCTCCAGTGATGCTTTATCACCAAGGCTTGTTTCCACAACAACCCAAAATTTTCAAAATACATTTGTCATTGGGACAGGAAGTGAGGTGAAATCTTCTGAACAGGGGCACACACAGCAAAACAAATGTTACAGGGGTGTTAACCCTTCCCTATGCTATCCAAAAATCTTAAAAATAGTTTTTTTGGCTGGAGCTACACTTAAAAAATGTACCTGTTCCGACTTACAAACAGATTCGACTTAAGAACAAACCTATAGTCCCTAACTGGTTTGTAACCCGGGGACCCCCTGTATACAGAATGACCCTGCACTTCTCTTCCTGACCAGTACTAAATATACAAAGCAGCTAGGTTATACTATCCCACAGATAATCAATAGTAGTCTAAATAATTGGGTATAGTTATCACAGAGACTTTCGACACACATTTCTTTGAGATATTTGCACAGTTTTTTGGTATAGGAAGAGGTATTTGTAGTCCAAATTAGAGTAACAACCTAGGGTGACATACCTTGTCCTCCAAAAATATAGTTACGTTATTGCGCATTTTCACCCTAGTTAAGTTATGGATCATTCCAGTAATATGGATATAATAAACCTTTCAGAGCATTTACAGAGTACAATTGTCCTGATAATATTTAAGTATTCATTAGGGGACAGTATTTGAATACCTAAGCTTTAAAACCATTTAGTCCTCCCTTTAGATTGTAAGCTCCACGAGCAGGGCCCTCCTATCTGTATTGAACTGTATTGTAATTGTACTGTCCCCCTTCACATTGTAAAGCGCTACGTAAACTGTTGGCGCTATATAAATCCTGCATAATAATAATAATAATGTACCAATTTTAATAACTTAAAGTGTAACTTCACTTTCGTGGGGAAAAAAAATAGCAAATAAAGAAAAAATAATATAGTGTGTACAATTGCGATACAAGTTATATTGTTATTGAATGTTATTAAAAATGACCTTTCCTTTTCAATCTGCAGCCACTGTAATTTTCTATAAATGCGAAGCAATATGACTACATGGAGGTTTTCTGTACACAGAATGTGCACTGACCACTCCCCAGAAACATAATTTCCTGCTTGTGCGATTGGCTCCCCAATTTTCCAAGAAGTCTGCCTAAGATACAAGTCAGATTTCAGGCATCCCCTGCAACAAAAATGTCATTTTTGGTGAGATATTTCAAAAAGGAACACATCTAAAGGGATGCAGGCCCAGTAGCTTTCCTCATTAGTGCCCTGCCGCTGCCACAGCTGACTGCTAATTATGAAACCACTCCCATTAGACCCACTCAGTACAGAGGCACAAACAAACACACATGGATTTCTTCAAAATAACAAACGGTAGGAATCTGCAACAAAGGTTGTTATAATCCTTGCAATGTACATAGATCACCCAGGGGGGAATGTTTTTTTTCTCAACAAAAGTGGAGTTACGCTTTAACTTAAATAGTATAAGGTGAATTTTTTTGTGCTTTAAATTTTTTTAAAAAAGAACATCAATTGCTGGATAAATATTCTACCAATCCATGTTGGAGTCGCAGTTTTTAACCATACGTTCGAGAAAAGGGGTAACAAGCTTAACAAAATTATTTTCAAATTACTACATAAAGCCCTATTTTCACGCCCCCAAAAAAATCACAAATTCAGATATTTTACAACATATGAAGATACCAGTAGTAAATGGATGTCAAAAAGCTGATTTGTTTCTGATAAGGTAGTCATGTATATGTAAATGAATACAATCCAGGTTTGAACACTCTTAAAAAGTATAACATTTTTTATAAGCTTCACAATATTCTAGTAACAAGAATGCATGTTTTTTTATTTTGTTTAGGATACTTTACTGCCACCTAGTGGCACTCTGTCCTGCTCTCTGAGTTATTTCCTTGCTGCACTTTCAGGCATGCAAGACAGTTTTCACTGGTTCATCTATCTTTTGTCAAAATATTAACTGAACTTGTGGTACCAGCGTATATTTTTTATCAATAAATTCTTACCTAATATTTGCAAGTATATAAGTAATATGCTGCACCCTGTGCAGTAGGGTCAGTGAAGTTTAGATTGCAGAAATAAAGTACCCAGAAAAATATTTTAGCCACTAACTATTTGAAGGATATTTACCATAGTTTTCACTTCTGCACAGGGTCCTAAAAGGAGACGCATAGAGTGACACATGGTGCAGGGCACATATTCAGGATGAATGAGAATCTTTCCTTCCACTACTCATAATTTGCATCAATTTGTAAAAGACTAGAATCAGTTTGAGATGCTTAAACATTTTAAGGGCTCTGCCAATTGAATCTGGGTCCGTAAAGCGTTATAACATCACAGAAAGAAAGGCCAAAGGTACCGCTACTGGTAATTCCTTTGAAAAAACAACTAAAGGAGCCAGGTTAGGGATAGGTAAATGGTGGTGGGAGGCGGGGATAGGGAAGGTGTGCATGTAGGTAGATGTAGCCTGATGCGAAGGGCAGAAAACACACAGAGTCCAAATGCAGTAACAGGAATATTTTGTAACAGAAGTCCAGCAATACACAACAGTCCTGAGTCTGGGAACACTCACAAATTGTAACAGCGATGAGACAGTAGATTGATGACTTAGAGGTGTCGACAGCATCTGTCAGGAGGAGCAGAATGCAGACTGGCAGGTCCGTACCCAAACGGGGAGGCTTCCAGGAGGGATGGCATGTCCCCGCAATTTCCCTACTCCTCTGGAAGCAAATTGCCTTACTATAGATGCAGAAATTTAGCAAGCATGTTTCTATAGTAAAATAAGTTTATCCTTACTATATATATAACTATATATTACTATATATATATATATATATATATATATATATATATATATATATATATATATATATATATATATATATTTATATATATATTATATACTTACTATATAAAAAAAATAAATAATAGAAATCCTACACATAACATCATGTGGACAACGTTGTCTGGGGACAAAGGCAAACAAAATTGTTTGTCTTTGTCCCCAGACAACGTTGTCCATATGATGTTAGGTGTAGGATTTCCATTATTTATTTTTTATGTCATTTGATCATACTGGTTTTTCAATAAATTAATTTGATAATTAATATCATTTTTTGGTTATTGTTTCCCTGGGATCTTTCCATGTGGCACTTGGCACTGTGCCTTCTCCTTGGTACAGTGCATATATTTTGACATGCTTTTTTTTGGCCACTGAGCCCCACTCGATTTGAGTGTGTGTGGATAAATACCTGGTGGTACCTCTGTGTACCTTCATTCAGTTGGTTCCCTACCTTTTTTTTTGTGATACGCATTAGGGAACATAGACTGCACCTGCCTACATGCTTGTTTGCAGACACTGCATACTGTAGGTGACATGTCATGTTCTAAGGGGGATTACATTTTGCTAAACTGGCACCATGAAAGGTAGCATGTACATACATGGAATAGTAAGGATAAACTTATTTTACTATAGAAACATGCTTGCTAAATTTCTGCACCTATAGTAAGGCAATATAATCTGAGAGCTTTTGGAGGGAGTACAGCATAACATTACTCATGCGCAATCATTATACTTTTTCTGTGGACATTAAGGTCCACCAAAATGAGAACCTCTACACAATAATTCAGAATATTAAGAATCAGTTTTATTACACTTGTCATCCATTCTTCAGTGGCTAGCATTTTAGATCACTGAACAAAGATTGTTGTGACATCTCATCTTAAGAGATTGCAGCAACAGGGAACAGAGGTTATACTTATTTACCAATGTATGTCCTCTTACCCTATTAGATATACAATAGTCACAATAAAGCATTCCCATCTTTTCGAAATGTTGAAAGGAGAATACAGATCATAGCTTACATTTTGCTACACAGAGGGTTGATAATAGGATAATGTGAAAAATAATTCCTAATTTTTAGGGCTATAGACAAAAGTGTACCTATAAAATGGATCACGGTGTACAGAATTCTTCACTGGACAACAACGTTTTTGCTTGCCAAATACTGGTGTATCTTATGGATTTGTGACTGCTAAACAAAAAATGAACCTGTATTTTAACCTATCACATATCATTTTGAAATATTCTGCTTTTGTCATTTGCAATATGCTATACCTGTTGACTATGCTACATGCATGAAAGAAACATATGAAAACATGTAACTGTTGTTGAAGCACATACAGTACACCAAGTGCAACTGGAACTGGGAAGATCTAGTAGCATTAGATCTAAAAGTGGCTCTGCTACTTGGAATGCAGCTTGGATATGCCAAGTACTGTTGTTACATATGTGAATGGATCAGCCATGCAAGAGAGTCAAATTACTTTAAAAAGAAATGGCCACTCTGAAAGAATTTGGTTCCAGTACAGAAAATTTGATATATGAACCACTTGCTAACTGGACAAAGATACTTTTGAAGCAGTTTATGGTGATAAAATGGAAAATTGCATACTTACCTTTCCGCAATTATCCTTTCCTGATGCATCTTCATGGCAGCACACACTGTGTTGTGACTCTGCCTCCGCAACCTGGTAGGATTGGATAGCTATAAAAATTGAAGAGAGATCCCCCCCTCTATACTCTGTATCTATTATCTAAGAATGAGTGGGTTTCTGTGTGCTGCCATGAAGATACGTCAGGAAAGGAAAATTACGGAAAGTTGAGTATACAATTTTCCATTTTCCTGACGCCTTCATGGCAGTACACACTGGGAAATAACTCGCCAGTCGGGTGGGTGCAAAAAAATGATGTTTATTTCTTATAGTGCTGTAGAATTGGCTCTAACAATGGTTCTGCTAAAGTCTGCCGTTGTTAGTTGGGCAGAGTCTATCTTATAGTGAGAAACGAATGAATGTCTAGACGACCAGGTCGCTGCTTTACAGATCGTCTCTGGTAAAACTCTGCAGTATGCTGCCCACGAAGTTGCCACTGCCCTGGTTGAGTGAGCCCTGATGCCCTCCGGAATTGCCAGTTGACAGATGGTGTATGCCTTCTTGATAGTTAACCAACCAGGATGCAATCGTTCGAGAAGTTGCTGGTTGACCTTTCCTAGCCCCATGGGGAATTATCAAGAGAGTATCTGGCTTCCTGAAGGAAGCTGTAGCTGGTAATAACTGATTTCACATCCAATGCATGGGGTTCACCTTGATTGTTAGTGAAGGATGGAAGGATGATGTCCTGATTATAATGAAATGAGGATGATACTTTAGGTATGAAATGGTCCGAAGGTCTCAGTACCACTCTATCAGGATAGAGGATTAGATATGGTTCTGTTATTAGTAATGCTTGTAGCTCAGAAACTCTTCTCACAGATGTAATGGCGATAAGGAAGGTTAACTTCAAAGTCAGGTTCCATAGAAAGGTTGACTTGGCCGGGTAAAAAGGAAGGTTTGTCAGTGTATCAAGTACTAGTTAGAGGTCCCATGCCGGGAATGTGTTTTTTTCGGAGGTCTGATCTTCAGGCATGCCCTCATGAACTGGATTACTAGGGGGTGTAATGTCCATCTAATGCTTGTTTTTGCCGATAAGGCAGATACATGAACTTTATGGGTGCTTAAGCTTAGCCCTTTATTAATACCCAATTGGAGGAACTCCAGAACTTGCGGGGTTTCTGGGGATACTTTATTCCAGTTCCTTTGTTGGGCCACCGAACAGAACCTTCTCCAAATTTGTGTGTATGTTTTGTTAGTGGTGTTCTTTCTGGCCTGTAGAAGTTTGGAAAAAGGAGAAAGATATTTGGGACTTTATATGAGGCACACTGCTACATTAGCATGAATGAACCAATCAATGTAAACATCATTTAATTAATGCAAAAGGCATACATAACATTGTAACATGGTAAAAAGTAATAAAATAGCATATTCAATAATAGGTCACATATAGAACTAGTATGTAAAATAGGTAGGTATTACATATTCAACTCAACATAATAGGCATGATAGTAGACCTTGGGTATGTAAACCAAATTATAATAGTAACATATAGATATATAAACAATAATGAATTGGTTTATAATAATAATATAATAATAGTCAGATAAGATGGTATAACATGGAGAACTGTGACGTCGCATCATAGGGAAGCTCTACGCGTTTCGTGGTTAGTATACCACTCGTCAGGAGCAGATGCAGGGTTTGGGAATGTCTAGATAAAGTCACAAATATCTTTCTCCTTTTTCCAAAGTATCGGGGATGGAGGTAAATCATAGTCATTGCCTCATAAAAAGTCCCAACCATATGTTCTCCTTTTCTGGCCTGTAGAAGTGTTGAAATTACCTCTTGTGAGCAGCCTTGCTCTAGCAGCCGAGTCCTCTCAATTTCCATGCTGTCAGGTGTAACTTCTCTGGGGCTGGATGCAGGAATTGGCCCTGGGATAGGAGGTCTGATGTTACTGGTAGAGGCAGTGGTTGCTGCAGGTTGAGTTGCAATAGAGTTGTGAACCAAGGCCTCCTCGGCCAGAAAGGGATTACTGCTATTACCGTAACAGATGATCTCTGGAGTCTGGATAGAAACCTCGCAATTAGGGGAATTGGTGGAAATATGTATCCCAGCTGGAAATTCCATGTGTGGATCAGGCAGTCTATTCCCTCAGACGACGGGAAGGTTGCTCTCGACAGAAATCTCCGACATTTGGTGTTCCCAGGTGTAGCCGCCAAGTCGATCTCCGGTATCCCCAAGTCTCTGTAAGAAGAGAAAAGGCCTGCTGGCTCAATGACCACTCGTTGTTTGAGAAAAGTTCTCTGCTTAGATAGTCAGCCAGCATGTTTTGTGCTGCCAGAACTTGTGCCCAGTCCAAGATGGGACGAACTTCCTCCATAAGTGTGCGACTCCTGGTACCTCCTTGCCTCTGAATATATGCCCCTGCAACTCTGTTGTCCATCTGAATCAGAACGCTCATGCTCAAATGTGTCCACCACCACATTGATTGTTTCACTTATCTCTGGATGTAAATTGTCTGAAGCATTGATGCTCCATTCATAATAAGAAAAATGAGGGGAATAACTACGGTGAAATACATAAACAATAACAATTATAGCCGCGATTCATCTATGTAACACAAACACAGTGAAATTAAATGAGAAAAAAGGGGGGGTTGAATCGCGCTAAAACAGATTGGTGATCATACACATCATCACCAAACCAAATATTTAGAACTAAGTGAAGAGTTCCCCTTTAGTGTATACATAATATACAAAACACATGTCAAATGAATAATCAATCCAAAAATAAAATGTTCAAAGTGATAATAAAAAGTCCATGTATAAAAAATAAATCACCCATGTGATATAAAAGTATCTTAAAAAAAGTTCCAAAAAACATAAATTCTTGCTGTGAGAAGAAAAAAACGTGCTTGCTCCACCACAGTGAAATCAGACTGGCCACTTACCAGAAACTCATGATCCCCCGTTACAGAGGATCAGAGAAAGCTGTTTGTTAATACTGCTTTGAACCACGACCAATGGATCAGAGACCTTATACCGAGATGGGACATCAAAGACTGCAGGGTCAGGCTAAAGGTGTTCACACTGACAGGTACTCAGACATCAGCCCACAGCATTGCAGATACGGTCATAGAAGGAAAAAAAGGCTCCATATAGTGTAAAATCATTGACTTTATTGGATAAGTAAAAGGTTAAACTCACATGTTAGTAGACAATAGTAGGCATGTAGTGTAGTCTGGAGCGTCGGCCGGAAGCTCACAGACAGCCTGTCCTACTGGAAACAACAGCAGCAATGGGAGGTGACGAGAACACGAGAACCACTCAGTGTTTGGGATTATCCGACCTGGGTAGGCTCGCTGATGATTCGGCATTCACAGTGAGGCTTGGTTTAGTGAGGCACCAATCAGCGCTTGGGACTTCTCAATTTTTTGTGCAAGTCTGCCGATGTAGTGGAATTCAAAGCGAGGCTTGGTCAGGCTCTTAGTACTGTAAGGGGAGGTGACGAGATGCGCCGCCCGTGCCCCTGGATGATGTGACTCTATCACAAAACGCCGCGTAAAAAAAAAAGGGGCAGAGCGACGTTGTTCAACTCACAAAAATGCAGAATCAGTGGGAGCCCTGGGCGTGTCACTTGCCACCGTCACCTGTCACCAGGTGCAGTGTGTCACTTGCCACCATCGCCTGTCACCAGATATGGCTTGTTACTTGCCACCGTCACCTGCCATTAGATGTGGATTGTCACTTGCCATGTCGCCTGCCACCAGATGTGGATTGTCACTTGCCATGTCACCTGCCACCATTTGCAGATTGTCACTTGCCATGTCACCTACTACCATTTGCAGATTGTCACTTGCCACGTCTCCTGCCACCATTTGCAGATTGTCACGTCACCTGCCACCATTTTCAGATTGCCACTTGCTACATCACCTGCCACTAGATGTGGGTTGTCACTTGCCACATCACCTGGCACCAGATGTGGATTGTCACTTGCCAACTGATGTGGATTGTCACTGGCCATATCACCTACCACCATTTGCAGATTGTCACTTGCCAAGTCTCCTGTCACCATTTGCAGATTGCCACATCACGTGCCACCATTTTCAGATTGTCACTTGTTACGTCACCTGCCCCTAGATGTGGATTGACACTTGACATCTGATGTGGATTGTAACTTGCCATGCCAGCACCACCAAATGTGCATTGTCGCTGCAATGGTGGCAGGCTGGCAGCACTGGTCAATTTAGTGAGGGCAGGAGAGCGGTGATGCGGGGCAGGCAGTGAGAGATGATGTCATCTCCCTGTTCCCCCACCCCACCTCTGACATTGAAGCAAGGGGGTCTGGCTGCAGGGTGGAGCTCCACCGATGACAGGAAGCACGTGACCTCCACTCCACCATGCTGTGAGGACAGAAGAGCACTGATGTGTGGCGGGCAGTGAGAGATGATATCATCTCTCTGCACCTCGCTCCCACATTGAAGAGGCCCAGCTGTGAAGAGCGCTGATGTGGAGCGGTCGGAGAGAGATGATGTCATCTCTGCTCATCCGCCCGCTCGCTTCTCTCCTCCACCTCTCTCATGCAGCCAGCCTACCTGCCGCAGATTAGGCAGGGACCCTGCGGCAAGAGACTCGAGGCTATGGGCCCCAGATTCGGGGCTATAGCCCCAATAGCCACCCCCTAGCAACGCCTCTGAGTTCCAGTATGTTCAGACTATACAGTGAGCTCGAAACTGCCACTGACCTTGGGCTGCTTGGTCTTGGTATGAGCTCCCCATCCTTTCTGACTGGCATCCAATTTAACAACTTCTGGCTGTAGAGGGACTATAGGCTTGTGCCTCAAGAGGTTGCTCAAATGTGTCCACCACCACATTGATTGTTTCACGTATCTGTGGATGTAAATTGTCTGAAGCATTGATGCTCCATTCCACTGCCTCAGAAAAGAGTTTTGCAACACTCTCCTGTGCCACTGGGACCACTGAATCATGGACAGAGTTGCAGAGATGGATCCCAGGACGCTCATACAAACTCTGGTCGGCAAACGTGTTGCTGAGATTAGTCTGAATTAGGAGCATAACTTTTTCCTGAGGAAGCTGTACTCTGTTTAGATTGGTATCCAATTCTGCCCCTAGGAATACCATATTCTGTGTAGGCTGTAGTTTGCTTTTTTGCCAGTTGACTAACCAACTGAAATTTCGCAGGGTTGTCAGTAAGAGCTCCTGGTGCTGGATCAAGATCTGGCAACTTTCTGCTAGAAGCAGTATGTTGTCCAGATAGTGGTGTATTCTTAGTCCCTTTTCCCTGAGATATGCAATGATGGGTATAAGAACTTTGGTAAAGGTCCTGGGAGCTGACGAGATGCCAAAATGTTAGGCACTGGAACTGGAAGTGATTGTGGCTGAAAAACTGAGACATTTTTGAAAGGCAGGATGTATTGGAATGTCGTAGATAAGCGTCCGACAAATCTATGGACAGCATCCAGTCTTTTAGATTCACTGCTATCAGTATGGACTGGAGGCTTTCCATCTTGAAGGACTCTAACTTGATGTTTTTGTTGAGTCTCTTTAAGTCCAGTGCTGGTCGCAAATCCCATTTTCTTTTTTACAAGAAATAAGGGGGATAGAATCCTCAGCCCTTTTGACATAAGGGAACCTCCAGGATAGCTTCCTTTTGTTTTAACTCTGTTATATATTTTAGTAGAATTTTCCTCTTGTCTGGAGAAGTTGGGAGTCTGGTTGGGTGAAAGTGGTTTTTGGGAATTCTGCTTAAGAACCTCCATTTGTGACCGAATTTGATTGTGGAAAGGGTCCAGGGGTCTTTGATGTGATCCATCCATATTCGTGTAAATCTTCTGAGTCTGGTGCCCACCTTTTGGAGGATGGGCGGGCACACCCTCAAAAGGATTTCAGATGTTCACCAGACGGGGTGGTCTTGGGTTTTTGCATTCTCAGGAAAGATGACTGAGTATTTCTCCAGTTTCGCTTAAATTCTCTTCCTGGTCTATAGGTCTTTGCTTCCCTGTATCTTTCAGGAAGGGAATGAGACCCGACTTGCCCCTGTAACTTTGGAAATGACTGTATCAATTTTAGAGCTGAAGAGGTTAGAGCCATCATAAGGAATTTTGCACCAATTTGTTTTTGATGCGGCGTTGGCTATACAAGGTTTTAGCCACTAAGCTCTTCTCGCCATTACCGAAGCTAACATTGCCCTTGCAGAGGACCAGATAATATCCACTGAGGGTTCTGCAACAAAGTCGCCTGCCAACTTGAGTTCTTGAAGAGAAGTATTTATTTTCTCTTGGTCTGCTCCTACCTGAAATTATTAGAAGCCCAACCAGAGTTAGCTCTACCCACTGCCACCGTGGTGACTGCCAGTCAACAGGCGCTTCCCACCGTGGAGTATGCTTTCTTTAATTCTAGATCAATCTTCTGATCTAATACGTCCCGGAAGGAAACTGCGTCCTCGATGGGTAGGGTGACATGTCTGGCCAGGCACATTAGAGAAGCCTTAACTATTGGACCATTATTTAAGGGGTTAACCCTAGGTTCTTTAAATGGATACATTTTTGCTAACCTATTATTAAGGATGGACCTGTTATCGGATCTTTCCCATTCGTCTTTAATGAGGTCTTCTAGTTCCTCAATGAAGGGGAAGGTTTCTGGATCCCTTTTTAAATTCAGAAAATATTTTCGGATTTTCTGAGGTGCTTCCACAGATTCCTCCCAACTTATGGCCTCTTTGACTGATTTTGCAAAGGGTTCCACCAAAGAAAAGTCAAAACCAGCTGGCACTTCTGGATCCTCATTCTCGGAAGGGGATTCTGGTTCTAATGCGTGAAGGGGAGCAGCGGATGATGTGCTTGGAGCTGGTCTGTCTGGCACAGGTGTTGTTGTCACCATTATGGATTCCTGCACAGATTCCCAAATCAGCATGGTAATCTCTCTGGCATCTGATTCCCTCTCCTTTGTGGCCTCACTGAAGCATGTGCAGCATGCCAATTTCTCTGGCAAAGCGGGGGCGCCACATACCCAGCAGGCATTTGCTGCAGGTCAGGTGTGGTGCCTCAGATCGTGATGTGATGAGGGTGATCTTCAATGATGCGATTGGCTATGTCGAGAGCGGCTGAGTGACCATGGCATGAATGGCTATGGCGTGAATGTCCATCATGAGATGTGGATCGTGATCGGCTTCTGCAGGATCTTCTACTTGAGGCATGGCTTGATTGGTCTTTATGCCTTGACCTTGACCTGGAAGGGCTGCCAGAAAGCGCCATATTAATAGCTGTGCTCTCTTTTTTTCTCTCTTCAATACCTACCACTTATAGCGGACAGCCTCTTACCTTATTGGATGAGGGTGGTCTGCGTGGGCAGTGGTCTCCATGAGCAGTGCAGATAGAAGTAGGTAGGAAGAATAAGAACCCTGGAAACAATATAAAGGAAATTAAAAAATGGGGTAGACAGCAAAAAATCCCCAGTATATACAGGGAGAGATCAACTAGTACACCTATCTGAAAACCGAGGGCAAAACATACAGTGTTTGTATGTAATGCAGTGACCTAGAATCACTGACACACATTCTGGTCTTTTTAAAATCGCCGCCACGGCGGAAATGAGGCTCTCGCGCATGCGCAGAAGCGTTGTGATCGCGCCAGCACCATTTTGGAACAGGTCAAAAGGCTCCTAATGGCCGTATTTCCTCCTCCCATGCATGCGCAAAGTGGAGGGAGAGACGCGGCAGCCATGACAGCCATAGATCCGACGCTTGTAGGACAACAGGTCCCAGTAA